>NC_064629.1:612729744-615129744 GCF_023864275.1 Schistocerca cancellata
ACCCTGGCCTTGATTAGCTTCCTATGGACACCACTCCAGCCTCGGTCTATCACTTTCAGTTTCAGGACCTACACATGGAACTTTGTGATAGTACCGTGGTGTACACTGATGGCTCCCGGACTGACCGTGTTGTCGGGTGTGCCTTCGTCGTTGGTGCCCACATCTTTCAATATTGGCTTCCGGCACACTGCTCAGTATTTACAGCCGAGCTCTTCACCCTGTATCAGGCCATGGAGTACATCCAGCAATACACTTTTCAATTGTGTCCTCTGCTCACTCTCAGCGCCCTTCAAAGTCTGTGCGTTGTACACTGCCATCCCTTAGTGCAGTGGGTCCAGGAAACCTGTCACTTCCTCATTCTTGGTAAAGCCACTTTGATGTTTATGCGGGTTCCTGGTCATGTAGGTCTGCCAGGAAAAGAGGCTGCTAACGCTGCTGCCACGGCTGCAGTTCTTGTACCTCAGCCTACTAGTTTCTATATTACCTCCGATAATGTGTGCCGTCTGTGTGGTGGTGGTGGTGGTGGTGGTGGTGGTGGTGGTGGTGGAATATGACAAACTTCATTTTTACCTTCGCCTTCGTTACATCGTTTTCGCTCCCCCCTCTTCCTTACCCTAGCCCAACCCCCCCTCTCCTCCCTCGTCTCCCTCACCTGTAGTGCCCATGCCCATCCTTCCAGGTGCTGCTCATTCCTGGTCAGAGAAATGTCCCCTGTCCCCCTTCTTCGCCACCTCCTCCTGGTGTGTCTCAGGCTGTACGCCAACTACCGTAACTCGACCATGGTACACAGTCTGTGTACCCAAGGTCGCCTGCTCTTTCAGTTCCAGATCTTGGAGCCCTACTCTCCCTCTGTACCTGGCCCTCCTTGACAGGACGACGACGACGACGACGACGACGAACATCCAGCGTCCCAGAAGTGCCAGCAACACCTATTATGGGATAACCCTGTCCTCATTGGTGAGGGATGCGAACCAGTGGCGTGATTCGCTCCAGTACGTTCACCTCCAGCAGCATTTTCATTCTCAGGAATCTCTCTTACTGATGCTCGCTCACTGATGCTCTCTCGTTCCAGTGACGTTTGCATGTTGGTCCATGAGGATGTTGTTAGTACATGGATTTCCTTTGTACCACATTGGAACAGTTGACATGGACTCAGTGGTCGTGGTTGGCAATCTCTCCCCTTCCTGACAGGCCATCTACATCTGTTGCCCTAACAGCTCTCTTCAGCATTTCCCTCCCTGCTTCTCCTTGGGGATTTAATGCCCATCACTCTTCGTGGGGCAGTGCTTCTTCGTCTAGTTGAGGATTTCTCATTGACCAATTTCTTGCGGACCACGACCTGTGCCTTCTGAATGATGGTTCCTCTAGTCATTTTAGTGCTGCGTATGGCACTTTCTCTGCCATTGATCTTCCCTTCTTTCTTCCCTTCTTTCTTCCTTCTTTCTTCCCTTCTTTCTTCCCTTCTTTCTTCCCTTCTTTCTTCCCTTCTTTCTTCCCTTCTTTCTTCCCTTCTTTCTTCCCTTCTTTCTCCTTCTTCCCTTCTTTCTTCCTTCTTTCTTCCCTTCTTTCTTCCCCTTCTTTCTTCCCTTCTTTCTTCCCTTCTTTCTTCCTTCTTTCTTCCTTCTTTCTTCCCTTCTTCTTCCCTCTTCTTCCCTTCTTTCTTCCCTTCTTTCTTCCCCCCCCCCCATACCCCACTGGGCTTTCCACCATGCTGATTGACCTCTATATACCTCCACATCACGTTTACAACTTGTTTGTCTGGTACTGATGTTCGTGATCTGTCTGATAATTTGTGCTGCCACCACTGCCATTCTCCACTCAAAGGGCCCAATTCACTGTCGGCTAGTTCTATGGTGGAGAACAGCCATTACCGCCACCAACTGTGATCGTTGTCATGCCTTGCAACATCTGGCACCCATCGTCCACTGGTCTTATTATCTTTAACTTCACGCCAAAGCATTTACTTCATCAGAGCAAGCGGACGTCTAGGGAACAGTTCGTCTCCTCTAGGTTCTTCTGTCCCTTTGTCATGCGTGGGGGCTATACTCAATCCTCAGAGGTTGTCAGCAGCAGTCTTGCATTCCCGGCATTTCGCTTCCAGGTAGCTGTTGTACAAATCCATCAGTTCTCGAGAAGCACCTCACAACCCATTTTTCAACGATATCAGTCAGCCTCATATCAAGCTGCCTTCCTGCTCCAGAAACAATGGGCTGAGGCTTCCTGCTTATGTTGTACCCCTTTTCAGGCGAAATCCTGCAATGAATCTTTCACTGTTTGGAAACTTCTTTTGGCCCACTCATGTTCCCACGATTTATCCCCTGGCTCTGATTACATCCATAACAAATTAACACTTAAATCCTTCATAACTACAATATCTTCTCGAACTGTTTAATCACATCTGGCTGAAACGCATTTTCCCCTCACAACTGAGGCAGTATGATTTCTTGCCCTTAAACCAGACAAGGATCTGTCGTCCAGTGATAGTTAGCTGCCAGTCAGCCAGACCTATGTCCCCTGCAAGTTACTAAGACAGATGGTGGCTCGTCGGCTCAGTTGGATTCTAGAATCTTGGAACCTTTTAGCTCCTTGACAGTGCAGCTTTCAGGAGGGACAGTCTCAGATCGGTCATAGGAGGGACAGTCTCAGATCGGTCATCTACTTAGATTGTAAAACGCCACCACCTTGTTAGTTTTCTTCGATCCCTGTAAGTCCTATGACACAGCTTCGCGCCATCACATTCTTCTCACACTCCATGAGTGGTGTCTTCTTGATTTTTATTCACCAGTTACTGTCCCACCAGTCGCTCAGTTCCAGCTCTCTGCAGACCCAGGAGAATGGTGTTCAACACGGTTCCATATTAAGTGTCCTCCTTAGCATAGCTATTAATGGACTTAGGGCCTCTGCCAGACAGTTGTTAACCCCTACTCTGCATGTGGATGATTTCTATATTAGGAGTAGCTCCCACTCGGTGGCCTCTGCAGAACGACAGATAGAGGGTGTCATCCAGTGCACATCTGCGTGGACACACTTGCACGGTTTTGTTCTCTTCTCTTCTCAAGTCAAGGCTAGTGCATGTGTTGCATATAACAGGTCCATCCTGATCTGGAGCTCTAGCTTTACGCCCTACACCTGATGGTGGTTCCCAAATTCCATTTCTTGGGTCTTCTTTTGACAACAACGCTTGCTTAGTGGCTCCATATTTCACCTGAAGGGTAGCCGTTTTTGTAAACTTAATGTCCTTCGCTTCCTTGCCCCCACCTCTTGGGATGTGGATCGTACGTCCTTTCTCTGCATTTATCAGGCATTAGTCTACACTGGAATATGGTTGTCAAGTTCATGGATCAGCTGCTGTTTCCACGCTTGGACCTAGTTCACCATTGTGGTATCCATTTAGCCACTAGTGCCTTTTGCACTACCTGTGCCGATGCTCCTAGTGCACGCTGGAATCCCTCCCCCTTCGCTTCAGTACTCCCAGCTCCTAGTTTCCTATACCATCACTATCCACTCTTCCCCTGCTCACCCCTCTTATTCTCTTTTTGCGGTTTCGGGCAATAGTCTGCCTGCTGCCACCATTGGGTTGGTTCACCAGTTGGACTCTACCTTTTTTCTCTCTGCCATGATTTCCATCTCCCCTCCCTGTCCTCCCCACACTCCCTCCCGACCCCCCATCCCGCCACCTGATTAGTTTCTTGGTCCCAGATAGGGATGGGTCTGTTCTGGGATCTGAAAACATCTATTGCTCCAATGGTGTAAGATTTTGTTCCAAACGCTCTTATAGGAGTTTAATAATGCCAGTGTTTCTTACACCGATGGCTTTGAATCTGCCGATAATGTGGGATATGCCTTCATTTTCCGTTGGCATGGAACACCATCTCTTGCCAACCATATGTGGGATGTTTACTGCAGAACTGATGGTCATGTATTGGGTCCTCTGCTTTATTATTTGGTCCTCCCTCAAGAGTTTTTTAGTGTACAAACTTAATGACTGGCCTTCAGGCAATTGCTCAGTCTTTCTCACATCACTTGCTCTCTGCCATCCATGTCCTGTTTGGTTGATTTCCGTTGGGTTCCCAGCCACATAGTTTTCTTGGGTAATGAACTTGCCAACTTTCTTGGAGGCAGATCTGTGGCTTTGTTAAATAGTTTTTTCTCAGTCATGGGCCGATCCTTGGGAGGCTACCCCGTCTAATAAACTTCAAGCAGTCAAGAAGACTGACATCAAGTGGCGTTCTGTTCCTCTGAATCTCCCAGTGGTAATCTACCATCTGCTGCAGTCTCCTATATTAGCCATTCTAGATTGTCCCATGGATTTTTACTTCTCAATGAGCCCCCCCCCCCACCTCCTCACCTCCCCTTTGTAGTTGTGGGGCTCCTGTCATAATGATCCATATTCCAGCTTTTGGCCTTTCACACCAAATAGGCCCTCCCACCTCCCTTCTCCAGGATATTAGCAGACTACCCTCTCGTGGTTGTCTGTTTTCTCTGTGAAAATGGTTTGTCCTCTTGGGTCTAAGGCCTCGAATTTTTCCCTGGAACTGGGGTCCCTCAGTTAGCGTTGGTGTTGGTTATCGATGCCTTGGCCTTGCCTCTACACTGGCCAGGTAATCCCTGCCTTTTTCCCTACGTTTTGTCTGGTCTTTCGTGCAATTTTTCCCTCTATCTTCGTGTCTTTTCTTCCTGGTGTAGCCCTGTTATGGTGTGTTGTGTGGACCAGGATAGGTCAGTGGCAGTGCTGGCGCTCCAACTGTGTTTTGGACAATCCTTGTTCTCCCAGTTTCCCCGTCACCTCTCCTCTTCCTGCTGCCCTGATGTTCCTTTTACCGCTTTGTTTGCCCATTTTCTGTTTCCTTCGACTGGACGGTACTATTTGTGTTGTTCTTACCAAGATTTTGGTATATCAGATCATGGGATCGATGACTTCGCTGTTTGGTCCTCCCGACCAACCAATGCACCCTTTGCCATGGCTTCTGGTTTTCACCCATGCAAGTCCTGCATTTTTGTCGTGCTTGCGGGCTTTTCAAAAAGAATAAAAAATGATGAAATGGGTGGCCCTCAACTACGTACCCTCAGACTCAGAGTTGAAATATTAAAAATTTTTGGCTGGTTTCGTTGTCTAGGGACTGGGACACGTAGTTGCAGCATAACAGGCCAAATACTGCTGAATGTACAGTATACAATATGAATATATACATGAATCGAATGGTCAAAGGTTCCTATAACTCAGCAGTTGCAAATTTTGAATGAATAGACATCTATAAATAAGACTGCAATTAAATAAATTCTGCAGGTGCTATTCTTAACGACTTTAAACGCTGAGTGCGATAAGACATACCTATAAGAATGCCATTTATTGCTGTAAAACACTTATTGATATCGATGGTCCAGCAATTAAATAAAAGTTGAATAACAGAGAAACAATAGATTTCCTACTTAACGTAATTAGTTATTAATAACATAGTTCACGAGGTATCACTTCTAAACGCATACTACGTCTTCACTGCAGAACCCCACGGACATCTCACAAATGTAAAAGTCGGCACTACGAAGTATTTCTGTCCCCCTGCGACCACGCGCAAACTGTTCCACTCTTTTTCCACGACTGTGCGTTCATCGTGCTGTACTGTCCCTCACTTCCATCCAGTCTCCCCATTCACGAGTGCTGTGATTAGCTAGAACGCTCCCGCCATGTCTTAAGCCAACGCACACTCACAAACATAATGAAACACATTCTAAATACAGGATTTACATTTAAATAACTTGAAATTAAATAAATATTCCCACAGCTGGGGCCATAAACACGCTCTAACATACATTATTAAATACATAAACAAATTACACATATATCAAAGGAATAGAACAGAAGTAAGCCAGTAGCCTAATGTCGCTGTGCTTTCTAAAACACAGTAAATAATTGACCAATTTCTTCATGAATGGTATATGTCGAATATAAATATATAAACAGACATAGACAAATAAATATATTTATAAGCATGCTGCTACCGTTTTTTCGTGTAACTGTGGAGTACTTATGGCCTGACGCGATCGATAATAATTGGGCCCACTTCGACCTCCAATAACTCATGTACTGTTAAAGTTACATGCCTGTAATTTATACCAATTCAGGTTTACACTAAGATTTCTAAAGACACGTCGATCGACGAAATGGGATGAACCGTTTAGATTTTGGAAATTCGTTGCTGGGTGTTACTTGTATAATTTATCGTCAGACACTAAACTTTAAAAATACTGAAAATCTGATTACACAGTCAGCATCGTCCTGCAAATAATGGTAAGGTATGTGTTTCTTTTTGAGGTATCATGATTCATCTGGCTACTATTCCTTTCTATACGAACTGTGAAATGACTGCCATTGTTTCACAGAGTCTGCCATCTTTGGCGCTCCTGGCGTGTCTCTTTAGACACAGCGTCACCATGGAATTCCCAGCCACGCGGTCCCTGGACCCCAGCTAATGTTAGACGCCATGTGGCCACCGATGAGCTGGGGCCCGCCGAGAGGCCCCAGTGCGGCCACACCAACTCTAAACGTAGAATATTTTCAGAGCGCCCACAATTCGCCTGTTACCTAACATGCTACAGTTCAACCAGAACCAAAACTCTACTTGGGTACCAAGCACTTGCACATTGTTCCATGGTCCCGATTTTGGGATTTCTTTGATAAAAAGCTTCATGGCTGTGACATATTCAGCAAAAGATTAGTTGCATTCGAAATCTGCTTACTTGCCCACACTGCTTGATAGTGCTATTCTCCTCCATAGTTACCTGGCCCTAGTCTGGTCCTGATCAGTGTATGGCTGCCAGGTTTATGGTCCCAGGGGTTGTAATAGGCCTGAGGTATTGCTGCCTGTCGTAAGAAGCGAGTAAAAGGAGTCCCACACGTTTCGGCCTTTGTGATGGGTGCCGTGTAGGGTTTGACCTCCATTTTTCAAAATTCTCCCGAAGAGTGAGCCACTTGGGGAAGGGCGCCTTACACGGTGCATAGTGTCAGTCATGCACTGAGACTTCTCGCATCCTTTGTCACTGTGGATCTTCACTTCCGTTCACTCTCCAGCTGTTGGCTGTTGGGCGAGGTCCCCCCCCCCCCCTCCCCAGGTGCGGTTTCCTCCATCTTCTGTGCAGCATCACTTTCTGTAGTGTTGAAGATAATGGACTCCTTAGCTCATCCTGTTGATTGTAGTCCCCCTGACCCCACAGGGATCGCTCTGCTGATACCTCTGCCATTAACTCCCCATGCATGCCAAAGAGTAGATGACCATCATCCTGGGCATCAGGATCCAGACAAAGCCCATCCCACCAGTGGCCTTTGATGTGGCTGGGTGGCGCCTGTGGGGAGAGCCCCTGGTCAGTGGGTGGCATCAGGGCAGATGACACACCATGAAGTGTAGTACGTCATCTCTTGCAGGTGGTCAAACACCAGCAGTCTCTAAGTCTTTGAGATTATATATATATATATATATATGGTGTTACAAAAAGCACGGCCAAACTTCAGGAAACATTCCTCACATACAAAGAAAGAAACTATGTTATGTGGACATGTGTCCGGAAACGCTTACTTTCAATGTTAGAGCTCATTTTATTACTTCTCTTCCATTAATCATGGAATGGAAACACACAGCAACAGAACATACCAGCGTGGACTTCAAACACTTTGTTACAGGAAATGTTCCAAAATGCCTCAGTTAGCGAGGATACATGCATCCACCCTCCGTCGCATGGAATCCCTGATGCGCTGATGCAGCCCTGGAGAATGGCGTATTGTATCACAGCCGTCCACAATACGAGAACGAAGAGTCTCTACATTTGGTACCGCGGTTGCGTAGACAAGAGCTTTCAAATGCCCCCATAAATGAAAGTCAAGAGGGTTGAGGTCAGGAGAGCGCGGAGGCCATGGAATTGGTCCGCCTCTACCAATCCATCGATCACCGAATCTGTTGTTGAGAAGCGTACGAACACTTTGACTGAAATGTGCAGGAGCTCCATCGTGCATGAACCACATGTTTTGTCGTACTAGTAAAGGCACATGTTCTAGCAGCACAGGTAGAGTATCCGTATGAAATCATGATAACTTGCTCCATTGAGCGTAGGTGGAAGAACAAACTAAAATGAGCTCTAACATGGAAATTGTTTCCGGACACATGTCCACATAACATCTTTTCTTTATTTGTGTGTGAGGAATGTTTCCTGAAGTCTGGCCGTACCTTTTTGTAACACCCTGTATACAATCTCCACCCACCCGATGTGGTGCTTTGAGCGCTGGAGGTTCGGCCATATGTCTTCCTGCTGTACTTCCAACGTCACCTGTCTGGATTGTGGACGTCCTCCACATCCCAATACTCCCTATGTCCCGCCTCCCATCTGTGTCCACTGCGGAGAGCACCATTCGCCTTGCACACGAGACTGCAGGATTCTCAAGAAAGAAAGAAAAATAATGGAATAAAAGACCCTGGACTGACTGTTCTATGTTGAGGTTCAAATGGTTCTGAGCACTATGGGACTTAACATGAGGCCATCAGTCCCCTAGAACTTAGAACTACTTAACCTAACTAATCTAAGGACATCACACACATCCATGCCTGAGGCAGGATTCGAATCTGCAACCGTAGTGGTCGTGCAGTTCCAGACTGAAGCGCATAGAACCACTCGCCACACCGGCTGGCTACATTGAGTCCAAGAGGAAATAGGACAGGCAACATGATGTGCATATAACGTTAACTACGCAGCTGCTACGACAGCGGTTCTGCCGTCTTCCGTTCTGCAGCATACTGTTGGCTCTGAGCCATCGGACTCCACCTGCCCCCTTGATGGTGGGGGCGCTTCCCTCCCCTGTTGCTTCTGCACAACCTAATTCAGGAGCAACAGCCCCCTAAAGCATTGGCGGCGTCAGTCCCCTCTTCTCACCTGGAGAGCGTAAGTCTTCTTTGACTCCTCTCGCCAGAAGGGATCCCTTGGGTCACTCCATCCCCAGGTGCCTACCAGTGGCAACGTTGACACCCACCCAGTGGCTGAAGCAACCACAGGTAGGTGACCGTAGGGCTTCTCGGTGCCTGAGACTTAGGACAAACCTGAGTAGCATTGAGAGAAACCTAAAGAGACTCCCAAGAACCATGGCACTGCAGTCGCACCCACACCACCACCACTACCTACAGGCTCTGTGTCTGAGGATGAGATGGAGATTCTGGCTTCTGCTGAGGACCCTAGATCTCGCTGGGCCCGCACACAACCGAGGTCGACCGCACAGGTATTCATCTGGTGGCAGCAGGTGTCGCTGAGGCGTATACTACCTCATTCAGTGGTTCATGCCTTCCCAGTCTCACGATGACGTCATCCTCCAGTGGAATTGCGGCGGTTTTTTCCACCTCCTGGCTGAGCTACAGCAACTGTTAACCTTTACACTTGCTTTCTGCATTGCCCTCCAGGAAACCTGATTCCAAGAAATGTGGACCCCTGCCCTCTGCAGCTATAAGTTATATAATAGGAACTGTGGTGACTATAATAGTGTCAGGTGGAGTTTGGGTTTATGTACTATACTCAGTCTGTAGTGAAACTGTGCCCCTTCAAACCCCTCTTGAAGCTGTGGATGACGCAGGAAATAACTGTCTGCAATGTATATCTTCCTCCAGATGGTGCAGTACCCCTGAATGTATTAGCTGCACTGATTGATAAACTCCCTTAACCTTTCCTAATTTTGGGAGTTTTTTAATGCGCATAACCCCCTTGTGGGGTGATGCCATGCTTCCTGGCAGAGGTAGGACGTCGAAAATTTACTGTCACATCTCTACCTCTACCTCTTAAATACAGGTGCCCCCACACATTTCAGTGTAGCACATGGCACTTGTCCGGCCATTGATCTCTGTTTGCAGTCCTGGCCTTCTTCCATCTATTCACTGGAGAGCACATGACGACCTGTGGGAGTGACCACTTCCCTATCTTCCTGTCACTCCCTCGGCGTCATGCCCACGGATGCTTACCCAGATGGGCTTCAAACAAGGCAGACTGGGAAGCCTTCACCTCTGCTGTCACCGCTGAATCTCCCCCACATGGTGCCATCGATCTTGTCATTGAGCATGTCACTAAAACGATCGTTTCTGCGGCGGAAAACGCGATCCCTCTTTCTTTAGGGTGCCCCCTGAGGAAGACAGTCCCTTGACGGTCGTCGGAAGTTGCTAAGGCAATTAAAGATCGTCGGCGAGCTCTACAGTGATACAAGCGGCGCCCTTCCCTAGAGCACCTAATAGCCTTTAAGCGGCTCTGTGCCCGCGTTCGTCAGTTTATAAAACGCCCCTTTCACCCTGCGGCATGCCGCATTATATAATGAACCTTTCAGGGGTTGGGAATTGCTTCTGGATGTTGCCTCATTTCATGATATGGTTCTGGGCCCAGATTCCATTCAGATGATCAAATATCTGATGATTACACAATGGCTCCGTCTGTTCAGGATGTTCAACCAGTTTGGCTTCATGGTGGAGGCAAAGTAGGATCATCGTTCCAACACTTAATCCGACAAAAAGTAAACATCCATCAACAATTACCAGCCAATTAGCCTCTGTGTTCTGCAAATAGCTAGATAAAATGGTTGTCCGCCAATTGAGATGGGTTCTCAAATTTCAGGACCATTGGTGGCACTATCAGTGTGGTATGTATGAGGCTCGATCCACAACTGACCAACCGGTTTAAGCTGGCAACGGCAGTCTGACTGGCTTTTCCTAAATACCAGCAGCCGGCCGCAGTGGCCGTGCGGTTAAAGGCGCTGCAGTCTGGAACCGCAAGACCGCTACGGTCGCAGGTTCGAATCCTGCCTCGGGCATGGATGTTTGTGATGTCCTTAGGTTAGTTAGGTTTAACTAGTTCTAAGTTCTAGGGGACTAATGACCTCAGCAGTTGAGTTCCATAGTGCTCAGAGCCATTTGAACCATTTGAACCTAAATACCAGCACCTCATAGCAGTCTGTTTTTGACATTCTTAAGTCACACACATGACATCAACTGGTGCCATCATATTCTGCTTGCCCTGCACGTCTGGGGCTATACACTCCATACGGATTTTTATTACTCAGTTTTAATTCCAACAGTTGGTCCAGATTCGAATTGGCACTTCTGCTCTCGCCAGGTCAGAGAGACCAGTGTCCCACAGGGCTTCATGCTGTCCAGGCCACTAGTCAGCCCACCCTGTATGTCGACTACTTTGCATTTGGTATGGCATTCCACTCTGTAGCCTTGGTTGAACGCCAGATGCACTGTGTCATCTAACAGGCCACTCCTTTGGACCCTTTTCCATGGTTTTCCGGTCTCTTCCACAAAAATGTGAGTTTTGTATTTTTGTTGTACTACAGTCCACCCTGACCAAGAATTCTATTTAGGTACGCAGTACTTAGATGTTGTTGCACAGTCCCAGTATTAGAGACTCCTCTGCAGCAAGATGACTTGGTTGCCCTATAGTCGATAACCAAAGACTAGCTGCATGTGAAAACTTAACACTCCACTTCCTTGCCCACACCTTGGAGTGTGGATAGTGCTACTCTTATCTATTGGGGTTCTGGTGCAGTCTCACTTGGAATACAGTTGCCAGGTTTATGGCCCAGTGGCTCCTTTAGACCTAGTCAGTCATTGTGAAGTTTGACTGTCTCCTGCTACCTTCTGGACTAGTTGCAAACACACACTCTTTGCTGTAGTTGGATCCTTATCCATTAAGTTAAGATAGAACCAACTATTACTCACCTACGCAATCACCATTCAAACATTTACTGATCATAGAGCATACTCTACTTTTTTCATATCATGGACATCGACACCCTGAAACCTACCCTCAGGTGTGATTATTGGTTAGTATGCACCTCGCAGCCTTCTCCCAGGGCCTCCACCTATCCTCCTTCGAATGTATTGCCCATGTTTTATCATAGCCACCCCCTTCTCGTCTGATGTCCAGGCCACGAATTAGGACCAATCTATTTCTAGGACCTGAAGTTTGTTGCACCATGATCTTCTGGCGTCTATTCCATTCAATTGTTCACGAATATCGAGGTACTACAGTCATTCATATTGATGGTTCTAAAACCATGGATAGGACGGCTTATGCTCTTAAATCTACCACCTGTCATGAACACCATTCATTGGCTGGAACATGTATCGTTTTCACAGCGGATTTGATGACGATTAACAGAGCCTTTCGTTTAAGTGGGCTTCCCTTGACTAAATGAAGTCTCCATGCCACTGATCAATGTTACTTTCGTCATCCTGTAATATCTGCTATTCATGACCACCTCTCTGAACTTAATCATGCTGCATCCTTGGTTGTCTTTCTCTGGGCGCCAAGTCATGTGAGTATCCCAGGGAACGAACTGGTTTATCGTTTGGCTAGAGAAGCGGTTACTCGACCCAACCATTTTAATGACTCCAGTGGGGATTTGCAGGTGTAACAAAGGAGTCTGTGCACTTGGATATGGAATATCTGGTGGGCTACTGCACCCTCTAATAGACTCCACACTCTCAAGGAGACTACTGCTACATGGCGCTCCTCCTTCCGATCCTCCTGGAAAGAATTAATCATCGTATGTGGATGGGGGAGGAGGGCGGCAGTTCTCGGGCTTCTCGTCATAGCTGAACCTTGAGAGACCATTTATCTGCTCTAACATACGTACTGATCCAATCAATACTGTTAATTCTCTGTAAATCTTTCCTCTGCTCTGGTATCAGTATTTCCTTCAGTGCCTCCCTACCATTCTTACGTACTTTGCTCATTTGAGCATGTCCCTTGTGGTCGTCACTACCTGTGGATAAATGAACTGCAGCGTGAGGGACTGATATCACTGTTTCGTCCTCTATCTATCTATCTATCTATCTATCTACCTACCTACTTCAACGAGGTTGCCCTCGGGTCTCTTGACACACCCTTTCCTCGCTGACACGTCATATTCTTCGCCTTAATCGTACTACATCCTTTCTGCGTGTTCACGTGAATTTAAGGACTAATAACCTCGGCGTTTGCCCGAACAAGCACCCCATCCAGTAAAGTGTGTTCATGTTTTCCGCAGTTTCATAAAATTGGCTCAACGATAATGTTAAGGTTGACCTTTCAAAAGGACTTTGCTAGTTTCCTGCACCATCTTGCCTCAGAAAAGAAAAATTTCTTGTTCGTTCGTAAGCTGAGTGGTTGGGCTTTGTCAAGTGACCACATAGGACATAAGGCACTAGAAAAAACCATTACTGGTTCTCGATTATGCAAGGTGGTAGCTAGAACGCAGTTATGCAATATTTGAAAAACTTTTCGTGTTTAGTGAAGCAATATACACCGGTGTGCAGAACGTAAGACGAAAGTAATTTTCCCATGTCACTGCCAAGTAATGTAGCTCGATGAAACTTTACCCATACACAGAAAGAACTGATGTAGTGTACAGAAGGCAACCGAAAGAAATACACAATTAGACGAACAGAAATGACACTTCTATTCGAAGACAGTGAATACAATTAAGTCACTGCGATTTATAATGGTCCCTTCGACATTACAAAAGGTGGTACATAGTTCTTAATAGGGTGAGAAGTCACCATGGACGGAGATCATGCACTGCAACGTGCTTCCATGCTGGCCGAAAGGTACGTAAGAAGTTTGTTGTAGGGCGTTCCATTCAGCCACCAGCGCGGTTGACAACTGTGGGATGGTGCTTTGTGCACGTGGACGTGCTGTACAGTCTTCCCAACGCATCCCACTTGTGCTCGATAGGATTTAATTAGGGGCAACGAGCAGGCCAGTCCATTCGCCGAATACCTTCTTGTTCAAAGAGCTGCTCCACCTGCGTAGTTCGATGCGGTCGCGCATTGTCATCCAATAAAATGAAGTCGTAGTCGAATGTATTCCTCAAAAGAAGCCCATGGAGAAGTACAATGTCAAAGTAAAGTTAACTTGTGAGTGTGCAGTGCTGAGCATGCCCTAAGGTGGCCTGAGGTGGGAACATTATCGAACATGACTGTTTTGTGGTCGAGGTGTTAGGCTGTGGACAGACATGATCTTGCATGGGCCCACTGGTCTCCAAATATTTGAAGACGGCACACTAACAGTTCAAAATTGTGAGCATGTATTGCAGTCGGCGATTGAAAACCCTATTAAAAATAATGTTCTGCCATTTGTAATGTCAGGGGACCATAATGAATAGTGGTGATTTCCTTGTAATTACTGTTTGAATAAGGGTCATTTCTGTACTTCACAGTATGTACTTCTTTGTAACTTACGCACTATATGACAGCAGTTCTATGTATGATCAAAGTTTCTTCGAGCTGTGTTGGCACTGACACATCATTCCAAAGTTACTTTCGTCATTAAGTTTTGCACACAAGTGTGTTTGGATCGCGAATTCCTAAGGACAATGGTACTCAAGCCAATTACGTGATACACTTGTAAATTGGTTGTAAAGTGTGAAAATACCGAAGAGCTGTTTCATGAACACAATACTGTCTCATTTAAACTCGCTGATGTGAGAGATTGGATGGTAAATTTGGTTAAGACCAGTGGGACTACAGCACAACTTGTCCAAACTTGGGGTGCGTGGAGTGGAGGTAAAACAGTTGAAACGTGTTTGTACATAATCTCGAGAAAGGGAAATTACAGTGCTATTCTGCTACAGGTTTTAACTTAATAAATTTGGTTTATTTTTAATTTCCAACTTTTACATAGAACATCCGGTATTTACATCCTTCTGCCTCTGCCCCTTAAATTTTGTGGTCATAAATCTGGAAAGAGAGTTGGGGAAGAGGTCAGTTCACTGAAACCTGGTAATAACGCAGGTTTGCCCTTTGATTCCCTACTCCGCTATGACCCACCTGTCAAGAACGTTGTTACTAACAAGTAAATGGGCTTCGTATGGTACTTCGGGATACTTAAGTACACGTGATGATATTAGTACATACATACAAGCATACATAGTTTTCTGTGTACTAACAATAATGTAACAATATACATGATACTAATTCCCCCCCCCCCCTCAACGCTCATTACAGTTACAGATCAAAAATGTTTGAGAAACCGAATTTGTATAAAGTGGAGTACATTGCTACGTATTCGGTATTTGTTGCTTTAGATAAGGAAATACTTGAGCAACTTATTTTATTTATGGACTATTCCGTCAGTACTTGGAGAAACACAGTAAAAACTTAATACACATAATTGTGCAACATCAATACACAGTATATTTAAGTTCTTAATAACTTAATTTTCGTAAGTGGAACCTTGTACTTTGACGGCCATAGAAAGCTCCAGAAATATTTAGTTACCTAGTTCTAGCTGAAATTTTCATTGAAACTTTCAGCAGAATAGCAACAAAATGTGTCTGCTGCCAATAGTTCTTAGGTGGAATAACGATAGATGGGGCTCAACCAGCCGTCTGGCCTATAAATATCATTTTCTGGTCTTTCTTCCAATATGTATGACGAAAACATTGTACAGTCACCATTCTTTCGAGAGATGTTTACAGATTCACATCAATTTATAACTGAGCTTGTATTTCCTCGCATAAAAATTTTAATCATTGATAATACGCCAAAATACTGCTTCCTATAAAATGACTTGCTGAAAACGTTACTTAGATATCTTGAACCGGTAATGAAATACTGCCGGCACGTATGCATAACCCAACACGTACGGACTTAATATCCGTTCTTATGACTTTCCTTAGATGGGATTAAAGATCGGTACGATACTAAAAATAAGTTCACCAACGCCTTTTAGAAACTAAATGTTTCAGTTGTTCAGTGCCGAAATTGAGGGACTATGTTTAGTGGTAACCACGTACTCTGTGGTGTAATCTGGCGATTGCACCAGAAGTGTCTGCATGCCATCAGTGGGGTTTTCCTTCATTTAGTGGACTCCCCTCGTTATTCGGCGACTAGAGCGTCACCGCTTTTCCAAAGGCGGAAGTGGACAGGGTACAGTCAGCATGTCTTCAATTTGGAGAACCCCGCTTCTAGCCGACCCAAATCTCAAGTGGAAACATTGACTTGACATCTGAGCAACTCAAGTGTTCGGTTGCTGTTTGATATGCACCACAAGACATGCGCAGATCGTGACGGATACATGACATGACAGTGCGATTGACAAGAAATAATAAATTTGCATCTCGTGAGTGGTGAGAGGGTCGTGGCTACGGACATTCCTGATGTAACGACCAAAGGCAGCTTGTCTTATTTACCCTGCCTTTGTAGCGTGGCAGTTCGTTGGCGCTCTGAAAACTTCAAAATGAGTGCCCAACAATCTTCGGTGGATCATAATTGTGGGTCATGACATGTGGTGTGACTAATAATGTAGACTGACTTAAGCGTTGACAGGTCAAAGTTACGCAGCTCTAAAAGTTTACATACTCAGTTCAGAACAGACCTTTCATCTTATAGGTATGTTGCCCCGCAAGCAGGCCAATCTGTTTATTCGCCAGTAATTCCGTGCTACAGATTCATCCCAAAAGTGGCTGGAAATTGGGAGAAACATTTTTCATTGTAGTGTTTATTAAATTTCAATATAGCGCTAACGAAAATAGTTTATGTACCTCTTTGCAAGCTATAATTACTGTATTTTCGTCCCCTAAATCATTAGTATACAACTTGACGTATGACATGACTAAAATTCTTACTGAAAACCAGATCTTGTTCTCAACGTTTTTTCAAGCGTTTAGCAGTAGAGGTCCGAAAATTGAGCGTAACATTTCCTAGAGTTGAACAGAGCTGTGATCCTGAAGTTGAACAGTTTTTAAGGGTGGTCCTGGTACTATCTGCAATAATGCAGTGCCATCGGATCTCAGTATCACAGAACATTGGCAATGTGCTGAACTTGTAGCCCTGGGCATCCATCCATTCATGTGTAACTCCTGAAAGTCCATTCTTCAGGCTTAATTGTTTACTGTAATTCTGTGAATTGTCGGTTCATAGTGGTGTAAAGGAAACTGTAAAAATAAAAGTATGGTAGAGCCGCCTCTGTAATCTTCAGTGTAAAACACGCAAGGAAAGTAAGTATCCAGACCGACAGAATACAATAATTTCATAGCTTAGCCAATGTGTGTCCGTCTTACAGCGTTTCTTTACAACCTGCATAGCAGGCGACTGGATTTTTTGACACTTCCAAATTTTCACTTCATGGACAGTGGAAGTAAGAGGTTCATTCCCTCCCAAGCTCTGAATTTGGAGAAACTTTGTCCCGGTCTTTCTGCCGGCCGCGGTGGTCTAGCGGTTCTGGCGCTGCAGTCCGGAACCGCGGGACTGCTACGTTCGCAGGTTCGAATCCTGCCTCGGGCATGGGTGTGTGTGTGATGTCCTTAGGTTAGTTGGGTTTAAGTAGTTCTAAGTTCTAGGGGATTTATTACCTAAGATGTTGAGTCCCATAGTGCTCAGAGCCATTTGAACCATTTTTGAACTAACGTGATTTTCGTGTTGACCAGATCCTGACTAGTAGTCACTGGAATAAAAGAAACTCCGTAGGTAGAAAGAGGACGGAACTTCGCCGGGTCTTGTTAAAGGGCACGTTTACGTTGCAGCCTCGCTGCTAGCACGTAGTTGGTTGCACAGACTTCTCGCAGGGAGCGTTTAACCTGTGGCTGTTCAAATCTCTAGTTGAGAGAATTATTTGTAGTCTCTGAAACAGATATTTTCAGCATCATCTGATGATAGGCAAGTGGTCGGCCAGACCAAAACTGTAGTATGGTAAAGGTGGTGGTATGGCTGCTTCCTATGAATGTAGTCAGTCGACACTGCGGATAACTTTGCTGCTTCTAACAGCACTTAAAAATTATCCAGGGCACTGTTTTAAACAGTTCCAAACGTAGCCCAGATTTTGCTCGTTATTTTAAATGTTATTGAATCAGAACAGTTTGAGATGAATGTTTGACACAACGTTGTTAATATAATTTCTGTGGAAGAGCAATTCGTAAGCGTACTCAGAGGTAAATTTCGTCAGTTTTTATGCACATATACTTCATGCACTGCAGACGGCACGTGTGGATTTTTCGTGCTAATTTTCTACCGAAAAACGATAAATTAGGTGAAACAGAACTAATTTGCATTAGTTATTACATCTAATGCAATCAGTTATTAACAAGTTGCGACGATCTGTATACCTCAAATCAAGGATACCAGTTCCCAGGCTGTTCGGCAGTACAGCCTCAGAGACAAACTCACCACCATCTCACCGATCACTGACAAATGACTACCGATCAGCAAAAGATCTCGCGCGCCCTACTGCTTGACGCCCTGTGACTTCGCACATTACTGAATCCAAGTTAGACATTTAAATAATGACCATCACTCTAAACACACACATACACTCGGTACATATCTCTCTCTCTGTCTGTCTGTCTGTGTGTGTGTGTCTGTGTCTGTGTGTGTGTCTGTGTGTGTCTGTGTGTGTCTGTCTGTGTCTGTCTGTGTCTGTCTGTGTCTGTGTCTGTCTGTGTCTGTCTGTGTCTGTCTGTGTCTGTCTGTGTCTGTCTGTGTGTGTGTCTGTCTGTGTGTGTGTCTGTGTGTGTGTGTGTCTGTGTGTGTGTCTGTCTGTGTGTGTGTGTGTCTGTGTGTGTGTCTGTCTGTGTGTGTGTCTGTCTGTGTGTGTGTCTGTCTGTGTGTGTGTCTGTCTGTGTGTGTGTCTGTCTGTGTGTGTGTCTGTCTGTCTGTGTGTCTGTCTGTCTGTGTGTGTGTCTGTGTGTGTGTGTGTGTGTGTGTGTCTGTGTGTGTGTGTGTGTGTGTGTGTGTGTGTGTGTGTGTGTGTGTGTGTGTGTGTGTGTCCCTGTGTGTGTGTGTGTGTGTGTGTGTGTGTCTGTCTCTGTGTGTGTGTGTGTGTGTGTGTGTGTGTGTGTGTCTCTGTGTGTGTGTGTGTGTGTGTGTGTGTGTGTGTGTGTGTGTGTGTGTCTCTGTGTCTGTCTCTGTGTGTGTGTCTCTGTGTGTGTGTGTGTGTCTGTCTCTGTGTGTGTGTCTCTGTGTGTGTGTGTGTGTCTGTCTCTGTGTGTGTGTCTCTGTGTGTGTGTGTGTGTCTGTCTCTGTCTGTCTCTGTCTGTCTCTGTCTGTCTCTGTCTGTCTCTGTCTGTCTCTGTCTGTCTCTGTCTGTCTCTGTCTGTCTCTGTCTGTCTCTGTCTGTCTCTGTCTGTCTCTGTCTGTCTCTGTCTGTCTCTGTCTGTCTCTGTCTCTGTCTGTGTCTGTCTCTGTCTGTGTCTGTCTGTGTCTGTGTCTGTCTCTGTCTGTGTCTGTCTGTGTCTGTGTCTGTCTGTGTCTGTGTCTGTCTGTGTCTGTGTCTGTCTGTGTCTGTCTCTGTCTGTGTCTGTCTGTGTCTGTCTCTGTCTGTGTCTGTCTCTGTCTGTCTGTGTCTGTCTGTCTGTGTCTGTCTGTGTCTGTCTGTGTCTGTCTGTGTCTGTCTGTGTCTGTCTGTGTCTGTCTGTGTCTGTCTGTGTCTGTCTGTGTCTGTCTCTGTCTGTCTCTGTCTGTCTCTGTCTGTCTCTGTCTGTCTCTGTCTGTGTCTGTCTCTGTCTGTCTCTGTCTCTGTCTGTGTCTGTCTCTGTCTGTGTCTGTCTCTGTCTGTGTCTGTCTCTGTCTGTGTCTGTCTCTGTCTGTGTCTGTCTCTGTCTGTGTCTGTCTCTGTCTGTGTCTGTCTCTGTCTGTGTCTGTCTCTGTCTGTGTCTGTCTCTGTCTGTGTCTGTCTCTGTCTGTGTCTGTCTCTGTCTGTGTCTGTCTCTGTCTGTGTCTGTCTCTGTCTGTGTCTGTCTCTGTCTGTGTCTGTCTCTGTCTGTGTCTGTCTCTGTCTGTGTCTGTCTCTGTCTGTGTCTGTCTCTGTCTGTGTCTGTCTCTGTCTGTGTCTGTCTCTGTCTGTGTCTGTCTCTGTCTGTGTCTGTCTCTGTCTGTGTCTGTCTCTGTCTGTGTCTGTCTCTGTCTGTGTCTGTCTCTGTCTGTCTGTCTGTCTCTGTCTGTCTGTCTGTCTCTGTCTGTGTCTGTCTCTGTCTGTGTGTCTGTCTCTGTCTGTGTGTGTGTGCGCGCGCGCTTAAAACTCACAAATGAGTCCCGGTACGATCAAGGGAGCTACACGATGAGATAGCTCTGTCCTCCTACCCATAAAGTTCGCGTTTTTTTGCCTGAAGGGCGTGCTTTCGAAGATACAAGGGCTGGGAAGTTTCGTCCTTGAGAGCATTCCGGGATGTTCTGGAACATCTCAGAATACCCTCGAATATTGTAGCATGTTCTGGAACATTGTAGACCATTCGAAGCCTTTTAGGTATGATCTGGAATTAGTCACTGGTGGGGCTACCCGTTGGTAGGAGTGTATAGAGAGACCCGTCGTTGGTTCGCACATCAGTTTATCAGTAACGATGAGAGGAACCGAAATACTGCAGTGAGTGAACAAAAACAGCGAAGCGTGAGTAATCAGCGATTCAGTGATTAAATATAAATCGGAAATAGTGTGAAAAGTGTGTAAAGTGTGTAAAGTGTACTTAGTGTATTTGTTAATAATAAGCTGATTCGATTTATATTAAACAATGCACAAGCGTAAGATATCTTGCTATTTCTAAAGCAAAATGACGAAAACAAAAAGAATAGCGAAAAAACGAAACGGACGAAGAGCGCGAAGTAAGTTTAAGTTCTCAACGAATGAGTATAAGCACAGTTAGAAGCAGAGAGACCGAACAACGAAAAGAACAGATTGGAGAATAAATTGCGACACAATCTTAAGACTGCGAACTCAAGCCAGCGATGAAAATATCACCCTACGAGAAGCACGGACGAGGACAAGTAAACAGTAAAAGCTAAAAAATGAAGCGTTCCACTACGACCCGATGAAAGAATATAACAGACGTCGTAATAGGAAAAATAGGTAACATCTGCCGATTTTGCAACGCGAAAAAATGCAGTAGAGAAACACAAAGATTCTATTGCATGAACGGAAAAATTCATTACCAGCACTCGAAACATCTCCGCAGGAACTTTCACATTACATGACTGGGGAAACTACAGAATCAAAACACGTTCGTCAAAATATAAAAGCGCACAACACCTTTGGGACTCCAAAGAAAGTAAGAGTGAGGGCATAAGGTACCAAACTCGACAAGGTCATCTTGAATTGACCATCGAATTAAACGGCGACATCTTCAATAGAACTCATTCGCCTATAAGGTAAATGTTTAGTAATAAATAGCCAAACCTTAGTAAAACTTTGGGTGCGAGCACCACGAAAAGATACGATCAGTGTGCTAAACTTAAAAATTACAAAGGAAAAAAATTTAAAACATAAACGAACTACTTAAATACATCGCTCACAACAAACCACTCTGCAATCGCAACCAAAAGGAAGTTTACGTTATGAAGGACCGGATCGACAATAACACTGACGGAATTATTTATTTGGACGCACCAGGCGGCACCGAGAAAACGTTTCTGATCTGTTGCTGTCGGAATTACGTTCTAAACAACACATTGCACTTGCACTCACCTCATCCAGCATTGCAGCCACACTTAAGGAAAGAGGACGAACAGCCCATTCCGCCCTACAACTACGTTGAATGTAGCCGAAGAACAATTCCCGATATATAAAATCTCAAGAACATCTGGACGGACGGCCGAAGTGGCCGTGCGGTTCTAGGCACTGCAGTCTGGACCCGAGCGACCGCAACGGTCGCAGGTTCGAATCCTGCCTCGGGCATGGATGTGTGTCATGTCCTTAGGTTAGTTAGGTTTAAGTAGTTCTAAGATCTAGGCGACTGATGACCTCAGATGTTAAGTCCCATAGCGCTCAGAGCCATTTGAACATCTGGACAGGATGAACTTCTATCGCAAGCAAGTCTTTTTCTGCATCAAATGCACAATGGCTCAAAAAATCAATCGAAGCCATGGACAGAACATTACAAGACTTCCGAGGAAACTCTGAAGTGATGGATCTCTAGTCATACTCAGATTTTTCGACAAACACTTCCACCTATCACCAAGTCAACACCAGCAGACGAGGTCAATGCGTGCTTAAAAAATCACATCTCTGGCCACACATTCAAATACAGTGACTAATTAAAGAGGGTTGAACTATCGAACGACTAAACAGCACATTTTGCTCAACTTTCACGAATAGGCGAAGATACACATCATGGCCTCATTAAACTGAACAGATTTCTGCAACATAGCCACTGCTGAAAACGAACTCATCGACCAAATTTATGCAAACATGGTTCACAACTATACCAATCCGGAGTGGCTATTTTGAAATGCTATTTTGGCAACCAAAAATACTGTCGACGATATCAAACTTAATGTTGAAAAGAAAATTCTCGGTGAAGAGAGAATATACAAATCGATCGACACGATGGTAAACGTGGAAAGTGTGAACTTCCGTACAGAATTTCTAAACTCTTCGTAAGTACCAGGAAGGCCGTTCCACTGCCTTCGACTTAAAATAGGATTTCCTATCGTACTACTCTGAAATTAACTCACAAAAACTATGTAATGGAACAAGGATGATCGTCTGGAAAGAACAAAGGACGCACACTTTTTCCCCAGAATACCACTGAGGTCTACTGAACTGCCGTTCTAATTTAACAGACGGCGATTTCCAATCAGATTAGCCTACGATTTTACAATTAACAAAGCGCAAGGACAAACTTCAAAATATTGCAGCATCAACCTCAAGACTGCTACTTCTCTCACGGTTTACTATACGTACAGTAGCTTGTTCTCCAGTAGGAAATGAGATTTTTGTGTATATATATATATATATATATATATATATATATATATATATATATACCTCGGACACCAAATCGACTTTCTTCGTAAAAAGGTATTGTAAATTCCTTAAAGTTTATTCTTTTATTCCAACTAACACACTCTCATCTTCTCCCTGAGAGAAGCAGAGTACACCAGTTAGTACACTGGATTACAGAAAAATATCAAAACAGTATCCCTGCAGATAAGTAAACACTTCGCTCTTAACGGAAGGGAATCGGCAGATATATAGGAAATATCCGGAGACTCCCAAGGAAGTGAGATAGGACTGTTAATTTTTACAAGGTACTTGTACCATATGATCTAGTAGAGAGCGTCTGATGATGCTATTTAACACCATTATAGACAAGCGCATCTCCTGCGAACAAAGTAGCAACGCCAGAAGATAGTACTGATTTGCAGAACGACCTGCAGAGCATTTGTGAATGATGTAGGCTCTGGCAGTTGTCCCTGAACGTAAATAAATGTAACATATTGCGTATGCATAAGAAAGCCACTACTGTAAAACTACATTGTTGATGAGAAACTGGTGGAAACATATCTACCGTAAAATGTCAAGGAGTAACTATCCAGAGCGACCTAAAGAGGAATGACCACACAAAACAAATAGTAGAAAAACTGCCAGACTGAGATTAATTTTTTGTGGAAGAATCATAATGAAACGTAACTCATTTTCGAAGGAAGTGGCTTATAAGGCGCTTGTCAGACAATTCTTGTGTTGATCAGTCTGGGACCCTCACCAGGTTAGACTGATAAAGATCCAACGAAGAGCGGCGCGTTTCATCACGGGATCGTTTGGTCGGCGCTAGAACGTTACCTACGTGTTCAGCATACTACTGGCAGACGTTAAACGAGGTGGTGTTCATCACGGAGAGATTTACTACTGAAATTTCGAGACTTTCCGGGAAGAGTTGTACAACATATTACTTTCTCCCACATACATTTCGTGTAATGACCAGGACGAGAAAATTCCAGGAATTAGAGCCAATACAGACGCTTACCAACAATCACTTTCCACGCGCAGTTCGCGAGCAGAACAGGTTAGAGGCATCAATTAGTGGTGCCAGAAGTACCCTCCGCCACACACGGTTAGTTGGCTTGCGGAGTATGATGTAGAAGTTGTTAACAAAGTTCGTGTAGCATACCTTCAGCCGATATTGTGATGTGATAAAACTTGCTAAAAACTGTAAATATTTATGAAATAATAAATTGCTGTTATTCATCCTCTAAAAATATTAAGATCTGGGAAACTCGTGCTACCTTCATATAACGCGTAACTGTTCATTTGATATTGACACAGCAGGCCGCTGTGGCCGAGCGGTTTTAGGCGCTTCAGTCCGGAACCACGCTACTGCTACGGTCGCAGGTTCGTATCCTGCCTCGAGCATGGATGTGTGTCTCGTCCTTAGTTTAGTTAGGTTTATGTAGTTAAAAGTCTAGGGGACTGATGACCTCAGATGTTAAGTCCCATAGTGCTCAGAGCCATTTGATATTGACATATTTACATATTATCTTAATTACACAGAGTAACACTAATTCTGCGGCATGGGATTTTTTAATCAATTTAAAGTAGTTATGGTCTGCTCAATACAAAAATATTTTTATTGGATTTAATCTACGTTTTGAGATGGAGGCAATCTACTTATACTGGAAATTAAATTATAAAAAAATTTAAAGCGTTTATTTTGAATTTGATTTCAAACAGTGCTATAAATGATATGGATATTTTTTGTTACCAAGAATAATAAAATTAATCATAAGAATTACTGTTTGTATGGGATTTTCTCAGACGTTCTTAATCCGGACAGTCGCTCTGCAAGTTCCAGCAGTAGTCTCGTCATATTACTATCCCAACGGCCTTAATACCTTTCCTCTATAATCTTCATCTCCTAGTGGAACTGTTCCCCTTGCTCTTAGCTGTAATCGCCCAAGTTGTCGGGAAATTTATCTAAATGCCTACAGAAAATGCAATTTCACACTCATATCAGCTCCTAGTTTTTGGAAATTCTGGACCAGTTTGTTTACTATTTCGGAATCATATCCTGTCGTTCCCCCCTATGAACCATAGACCTTGCCGTTGGTGGGGAGGCTTGCGTGCCTCAGCGATACAGATAGCCGTGTAGTGGGTGCAACCACAACGGAGGGGTATCTGTTGAGAGGCCAGACAACCGTGTGGTTCCTGAAGAGGGCAGCAGCCTTTTCAGTAGTTGCAGGAGCAACAGTCTGGATGATAGACTGATTTGGCCCTGTAACACTAACCAAAACGGCCTTGCTGTGCTGGTACTGCGAACGGCTGAAAGCAAGGGGAAACTACGGCCGTAATTTTTCCCGAGGGCATGCAGCTTTATTGTATGGATAAACGATGACGTCCTCTTGGGTAAAATATTCCGGAGGTAAAATAGTCCCACATTCGGATCTCCGAGTGGGGACTACTCAAGATGACGTTATCAGGAGAAAGAAAACTGGCGTTCTAGGGATCGGAGCGTGGAATGTCAGATCCCCTAATCGGGCAGGTAGGTTAGAAAATTTAAGAAGGGAAATGATAGGTTAAAGTTAGATATAATGGGAATTAGTGAAGTTCGGTGGCAGGAGGAACAAGACTTCTGGTCAGGTTAATAATGATTATAAATACAAAATCAAATAGGGGTAATGCAGGAGTAGGTTTAATAATGAATAAAAAAATAGGAGTGCGGGTAAGCTACTACAAACAACATAGTGAACGCATTATTGTGGCCAAGATAGACACGATGCCCACACCTACTACAGTAGTAAGTTTATATGCCAACTAGCTCTGCAGATGATGAAGAAATTGATGAAATGTATGATGAGATAAAAGAAATTATTCAGGTAGTGAAGGGAGACGAAAATTTAAGTCACAGGTGACTGGAATTCGATAGTAGGAAAAGGAAGAGAAGGAAACTTAGGTGAATATGGATTGGGGGTAAGAAATGAAAGAGGAAGCCGCCTGGTAGAATTTTGCACAGAGCACAATTTAATCCTAGCTAACACTTTAAGAATCATGAAATAAGGTTGTATACATGGAAGAACCCTGGAGATACTAAAAGGTATCAAATACACTCCTGGAAATTGAAATAAGAACACCGTGAATTCATTGTCCCAGGAAGGGGAAACTTTATTGACACATTCCTGGGGTCAGATACATCACATGATCACACTGACAGAACCACAGGCACATAGACACAGGCAACAGAGCATGCACAATGTCGGCACTAGTACAGTGTATATCCACCTTTCGCAGCAATGCAGGCTGCTATTCTCCCATGGAGACGATCGTAGAGATGCTGGATGTAGTCCTGTGGAACGGCTTGCCATGCCATCCACCTGGCGCCTCAGTTGGACCAGCGTTCGTGCTGGACGTGCAGACCGCGTGAGACGACGCTTCATCCAGTCCCAAACATGCTCAATGGGGGACAGATCCGGAGATCTTGCTGGCCAGGGTAGTTGACTTACACCTTCTAGAGCACGTTGGGTGGCACGGGATACATGCGGACGTGCATTGTCCTGTTGGAACAGCAAGTACCCTTGCCGGTCTAGGAATGGTAGAACAATGGGTTCGATGACGGTTTGGATGTACCGTGCACTATTCAGTGTCCCCTCGACGATCACCAGTGGTGTACGGCCAGTGTAGGAGATCGCTCCCCACACCATGATGCCGGGTGTTGGCCCTGTGTGCCTCGGTCGTATGCAGTCCTGATTGTGGCGCTCTCCTGCACGGCGCCAAACACGCATACGACCATCATTGGCACCAAGGCAGAAGCGACTCTCATCGCTGAAGACGACACGTCTCCATTCGTCCCTCCATTCACGCATGTCGCGACACCACTGGAGGCGGGCTGCACGATGTTGGGGCGTGAGCGGAAGACGGCCTAACGGTGTGCGGGACCGTAGCCCAGCTTCATGGAGACGGTTGCGAATGGTCCTCGCCGATACCCCAGGAGCAACAGTGTCCCTAATTTGCTGGGAAGTGGCGGTGCGGTCCCCTACGGCACTGCGTAGGATCCTACGGTCTTGGCGTGCATCCGTGCGTCGCTGCGGTCCGGTCCCAGGTCGACGGGCACGTGCACCTTCCGCCGACCACTGGCGACAACATCGATGTACTGTGGAGACCTCACGCCCCACGTGTTGAGCAATTCGGCGGTACGTCCACCCGGCCTCCCGCATGCCCACTATACGCCCTCGCTCAAAGTCCGTCAACTGCACATACGGTTCACGTCCACGCTGTCGCGGCATGCTACCAGTGTTAAAGACTGCGATGGAGCTCCGTATGCCACGGCAAACTGGCTGACACTGACGGCGGCGGTGCACAAATGCTGCGCAGCTAGCGCCATTCGACGGCCAACACCGCGGTTGCTGGTGTGTCCGCTGTGCCGTGCGTGTGATCATTGCTTGTACAGCCCTCTCGCAGTGTCCGGAGCAAGTATGGTGGGTCTGACACACCGGTGTCAATGTGTTCTTTTTTCCATTTCCAGGAGTGTAGTTTAAATAATGGTAAGACAGATTTTTGAACCAGGTTTTAAATTGTGAGACATTTCCAGGGGCAGATGTGGACTCTGACCACAATCTATTGGTTATGAAATCTAGATTAAAACTGAAGAAACCGCATAAAGGTGGGAATTTAAGGAGATGGGACCTGGATAAATTGACTAAGCCAGAGGTTGTACAGAGTTCCAGAGAGAGCATAAGGGAACAATCGACAAGACTGGGGGAAAGAAATACAGTAGAAGAAGAATGCGTAGCTTTGAGGGATGAAGTAGTGAAGGTACCAGAGGATCAAGTAGGTAAAAAGACGAGGGCTAGTAGTAATCCTTGGGTGACACAAGAAATATTGAATTTGATGAAAGGAGAAAATATAAAAATGCAGTAAATGAAGCAGGCAAAAAGGAATACAAACGTCTCAAATATGATATCGACAGGAAGTGCAAAATGGCTAATCAGGGATGGCTAGAGGACAAATTTAAGGATGTAGAGGCTTATCTCACCAGGGGTAAGATGATACTGCCTACAGGAAAATTAAAGAGACCTTTGGAGAAAAGAGAACCACTTGTATGAATATCAAGAGCTCAGATGGAAACCCAGTTCTAAGCAAAGAAGGGAAAGCAGAAAGGTGGAAGGAGTATATAGGTCTGTACAAGGGCGATGTACTCTAGGACAATATTACGGAAATGGAGGAGGATGTAGATGAAGATGAAATGGGAGATATGATACTGCGTGAAGAGTTTGACAGAGCACTGAAAGACCTAAGTCGAAACAAGGCCCCGGGAGTAGACAACATTCCATTGGAACTACTGACAGCCTTGGGAGAGCCAGTCCTGACAAAACTCTACCATCTGGTGAGAAAAATGTATGAGACAGGCGAAATACCGTCAGACTTCTAGAAGAATATAATAATTCCAATCCCAATGTAAGCAGATGTTGACAGATGTGAAAATTACCAAACTATCAGTTTAATAAGTCACAGCTGCAAAATACTAACGCGAATTCTTTACAGACGAATGGAAAAACTGGTAGAAGCTGACCTCGGGGAAGATCAGTTTGGATCCCGTAGAAATACGGGAACACGTGAGGCAATACTGACCCTACGACTTATCTTAGAAGCTAGATCAAGGAAAGGCAAACCTACGTTTCTAGCATTTGTAGACTTAGAGAAAGCTTTTGACAATGTTGACTGGAATGCTTTCTTTCAAATTCTGAAGGTGGTAGGGGTAAAATACAGGGAGCGAAAGACTATTTACAATTTGTACAGAAACCAGATGGCAGTTAGAAGAGTCAAGGGGTATGAAAGGGAAGCAGAGGTTGGGAAGGAGTGAGACAGGGCTATAGCCTATCCTCGATGTTATTCAATCTGTATATTGAGCAAGCAGTAAAGGAAACAAAAGAAAAATTTGGAGTAGGTATTAAAATCCATGGAGAAGAAATAAAGTTTGAGGTTCGCCGATGACATTGTAATTCTGTCAGGGACAGCAAGGGACTTGGAAGAGCAGCTGAACGGAATGGATAATGTCTTGAAAGGAGGATATAAGATGAACATCAACAAAAGCAAAACGAGGATAATGGATTGTAGTCGACTTAAATCGGGTGATGCTGCCGGAATTAGATTAGGAAATGAGACACTTTAAGTAGTAAAGGAGTTTTGCTATTTGGAGAGCAAAATAACTGATGATGGTCGAAGTAGAGAGGATATAAAATGTAGACTGGCAATGGCAAGGAAAGCGTTTCTGAAGAAGAGAAAATGTTAACATAGAGTATAGATTAAAGTTCCAGGAAGTCGTTTCTGAAAGTATTTGTGTGGAGTGTAGCCACGTATGGAAGTGAAACGTGGACGATAAATAATTTAAACAAGAAAAGAATAAAAGATTTCGAAATCTGGTGCTACAGAAGAATGCTGAAGATTAGATGGGTAGATCGTATAACCAATGAGGAGGTATTGAATAGAATTGGGGAGAAGAGGAATTTGTGGCACAACTTGACTAGAAGAAGGGATCGGTTGGTAGGGCATATTCTGAGGCATCAAAGGATCACCAATTTAGTATTGGAGGGCAGCGTGGAGGGTAAAAATCATAGAGGGAGACAAAGGGATGAGTACACTAAACAGATTCAGAAGGATGTAGGTTGCTGTAGGTTGCTGGAGGTACTGACTGGGAGATGAAGAAGCTTGCACAGGATAGGGTAGCATGGAGAGCTGCATCAAACCAGTCTTTGGACTGAAGACCACAACAAGAACAACGACGTAGCAGAAATGGTCGGGGTTATTAACACAAGACTTACGTGAAGAACTCTCACTTTCTGGAACAAAAACTCCCAAACAGTAAAGTTCCATGAAGTAAATGACACAGTACCACGTTTGAAGGAAAAATTGTAACGAATGAGTAAAGCAAGAAGCTTACCTGCACAAAATGACTGAATGGCAGACAGGAGCTCACCTACGCGACGCTCTGTGAGAAGTAGAAATAGTTAAAGTAGTTTTCCAAATGTTCATGAAGTGCCGTCTGTCTGATTCCTGTCATAGTTACCAAGAAAAGGCACTATCCCATATAGAGTAGTTACCTTCGTCGAAAAAAAAAGTTAATGAGGGTAAATTAGTAAGTCTGTTTTTATTGAACGGTTTATCTTGAGGACCAGTTTATTCAAACAAAATAATTTATAAATAATTAATAACCATACGTATCTAAAGACTCTGTAAATTTATGCCACAGAAATATTTCCCCTGTGTTATTTATACACCTTCCTGGTTTGAAATTATTTGCTGTGATGTTCACAAACGTCAGTTTTCATGTGCCGTCGTATTGTCAGATTGCTCCAGTGGTTTGTTACGAATTTTGTAATCTACCACACTTAAATAACAATAACGTTTATAATATTCACCCTAGACATGCTTTAGGTGGCAATGACTACACCTCATCGCCGCGTTTTTCTAGAGTGTATTCGTAAGGTCTGTAATGTAATTTCGTTGAAAACATGTTTCCTTGTATTTGGCCCATCTTAGTTGCCATCGCCGCCTCTACCCTTTTCAGCCTCCTAAACCCGTATCTGGTCGCTCAGGCCACCTGCATTCCACACTGGCCTTCCTCGCCCAGCTAGCTGCCAGGCACGAGGTGTCAATTATACTCAATGCCTCCCGCTCCACATGCCGCATTCTCATGTCGTCTCATGCTTTTGTATTAATGCACAACTGCCACATTCGTGCTAATAGTTGTCAAACACGGTCAAAACAACTGTTCAACGAATAATGGCTGCAGTTTCATCCAAATGGACAGCCAGCTCTTCTAGAGTATCCGTGTCTTACCCACCAAAGGCTTCATCTCCTCCCACAAAAAGAACCCCACAAGAGTGAGGTTGGGGGTGGTTAGTAAGAGTCCACCCCCTCCCAATCCAATCACTGAGGAAAACACCGACTAAATGGCAAAGTGTGGTGAAGCTCCACCATGCTGAAATCATAATCGTTGCCTGACTGTTAACGGTACATTCTCCAACATTTCAAGTAGTACTTCACGGAGTAAGACACAGTAATTTCCTCAGTGTGTTAGGCAGAAGATATGGACCCATCAGATGACTTGACAATACAAGCTGTAGCAGGTCATGGTTTTGTGACACTAGATATTGAGCGTCATTGACTGAGGGGAGCAAAGGTCCATATTTTGTCAGGGATGGCGGGAGGGAAAGCGACACTTTGTAGGCAGTGGAATGGATTCTTTCCTTGGCTCAGTGGCTGAGGTGTGAGTGGAACATTGGTGGTTCCACTATGTCATTTATTCGCACATACTACCCCTTAAACAGGGTAGTACACTGTTTTAACTCACTCAATTCCTCGCGGCAGCGGCGCGGAGTAGCGTGCAGATTGCAGTGACCGCTGATACGGCGACGGTTCGTGTTGCAGTGGGCCAGGCGGCGTATTCTTCCATTCAGCATCGTACCCGTGACTCACTGCGGCGGCGGTTTGGTCTTCTTGTGAATTCTCTCGGTACGTTATTAACAAGCGGCTACGGCATGGCGCAGTGCTCTGTCCTGGAGCTACCCTCAGATTCAGCGTCTTCTGACGGAGTTCATCAACCTCTACGTTCGCAGGTGACTCATCTGGTGAAGCCACAGTCCCTTCATCCTCACCAGCCACCTAGGTGAGTTCCACACGAACTTCTTTCTGGTAACTTCTGGGATGGCATCTTCTGCGTTGACCTATTGGCGCGGTACCGACATCTTCTGTCCAGCAGCGTAGCGGCTAATTCGTTGCGGTGAAGTATGGTGTCCTCTGACTAACCATCGGTCCATCGTCCAGGCGACGTTTCTTACTCTCTCCGTTCTCCCCTCAAAAGACCGTGTCAGTTTGTCAGAGGTATTTATTCAGTGTTTTCGCCAATGTCGCGAAGTTTCTAGGGTGGTGACTGACTCTTCAGTTGTTGAACTATGCTTCTCACGTTTGACAGAAACATGATCGATGTCAATACACACGTCGGCTTTTCTTGTTTTACCTCTATGCTGCCGGCCGGAGTGGCCGAGCGGTTCTAGGCGCTACAGTCTGGAACCGCACGACCGCTACGGTCGCAGGTTCGAATCCTGCCTCGGGCATGGATGTGTGTGATGTCCTTAGGTTAGTTAGGTTTAAGTAGTTAGTTCTAAGTTCTAGGGGACTGATGACCAAATTAGTTAAGTCCCATAGTGCTCAGAACCATTTGAACCATTTTTTCGGTTGTTGATCTGTCGAAGTGCTCCGCTGGTCATTGGCCTCCTTGTTATACTGCTGCCACTTCCGAATATTGTGGCTTAACATGTCAGTCTCTAAAATGTTCACTTAACCTATGTCTTCACTTAGTTTTTCTTTTTACCAGTATGCTTTGAACAACCATAAATAACAATTGTATATAATAATTCTTATACACCGTACACAGCACACACATTCATAGTAAATCTGTAGATGGCGGTACACACGGATTGTCTTAGGGTTTTCAAACTTCCAGACATAGCTATTGTGCTGTTGCATTCTCCTTACCACTCACCGAGCGACGTAGCACAGTGGTTGGCACACTGGACTCACATTCAGGACGACGACATTTCAAACTGGCATCCGGCCATCTTGATCAGGTTTTCCGTGATTTCCCTAAATCTTTTAAGGCAAATGCTGAGATGAGATGGTGCAAATTTAGACCTTGCGGTGTCTATTTTTGCCACTGGGTCCCACGAGAGCCTAAAGGTGACAAATTAGACACAGGAAAATATATCTTAGGTTTTGAAGGTGACTTACTACTGGATAAAACTAAAATTATAGTCCAATGCAGAGATGTAAAACCTTACTTACGAGTTGCCCTGAGGTGCTTAAACCGTGTAGAATTTGGCAACATATCATCTAATACAAACGAACTCATCTGAGGTGATGGAGGACGACCACTAGATGGATGACACTGTGTACCATCGCCCTACTGCTCTATTTCAGATTACTGTCGCATATCACCAGCTTATGTCCCAAGAAGGAAACAAGAGTATGAAAGCTTTTTGACCGTTCAGCATATGAGAAAGCCAGGAAAAAGTACCATCATTTCCCTGTCCAGAGGAAATAAGCTACTGTCCCTCCTACCTCGACATCTGCACTGGGAACATCAGTACCCTGCACCCCTCAGGGGACCCAACAACACTCTTGTGGATACGTGTGTGGCGAGCACAGGACCCCAAGCTAGTGCAGCTCTTTCCTTTCTGGGATGCATACCTTCGCTTTCGACAACCTTCCCAGTCCCCGATCTTCTTCCCCCCCCCCCAACCCAACCCCACCCCTTCCCCTTCCCCTTCCCCTTTCTCCCTTTCTTTGCGAGTATGTTACGCCTACATCTGGAGATGGACGCTTGTGACTGTAAGACGTGGTTTCTCTGCTTTTGTCTCTAAACTGGAAAGTCTGTCCTTACTGTGTCCTTTTCCTTGATTTTTCTCTTTACCTTCTCCACTGCGGTGCTTGAGATTTCTCTTTCCTTTTCTTTGTTCTTCCTTGTGCGTGTCTGAAGGCCGACCTACGCGTTCTGACGCATAGCTGGTGACAGGGTAACGCGTAATTTCCCACCTTGGGTAGACAAGTAGGACATCTACATACCCCTGGTAAAGGTAACATCCAGGAAGGGGTGATTACACGAGCTGGTACCTTCCAAACGCGCCGATTGGTCCCTCTGTCCGTTTATCGAGAGGTGCGACCTGAGGTGTGGACAATCACTTAAGGCCCCCAGAGAGGGCTCCAAGTAGGAAGGAGCGAGCCATCAGAGACACTGGTGATCATGGGGATACTTTCACAATGGTTTCTTCTACTTCAACTTCTGCCCACAAGAGAAAGCTAGACGAGTCTGACAGAAAATTCTTCTATCAGTGCCAAAGTTCCTGGTTGTTTCTCAGTCTGGCGAAGGTCAAGACTTCTCAACAGTAAACCCTTTCATTATTCAGAAATGTGTCGATGCGATTGCAGGTCCTGTAAAGTCTTTTTCTCAGTTACGAAACGGCACCTTTGTGTTAGAAACACAGTGCCCTCCAGGCGCACAAATTGCTTCGAACTATACTGCTATACATCTTCATTGTCTGGGTGGAAGTGCACTGTACTTTAAATTCATCACCTGGGGTAGTTTATACATAATCACTCGACGGATTATTCAATGAGGACGTTCAAAATTACCTGTCTGATCAGGGCGTAACGGCCATACATAGTCATGAAAAGGGTTGAAAAGGAATTGGTACGCACTCGCACTCTCTTCTTGACGTTTGACAACATTAAACTTCCATCAAACATTAAAGCAGGGTATGAGATAATTTCAGTTCGCCCTTACATCCCCAACCCTATGCACTACTATCGGTGTCTGCACTTTAATCATACCAGCCAGTCGTGTTCCAACACAGCCAAATGCGTTACTTGGGGCAGGGATGAGCATGAGGGTGACAGTCCACCTCCATTCCCTTGTTGCACCGGCTGTATGGGCACCCACGCTGCTTCCTCTAGAGATTGCCCTATTTTTAAGATGAACGAATTGTTCAAGAAATCAGAATGAGAGAAAAGGTGTTTACCTTTGCTGCTCATAAGTTATTCGCCAGTAGAAAACCCACTGTGCTCCCAGTGGGTAAATATAGCACTGTCGTAGAATCTTCTCGTTCTACTAAGGAGGTAGCCACGCAGACTTGCCTATCACCTTTGGCGCTACAGTCGTCAGATCGGCCAACCCATAGATCGCTCGTTCAGCCTCCCCACATCACCCACTCGCTATAAGGCTAAACCTTTATTGGCTCCTGCTAAATCACAGGCCCCAAAATCGGACTCCTGGGCTTCCAAAAAAGAGCCCACTCATGAAGATTCTTTATGTACCCACACCTCACAACCATAGTCTCCTCCCTCAGCTCAACGTCCTGCTTCCAAGAAGGCTCATAAAAAAACAGTTCCCTTCTTTCTCCGCCATGGCGTATCTACTCTACAGCGCCACCCAGCAGTAGCCACCCTTGGCCGTCTTCCATATCACTGAGACTCACTGCTGATGGCCGATCAACCAGCTGATCACTGGCGGCAGGAGCTGCTCCAGAACAACCTATGAATCAGGATCTTCTGCCTTTGGCTGACTGCTGTTCCACACCGTCGGCTGCCGGCTCTCAGCGGTAGTTGAGTTGATGCCAATCATGGTGAGATTTTCACTTTTCTGTCCACCCTAGACAATTATCCATTGGAATATCTGCAGAATTCGCTCCAATCGGGATGAATTGTTGAGCCTCTTAGGATCCTACTTCCCAGTTGTCTTCTGTCTTCGGGAAACGAAGGTATGTCCCCATGATCGCTTTGTCTTCCCTTACTTCCAATAAGTCCAGTTTGGTCTCCCCTCCATTGATGGCGCTCTGGCACACGGGGGACTTATGATTCTTGTCCATGATACTATCCATTACCACCCAATCCCCTTACAACTCCTTCCAAGCTGCTTTCTGGATACACCTTCTCTCTTTGTACCATATACATTCCAGCATCCACATCAATGGCAAGAGTCGATCTCTTTCATCTCCTTGGTCGGCTCCCCCCCCCCCCCCCCCATTTGCTGGTTGGGGACTTCAACGCCCACCACCTCCTTTGAGCATCTCCACATCCTTGTCAGAGAAGCTCCCTATTGGTTGACTTCCTCTACCAAGCGGATCTTGTCTGTCTGCCTACACGTCAACCTACTCTCACTTGGACCTTTCGGTCGGTACTGTTTAGCTAGCTTGGCGCTTTGAATGGTTTGCTGATACTCTTCAGTGACCATTTTCCATGTTTCCTTTGATTACAGCCACAACTGTCATCTATGTGCCCGAGATGCTGGCAGTTTTCCCAAGCTGATTGGACCCTTTTCTCTTCTCTAGCAACATTTGATGACAGTCAATTTCCTAACATCGATGATCAGGAACTTATTCTTACAGCTGCGGATCGTTGAACACCTTTTTTACCTCCCCTTTGCTCCGGCGCCGCCCCCCCCCCCTCCACTGTCCAATCGGCGAGCTGTCCTTCAGAGTCGTTACGCTAGCCATATCTTCAATTCCTGCTCATCAAACCCATGCTTCTTCCGACGCCTCCTTGGTTTTAGGGTATGAAGGCCGCCCTTCCCCTGTGCTACCACTGGGAGTCCGCTTCCGTCAACTGTTGCATTCCCTTTCCTTCCAATTTCCAAAAACTTTCTTGACAAATGGGGCTACAGCGCCACCTTGGCTTCGCCCCCAGACTTGACTTCTCCGTGACCTTTTCCAGCTTCCCAAGGATATTACACCCCCCACCCCATAGTTTATCGTCGGGCTGCTCTATGTGCACAAATGGCTGCCACATTTATTTACACTGACGGCTCAAAGACCACCTTTGGTGTTGGGAGTGCCTATATTGTTGGCAACAACCCTATTAGATTTCGGCTTCCCAACCAGTGTTCAGTTTTTACTGCGGAGTTCTACCCTGTTCTCCAGGCTGTCCAATACATCCATCGCCGTAAGCAGATACAGTATATTATATGCTCGGATTCGCTCAGCTCTTCTCAACCTCAAAGCTCTTTATCCCGTCCACCCTCTGGTCCACTGGATTCAGGACTGCCTCCACATGCTCCAGTTGGGGGGCGTCTCTGTGACATTCCTCTGGATCCCAGGACATCTTGGTATCCGCGGAAACGAGGCAGCCGATATAGCGGCAAAGGCTGCCGTCTCTCTTCCTCGGCCCACTGTTAGCATCGTTGCGTTTGCTGATCTACAGAGCGTTCTTTGTCCTCCTGTTGCTCTTTTATGGCACACACATTGGTCCGCACCTCAGGATAAAAAATTGCGGGAGATGAAACCTCTTCCCTGTGCATGGACATCTTCCTCCCGGCCTCGTCGTTGGGAGGAAGTAATTTTAACTAGACTCCAGATTGGGCACTGTCTTTTTAGCTATCTATATCTTTTAAGTGACGATCCTCTCCCACTTTGTCCCTCACTGCTATCAACTGTGGACGATGAGACACCTTTTACTTCAGTGTCCCTATTTTAATCCGCTACGCGCCCATCCACAGGTGTCGCCTGGATATATCTTCCCTTTTAGCAGATAACACGCCCTCAGCCGATCGCGTCCTTGAGTTTGTGTCAGTGAGATGACATTGGTCATTTGAAGCTCATTTCGGGGAAAACAACCACCATTCAATAGCAGTTTTCTAATATTTCTTCCGTTTTTAGTTTCCCTCCTCCTTGATTTTCGCTCCCGTTGCTGCTGATTTAAATTTAGGTTTTTTACCCTTCACTAAGCCACAGAATGGGCAGTTATGAACATAGCAGTTTTGCTCCCTAAAACCATAATTTAAAAGACAAGAAACCTTACTCTGCACACTTATATTTCTCCGTCCTGACCCTGCTACCCAAAGAACCACAGCCCTGAGTCCTCGCCGGCAGCTGTGACCGAACGGTTCTAGGCACATCAGTCCGCAACCGCGCTGCTGCTACGGTCGCAGGTTCGACTCCTGCCTCGGGCATGGATGTGTGTGATGCCCTTAGGTTAGTTAGGTTTAAGTGGTGCTAAGTCTAGGGGACTGATGACCTCAGATGTCAAGTCCCATCGTGCTTGAAGCCATTTGAACCCTGAGCCCTAATAACAGCCAGCAATTGCGAGAGTCGCGAACACCGAACAACCCAGTCATCTGTAACAGATTAGAATATGGATACTACTCCTACCGAATACATATCAGAGGAGGAGAAAAGTAGCAGCCAAAGATGAAAGCGGTCCTGGTAACACCCAGCTACCCTGGTTAACCCTTCCACTGCTATCGTAATCCTGAGAGAAGCGCAGTACTCCTGCTGTAACACCTCATCCAGTAGTCGCTGTTCAGGCCACTCTTAATTTGTAGTGATAGAGAGCGCGTTGCCTCAGTGGCGCCACCCAATCGGTCACGATCATTTTTTATCGCGCTAGTATCTAACATACACGTTGCGATGACTGTAGGAGCGTCCACGTTTTACTCTTCCAAATATGTTTTGCAACTCAGCACGCCACCACGTCCCATGAGAATCTGATATGCTAAATGTTACTACTTCCAAACGTTATCTCCATAATATCTTCGAAGCCTGTCATATTTACTTGAAGACTGAATATATGAGAACAGCAATCTTCAGAAGATCACATTAGCGTCTAGTATACTGTATTCATAAAGATGGACTGTTTCCCAAAAATCTTTCAACAAAAGTATTTCATTTACTCTCTCTTATTTCAAACGTTCGCTCCTTCTTGTATAACTTTGTTTCATTACCTCTAGATATCTACAAGATGTGATGCGCTTGAGTAATTTAAGAACCGATCTTGTAATCGGATACTACCAGGCTTTTTCCCTTGGCTATGGAAATAGCCATGCATTTATCAGCGTTTAGAGAGCTTCCATTCAGTGCACAACGTAAAAATATTGAGTCGCTCTGGGTTTACAGAAGATACTTTCTTACAAAAAGCGGTAGCAGTCTGAGTATGATCCTAACACTAACGTTTATGTACTGAGGACATAAGTAGTGCTATTACACTTCCTTAGCGCATTCCAGATTTGTTGTGATATACAGCACATCACCATGCAGTGTGGCGTACTAAGCTCCATTGGTAAAAATAAATCCCTAGACCCATCACTTTTTGTGAAGGTATTCCATTTGAAAGGGTCTTGCTTTTAAATCATAGACGCTATCTCGGAAGCTTTTTGAAAGACGAACTGTTGATCTATAGCTAATAAAGTTAAGGAAACAATTGCAACACCAAAATTTACGGTGATGAAAGTTAGAGAATACGTTTCTCCAGGTTCACATTTGATTAACATTGTTAAATCGGAGTTTAATGTAAGCGCGAGATACGCGATTGAAAATGTGAAACGCTGGTACACCAATAACAGGTGTAACCGCCAGTATGTTGAATGCGTGCAGGCAAACGTGCAACTTGGCAGAAAAACCTAAGAAATTTTTGTCTTATGTCAGAGCGGTAGGTGGATCAAAACAAAATGTCCAGACACTCTGTGACCAAAATGCTACAGAAACAGAGGATGACAGACTAAAGGCCGAAATACTAAATGGCTTTTTCCAAAGCTGTTTCACAGAAAACTGCACTGTAGTTTCTTCTCTAGATTGTCGCACAGATGACGAAATAGTAGATATCGAAGTAGACGACAGAGGGATAGAGAAACAATAAACATCGCTCAAAAGAGGAAAGGCCGCTGGACCTGATGGGATACCAGTTCGATTTTACACAGAGTACGGGAAGGAACTTGCCCCCCTTCTTGCAGTAGTGTACCGTAGGTCTCTGGAAGAGCGTAGCGTTCCAAAAGATTGGAAACGGGCACAGGTCATCCCCATTTTCAAGAAGGGACATCGAACAATGTGCAGAACTATAGACCTATATCTCTTACATCGATCAGTTGTAGAATTTTGGAACACGTATTATGTTAGAGTATAATGACTTTTCTGGAAACTAGAAATCTACTCTGTAGGAATCAGCAGGGATTTCGAAAAAGACGATCGTGTGAAACCCAGCTCGCGCTATTCGTCCACGAGACTGAGGGCCATAGTCACGGGTTCACAGGTAGATGCCGTGTTTCTTGACTTCCGCAAGGCGTTCGATACAGTTCCCCACAGTCGTTTAATGAACAAAGTAAGAACATATGGACTATCAGACCAATTGTGTGATTGGATTGAAGAGTTCCTAGATAACAGAACGGAGCATGTCATTCTCAATGGAGAGAAGTCTTCCGAAGTAAGAGTGATTGCGGGTGTGCCGCAGGGGAGTGTCGTAGGACCGTTGCTATTCACAATATACACTCCTGGAAATTGAAATAAGAACACCGTGAATTCATTGTCCCAGGAAGGGGAAACTTTATTGACACATTCCTGGGGTCAGATACATCACATGATCACACTGACAGAACCACAGGCACATAGACACAGGCAACAGAGCATGCACAATGTCTGCACTAGTACAGTGTATATCCACCTTTCGCAGCAATGCAGGCTGCTATTCTCCCATGGAGACGATCGTAGAGATGCTGGATGTAGTCCTGTGGAACGGCTTGCCATGACATTTCCACCTGGCGCCTCAGTTGGACCAGCGTTCGTGCTGGACGTGCAGACCGCGTGAGACGACGCTTCATCCAATCCCAAACATGCTCAATGGGGGACAGATCCGGAGATCTTGCTGGCCAGGGTAGTTGACTTACACCTTCTAGAGCACGTTGGGTGGCACGGGATACATGCGGACGTGCATTGTCCTGTTGGAACAGCAAGTTCCCTTGCCGGTCTAGGAATGGTAGAACGATGGGTTCGATGACGGTTTGGATGTACCGTGCACTATTTAGTGTCCCCTCGACGATCACCAGTGGTGTACGGCCAGTGTAAGAGATCGCTCCCCACACCATGATGCCGGGTGTTGGCCCTGTGTGCCTCGGTCGTATGCAGTCCTGATTGTGGCGCTCTCCTGCACGGCGCCAAACACGCATACGACCATCATTGGCACCAAGGCAGAAGCGACTCTCATCGCTGAAGACGACACGTCTCCATTCGTCCCTCCATTCACGCCTGTCGCGACACCACTGGAGGCGGGCTGCACGATGTTGGGGCGTGAGCGGAAGACGGCCTAACGGTGTGCGGGACCGTAGCCCAGCTTCATGGAGACGGTTGCGAATGGTCCTCGCCGATACCCCAGGAGCAACAGTGTCCCTAATTTGCTGGGAAGTGGCGGTGCGGTCCCCTACGGCACTGCGTAGGATCCTACGGTCTTGGCGTGCATCCGTGCGTCGCTGCGGTCCGGTCCCAGGTCGACGGGCACGTGCACCTTCCGCCGACCACTGGCGACAACATCGATGTACTGTGGAGACCTCACGCCCCACGTGTTGAGCAATTCGGCGGTACGTCCACCCGGCCTCCCGCATGCCCACTATACGCCCTCGCTCAAAGTCCGTCAACTGCACATACGGTTCACGTCCACGCTGTCGCGGCATGCTACCAGTGTTAAAGACTGCGATGGAGCTCCGTATGCCACGGCAAACTGGCTGACACTGACGGCGGCGGTGCACAAATGCTGCGCAGCTAGCGCCATTCGACGGCTAACACCGCGGTTCCTGGTGTGTCCGCTGTGCCGTGCGTGTGATCATTGCTTGTACAGCCCTCTCTCAGTGTCCGGAGAAAGTATGGTGGGTCTGACTCACCGGTGTCAATGTGTTCTTTTTTCCATTTCCAGGAGTGTACATAAATGACCTTGTGGATGACATCGGAAGTTCACAGAGGCTTTTTGCGGATGATTCTGTGGTATATCGAGAGGTTTTAACAATGGAAAATTGTACTGAAATGCAGGGATCCGTACCAGATAGGGTTGATAGAAGAGATCGAGAAGATCCAACGGAGAGCAGCGCGCTTCGTTATAGGATCATTAAGTAATCGCGAAAGCGTTACGGAGATGATAAACTCCAGTGGAAGACTCTGCGGGAGAGACGCTCAGTAGCTCGGTACGGGCTAGTGTTGAAGTTTCGAGAACATACCTTCACCGAGGAGTCAAGCAGTATATTGATCCCTCCTACGTATATCTCGCGAAGAGACCATGAGGATAAAATCAGAGAGACTAGAGCCCACACAGGCATACCGACAATCCTTCTTTCCACGAACAATACGATACTGGAATAGAAGGGAGAGCCGATAGAGGTACTCAAGGTACCCTCCGCCACACACCGTCAGGTGGCTTGCGGAGTATGGATGTAGATGTAGATGTAGATGCATTGTGTTGTGCATGATTAGTTTGTGGGATGGGGTTCCATGCTAGTTGCACTTGGTCGGTCAATACAAGGACAGTTAATACTGGTTGTGGATGACGCTGGAGTGGTAGTCAAATGTCATACGTGTTCGATTGGAGACGTATGGTGGTTGGGTTAAAACAGCGGTAAGTGGACGAGCATAGTCTTGTTAGAAAACACCCCCTGGTATTCTGTTCAGTCGCCAGATTGACGTACAAATTTGCAGTCAGGGTGCGTGGGATAACCACGAGAACGCTCCTGCTGTCATATGAAACAGCACCCTCGACCATAGCTCCATGTGTAGGTCCAGTGTGTCTAGAACGCAGATTGGTTGCAGGCCCTCAGCTGGCCTCCATCTAACAAACACACTGCCATCGCTGGCACAGAGGCAGAACCAGTTGTCATGCTCCAATGAGCTCTCTTGACGCGACTGGAGTGGCAAATGGCGGTGGTTTGGGGTCAGGGAATGCACACTGCAGAGGGTGTGGCATGGAGATGTCCTTGAAGTAACAAATTTAACAGTTGTCACTGGTGCCAACTGCTGCTCAAATTGCTGCTCCAGATGGAGTGAGATGAGACAGAACCATACGCCGAACACGACGGTCTTCCCTCTCTGTACTGCCACCTGGCCATCGGGTGCCTAGTCGTCCTGAGACCGTACATTCTCGTGATCACCGCAGCCGCATTCGTGTACAAAGACTTGGTAGGACTGTAGCCATTCTGCAATTACATAGAAGGAACATAAAGCTTCTCATAGCCCTATTACACGATCTCGTTCAAACTCAGTGAGTTGCTGATAATGGCGCCTTCGTCGTCTTAAAGGTATTCTTCACTAACATTAACCAACACATTCAATATCAAAAGTAACGCTCACGATCGTTACAGCTTGTATTTAAAGCAAAGCTGATTTGCATCCTCATAGTGGCGCTATGTGCTACACACTCATGCGACTGGCGCAAAATTTGAATAGACGTTATTTTTCAGACGTAGAAACGCGCCTACCAACTTCTTTATGCCGCAAAAACTCCTCCTCAGTGTTGCGATTTTTTCCATCAGTGTACTTGTAAGATACCGCGCGTATGTCATAAGGGTTTTTTTCCTGGACTCGTGCTGATTCTTTGAGAGCAACTGCTTTTTCTGCAGCAACAAAACGGTGCAATCTCTTACTCTGCTCCAGGAATCTGCATCAAACAGTCGTTAGCGGCATTGATGTGAAATTACGTACTTACGTGGTGGTGGTGGTGGTGGTGGTGGTGGTGGTGGTGGTTTGCCATTGCCTTCCGATGATGATGATGATGATGATGATGATGATGATGATGATGATGATGATGATGATGATGATGACCTGACTCTGCCGGGAATCGAACCCGGGACCCCGTGCGCGGGAAGCGAGATAGCTACCGCGAGACCACGATGTTCAAAAAATTCCGGAACATTCGAAACTTCGTCCCAATGGTTTGTTGAGCGAAATGCGGTTGGCATCCCTGCATACACCTGTGTTTAATGTGTAACTGATGGGTCTCGTATGTCCATTATTGTTCAGTTCTGTATTAAGTAGAACGCTGTGTCGCACAGTTTGCAAATTCCGAGATGGCAGAGTTAGAGCAGCAACGCGTCTACATTAAATTTCGCGTGAAACTCAAGAAAACCTGTACAGAGAGACACTAAACACCTCGCCTACGGTGACGAGTGCTTAAGCTGTACTTCGTGTTCCGAACGGTTCACACTGTTTAAAAATGACCCTCGTTCAGCATGCCTTTTGACGTCTATCGACGACGCTCATGTCAGGAACGTAATTGTGCGTGAAAATCGAAGACCGTCAGGGAGATTGCAGAATAATGTAAAGTTTCAGTTGGATCATGTCATGAAATCCTGACACAGCATCTTGGAATGCATTGTGTTGCCGCCAAGTTGGTCCCACGGCTCACGAGTCAAGACCAGAAAGACTTTCAGATTGCAGTCTGTGAAGAGCTTTTGGATGGTGCAAATGAGAACGAAATGTTCCTTAAGAGAGTCGTAACTGGTGATGAGACGTGGGTCTAAGGTTATGATGTTGAGACAAAGGTTCAATCTTCACAATGGGCTGGGAAAGGTTCTCAGAAACCAAAATAGCTCGTCAGGTCAGATGTCAAAGCCATGCTGATTGTTTTGACTTCGAAGGATTACTGAACCATTAATTCGTGCCACAGCGACAAACTGTTAATCACTGGTATTATCGGAACGTTTTGGGACGCCTGTGAGAAAATGTGAGAAGGAAAAGGCCTGCAACGTGACGAGACAATTAATGGTTCTTGCATCACGATAACGCACCTGCACATTCATCCCTGGCGGTGCGTGACTTGCACAAAAACGAAATCACTGTGCTGTCTCATCCTCCGTACTCTCCAGATTTGCCCCCTGCGAACTTTCATTTCAAAAGTTGAAAACCCAGCTGGAAGTACGAAGATCTGCAACGATAGACGAGATAGGAGAAAATTCGCAGATGGTGCTTCGCGCGATCCAGAAACAAGCGTACCAAGACTGCTTCCGGAAGTGGAAACGGCGTTGGGGCCGGTGTATAAATTGTGGAGGAGAGTATTTCTAAGGAGACCATGCACAATAAGTAAAAGGTAAGCGTACAAAAATGTTGTGGACAAAGTTTCGGAAAGTTTTGAGCAGACTACGTACGTACTCTTCTCATAATTAGGACTGACTCGTGCACTTCCTAGTTCACATGGGACCATCCGCCTTGCGAAATATTCTCATTAAATTTGGCATAGGAATGGTTGCACAGCTCCGCAGCGTTTCGCATTCTATCTTTGTGTCTTGTTAACTTTGCATAGTCTTCGTTTTCCTGCAATGTGTGTGTGTGTGTGTGTGTGTGTGGGGGGGGGGGGGGGGGGTCAAATAAAAGTACAGTAATATTTACACATGAATGCAATTTTAAATTTAGTATTTAATACCCAAACTTATTTCTGCTCCTTATGAGCCATCCTCAGTGGAGCTTACTCTTCAGAATGTTAGTTACTGTAAAACGGTATTTTCATTATATGGCAAGCTGTAAAATGATGTAAATATGCTCTTTCAGTACTAAAAAACAAGATCTGAACATTAGCCACTGATTACACAAAAGTGCTGGCACGTTTAGCATAAAGGTTATTTAAAAGGAGTAGTTACCCACGTGTTGACCTCTTATAATTGTCTTTACATGAAGACACATATTGTAAGATAGTCACATAATGAAGCTTACGAATTTTCTTCTGAACGTAAGTCAAACAACTGATAAGGGGACTGTACGAAGTACCCCTCAGAGATTTGATTCATATTGACTGTGTGTGTAGGGCAAGCCTAAGACTTAAAGACATCTAAATAATAAGAGACAACTCGCGACGCAACTCTTAACCATTTTCGAGATAACATAGATTGAAAACTTTAGGCCTGCTCATGTAGCCTACTTTGTATGGTCGCTAGAATAAAAGTAATTCGCAGCAGAGCGAATCGCTGCAGTTTCTTAGGTGCGAGGCCTATGGATGGTATCTTGCTGAAGTTTTTTTTTTTTTTTTTTTTCAACAAACTATTACGAACCCAAAGTGAAGCAGGCGAAAATGGACAGCTATTGTGTTCCGCCTGATTGTGAGATTAGGACTGTCGATCTCGCGACAGAGTATCCAGGATAGTCTGACCGCTCTTCATAGAAGGGATAGGCACGCCTCGGAATCGTGAAAGATTTGAAAAGATGGGAAGAACACACAAAACAAGGTGAACGAAGATCAAGCAACTTTAAAAAAATTGGTCAGTGAACCTACGATTGTTTTATGGAAACGAGAGAGTGTAATCAGCAGGCGACAAACTTGAAGCAGTGTACTCTTACTGTTAGTCAGTTCCCGATTTGATATTTCAAGCTCCTAACTCTTGTCGTGCTCTACTAGCGAAAACATCGGATTCGTCAGAGAAGAATCAAGACTTGTATCAGCGTGTGAACGCGCTTCACTGCAGAAGAACCTTGGAGCAACCTAAAAATTCAGAGTCCAGACTAGAGCCCTCTATCCAAAATGTGAAAAGGATTTTGTTCTTAACACTGATCAAACAGGTATTATTAAGAACCCATTCTTTCATATCAATTGAAATAAAATTTTTAGACCACAAGATACTAATATGTGAGCTACATTTGTTGCAGGGTGCCAATATGTCAACTACCGAACACGCACCGAACGAGGAACAAAGGTGGTTCTTGTGCAGCGAATGGATATCCACAAGGTGACACTGCACAGTATGCTGTCATATTATCAGAAAAATTACTAGCAACGGTCTTAGTCTGCTTCCAAGCCACCCACCACTGGCTCATTTGGACCAAGGTGAAGAAATCAGTTGTCTGCACGGGAATACAAAAACATTACGGTAACATCTTCAGAGTCTGTCAAACTCACAACAGCAGTACACGAGAATAATCTAACCATATTCTCGAAGCCATACGTGAGAATAAAAATTCTTCTGCTCAACGATTCATGAGTAGGGCAAACGATAAAAATAAACTGCCAACGAGCCTCTAAGGAGACCTCGCCATTATGAAATTCGGCGCTTACTCTCTCGGCTGCAAACTCCTTATATTCTAGCGACCATACAAAGTAGTCTGCATAAGTAGGCGTCAGATATTCAAACTCTATTTTCTCGAAAATAGCTGAGAGTTGTCTTCCTGTTTACAAATGTTGAAGTCCTAGTCGTGTCCTACACAGTCAATGACTCAAAAAGGTAAGGGGTAGGTAGTTCGCACTGCCCCTTGTGATCTAAATCCTGAAATTGTAGCAATCTTTGTTTGAGGCTCTGTTCCATCTAGCTCTTCCTCCGAACTCTTCTTGTCTAATCGTACGCTGTTATGTTGGAATGACAGATATCGTTGCATACACACAGTGGAAGTAACAAGAATATAGGTCAGCTGCCGGAAGGCTCTCGTGCGTCCAGTGCCACGTCATGTGTGTGCATCTCTGAGCTACGGAATGCGTGCGTTAGTGCGTGCGTCAGGCGAAGGCGGGAGCAGAATATAAGCGGTGGAGCACTGCCTCTGCGCACAGTTGCCGTCCTGACCATCAGTCATGGTGAGTAAGTCTTCTCTGCCTTAGCAGCGTCACAAACAACTTGCCGATCACTCATTTCGACGTCTTTGCTCGCACATTATACTGTTTTTGAGAATAGCCACGCTCTCGTAAACTAGTATGCACTATGTATTGCTTTGCTTTTAACAACCGTTTCTAAATAGGCGATCATCCGCAGGGTGTCATTATCTAGCATACAATGCGTGTAACATTACTTTATTATGAATGAATTCCGTGCCTTGTTTCTGACTTGGCACATCGCCTCCTCTGGCGCTGCGAACATAAAGTGCAGAAAGTCATATAAGCAGATCAGTGTGTAATGTCTCTTGCAGCGGTCTCTCCGCGATATTTCCAGAAATTTTATAAATTATATAACTCAGTACATATCTCGAAATATCTCTTCTTATCTTACCGATTCCTAAACTTTAATATACGATGATTATCAATTCAAAGTAGTTTCAAGCCCTATTATTCCTTGGAGCGTCCATTTACTCCATGGAATAGCTTCTCTGCTATCTGTTTCCTCTTATGAAAAGAATGAGGCAATGCTTGCCGATTAGCCGTGAAAGGAGGAGGATGTATATGTATGTATTGTTGAGCTAGTCGCCATCTTGATGAGATTCTTTATGAGAAGGAATTTAATACATGAACTAAACTAAAGTGTGTTCGCGTATTATTTAACTGATTATTATTGACAGTGTCTGCTTACTACGCTGTGTTGCACAGTATCAGTGGGGAACGTCTGATTTACACTGGACGAACCTGCCGTTTTGTATGCTCAAGATATCCAGTTACTTCAAATAAATAGGCTAACACGGTCTTACCAGCAGATCTCCGGTCTTCCCCGTGTGATCACCGAAAGTTAATAATTATTACAAATGTTTTCAGGAGATCGACTGACAATTTTCGACGCACCGAGACTTCGAAATTGTTTCACTGCCTTATGGAATTTAAGTTAAGCTCAATTTAATCAGGATAGAACAGTATTGAACTGTGTGAATGTGATAATCCTGCTTTGTGAATGAAAATTCCCTTAACATACGAATGTTTTTACTATCCTGATCAGTGAAGCTAAATCAGGCCGGTGTGAGAGGTTTTCAAATTTTTTGAATACCAAAAAAAAATATTAAAAGTGGCAGCTAACCCCACATGTTATGTTGAGACGAGACAACTTCAGAAAGACGAAAACAGACTTTAGGAAACAATTTTCACTCCCGTATTTGTTTTAAGACTTAGAGCGGTTTTGCTAGACAGGTCAAACACAATTTCATGATCTTTATTTTACACAAACCGTCCTTATAAATCAGCTGTTCCAGTTTCTAATTTAGTCAGCAGAATGCATACGAAGGTGTCTACCTCTATATTTAAGAGAAATAGCCAGTCTCATACTACTTCTCTGCAGGAAAAGTCACTCTATGCCGGTTAGCCGAAAAGTTTTAAAAACAAGACGTAACATTACATCCAAGCACGTTTCAGATAAGTTTGTGCATTTCATGAGAACGAAAAATGAAGTGTGGAAGAGGAAATCCGGCAGCTAGAACCACATTTCCATAACCAGTATTGGAATGTTTACACGGACAAGCGGAAGAAGTGTTGGGAAATAGATTAGCGAAATCCAGTTTTGGGAGCCCAGTGTAAACGTAGTGACAAATAAGTAAATGGAAGGACATGTGTAATTCTGTGAAGTCTCGATTACTGAGAGTATTTAAATGCGGGCATGTGCCCACCTTAGTCTCTAATACGCAGTGCCCGTTTTTTAACTTGCAAACTGAAATAAAGTTGGTTCGCTTATAATCCATATCACTAAAAAATGCACAATGCAAAACTACTTTTTTTCTGCTGCGGTTCGAACTCGGCTAAACTGTAATTGACTCACAGGCAGTGCTGTCTAGGGCAAGAGAATTAATGCCTGGCAAAGGAATGTTGTTTAAACCAACCTTAGAGTTAGACTGCTTTACTTCATGTACTTTATCTTTTGCGAAATATTAGTGTTTTCACTGTTAAGTAAGTAAACTCAGCTCCTGCTGTAATTTAATAAAGAGGTCAGTTTTCCCAGTTACAACAAAAACCGTAGCCTGCAACTATGTGTCTCTGAGTACTTTGAAGAAAATACTGAAACTCAGTTTCAGGAAACGACATATTTGAACTAAACTTAATGTTCACGATACAGAAAGATCACCTTCGGTACGAGAATTGATAAACAATACACATTTATTTCTAAAATAGTAATCAAATCCCTATCTAGCTATGGTAACATTTCATTACAGGCAAACCTAAAAGATCAAAAGCCAACGAAACATAGGTGTTTGCCATCTTTTTTAAATACTGATGTTGAGGTAAAACAGTCATCAACCTGAAGATTGAACACAGTGCTTTACTAGACTGGGTTCTACTAGAGGTATTACGCTTTGCCTTCCTCCGACCTTCAAAGTGTCATACTCAGCCAGTTACAAGGAAACCTATAGGTTAACGTGGACTCCACTTTTTTCGCATTCCAAACATTCCCAAAGGTGTGAGAGGTGACAGAAGAATACTAGGACCGGCCGCAGATCGGCGGTGAATAGTACTGCGTTGAGAGTAAAAGATTAGCCGAGTTTGCTGTAAGGGCGCAGAGTTCTACGTGTGGACCCGGAACGCGCTGCTATCGTGTCCAGAGCAAACAAGTGACACATACACGCCATCCCTCCGACCACATTTTTTCCTCTTATTTGTACGCTCCCGCTGACCGAATGATATGGCAGGCTTCACGCTCAAGGTACCTAGTCTGGAAGAAGCCAGTTTCATTTCTGTTAATCGCGGAGTGCTAAGTTCCTACGCCGAAGGCAACTGTAAAAATTCAGAAACAAATTTCTGCTAGCAGTCTGCTACAGAAATATGAGCACAACTACCTTTTTGCTTAAAACAACGGTGCGTTAACAAATACTCATACTATTTGGCATCTCAAACTCTACACTAATTTAATCCTGGAGGTATCATGACTCGTATTTACTCTTCTAATACTAACCGTTGTAGAGGATCTCATTCAGGGTAATCATACAAGCATAATGATACAGTCTAGTTGTTGTGGCAACCAACCACAATGAAAGCTGTGAATTGTTCCGGTGCACGTACTTATCAACAGTTTCGTCGAGGTAGTAAGGCTACTTTGCCAGGTGTTCTGACGAAAGATGAGATATATATATATATATATATATATATATATGTTACCAAGGGTTCGAACTACAAATATCAGTTATCAGTTCATCTGTAGTTGTTAGTTATTCCCTTAACAAAGACGTTGCAGTGGACGACATATTTTTGCGTATTTTCATTCAATAATTCTTACTGAATAATTATTTAATTCCTCACTTAGCAAGTGCTGATCGCAAAAAAAGCAGTTGGGATATTTGGCATTAATTCGTAATCATCTTGTAGGTACCTCTTCAAGGAGTTGTATTGCAACTGCACCTTCGCATCAACAAAATTTTAATCGTTTGCCCAGTAAGATAAAATGCCAGACAGGTAGCAGTCAAGTTCTAAATCAGACTTAAAATAATACCTCTCGAACAATTCCTTGTATTCCACAGATTAAATTTATTTTATAACAGTTAGCCTGAAAAAAATTAGTTTTTTAGTTGCACGGGTATAACTGAAAAATTATAATTTTATCCTGGAAACTCACTCATTCCATGTCGTTCCGATAAAAAGTCGTTCAGATCTATGGTACAGTAACAGGAGTGGCGAGCAGCTGCTCGTTAGTTTTCAGATGTCTGACAGGCAATGTTTGAAGACGGTCTACATGAGTATGCATCGCAAGAATGTGGTTTACTATGTTAGATGTGTGATTTCTAGCCTGATGTAAGTCACTCAGGTCGACCTTCATCGAACACGGGAGGGAGAAAGTGAAAGTGTCGAAACTGTTAAAGGAAGACCGGAGTGTCCCATAACCGAAGGCAGAAACTGATGTATTCACCTGCATCGGGACTTTGACCAGATACGTAAGAACCGTTTATTTTCACACTGACACTATCAGATATTAAATAGTCTTGCTCTCGAATTAAAGCTCTAGCATTATACTGTTCGTCTCCCTAAGAGTGTCATCGCAGCCTGCTGAACCAAGAAATGCAATGAGAAATACCTGAAATACGTTCAGATATGTTCAATCTGAATCGTCGTGTAAAAACAGATTAATCTGTCTTTCATCCTTATGGCCACGTAAGCTGTGATTCTTCTCAGTGATAGTATCCAGTGTCGTTCGTGGCAGAGCCTTAGATTGTAACATTCCAAATTAATAGCACAATTTCTCGTCGTCCAGTGTATCCAAATGCTAGCTGTTAAAGGGGGAGGGGATAGTTTGAAACCAATCGTGCTTGAATTACAGATTCCACATCTGTAAAGCGCAAATGCGCGAGCCTGTTATCCTGAGGATACTTAAGCCATCAGTTTTGGATTAGGGCCCAATGGCTCGTTATAACGATAGCTGCTGAGCTTATGAAAAATGAGCCCCGAGTATTTAGATGCAGTAATTTAAGAAGTTCGTGCAACACTTGCTGTAATCCTGTTCCTCAGTTCTCTTTTTCCCCTGTGGTATTACGTATACGTAACTGGGAGAAATCTGGTCAGAGGTTTCGCTACGATGCAGTCTGTCTTCAGTAAGCTAAATCCTCTAAAAGGTGCCCGAAACCAGTAGGTTCTAAATTATATAAATGAGGATCATGTGAATATTTTCAAATGAGCTAATGATCTGAAATGAATATAAAGTTATTGACAAAATAACGTAAACCATACAGAAACAACTTGATAGAAACTGTTGAGTGACTTTAACCAGTCTCAGTGCATAAACAAGTGACAGAACTGAACTCTTCATTAACAATTACTGGTCCCCATTGATGGACACATTGTCTGTAACAGGACTAATTGCCGCTTCACCAGAACTCTCAATGCTGGATCCTAGAAGTGTATTTTTCACGGGCAGATTGGCAGTTGCTTACTGGCAGTTGCTTACTGGCAGTTGCTTACTGGCAGTTGCTTACTGGCAGTTGCTTACTGGCAGTTGCTTACTGGCAGTTGCTTACTGGCAGTTGCTTACTGGCAGTTGCTTACTGGCAGTTGCTTACTGGCAGTTGCTTACTGGCAGTTGCTTACTGGCAGTTGCTTACTGGCAGTTGCTTACTGGCAGTTGCTTACTGGCAGTTGCTTACTGGCAGTTGCTTACTGGCAGTTGCTTACTGGCAGTTGCTTACTGGCAGTTGCTTACTGGCAGTTGCTTACTGGCAGTTGCTTACTGGCAGTTGCTTACTGGCAGTTGCTTACTGGCAGTTGCTTACTGGCAGTTGCTTACTGGCAGTTGCTTACTGGCAGTTGCTTACTGGCAGTTGCTTACTGGCAGTTGCTTACTGGCAGTTGCTTACTGGCAGTTGCTTACTGGCAGTTGCTTACTGGCAGTTGCTTACTGGCAGTTGCTTACTGGCAGTTGCTTACTGGCAGTTGCTTACTGGCAGTTGCTTACTGGCAGTTGCTTACTGGCAGTTGCTTACTGGCAGTTGCTTACTGGCAGTTGCTTACTGGCAGTTGCTTACTGGCAGTTGCTTACTGGCAGTTGCTTACTGGCAGTTGCTTACTGGCAGTTGCTCTGTGACACGATACGCAAATATCTCCTCAAATTCTAATGTACTAACAGTTTTTGTCGAGGGCCTAAGCTAGTTCTCGCAATCTTTCTATCCCTGCTGGTAAATTTCATCCGATTAGGGTGACACCTGTTGCAAAATTTTCTGCATAAACGTTTGGTTCTCCTGGCGCTTACTCCTGCTGTCATACATAAAAAGCATGTCTAAAAGTTCCTTTACCAGTGATGGTTAATCTTAATCAGTCGCGAACAGTAAACCTTGTAACCGAGCTAAGCTTCTGTGGTTTTTTAAGGTAGCGCACACAGTTCAGAAACGTCTTTCATCCTTCTTATTAAAGATCTCGTACCGCCTGAAACATCCATTTCTGACAATTTACTATCTCGAAATTCAGTAAGGGGTCTTTCACAGTCCGTAATATTTTGACGCTACAGTTTTTGGATACCAAGTACAGTATAACCCTTCTGATAAGTGATTCTTTAAATGACTACAAAAGTGTTTGAACCAGAAAAATCTCAACTTCGTCTGAAAGATTTCACACTCCATTGTACACGAAGTGAGCTTCCCATGTTAGCATCTCGTTTTAATGTTCTAATGAGAAATCCTTAGATGACAAAATCTTACTTAAAAATAGACGTGTTGCCAAACGGAAGTACGCAGCCTTTTAAATGTTTGTAGATAATTTACCGTTCTCGGCACTAGATTGCCATCGACGGATTAATTCGCTAAAAGCTTAGACAAACAATTCCAGTTAGGCATTCTGACCTTTCTTAATATGTGACTATATGATGTCAATGAATACATCTTTTACAAGACTTCATGGTGTTCGGAAGGCTTAACTGCAATTATATATCTTGACGAACTTGTTAGCAAATTAATCTTACCTGAAAACAATAGTGTGTTGAAACAATTATGTGAACATTAATAATTTACTACGTCCAAGTTCGTCTAAAAATTACAGACAGAATCTTACAAAAGTTAATGTTAGCTGCATTAAGAGTGTGTCGCTTTCGGCTGAACCAGTAAGATTTTTTTTGTTTTTCGCTACCCGGCGGAGTCTTTAGTTTCCAGCCCCTAATAGGTATTGTCACTATATAACACGTACATGCTTCCCATTCGCTTTGGGTGCAACATCCGAACTGATGTTAGCAGGTACTAAGGCTGCTTAAAAGCTTAATTTTTCGATTGCATAACTGTCCAACAACTTTACTCTGTTCCAAGAAGGGTCAATTGACTTGAGCTATTTACCTATACTTCTGGTGCTAATACTTCTGATTGCCCTCTAGTATCCTCCTTAAGTATCGGTTTCCTTCAAGATTAGTTTAAGCCTGCGGTTCTCCGGCTGTCCTGGAGAATCCTTTTTTTCCCCTATCGTGTAACAACTGTACACCGCTTCAGCCACACAGTGTTCTTTCTGTGGCTCTGATATTTTCACTGTACGATGCTTTAAATTCATTCGAATAACCTTTCCTTGTTTTAGCTTAACATGAATCTTAGTATCAAATTCACATCGTTTCTCTAATTTTCTTCCATTCGTTTCTACTACTTCTTTCTTATGAACTGAATACAACTCTTTGACTCTATATTTGTTCCATGAAACTACTGTAAAAACATTGGATGTTACATGCATGACTTGGAAAACTGTGTGAGACAATGATTAAACTGACCTAGATATTAAAAACTCATTCCGCTCCAATTACGAATGAAATGTAAGGTTAACTGCTTAATCTTCCTTCCCCGACTATACGTAGTATGTGGCAAATTGTACGTCGACGATGGTTCACATTCCACATCAAAATCTGCATTCCATCCGTAATAGCTCAGTGAGCTGGTAATCAGGTTGGAAGACGATTAAGTTAGTATGTGTTCAAAGTAACCTTTCGCTTTGTAATCTCGTTCCTTTTACTTAAAAGGAGCTACGCAGATTTTTCGACTTGACCTTCTCAAGAACTTTAGTTATCTATGTGAACATTCAGTTAAATGTCTCTCCTGTGCCTCGTTCACGATAGCTCGAAAACTTTCCTGTGATTATGTAGATAGCTTCTGCTGCTCTGGCAAGGTACGTAAACATCATTAGCACTATCACTTGACTGACAGAAGCAAAACATTTCCGGCTCAACTAGTTACGTGTTAGGGCATCTCAAGAAAATGATCTTAAAGCAACTGGTCGCAAAAGCCCACTTCAAAATCTGGCGTTGTCTTACAGCTTCGGTATAGCATAGCATATGTTTCATTATTGATTTATAGAGCAATGATGTCGCATGAGCGCTCAGTCTGGAGTATCTTTCATCGTGGTCATCATGTATATGTTTTGAACCATTATTCCATGATAGAGTAATTTATGAAGAAAATTAAGCATCTGAGTAGGCCGTACTATGTCAGACTGTACGAAGTCAGTTACAGCATTCGTCAAATACTCGTTGGTTTGAATTTAAAGTTATTCCTTAAGGTTGAAACTAAAAGAAAAAAAGATTTTTTCACAATTAATAACTGGTCATATGACTTAAAAGATAAAATACCCATGGTTAAAATTTTTGAAAGACTTCATATTTTCGCAGTAGTGTTTGTAGCCGCTTCGGAATCATGTTGAGGTTCCTTTTTAATGGTGTGATTAATTTCTCACTTGCACAGTTTCACGGCAAGGACGGATAGGGAGTAAGATCAGTCTCTTTGGTGGCGACTGAATAGCCAACTTAATATCTCAGGAGTTCCGTAGTGCTGGATGAACACACCTAGCCTCGCGGCCAAAATAACTGGAGGGGCCTCATTTTGGCGTAAGCTTTCGCACATCATCCCTTTGAGACAGTTAAGTGAGACACAGACTGATTACCAGTCAGTGACTAACTGAAATCAAAAAATAACTTCAGTATATAGAAACTGTTCGCTCTCCGTGAAGTAATGTCATACCTTCTTAACTAGTACTACCTTTCGTGCCCAGAAATGCAGGAACTGGCATCTAATCGCTTTTGCTGGTCCACCAGAAACGTGCAATATCTACAGAAAATTTCCAAAACTAAAAAGAGATCAGTTGCATTGTACTAGTGTTTATATTGTAATATGCCGGCGTGAAGCCGGCCAGTGTGGCCGAGCGGTTCTAGGCGCTTCAGTCTAGAACCGCGCGACCGCTACGGTGGCAGGTTCGAATCCTGCCTCGGGCATGGTTGTGTGTGATGTCCTTAGGTTAGCTAGGTTTAAGTAGTTCTAAGTTCTAGGGGACTGATTACCTCAGATGTTAAGTCCTATAGTGCTCAGAGATATTTGAAAAAATTTTTTTTTTGTCGGCGTCAAAACGATTAGACAAAGGCTGCATTGTTGAAGATGGATTTATAGGCCTGCTTTAAGGCTCACACATTGTACATAGAGAGACCCATGACGGGGCATGTAACGACACTCACATCCAGTCTCCTCAAACACATACAAAATATTGCCACTTGACGAACTATACATTTAGATACCTTACTTTGCACAGCTTGAACGGTATTATTTGCAAAATTGGTTCTTATGCAACCAGCGATATAAAGAAACCGGAGACTTTTTGCGTCGGTAAGACTAGCACTAAAGTGTATTATGCTACCATATCACACAGCACGTCTGAAATTCCATAAAATTTTCTTAGCATCACATGGCATGTGCTTGTTAGTAATAAAATTGGACTTCTATAACCTTAAGTAATGGACCTGACGGTGCAGCACAGAGACGTAGTGAAGACCATTAGACGCAAAACATCATTTGTGCATTATGCCTTGAACATCACGCAGCAGTCAGTTAAGCAAGAAAGTGTCAGTTGACGATAAAAACAATACAACGCAGATGGTGGTAGCCGCTCTTTCGTTTAATGCTTCGAAATGACAGAACATTCGCGAGTGGGATTAAAACGAAAATTACGGTACACATTGGGAGGAAAAATTGCTGTCCACACCGGCGATGTCAGTGTTCTGAGCGCCATATATCGTCTAGACTTCTATCGTGCAATGCTCAACGAAGAGTTTGTGAAAACTTTAAATTCACTTGTAAATTTAATACCGCGTAGTGGTTCTGAATTTACTATCTGGCTCATAGAGGTCATTGAATACAATACTAAAAGCAATCAGTTAACGCTCGCGTTAAAACCTAAAGCACGATCCAAGTGTCAAATCACAGCACGATTTTGGTAGGTAAACTGAAAATTTATCAGAAGTCTACAGTTGAAATCTGTCCACCATTATAACATTGAGCAATATCTTTCTCGTTGAGTACTTCAGTTCCTACTAACGGCTACAAAGAAACTACATGGTGTGTGCCCGTGGCCTTAAACGACTGTAAAACTATTAAGATGGCATTTTTCCGCTTTTGTTGTATTTTACTGTTAGAAGAGTAATTTCTTCCTTTAGGCTGTTTTGAAGTGATTTTCTGCGACATAAAAATATGCTATAAGCATTAAAATAGCTGTGGTGCCGGCTATGTTCGAACATTATGAATTACCTCGAAGAAAAACATTTATTGACACAGGCAGCACGGATTCAGGAAACATCGTTCTTATGAAACACAACTAGCTCTTTATGCTCATGAAGTAATGAGTGCTATCGACAGGGTATGTAAAATTGATTCCATATTTTCAGATTTTCAAAAGGCTTTAGACACCGTTCCTGACAAGCGTCTTCTAACCAAACTGCTCGCCTATGGAACACCGCCTCCGTTGTGCTACTGGATTCGTGATTCCCTGTCAGAAAGGTCACAGTTCGTAGTAATAGACGGAAAGTCATCGATTAAAACAGGAGTAATATCCGGCGTTCCCCAAGGAAGTGTTATAGACCCTCTGTTGTTCCTGACCTATATTAACGACGTAGGAAACAATCTGAGTAGCCCTCTTAGATTGTTTGCAGATGATGCTGTCATTTACAGTCTTGTGAAGTTATCAGATGGCCAAAACGAATTGCAAAATGATTTAGATGAGATATCGGTGTGGTTCGAAAAGTGGCAATTGACCCTGAATAAAGAAAAGTGTGAAGTTATTCACATGAGTACTAAAAGAAATCCGCTAAATTTCGATTAGGCGACAAGTCACAAATCTGAAGGCTGTAAATTCAACTAAATACTTAAAATTTAGGTTATTTGTAATTTTAATCCTTAACTATCACGTAGTGTTGTAGGTAGAGCAAATCAAAGACTGCGATACATTGGCAGAACACTTAAAAGGCGCAACAAGTCTACTAAAGAGACTTAACACCACGCTTAACTACCCTATTCTGGAGCACTGCTGGGCGGTGTGGGATCCGCATCAGATGGGACTGACGGATAACATCGGAAAAAGTTCAAAGAAAGGCAGCTCATTTACTTGCCACAGACATGATACGTGAATTGGAGTGGCAATCATTAAAACAAAGGTGTTTTCCAAACGTTCTGTTGGTACACACCTACATAGGGAGAATTGATCATCACGATAAAATAAATCAGGGCTCGCACAGAAAAACTGAAGTGCTCGTCTTTCCTGTGCGTCGTTAGTGTGAAATGGTAGAGACAGCTTGAAGGTGGTTCATTGAACCCTCTGCCAGGCACTTTATTGTGAATGGCAGAGTAATCACGTAGATGTAGACGTATGAGGAAAATCATTGTCAAATTATCATCTCCACTTATCTTAAATGGAAATAATATTGGAATCCCTTTGTTAAAAGTACATTATATAAAGCATAGCACAGGACTTCCTGTGTGTAAATTTCTATGTTGGGATACACAGGCCTGGCCATGCAGTTTAGTTCCCTTCTCATGAAGTAGCACCTGGTGTAATATGAAAAAAAGGCACACTTGGAAACAGGCTTAGTGACACAAACTCTGTAAATATATACGCAACTGCTTCCCTTTCACTTCTATTTACACGTAAACGCAAGTTCCCAAGATTGTGAATTCTTATGTTAGGAATACGCTTAAAAATAAGTACTCCTGAGAAAATTTTAGTTCCTTTGAAAACCTGAAATACTTAGTAAGAGATAACGTTGTGTGAAATTGTGTTCTACTTAAAATTTACACATTGAATGATATTTACACCAACCTAGGTTACAAAAAATAAAGCAAAATAGATATGCACCACTTAAAATGTACTGGAGACTATATAATACGTAAAGACCGCGCGTTCTGCTTTAGTGGATAGTAAAACGCACAAAAATTCTCAGGCAACCAATTTGTTCCTTTCAAAGATGCCAACCGGCTAAAGACAAGCGAAAATTTTTACTATTAGAGTTAAACCTTATGGATATGCTTACCAGCATGTTATGATGAAATGAGGCGGAATTTGTTTCCTTCTAACATGGAATAAGGCCAGTTGTAAACCACGTAAAACAGTTAATGAGGGGAGATGTTATTTCCAATGAGGTTCTTCTTACGTTCTTAGCGTTTTTAATTTCTCGTTGGTTTTGTTCCTGAGTAAACATTTTTCCACTTTTTTTCTTGAAACCACCTTGTTTTTCACTTTTGGTTCTGAATTTTTTCGAATATTTTACGTTATTTTAATCTCCTCTAAGTCTTTCTCATGATATTTGATCCTTGGAGTTTAGTTCGTTATTGAAATATTGTATAATTCTTTTAGTCCATCTATTTTTCTTCATTCTTTTTACACTTCCAAAGAAATTTATCCGCCTTCGCCGGATTAAGAGTTCCAGAATTTTTTCATACTCCTTTGTTGCTTCATAATTTTTAACTGCCGTTTTCTTCTATGGTGGTTCTCTGACATTTTCGAAAGACTCGTTTTTTCTCCACTTTTTCTATTTATCCCACTTTAAGTATGGCAATGCAATCTGCTGCATAGAGCACTTGTGGTTTTACAACTGTTTCGTAGCGTCTGATTTTCGCGCTAATGGCTATAGGTTTTTATGTAGCGTCATTGAGTTGATACCGTACATCATCTCCATCTTCTGGGATGTAGCATTGTTAGCTTCTTTGCTCATTTCAGTGGTTTGAGTGATTTCTAAGACATACTTAAATTTTTGAACTGTTAATTTTTCTAAAATTTGTTGTCAACTGTTAGAGGATGTTTTGGATGTCGAGATTTATAGCCGTGCTTTCTTTAATATTCTTCGGATAAGGTTTATTTAGGTGATAGCTAATTCTCAATCTTTGACAAAGATTGCAAGGATATACTCAAAGGCCAGGCAGTTGATTTTGAATTATTCCAGCTTTTTGTCATACAGTTCACCATTTTCTAACGATTCTTCCCAAAGCGCAATTAGAGTGCAGGGAAAGTCCTTGTCCAACTCTTGCTCGCATCTGAAATGGTTCAGAAATTGGGCCTTTGAATTTCTTTTGATTTAGTGTTGGAGACAGATCTCTAAATCCACGGAAATCAATTTTGCACATCGTGTAGTGCCTTGTTATTGACGTTTAATATTTGTTTCACGTGTCTTTTAATAACCCCATTGTGTCTCTACTTGCTATTCAAACTTTATTATTGGACCACAACTGTTTTTTTGTAAGTTACTGATTCTACCGTCGTCAGAACAGGTTGTTCGTTGGGCATCCGCCAGGCACATTTGAAGCTACACAATTTACTGATTATTAATCACTAGTCAACATTCTTCCGGTGCTCCACACAATTGACGACATTTAAAATGTAACGCCACTTAGTCGCGTAAACATTCTTATGAGCAGTGATTTATAAGTCGCAGCGCTATCGCGAAAATAGAACAGTACAGGCAACAGAACTGTCAATGAATGTCCCTGCCTCAGTTTCACATGTTTCCTTTAGAACAACATGCGTTATACGCAACGGTATCACTCGCCATAGTTTACTGTATCTAACTGGTTCGCACAGTAAACTTCAGGATTGGTAGCCCTTGGCATTTCTGAAACCTACCAGAGATGCTTGTTTTGTGCTTACCTGAAGTTTCTATGTAAACGTAGGTAAGAATGGAGACGAAAAAGTTAGCAAAATGTTTTATAATGAATACCAGAACTGGAGTCCCCAAATTTCGTAGTGTGCGATGTACATTACGCTCATTGTAGGAATGGAATATGTATGTCAAATTTTGTACGCTTGTGGCAATCTACAGCTATCGCCATGCATGCTTACATGCTTAGACCCGTACGATACTCTTGTTAGCAATATTCCAGGGAAGATCTCATAGGCATCAACAATTATCGTAAGCAGTAAGATAATTGGCAGCACAGTTTTTTTATCAGCTATTTACAGTCGCCATGTTGTGATGGTCTAGTAGGTACCTAGCTGTCGATCTTCAGCCATGGTAAAAAGCAGTTTACATCCACACGAACGTACTTAAATTATACAATAACGATGCTACGCTTCTCACTAAGAAGTGATTTTGAACCGTCCTACCGAGCGAGGTGGCACAGTGGTTAGCACACTGGACTCTCACTCGGGGGGGACGACGGTTCAATCCCGTCTCCGGCCATCCTGATTTAGGTTTTCCGCGATTTCCCTAAATCGCTTCAGGCAAATGCCGGGATGGTTCCTTTGAAAGGGCACGGCCGATTTCCTTCCCCATCCTTCCCTCACCCGAGCTTGCGCTCCGTCTCTAATGACCTCGTTGTCGACGGGACGTTAAACACTAATCTCCTCCTGAACCGTCCTCTGCTCATCCTATCAACCGTAACCTGTCTGAGCCTTTACTTCCCAGGTACGTGATTATTCATAGTCTGGGAGGGAAAAGCGATTAAAACTGCCCTGGGAAATATGTGGAGTGTCTAGATGTGGACATGGGATTTGCGGTACACGTACGCCAGTGGGCTAAGTTTTTGCAGGTTCGGGTCTGCAATGTGGTATCTTCATTACTAGTATAATATGCGAGCTCAAGGATTTGAAGAAAGTGATAAAACTTTGTGAGGGCAGAGATCCAGGCTACATTTGCATAGGCGAGGATAGGACGTATGAGGGTCTTACTTTTCTGGATAACGGTCGTTCGATTTATCCTCTATATTGGTGTCTGAAGTCCAGGCCTCAAATTATGCATGCTCATGCTCTTCGCTCACTTTACTGATAACAATACTGGTAATAAGCAACTAGGATTAGAGAAAACTTGCATTCGCAAACTCAGCAGTGCGCTATGTGACCAGAAAGGTCATTGTTAAGCCTAATTCACACAGCATAGAGTAGAGGTGTAAACTTAAGAGGAAATGGCATTATGACTCGTAGGCATAAAAGGTCGTAAATATGTATAACAGTATGACAGGAATTGGGCAGATTGCTCGGTCGCTGGGAACTGGGTTTCACATAAATACTACAGCTCATAAAAGATACGCGCCCACTAGTTACCTGTAAGAGTAATTTCAGCATCCGTGAAGAGTAAAAGAAATACCAGATAACAAAGAAGAGATCATAGCGTCAGTCTTCGCGTTTCGCCCTACTGTCCCTCGACATCTTCCTGCAAATGAAGATTCAAAGTTTATGAAAGAGGCTGCATGTCAACAGATGAAGAATGTCACATTGTTAATTGTCACCAGTTCGTTGTACTCTTTCAGCCTTCCAACTGATAGGCATAGAATTTGCTGGTGTAAGGATCTGAAATATTCTATCTTCAGAAACTGAACGCACTATTCGTGAGGCGAAATTCTCGTTGGCGTTAACATGATAAATAAAATCGGCCACATTCGTCAACAGCGGTCGTTCAGGGATATGCTGCGAAGCCTCACCTTGGCCAGACCATGTAAATTTCCGTTTACATAAACAGGATCATAATATTCAGTTGGAAGAAACGCCACACTCTGATCCAGCACTCTTGGAATATTTCCCCAAATGATACCGCCCGTCTATTGATGGTTATTGTAGCTATTATTGTTTACCTAAGATCTCAGAATATGCAGCTTGAAAAAAAATAAAACTTGAATCCTAATCATTCAGATATGACAGTGGGCATATTCATTTCGAATGTATTCTTCTCAGTATATGAACATTTAACAAACCCTGTTAATGTATATTCCAAAGTACCCGCTATACACAAGAAAATATCGACAAACTGTCAACAGCATAATATCGGCATTCGAGCATTACAGAACTGCGTCATCTGAACTGTGAAGAAAGGACCAAATTAAGATTATCGCTGCATATCAATCTGTTGCACCATTACGTGTGGATAGTACTTGCATCAAGAGATGTTGATGCTTCATGTAAGATAAATACGTAATACCTGTTCATGTAACAGGTCCTAAAGCTGAATATTTTTAGTTAATACAAAAAGCGTTCAACCTGTAGTGTTAATTCGCCCCGAGTCTGCTCGCAAAACAGATACGTATTTTTCTCTAATTGCCATTGATCGTGTCTTGAACAACTACTCATATTCTCTTTAGTTGAAGTTTGCAACGAATTTCCTATCATGTGGGAGAACTCAATGTGTGTTCAGAAAGTAACAGGAATTTTGTAATTTCGCGTGTTGTACTAGTTAGGAAGCGCGTAACTTTAGGTGTTCATAATCATGTCTGAAAGTATCTGCACAGTGTTAGCCGTATCGTATATCCCTTCCGTTGTCAGTTGTCTGAAGCTACATGTTTTGGTAGTATCTGCGATTATATATTTCGTATAAAATGGGATAGTGTTTGACATTTTTAAAACTCTTCTGCATCTTATTCGGTTAAGAGAGAAAATTTAATATAGTGTTGAATATTGCTTAGATAAGTTTGCTACGAGTAAAGCATACGAATGGTATTAAACGTCACGAAAAAGGCTGTGAAGACGTTGAATATGAAGAGTTCTGAACGCCTCAGCATTCATTGACGAACGAGATGGCGGAAAAAATGAAAGTATTATAGATGATCACCGAACCATAATGGGAGAAGTCACTGATAATGCTGGCTAACGCAACAATTTTTTGTTTTCGGGTATGGAATTCACATTATAATTTGTTGAAAATTAATATAGAACTAAACCAGAGGCGAATGCAAGTTGCCCAAGAGTCTAGATGAAGTTGACGACGCCGCAGAACTACTTAAACCTGTCATAACAGGTGATGGACCATGATGTCGTAACTGTCATTAGTGGTGGCCAAGCGGTTCTAGGCGCTTCAGTCCGGAACCGCGCGACTGCTATGACCGCAGGTTCGAATTCTGCCTCGGGCATGGATGTGTGTGATGTTCTTAGAACTACTTAAACCTAACTAACCTAAGTTCTAGGGGACTGAAGACCTCAGATGTTTAGTCCCATAGCTCTCAGAGCCATTTGAACCATTTTTGAACTATCATTAGGTTATAAAACTCCAATTTTATTACTAACGGGCACATGTCATGGCACGCTAAGAAAATTATTTTATGGATGTCTGACATACTGTGTGCTATGGTGGCACACAACGTAGTGTTAAGATCAGAATGGAAGCATTCTGGATCACGAAAACCGAAAAATCTCAAAGTGCGCTCAAATATGGTTACGTTAACTGTGTTCTTCTAATGGAACGCCTTAGTGCGCCAGGAGTTACTGCAACAAGGTCGAGCGACAAATAAGTAGTACTACTTAAAATTTAAACGCCATTTGCGTGCACAATCCGAAAAAGAGAGATATTTGATTAGAGGCGAAACAGTTTATTCATTTTGCACCACGATAATGCACCCGCTCAGATTTCCTAGCTATTACTTAACTTTCTGGCCAAGATCGATACTGTAATCACAACCTATTTCATATTCTGTGTATCCGCAGCTGTGGAAAGGCATGTTCGGAAGAATTCGGCTAACAACTGGTAAAATTATTTGTTTAAACACAACAGGTTTCGTGACCTAAAGTCACATCATCAGGTGCAACGATGTTAGGTCATAAGTATATCGATCGCTCCTATTCAAAATTTACCGTTCAGTGAACATTGTCAATACCATAACCAATGAAAGGTGACGAAGCACTCCATTCATTTAGGACAAACTGCTGGTAGTTGAAACTTGCAGTCAGAGCCACGTTTAAAAATCTTCCCTACCTCAGTGCGACAAGGCAACCCGGTGTTGAGCAAAGGAAAAGCTGCCCTCACTATAGACTCAGAAGAGCTGTAATGCAGCGACATGTTATTTTTCGTATAAACTACAGATCTCAATTTTTTCTGAGGCGGGAGTACATTATTGATCTTCATAGTATTACGTTATTCTATCACCACACCGATCTCACTGTCAAAGGCAAACAGGTGGCGCCCTTTCAGAAAGGCTATCGGTGACATCGGAAATAATATATAGAGCTAATAGCATTGAGTTCAGTAGGCAACTTGGCCTGCTAAATGCAGCAGTAAAAGCAACATCGCTTGTAATCACATGACCGTGGCCACAAAAGGGACAATTAAGCTGGAAACTACATCTACAAAATATTCGTGGTGTCGATACTACACTGGTGTGAAAGACTTAAGGACCAAAGTAACTTACGCATGGTGTGTCACTGCCAAGTAACGTAGCTCGATGAAACTTGGACCATATAAAGAAAGAATTGCTACAATATACTACAGAAGGTAACTCAAAGAAATACGCAATGAGACAGACATGACACGTTGAGTAAGACAAATTACACTGAAGTCAACGCGATTTGTGATGGTCCCCTGATCATCACAAAAGGCGGGACACGGCTCTTAATAAGGGGGGGGGGGGGGGGGGCGCGCGATCACAACGGACGGCAATTCATGCTCTGCAATGTGCTCCTATGTTGGCCACGAGACTGGTGAAGAGGTGTTGAGTAGGGTGTCTGATTCCTCCGCCATCGTGGTTGACATCTGCTAAACAGTCGGTCCATATAGACGGACTGCAGTCTTCCAAATCAACACGCACTCGATGGGGTTCAGTCGGGGAGCGGGTAAACTTGTCCATTCGTAGAAATCCTCTCGTTCCAAGAGCTCTTTCACCTGGGCTTTTCAATGCGGTCGCGCATTGTCGTCCATAAAACGAAGTCCGAACCGAATCCATACCTGAAAAGAGGCAGCAGTGGAAGTTATTACAGTAACATTGATCGGCGAGTGTACGATTTTTAGAGATCTGGATGTCAAAACCCCCACGCAACATTATACTTCACCGCACCGTAACTCATGGACCACCAAATCGATCACTCACTACTGTTCCTGGGTGCACTACGTGTTCAGATCTCTCCCCATGAAGGGTGCGTCCAGATTTACTACTCAAACTGAATCTGTTCTTACCCGAGAACTGCTGACTGAATCTCCTCGTTGGTCCAGTTCCCATGCTCTTGACGCCACGGCAAACGGTGCCGCATGTGTGTGGGTGTCAGTGGCGCGTAAGATTGCGTGCCTTGCAGTCCTGTTAAATGTGGTTCCAGTTGCACCTGCTGCTTGGCGTGGGTCGTCCTTGCCTGTTGCTCATCTGCTGCTGTAGTTGAATGTGGTCGACTACCTCTGTCAGGCAACAGCACCTGTGTTTCGGTATACTTCCCATGCACGCAAAACAACGCTGTGAGGAGTAGCAAACTCCTGAGCGATACTCGTCACACCCAACAGGGAGTACTTCATGGAAACATGTGACAGAAGGGTTCTAGTTTTGTAACACGGGACGTGTTTTATATATGGAGAACACCAGTGAGTGTACAATATTCTATTCTTCCAATACTGAAACTTGCAGCTGTAATGTTTCGGATGAACAGGAAAACCCAAGGTAGCACTGGAAGAAAATGCAGCTAGTAAAGCCCGTGAAATGATTTTAAGTAGTCGTGCCTCCAGGGAAAGCAAGCGAACAAGGTAAGCTACATACGAATCTGTAAGATGGTTCAAATGGCTCTGAGCACTATGGGAGTCAACTGCTGTGGTCATAAGTCCCCTAGAACTTGGAATCACTTAAACCTAACTAACCTAAGGACATCGCACACATCCATGCCCGAGGCAGGATTCGAACCTGCGACCGTAGCGGTCGTGCGGTTCCAGACTGTAGCGCCTTTAACCGCTCGGCGAATCTGTAAGAATACAAACAGCGAAGCTCGTGAAGCTTTCATATAATACAGATCAAGAAAGAAATTTGAAAAGGAGGCCAGAAGCAAATGTTTCAAAAAATTACTCCAACGGACTTTAGAGAATTAAGTTCATATATGTAGAATGAGATTACAGATATAGATAGTAACATAACTAATAATAAGAAAATGTATTGAACAATACTGTCAACACTCAAGCATATTAAACTTACAAGGAACGCAATAAGAAAAACTAAAGTAGCACAAAGGGTAACAAAGTTAGTCCTGTTCCTTGCACTATATCTGAGACTTCATCGTTGCCGTTTTGAAAAGGAAATGCATTGTGCGTCAAGAATTTTGAGACATGTCCTAACCAAAACTTAGCTAGTAATAGAATACGGGATCCTGAAAATAATCTGAAAAGCTTGTGTGTTGCAGGGTAGTTCGTGCTGAGAAATAATTGTTAAACAAAATTAAATACGTTGCGCCGTATCCGAATTAGGACTGAAGTTCGCCATTTGGACCGTTGGGTGCGCAAATGCAAGTGGCCCGCCAGAGACGGTGTCGCCAAACGTGTTCTTAGTTTGTTTTCCTTCAACCGAACAAGAGAGATAAAGTTGTATATGGTACGGTAGTAAGGATGGAACCAGAACCTAAGTCTCTTCAGCCTCGTGCACTATCATCTACGCTATGAGAACTGACACTAACATTTCTGGCAGACCGCTTGACTTTGCACGCGCAACAGTCTGATTGGCTGACTTCAATGCTAATTGACTATGAAACGGTACAACGTATCTAACATTTTTCTCTTAACAATTATGTCTGTTCTACCTAACCACCGACATCCTTACAACCTGTACAGACCTTGACCATGAACTGAAACTATATTGTTTCAGAAACCTTATAAAATCTCAAACGTCTATGATACGTATATGCAGATTGAAGCGACGAATGAAAATTTGTACTAAGATCAGTATTCAAACCTGGGTCTCTTGCTCACCAGGCAGATGCGGTAACCTCTACGCAACCCTGGTACAGTGACTTTGTAGAACTGCATAGATTGCCCTCAGTCCTCCCTCCATCCAAATTCCCATTCACGTCTGTCACTTCGTTTCATATAGCTGAATTTGAGTAAAGCACCTATGCCTGGGTTACGGGCAGGATCCGCAATTTCGTTCGATGCTGAGGTGCTATCCCAACACAGTTGGAGAGCCTCTGCAATTCTGTTACTTTATTGGAAATACAAAGATCTGAGGCGTGAATGGGAATATGGATTGAGGGCGGAGGCGTGACAGTGTAGTCCATACAGTTGTGCAAAGCCACTGTGCCAGGGTTGCGTAGTGGTTAGCGCATATGCCTAGTGACCAGGAGACATGGAGTCGAATACCGGCCTCGCTAAAAAAAAAATCTTCATTCGTTGCTTCGTTCTGCACACATACCTCTTTCTGACCACCTTGTCCGCAGCTCGTGGTCTTGCGGTAGCGTTCTCGCTTCCCGCGCACGGGGTCCCGGGTTCGATTCCCGGCGGGGTCTGGGATTTGTCTTTCATCATTTCATTTTTTTTCTGACTACCCTGTATAACAGAAATAGCAAACCCCTGATCACTGTTAACCCGAACAAAAACAGCTTACCGACTACTGGCAGCATCACTTCTGTCAGCACCTCCCCTCTGAATCGCACGTGGGGAGCTCAGTTGTCAGAGCATTGCCCTCTTAAGGCAAAGTTCTGGGTTCTCGTCAAAATACGGCACACTCTTTGAATCTTACAGGAAGTTTTAAGATACTCTCTGGTTACAACAATCGCTGAATTTGGATATTAAGAAACCACAGTAATCCGCGTTGAAAAAAGGTAGCCGGTTACACTGATCTAGCACCTAAAAGAACTAAAATACTTCAGAACTATAAATTGCATAAACGCATTGAGGACCATTTAGAATTTAATCCCGTGGTTTGTAGATAAAGCCCGAGCGTGGCTCGGCCCTCAACTTTGTGTTATAAAGACCGCGCCCAAGTACGGTCGGGCAGCAATTTTCTAGACGCGCCTGCGATCTCTCAAACTAGACTAATGGCGTATATACGGATGTCTCAGTACCTATCCATCGACTGGTGTTCCTTCTGTTAATTTCTAGAATTAATTCGAAAGAAACGTTAGCGAACGTAACAGTCGCTGTCACAAATGTTGAGTTTAGCCATTTTCTGTAATTAAGCTACAAATACTAAATGTCTGTCTGGATGAGCAAAAATTTTGGAAGCTCGAGAGGAAGAAATTGCTCAATAACTCATCTCATCCTTTTTTGGAAGGATATTCAAGGAGAATATAATAATTCCAATCCCAAAGAAAGCAGGTGTTGACAGATGTGAAAATTACCGAACTATGAGTTTAACAAGTCACAGCTGCAAAATGCTAACGCGAATTCTTTACAGACGAATGGAAAAACTGGTAGAAGCCGACCTCGGGGATGATCAGTTTGGATTCCGTAGAAATATTGGAACACGTGAGGCAATACTGACCCTACGACTTATCTTAGAAGCTAGATCACGGAAAGGCAAACCTACATTTCTAGTATTTGTAGACTTAGAGAAAGCTTTGACAATGTTAACTGGAATACTCTTTCAAATTCTGAAGGTTGCAGGGGTAAAATACAGAGAGCGAAAGGCTATTTACAATTTGTACAGAAACCAGATGGCAGTTAGAAGAGTCAAGGGGTATGAAAGGGAAGCAGTGGTTGGGAAGGGAGTGAGACAGGGTTGTAGCCTATCCCCGATGTTATTCAATCTGTATATTGAGCAAGCAATAAAGGAAACAAAAGAAAAATTTGGAATAGGAATTAAAATCCATGGAGAAGAAATAAAAACTTTGAGGTTCGCCGATGACATTGTAATTCTGTCAGAGACAGCAAAGGACTTGGAAGAGCAGTTGAACGGAATGGACAGTGTCTTGAAAGGAGGATATAAGATGAACATCAACAAATGGAAAATGATGATAATGGAATGTAGTCGAATTAAGTTGAGTGATGCCGAGGGAATTAGATTAGGAAATGACACTTAAAGTAGTAAAGGAGTTTTGCTATTTGGGGAGCAAAATAACTGATGATGGTCGAAGTAGAGAGGATATAACATGTTGACTGGCAATGGCAAGGAAAACATTTCTGAAGAGAAATTTGTTAACATCGAGTATAGATTTAAGTGTCAGGAAGTCGTTTCTGAAAGTTTTTGGAGCGTAGCCATGTATGGAAGTGAAACATGGACGATAACTAGTTTGGACGAGAAGAGAGTAGAAGCTTTTGAAATGTGGTGCTACAGAAGAATGCTGAAGATTAGATAGGTAGATCATGTATCTAATGAGGACGTATTGAATAGGATTGGGGAGAAGAGGAGTTTGTGTGACAACTTGACTAGAAGAAGGGATCGGTTGGTAGGACATGTTTTGAGGCATCAGGGGATCACCAATGTAGTATTGGAGGGCAATGTGGAGGGTAAAAATCGTAGATGGAGACCAAGAGATGAATACACTAAGCAGATTCAGAAGGATGTAGGTTGCATTAAGTACTGGGAGATGAAGAAGCTTGCACAGGATAGAGTAGCATGGAGAGCTGCATCAAACCAGTCTCAGGACTGAAGACCATAACAATTATTTCTCATTATTTTAAAATGCGTAATCCAACAAAGAACTAAATATGAAAAAAGTGTTGAAGCTTCGTCTTTTCTAGTATAACTCTTGAAGATACAGCTATTACATATGTGCTAGTAAAGCATTTAAACAAATGCATATTTTTCTAAGCGACCTTCGTCCATACTGCTAGATTTGGATGCGTGTGCGCACATTATGAATTTGGTTTCGGCATTGTACAGCTGCGCGCGGTTCTGGTGCTGGCTGTGGCGGCTGCCGCGACGGCGCAGTACGTGTCGCCGTACGCGGCGGGCTGGCACCGCTTCCCTGGCGTGCTTCCGCAGTACCTGTCCGGCAGCAGCCTCGACAACCGCCAGGGCGAGGTGGTGTCGCAGTACGACCTGGAGACGCGCGTGTCGCAGCTGCCTCCGGACCGCCAGCCCTTCTGGTACGTCAACAAGGAGGTGCTGGAGGCCATCAAGCACCAGCAGGTGCCCGTGCCCGCCACCACGCCCGCCGCCCGATTTCGCCGCGCAGTCCTGCGGCCTCTGCCCATTGCCTAAGGGGCAGCTTCCCGCGGAACCGTCGCAACGCGGATCTCCCCTCGACTTCTTCCTAGCCACTCTCTGTCGGTACACTAAGTGGCTACTGTGTTTTTATCCTCAACGTAGTTTCCAATTAGTCATTTTATTGATCAGATTTCTCGACGCACATTTCCTTGCTAGGTGACAAGCTCATTAATATATCTTACTGTCTGAAGAAACGAGATTTAAATCTTTATACAGTGATTATTAACACCATTGTACTCGAGCTGTGTTCGTCAGTTGAGCAACCTTTTCGTGCCTACAACTATGCACTGGTTCCTTAGACCTTATCGCATCAAAATCTTTCAATTCGCGTCTCCTTAACGGTCCAGTGGTGCGATTTAGTAGTTATGTTGAGGAGTTGGGGTTCGTAAAGATAAAATTATGTTTTAGGTGGACTTAGTGTCTATCCAATTCCTTCAGATGCTTGCTTTGTATAACTTCTCGTTTCTTTCTCAAGATTTTTTCTGCTATCATTAAGAGCATAAATGTAAAAAGTCGAAATAAACCATTGAAGCATATTTTATTCGTTTCTTTCTGATTAACCGCTCCCTAATTAAAATTACTTTCCTTTCCGTCTTCTTTCATCTGCCTGGAAAGCAAATACTATATAAATTGAGAGCAAGGGGGCTGAAAAAATTCAGTCTAATTCACCAACAGAATGTAACGGTGTATACTGTATTTGCTTCTGTGTTCACAATCTTTGCCTTTATATTTAATGTATTACTTTCATTTTTTACCAGCGTGCATATGACACAGCATATGTAAAAACGGAAGAAATCAACATAAAAGTTTAGCATCACCTCGGTTCCGGAACATTTACAGAAAACTGGAATAGAGATAAACGTGAACATCATTTCCTCCCATTTTATTGCTCATGAAAACAACACATTGCATGTTGTACCACTATACAGCGAGACCTTCAGTGGTAGTGTGGTCTAGGTTGCTGTACACACAGATACCTCTAATACAGAGTAGCACGTCCTCTTGCATTGATGCATGCCTGTATTCGTCGTGGCATACTATCCACAAGTGCATCAAGGCATTCTTGGTCCAGGTTGTCCCACTCCTCGCCGGCAGTTCGGTGTAGATCCCTCAGAGTGGTTAGTGGGTCACATCGTCACTAAACAATCCTTTTCAATCTATGCCAGGCATGTTCGACAGGGTTCATGTCTGGACAACATGCTGGCCACTCTAGTCGAGCGATGTCGTAATCCTGAAGGAAGTCATTTACAAGATGGGCACGATGGGGGCGTGAATTGCCGTCCATGAAGAATACCTCACCGGTATGCTGCCGATACGGTTGCACTATCGGTCGGAGGATGGCATTCACGTATAATACAGCCGTTGCGGTGCCTTCCATGACCACCAGTGCCGTACCTCGGCCCCACATAATGCCACTCCAAAACAGGGAACCTCCACCTTGCTGCACTTGCTGGACAGCGTGTATAAGGCGGTCAGCCTGACCGGGTTGCCACTAAACACGTCTCTGATGATTGTCTGGTTGAAGGCATACGAGACACTAATCAGTGAAGAAAACGTGATGCCAATCCTGAGCGGTCCGTTAGGCATGTTGCTGGGCCCATCTGTACCGCGCTGCATGGTGTCGTGGTTGCAAAGATGGACCTCGTCATGGACGTCGGGAGCGAAGTTGCGCATCATGCAGCCTTTTGCGCGCAGTTTGAGTGGTAACACGACGTCCTGTGGCTGCACAAAAAGCTTTATTCAACATGGTGGCGTTGCTATCAGGGTTCCTCAGACCCATAATGCGCAGGTAGCGGTCATCCACTGCAGTAGTAGCCCTTGGGCGGCCTGAGCGAGGCATGTCGCAGTCAGTTCTTGTCTCTTTGTATCTCCTCCATGTCCGAACAACATCGATTTGCTTCACTCAGAGACGCCTGGACACTTCCCTTGTTGAGAGCCCTTCCTGGCTGAAAGTAACAATGCGGATGCGATCGAACAGCGGTATTGACCGTCTAGGCACGGTTGAACTACAGACAACACGAGCCGTGTATCTCCTTTCCGGTGGAATGACTGGAACTGATCGGCTATCGGACCCCCTCCCCCCCCCCCCCCCCCTCTCCACTGTCTAACAGACGCTGCTCATGCAGGGTTGTTTACATCTGTGGGCGGATTTAGTGACATATCTGAGCAGTCAAAGGGACTGTCTGATACAATATCCACAGTCAACGTCTATCTTCCAGAGTTCTGGGAAACAGGGTGCTGCAAAACTTTTTTCGTGTGTGTAACTTGAGCATTTAGGATAATAAATCTTATCCTGCGAATTCTAACCATTTTTCACTAACAAACATTATTTTGCAAGTAGCAACGTTCTGATGAATATGGCCATTCGTTGAACATTTCGCACATAAAAACGTTTTTCTTCTTAAATCTGGTTGAATGACTTCCCTGTGGTACAACGTTTTCTTGGGCACTAAACATATTTAAACCTTTGCAAAATCTAACTCAAAAGGATGACACTGCGCCTTAACCCAACGCCACAAGGTTCCTTGAAGAGTGGCATAAGCTTACGGGTGGAGGGCCATTAGTGACTGCAACAACAGCATAAAAATTCCTATGTCCAATTTATTTTTACTGTTTCCTTGTTAGAGCTACAAAAAGCTAAATCACTGAATTTCTCAGAGATGTCTTCTATGTTGTCTACAAAAAAAAAACTTCCATTTTTGAAGATTTGCATAGGCTGTAGATTAAATGAGTCGAACTTCTTGCACTTAGTTTCACATCTGTGTGTGGAACTTGCAAATGTGCAGGAAGCTGTTGTATTCTACTTCTAACGTTACTGAACGACGGTGTTGCTTTTCATGTACATTATGCAGACTTAATCTTTCAGATGAAACATGTCCACTGGGCTGCTTACAGCATTTATCCAGTATATTAAAAACTCTAGAAAGTAAATGTGATCTGCTGTTCAAGAATATTGTTGGCACAGCCCTCCTGGAAACTGATCAGAAAGGCCATTACAGAAGACACATTCCATATACGATATAATGAAAATATCAAATGTTCAGTGCACTCGTATAGTAGCAAGGTGGCGGTGGCGGTGGCGGCGGCGGCCCATACTCAGAAGAGCGTAGGCGACGATGCGGGAGACCCGCACCGCCGTACTACGCAAGGTCCTAGCGAAGGTGGTTTGCCATTGCCTTTCTTCGACCGTGGTGGTGGTGGTGGTGGTGGTGACGACACAACACCAACATCTAGAGGCAGTCCCCCCTGCGGGTCCGGGGATTAGAATAGGCCCGAGGTATTCCTGCCTGTCGTAAGAGGCGACTAAAAGGAGTCTATCCCCCTCACGGGGGTAGTTAGCGCCTGCGTCCGGAGACGGACGGTTCCACGACCTATAATTGTGGTCTTTTTGGTTTTTCACTTCTCGTTTCTTCCTTCCTTTGGTTGGTTCCTTTCTTTGCTCTTCTCCACCTCACTGACTTCCTTACTCTTTCCCTTGACTTCTCCTTGCCTTCTTCTCCTTGCCTTCTTCTCCTTGCCTTCTTCTCCTTGCCTTCTTCTCCTTGCCTTCTTCTCCTTGCCTTCTTCTCCTTGCCTTCTTCTCCTTGCCTTCTCATTGCTTTCTTCTCACTGGTCTCCGCCTCGGCGTTTGAGACAGTCTGTCCTCTTTCTCCCTCTCTCTCTTCTTTTTCCTCTTCTTCCTTCCTCCCTGTGCGTGCCTGAAGGCCGACCCACGCGTTCGCACGCGTAGCCGGTGACGGGGTAACGCGTAATTCCCCGCCCTAGGTAGACATGTAAGGCACGCGCGTACCCCCTGGTAAAGGCCAGGCCCGGGGAGGGGTGATTGCCTGAGCTGATACCTTCTGACCATGCCGATTGGTCCCTCCGTCTGTTTCTCGGGAGGTGTGACCTGAGGTGTAAACATTCACCTAAGGCGGGAGTGCCCTCTGAGAGGGTCCCCACAAGGAAGGAGCGCGCCATCGGAGACGCTGGCAATCATGGGGGATTCCTCCGCAATGGATTCTACTCCATCTCTTTCGACTTCTGCCCAAAAACGGAAACGTGACCAGCCACCAGCGACAAAAGTACTACCGCCTGTCCCACAGTTCCTTGTCGTTTCTCGATCTGAGGACGGAAAGGATTTTTCCTCTGTCAACCCTTTCGTTATCCAGAAGGGCGTAGATGCCATAGCCGGATCTGTCAAATCTTGTACCAGGTTGCGTAACGGTACCTTATTACTAGAAACTGAGAGTGCCTTTCAGGCACAAAAACTGCTTTGGGCCACACTCCTCTACACGTTCCCTGTCCGGGTGGAGGCCCACCGAACTTTGAATTCGTCTCGTGGTGTAGTCTATACTAGCTCCCTCGACGGATTGACTGACGAGGAGATTCAATCTTTCCTCGCTGAGCAGGGCGTGACGGCTGTCCATAGGGTCATGAAAAAGGTCAACAATGACCTTGTACCGACCCGGACACTTTTCTTGACCTTCGATAGTGTTAAGCTGCCATCGCGCATCAAGGCGGGCTACGAGGTTATTTCTGTTCGCCCCTATGTCCCGACACCTACGCGCTGCTACCAGTGTCAGCGTTTCAATCACACTCGACAGTCTTGTTCCAATGCGGCTAAATATGTCACTTGTGGCAGGGATGCCCATGAGGGTGACTGTCCACCTCCGTCTCCTCATTGTGTGAACTGTCAGGGTGACCATGCCGCATCCTCCCGCGACTGTCCTGTCTATAAGGAAGAACGCTGTATCCAAGAAATTCGGGTCAAAGAGAAAGTGTCCACCTCGGCTGCTCGCAAGCTATTGGCTAGTAGGAAGCCCGCGCTGCTCCCAGCGGGGAAATACAGTACTGTCCTCGCCTCTCCTCGGACTACCAGGGAGGTGGCAACCCAGACATGCGATCTGACCTTCAGCACCACGGTCGTCCGTTCGGCCAGTGCTAAGATCGCGCGGTCGACGTCTCCTCTTCCTCCCATCACCCCACAGACACCAGCCCCTTCATCAGCTTCTGCTAAGACGAAGACCCCGAAGTCAGATGCACGGGCCTTCAAGAAGGAACCATCCCGTGCAGACTTCCTACGTACCTCGACCTCCCAGCCTTCGACCGGTACTTCCACCAAACGTCCTTCCAAGAAGGCTCATAGGAAGCACAGTTCTCCTTCTCCGCCACGGCGCATTTCTTCTCCTGCGCCACCCAGCGGTTGCCGCCCCAGGCCGTCATCCGTTTCGCCTGGCCGCACCGCTGGTAGCCGAACATCTGGCCGTTCACCGGCGGAGGAAGCTCCCCCTCCCGGCCATCCTCCCAAGATGGCCGATGAACCTATAGACCCAATGGACGATGACTGTCCGCCTACTGATAGCGGCGGCAGTGCTCGCTCGAAGCCAGGCCCTCAGCGGCCTTAGAGGTGACCCCTTCTTTCATCTTCCTTTTCTTACGATGGCACTTATTCACTGGAATATTCGCAGCATTCGCTCCAACCGAGAGGACTTGAAGTTGCTGCTCCGCTTGCACCGTCCGCTCGTCGTAGCCCTCCAGGAAACGAAGCTACGCCCATGCGATCAAATTGCCTTGGCACACTACACCTCTGTGCGTTTTGACCTACCCCCTGTGGCAGGTATCCCAGCTCATGGAGGGGTTATGTTGCTGGTCCGGGATGATATTTACTACGATCCCATCACGTTGCACACCGGCCTGCAGGCAGTTGCCTTCCGCATTACTCTCCCCACTTCTACATTTTCCATTTGTACCGTTTACACTCCATCGTCATCTGCCGTTACCAGGGCAGACATGATGCAACTTATTGCTCAGCTACCTGCACCATTTTTGTTAACTGGAGACTTCAATGCCCACCATCCCCTTTGGGGCTCTCCAGCATCCTGCCAGATGGGCTCCTTGTTAGCAGACCTTTTCAACCAGCTCAATCTTGTCTGCCTCAATACTGGCGCCCCTACTTTTCTTTCGGACACATCTCACACCTATTCCCATTTAGACCTCTCTATATGTACTCCCCAACTTGCACGCCGGTTTGAGTGGTATGCACTTTCTGATACATATTCGAGCGACCACTTCCCGTGTGTTATCCATCTCCTGCAGCATACCCCCTCTCCGTGCTCCTCTAGTTGGACCTTCTCCAAGGCAGACTGGGGGCTCTTCTCTTCCAGGGCGACCTTTCAGGATCAAACCTTCACAAGCTGCGATCGTCAGGTCGCACACCTCACGGAAGTCATTCTCGCTGCTGCTGAATATTCCATCCCTCACCCTACTTCTTCTCCACGTCGCGTACCGGTCCCCTGGTGGTCCGCAGCATGTAGAGACGCTTTACGTGCTCGTCGACGTGCTTTACGCACCTTTAAACGCCACCCTACAGTGGCGAATTGTATCAATTATAAACGATTACGTGCTCAGTGTCGTCGTATTATTAAAGAAAGCAAGAAAGCCAGCTGGGCTGCTTTCACAAGCACCTTCAACAGTTTTACTCCTTCTGTTGTCTGGGGTAGCCTGCGCCGGCTATCTGGCACTAAGGTCCACTCACCAGTTTCTGGCTTGAAGGTCGCGAATGACGTCCTTGTGGCCCCTGAGGATGTCTCCAATGCCTTCGGCCGCTTTTTCGCAGAGGTTTCGAGCTCCGCTCATTACCACCCTGCCTTCCTCCCCCGCAACCAGGCAGAGGAGGCTAGGCCACCTAACTTCCGCTCCTCGAATCGTGAAAGTTATAATGCCCCATTCACCATGCGGGAACTCGAAAACGCACTTGGCCGATCACGGTCCTCCGCTCCAGGGCCTGATTCTATTCATATTAAGATGCTGAAGAACCTTTCTCCTGCGGGTAAAGGTTTTCTTCTTCGTACATACAATCGCATCTGGATTGAGGGACATGTTCCCGCATGCTGGCGCGAGTCTATTGTTGTCCCGATTCCTAAGCCGGGGAAGGACAAGCACTTGCCTTCCAATTATCGACCTATCTCGCTTACCAGCTGTGTCTGTAAAGTGATGGAGCGAATGGTTAACTCTCGATTGGTTCGGCTGCTCGAGTCTCGACGCCTGCTTACCAATGTACAATGTGGATTTCGTAGGCGCCGCTCTGCTGTTGACCATCTGGTTACCTTGTCGACCTTCATTATGAATAACTTCTTGCGGAAGCGCCCGACCGCGGCTGTGTTCTTTAATTTGGAAAAGGCTTACTACACCTGTTGGAGGGCGGGCATTCTCCGCACCATGTATACATGGGACCTTCGCGGTCGCCTCCCTCTTTTTATTCGTTCCTTTTTAATGGATCGACAGTTCAGGGTACGTGTGGGTTCTGTCCTGTCAGACACCTTTCGCCAGGAGAATGGGGTGCCACAGGGCTCAGTTTTGAGCGTCGCTCTCTTCGCCATCGCGATCAATCCAATAATGGAGTGCCTCCCAGCTGATGTATCAGGCTCCCTTTTTGTGGACGATTTTACCATCTATTGCAGCGCGCAGTGTACACGTGTCCTGGAGCGCTGTCTTCAGCGTTCTCTTGACCGTCTTTACTCCTGGAGTGTCGCCAATGGCTTCTGTTTTTCTGCCGAGAAGACGGTCTGTATTAACTTCTGGCGCTACAAAGAGTTTCTCCCACCGTCCTTACGACTCGGTCCCGTTGCTCTCCCAATCGTGGAGACAACCAAATTTTTAGGCCTTACATTTGACAGGAAACTTAGCTGGTCTCCACATGTGTCATATTTGGCCGCCCGTTGTACCCGTTCTTTAAATGTCCGTGTTCTCAGTGGTATGTCGTGGGGAGCGGATCGAACCGTCCTACTTGGTCTATATCGGTCGATCGTCCGCTCCAAGCTGGATTATGGGAGCTTCGTATACTCCTCTGCACGGCCATCCATCTTACGCCGCCTCAACTCCATACAACATCGGGGTTTACGACTTGCGATCGGAGCATTTTATACTAGTCTCGTAGAGAGTCTTCATGCTGACGCTGGCGAATTGCCACTCACCTACCGGCGCGATATACTGCCTTGTCGGTATGCCTGTCGGCTACTGTCAATGCCCGACCATCCGTCTTATCGTTCCTTTTTTGACGACTCTCTCGACCGTCAATACGGGTTGTATGTCTCTGCCCTGCTACCCCCTGGAGTTCGCTTTCGTCGCCTCCTTCAACACCTTAATTTTTCACTCCCTGCAACCTTTCGAGTGGGCGAGAGCCACACGCCACCTTGGCTCCAGGCTCAGGTCCGCGTTCACCTTGACCTCAGCTCGCTCCCAAAAGAGGTTACCCCCAGTTCGGTCTACCACTCCCGTTTTGTGGAACTTCGTTCAAAGTTCATCAATATGACTTTCATTTATACAGATGGCTCTAAGACCAATGACGGGGTTGGGTGTTCTTTTATTGTCGGGGCACAAAGTTTCAAATACCGGCTCCATGGCCATTGTTCGGTCTTCACAGCTGAGCTCTTTGCCCTCTACCAGGCTGTTCTTTACATCTGCCGCCACCGACATTCTGCTTATGTCATCCGCTCCGATTCCCTGAGCGCCATCCAGAGCCTCAGTGATCCGTATCCGGTTCACCCTTTCGTGCACCGGATCCAACGCTCTCTTTGGCAGCTGGTGGACGTCGGTTCTCCGGTTAGCTTTATGTGGGTCCCTGGCCATGTCGGTATCCCTGGGAACGAAGCTGCAGATGCTGCGGCCAAGGCTGCGGTCCTCCAGCCTCGGACAGCTTCTTGTTGTGTCCCTTCGTCAGATTTTAGGAGGGTTATTTGTCGGCGCATTTTATCGCTGTGGCATGCCGATTGGGCTGCCCTTACAGCCAACAAGCTTCGGGCCTTGAAACCTCTTCCCGTGGGTTGGACGTCCTCCTCACGCCCTTCTCGGCGGGAGGAGGTAGTTTTGGCCCGGTTAAGAATTGGACACTGCCGGTTCAGCCATCGCCATCTGCTGACGGCTGCGCCGGCGAAGTTCTGCCCATGTGGGCAATTGCTGACGGTCCGCCACATTTTAATGTCCTGTCCGGATTTTAATGCACTGCGTCTCGATCTTAACCTGCCATGTACTTTAGATGCCGTTTTAGCGGATGACCCACGAGCAGCTGCTCGTGTTCTTCGTTTTATCAATTTGACAAACCTCACTAAGGACATTTGATGATGCTGTTTTTTAATCCTATGCCTGTCAGTCTGTCTTTTATCATGTTTTCCCTTTTAGTTGTTGTTTTAAACTTGTGCCTCGCGGTGCATTCTTAACGTCGTCAGGGCGCTAATGACCATTGAAGTTGTGCGCCCTAAAACCACAAAAAAAAATCTCGAGGCAGGAAAAACCCCTGACCCTGCCCAGAATCGAACCCGGGACCCCGTGCGCGGGAAGCGAAAACGCTACCGCAAGATAGTTAAGTGAAAATTCGGAGGTTTTTTTTATGACAGTTAAAGTATTCAGAGCAGTCGTGCAGACCAGACGATAGAAGGAAAGACAAAAACTGTGCACTGCCAATGATGGGTAGAGGTGCTGGAGGGAGCTGAACATCACAAAACTGAAAGAATGGAAATTTTAATTATAAACCATGTTGCCGAAATAGATTAATGTTAAAAGTAGTACAGTAATGTCAAAAGTGAAGAATACTTACAACTGAATGTGTCGCAGGAGTTACACCTTACCATATATGGATGGGAATCTCTCACTTGGCTAAAGAAAAATAGCAAAATTCTTGATGAGCCCATAAAGCACCCCAAGAAGTAACATTTTCTCGATCAGGTATGCATGTCAACAAGCAAACCTGGCCAAACAGCGCCCCGACCACAGCGTCGGGTGGGCTGAGGATCAAGAAGAAAAGGCTGCAGCCTGTCTAGCGATGGACCAACTCGAGCTTACGCCAAACAGAGTTAAGCGTTGAATGTTTGCGTGAACAGTGTTCAGAGTTGAGACAAAAATGAAACAACATTCAACGCAAATTAAGATTACCTTCAATTACCCAAACCGAGCGTCGCTGTTTCCCAATCAGTGGTTACAAATATAGTGACGAGCGTGATGGATACTACACATGGCGCAAGTTTTGGTCTTCCGGCTTGAAATTTTGAGGGTAGTCTTGTGGAAAACCAGACATGCGGTATAGATTTTGTCAGGTACGGTTCAAATGGCTCTGAGCACTATGGGACTTAACTTCTGAGGTCATCAGTCCCCTAGAACTTACAACTACTTAAACCTAACTAACCTAAGGGCATCACACACATCCATGCCCGAGGCAGGATTCGAACCTGCGACCGTAGCGGTCGCGCGGTTCCAGACTGTAGCGCCTAGAACGGCTGGGCCACTCCGTCAGGTATCCGGCGAGCGAAACGTAGCCAGCTGGATGGTCAAGATTATTACTGCACACTACACGCAGGCTGCAATTTTGGGACTTTTCGTTTGAAACTTTGAATGTGGACTTTCAAACTCACAGTATGTAGATTTTGACAGCCATTGGTCGGTCATAAAATAACCAAATACCTCATCACGGGCGTTAATGGATGCCACATTATGGGCTGAAATTTGAAAATTCTGACGAGACGCATTGAATTTGCTGTAAGCCTTGGACGGTGACTGGACCATCTTAAGGTAGCCTAATGCCTCGTCATGTCCGTGAATGGTTGCCGTGCTACAGGCCGAAATTGGAAAATACACTCAAGAGACAACCAGAAGTGGCTGTAAGAATTTTGACGACGATCGGACGATCTTAAGGTAGCCAAATACCGAATATGAATGATGTAAAGTAGCTACTTCGTCAAAGTTTCCCCTCAGTCACTTCGTCCTCTAAATTTAAATATACATTTCCGAGTTTCCATTACGCTGATGTTCTGTATAAATCAATTTGTAAAACATGTATAAGGCGCTTCACGAATTTCGTTCAAACAAAATAAACCAGGTGACAGCCCGTTCTGCAGGCGCACTGAACTCCGTTCAACTGGGGTTCGGTCGGCGCGCCGGCGGTAAACTCCTACCTCGGGCGAAACTTTCATAGATAGCGGCAACCGTCGCGCACCACCTGAATACAACTCCACATAACATCCTAACTCGCGTTGACTCAAAATCCCCTCAACTCGGGTTAACCCGGTTTGATCATTAGAGTTGACCCACCTCTAAGCCGGACGCCTCGTATCTTTTAATGGCCACACAGTGTTGGTCATTGCACTATTATGAGGTTGGCGTTGTTTGGGGGGTGGGGGGGGGGGGGGGGAGACGAGTAGTGGTTATGGAAACGGAAAGGATAATGATAATTGACATATAAATCGTGGAAGAAAGAGAAATATAAAGTGCAAGACAGATTTACATATTGGGACTTGGAATGTGAAGCCACTGTGTCACCAAGGCGGCATGAGGTTGCTACTGGATCAAACAATAAAACTTCTCTACGAGAAGCTAGGTGGGGCCTGGAGGAGAACACTAGAAAAGCAAGAAACTGACATGTTCTATAGTTATAGTGAGGAGAAATTTGAGCTCAGTACAGGATTTATGGTACACCACCACAACCTTAAGCACCCTGTGATTTTTCTTGATTATTAGTCAGATTATCCATGCTCTGGATAAATGGTAAATATTGCTATATGCCAACTGAGGAATTTGAGGAAGGAAAAACACCTCTGTTATGAACTGCTGACTGTACATGCCATAATGTAAAAATAAATAATTGCTGGTGATCTAAATGCTCAGTTGGGAAGGGAACACACATTTAAACCAATAACTGGACCCCACAGCAAAGACACGACAAGCAATGATAATGAACAAGGCTCATCTTATTTATAGCATCACAAAACACAAGGTTGTGGGTTCCTTGGTGTACCCACACAGACTGAGCGAGGTGGTGCAGTGGTTAGCACTCTGAATTCATATTCAGGAGGATAACAGTTCAAATCTACTTCTCACCATCCAATTTTAGGTTTTCCATGACTTCCCTAAATTGCTTGAGGCATATATATGCCAGAATGGTCCCATTGAAAGAGTACAAGTAGTTTCCTTCCCCATCCTTGTAACAATCTGAACTTGTGCTACATATCTAATGACCAGTGTCGACGGCATGTTGAACCATAACCTTCCTTCCTTCCTCCTTTGTTGTAAGTACAGTTAGTCACAAAATGGGAAATTTTTTAACCAGACTGATGTGTTGACTGATTCAAGACACAAGTCAAACCTCTTGCATGTGAGGAGCCAGAGACACCCAAATATAGATCCAGACAACTTTTTGGTATGGTTTCAATTGGTGGATAGACTCTTCAATGCAACAAAAGGAATATGAACCTACAAACATAAGAAAATGTAAGAGCTCTATAATACCAGGAAAGATACTGCAGATCCCTGAAAGGGCTTAACTGTGCAACAACACTGAAGATAAAGGGGAAATGATAAAGAATGCAGTGAATGTCTGCAAATGGAACACTGGGGATTGAAGCAAGTTGCACAAGATGTCCATGGTTTGATATTGAGTGTGACATAGCAAACAGAGGAAAGTAATGCAGAAGAATGTTAGTCTAATTGTACAAGAGCAGTGATGGAAGTCTATAATGAAAAAGGACTGAAAAAGAGGATCCATCAACAAAGAAAGATGAAAGCAAATGTTGGAGAACTGGAGCTTCTGAGAAACTGGAATGAAGTGAGAATTTTATGAGAAGGTAAATTGCTGCCTGGGAATCCTTCAGTGCAAAAGGCAGCATGATAAATTTGATAAATTCCTCAACTCTGAAACAATATTAACAGATCCCATGGATGTGCATGAATTAAACAACTTGACAACAATCCTGGCCCATCAAACCTGGAAGAGAGGACATCTGCTTTGACGACACTGGACAAAACAATAGGTCACCAGGAACATATATTTCAGCAGAAACAAAGTGGCAGTCAGTCAGAACAGATTCTTCTAAAGCTGGTCATGTCAGTATGTTGTTGAGGGAAGGAATTATTGCTCTATACAAGAAATAATACATTTTGGAGCATGGCAACTAATGAGGAATTGCACTGCTAAACTTTTGGAAATAAAGTATCTTCCAACATTATATTTGACCTCCTTCCAGTTGTTCAGAGAGAGAGAGAGAGAGAGAGAGAGAGAGAGACTGACTGGTTTACACCAACATGGATTTCTCCCAGAGAAATCAACAATAGATAAGCTCTTCCCCCTAAGTCAAATTTTAGAAAGGACAATAAAATTTGGATTTGGTGCATGTCACTTCTGCACCTACAAACTGGCATATGATAGCATAAACACAGCAACTGTACAATGGTTTGACTGAAGTGGGAACTGCTGGAAAATTAAGGTTTCGGAGACTGACATGAATGAGAGGCAAATTAGTTTAATAATGGGATGGATAGTTTGAGCCACTTGAAATATAGGATGGTGTGTACGGCAAGGAGGTGCACTGCTACGTCTCCTTTTGTAATGTTGCCTTGGAAGAGGTCATGAGGGATACAAACCTGCTAAGCTGGCAAATGATATTTTATAAATCACTGCAGATACTCGGTGGCGACATTTAGTTGCAAGAGTACGGATGACAATTTTTGAGAAGACATTCATCACGCTTGAGCAGGTCAGTAGCAACATGGGATGTAATACCCACCAAGAGAAAGCACACAAAGAGACTGTGCCACATTAAATAACATTGGGCAGTTATATTTTCAAGGGAGTTGAGCAGTTTAAATGTCTGCAATCAACAATCATCCACTCAAATGACACCTTTCATGAACTGACACAGAAATAACAGCCAACAGAGCCTTCCACTAAACTGTTTCCCTTGTATCGCCAAATCAATTACAGTATTTACAACACACCCAAAAGACTAGTACTTACTTATGCCTCAGATAGTCATGGAAAACCTACACAAAATGGATTTTAGGGGAGGGCACACATTAATCTTGAATGGTCAGAAGAGTAATATAAAGTGCAAGTACAATTAAATTTAAGATTGTCCTTTTCAAATGTGTGCTTGGTTTCTTGCTTTTGTCAGGAGCTGCTGCGCCATGCCGAGGCTCCTCTCCACTTAGAAAGATGGGAAAGTTAAGAGCTACTTACTTCTTCCAGAAGAGGACAAGCATTTTTCTCTATCAATCATAAATGTCCATAGCTAAAATGTTAGTGTGGTCTTCACAGTCACACTTAATCAACAGTTCTTGCAACCTATGCTGAAATTCTCCTGCATGTACTAGACATGGATAGAGTATCCACGTTGGTATTTCAAGTGTATATAGATCACAAAACTTAGTTTGCATATCATCTTTTTCTTGTTTGAGGTTTGAGCAAAAAGCTTCTAATTAGGTGCTTGAAAGTTTCTCTCTGTCAACTAAATTTGTTTTGAAGATCCAGTTTGGTAATGAAATTATCTACCTGCAGCTTTGTACTGATACCACTGAATTTGTTGCATATATTTGAAAGCCAGGCAATGTCAAAATGAACTACGTTTGTATCTCATGGGCTTGGATCAACCTGCTGAAAAAATTTATAATACTGTTGCAAAAAGTACATAAAAACACTACAAATCCTTTCTCCTGCTAGCCACTTCAGCTTGGTTTCTAGGGAAAGCTGACAAAACTTATGGAAAAGATTGTTGTTCAAAGAATGAACTGTTACCATGTCAGTGACATTGACCTAGTGAAGAGATTAATGCAATCTCTCACTTAATTTTTTAGCACTGAGATGCTGCCTATGGATAATAAAGTGGAGTACCACATTATTATGTATAAGTTTTAAATGGGCTCTAAATCTGTGATACCAACCATGGCTGCAGATCCATCAGTTAAATATGCAAATATGTTTTCTAAGGGAATGTTTTTTTCTTTAACACAAAATATTCTGATTTCTTTATAAAAAAAGGACTTTTCATGTGAGTAGCCAAATTTCTGCTAAGCAACAGTTCTCTGTTGCCTCATCATTCCAATTAACGAACCCGAGGTAAGCTAATGGCACGCTTCATTATCTATAGCTGTTGATTCATCAGCCTGGATTATGAAGTCTGATTCTTCAAGAAACTGAAACTTTCCTTACCTCTAAGGCCATCACTTCAATTACACAGGTCTGCGACATAAAAATTGTTTCAGATTTATTAAGTGATTCTTATTGTTTTCAATGCTGATTTTGGGAAAAATAGAGATTCCATCACATACAGTTATTTCACAAACTGCTTGTCTAGTTTTAGCATTTTTTTCCGATAGTTCAGCACTCTAGTGTGTTTGAATTTTGGTTTTTAGGTTCTCCATAAACTGTTATTTAGCCATTTTCATACTAGATATATGTAAATAAAAAGTAATTATGAGAAACCAGCAGTATTTTCATGTCGGTACCTGTCTGTCACGCTGCCCCTTCCCCTGCCATCACAAAGTAGTGGGCTGCTGCTATTGTCCTTCGGTTCACAGTACCTCTTCACTCTGTGCTGTTCATGTGTTGTTGTTACTAGTCCTTTAAAATAGACTGTTTTCTTGTGTTGTGAAGTTGTTTTATGGACAATGGCTACCAGAGGATGTATAAACTCACCAGATTGCTTCTGCTATATTTGTTGTAACTATGCTGTTAAAAAGCAACATAGAAACATTTCCGCTTTCATTGTAAAAGTATACTTTGCCTATTTTGGTATAAAGTTAGGTGATCAACATAAGCCTTGAGCCCCACACAGTTTGTTCAGTGTTTGTTGAACTGAGGAAATGGTTTCAACGTAAAAAGCAGTCCTTACATTTTGGAATACCAATGGTTTGGAGGGAGCCCAAATGTCAGTGATGACTGCTATTTTTGTTCTTGCAAAGTACAAGGTTTAAATTTGAAAAACAAAAAGATATTTCTTACCCTGACATTCAGCCATTCGCCCTCTTCCTCATGGACCTGAAGTACCAATACCCTCTCCTCCAGATTCTTTGGATGATATAGATGATCACGAGCCATTGGCTCAGCAAGGTGATAGTGAAGACAGAGATTGCTACGATCCTGGCACAACCGATCCCAGACCATTCTCACAATCTGAACTGAATGATTTAATTAGAGACCAAGGCCCTTCTAAAGAATCGGCCAAGGTTTTAGGATCTAGATTGAAAGATAAACATACATTGGCTCCGGGTACATCCTTTTCTTGGTATCGATCAAGGGAAAAGGAATTTGTATCTTTCTTCTCTTAAGGTGACCTGGTGTTTTGCAGTGATGTTCCTGGACTTACGGCACATTTCAAAATAGAATATGCTCCTGATGAATGGAGACTTTTTATTGATACTTCAGAAAGAAGCCTTAAAACAGTACTTCTACACAATGGTAATAAGTATGCTTCTATACCAGCTGGACACTCAGTTCACTTAAAAGAATGTTACGAAAACCTTGAACTGGTTTTAAGCAAACTCTGCTATTCAGACCACAAGTGGACAGTATGTGGTGATTTAAATGCTGTTTGGTCAACAAAGTGGCTATATAAAGTTCCCTTGCTTTCTCTGTGAATGGTACAGTAGAGACAGAAAGCAACACTACATAAAAGAAGCTTGGCCCTTGAGAAAAACCTTACAGGTAGGGGTTAAAAATCAAATATTTGAAAGCACTTCTTTCTCAGCCAATATGAGACAACATCCTTTTGCATGAGTCGCTCATCCACTTCATGCAGCTGTGCTGACTTCAAGACAGTTTGTCACATCCATCTTTTTTAGTGTTGCAATTTTCACAAATATTTGTGTAGTTTTTGCATTGAGTGCATAAAATTAACCTTAATGGATACACTGGGCATAATCGATCTTGAGGTATCGGCCTCTATCTGGTCTGCTGCACTTCATACAGCCACCACCAAGGCAAGAGGTAGGGGGGTGTTGGACGAGGGCACTGCCATGAACAATTATGCTGCTGCCAATGAGATGCAAACATCCCCTCTCCAGGTGTACTCAAGTTTGGACGTTCATGTATTGGCCCCATTTTGTGTGTTTGCCTGTTGAATGACATTTACGGACTTTCATAGTGGCCAGTGGTTTTGAATAAGCACTAAGCAAATGATTTGAGTGCACCACAAAGTATTTTCCACTGGTGGAAACGAGTATAATTGTACAAACAATTTTCTCATACTAGTAAAAAAGTTATTTGCACTGCAGCAGTATTCTATAATGGCACAAATTACTGCCACTGATCGGGTCATCAATTTTGTTGTACCTGCTACCAGTAGTAATTAATCTCCCTTTCATATCAAACAAAAATGTGGTCACATCTGCTGTTGGGGAAGTTAAACAGCCACTACAACTATGCAAAACTTTAATCCCTTAGGCATTTGGGAGGACAACAGTTTAATCCCGCATATGGCCATCCTGATTTAGGTTTTCCGTGATTTCCCTAAATTGCTCCAGGCAAATGCCAAGATGGTTCATCTGAAAGAGCACGGCAGACTTCCTTACCTGTCCTTCCCTAATCAGACCTTGCTGTTAATGGTATGGAGGGAAATTAATAATAAAACAAGGCTCATTACCACAGTGAGTGAGTGAGTGATACTTTGGTATCCTTACAGATGGAATGTGACTGCAATAAACGTCTAGTAAAAAAACTGTTGGTCAACTATATACCCTGCACAGTTGTCAACAGTTATCAATATAACAACATAACTAAAACAATGTCCACTTGCAATGTAGATACTTATTAATCTTTACGGGTGCATTTGGCAGTAAATCTACAATAAAGACAACTCGACTGAGCTGTAAAGTATTATGGACAGTCACAGCCACTTTACAGAATTTCCACTACAAAACAACACTTCAAAATGGTGAACAAAGCCAGTGGGCAGCCAAAACAATCCATAACCCCCTAAAGAATAGGGAGCTCACAGAATGTGGGTGCTCAACGTGTTGCATCAGTTCTATGGGAGACTGATACCATTAGTGACATAATAGTTTTACAAAATACAAGTAATTAATAACCCTTTCCTATGGATTGTTGGGAAGTTAATAAACATTTGTAGCAACCCCAGCTCACTGGTCGCTCCACGCTAAACAGTCGGCAACGTCGCGAACGGCCAACTATATACCGCGCTCTCCAGTGGCCACTCCCCTTGTGCACCCAATCGCTGATGCCCCGTTAGTCATTTTCTCAGATGCCTCATCCCGTGTTGTTGGCGCTGTCTTACAACAGAATGTACATGCGTGCTGGCAACCATTGGGTTTCTTCTCCAAGAAGATCATGGAGAAACAGTGCTCTTGGCCACAATTTTACACTGAACTGTTAGCAGCCTATGAGGCAGTCAGTTACTTCAGATTCATGGTGGAAGGGCATGTTTTCAATATATACACAGCTCACCGGCCATTGACTTTCGTGTTTTCACAGCCATGGAATAACTACCCCCAGTGCAAATCAACAATTTAAATTTTATTTCCCAGTTCACAACAGATATCCTGCATATAAATGGTTCAAAAAACGTCACTGCTGACGGCTTGTCTAGAGTGGAAAGCATTTCCGCATCCGTGAATTTCGCCGAACTAGCTGCAGCACAAAATGCCAACGAAGAGTTAAAGGACTTGCTCAAAGGCAAGACAGCTTTGCACTTGCATCGCGTACCACTGCCAGGTACTGAGGAGCTGCTATATTGTGACGAGTCAGTAGGTCAACAGCAGCCATACGTACCTGCCCCTCTACGACAAAGGGTGTTCGATTATCCACATGGACTCAGCCACCCAGGAATACGCGCAATGAGGGCACTAGTAACGCAACGTTTTGTGTGGCCTGGTATACAGAGGGACTGCCATACATGGTCTCAGACCTGTGTTCCCTGCCAGAAGTGCAAAGTAACGCGGCACGTACGAGCTCTGCTAGGAAGATTTGACATCCCAGAGGCTCGGTTCTCACATGTCCACCTGGACTTGGTAGGACCACTCCCAGTCGCCCGTAACTACCGGTACTGCCTCACAGCAATAGACACGTATAGCAGGTGGCCAGAAGTATTCCCACTGGAAAAACAGACAGCCGAGAATGTGGCACGCGCCTTCACCGGGGGTTGGATTTCACATTTTGGCTGTCCCCAACAAGTAACATCTGACCAGGGTCGACAGTGGGAAGCGGACATCTTCCGTGCAATGGCCCAGTTGTATGGGATACACCTGACAAGGACTTCACTGCCCTCAGCCTCAAATGGTGGTGTGGAGCATCTGCACCGTTTCTTGAAGGCTGCCATAATATGCCACATGACAGAATCGTGGATTGACGCCTTCCCGGTAGTGCTATTGGGACTGAACAGTGCACTAAAAGAAGACCTACAGGCATCTCCAGCGGAACTAGTGTATGGTGAACCCCTGCATCTACCAGCAGTGTTTTCCACACAACAAACTGGACCCCTGGAGTCTACTCGAGACTTCCTCACAGAACTCCACAGGCAAATTGAGGATGTGTGACCAAGTGAAACTTCACAGCATGGAAAACAGGCTACCTTCGTGTTCAAAGATTTGGCAACGACGAAGCACATTTCCCTCCGACGTGGCCCACTGGAACTGCCCTACAAAGGCCCATACGCAGTCATGGGACGGAATGACAGAACCCTCGCGCCGAAATGCAGGGCACCACTGGTCACAGGGCACCTGTCGAACCACAGTCGACCGCACAGCAACATCGCACATAGAAGTCCTGGCCACCAGGAAACCAACCAGCTACCGGCCACCCAGATGCAGAGGTTACTCCACAACACCAGCCGACCCACCAATGTCCAGCCATAACAGAAACCCGATACGGGCAAAAAGTGCTTTTCCGTTTTGACCCAGTGGACATTCGCAGTTCGAGGAGGAAAGAAATATGTTACTGACTTGCTTTTTTTTCTCCCTGGTAGGGATGTGGTGTAGCAATCCCAGCTTGCTGGTCACACCACACTAACCAGTCAGCAACATCACGAACGGCGAACACCAGAAGACCGTGCTCTCCAGTGGCCAATCCGCCTCTACCTACTGCGGCGCGAGCATCAGTGTGTGCGGTTGTCGGAAACATGCTACATGTAGTAACCATGTTAATACTGTTGTCGATCAGCTTGTATTGTAGACGATTGAGGAAATAAAGTATCAGTGCCTTAAATGAAGTGTACAGTTAATAAATACCTACACATTATTAGTACAGGCAAGTATGCTTGTCTTTCAAAAGCTGCAGCTACAGGAGAATGGAATTGATTACTAAATCACTGAAGTGTAAGGACTCTCATAAGTATGATGAAGCTTTAAGCATATTTATGAAGTGCAGTGCCATATGCTTGTTACCTGTGATATAAAGGGTTCCCAGAAATGACAGGTGATTCACCCCCCCCTCCCTTTTTTTCCCGGGTGGTCCAAGTGTCATTGTGAAAGACTTGGAATGTAATTTAAATGAATTAGCAAGCTAGATAATCAGAGCTCACATTCAACAGTAAACAAATTGATGCTTAACTACCACACAACGCAACCAGTTTCTAATGGGTAGAAGAGAATTTTTATCGTCATAAGGTGATCAATTGATCAGTTGTTTCAATTATTTTAAATAGATGCTGCTACCTTCACTGTGAGAATAATCCCCACTGTATCTGACAATGAAATGTGAAAGCATGTTTACTCCGCATAGTTTCACTCCATTATATACCACAGTATCAAATTTTTGAGCATCTCTGGGCATTCAAAAAGAATATTCTTCACTTAGGAATGGGCTGTTGGAGCAGTCTGCTATATTGGTTTGTGAACTTTGTAGAGGTAAGTGTTTTGAAATTCTAATTGCCATACTTGTACCCACACTCCCTCATAGAATTTGTGGTTAGCAACAAAACATGACAGTGTTGCAAGGAAAGATTAGCCAGCTTTAACATGAAGCCCAAGAAAGAGTTGTAGGAATTCAGACTGCATCCAAAATGTAAATGCACAGGCATACTGATAATTACACTATCTGATCACATGTATCCTGATACCTATGGGTGGAGTTTAATATCGTTTATTATTATGGGGTATGACGGCTTGACATCTATTGGAGATGTTGTCAGATATGTGTCTGACTGCCTGTGGATAAATGGCAGCCCATTGTCACTCAAGAGCTGAAACCAGAGAAAGTGGGGACTTCAGATCCTGGGGTCTTGTGTGAAGTTGATGCACTCTCTCTCTCTCTCTCTCTCTCTCTCTCTCTCTCTCTCTCTCTCCCCCCCCCCCCTCCCCCCCCCTGTCCACAAATGTTCCATTGGGATGCTGGGCAGTCTATTTTAGGAATGTTGTCCACAAACTGTTGCCTTGCAGATGTTTCTGTATGATAGTGTGCATTGTCATGCTGATACAATCTCCAAACTGCTCCTCTACTGTACACAGTACTGTAAAATGTGTTTGTATCTTGCATTTATCATTTTCTTAAGTACAATAAGGAGAATACATACTAAAAAAAACTCCTCCTCCTCCTCGCACCACTTTTCGCTCTACTATGATGGCAGGTAACCATCTCTAGGTGTTCGCCAAACCCTCCCATTGGATTGATATAGGGTATAGCATGATTCATCACTCCAAACCATTTGTTTCGAGTCATTCAATGTCTAGTGTGTTTCTCTTTACACCACCTCAAATGTCACACAATGTTGACTACAGAAATATGTAGCTTATGAGGTGGTGTTTGACCCTATTCTTTTTAACTCCTTATGTCATTGAGCTAATGGAACTGCTGGTATCATTTTGAAACTCAAACATGATTCCTGCCACTGTTTTCATGCAATCTTTTACTGCCACCCTCCACAGTCCCTGCCCATCAAGTTCATGAGGTCTGTCTGGTCTTCGTTTAGCTGTAGTTGTTCCTTCGTGTTTCCACTTCAGTCATATCACCAACAGGTGAGTTGAGGTGCTGTAGAAGGGTTCAAATATTCCTGATTTATTAGTTACTCAGTTTGCTTTGCAAAATTTCAATTATTATGAAAGTTGATTATACAGTTTTCAAGAACATTAATTAAATGTAAACTTTTATATGGAAAACATTTTTTTATATATCACTGTTTTTGAAGATATTCCCTCTAAACATACGATGCCAAATTAACTTTCAGGTTGTGTTTTATGCTTTAAAAGTGAAATTGGACACAAACAAAAAAATACATACTGCTTCATTTTGCCCCTCTACATACCTGCCAAGTTTCATCAAGACCATTTATTTACACTTGGTAATGTCCTTGGTTAGTGTCTCAAGAAGAATTCTAACTGTTGAGGGCATTCATGTATATACACCAAAAAGATCACACACCTACAACAGTGAAGGAGCTGCAATCCTTCCTGTGCATGGTTAATTATTATCTGTTAATGTCTGGTCCTTACGTATCTGGATTATCAAAAATCCTTCACGCAATGCTAGCAGTTTTATAGGGTGTGTTCCACACAAAGAAGCAAATGGCCAGGAACACCCAGTAACTTATGTCTCCATAAGGCTAAATAATGTGGAGAAAAATTGCACAACCTAGAACTGATGATACTATGCACACCGTGGCACGTGTACAGTTGTATACTGGCAAGCTTGCACAAGCAAGTTTCTAGACAGGTACACACCTTAATAATGGTCAGTCAGGGAAAGGGGGGGGGGGGTTCACTACCAGTGAACTACTGATAGTGAGCAGAACTTACTAATTAAAAAGCAACTGGGTTAGATGTTTATGAACCATTCACTTTAGCTAAACCATATCTTCCTTTTGAAATTCTGCCACCCATTAACCTCACCTATATGTAGAACCATGGACTCAATCTCTAAAGCCTCTGTGAATTAATCCATCATAACTCAGTGAAATCTTATCAGGAAATGGGTACCTTCTAGTCAGCTGCTGTAACAGTTGACCATACGTAATCCCTTCCAGAGCCTACGAAGACTACAGCATAACCAGTGATTCACACGTGAGTAAATTCAAGGGGCCTACCAGACTGTTACACTGAATATGTCCATTTCATTTCCTAAAACTGAATCAGAGATTGATGCAAAAATTGGACATGAGACAGTAGTAAGGGTCAAACCTGAGCCAAAGGCTGAACAGTCTTGTGTGCTATTGTCTACACTACGATGATGTTTTGGTTTGTGGGGCGCTCAACTGCGTGGTTATCAGCGCCCGAATCTACACTACGAGAACAACTAACACTAATTTACCTGGCAGGTCACCTCAAATTTGTGTACAATGGCCCGATTGGCTAACTTCAAAGCTAATTTACTCAGAAACAGGAACTTACCGAAGTTTGTTCTTAACAATTATTTCTCAGCACAACCAACCCTGCTTTTTAGACTGTTCCTGACCACCCTGTACAGCTTTCCCTGCCACAGCATGCACTACATTCTTGTCAGGTTTGCTGCTTGGCAGTGGATTCAACTAAATATACTCCATGATCCATACGGGCAACAGCCTTAGAATGTTGTCTCTGTCAGATGCCACAGCATAATTTGCTTTCAGAGCAGCTTTGTCATACCCTCATGCACTGGTCAGTCAGTTACAAAGTAAGAATAATGGCTGAGCAGTATTAGCAGTGTGCTGGCCTCTTCATATTAGTATTAACTGTAATTTATTTTGAAGTGTTTCATACTGCACTATGGATAGTTGTCACTTTACAGATTTTAAATATCTCCAGTACATTATGTTTGACTGAAGAATGCTCATCTGTCAACACTACTTGCCAAAACAGTAGACTGTACCTCACTTGCTAAGCCTCCAAACATCCTAATCCTACAAATTTATAAAATAAAAGAACAATTACTTGAACTGATTTTTCCTGCAAGATAAAAGTTAGCAAAATGCAACGTGCAGATAGTAATAACTTCTGAGCCATGCGATATTTATAATTTGCCATACCTGTGAAAATTCAAGTGTAATTGTTAAACAGTACTGTCAGTGTAACTGACTTAATCTAGAAGAATGGTGATCTAGTCTCAAGCAAAATAAATATTGAATTTCATGACACTGCTGCTAAATGTAGAACATGTCACTTTAACATGCACTTTAACTAATATTTTATTTTAGATGTATAAAATGAAAGTTTTGCATAGCACGTGTATCCACTTACTCAAAGCATCAATACACTGACTCGTTATGCTGTTTTTGAATGTGCCCATCAGCTGCACAGAAAGTGAATGCCATTTCTCTTGCAAAGCTGCTCTCAGTATAATAAAAAAAAAAAAAATCATCATAATACCCTGAACATACCTTAACGGAATTTCATATGGATATCCAGTTCATCAATGAGGGTGCTGATTTTTTGCTGTTCAAAATATTCAACTACAAAACTAGTTCTATGCACACAAATGTATCGTGTGAGATGAAAACAATACCTACTAAAATATAAGGCATAAACAATTATGTCATATCTATGGGTCACTTCACTGATACTGACATGTGCAAACACATGGCAAGCAGCACATCCAATTAAATATATGTAACCTCACAGACACTGCCTCATCCAGAAGCATTTATTTGTAGGTTATTAAATGGATGATAATGGTTGCTTTGCATAATGACACACACACACTTGCTCTCACTTTGCTAGCAAAACTGGAACTTCTATCAAGATAGTACATCCCTGTTGATCTGTAGTCCAGTGTACATGTAAGTTCAGTGTAACTGCTCCCTCATACAACTTGTGGTACATCTCTAAATTATTTAATCTTTATGACTTGTTCACTGTTGGATTTTTATCCTACACTTGGCTTCAGTAAGTGCAGACCATAGTTGGTAAGGGAGATGACATGTTACACTGACAGGAATGTCAACTGAACGAGAGAGAGAGAGAGAGAGAGAGAGAGAGAGAGAGAGAGAGAGAGAGAGAGAGAGGGGGGGGGGAGGGAAGAGTATATAAAAGGTCAAAACTTCTGAGTAAAAAAAGTTACTTTATTAATTTTAACTATAAAAAAGAACTAGCTACATCTCTAGCTGCTTAACTTTAATGTAACTGTTTAAGTCTCATATATAAGGCATTCCATAAGTACTGCAAGTCTTTTATAAAATAAGAAAAATTAACATACAATAAAAATTTTAAAACTGAAATAAATACAATTTTTTATTAATAAATTTTTTACTAAAATGAAACATCAATTGTAAAAACATACACTTTTAACAGTGTTCTCCTAGATTTAATAATTTGTGAATGATTTATGTTTCAGGATAATTATTTCCTTAAATACAAATATTTGTATATTGTACAAACTTAATGTATGAGTTACAAACATACAACAGATAGCTTAAGATTAGATGAAGTTCAATATCCAGGTCTCTTGCAACTTAGTGACAATTCATTCGAAATCTCTGGTAAAGGCCGAACATAGAACTTCTGAAAAACATGGAAATGTGTGTACGTGGGAAAAATTCTACATTTATTTATCTATCAAATGCCACAAATGCAGTCTTATAGAAAAGAACTTTATCAAAATGGAACTGTTTACCAAATGTTTCAAGCTACTACTAATAATGCTATACAAAAATTAGTAGTCCTTTATATCAGTTCAGCACACTGTTTAAAATGACCTAAAGCATTTCATTATTTATGATTAATACAGAACACAATTTTAAATGCAGCACTGACATTTATCTCAGTCTTTCATTTTATGGTTTGACATAGGTTACAAAAATATGTTAAGTGGGTTTGTCACCTCTATAAAACCTGTAAAACTATAAGTAATTTCCCAAGTATCAAACACCGAGGCAACTAGTCACCGGCACAACTGCTAGCTTGTAAGGTAATCAAGTTTTTGGTCCTTTCTCAAATTCAATCTTACGACAATTTTGCTTTAGTTAACTAATAATTTGTGAATACCAAAGAATTTTTTTCACTGCTGGATACTACACAAATATTTATGAAGACCATACACACAATAAAGCAAGGCTCCCAAAACCTTGATGTTTAATTTCAACAGAGCCAGTAGGAACCTGAAAAGGACTTGCTACAGTCAATAATTGTGACACACTTATGGAAAGCATTTCCATGTCACAATGAGTTTGACAAGGGTGACTGTTTTACAAGCCAAATTTCTCTCCCCCACATATTCACAGCCCAACATGTCTTGTTGAGTAACCAATTTCTTTCTTCACTATTGCACAGATTTTCTATCATCATTCAAACAGGATCTCTCTCAACTAATATATACTAAGGCACTTTCTCATTCAAACTGCTTTATGGGGAATAAGGGATGCTACTGTAACTTCAGTGTGATACAACCTCTCATAGTTAACTGAAACTATGCAGAAAATGCAAAACAATTATTTAAATTCAAGTAATGGCAGTTTTCTTCCAACATCCTGACTGTGTATCCATGGACTTGATTCAGCTAGTCATCCCATTATGGAAATTATGGCCAGGATTGATTATAATCCTAACTGTCAACTTTTTAACATAAGACAGAGAGAACTTTAAAAAGTAATAATGTTGACAAAGTTTTCTGTTACTAACTTATGTTGTTAAATGTGGACAGTGTCACACTACCTACATTTAGGATATAGCAATTGACAGTAGTAATTATTACCGTTTCACGACTTGTCTAGTTGGTGAATCACTCACTCACTTTAGTGTAGTAGTAGTAGTTGCAGCAATAATAATAATAATAATAATAATAATAATAATAATAACAGACAAGAAGTAAACTTGAAAATCTTGTTTTTTCCTGACCATGAGAGTTTATTGTCTTAAGCTCAGGATATTCTGTTAAATCATCATCGTGACACTCCAAGATAGATACAAGTTATTAAACAGGGTAATAGATATTTTGAATCCCTGTGTTCTAACTCTGAACCTGAAGATAAAATGACTGAAAATTTCATCTACACTTTGGGAAAGATGATGGAAAAAGTGGAACGGGCTTTTAATGTGGGACCACTGGTTACTGCAGGATTCCAGTTTCCTGTCAAAAATACTGAAACAGTGTTAACAGACCAGGATGGGGGGGACAACACGTTCCAAACAAAGCTCAGATGTACTGTTACAGTTTCGCTATTGGGAAATGATGTGAGGTCAACATTTCAAAACTACAAACTGTTAAGTTGAGAAATTAGACTGTAATACTTTCATATGCTACTCACTGAATAATTACAGCATGAAAAAATGAGTATATCAACAAATTTTCGTCATACAACTGCAAACTGATTCCAAATGCATTATGTGGAATTTCATTAATGTTGTTATCTGTCCCTTAATCATATCGAAGTTAGATGACTTACAAATATTTGAGTTTATATCTCTACAGAAACTTTCAGAGAAATACTGTTCATCATCCATTTCGTATACTCTTCAATCTCGACAATTAATTTAACAATTTTTTGGCAGTCAGTGCTTTACAATAATAAATCTCAAGAGTGTTTCTATAGTTTCAAGCTTTGCAGGACATTACAGATTACAGAAACAATCAAGAATGATTCAACCTAAAAAGTAAACACATGGCATATGTTTATGGTCACCAATGGAGCATGAGATGACCACAGTTACATTGATTATTATACTTTCTCCTGAAAGTAATTAGTGTGTAAATAATAACTGCAAGTAAAACAGCAGAAGTCTATGGAACTTTCAGGAAAGAAGTGGTGTGAATCAAAAAAAGTGCCACCTCACACAGACTGCTCACAACTCTGACATGATTACAAAAAAATTAATTTGAGCAGTAGAATTAAAAATGCAAGAGAAATTGATGAGGAAGCTCAAGAAGCCCGAACATTGTGAAATGACAATCAGGTAAAATTCAACAAAGAAGTTGTATCATGACAGTAAAGACAAATATGAAAAACTATTTTTTATAGCAATAAAAGTCAAGAAAACTGTAAACTGAAATGAGAATACAGTCAGAGCCAGGAGTATTTAAAGTTGAAAAACTTACAGGATCTCATCATCTACAGCGAACATTTTCGAAAGACTACGTTACAATATCGAAGTAATCTAGTGTCTATATATGTTGCATACATCATTGACGTTTTACACAGTACACTGAGATAAAGGGTGAATCATTACTATCAAATTCTTTTGCAGCTGAAAGCAATACAGTGGGAAATCAATAAAGGAGCAGGAGCAGCAGCAGGAGGAGGAGGAGGAGGAGGAGGAGGAGGAGGAAGAAGTCGGTGGTAGTACCATTACTACTATTTTGACTGACCACATTTCAGGAAAACTGTGGACGTATCATCAAAGTGGACAGAAACAGAAGAGAGACACTACAATACAAATCTGTAATTAATATGCGAAATCAACGTAAAAGTGATTTTTGTCTTGTATTTTCATCCTCTTCCACGTGAGTACATAAAATAATGTTCCTTCATTAGCGACACTTTCACATAATAATCTTAAGCTCAGTGTAAATTTTGGTAACACAGAATTTCATAATTAGTTTAAAATAATATTATTGACAGTCATATATATACTGATGTTAAAACCATCAGATACAAATTGTGCCCTTTAACAATAGAAACATATAATCACATACAGTGCCTTGGTAAACTACATAAATGGAATGTCATGGACAAAATTGTCTAATTTATGTATTAGTCAATGAACAACTTTCTTTATACATCAAAATACAGATGTTAATATGGTTACTAGTCCTCACTTGGCACAGCAGGCGTCATTTTATACATTGTATGGTACTGTATGGAAACGATATCAAGACAGATTTACCATCAAATGAATAAAAATGCATTTTTGTGGACAAATGATAGTTTTGAAAGCTATATTCAGGTAAGCATCCTGCCAAAAATTATGAAGAGAATATAGCAACGTAAATTGTTTTGTGGTAAGTTTATGGAATAGGTTACCACATTATACTTTATTTCTACAATGCCTCTTGGCCAAGGTGGTCTAATAGGTACAGTACTAGACTCCGACCCTGGGTGTCCTGGGTTCAATCCTCGATAGGGTGGGGGATTTTTCTTTGTTACAGTCTTTCCAAGATGCCCCCACATCTATTCGCCTGCTATAGAACGAGTACTGGGGATCTTTACAATACAAGAAACCCAGCATCACACGTTCAGTTTCACTTTTGGATATACTGGGGCTATCTGATTACATTGAAGGAGTGACCCTTTACAATGGCTGTGTATAAAATATATTACAAAATATATATATATATATATATAAACTACAGAAATGAGGTAACTCATTTATGCAGTCTGAAGTGTGTCTTCTGCCCATTCAAAATATGGATAAAGTGAGAATATGTTCACATTACCACTCAATAATGCTGACAAAAATGTTCTCTCACATAAGACAAAGAATAAGACCACTAGTAAAGAACTTTCCCATTATTCTCTGTTATCTGTTATGAGGACTTCAATGTCTAAATTTCCTCCCCACCTCTCATCCTGTAAGAACAACATTACATTTTTTTTAAAAAATGTGATGAATATTGTACATTATCACTGTATCATCTTTTTACTTTGACACACACATACACACAAATACTTTTTCAAAGATGACATTACAAGTGTTTGTATACAATATGGAATGAAATATAAACTACTTTACAACCATTCAAAAATAAAACTTTAGGTACTTTTGCAATCACAAAATTCACTTACAAGCGCCTACTGATAGCTATAAACTTATGAATCTTGTTTAACATCCATGTTTGGGATGTAATCCATAGCCATAAGGCAAGCAAAAACAGTCATTATCATTTTTGGCTTCACTTCAGTAATGTCTTCTGGAAGCGCATACACTCTCGCTCCTGTCTTCCTCGCCATAGAAATAGCATATTTCGCATTAGCCAAATTGTCCTGAAAATAAATGTGTGTACACAATTACAAATGTCGATCACAATGCACAAACTAATAATTAATAACATGTACCAAATCATTCACAAAAAATGAACAAAGTACAAAATTTACAAAAGATCATGTAAGAATGCAATGTAGAGAAAAAACAAAAGTTGTCTTCAAAAATAATAGGAAACCCAACGTTTTTGGGAACAGAATCACACGGAGGAAATTACTGCACAGAATCAAGTTGGCCTACAAAACACATGGCAGTGTTTTGTATCCATCAGTGCAAGTACACACATATGGACAATGCAGATAAACAGACCCACAAGAATTCCACTGAAGGAAGATTACTGATCATAATTAGTTTTAAGTTTTTATCTAAAGATTCACAACTATATAATACACACCAACTTCTTCTATGTGCATACTTAGGCACAGGTAACAGGACCAATTGTTTTGACGGCTCTACGTCCTACACTAGCAACCATGCAGTTTCATATTATAAGGCAGTTGTTGGGCTTACAAGCATTTTAGCTGGTGCCACAAGTCCACCAATAATATGGAAGGAAAACACACAAAAAAAGAATTGCCAATTTTAGTGACCTCTTCAGGGCAACTGAGTCTCAAGGTGGTTGGACGCCATTTAAATAAAAAAGAAAGGAAAAAAAACATATTTGACCTCATTTATAAAACTGGTAACTGTGACTGTGGTTGACTAGTCTCTAAATGGGCTAATGAGAAGCATCTATCACTGTACTGCACTGGTATTTCATCAGTCAGTTTAAACTGACCCAACTTTCACACATTTCAAAGGATGCTATCTAGTTGCCTCTTTGGTACTTCTGATGTGGTGCACTGCCATGAAATTCACACAGGCTGCTCTGAATGTGCAGCACTTATTGTGCACCTGCAGTCATTTCAGCCAATGCATTCAAATTGTACCTTAATTCTTTGTACCCACTGACACACACAACTGTTTATATATTCCCAACTATGTTACAGTTATCTAAGATATATTTTACTTTATTTCTGTATCACACTCCATATGTTATTCTCAGACGCTCCATCTCTAATTAATTTATTGTGATTGTCAATTTAATTTACAATTTCCATATATTCTGATGTTTTACTATACATAAATCTTCTCTTACGTCGAGTGCAATTTTTAATACTTAAATACATAATTATATGAATTACAAATACCAGCATCGCACAGTTTCATTTTGTTCGTACTGCCCTCCTCCCACTGCTGGTTTGCATAGGCAGTAATTCAGGCAAAAGTCATTACATTTCTGACATGTTAATGCCAGTGTCTGTGCCTCCTTCAAGGTCTTTGAGGATTTATCTTTCAACAATGCAACAAGACAATCATGGCAGGTCAGAACAGCATGGGAGACGTGTGAAGGAAATCATTATCTAGAAACACTTATGTCCTCCTTATAACATAAAATGCAATGAAATAAAATATGGTGCACAGATACTGATACACCACAAACAATGTACACTGGTGGATCCTCTCAGCACAGGAGGTGCCCACGTGTCAGTGGATAGTGTCCTAATTTCAGTCATGTCAAAGCCACTTTTTTTTGTTTCTGTTAATATGGAAACACTGTTGCAGTCACCAGCCTGAATTTATTATTTTGTTCTTTGGTTGGTTTAAAGGCGGGAGAAGGGACCAAACTACGAGGTCATCGGTCCCTTGTTCCTAATAAAACAATGCCACAAGCATGAGAATAAAATGGACAAAACATATAACATGAAATAGAAAGAAAGGAAAAGCCCCAAGAACGAATGGAAGGCAACGAACACTTAAAGGAACAAAAAAGGAAAAGAAAACAACAGAGAGATGCTAGAAACAGAAGAGAGTAAAACATGAAAGCAGATTACAGTGGCTGGCCAACCACGAGAATAAAAAGGGAAAGCCAGTCACTCTGGAACACATTAAAACCTCCACTCTAAAAGCACTACGGTGGAAGACACAGAGGGACAAAAAACATGCACTAAAACCTACATAGAAGTATAACAACCCACTCTCATGGAAAAAACGTAAAACTAAAGCTGTTGTGGAGGAATTGTGGCCCAACACTGAAGGCAGAGTGCTGAGAAGTTAACAGTCTGCCGCAGAGCGGCTAAAAGTGGGCAGTCCAGCAAGAGGTGGATGAGTGTCATTTAGGAGCCACAGGGACACTGAGGTGGGTCCTCGTGACAGAGCAGGTAACCATGTGTTAGCCATGTATGGCCAAGGCGTAGCCGGCAGAGGACAACTGATTCCCTGCGAGATGCCTGCATGGAAGACTTCCATTCTTAGTCTCCTTAATGACACGCAATTCGTTGTGCGTGCTGTTATGCCATTCCGTCTCCCAAAGCCAGAAAACCCTGCGGTGTAAGACAGAATGCAGGTCAGCTTCGGAGATGATGATCTCCAGAAGCGGCTTCCGTGTTGCCTGTTTGGCCAGCCTGTCATCAAGTTCATTGCCAGGGATTCCGAAGTGTCCTGGGGTCCACACAAACACCATGGAACGATGGGACTGTTCCGGGGGCAAAGATGGACTTCAGGATGTTCGCTACCAGAGGGTGGTGAGGGTAGCACTGGTCGACAGGAGAAATGACTCGCCAGGGCATGAGCAGTGCTCAAGAGCACAAGATATGGCCGCCAGCTCTGCAATGAAAACACTGCGGCCAACTAGCAAGGAGTGCTGCTCAATATGTCCTCCATGAACATATGCGAAACCTACGTCACCATCAGCCATTGAGCCGTCAGCGTAAACCACTTCAGTGCCTCGGAATACGTGTTAAGAATCGAGAGGAAGTGACAGTGCAGCGGTGGGGTTAACGGACTCCTTAGGGTCATGCAAAAGGTCCAGACGAAGCTGCGGCCGAGGCGTACACCATGGAGGCGTACGTGAACGGGCCACAAGTAGAGGTGGTAAATGGAAGGACTCCAGTTCAGAGAGAAGGGACCGCAAGCGAACCGCAATCCTTAGCCCCGATCTGGGCCACCGATGCGGGTGATGGACTCCCGTGGGCGGGAAAAGGAGATGGTAATTCGGATGCTAAGGGGAACTACAAATGTGTGCTGTGTAACTGGCGAGCAGTTGCGCACGTCTGATCTGCAGTGAAAGGACACCAGCCTCCATCAGTACGCTGGTCACCAGACATGTCCTAAAAGCTCCTGTCGCTAATCGAACCCCACAGTGGTGCACAGGGTCGAGTAAATGCAATGCTGAAGGCACTGTCGAACCATAAACCACACTCCTATAGTCAAATCGGGATTGGACAAGGGCTCTGTAGAGCTGCAGCAGCGTACAGCGAGCTGCACCCCAATTGGTGTTGCTCAGGCAACGGAGGGCATTGAGGTGCTACCAGCACTTCTGCTTAAGCTGACGAAGATGAGGGAGCCAAGTCAATCGAGCATCAAAAACTTGTCCTAGGAATTGATGTGTCTCCACTACAGTGAGTGGATCATCATTAAGGTAAAGTGCGGGTTCCGGATGAACGGTACGATGCCGACAGAAGTGCACGACACACGACTTTGCGGCTGAGAACGGGAAGCCGTGGGCTAAAGCCCATGACTGCACTTTGTGGATGGCTCCCTGGAGGCACTGCTCAGCAAGAACAGTACTGGAGCAGCAGAACGAAATGCTTAAGTCAGCTGCATACAGAGAAGGTGAGACAGAGGGCCCCACAGCTGCTGCTAGACCGTTAATGACCACTAAACATAGAGAGAGACTCAATACAGAGCCTCTCACTGACACACAATTCTTCCTCAAAATGTGGTAATGGCACCCAGGGGACAGCACAGGATAGCACATTACTTTCCTTGCAAGAGTCCCATGGTGAGGGGTCTCACTGCTTATTTCTCTGGATTCCTAAATTGCCCAGTATCCACCAGAAAAATACTTCTGCCTCTTGCCGTTACAGTATACCATCTGGTTTCTGTACAAATTGTAAATAGCCTTTCGCTCCCTGTATTTTACCCCTGCCACCTTTAGAATTTGAAAGAGAGTATTCCAGTCAACATTGTCAAAAGCTTTCTCTAAGTCTACAAATGCTAGAAACGTAGGTTTGCCTTTCCTTAATCTTTGTTCTGTTCTAAGATAAGTCGTAAGGTCAGTGTTGCCTCACGTGTTCCAGTATTTCTACGGAATCCAAACTGATCTTCCCCATGGTCGGCTTCTACTAGTTTTTCCATTCGTCTGTAAAGAATTCGTGTTAGTATTTTGCAGCTGTGGCTTATTAAACTGATTGTTCGGTAATTTTCACATTATAACTAGATATTTAATTGATGTTACTGTGTCAAGCAGCACAATACTAATGCTGTATTCAAACATTAGGCGCTTGTTTTTCCTATTCATCTGTATTAACATATGTTTTTCTACATCTAGAGCTAGCTGCCATTCACCACACAAACTAGAAATTTTTTCCAAGTCATTCTGTATCATCCTACACTCATTCAACGATGCCATATTCCATACACCACATCACCATCCATAAAGAGTTACAGATTACTGCTTACCCTGTCCGCCAGATAATTTACGTATATAGAAAATAACAGTGGTCCTATCATGCTTCCTTGAGCCACTCATGATGATGCCTTTGTCTGTGATGAACACTAACCGTCAAGTACAGCATACTGGGTTCTATTACTTAAGAAGTCTTCAAGCCACTCGCGTACCTGGAACTACTCCATACATTTTTACCATTATTAACAGTCAGTGGTGTAACACCATGTTAAATACTACAGATATGGAATTCGCCTGTTCTCCTTCATCCATGGTTCGCAGGAGCTCACGTGAGAAAAGGGCAAGCTGAGTTTTGCATGAGCGATGCTTCCTAAAATGCTGCTGATTTGTGGACAGAAGCCTTTCCTTCTCAAGCAAATTTATTATGTTCAAACAGAGAATATATACAAGGATTCTGCAGCAAACCCATATTAAAAGATATGGTCCGTAATTCTTTGGTTATGTTCTTTTCCCCTAATATACACAGGAACCACCTTCATTTTTTTTCCTATCACTAGGGACTTTGCACTGGGTGAGAGATTGAAGATAAATGAAAGCAAAGTAAGGGGCCAATGCTCTAGTGTACTGAACTGAGATTCCATCCAGACCTGTTGACTTATTTGCTTTCACATTTCAGTTGTTTCTCTACATCAGCGGTGCTTATTACTATGCCCTCCATATGAATGTGTGCCATGGTATATTTGTACGACTCTCCTGCATGAATGATTTGTTAAATGCAAAATTTAAAACTTCGGCTTTACTTTTGCTATTTTCTACTGTCACACCAGACTGGTCAACAAGTGACTGGATAGAAGCCTTATATCTACTTAGCAATGTTATGTAGGACCAGAAACATGACTGTGGTAGTTTTTGTCAGCTTTGAGCAATAATCTTTTTAAAGGCACACAAATTTCTGTTAACTTTCACCTGCGTAATTTATTCACAGTCTTTTGAACTAGAAGTGCAACAGCCTTTGCTTTCTCAACATTTTTCATATTGTGTTGTTACACCATGGTGGGAGTTTTTCATCATTAATCCACTTACTTGGCAAATACTTCTCCAGAGCACGATTTACAATCCATCTGAACTTTGACCTTAATTGATGTACCTCCATCATACTGGAACTAAATGATGTCAATTCATTGTCTACGTGGGCTGCTAACAACTGTCTATATGCCCTTTCTACCAGACATACTCTCCTACCCTTCTTAATTGATTTATTAACTTCGGTTATTAAGCCTCTTATGATGACATCATGATCACTAATCCCTGTCTATACTGATACCCTCGATTAGATCAGGCCTGCTTGCAGCTATGATAGCTAAATTATTTCCATTGCATGTGGGTTGCTGACCAAGCTGCTCGAGACAGTTTTCGGTAAACATGTTCGAAAGAACTCCCCAAGCCTGCCTGTCTGCACCCCCAGCAGTGATTCCGTAGACATCCCAGTCTATACTTGGTAGGTTAACCCTTTGACTGCTGGGAACATGTAAACTCGTCATGCCTCGTTCTTCCCCTGGCGTACCTGATGTGTATATGTGCGACCTTGGGTCTTCCCTACAGCGCTAAGGACATGTTTACGCGTCCCGCGCCACCGGCCTTCCCACCGCTAGGGATGAGTTTAGGTGTGCCGAGTCACAGCTATTCGAGTGCTAGAGACGTGTATACACGCAGAGCTGTCTTTCCGCCGTGCTCTTCCAGTAACTGCTCAGTGGTCTGACTGTATAGTCAGAGAGTGCATAAATGTTTGTTGCTGTGTTCCCTCTTTGCAGACTTCGACTTAGACTCCTGTATTTTTATCAGTTTTCTTGTTTTCTACATGAGAAATGCCACGTCGCCGTGCTTGCACAGACAAAGAAATCCTGGATATTCTCACTAAGAGTGAAAGTAAATGTGAATTATCTGACGTTGCTAACAGTGATGAGTCTTCAACAGACTCTCGAAGCTGTAGTCCTCAGCCCTTTACATCACAAGGGAGAGCAAGAATCACAGTCAGCAGTTCCTCTGAATCCGAGGAATCAGAAAGTGACAGTGAAACAGTTCGGAAAAGAGCACGCGTAAGTGACACATTTGACTGGAAAGAAACAGATTTCCAGCCGTTGAACCATTACTTCAATGACTTGAGTTCTGGACACAAATGTCAATTAAATACTGACCCAAGAATTCCTTCATTTTTTGTGAATCTTATGTCTCAAAAACTGTTGCAATTTATTGCAGACAAAATAAATCTTTTTTATGTTTACACCAGAGAAAATACTATAGAATCTGTGAATTCTCGACTGTCTAAGTGGAAAGACACTGGATTTGAGGAAATGTATTGTTTTGTTGCTGTTTGACTTCTAATGGCACAAATTAAGAAGTCAAAATTAAATGATTATTGATCCAGAGATACACTCTTGAACACACCAATTTTCAGTGGCATTATGTCCCGAGACCGTTTTTATCTACTTCAGAGGACGTGACACTTCAATGATAAATCTGCAAGTACTGGAGGCGACAATAAATTGGGACTATTGTTGACAAAGTTCGTAAGACGTTTCGTAATTCATTTCGCCCACATCACAAGCTTTGTATAGATTAAAGTCTCGTGCTGTTCGATGACAATTATCTTTTAAGCAGTTTATTCCAACCAAGCAAAGTAGATTCGGAATACAGAAATTTGTACTGTGTGACTCTCAAAGTGGGTATATTTTAGATTTTATTGTATATACAGGCGCAACAACAGAAATTGGGTTCCACAATTTGGGTAAAAGTGGCAACGTCGTGGCAACTATCATACGACCATATCCTATATGTCGATAATTTGTACTCCAGCTCACACCTGTGCCTCTGGCTTCACAACCATGGAACAGCCGCATGTGGCACTGTTCATAAGAATTGGCGCAACCTGCCAAAACTGTAGAAGAAATTAAAACAAGGAGAAACTGAGTTTAGGTCTAGTGACAAGGTCCTTGCTATCAAGTGGTGCGATAAGAGAGGTGCACATGATGACCACAAGTCACACAACACAAATGGCTGAAATGGAGAAGACTGACAGAAATACTGGTGAAAAAATAAAGAAACCGCAATGTATTGTAGATTACAATTCGACTATTGGTGCAGTTGGCTGTTGGGAAATGTCACTGAGCTCGGTGCGATCAGTGCGTAAGACTATGAAATGGTATAAGAAATATTTTTTTCACATTCCGGATTTGTGCATTCTAAATGCTCATGCTCTCCGCCAGTCGGTAACAGGGCAAAAAATGGAACTCGCAGAGTTTCACTTTTCTCTTGTAAGGGAGATTGTAGAAAAATATGCCACAGAATGGAGAAAAGCTGGTAGGGGAAGGCGCTATGATGACGAGAATCCTCTGCAATTCACAGGGAGACATTTTCTGGCTGTTATCGTGAGTGAACATTTGCAGAAAATTACACTAACATGCAGACACATGGTTTGCATGAAACAGAAAGTGGGCCGGGAAACTAGATACCAATGCAAAACTTGCAACGTTCCATTATGTGTTGCATCCTGCTTTGAGACTTATCACACAAAGAAGCATTACTAATTATTGGGAACTAAATCTGAGAAAATTTATTGATGCTTCTGAATGAATTACCAACAAAAATGCAAATACATATATAAATCTATTTTTAACTTTGCCAGTACCGGTCCAAAGTCCGGATCAAAAACAAGGACGGGAAATAGACGCAACAGGTGTAAAATTATTCAAACAAAACCTGACTTATTCATATGTAGCAGTTTACTGGCAAATGAATGGACTTCACGATTGAGATGGCGCAATCGCTGAACTGTGGCAAATGTGATTAGGCCAAGTATAAAAAAAACCATATATTAATCTGTGCATGATACATTTAAATTATTAACACGTAACATGGCCAGTTATATTCTTTTATCCTTAGTAGTACAAATGTAGATTACATTCGATCTACTTGTACAAAACATGTTTTCCATAACTGATTTAAATGCCTTTGATCAATGAGAAACAACATGCCAAAGTCAAAACTCTTTTCTCAGTGCAATTTTTCTTGCTATCTTGCCTCTGTTGTTAGCCAATATTGAAAATTAAACTCATTGTTCTGAGGGGCTTAAAATTTGTTGTTCGAATGAGACAGCCTTTGAAGCTGTAACAGAAAATGGTACTTGAAAAACAAGTATCAAATATACCCTGTTTTCATCTTTTCATAAAAATCAACATCCTTTCGACTAATTTGTAGATTACTGGAAAATAGTGGGGGAATAAAAATTTCTATTCCTTATCATTGTGCAGTCAATCTATTGCACTCTAAATTTCATTTTCATCATGCATTCACACTACTAGATATGCTAACCTGAAGTTTACATTGTTTTTGGGCCTGATTTTTGCACCCAACTTTCATTCCAGTTGTACAGTTTGGTATGTTTTACTAAGCATAGTTTTTTAGCAAAATCTGAACGAAAATACCGCATTTTTGACGTTCCTACTAAATCTCCAGTTTTGCGCTTAATTCATTCAGTGCTGAAAAGTGCTATGGAAATGAAACTTTCTATTTAAGAACCTTGTGTTGTTAGGTTACTATGTGCCAAGTTTCACATTCCTCATAGCATTAGTTCAGGAGATGCAAGAAGCCAAACTTCAAAATTCTTTCGGGCGCCTATTTTTTTGGCCGATTTACCCACAATTTTCTAGCTCAATATAGCTCGTAAAATTCTTTTCATTATTATTCTTAAGAGAATGCATAAAGTTGTACAAGATGGCCAAATTTTATTTTTTACAAAAACTATGGTCCGAGATATTACAGCTCCAAGTCAGCAAAATTTCCCACTGGCTCTGCACGAGTCGTATTCAGCCAAGAAATTTTCAGGACAGGGCGCGTTGGGCAGTGGACTGATGCGGTCCCAGCGGCGACTCTGAGGGACGGGCACGCAGCGCAAGTACACTGATTACGCCTCAGGCCGCAGCGCGCCAAGCAGGTGACGCACCTTTTGGTTGAGGGCCCTCAATGTGGCTCCAAACACAGGGAGCCTGGTCGACCCCAGGAACAATGCTGCAAACTGCAAGCTCCACTTGCACCCCCACAACCAAGGCCACCAGTCTTCACCACCTCTGCCACCCACCTGTACAAACTGAGGACAGCCTCAGAACCCAAGTGATACGCATCGTCGGTGGTAACGTGTGTTAGAATTTGCAGTTGACTGAACCCTGCATGCTCGATAGCCACAGACAAGGCATCCTCCACATCTCTGATTCACAATGCTTCATTCCTCCAACGTATCTAACAGTGGACTACTCGACATGCCTCGGCAGCCATGGCCTGAGGCGAACACTACTCTACTCTTCGAATAAGTGTAAGTGTTCAAATGTAGTACCCCAACTTCAATACCCTTAGTGAACCACTTTTCAAATGACCATACACAGAAGTAGATCTGTGGGTAGGTCGGCACAGGAATTTCTAATGCAGTTGATCATGCCTTCATGACATGTTGGCACTTGCTGGTACACCTTATCTTTTAAATATCCCTATAGAAAAAAGTAAGGCGACCTAGCAGGCCAATTAATACAGCCACCTCTGGCAATCCACCGAAAAGTGTTAACATGGTCTAATCCCTCCTGTGTAACGTGCTGGGCAACATTCATGCTGAAACCACATATGTTGTCGAACTTCCAGGGCAACTTTCTGCAGCAGCAGACCCAGTAGTTTCTGTTCCAAAAATGTTCGATATTTGTGTACATTCAGTGTGCTATCGACAAAATATGGACCAATGGGATTCTTCCCCATGATTCCACACCACACATTAACCAAAGAATGACGTTAGTGGTCAACTCGGGGATTTTTCTCTGCCTGGGCACTAGGTGGGCTGTGTTATCATCATCATAGTCATCATCATCGGTCAAATTTCCATAACCAGTGGGGATTCTCTAAACACCAGTAATGCACGAGATGGCCACACAGTGACCGAACAATTATCATCATTGCAAGTGATAGCTGTACCCTTTATTACTTTAAATGAAAAGAATCACTGGGTACAACTGCTTCCCTATGGAATCAGACTCGAGGTTCCATATTTAACACTGTGTCTCACTCTAGACTGTTAATCCAGGTTTGAGCATACAGAATAGGTCCCCCGATACACGAGTTTCTCTAAGACTTCAGAAGTAATAGAACCCAGTATGTTGTCCTCAATGGCGAGCGTTCATCAGAAAGGGTATTGTCAAAAGCACCCCAGGGAAGTGTGATGGGACTGCTCTTATTCTTTATGGACATGAATTGTCTGACAGATAATGTGAGGATCAATCTGCTGATGATGCTGTAGTGTATGGAAAGGTGTCATCACTGAGTGACTGTAGGATGATACAAAATGAAATTTGTAACTGGTGTGACAAATGGCAGCTACCTCTAAATGTACAAAAATTTAAGGTAATGCAAATGAGTAGGAAAAGCAATCTCATAATGTTTCGAATACAGCTTTAGTAGTTTGCTGCTTGAGACAGTCATGTTGGTTAAATACCTAGGTGTGATGATGCAGAACAATAAGAAATGGCATGAACACACAAGGATTGTACCAGGGATGGTGAATGGTTAATTTTGGTTTACTGAGAGACTTTTGAGAAAGTGTCACTTGTCTGTAAAGAAGAACACCTATAGAACACTAGTGCAACCCATTCTTGAGTACTTTTCAACTGCTTGGGACCTCCATGAGGCTGGATTACAGGAAGAAGACATTGAAGCAATTCTGTTACTGGTAGCTTCAATCAACATTCAAGTATTATGAAAATGCTTAGGGAACTGAAATGGAGGAAAGGTGACAGTCTTTTTGTGAAGCATTATTGAGAAAATTTAGAGAACTGGCATTCGAAGCTGAATGCAGAATGATTTTACTACCGCTATCGTACATTTCGATAAAGGACCATAAAGGTAAGAGATAGTCGAGATGGAACAGACACATATAGACAGCCATCATTCAACAAGAACACAGATTTCAAATGTGTGGAAGAAGAATCAGAACCAATTGCTGCAGCATTTCTTCCCGCTAATTACTAGGGTTGTTTTGGAACGCCACCCAATGAAGATTTCAAGAAATTTTTCGACAACACTCTATAACAACATGTTTGTGACGAGTCAGGAAAGTACGTTATATTTCTTGGGAAGCCTAATCCAAACATTACCGTGGAAGAGTTGAAAGTCTTGATTGGCATTTTACTTTTAACTGGATACAACTATCACCCACATGAACGATAATTTTGGAGCAATGATGGTGATCTAAAGAAGCAGTTTATAAAGAGAAAACCACTGAGATTTGGATACAAGGTTTGGTCTTTATGCACACAAGCAGGTTACCTAATAAATTTCAAAACTTATCAGGGTACAAATCCACGAACAGTTCAAGAGTATGAAGAAAGATTTGGAAAATCGGCAGCTCCACTTGTGACTATGATTGACGAGTTTGAAACGTATGTCCAGCAACTCCCTTTCTCATTTTATTTTGATAATTTATTTACTGGATTTCCATTGTTAGTGGTACTGAAATCTCTTGAGTTCTCTGGAACAGGAACTATCCACGAGAACAGAATTCCGAAAAACTGCCCACTTGAAAGCAAAGCAGTTCTAAAGAAAAGGCCAAGAGGGTATGTTACTTCTATCAAAATGGAGGATACTGGTATAATTGTCACCAAATAGTTAGATAATGCTATTGTAAATTTTGGATTGATATAATACGGAAAGAATCCCGTTTCACTGGTGCAGCGTTATTCCAAAGAACACAGAAATAAAATGAGTGCTAGCCAGCCCTGTGTTATCAACGAATACAACAGATCAATGGACTGAATAGACCTGAATATAAACTTTTATCGAAATGGGAATCGTGGTAAAAAATGTTGGATTGCATCTTTACATGATTGGTTGATGTGCGCAAGCATAATGCACATAGAATTGCCCACCCTACCATATCTCACTTAGAATTTCACCGCCACATTGCTATCTACTACTGCAATCACTATGGAGAAAAATCAAAAGGCCCAGGAGGCAACTGTGCATTGCAAGATATACCTTATTAAGATCTACGTTATGATGGACTTAACCACTGGCCAGTTCCAATTGAGAAGAAAAGGAGATGTGCTGGTGGAAACTGCTCCACAACTGACCAAAGTCCATGCTCAAAGTGTGAAACTGGACTATGCATAAAATGTTTTCTAAATTACCATTTAAAAAACGTACTGAACACAAGTAAAATATTATTTTATGTTCATATTTCATGCAAATAATTAAATTTCTTATGTCTGTACACAATAGCTAGTATGGAATGAAAAATGCATTGTACTCTTATTTTCCTCTGTATGACCCAGCATTGCCATATGGCAATGTATTGTTAGGAGAAAGTGAGAAGCGTGGGAAAAAAAATTGATAGTTTTTAGTTACAGGCTTCTCTCTAGTTATGGTTACCAACATTTTTCGTCTTTTTTTTTATAAACTAATTAGGGACATAATGGGTTAACTGAACATTTGTGTGTTATAGCAGATCACTACATATTTTGTCTGGTCTTAGTATTTTATTACGAGCCACAGTTAGTTTGGTTTTAACTCCTCCGAACTAAATAGGCAGCTGGTCTGTTCAGTGTTACTGAAGCTAAGATCCTACCATGCCACATTCTCTCAGGTAATTCCATTTGCATTGGAATGTGGGATCTTGACTGCTATTAGATATTATTTGTTTGAAGTATTTCACAATTGTGTTGGCTAAGCTTCTGGTGTAAAGGGGCTCTGTCTTATTTAATAACGGGTCAATGTATGGCACGAAAGTGTGAGGCCAAGAGTGGCACAATATTATTCTCAATATTTATGTCCAGGATGTGTCAGTTAGAACTCTTCCTTCATAGCAAACATGTCGGTACTCTATGATGTAGAAATCATGTATTGCAACTAAGTTGTTTGCCTTGCAAATCATAAGCAGAAATTATGCAGAATGAACTAAACAAGTCTGAAGAGTTACCTGTAAACATTTCAACAGATCAGGGGCTTATTCATGGCAGCAAAGATTTGTAAACCACAACAACTAATTACATATTAAACAAGTGAATTGAATCATTTATCATGTACACATGTTTTCTGTGTACGAGCCCACCATGTATGCTCACTGGAAAGCTGATCTGCTCTTAACTGCCAATTCTGAAACTGCTGCAAGTATGCTGAACATTTCTGCTGTTTGACAATGAGGTATTCAGTGTATCCTAAACAGTTGGAATTTCATATCACAAAGTACCACATGGTGCTTTAATATACATCCTCCAACAAACTCCCTTATCTTTTGTAATTTACTTTCTTTCATTTCTTTGCACACATTTATTGTGCAAATATACTTTGACTGTTGGTGTCAAATGGTTAATACAATGGAAGACTTTGGCTTTTTTGTCTCATTGATTATGTAAAGAGCTTTTACACAAGCAATGCAGAAGGCTGCTAGGCTGTAAGCAGACGGATTGCAATGGGACTTCACAATGTCACCCACCTGCCCCTGACGGCTTAATGGCATTCCTTTGTCCACCATGGGACTTAATGTCTGGCAGGTTTTGCAAATGACTTCAGGAGCCCTGTAGTGTTATGTTCTACCATGTCCTAGCTGCTGGGTTTGTGTTTAAATACAGCCAGGTATTGAAAATTACTCAGTTGATTTTGTTTAACATCTATTCAGCTGGCTTGGTGTCAGGTGCTGATGTATCTGGCAGACGGGTCCAAATATAGAAGTACTCACACGGATGCAAGTCCTCTACCATTGCCCAAAGTAGATTATCAGCAAGCACAGGAGAGCAAAGGGACCGGTCAATGCTTGTGGATGGCCCATTTGCAGTGTTAACAGTGTGTCACTTTCTCTGTATTGAAGATGTAGAGATCTTTTGACAAGGATGATCTCTCCGCTGCTTGAGCTTTGGGTCAAGGGTATGTAGCACCTCACTGCATGCGATGCACATGGAAATCTTCCAAGGAGAAGAAACAGATGGAGGAATTAGTGAATGAAGTTTCCAATGGCCTTGTTATCCACAAGTTGATGAGATCAGAGATACAGGGTGCACAAAGTTATTCTTCGTGGCGTGGAAACCTGAACAACTGCTTCAAGGTGGGTTTTGAAGGTAACAGACTAAGGAAGGCATGCATTAAGGATGAAAATTTTAACTCCATCTTTAGGTAATCCTCCTTATGCATGGTGCAACCTTAAAGCACAGGGTTGTCTGAAGGTTTGAATACATGCCTTGTACACACAAGCAGAAGGGCCCACTCAAGGTAAAAAGTCTTACTTGTTCCATGTGTATATTAAAATCTTTCACAACTAATTGCATTACAGGATCCATTAATTAGAGAGCTTCTTTTCGTTTCCCACTTTTTTTTATGGTGGTACATGTAGGGCAGTCAATGGACACACAGTAATACTTGCCACTTTGTCAGCGTGTTTCCAGTTCCATTTCAAAGCAATATTGATCAGTCAACACTAACCATCTCTTATCAAATCGTTCTACGCTGGGTTTCTTCAGATTTTGTGTATTTTGGGCACAGAATTTGGCTTTTCTGTTGCGCTTCATGCTGTTTGAACTGCTTTGTAGGTCCAGTTGCGTGTATGAATTGTCTCCGCAGTTTGATAGCGACCTCCAGTGGAACTGCTTTAAACATAGCCATAGGTTTAATGACACTGACATTTTATTGAATGGGAGCACCAACAGCACAAAAAAAATTGCAAGGTTGGTTTCAGTCCTAAGATCTTCCTCAGGTGTACACAACTGAAAAGCAAGAGTCCTTTTGTCATTTGGAATGCTCTGAAAACACACAACTGGAGCTGCCATTCAATAAAATTAGTACTGGTAGCTGCAGAAGCCCTCCAACTACGAAAAAATGTAGGACAAAATAACAAACATTGATATTATTGAGGCCAGGATAGCAGGCCTCTATGGGGGGTGGTAGGGTCAGGAGGCCAGTAATCCATCACCCTGGGTGGGGTAGCAATGGAGTGGTAAGTCAATGCCTGGTAGCCATCTCTTACAACCCGAGCCGAGGTCGCATTATCAGGAAGTCGAGTGAAGAGCGGGTTTAAGTTATCCTGTGGAGCAGCAGGGTGCTAATGAAACACCATTCAATTAAACAATCTTTCATTGGTGGGAGTTTTACAATTGCTCCATCTTCTTCCTGGTGTTGCCTCGCAGTCGCCCTGCTGAGTCTGTGCTGCTTGAAACAGCAAGGTGGCACTTCAGTACCTGGAGAGGAACTTGCTAGGCGCATGTCCTGCCATTGTCTGTGGCCAGTGATGTGGCCCGTAAGAGTGTGGCAGCCATGTGTGTCTGCAGCCTGGCATCACTGTGGACCTCTGCTGGAGCCTCAGCACTCTCCACGAGTGAAGTTGCGCTTACGATCAATACCGGAATACTGCATATCCCTGTAGTCAGTTGTTGAGATGGTGAAAGACTTAACAGCAACACGGAGGAGAGACCGAGTGGTGGTCCCAGCATATTCCCACTAAGGTGGCTCTAATACTGCCCCAGAAGTCCCCACTCCCTATCCTCAGTCAGTCACCATTGTGATCAGCAGGACTTCAACTTGCCTAACAGTCTCCTTCAGTGTAGCAGTGGGCTACAAGTTGGCAGCAGCTTGTAGACACTTGTTGAATTCACCGAAACAGACTGCAAGTTAACAGAGCTTGTTTTCAATTGGTATCCGTGATGCCGATGGAATGGCTGCACTCTGAGATTGAGACTGAGCTTGAGGGGGACAGAGGTTTTATAGCATGCAATGACACGATGCCCTCCCGCCACACTGGTGACTGAATTTGTGCCAGTTTTCTGAGCCTCTCAGCTGCTCTAGTGTTTAACTTCAGGGTTTCAGGATGTTCTTATGACGTCTCTAAGTGGTGTTGCTACATTTAGCTTCACTACAGATGGTGTTCTGTCCGCTCCACATTGTTGCCAAAGTTCTGAATCAGTTGTTCTTGGCTTTCATCTCACAGAATCTGATGAAATGAGTGCATATCTTGTTTGTACTTCGGGCCTCCTGTGCTAACATTCAGTTATGACACTGCTGCCTAGTCAGTAGACAGGTCCCATTTAGTGACATCTCAGTCAGTGTCTAACAAAACTTTATTGCAACTACAATAATCATGGTGATGTGCTGACAAAACAGCACCATCAAGATGTAAGTGGCACACTCCCTGCGAGGAGGTGTGGCTGTGTGCAGATGGTATGACAGCTTGCAGCATTGTGCAGCCAATGGGTGTTGGTGGCAGCAATCGTGCAACCATGCTGATCACAGTAGTGGGCAGCAGCTTGCAATTCAGACTACGGACTGCTAAGCAGCACAAGATGGGGCACGCAGAATCACACCATGGTTCCAGTATAGATGAGACGGCTCACAGCAGCAGCAGTGTCTATCCAAATGAGCAGAGGCAGGAAGCAAGGAGTTTGCTTAAATGGGTGATGGGGGGGGGGGGGGGGGTGGGCAGTGACACAGGTAGGCCCACAGGTGTTGTTGGAGGGCACCAAGTCCGCAGCGTTGGACTCACCAGCAGCAAGGCTGCTTGCTGCAGCCAGAAGCAACAGAATCCAGAGGTGGAGACTGAACAATCCACGTATATTCAGACTTGCAGACCATCCAAATCCTACAATGCAACAGGCATTTAACAACTGTTTGATATCTAATGCATTAGATGGAATGGAAGAGGATGATCTGTATGAAGAACTGAGCAAGAACGAACCGAGTGACAGTGATTCAGAATTATCTAATTGATATTTGAAATATTTTGTAAAGTTTGTATTATAAATCTAATAAAATTTTGTTTTATATTTTTGCTCTTAATTTCACAAGTGTTGCTCGTCATACATTTGAAGACTTCACTAAACACCTACTATGAAAAGCAGACTGGCAAAGCCTCTCAGTTCAATTTCTGTCAATATGGCTGACACCATGTCTTTGACATTTTCCTACTACTGACAAAAAAGTTCCAAAGAAATGTGAATCATGTACTCTCTTCACCACACAAATAATATGAACGCAAACATTACACCATCTATTCTTCCACATTCACTGATATATCATCTAAATCGTGTTCACCTAACAAACTCGAGTGAGCCAACGGCCAACGTGGAAGAATACACGTATTATGTAATGTTTTCATTCATATTTTTCTTGAACTGAATAGCGATACAGTCAGAAATGAAGCACGGCAACTGACTTCTAGTATCAATTTTTGAATCTTAAATGACTAGAAATTCTGTGCAGACAAGTTATGTGGTTTTAAATGTTTGAAAGAGTAAATAACATTGCTTAAGCTCAACTGCTAGGCTTACAACTTGGACCAAACTACTGTAGCTGCAGCTTTATCCATTCTATCTAATTTGTATTTCGTGTTAGGAAGAACCAACTTTATTTCGACTGAAGTGTAGCCTAAAACGGTCCCCCCACCCCCGAAATTCAAATCCCATTTTTAGGTCAGTGGCATATGTATGCTACAGGTCTATACAATTCAATCAGCCAGGTCCACACTTGCGCAAGTAAGCCTCATATAACCGAGTTTAGAATATTCTCCAGAGAGTGCTTGCTAATGATTGCTTGGCCTCAACAGCCATTCATTCCATCAATATACAGCACACCTTGAGAACTTTTTTTGTTTGTTTGTAAATAGAGGTTTTGCAGGTGACAGTTACTTTGGATACTAGCAGGTGGTTGGCTGTGCATGCTGTTTTGAACGGAGAGCTGTGAAATAGCAACCTTATTCATTCGTGTAAAATTATGATACTAGAAGTCCACATGAAAACGATTAAGTACAAGCCCTAATGCATATTTGCAACATGTACATTTTCCAAGTTTCAGGAATAGAAGAACAGCGAGTTCTGTATCATTCTACACTTTACTAGCCCTCACAAGCAGGAAATAAAGAATGCAGATTAATTGCACGGTGACAACTTGGCAACAATGTACACACTTTGCCTTGAAAGGGAAAAAATGCATTGTTACATTATACAACCGTACTCAAATCTGTTTTCTGCACACAAAAATCTAAATGGTAGCACTGAATACATGTAATACAGCATTAAAGAATATTTTGTAAGATGACATAACTTATCCTCACACAAGCATGCCTATTTTCTCACAGTTGCTCGAGCAGATAATCCTTACCTCTTCTGTGCCACCTTCTCGTACTAAGTCATAGTTAATAGTTCCTGGTTTAATTGCATCAATGAGGTCAATCACTACTCTTGCATCTGCTAAAGATGAATCCTGTAATGTAAACAAATAATAAGATCCTCTGCTGAAATGAAGTACAAAGAAAAGTGATTTTGAACATTGTGCCAACAATGATTATGCCATTACATACAGTTAAATTTATTTTATTACTGAAATAAGTTACTTTTATTTCATATTGACCATTTGATAACATACTGCACTCAAAGTCTGCTATCTGTCGCACTTTCGTCACTCCATTTATGAAATTATTATGTGGTAAAAGTAACTGCTGCTGCCTCAGCAGTATCTATAATAGTAGTATGGGCATAGATACAGATATAATGGACAGTATAATTTACAGACATTAAGTCTGCCAGGTAGAACACTTAGCAAGACAAATAATATAACAACAGTGCTTTGAATCTGAAAGACAGGCATAAAATTGCTGAATGAATCTCTCTCTTCATTATAACCACATTTTACTCAGAAATGAATCTGTAGTTTTGAAACCTTGTACTTTTTTTATTTATTCTCAATCTCTTGCAGCCAGTATTCTGCTACTACTCATAACAAATTTTAACTGCAACGTATAAAGAAACGAAGGTGCATGTTATGCTGAAATCCCAAGAGTTAAAATACACTAAATGAAAGAGATTTTAAGTTGTAAAAAGCACTTCACAAAAAAAGTTCTTTTTTCATAAGAGATATTCTCTTGTTCATTGATTTGAAAACTGTATCTGTTAAAAATTAAGACCTAGATGGCAACAAATCCACTCACAATTTCACTTTTTTTTGGACATAATGCATTTCCAATTAGATGATATCTCTAAGGGCTGACACTACTACCTTCTGTAAATCAAATGTATAATTTTGTGTGCCAAGACACTAGGTCAAATCCTTCGAAATATAACAAACGTGTACAATACTACGATGTCACACTGCAACTGTTTTTTATTTCTGAAATTAAATTTTATCTGACTATTCTTCACCAATACTATTTACCACACATTAAATTGAATTCTCTCTCCTATTTTTTTTATTACATTTTAATCCACAAATCGTCTGCTTCAATGATCAGTTCAAATCCAATACACACAAGTTAGAACTTAAAATTTATGGAACTCTGTCAGCAACACATTTGATGCCACCACAGATGCTACATTGCACAAAATCAAAACAAAGCACAGTCAGTCCAATTCAGACAACTTGCAGGTAAAACAACAATCCAAAAATTAAGAATTGTTACCTGTCTTCATGTATGGAATTATGGAAATACAAATCTTTTCCCACTGCATGCTTTTTACCAACTTTGAACAACAAACACATCTGGTAAAATGTAACCACAGTGTTTCAGTATTTTACATAGCAACTACAGATTTACTGCAGATACTGTAACAATTATCAGCACCTCCTGTGAGACACCATGCTGTGGCTTGTCTGAATGACGTAAAAATATTGTAATACCTATAATTCATAGTTGTCGGATTTTAGCACAAGTTCTGAACTGCCTGTGTGAGAGACAGCTACACATGTCTACTTTAGTCATTTACTGTCATATAGAATAGCAGTTAGACTTTCCTCTTGTCAGCATTTTTGCTGATTATCATATTGGTTTTTCTGTTACTCTGAGCATAATTTTTATCAAAAGATTGTTTTTATAAGTATCCTTTCATTCTAACCCAAAAGAATTCCACTGCATTTAAATAACATATGATGCAAAGGAGCATCTAAGAATGAAATGTCTTTATTAATTGAGGATGACTTTAAACTCATTGTTTTCATTACTCATAGAAGTAACTTGGGGTTTAGTTCAAGAAAACTGGGCGATAAACTAAAGTCTTTGGCACTAGTTGGGCTATATAAAGCATTGTATTTCCTTTCGAAACTATTAGCAGTAATCTCACCATTGGGTATTCACAACTTGGTTTAAGAAAAATGCTCTGTTCAGCAACAGATTTACCTCAATCATCTATTTAATTTACCAGATAATTACTAGAGCATCAGCATTTGGCATGGTGATGATCAATTTTCCCAATCAGTGTGTTTCAAACCGTCCACAGTCAAGTCTGACGATGCAGCAACCTGTGCCTGAACACTCCCCACTTTAATAACCTGACCTTTATCAGTTTCATTCTTCATTAAATTACATACCATGTTAAAATTTTGCAGCATTGATTGTGCAAATTTTTCCCATCACCTACTTTCTCAATCAATGAAAAAACACATCTCATTCCATTTTATCCTAGACTTTATCTACCATGGTAAGTTTTTCATGGATATACCTTGAGCAGTTACACAATTAGCTGCTTAGGGCAATACCTTGGATCTTCCAGTTACAGTCACACCTGCAATTTTTGATTCAGTTAACAAGAGGCAATAATTCACTGATTACATTTGTATCTTAGCACAAACGACTATAGATATTGAAATGAATGTTACAAAAGAATGGAAAATGTTACTACTTCATATATGTGTGTCTGGAAATCACCAAAGGATAGAAAATCAAACATTCATTTTCAAGACTGAAAATGTGGAGTACCAATGTAGAAATTCAAGAATATTGTACAATATTCTTTAGACTTGTTTATGTACTGTGTAAGGTTATGTGAGATGGGGAAGACCTGCTGCAGTTCAATAGCCTTGTTAGAATGTTGCTACAAAAGTAAAGAGATTTATAATGTATGAGTTTAAACTTTATAAATAAATGAAAGCTGAACAAAAGTAAAATAAACTGGAGGAGATCAATGCAAGAAGTGTTTAATGAGTCGCAAAGCAAAGTTTTGCCAACCAATCTGATGAAAAATTCTAAGATTTTTTTGATCTCACCTGAAGTCCTAAGGTTGAAAGTTATCATACGGTTACCAAAACTGAAGACCAAAATACTGAAATTGGTATTCCAAAGTAGTTTCACAACATCAGATCATATTACGGTTTCTCTTCGCAATAGTCACAGAAATCCCAGGACAGACAGACATTGAGATATGTACTTTCAGAAAGGAAAATTGACTGGAATTGTTCAACACAGGAAAGGTGGCTAGGCCTGATGGGATATCTGTATATTCCACACACATCATGCAAAATAATTTGCTCCCCCCTTTGGCAGGAGTTTGTCACAGCTTACACAGATCACTGGAGCAACAAAATATCAAATGCAATTGGAAGAAGTGCAGCAAATTCCCATTTCAAAGAAGGGTTATCAGACTGATTCACTGCATTAGTGTACCTATAATACATACACTAATGTGTTTCAGAATTACAGACCATTTTTTATGCTCATGTTGTATGGCATTTTCAAAGACAGAACTCTCCTCTATTAGAGTCTACATGGAGTCCACAAAAAGCTTTCTTCATTAGACTCTGTTCACTCTGTTTGACCATAAGATCTAGATGGCAGCAGTGGAGGTTGTGCCCAGGTTGATACCATGGTCCTATACTATCAGAAGGACTTTAGTATGGTTTCACACTGCTGCCTACTGTACACAATAAGAGCCTACAGAATTTCAGCCAGTTTCAAGACTGGACTGAAATACCTAGCAACAACAACATGATATGCCATTCACATTGAGAAGAAATTGTTGGGCATCAAAGCTAGTTTAGGTATACCGTACCGTAAAGGTGTGTTACAAGGCTGTTACTGTTCTCACTACTGTACATAGCAAAGTTGCATTGCATGAAAAATTTTAGCGAAATTTATGAAGACCCGGCAAATGACCAATACTTACAGCAGGGATTGGCAGAGAATGGTCAACATAAACAAAATGTTGCATACAATGACAAAATAGGGAGAAAGACCATTTATCATTTTATTACATGGTTGATAGTAAATTATTCACAACAAACATTTACAATCATAAACTATTAAGGAGTATGCATCACAAGCAATTTAAACATAAAAACAGTTTTAACAAAAGCAGGCCCCACGTATTCATTGGATAATTCCTTAGAAGATTTAATCCATCCACAAAGGAAGTAGCTTACAAAAACCAGATACAACCTTTTGAATAATGCTTTCTAGTATGGGTCACCTACCTAATGGGATTAATGGAGGTAGAGAAGATCCGAAGAAGTGGAAGATCTTGCCAAGAATCCAAGAAAATTATGGTCCTATGTAAAATGACTATGTGAGTAGATTGATTGTATTCAGTCATTTGTCGACTACTTTGGTGTCGAAACAGAAGACAGGAAAATGAAAATAGGTTAAAATTTTGTATTTAAAAACTCATTCATGCATGAGGATTACATATAATTGTTTCATTGTGACATTCATTCCCATATATGGAGGCTAAGAAACAGGCATCACTGTTATTGAGAAGCCACTGAGCGTTGAAAACAAATACGTCATCACATACAGGTGTAATCTCAGTTTGGTTTTACAGAGGGTCCTCTGTGTCACTGACTCCACACTTAACTCACAGTTATTGTTACTCTCATGCCCAGCACAAAGTCCCAAGTCACTGGAGAAAAGTGAAGGTAACACATGTAAATAAGAAAAGTAAAAGAACGGCCTCGCAAAATTACAGACCAATATCCTTTAAGTCAGCCCGCTTCAGTATTCTTGAGCATATTCTAAGTCTGAATATAATAAATTTCGTTGAAACAAAAAAGCTTCTGTCCAGCAATCAGCATAGATTTAAAAGCATTGCTCGTGTAAAACTCCCGCTTGTTCTTTTCTTGCACAACATCCTGCAAAACAAGTATGAACAGTGCCTCAATGCATATTGTTAAAGTCTCAGCATATGGAATATGTTCTCAAATACATGAGTGGATCGAATACTTCAACTAATAGAGCCAAGTACGTTCAACTGGACAATGAATGTTCATATCGTGCACGGATATCATCCACCCTCTGTAATAAAAAAATAAAAATAAAAAATAAAAAAAAAAAAAAAACAAACAAACAAACAGAGATCTCATCGAGAGAATCTGCACAATACGTCTAGATGCTCGCTAAGAAGCACTCACAACATACAGATGAAGAAAAATCCAGCAGAGGATTGCAAAATGGCTATGCAAAGCAAATAGCCGAAATTAATTTTGCACAAAAAATAAACATATGCCTAACAGTGATACAGACAGAAATGAAGCACAGCAATTGACTAATTTTTAAATCTAAAATGACTAATTTCTGTGCAGAATGTAATGTACTGAGGGGCGTCTGCAAAGATTTTCAAATGGAGAAAAATTTCCGCTAAACTCTCGTTCAGAACATCTTCTATTCACACGCAGTCTATTATTTGGTTCTTGTTGATCATTATCAGAGAAAGCAGCAGTGTAAGTAACAGCAAATAGCAGTCTCTTGAGCGGCGACAGGTTGTAAATACTCATTATCAGAATGCGGCAAACAATGCACGACACAGTACAGTAATACATTTTCAGCTTAGAGTGACGTAAACACTTATAACAAAGATAACGGCACGTATCAGATCAAAGAAAAATAAGCAATCAATTTAAATCAGACGAAGCACATGAAAAAGGAGGGGTACTCGTATAAATACAGTTGGAGCATCTGACACATTGCAATGGCTACCTGGTAAAGCGTAACTGCTAAGCTTATGACTCAAACCAAACAACTGTAGCTGGATCATCATTCATTCGACCTAAATTGTGTCTCATATTACAATGGACCAACTTTGTTTCGATTTGGAGGTGCGGCCTAAAACTTTTCTCTCCCCTTGAATTTCGAGTCTCAAATGTCAGGTGCGGCTTAGATTCGTGAAAATTTTTTTTTCCTTCATTTCGAGTCTCATTTTTCAGGTGCAGCTTAGATTCGAGTACATACGGTAGTGTTCATATGAAGACAGACATTCATTTTCCCTCGTTCTGTTTGCGAGTGGTACAGGGAAGAGAGTGGCCAGCAGTCGTAAAATGTACCCTCCATTATGCACCATATGCTCACTTGTGGAGCATGTATATACCAGGTGATCAAAAAGTCAGTATAAATTTTAAAACTGAATAAATCACGGAATAATGTAGATAGAGAGGTACAAATTGACACACATGCTTCGAATGACATGGGGTTTTATTAGAACCAAAAAATACAAAAGTTCTTATGTCTGACAGATGGTGCTTCATCTGATCAGAATAGCAATAATTAGCATAACAAAGTAAGACAAAGCAAAGATGATGTTCTTTACAGGAAATGCTCAATATGTCCACCATCATTCCTCAACAACAGCTCTAGTCGAGAAATAATATTGTGAACAGCACTGTAAAGCATGTCCGGAGTTAAGGTGAGGCATTGGCGTCGGATGTTGTCTTTCAGCATCCCTAGAGATGTCTGTCGATCACGATGCACTTGCGACTTCAGGTAACCCCAAAGCCAATAATCGCAAGGACTGAGGTCTGGGGACCTGGGAGGCCAAGCATGACGAAAGTGGCAGCTGAGCACGCAATCATCACCAAATGACGCGTGCAAGAGATCTTTCACGTGTCTAGCAATATGAGATGGAGCGCCATCCTAATAAAACCCCATGTCATTCCAAGCATGTGTGTCAATTTTTACCTCTCTATCTACATTATTCCGTGGTTTATTAAGTTTTCAAATTTATACTGACTTTTTGATCAACCGGTATAGAGAGAGATATGTAGAAGATCAGTATGTTTCATCACAGGTTCATTTATCAAACATGAAAGCATCAATTCCAGTGGCAGAAACATTGAAGGGCGATTGTTTACACTTTGCTGACTGGAGGTCAATTTTGACCTTAGTTCAGGACTACACTACTATATCACAATAAACTTTGATCCAGCGAACAATGATCAGTGTGTATCCAAATTAGTTTGTAATGTGCTTGCCAACACTAATAAAATCAGCTACCTATACAATTATTGTACTTCAACTGGAGATACTAATCTCACATCGTAGATACACAATATTTATTACTGGAAGTAGTTATGTTATAAAGATGGAAAAAAGTAAGCCTAAAAAGGTGTGATCTTAAAACTTTTCCCCAGCTGAAAAGTATTTATTTTTGGATGTCTTACTGTGACAGTATAAAGACATAACAGAAGGTAAAATGTAGTGAAATTACTATAGCCAACAAAGAAAAGGTTTTCTCTATCTTTTTATGGTTGGCATTAGTACAATAAATGTGAATGTTTTTGCACAGATTAGTATAGTGTCTCCCCATGTCCTTTTTAACATCTTTGGAATGTTATAGAATGGGTGATGGCTCAATGCAGTCTGTGAGAACCATACACATGTTTATGAAATATATGTGCATAAAGAGGCTGTTGATGTGCTCAGTGTACCACTTTACAAAAGGAACACTTTAGTGGACGGGCGCTAATATGGGTAAATGAAGCAAAGGATCTAGTGTTGCCCTTTATTTCCTTCTTTTCTTTGTAAGTAAGGCATGGACTTCATTTCCAAATAATTTTACTTGCTTTATACTTTGACCATGTTTGCTTTTGTACTGCATGTTTACTTCAACAGCCAGATGATGGGAGCCTGAATCTCAAAATGCTTTGCTTAGGATAATGTTCCTAATACTACTGGCTATATGCTAAAATCTTTATAACTTCTGGAGTAAATTTCATTCCCTTAGTCTCTTCATGTGCCAGCACATTTATACTTATCAACAGTATAAATCATCTCACCACCACCACCACCACCACCACCACCACCACCACCACATGAAGTGGCCATAACTGCAGTAATATGCTTGTGCAGTGCATGACCTCATTAAAGGTTGCATAATAAAATTGTATGATACCTCCAAGCTTTAAGATCTATGCTGAAAGAGGTGAGAAAAATGGCTATAACTTACAACTACTGATCAGTTTGAAAGGTGAAGCCATTATGGCACTTTTTTTCTTTCTTTATTTCACTGATTTTAGATTCGCTTATTTCCCAAGATCTCTAACAAGACTGTATAAAAGTAATTGTTAAGTGTCACACATTTCAACTGACCACAACAGATCCTTCAGTAGATGAAAGGTGATCTAGAACAATAAGCCTGAACACAGTGTACAATGCTTTTGATTGCATGATGCTTTCTTTGTACAATTGTGAAATTATAAACCAATAAAATGTGTCATTATTCTCATTTTAATATCCCAAGTTGTGAAGTTACTCCTATAATTGAAGGTTTTATCCATACTTTGGTAATAAAATTCTACTTGTCACTCCATATATGAAATGTATTCACAGTTAAGAATAAGGACAACCATTAGCTGTGAAATGGATGACAACAATGAACATTTGTGCCAGACTGGGGCTCAAACCCGGATTTCCTGCTTATCACAAACTGTCACCTTAACCAGTAAGCTATCAAAGCATGCTTCACACCAGACCCAAACTTCCACATGACATCAACCACTTGTCTACAACCTGCGCTCGACACCAGGCAATCAACTTTCAATTAAAATATCTCCCTTTTACAGGAATATACATAATGGATGTAATAGTGCAGGTTATAGACACATGGAAGTTTAGGTCTGGCCATGAAGCATACTCAGAGCCTGAGGGTGAGGTGATCGCTCAATCTAGGGTTTGAGGCCCTGTCCAGCACAAATTTTAATTGCCATCATTCCATTTTACAGCTCATGGTTGCCCATATTCACAACTGTGAATACATCTCATGTATTTCATAATGGCTGTAGTTGGCACAGTGCTTGTTCCTTTGGACTTTCGTACATGTCCAAAGGAGCATTGCATTGTACTTGTGAACACAGGCACTGCAATATCGTATTGTTACTCCATAGTTGGCATGCTGTAAGTTACTCAGTTCCCATAAAATGTTGACAATAAATGTCTGTAAAGCTTAAGTTCAGTACATAACAAAGAAGTATGTGCACAAGCATATCTGTTTAATGGAAACAGTGCAATGTCTTATATCTGATTACCTGAAAATTCTTCAGTGTACTTTTCTTCCTAGCTTGTGAAAGTTTATTGTTGACCCACGTAACAATTTCTTTTTCTACTATTGGACTTCCTGTATTAGCCAGCTGGGTCAATATAGACAGCGTATATGCTCTCATGAGCTGCCATATAAGAGCTATATGAAACAAAACAAGTTAAATGAGGGTGATTTGAATACCTCTGAAATGCTCTCAGCTGTGCATCTCTAAAAACAGTATATTAATTAAATTATAAAAAAAGGTTGAAACATTTACAGAATACAGGTTACTAGCTGTAGCTTTTCAAAAGGGTATCTTGCAGCTTAAATGACTTGGCATCTAATTTTAGTAAGCCACACAACTATCATTACACATTTAATTAATTACATAAATGTGCACACAGGAAAAATCCTACAGTAATGTCAAATGATAAAGAGGGAAGTGACTGCTGGAAAGGCGTGAACAACAGGTACAAAGAATTTTAAATTGTAAACTAGGGTATAAAATCTTTATTAGGTCAGTATGAAGCTACAAAATGACAAAAACAAAAGCACAAAACTGCATAATTGCTATAAACTTAATAAAAACCTGTTTTAAATGACGAAGGGAGCAGGCAAACAGTGATAGAGACGGGAGAGCAAGGAGGTGGTGGAGAGAGTGACAGGTTGAATATGAGGACAAGGAAGAGACAGTGAGTGGGGAGGAAGTGAGGTATTTACTAGGGGGTTTGAGATAGTTACTAGTGATGACAGTGCCACCTCATGTGCCCAGCTGGGAACAGCCAGGGCATAGCTTGCATGACTACAGAGCACGAGGTAAACATATGTGGGCAGAGTTGGCAAAGCATCTTGCGCATTTTCAGAATGTGCACAATAGAGCCATCTCCCACGTAGCCTACACTACCTGCAGCTGCCTGTAAGCATGATATGGGAGTACCCATGCCCAATGGGAGGACAGAAGGTGGTGATCTTTATACGGACCTATCCCAGAATTTGCCCAAAGTGAGTTGGGGAACCATGAAGTCTTAATTAGGACTGACAAAGAAGGATTAAAATATACAGAGATCTACATACTATTCAAGGTTGGTGCTAGAATGGCCAAACTTAATTAAGCCATTCTGCCTTCTATAATCAACTTGGGAAAAGGAAACAGTAATAATCTGTGCTCACAATGATTATAAGGGAAATGTGCAGTTGGTAAAAATCACAAAAACTCACAATTCAAAGCTCTAAAGAGTTGTTACCTCCTTCACCAGTAGGTCCCTGGTGCTCTGATTTGTCATTCCTTATAACCCTGTGTGGGATTGTAAATTATCTCACTCAGTATCTCGAAAAAGAAGGGATAAAATATAAATAACACGAGATACCTAGAGAAGTGCAACAAGAGACTAACAGTATATCCATCGTTTAACCTTATGTACAAGATTTTAGAAAATTCGTTCTTTCAATATCATAACTTACCTAGTGTGAGAGTAGCATTTCCATCATTTATATCCTGGCCTGCAATGCCAACCAAAGAAAATTTAAGCTGTTTACCAAGCTCAACGGCATAATTGCAGTTTTCTAATTTCTCCATAAATTTTCGTAGCTTTGAGAATTTCCTGGAAAATAAGAGGAGAATTGTTCATACAATATTAGTAGTACAGTCATCATCTTGTGGTGTTACAGTTTAAGGTGAAATTCCTCATTCGAGAGAGAGAGAGAGAGAGAGAGAGAGAGAGAGAGAGAGAGAGAGAGAGAGAGACGGGTGGGGTGGGGGGATGGGAGAATTCTCTCCAACACCACCTCACACAAAAATGGGTGCACAGTAACAGGTGGTGTGGTGTGATGTGGTGTGTATTATGAAAATATGAATTAAAAAATATTACAATATTTTTCACAGAAAGTTAGTGCACATCTGTTTTAGAATTATGCTTGCTCATCATAGTATTTAACACTTTAAAGCATGAGCAATAACGTATGCCCCCACCCCACCTCCACTCTGCTCTGCTCAGTCTATGGAACTACCACTGATGTCAATTATTTTCAAATGTACTTAAATTTCTGTTAACATAATTCAATCGGCAACCAGACCACAGTGAGATGGATTTCCTTGGCTTTAAACTGACAAAGTTTACCTGTTCAATGCACGCATGAAAGTCTTACGGGTGTTTGCGTGCATGAGGGTATTTGGGGGACCGAGTGCATTACCTTAGATCTGCAATTTTTCATGAAAGGTGAAAATGAAAAATCAGTTTGTTCTCCAGGTACCAGGCATCAAAGCCATCACAGAACAATAGATCTCACTGGAATGTGGTGTTAATATTTTTTCCACAACTATGTATGTTTCACCTTGTATATGATAGTTTGAAGCAGCAAATTCCCTACAATCAGTAGTAATTAACTTTCAATTGCTTTTTGATCAGGAGATAGTAGATGTTGGTCATTATCAAAAAAGGTAAATGTTATTAACAAAGTAATCTGAGTTTAAAATCTCTTACATGAGCAATGTTTATAATGACACTGCTAAGAGGGGGGGAATATTTTTACACAAAAGGAAAAACTTACTATTATTTTAATTCTGTAGATTTTTCTTTATGAGAATTTGCTACTTACATTGGTAATTCATTGTTAACTGACTGTTGAACTTTTCGTACATAGTTTGACTGATATAGCATTTGCAGAGAATATTGGATGTAGCACCCTCTGACACATCGTAAGTCACAATGCACCAGCAGTTGGTACCTCTATGGTGACTACTGACTTCCATACGAGAAATCTTAAGACAAAGAAGTAGTTGCGCAAGATAAAATACAATCTGAATTTAAATGTATTTCTGATACACCTACCTTCACATTTTTATTCCACTAGCCCCCATGAAGTATTTTAGAAGCTATGTAGTGTACCAGAATAATATAACGATCTCAATGTACTTATGGTGCAAGGAAGAGTGTGGTAGCGAGTTTCAAATCATTGAAGCTTTACTGTGTTAATTAATATCTGCCATGTGTTTCCTATGCCAGATAGGTTAAAAGAGAAAACTGGGTGCCTTGTATGAGGGAACACACTGTTTAAAGCAGTTTGCCTCAAGCTGGGTATGTGCAGTACTGCACAACATGGAATTTCATTGATGAGAACTGATACCTTGATTACCGGTTCTTCTCATGCCTTCTGTATAGCTTCCTGAAGTTTCTATTTTCTTGTGTGCAGTGATGTAGAACTGTAATATGAATAGAAAGCCCCCTTACATCATGCTAGAGATACTGTGGGAGCCATAGTGAGTACAAAATCAGTTCTCGCTATCGTACAAGGAGGGTAGCACTCTGCACTGGAGTCAGCCGAATCCTGTTCTCCTGAAGTATAGTTGCTAAGGGCCATAGCCAATTTGATCACGAACAGTATGAGTGACAGAGTTCTATAAAAACAATAAGCACCAAGAAAACCTCAGTTGTGTAAATATGGACACAATGTGATAGCCCGTATGCTTTATGTAGAACACTGACCCAGTGTGTGCTGTGTAAAACAGTGCCTCAGATGACAGGTTCTAGATGCTGAAGAGCATCAGTGAAAGACCAGGATGTTTGAAAACTGCACACAGGGGAAATTACACAAACAGCTTTTGAATTCCATGCAACAATTAAAGCACCTGTTAAGATTGTTTCCAACAATTACCATTTGTAGATAAACTGGTTTGTAGTTATTTGTTAATGTGTATTCTTCTAGTTTCAAGATGAGTATTTTAATTCTCTGCTACTGCAAGTGTGGTTAATACATTTCCTCGTCATTTTTAATTGAGGATCTCCATCATATTACTGTTCTTGTGAGGTGGTGTGGCATTAGAGCATGTATTTTGATATGTCTTTGGGGTCTGTCATCAACAAATCGTAAGTACTATTTAGTTCACAGTCATTAAAAGGAAGTTTCAAGTTCATAGTGGTTGAGAGGGAAAGGCTGAAGTGTTGCTTCTGCCAAGTGTGTGTGATATTTAAAATTAAAATGGTAATTACTAGAGGCAGACATTGTGGCAAAGACTTCTGCCAGAAGTTCAGTAATACTCATGGGATCTGTCTTAGAGTCTCCATTAGCATATATTCCAGGGATTCCTATGTGTAGACAATGACAGCAAATGCATCTGAGGTTTGTCTATACTTCGGAGTATGGTGTGTGGAGTCTCATAGGTCAGTTCTTTAGTTCTTCATTTCAGTAAGTACAATATAATTCAGATGTCATAATCAAAAAAACTCCACACATATTACACTGTCATTGTTGAAGGCTAGGGATGCACATTATGAGATCCTGCTGGGTTGGTGTGCTATCCACCTGGGCACACCTATATTCAATGAGCAGTCCAGATCAAACAGAACTGCCAGATTGTTTAAAAATGAAAAACCAAAAAACAATCAGTCCAGTTTTTGTTCACTCTAACTGAAGGTTTCCCTCATGAGTGCCACTTTGCATAGTTACCACTGCCCAGAGCCCTGCACTCCACAAAGAATGGATACTGACTCCACAGGATGCAAGGTGAGTGACTGGCAGCAGCAGTAATGCAATCTCTGCATGGTCGGTGGGCTATAGTAAGTTTGCATAATAGTTAAAACAAAATGAGGTCCAAATCATCATGTTGTCGGGCTTGGCTATGTTGGTACTCTTTTCCATCACCTATTTTAACAGACAAAAACTGCTGCAAGCCTATTCCCAACACAATCCACAAAAAATACAGAAGATAGTAGGACAGTTAGACTAGAGGCAAAGAAGGGGTTGTAGTACAGCATAGATTCAACATCCTATGTTCACTACTTGTGTACTCTCAAAACAATTTTCAGAGCCATATAGGGTGTACCAGAATCACTTCCCCTGTTCTTGTAAATGGTATGCAGGAGGAAAGATTATCAATACCTCATTGTGTAGATCTCAGTTTCTCTAATTTTACCATACTGCTCATTTTATAAAATGTGGATGGGATTAGTTAATACATTTCTTATATTGTTTAGGAATGTGGGCACTCTGGAGATTTTTTTTCCTTTTAGGATCTCTCACTGTGGTTCTTTGAGCAATTCTGTGACACACTTATACTCTCTAAAAAAAAACTTTGCTGAATTTTCTGTCTCTTCTGTTGGAACAACTTCTTAAGTTCATAAGACTGATGCAAAAAATTCTTATGGGAGTAGACGAATTTGGCTTTAAAAATTACACAATTCATGAGTGCATTAAGATTCTTGCAATAAATCTTATTTTTTTAAGAGCCTTCCCTACAAATTACTGTTGAACATGTAACCAAACATTCACAGGCCTTACTTAACATTTACATTTTAATTCAGCTACTAGTATCTGCACCATGTGCCAGTCATCATCATATGTGCCTTTCAAATCCAGTTTTTTAAAACCATATACATCCCCACTCCTCTGTTCCCCTTACACATTGTCCTCTGCAAACTGCCTCGAAGGTGAAGATATTGTCTGCCAAAACATATATTTATTATGAACAGTATGGCTCTCATTACATTACTATGACATGCAGGGTTCCAGTACATTAGTACTGGAGACTTACTGTGTTGTGTTTACTAGCAGCCTTCAATCCAACCACAAACATGTCTGAATATCCCATGACAATTCTTTGATCTACCATGTGACAACATTTAATTGCATCCACTTCTGGAAGTCAAGAACAACAATCTGGACCCAACAAACTATTGCCTTCCAAATATGTGAAGGAGCAGAACACATTTGATTCTGCTAATGATGATAGTTGAAAACCCATTTTTATTCCCACATAGTAGTAGTTCAGTGCCCAAATATGATTTCATATTTGATCACAATTTTTATGTCATAATACTATAAGAAATAGACTTCACTGAAAAATGTCTATGCAGCTGTCCTGGGGCACATCTTATAGATGGGAACAAGTTGAGCCTCTTTCAACACTTATTTCTCCAGCAAAATCTTTAGAAGACAACCGATTGAATCTGACCAGAAAATCTGAAGAACTGACAGTGTTGAACATACTACTGGTGAGGACTAAATGCAGGTAACTATAGCTAAAACTGGCTAATATGCTATGTACTCTGATGGAGTGCGGTCTCTGATACTTTACATCCATGGGTAGATTACCAGATATTTTATCTGCATGTACTGCGAGAATATTTTTAGTACAGTGAAAAATGTTCACCGTGAAACTGAGGAGATCAAAACATTTTTTCGTATTAAAAGAATTGTGTGTTCATTGAAGCATAAGGACAAAACTGATGATTATGTTGAATTTAGGTGGGGGCACTCAAACATCATGGTCATCAGCACCCTGATGAGAAGTCAGCATGCCAATCTCATGGGTGGGGAAGAAGGCTATCCCCACATGCGGAGCAGTTTATAATGCATTAAAGGCTGCCTCCCTTTCCTACCAATTTACAGATGTGGCCTGACAGCTCACAAACTTTCACCACTCTTCTAACACTGGAATCGGTATTGGCGAGGATGGTGGGTGGATCTCAATCAAGCCTGAGGGCTGGCCTGATATCAGTACGTAAGACACATGCTGGCAAAATATGCTGAACTGAAAGTGGCACACCACAAACCTTACACAGTGGTGGATCCTTCCGCCAGAAGGAGGAAGCCATGTGTTAAAGTGCTATGTCCATTGTGCAGCCTGGTAAAAAAGAACCTCCTTCCAGCGGTGAGCTTGACATGAAGTCCACCATGCCCGTGTGGTCGATTTGTTTCCTGACACCTTCAACCATTCAATCTCCCACTGACACATGATGTGTCAGTCAGAAAATGAGATGACAGCATGCAACAGGATGGGACACTGATGGACAAGACCATCTCGACATGTTTCCTCAGCTACTTTGTAGGCCATGTCTTATCCTTGTACCCTGAAGTGGCCAGGTACCCATCAAAAGATCACCACCTAGCCATGGTGTTTGAGCCACTGTAAGGAGTCATGGATGAGCTGAATCAACTGGACTACTGGATACATTTGGTGACGAGCTTTTAGGGCACTAAGTGAGTCGCCACAAACAAGAAACCTTGTACGGTGATGCCTGTGAATCTTCTCCAGTGCCATCATAATGCCATTAATCCCACAAATTGTTCCAGAAGATGTGTTTTGAAAACCCTATCAGGAAAAACAGCAGAACAACCAAGGACATTCTCTTGCTGGGATCCATCTGTATAAACAACAATAAAACTGTGTGTGTGTGTGTGTGTGTGTGTGTGTGTGTGTGTGTGTGTGTGTGTGTGTGTGTGTGTGGTGGGGGGGGGAGACTCAGGGCAGAGGTTCTGCGATGGACCCATGTATCTGAGGAGGGACTAGTGATCTTGCTGTATTTTTGGAATACAGTAACTGCGCCAAGGATTAAAGGTGGATGTACTCTCATATGATAGCTGGTGGAGTCCACCTGTCAGGAAATCTCTGTGCTGCATGGCCAGCGGTGGAATCTTCGTCAGCATGTATGATTAAAAGGTCAGGATCAATTTTTAAATGGTGGACTGTAGTTCTTTCTCGAGCTGTGAAATCAGTTCCATGTTGAGGCCTTTGGGGAATTTTGGTGAGGCAAGGTTCAAGGTTAGGAAATCTGGCAAGTTTATGTTAAGTAATTTGGAAACAGTGCGGCTGAATCACAGATGGATGAGTAAATTGAGTCAGGTAGAGTTCAACATTTCAGTTGGGCCTCAGTGCCCATAGACGACAGTTCCTGTGCTTGAGAAAAAAAACTTAGACAGTGGATGAATATATCTAGTATTCTTTTTCACTGAGCCTGTATGCAACTCAATGCTTCACCTATATGGCAAGTAGCAACCTGCCCTTTCAATACTGTTGTTACAGTACTTAAAAAACATTGCCCCCCCCCCAAAAAAAAAAAAAAAAAAAACTTACTGCTTTTTGCAATGTCTCAACATTTGATTTTAAGGTTTGGGCATCCACAGCTTAGACATATAATATAATAATTTAATTTTTTTAAACTACTAAAATCTTCTTTAAACTTTTTGGTAGCCATATTAGCTTTTCCTTTATTACAGGCTCATACACAACCACTTTCTTGATGATTTAGTCACATTGTCAGGTGTATACATCTATGAAAAAATGTGATATGAATTAGAAGGTATATTAATGGCAGAAGTAAGTCAATTAACCAGAAATACAGGGCAACAAATACTCTTACAACTAACTTAACACTGGTTCATTAAAATACATGGTCTCCCAACGTTTAGAACTACCTAAATTCCAATGGGTGGCAGGCACAGGCAGTGTACACGAGCACTGTGAACTGTGGGTATGGACTAGAGAGAGAGAGAGAGAGAGAGAGAGAGAGAGATATGAAATAAGACCTCAGAGGAAAACTATACAGAATAAACCCATGTTTCGATAGAAAAACTTAAGGACTCACAAGTGATGGAAAATCAACAGATGCCTGAAGCAGAAAGGCCAGGCCACTGAACAACCCAGTTGATATAATGTTACTGAAACTGCCGGCAGTAGTGTGCCCAAGAGAAGCAGCCCACAACATGGCTCTTACAGCATGCCCAGTAATTTCTCTCTATTTATTTGTCATATTTCTCACTGTGGTTTTCCACCTTAATTTACTTTGTAATAATTCCCAGCCTTCGGTTGGTACGTAATTGTGTTTCTTCTGTCTCCATCCTTGCATTCTCTAGCGGCACATTTAAATACTTCCTGTTGGCTACTTCTCCAAGGCATACTGCATGCTGGCAGTTTCAGTAACATTACATCGGCTGTTAGGTGGCCTGGCCTTCCTACTTCAGGCATAGTCATGTCTCTATGTATCTTTTGCAGGCATCTGTTTATTTTCAATCACTGGGGAGTGGTTATATTTTTTAATCCAAATATAGCTTTATTCTGTACAGTTTTCCTCAAGGGTCTTATTTCACATCTGCTCTCGCTTCCATTGCTATGAATCCACATGTGGGTACAAAACAGCTTTAACACTATACCGGCATTCCTAAAACAGGGTGTATACATGGACGACGAAAAAAAAAAATTCCCGGATTTCCCAGTTAAAAATACACTTTCTCCCAGATGAAAATACACTTTTTCCTTGTTAAGTAACAGTATACTTTTCCTCAGAACTGTAGAAGTTATCAATCCTTTCAGTGGTTGTGGTCTTACACCGGCGTAGAATTTCCCGGCACTTTAGAAAACTAAACTCAGGGGGAAAAAACACGTTTTGGAAAGGTGTCTCATGTGCAGCAACATGTACACTGCTTATTTCATATTACGAAAGTATAAATTCGAATTCCACCAAACACCGCATGTTACTTTCTGTAGAATTGAAATCGAGATTGCAATGCACTTTTGTAAGCCGGTCGTAGTTCATGTCAAGCGATCTCGTCAGCCGATGACGGCGGATATTCAGAGCATAGGACACGTGATGTAGACAACCAATAGCAACATCACTGTTAAGTAGCGCAAACACACAAATCGGGAAAGGTAATGGTTTAAATTAATAAAAATAGTGTTACTAAGAGAAAAGAAATGCTTTCACGTACCCTACAATATTGGCCTCTAAGATTAATAAGCTGCAAGAGAAGCTAGACTTTCACACGTAATGTTGATCTTTTTTGAGCGTGTTTCACTTCAAGATACATCACAGAAATGTGCCAGTAAATTTTTTAACAATGACATAAATGTCTGACCTTCTGGGCTCGAAAATATTCTAAATGGTCATTTTCAAAGATTTGAATTTTGAATGAGAGTCAAATGCTCTGTTGTAAGAAATTCATCGGACATTGGCGCACCGAGTTCATCTTGTGTACAAGGAAATTTACTTTACTTGAAAGTAACGCTTTTCAAACAACCATTTGGAATATTTTCCCGCAACATTACATTTGTTTCAGCAGTTACGCCAGACGACAAGCATCACCGTGCTTGCACAGCTACGATGACGCAGGAAGCCCATACGTTCGTACATGTAAAACATTAAAAGATCTTACATTATGTCATAAAAGAAACAAGACATTAGAGGATCTCCAAGAGGATGGGAATTTTGTGAACCCTACTAAAATTCATAATTCGGCTTAAAGTGCACATTTGTATGTCCAGATTCATATGTACCAGTACTGTATTATCTCATAATTGGTTCTTTATTATGGCATAATGCCATACTTGCTAGACGATGAAAACGTGCACTTGAAATGTAGCGAACAGTTGAAACTAGGCAATAGTGTGGAATTAAACACTTCGTTTCAAATAAATTGACTGCCTCAGCAGAAAAGATTAATTAAAGTCATATTTCTTTAACAAACCAACAAAGATAACTTCATTGTTCTGCAAGGCGATTAACGCTTGACTGTCATAAAGGTAGAAACAAAATAAAATCTGAAACTAGTAACTTATTTTAGCCTTCCGTAATTATGAGTATGTATTTTAATTCACTTGATAGCTCCCGACCACAGAAATCTGTTTTGTTTTCATTTGACGTGATAGCAATAAACGAAGAGGAAACAGCAAAATTACTTAACGTAAACACGGGTCACGTGGAAGCTACCACCTCCCCACTACAACTTAGACTGCTCTGTGCACCAGGTTCGGATCTACGATATTTCCAAACCGGGCCAATATTAGATAGTGGCGCTCCCCATCCCTCAAGCGTTTGAGGTAGGACGCCAAAAATTTAAAAAATTGACTTTTCAAAAATATCTTCATATTGTAGCGCGTGTCTTTCTGAAGTGTGATACATAAAACATAAGTGATCGAGGCAACGTAAGACACGTTATTTGGTCTTAAGCGTGTCGAAGTGCAGTGCCACGCCTCTTCATACAGCATTCTTCTACGCCACGTCAATGTATTTCGCTCTGTGGAATTCAAACGTGTAATATTTTGTAAGGGATGTCATCAAACCTGTATTGAGGACAGTGGAAATTAAAATGCCCTGTGGTGCCTTTCTGATCCCAGTCGACCGGTTTGACATCTTAACTGTTTTAAAAAAAAACACACCCTCGCAATTAATACTGGGAGGGATTATTTGTGACCGGCAGAACAAGAACACTTCAGAAAATTTGCAGTCTTAACTGCCTATTAGCTAATAACTTGCTGTTCTGTGTGACATAAAATTATACATAGGATACATAAAACGAGTACAGACAAGAGACAAGCAAGACAGTACACATTTCTTCAATCCTTAAGTCCTAGCTTTTTTTTCCTCTCTAATCTTGCCGCAGCTTTATATGGCGTACTTTCCTTTCTGGGAAAGGATCTATTACGCCATCAAAGTTCGTCAACGTTTTGCTACATGAAAAAACGAAATGTCGTTGTCTAATATCAGAAAAGCTGTTAATACAAATAGTACCCAAGACTGGTGTGGTTTCTCGATCTGTCACTGTCTGCTAGATAAAATGAAATAGGCCTGCCTAATATTGCAGCAGTTGTTACACACACCAATTAAACGAGACTGTTTTGTCACAAATGGTCATTTTTATAACACGACAGAATATAATTCAGGAAGCACCAATATCAAAAGCCCATTAGGCCTACTACAAGCAAAAAGTTTTATGTTAGGAAATAATTTCACATTTCATTCATACTCTCTAGCTTCAGAAGCATGAGATCGAAAAGTAGTAGTAAGTAATTTTTATATAAATTTGGAATCGTCATATACTTCCGTAATTTGTGACAGTCTCTGTTTGTTCTCCTTCCTCGTTCTAACAAACAATCTTGTCATCACTAATTCTGTAACTATTCCTGCCAGTGTCAAAATTTTTCTGTGGTTAACTTCACTAACCCTGCCACAATCACTGGTTTAGTTATCCCGCATTTGTTCTCCAGTTATGCGTTATTAGGAGCTCGTACAATGCGTATTCCGCGCTACTCTCAGGATAGAACTTTAGCGGCTGCTAGCCGGGGACTGTAGTGTACCGGTGCGGCCAAAAATTTTCTGTCGAAATTTCATTTTCTTGGATACACGGAGAAGACAACACGTAATCTTAGTGGCCTGTTATTCCTGTTAGTCGTTTATTTCCACTCTGGTAGCCTGAATCGATGGAATTTGCTAGTAATTATAACGCCGCTGATGATTTGCAAACCCAGTCAACCAGGAACAGTTTACAGCGATTGTCATTCACCCTATCTGCTTTATTCACTCAGCTCGTATAGACCCGTCCCCTTTTGTCTGCAGGAAAGTATTCTTCTAGATGTGATGGGGATCTGGCAGAAACATCACGTACACTATGCACGTATTCAAAAATCAATTTACGATTCATTCAAAAATCAACCTAGAATTTGATCAAAAAAGTTCAAAAACCAACAGGAATGTGTTCAAAATCATATAAGTAATCGATAGACCAACGTGCGCTGGATGCTAGGCGCTTTGTGAAACAAGATCTTTTTCCTCAATAATATGAATTTGGTCCCAAGGGAGCTGACACGGCTAAACAAGTATACAAGTTTGAGGGTGTGCACAGAACTAGAGGAACGTCATGAAACAGAAGGTGAGCACTTCCCCAACAAGATTTTAACTTGATACTTGGGTTCACTATTATGAGCCAGAATCAAAAAGACAAGGCATGGAGTGGAAGCACACCAATTCACCTGTCAATAAAAATTCAAAACCCAAGCATCAGCAGGAAAAGTAATGTTGATGTTTTAGGATGCTGAAGGTCCAGCTCCAGCAAGACAAGGCACGTCCTCATATTGCTGAACCAACCCAGTGAAACCATCTACAAAAATGGGCTGGAAAATACTGCCTCATCCCCCTTACAGTCCTGATTTAGCACCTAGTGATTTCTATTTGTTTGCCGCACAGAAGGAGGCAGTACATGGGAAGAGGTTCCAGGACAACGAGGACATAAAAAAGTTTGTGGGAAATTTGTTCAAACATCAAGATAAAGTTTTTTGCAGCCACAATAAAAAAGCTTGTACCCCACTGGAACAAGTGCATAAATGTTCGAGAGGATTATGTTGAGAAGGAGAAAAGTATTCTTTTGTATAAATAAATGTTTGTTTCTTCAGACAATTTGTCTCTTTAATTATTGAATACCCTCATCGATATGTCACTTATGCACTGGACAAAATTTCTTGGTGCTGCACCTAACTACCTATAAACACTTTATATGATGTTTAGTATTCCTGGTGAAATGGGATCAGAAACTGCAATGCTGATTTAAACGTCATTGTCATCTTCTGAGCTCTGATTGATGTTGAAAATGTCTTACTCTGTCAATCTATGCTGTACACATAGTCACAAACTGCAACAAATTCCTCTACTGATACTATAGGACACTCAAACAATGTAAGAACTCTACCAAACATTTTACTAAATGTCAGCTCAGTTGCACTATATGAAAATGCTTAGAGTACCAAAGAATTCTGCATAGCAAAAACAATTTTCAGTCATCTTTGGAATCATCGAAATCCCCACACAATGGAACACATGTAATAATGTAACAAACAAATGGAAAATCTTTTTGTTAAATTGTCAAGTTTCAGGTTTTGAGTAATGCCTTTATCACTGGATTGTAGAACAATTATTGAATCTCAAGGTAAAATACATGCTTTGTACATTTTAATTTAATACTGTTTTGTGTGTGTGTGTGTGTGTGTGTGTGTGTGTGTGTGTGTGTGTGTGTGAGAGAGAGAGAGAGAGAGAGAGAGAGAGAGAGAGAGAGAGAGAGAGAGAGTACTGCACAGATCAATCCGTACTGCACAGATCAATCCTAATTGCACCCTACCAACACCATAGTCCTTTCCTTACAGATTTTCCTCCTCAACATGATTGTTCCATGGTGAAGTTTTATCATGTGAATAATGGTTAAATAGGCCCATTGTTTTTGTGTTGAAGACATGCAGATGATGCAGAGCATCATATTGTTTATGTAGTTGAAGACAACATATACTGCAACAGGCCTGCAGTCATTGTTGATACAACTTTCTCAGCTTCACTGCAAACATCTTAACACTGAACTGTTCCTTTTATTTTTCTCTTTTCTTGTTCTCAAATGTTCTCTCTCTGGCTCTAACATACTACGTTTAAACATCTATCATATCTCGTTAGATACAGTGAGTATTATAAAAAAAAGAAAACAAAAAGTATAAAGTATTTTCCATTTTGATGTTCCTTTGCTAGAGTTAATGTCATTGCTTTTATGATACAAAAATCACCACCACCTCCTGCTTCCAACAAAATGGTAGCTCATTCCCATACAAGAGAAAGAACAGAGGAGCAACAGTCTGTAATTTCTGCTCATGTAGAAGATGATACTTTCTAATATTTGTTAATGAAATTGTTAGCATAAAATCATGTATGTTTCAATTTTCTAGAATTAAAATCAAACCTGTAATGTCACGATCTGTTAATTCCATAGAAATTTAATTTCTTTTACAGGAGGTGAACACTGGCAAAACCAAGTGTCACAGATAATTTACATCCATTAGAGACATTTTACCATCTAAAATTTCTATATCGTCTGTGACAGAGTGGTGTTTTCTAGAGGATACGTGATTTGGAAGAGGAGCAAAAAAAAAATTAACTAACCCTCAGCTACAGCCATCCAGAATTTGTCTTCTACTTTTACAGCACACCACACAATTTAGAACTTGTGTAAAATCTGATGTTTTAGCAAACTACAACAGACCAGAATTCCAATACAAAAGGATATTTATAAAACTATTCCATTTTCAAAAGTAAACACTTCCTGTTACAAAACTTTAAAGAAACCATGGAAAACATAATTCTGGATGCAAGACAACAATTTGAACTCCTGAATACAAGTGTCTCACTCAGTAAAATCTAATAAAATATTGTGTGTGTTCGTTTCTGAGACTCCGATTCATTGTAACTCCTCTAATTATAAAAATGGTATGAATTACTAGCCAAACAGACATACCAATCAGTTGCCATTAATATGAACAACTCTAATATGGCAGATGTATTAAGCTGTGGACTACTGCTAATAGCAAGAGTTCAGGAAAGGTAAAAACTGTAGCAATTATAAAAAAATCTCTCAGTACAGTGACAAATACATTTAACATACCTGTGTACCTTGTTCCAATTGACAATTCCTGGCTTAATAATATCGTAGAGCTGGAAGATGACAAGACCGTCAGCCAAGTCAGAGTAGAGCCAATTGACATATGGTTGCACACCCATTGAGTTCATCCAGTTCCTGTAAGCTGGTGAAAGCACATTATTCTATGAACATTTGTATTCAAGAGCATTACGTGAAAGAAGATAATGTAAGTGTTATTTATATTAACGTAAAAATTACACTGAATACCACACAATTTAATTTAACTGCTATTTGGCTAAATATACATGGTACAAGAGCCATCCTAGAAGTACCAGACTTAAGAAAAAACAAAAATTTGGACAGCCACGTGGCACTACTGAGACATAAGGCCATCGTGTTCAGCTTTTGGCTCTGGCGCATCACAGGGCATCTGCAATAGCAATTTGAGCATTAATTGGCACAAGAGAAGGCCAGTTGAGGGCCTGAAACCAACCTGTCTGTGTGCTAGACACAATAGACCTACACTTTGAGTTATGGTCTGGGGTGTGATTTCATATGACTGGAGGAGCACTCTCGTGGTTATGCAAATTTGTACATCAATCTAATGATTTGACCTGTTGTGCTGCCATTCATTGACAGCATTCCAGTGTGTGTTTTCCAACAAGATAATGCTCATCCACATAATGCTGTAGCAATCCAACATGCTCTACAGACTGTCAACATGTTGCCTTGGCCTGCTCGATCACCAGTTTGGTCTCCAAACGAGCATGTAAGGGACTTCAGATGACACCTCCAGCATCATACACAAATAACATTAACTGTCCGTGTATTGACAGGTGCATCAAGCATGGAATTCCATCCACACACTGACATCTGGCATCTCTACAACACAATGCATGCAAGTTTGCATGCTTGTATTCAAACATTCTGGTGGTTACACCAGTTATTAATGTTTCAGCATTTCCCATTTGCAATAGCTTATCTCATGCACACATTAATCTGCAATCTTGCAATGTTAACCACTTAAATACGTTACCAAGACACCTGTATTCCCATTACTCTACATTAATTATTCTTTGATGTTAGATTTTTTTTCTCTGTCAGTGTATAACGGAAGTCGACAATAATGCAGGGGGTAGGAGGGTGGGATGTACAACTGTATTATGTATTATCAATGGCAGTTGGCAGTTTCAGATCCACTTGAAAATGGCCAAATGTAAAGGCTAGAACTAGTTATGGCCTTAATAAATTTATTATTAGTAATGGGAGTTGTTTTTCATGAAAGTTAGTACACTCAAAACTAAGAAAATTTTATTAATACATTCATGCTCAAACTTAATAGAAACCAAGAAATGGAAGATTTAGCAATTTCAATTGGTTGCCAGTATACATAAAGAAAAAACCGACTGCAATAATGGTGTGCAAGTAAGAAGGCAGATGCATGACGCAGTTGGTGCAGAGGGGTGGAGCGTATCTGGTGACAGTACCAGTTGTGTTCTCTCTTTGTTCCATGACACACTCCAGCCATCAACTAGCCTGGTAACTGGTTGGCTGGCAACACTGGAGAGGAAGCACTATATTGGGCTACTGTTTCTGCTTCTGGCTGTCCCAAATAAATTTACACACTCTGAAAACTGTATCAGTTGCTTCTTAATGTAACACTTGTCACGTTTCTGTAATTAACATTACAGTGGATAAGTACCTTCACCATACCTAAACTAACATGTAAATTTACACTAACTGCTCCTCATTTTTGTACACCAAAGCACACACTACAGACATCCCAAATGACATTCTGGCAACTATAACTAGGACAATGGCCACACGGTATGAAGTCTACATTCAGATAACAGTCAGTTGCCTGCGTATGCAGTTTCATGTCACTTGTTTTACTATACTTTTTACTGTTTTGGAAGAGAATGGAAGCTGTCACAAAATTTATAAACTTATTTTACATGAAAAATATTTTGTTGTGAACAATGATGTAAGTGATTAGCATATGTGCCTATCAACTTTGACAACATGTTTGATCATTTGTATAGACTGCCTTTATATTTCATGCATTTCTTCTCACAAAGTAATTTTTTTTTAAGTAATACAAAAGGTGACCAAAAATGTTAAACAATTATTACTGTGATATCTATCTATCTATCTATCTATCTATCTATCTATCTATCTATCTATCTATCTCTCTCTCTATCTATCTATCTCTCTCTCTATCTATCTATCTCTCTCTCTATCTATCTATCTCTCTCTCTATCTATCTATCTCTCTCTCTATCTCTCTATCTCTCTATCTATCTCTCTATCTATCTCTCTATCTATCTCTCTATCTATCTCTCTATCTATCTCTCTATCTATCTCTCTATCTATCTCTCTATCTATCTCTCTATCTATCTCTCTATCTATCTATCTATCTATCTATCTATCTATCTATCTATCTATCTATCTATCTATCTATCTCTCTCTATCTCTCTCTATCTCTCTCTATCTCTCTCTATCTCTCTCTATCTCTCTATCTCTATCTCTATCTCTATCTCTATCTCTATCTCTCTCTCTCTCTCTATCTCTATCTCTATCTCTATCTCTATCTCTATCTCTCTCTCTCTCTCTATCTCTCTATCTATCTATCTATCTATCTATCTCTCTACCTGACTAGAAGCTATTTTTCACAAATTATGCAGAATGCAATTGCAAATGAATAGAATAGTAAAAAATATTTATACAAGTCCCACTAACAATGCATTTCAGATACAAAAAGTAGTAGCCCACATGTACCAAAGTAGTCAAAACAGTTACACACTTCTCTAAATGCTGCAAGAATTGTAGCATGTAGCTGAAGCTATAAAGATCTGTAGCCTTGCAAGTAAGTACTAGTCAGATTCAATGTGTCACACTGTGCTACTGTATGTATGGTACATGTCTAAACAACTACAAAGAATCATGTCTTGACACATACAAAGTAAGTCTGTTTCCACCATATACCAAGCGGAAAATGGCTATCATTTAGTGTGCTTGGTTAGGGGGGTTCTATGAAGTAGGCAAGTCTATACACTCTGACGGCTTACCACGGCAAGAACAAAGAGTGTGTGTGTGTGTGTGTGTGTGTGTGTGTGTGTGTGTGTGTGTGAGAGAGAGAGAGAGAGAGAGAGAGAGAGAGAGAGAGAGAGAGAGAGAGAGAGAGAGACACTCAGGGTAGAAGTTCTGGGATAGACCTAGGTATTTGAAGATGAACTGGTGGTCTTCTTGTGTTTATGGAATAGGGTAACAGCAGCAAGGATTGTAGGTGGCTGTGCTCGTGTCTCACAGCTGGTGGAGTCCATCCGTCAGGAAAGCCCTGTGCTGGACACATTTGTTCATGTTATCATCTTCATCTTCCCTACAAAATTAGAATGTATTTTGTAAGAATACCAGAAAAAATGAAATAAAAAACCATGGAATTTGCACCAAGTAACTTACACTGAGCAATTTCTCAGTTGTTCACTAGTACATTTATTTTATGTTAAAAACATATATAGGTTTTCCCCTCAGTTGCTATTCTTGCCAATGAGGAAAACAATTACAGAAGTGTAACTTGAATCCAGACTCATTGCTAGTTACCTAATTTCATAGACATATATACAGATCTCTTTTCACAATAAAATATACTCCTGTAAAATAACAATTGATCAGTTTTGCACTTTAACACTCCTGCAGTACAGAAATATTGCAAAAAGTGTGACTTCGAATCACATGCACAGACAATTGACTAATTCCAACGCAGGCTTTGTGCCACTTGGCCACTGAACCAGTTAGAGATGGCTTTCCTCCTCATGTATGCCTCCAACTGACCTAAATCACCGACCTAAATCACCGACCTAAATCACCGACCTAAATCACCGACCTAAATCACCGACCTAAATCACCGACCTAAATCACCGACCTAAATCACCGACCTAAATCACCGACCTAAATCACCGACCTAAATCACCGACCTAAATCACCGACCTAGTTTTTTTTTTAATTATCTGGTTACAGGTAACGTATGTATGAGAACAATTTCCTTATTTTTAAGTGATGAACGGTTACACGTAATCTGAAATGGATCCTGCTTTATTACCTTTGACCTAGATTAAAAAAAGAAACACACAGTGACCAAAACATTTCCACAGAACTTACTTTCCAATGGCCCTGCAATCAATCAGATGAATTGTGTCAACACCAGTGGTTCACATTGTCTGGCTGTTGACACTAAAAGGTGCATTTTTGTGTGCAGAACTTTTTTTTTTTTAAAAAAAGGAGAAAGCAACTTGAAATAACATCTTCTCTGTAAAACGATAGCCATACTGTCAGAACAATAAATACATGTCCACACACGCCCTTATCCACACATATGGTCCCGGTTGCACACATGACGACGATGACGACATCCTGCTAGCTCTATCCCGAGGAAAATGTCAGGGAATGTGACAAACAGGCCAATAAAATCCCCTTACTTAGACCCACTCACGTAAACAGTAATCAAACCAGGCTGGTCAGTCTGGCGATGTAAAATCTTGTTAAATTTAATAATAATAATAATAATAATAATAATAATAATAATAATCTGTAGTAGAATTCTTCCTGTCAGCAGTCAATTTGAAAAGTAACCTGGGACCCTTTAGTTTCCAGGTGGCTCCCTTACTCCATCCCTGGCTCTGGACCTCAAAATGACCCCACCTGCAGTAATTCACAGCTCTCCAGCACATGGATCCTTAATGGCCTAGTTGCCTATCGACAGGGACTGAACAGCCATTGCAGTGGTGGCTGTGCAACCAAGATAGAAGCTAGCAATTTCGGAATGGACAAAGCCTTGTAAGCTTCGCGTACCACAATGTAAAAAGACGTCAAATATACAGCAGATGCTCAGCAACCTCTGCACACAGGCTAGCAACTAGACTCGTGTAATAAGTCCAGGCCTTGCTGATAAATAAACCTGGCCTAGCACAAAGGCCCTATACAGTTTGTGCAGACATGACCTGTTGGCTCTCAAGATCTACGACCGAGATATTTAAGAACGTTTACAGCCTTGAGAAATACCAGTTTTATTTCATAAGGCATAGCAGCCACATTAGCTGCTCATCAAAGGTGAGGCCCAGATATTTCACCTTTTCCTTAGGAGTGAGAACAGCATCCCCAGTTTTTAAAATGGGTACTTTAAAAAAAGAGAGGGCACAATTAAAATCGATGCAAACAGTTTTCTCCAAAGAGATTTTAAAACCTGTGGTGTTTACCCATTCCTCCAACCACCTGATTGCCAAATGCAATTGCTGAGTAGCCGTTGCAAGGTTGGAGGATGCACAGAAGACTGAGAAATTATCCACAAACAAGAAACAGTACCAGACGTCATACTGCAGATTTAATACTGTTGATTGCAATGGCACATACCCTGACAATCTGAACATTCCCCTGACGGACTTCATTCTCCTGCTTAAAATAGACAGGACACTCCCAACCTTGTATCTAAAATACCTGACAGAGGAAGGACTGTATGAAAGTGGGTAGATATCCATTGAACCCCCCCCCCCCCCCCACTGATAATAGAACTAAAACAACATACACTGATCAGCCAGAACATTACAGCCACCAACCTACTATCGATACAAGCCTGTCCACACGATAGCAGGAATGACTGCTAGTCAGACAGATGCACAGTTCATGTAGTATCAATGAGTGTGCTGTCTGTGTGTAGAATGGGGAAGGTGCGCAATATGAGTTTGACTGAGGTCAGATTATGATGGCCCAGAGCCTCAGCACAAGCATTTCAGAAACTGCAGGACTTGTCAGGTGCTTGATGAGAACTGTGGTGAGTGTCTTCAACATGTGGCAAAACCAAGGTTAAATCATGTTCAGAAATCATGGGGTTGGGTGACCACCTCTCATTACAGATGTCGGCCATCGTAGGCAGGGCACACTGGTGAAACAGGACAAGTGGCAAGCTGTGGTGGAACTAATATAAAGTTTAATGCTGGGCGGAGTATAAGAGTGTGTGAACACAGTGAACCGAACACTCCTAACAATGGGACTCCGCAGCCGACGGACCCACGTGTGCGCCAACCTGAACACCACATCAGCTCCTATTACTGAAAGGGGCATGTGACCATTGGCATGGGAGGGTCTGAATCCATCGTCTTCCAGAGCAACAGTTCCTTGACATCTGTACTGCTGGGCAGTGACAAGTTGGTGGCAGCTCCATTATGCTCTTGGGAACATTCATGTGGACATCCATGGGTCCGATGAAGCTCGTGCAAGGTACAATGATGGCCAATGAGTATCATACACAGGTTTAAGGCCACATACACCCCTTGATGACGATCATGTTTCCCGACAACAGTGGCATTTTTGAACAAGATAATGTGCCATGTCACAAGGCCAGGAGTGTGACTTAGTGGTTTGAGAAACACTGTGGTGAGTTCCAATTTATGTTCTGGCTCCCAACTTACCAGATCTGAACCCAATCTAACATATCTGGGATGTGATTGAACGTGGCATCGCAGCTCATCACCCCCTCCCCAGAATATACGGCAATTAGGTGACTTGTATGCAGATGTGGTGCCCACTCCCTCCAGTGACCTATTACTGCCTTACTGCTTCCATGCCATGATGCGTCACCACTGTTATCTGTACCAAAGATGGGCATACTGGCTATTAAGTAGGTGGTCATAATGTTCTGCCTGAACAGTGTAGTATCCTAGGCCTTTCCCAATTCAAAGAAGACATCAAACAAGGTGTTTCTTATTAAGAAAATTTTGCTGAATTACTGCTTCAAACAGAGTCAGGTTACCGAATGTTGAGGGATACATCCTCAATGCACACTGGCAGTGACTTAGTAAGGACCTTGTTTCCAGAACCCACACTAGGTACGAGTTGACCATATGCTCCAATGTCTACACAGCTTATGACTAATGATACAGTTAGTCTGATCCATTTTTAAAACTAGGATCAAAATAAATTCTTTCCACAAGTTGGTGAAGTCTCCTGTCATTAAATTTCAGTGAACAGCTGAAGGAGGACCTCCACCTCCAGGTCCAACTGTTTAAACATGCTGTATATTATCATGTCATGACTGGGTGTAGTATCATGAGCTACCGGCAATGTAGAATGCAAGCCCCACAGAGAGAGAGAGAGAGAGAGAGAGAGAGAGAGAGAGAGAGAGAGAGAGAGAGAGAGTGGTTGTATCCCTCCATGCTGGTGAAACGGAAATCTTAGTCAAGCCTCTCCTGTGTTTCGAATAATGATGAAAGCTGGACCCTAGCTAGAACTGGCCATGGTGGTCTGAGATGATGGAGCCATTGTCCAAGCAATGATCCTCAGTGATGTTATGAGACACCCCTGCTCTCGTGCAGCTGTTGTCGACAGTCCTGATATCTGCGTGGGGATCCTCCTGATGGTTTCCTATACTTCACTTGTGGTTGTTGACCTATTAATGGATTTCAGAAAATCTTACCAAGACCTCTGCTTACTCTATCAAATTATTCTCCCTTTGTGCACACCATCCACAAGGTTGCAAGTTTCCCATCTATAGGGCACTGATTGAATCTGCTTATAGCCACCCTCCCGACCCTGATCACAAAATGACACTCATTTTTCACCACGGAACAGGCTGCTGCCTAGGTGTTCCCACTGACTTCGGGATGGATGCATCCGTGGCATGGTGGATCATGGCTGTAACATTACCCATCCAATCCTGGATGCTGTCACATTGCTCAAAAACAGCCAACTGCTTGTAAAGCAACAAGTTAGCCTTTCTGAATAGCTATCTCTAATGCTTCCTTTCGGGACATGCTCCATCAGGCAGCACAATGTGCACTGAAGTCCCCTAAAAGGAGAAAGGGATGGGGTAGTTCAACAAGAATGTGCATGATGACACCACTGCAATGGTCTTGTGGGATGGTATGTATGCAGAGCACACCGTGACAGCAACACGGGCCATTCTCCGAGCAGCTAAAGCTTGCTGTTTTGTGGTGAAGGGCAAGGGTGAGAAGTTGACTATGTCCTTGATGAACACTGCTACCCCTCCTTCTGCCCTGTCACCGGTAAGGTCATCTTTTCTGTAGAGGTGACAGCCTCCAAGTACTGGTGCATCAGCCCATTTAAAATGTCTCTCTTTGAGATAGTGGCAAGAAGATCCATCCTGTATAAGGAGTTCAAGTCCTACAGAAGATTCCTATACCCATTAGTATTCCACTTGATTATGAGAGCTATTTCAGCAGTGTGGTTTTCATTTACTCCTATCCTTACACCAGGGTGGTGAAGCACTTTTGGAAAGAGGGTGAGTGGAGGGTCTGTCCAGGTCCAGTGACAAGACACCAAAGTCCATAATGTTGTCATCAGCCAGATGTGCCGGAATGACATCTGATGGCACCCAAGACAGATTTTGACCTGAATGTTGCGACCATTTCCCTAGTCCCTTTCCCTTCAGAGATGATGGAGACTGGGGGTGTTGAGAGGCACTCTGCTGCTTTTGGCGTACCCTCTCAATGCTCACTGCAAAAAATGTTGCTAGCATCTTCTGTCTAAGCTGCCTGGATAGCTATGTCTTTACTCACGTTGCTTTGACATGTACAGGAGCAAGTACAGGTGCTGGTGGTGGATAACTGTGCACTGGACAGCATTTGCATTGAGGCGTCTAACTTGGGGACAGGTTTCTGCAACACGGAATCATATGAAGTGGCAACAACGGGTTTTTGTCCTCATACTCTCTTTCAACTTCTGTGCAGGGTATAGCTTGTTCACTTATTTCCTGAATTTTGCATTTTGCAGAAAGAACAAGGCATTCTCAGCTACAGACTGGGTGCAGAACAGTTTATCCAGAGTTATGGAAACAGGTATTCGGTCTCAGCTTTATGGGGTGTCCTTCCACACTTCCCACAGATCACTTCACCTCCACAATCCAGCATCACACTGCCACAATGTTGGAATTTGTAGCACTGCATACGGTTAAGTATGTAATGCCTAACTATCGGAGGAACCCTGCCAAGACATGTTCAGGTAGTGTTGGAGAACTGAAGGTCACGAAGGCGGTGGTCTTCTCAATTTCTGCATTATTCCTTTGCATCCTCTGCTCCACATCCACTAACCCTCTGCAGTGTCCATTCTGGTTCAAGTTCTGCAGTGTTGATGTCCATAATATCATGGCACATAACCATACTCTTGTTTGAGTTGAGGGAGTTATGTAACTCAATAGTTATGACACAGTAACCCAATTTTTGCGACTTCATGAGTAGTTTCATCTGCTTTACCCTTTTTGTCTCAAATAATAAGGAATGATTTCGTAACTGCTTAATAGACTAAGGTACAAGCAAGCAATTCTAAGTCTTCATGGATACAGACAGGGAGACACTGACGGACACCCTATCTCCTACAAACACATTTGGATTTGACTCCAAGAGCCCCGTTACTAAACACGATTTAATTATCAGGAGGACCAGTCTCCCTAATTGTCTTGGATGAGTGGATGTGAGTACTCCCAAGCAGTAGACCCATCACACTTTGAGTTGCTAAGTCCGAGTTTGAGGGTTTCATCTTGGTCCCACAAGCAGCTCCACTCAGGATCCACTCAAGAGTCCCACTGCCTGAGTAAGTTAATAAAAATAAGGTGCAGTAGTTTCCCTAGAGGTTGCCCACTAATGACTGTTTCATCTCAACAACCACGCATCTCACCGGCAAGCAGCACCCCTCAAGATTGAGGTTTTCTTGAGAGGTTTTTACTATCCTTGGGATCTCAGTGGTCAAACAAAAATCTCCATACCCTGTGTCACACAACGTTCCACTGCTGTGCCATACAATGGTGGCTGAAACATGCCCAGAGTTTACAGTGAAAGAGGAATGGTGGTACTCATCAGTCCCCAGCTCAGGAACCCCGGGGTCTCCAATCCTGTATCCAAAAAACAAATGCTGAGCCCCTGAGGGTGGCTGCACACAGCTGTTGAGCAGCTTCGAATGGGCACCCCTGAGTAAACACTGAATACCACACAGAAATCTAATACTGCTATGAACTTCCAACCATATTGGGTCATTTTGCTATAAAACACCTATTTACAAGATCTGTCTCTCACATCTACTCTTATCGCAACCCTGTCAGTGACATTTCTTACCTCATGAAAGTCATGTTACACCACATACCAACTTCAATGTACAGCATCTAATGAGCATAGATCCAAACCAATGATTACCACCTAGCTGTCGGAAGGTCAACTCAGCTACAGAGCAGGCTTCATAACATAATGTGATTGAATTAACTGATGCTTCACAATCCACAGTATTTATATTCTCCCCTCTCCCCAACACACAGTTTTCTAAATTGTGCAATTTTCCTTATATACAGAATGTAGATGTCTTTACTCTTATGTACTCTGTATGGCTGCACTGAACCACTGATCAGGATATCTGAGCATGTAGCACACCTCTCATGCCAATTTGACATTTGTTATGTGCCACCTCCTTGGTACTGCAGTTTCAGTGACCAGCAGTACATACCGTATTTACTCGAATCTAAGCCGCACTTTTTTTTCGGTTTTCGTAATCCAAAAAACCGCCTGCGGCTTAGAATAGAGTGCAAAGCAAGCGGAAGTTATGAAAAATGTTGGTACGTGCCACCACAACTAACTTCTGCCGTCGAATATATGTAGCGCTACGCGGGCATGCTTTGTAGTTTGTAGGCACAAAGATAAATACTGGCGCCAAAACCTCTGCGTCAGTAAATAATTTTTTTTAAAAAAAAGTGGAAGACGAGCTTTTTTTCTCCGCTGCGAGTTTCGACCACTGCATTTTCATACATTATCCAACGAAGTAAATACAAATTCCGTGTTGTTCATCTTCGAATGTAGCAAAATTTCAGTGTACTACGAAAATCTGACTGGCAAGACTGTTTGGGATGTTTGTCAATATGGCCAACTCTATGTTCTGAATTTTTTCCTATCTGTGAGAAGAGATGGTTGCTAATAGGAACCTGATGAAATTTGAATCACATACAGTATTCTCTTCACCATAAGAATAATACGAATTAAACATTTTGCCATGTATTCTTTCGTGTTTGCTGCTATCTCATTTAAATCCTTCTGCCTAATAAACTACGAAACTAGAGTGAGACAACAGCAAACGCGGAAGAATATACGTATCGTGTCATGTTTATATTTGTATTATTCTTATGCCTAATAGTGATACAGTCAGAAATGAAGCACGGCAAGTGACTAGATTTTTAAATCTAAGATGACTCAAATTTCTTTGCAGAATTTGATGTAATAAAGAAGCGGCCGCAAAGATTTTCAAACGGAGAAAATTTTCGCCTAACTCTCGTTCAGAACATGTTCAATCATACGCAGTCTATTATTTGATTCTTGTTGATCATTATCAAAGAAAGCAGCAGTGTAAGTAACATCTCTTGCCATTGTTTCACTAATGAGACGATTCCTCTCTCTCTCTCTCTCTCTCTCTCTCTCTCTCTCTCTCTCTCTCTCTCTTTTTTGTACGCGGCGGTAGCGCGCGCAAAAGCAAGCCATGCCGCGAGCCGCGACAGGCCGTAAACACGCACTATCAGAATGCGACAAACAATGCATGACACGGTGCAGTAATGCATTTTCAGCTTAAGAGTGACGCAAACACCTATAACAAAGAAAACGGCACTTATCAAATCAAAGCAAAATAAACAATCGATTCATACTAGCCGAGGCACGTGAAAAAGGAGGGGTACCCGTATAAATACGGACGGAGCGCCTGACGCATAGCAATGGCTACCTGGTAAAGCTTAACTGCTAAGCTTACGACTCAAACCAAACTACTGTAGCTGTATCGTCATTCATTCGACCTAAATTGAGTCTCATATTACAATGGACCAACTTTGTTTCGATTTGGAGGTGCGGCCTAAAACTTTTCTCTCCCCTTGAATTTCGAGTCTCAAATTTCAGGTGCGGCTTAGATTCGGGAATTTTTTTTTTTTCCTTTATTTCGAGTCTCATTTTTCAGGTGCGGCTTAGATTCGAGTAAATGTATTATTTTTTCCAATGTTAGAAGCAGCACCTTCCCATGTGTGCCCCAGTGTTACGGGCAAGGGGGCGCACTGGCACGGATGCGTAAGGATCCACACAGCCACCTCCACACATATGCATCACATTGTAAGAAGGAATCGAAGCATGCTGCACTTCCTGATTATTAGCAAACCTGCATGGCCATTAGGCAAACACAGAGTAGAATATTTTTTCTACAAAGTATCACTACTTTTGCGAATTCAACAGTAAATGTTTAACCTTGAGGTTTAATCTATTGCTCATTGTCATTTTCCTCAGGCTTTTAGTTAAACAACTCTTAATCCCTATTGTATCAGCAATTCTCCAATTAATCTTTTCGGAGCTGAAAGCAAATTACCCTCATCTGATTGAAGAGGTCTCTCAAAAGCACAAAACTGACTCATTATTACTTTAGACCTTTCAACTTAAAAGTCAGAAGTCTTTCATAACTTCATATGACTCAAAAATACTTACTTTTCTCTTCCCTGGTTTCTTCAATATTCTCTAATCCTTCAATTTCACCTTCAGGGCGATCAAGACCGGGATGGTTATTGAACAAGTTGGCAACAAATGCAAGGTTAAGTTTGTAAATTCCATTAGTCACATCACTCGGTGTGACAAAACTACGACAACCCAGTTTCCCAGCTTGCTGGAGCATTATTTCTGCACGTCGCAGAAGATCTGGCTCCTGTAACAAAAATCAATTCAATTACATTTAATGTAGCCACCCCCCTTAAAATTACATACTGATCACTTGGGAGAAATGTAGATAATGCAGCTCTCATAACAGGTGTTCATTTGGCCCTCTACTGGTGATTTAAGTCATGGCAGTGAAGTACGTGTGTGTGTGTGTGTGTGTGTGTGTGTGTGTGTGTGTGTGCGCGCGCGCGCGCACCAGTTTATTTTATGGAATCACCACAGTAAGACATTCCACATGGAGACATGACATTAGATATTCCAATGACCATAACACAAATGAAGCTTCATGATTTATTGGTGAATGAATGTGGGCATGGGAATGGGCATGGGCATATAATGTTCCACACAGCCACCTCCCCCCATATGCATCACATTCTTTGCAGATTCTTTATAACATGGTTTGAGAAGAGTGGCCATAAAAATATCCTACCCAACACGGATCAGAGACAAGTGTCATATTTTATCAATGAAATTTGGTTTCAACCTGACCATAAATGGCAGTGTCAGTGAATGTAGATCTATCTCATCCAGTTTCCAAGTGAACACCGTGAAAGTAACCCCATGCAATAGGCATTTGGAGTATGGTACCTCGCAACATGTCATCGCTCACACCAACATATACATCAGCATGTTTTCAATGAGCAAAGCAATGCCAACTGGACAGCAGCTGAATGAGCTATTTAATGTTGCCTGAAGAGTCACAATTTGTCCCTTTTTCATTCAATCATGGGGTCACGTGAGCTAACAGCCCAATGACCCATCTAACTTGCAATGTGTTGAGGTTCAAGTTTAAGCTACAGATAATTCTGTGACTGGGATGTTTTTCATAGCATTATTTTGGCCCAAACCTTCAGGTTACTACTAACATGAACCAGGATGTTTATTTCAAGATTCCCAGCGACTGAGTGTTGCCCCCTCTTCTAAATCTTCACGAATTGTACAATGTAACAGCTCCAGTCTGTGAAGGTAACAATAGCCATGTTCACAGTGCAACAAGCATAAAATTTGCTGTTTGACGAACATTGGGGCACTACATCACAGCTTAACTGACCTACTGTATCACCTAATCTTCATTCGACAGAAAATGTCTGGGATTATTTGAAATAGTGGGTGAAATGTTACAGTCAATATCCTCTGACCTTCCAGTTTCTGCAGCACACTAACTGATCCATTAAATTTCAGGAGTGCAGTCACATAAACAACTATTACTACTATTAATATTTCACCCATATATCCTTCAGCCATCTTCAAGGTGAGCTAACAGACAAGCTATTGTTTTAAACCACAGATATTCAAGAGCCAGAGACATTGATCAGTGGCACAGAATGTGTGTGTCTACATGGTCAAGCCATTCTGAAATACTGAGGTATCATTATTGGCTGCACTGCAGCAACATCTTTCTGAATTTATTAATAACACCAGACTTCATGACTTGTCCAGTTTCAAACTGGTGTATCTATCAAATTCTTCACCAAATAAATTCCAGCTGCTTCTTTTACAACTAAGTGACCAGTGTCGATGCAGTGCTCTGCTACAGCTGATTTTTTGGGCTGTTACGAGTTGAGTGTACCTATGATGTTCCATGCAAGTTTCATGGACGGTGAGAGTCTTCTTCCTGATGTACGGAAAGCTAGACTCGCAGAATATTCTGCAAACCCCAGCCTTGTGGAGCATCAAGTCACCTTTAACAGAACTCAAAAGTGCTGCTGTCTTCAGTGGACGATGAAAAATCACTCACTTCATGAGGATAAAAACTATTTTGATGGTGGGTTTCCCCCACAAACAGCACGAAAACCATAACTCTGTCTTCTTCCTCAGTCTTCTTGTCATTCACCCTGATGTCCACCGAGGGTTTTATTCATAGCGCCTTATGTACCAGTTGAGGAGAATACCCATTTGCTTCAGAAATGTCCTGTCAGTGCCAGAGCTCATCCTGTAGACTGTTCTTGTAAGCAAAGCTATGTAAACCAAGGTTCTGATGCCAATCATCATCTGGGAAGGGTGGTGACAGCTAGTTGATGCACCCAAGTCGGTAGGCATTGGCTTCTGATAAACTGCATGCCCCATGGTGTCATCTCTGATGAATCAAAACATCCAAAAATGGGAGGCATCAGTACTTCTTTATTTCCATCGTATTTTGGATTTTTCCATGGGTAGAATTTAAATGGTTTAAAAATTCCTGTAATTTGCCTTCAGCATGCGGCCACAGGACTTGCATGTCATCAAAATACCTCCAAAATACTCTAGATTTCAAAGATGCAGATTCCAGTGCCTTTTCCTCAAAGTCCTCCATAAACAAACTGACCACCAAAGGCAACAAGGGACTACCCAAGGTGACACTGTCACTCTTCAATAAAAAAAAATATTGTTATTTAATAAGTAGTATGTCGAGCTCACAACATGTCTGAACAAAGATGAAAGCTTCAAATAGCAACAGAACCAAATAGCTAGCCTTGTTGTTAATACTCTGTGGGAAAGCGTGCTGTCCACATACACAATTATGTGGGCTTTATTGGCAAACTTAAATCAGCACTGTACATTCTCAGTGGCTTATTTGTCACATTTGGTGCGGCTTCCCTGATCACCAATGTACCTCTTTCAGAATCTCTCTCTTATTGGAAAAAGTTTTGGTTAAGAGGTTTCAGCTTTTTAACATGTCCCAACTGTGAATTCTTTTCATTCAATAGTAAATTTTTTGAACAGTGACCATTACCTTCAGTAGTCCCTTATCACCTTCTTTCAAAAATTCCTTTTTGGGGGATCTTGAGGAGGTGGCATTGGAAACTGCTGGTTACAAATCCACAGTATTTTTTTAGGTATGTTGACGTACTTTTAGTGTGGTCCCATAGTGAGGATAAACTAAAAGAATTTCTAAACCATCTAAATTCAATCCACGAAGAAATTCCTCTTACGACAGAAACCAAAAAGGAGTAATGCCTTCCATTTTTTGATGCTTCGGTTTGTTGCAAAGATGATGGCACACACTGGGACACGTAGTTTGGACAAAGTCAACTCGCATACATTAAAATTTACATGCAAATAACTGCTACCATCTTTCCCAGATGTCTTCAGAATCTTGGTCCACAGAGCATTGCTGATGAGAACATTCTCCAGAATGAACTTTTACACTTATCGGGGCTTTTGAAGTAAAGGGGTATTCTCCATGTCAGATACACTATGTGATCAAAAGTATCTGGACACCTCCAAAAACATATGTTTTTCATACTAGGTGTATTTTGTTACCACCTACTGCCAGGTACTCCATATCAGCGACCTCAGTAGTCATCGTGAGACAGCAGAATGAGGCGCTCCGCAGAATTCACCGACTTCAAACGTGGTCAGGTGATTGAGCGTCACTTGTGTCGTACATCTGTACGTGAGATTTCCACACTTTTAAACATCCCTAGGTCCACTGTTTCAGATGTGATAGTGAAGTGGAAACATGAAGGGACACGTACAGCACAAAAGCGTACAGGCTGGCCTCGTCTGTTGACTGACAGCGACCACCGACAGCTGAAGAGGGTCGTAATGTGTGAAAGGCAGACATCTATCCAGACAATCGCACAGGAATTCCAAACTGCATCAGGAACAACTGCAAGTACTATGACAGTTAGGCAGGAGGTGAGAAAACTTTGATTTCATGGTCGAGTGGCTGCTCATAAGCCACACATAACACCAGTAAATGTTTCTATTGGACAATTGAACAGTGGAAAAATGTTGTGTGGAGTGATGAATCACATTGCACAATGTGGCGATCCGATGGCAGGGTGTGGGTATGGTAAATGTCCGGTAAACGTCATCTACCAGCGTGTGTAGTACTAACAGTAAAATTCGGAGGTGGTGGTGTTATGGTGTGGAAGTGTTTTCATGGAGGCGGCTTGCACCCCTTGTTGTTTTGTGTGATACTATCACAGCACAGGCCTACACTGATGTTTTAAGCACCTTCTTGCTTCACACCATTGAAAAGCAATTCAGGGATGGCAATTGCATCTTTTAACACGATCGAGCACCTGTTCATAATGCATGGCCTGTGGCGGAGTGGTTACACGACAATAATATTGGTGTAATGGACTGGCCTACACAGAGTCCTCACCTGAATCCTATAGAACACCTTTGCGATGTTTTGGAACACAGACTTCATGTCAGGCCTCACCGACCAACATCGATACCTCTCCTCAGTGCAGCACTCCCTGAAGAATGGGCTGCCATTCCCCAAGAAACCTTCCAGCACCTGATTAAATGTATGCCTGAAAGAGTAGAGGCTGTCATCAAGGCTAAGGGTGGGCCAACACCACATCGAATTGCAACATTACCGATGGAGAGAACCACATACTTTTAAGTCATTTTCACCCAGGTGTCCAGATACTTTTGATCACATAGTGTACGTATTGTACTGTGAATAAAACCTGTGTACGTAAGGAATGAGGAAGACAGACAGACAGACTTATCTTCAAAAATAGGTTGAATCCTCACCAAGCACAAAGTTTAAGTGATTTTTTTAGCTCCACTGAAGACACCAGCACTTTTGAGTTCTGTCAAATGCAATTTGATGCTCCATATGGCTGGTCTCTACAGGATCCTTTGAGAATGTAGCCTTTGTACATCAGGCAGATGACTCTTACAGTCCATGGAACAATACATACCACTATAGACACACCCAGCTTTTACAGCCCAACAAATTAGCAGTGGCAGTGCACGGTATTGATTCTGACACATGTGGTATAAAAATGTCTAAATTCTAATATCGGCTTCATCTTTTTGGGACCCTGTTGTGAAAGAAGTGAAAGAAATTCATTTGGTAAAGAATATAACAGAGATAGTGGTTTCAACCTGGGAAAATCATGGAATCTGACACTTTCTTTAACAGACTCATAAAGACATTGCTACAGTGTAGCTAATAATGATTCATCAATATCCCACCATGGATTAACCTATAGCCATAGAGTCAATTTATGCACACTATCTGCCACCAACCAACATCTCTAGCACTTTTGGATCTGTGGTTTAAAACAAAAGAATGAGTAGCACGCAACTGCTGTAGAGTTAAAAAGTCATTCAAGATATAACCTGACAATAGCCAAATCCCAGTGGCAACTTATTCCAGTGAGAAGACATCAGCAAGTGGCTTAAAATTTATCCAAAATCCATTGTTGACAAAGGGTACACTACTAATGTCAGAATTTATTGGCACAAGGAATAGGATAGGAGGATAGGAAGAGGGGGAACAGTCACTGTGAGGGAATCTACAGGGTGAGCTGGGGGGGGGGGGGGGGGGGCTGACATGACAGGGAAGGGAGAGGTGGGTGCTGAGGTGAGAGGCTGAAGAGGATGGCAACGTGCATGTGCATGTGCATGTGCATGTGCATGTGCATGTGCATGTGCATGTGCAGGCACAGGCTGAAGGGGGCGGAGGCACAGATGCAAAAGGGGATAGACGGGTGGGGGGAGAGGAGGAAGGGGCGGGGGGGGGGGGGGCTGCGGAGGTGACAGGCCGACAAGGGTTGGGCCAGTGGGTTGAGAGGGAGAGGCACAGTGGTGAAGGGCTAACTGGGGGAGAGGAGGGTAGGGTGGGCAGGCAGCATACAGAGATGACTGCCTGATGGGAGGCCACGGAGGTGACAGCTGATGAGGAGAGGGGTAATGAGGTGATGGACAAGGATGAGGTGAATTGCAAGTGGGAGAGGAAGAGATGTGTGCATTTATGTGACACACACATACGTGGGTGAAGCCGTGGGAGGGGACATGGCTAGGATCTTAAATACACAGCTAAAACTTCAATACACAATTTTTTAATAATAGCATCAGTGTTGTACGATACTGATGGTGAATCAGCTGCTCTTACTGCTGTCGTTTTATGCAACCTGTAGTGTTCTAGTTTGCCTTCATAAACCACATGCAAGATTTTCATATTTTCTTGCTTGCTACACGCAAACTGTTAGTCCTACAATAAAAATGATCAGGACCTTTTTGTATGAAATTTAATGTACTTAAATTGTATACTAGGCTTGAGGCCATAGTTTGAGTTATTCAAGAAAAATGTACAAAATTACCTTCAAACTCGCCCTATTCTCACACTCAGCCCCCATCTTTCAGGGTTTCTAGTATGTTGTTCATGGCACTCCCTTCTACTACTGTACAAATATTAGTGACTGCATGAATTACTTCCCTCATTCAACATTTTTTTGTCTTCTTTAATTCACCTTATTATGACACTTGCCCAGTTTTGCACTTACATATTGTAAAATTGAGGTCTGTGTAAATTTTACGTAACAGTTTTGTGAATTTTAACACCATAAAAAAACATTTTACTTCGTCGTATTTGTCAGGCCTTCTGACTACCAAAGTACTGTGCTTGTAAGTGTCAAGTCTGCATCAAATTGTTAATGTATAATTAGTTTATGTAAATAAGTTATACACAACTGCAACCAGTCACTTTTTTCAATAATAATGCTTTATTACATTAACCGGTTTTCAAACCCTTTCAGGTTCATCTTCAGATGATTTCGGGAGGATCCGGGAAGTTACATCATTACTGGTAGTAGCATAATGCTGGGTGCTGGTTTGTGACAGTATAAGCGGCTTTTTTCGTATCTGTCTGCCTCCATTTTGGTGTCCTGAACACTTTCACACGAACTATATTAGTTCACACTTTAACAGTGACACTTTACCAGCATCCAGCATGCACTTTACAACAGTTGTAAACTTGTTGTTCACAGTATTAACAGGCTTTCTTTCAGCCTTCCTCCTCTCATACCAGAACGGAGTTGTCCACATCTGACTGTCAGCTCTCACTCCAAATGCTTGTTATTTCATATTTCATCCTTGGGAAATGAAGCTAGTAATAGAATACTGTGGGTGATTCAGCTGGAAGTAGATGAGCTGACAAATCTCATTCCAGGTTTGGGAAAGACAGAGATGATCACTTCTTACAGGTTTTTCAAGTTCTCTCACACTATCCATCCAGCACAGCACATTGATATGTTCCACAACAGAGATTAATACAATTACAGAATTTTTGGATAACAAGCCACTTGTCTTTAATAAAAGTATCAAACAATTTTCTGATGTTGCAATCACTTCTGATGTGAATGACCTAGCGAGCTCATTATCAGCTGGAGGCAAATGGCCAACAGTAATATGGTTGCAAAGCCCCAAGCAGTAAGCAAAATTCAGTACAAACCACATGACTTTCCCTTACACTTTTAGAAACAGGTATGTGGTCTTGACCATTGATCTGAGTACATCTTAGCTGTCACAGGGCATCTCACCTGATGTATTTACAGCTCATCTCTGTGAATGGACCCAACAAGCACAGAGAGGGTGGGTTTGGTTAGTCACTGTGTGCTCCAATGTTAGGTAGATGATGGAGCTCAGTCAGAGAAATTACAGGCAGTCAGGAAAAAGGCCTGCATTCACTTGGTAGGTCTACCGTGAGATCTTGTCAGAGATGTGGAGGAGGCACTGCCAGTAACTACTGAGCGCACTGACAGCAGCTGACTGCAAATCTTGCCTCATGACAGCATGACTGACACCTGAAATCGGGGTTCAGTTGTCATCCTCTGTTACTGCAGATAGCTAGATGAAATGGTGAAGACAACTAGCCTCACATGCTGTGGGCTACTAGGATACTGGTAGCAATGTGTGTGGAATGCACACGTGGGATGTTTTTAATGGAAACTCTTCTACAAGCCTGATAAGGTGCAAATTTATTTTGGAGATGAGACATCAACTATGGAGAGTATTACTGACATTGCAGGTCAGAAAGTAAGTTAGTGTAGTAGTAGTTAACTACACCAGCATTCATGAAAAAATTCCAGAAATAGTCTTGCTTATAAACGGCAATAATGTGCACGTAGAACTAGAGTTGAAAGCTGTATGAAATTTCAAGTGAAGAGAAATAAAATTTTAAATTCAGATTGGAATGTCTATTTCAAAGACAGGCAGTATGGCAGTGATGGTGGTGTGTTTATAGCTGTAAATAATGCAATAATATCTTAAAAGGGTAGTACAGATTCTGGATTCAATACAATTTGGGTTTAGTAAGTGTGAAAGGTGGTTAAAATGTGGTAATTAGAATCTTTTTACGAGGCTCCAGCCTCAAGAGCTATACAATGGAAAAATTTGAGAAAGTATTATATAAATTTTCTGATAATGTTATAGGGTTTGGAGGGGGTAGGGGGATTCAGTTTACGACCTATAGACTGCGAGACTAATATGACGTATGTGGATGGTAGTACAGCGATTACTGCTGTATTGTTCTAAAATGCCTTATCTCAGCACTAACTTCAGGACATAGAGGATTGGCTCATGAGAGTAACACAATATCTCACTGTTGCAAACACCCTTGGACTGTCATACTAGACAGAGGGCAAGCAATGTTACATGTTTACCTTTGTCAAGAAATGGCCCTGTCTAGACAGTTTACTGTTTGTATGCAGTATCAGCTCTCCATACTTCTACTAAGCGGTTGGCAGAATGTTTATGAGCAGTGTTATAGGATATTGTCCTTAACATTACATACAACAACCAGACCGCCTACATCTTAACTTCAGCACAACCTGGTGAGGATTTAGAGTAAGTTTGTTATCAGAGCTATTTCTCTACTTTATTCTTTAAAATGCTGTAGCTTCAGCCTAATTTCCTGTTTTGTTTAACTGCAAGCAACCTGAAGATTTTCAAAGAGATTGCTTGTATAACACAATAAATGTAAAAAAAAAAAATACACCGGCAGTGGCATTCATTAAGCACGAACACTTAAACTGTTGAACTGTTAAGACTGGAGCCGGGATTACATTACCAGAACATTGAGTGAAGAGTGGGGTCGAGTGATCCCGTAAAGCACTGGGGCACTAATGAAATATCACTCAATTAACAATCATTTATTAGTGAGAATTTTATGTCACGCCGTTTTCTTCCCAGCACTGCTTAGCAGCGACCACGCTGCTTATAAGCCAAGGTGACACATCAGCGCCCCACGATGGACTTCCTGAGCACAGATCCTTGCACTGCCTGTGGCCAGCACTACGGTCCTGTCAGAGGAGGGTGCAGCAGCCATGCGTGCCTGCAGTTTGGTGTGGCTGTGGCACGTCAGCGCTCTCCAAAAGTGAAGTTGCACTTAGGCTGAGCCCAGGAAGTACGCATACCACTTTCATCAGTTGTCAAGATGGTGTGTAGACTGAAGACCCAGCAGTAACATTAACATCCTGTGTAGCAGTTCCAGTACAGACGCAGTGTAGCAGTACTTTTACTGTCTCAGTAGTGGTGACACAGGTGCCCTGCAGCTAAGCTGAGCAGTCTGCAGGTAAGCAGACTGGGTTTTCATCCATGAAGACTGGCCTGGCCTCCATTCCAAGTCAGTGACTACTGTATCAGACAGGACTGCGAGATGCAGACCAGTCCCCTCTACAGTCAGACAGCTGTGGACTTGCAGCTATGGACTTCAAGTTAGTGGCAGCTTCTAGACACTTTTACCATAGCATCCTGCACCTTAATAGATCTGGTATCTGTAACGCACATGGAAAGGATAAACTATCACAATGAGCATGAGGAGTGTAGAGAATTTATAGATGGTGATAAACTCATATGCAACTTCAGACATGTGATGAAGGACACTATACAGCACAAAGTAGCACTTTTATAACATTTCCGATAGTGCTACTTTCCACACAAGCATAAAAATCCCAACCAAGTTTCCTGGGATATATCTCAGAGGTCAGTGCTCGGCACTGTAGTGCAGTCTGTCCTCCTGGGTGTTCAGGGTCTGTATCAATCCAGCTGTCTTGCTTCTTTGGTCCTGTTGATGAAATGTTTCATGTAGTCATCCCAAGCATTGTGCAGTTGAAACTATCATTTTCGACTAGTGGCCATGGAGCAGAAAGAATGGTGTGAAGCCTTTAGTATCTTGCTTCACTGTGTTATACGTGAACATCACAATGTTATATCATACCCCAAACCCTTTTATTTGACATCAACATATATCAAGAGCATATCTGCCAGCATTTTATTAAAGCATTCTATGAGGCCATTCGTATGTGAATGGTAGGCATCACCTGCGGGTGATGTCGCAATATGAAATTAACTCTGATACTAGTCTACACTGGAAAATTTTTCCATGGTCAGAGATGATCACACATGGTGCTCCATGCTTCAAAAATGACACCCCCTACAAGGAACTCTGCAATTTCTGGAGATGCAGCAGTCAGCACAGCTTTAGCGACAGCATAGCAGTTGAGGTAGTCAGTGCAGACTATTGCTCACTGATTCCCGTTAGTCAACTTAAGGAACCTCCAAGAGTTCTATTCCAATTCAGTGGAATTGTACTACTACAGGCGGCATTAGTACAAGACGCCCTGGAGGCAATTGCAGCATATGATTCTGTCATTGACATTCCTTACAGTGGCTCAATGTCAAACAGATCCATAGACATCTGGCCAATTATACCTGTGTTTGATTACATCTAGAAGCTTCAGGAATCTTAGGTGAACAAGTGTTGGGACTGTCATGAAAAACTTCAGGATAGCTGGCCGTAGTTTAGGCAGGATGATGACCAACCCTTTCTGCCCCACTGGGTCATAGTTACTCTTATATAATGTTCCATTACTAAAATGTCCTTTTGTCAGTTCCTCCTCCTTCACGGCTTGTATGCTTTTCAGCAGTGCTGGATCTCCTGCTGATTCAGTACCAATGGCTTAATGTAGCAATGACTAAAAGTACATCCATATTCCTGTCTTCTGCCATACAATTCCTTGAAAGGCAGCCAGGGCCTTGTGCTTGCATCCACTTTCGGATACCACTGTGATGAACTTCTAAAGCCTCAGTGCCCATTTCACCATGGATTCGCCAGGCTAACCAGCCAGCACAAGGGTAAATTATTTTGCAAATAACTATGACTCGAAAAATCAACAGCAAGGCACTCTTTCTCAGTTGTAGAGCAGTTCCTATTGGAAATCATAGTCGTCTGGAAGTATACGCTATCACCTTTTCAGCACCTTCCTGTATTTGCACTAGAACTCTACCTGTTCCAAAACCACTAGCGTCTGTGTGAATTTCTACCTTGACATTCTCATCATACAATGTTAGACTGGGAAAGACTTTCGTGCCTCCTTATGACAAAGGAAGATCTTTCTTGCGCTTCTTTCCAGGAAAATTTGGGATTTCCCTACAGTAGTTCCTGTATGGGATTTGCCTTGGAACAGAAGTCCTTTACAAATTGCCAGTACTATGAGGGCTGTTCAAAAAATTCTGGAACTTTGTCCACAAAGTCTTCTCCGCTTACCTTTCACCTACTGTGCATGGTCTCCTTCCAAAGACTCTCCTCCACAATTGATACATCGCTCCGAATGCCATTTCCATTTCTGGAAGCTGTCTTAGTACACCTCTTGTTAGATCGCAGGAAGTGCCGTCTGTGAAATTTCTTTACTTTTTTTATTTCATCTATCATTGCAAATCTTCATCCCTTCAATGGGTTTTCAACTTTGGAAATAAAAAAAGTCCACAGGGGTCAGGTTTGGAGAGTACGAAGGATTAGAGAGTACAGTGATTTCATTGTTTTGGTCAATAGTCATGCATCAAGAGGGATGAATGTGCAGGCGCGTTATCATGATGCAGCAGCCAAGAATTCTCTGACCCTATTTCAGGCCATTTCCTTCTCATATTTTCTCACAAGAATCACAATATGTCCCAATAGTACTATTGATTAACCTTTTGTCCCTGTAGCATGAATTCACGATGAACTAATCATTCAACGTCAAAGGAAACTACCAGAATGACTGACATTTGACCTGACCTGACAAGCTTTTTTGTTCTTGGAGAACCTTTTCCAAGCCACTGTGAAGATTGAACCTTGGTCTCAACATCATAACCGTAGACCCACGTCTCATCACCAAATGTGTTTCTCTCAATGAACATCTCTTTCTCATTTGCGCGATCCAAAAGTTCTTAACAGATTTGAGGCGAAGGTCTCTCTCATCTTGAATTGTAAGCACGAAGACCAACTTGGCGGCAACATGATGCATTCCAAGATGCAGTGTTAAGGTTTCACGGCATCATCCAACTGAGATGTTGCATTAATTCCTGATGTAGGTTCAGTGTAAGTAGCAGACATACAGGCTGGTTGCAGGCCCTCAACTGCCCTCCTCCTAAACAAAACATGGCCGTCACTGACACAGAGGCAGAACCAGCTTCCATGAGAAGAAACAACAGATCTCAGCCTTGCCCTAAAATGAGCTCTTGCTTGACACTACTGAAGTTGCAAATAGTGGTTGTTTGCGGTCAGTGGAATGAAGGCTAAGTCTGGCTTGGAGCTGTCCTTGAAGTAACCAATTTGTATTGTCACTGTGGTGCCAATTGCTGCTCAAATTGCTGCTGCAGATGCAGTACAGTGTGCCAGAACAATACGCTGAACACAATAGTCTTCCCTCTTGGTAGTGCCACATGGCCATCCTGAGCCTAGTCGTATTGCGATCATACATTCTGAAGACCCCCAGTGCCAGCAGTTGTGTAGTGGCTACATTCCTCCCAAGTGTTTCTGCAATACTGCAAAAGGAACATACAGCTTCTCATAGCTCTATTACATGATCTCAGTTAAACTTAGTGAGCTGTTGATAATGGTGTCTGAGTAACAACTCACCACATCCAATTTCAAAGGTAACTAATGCTCACAAGCTTCCCTGCTTTAATTAAAAGCAACCCTTATTTACATCATCATAGTGGCATTACCAGCACCACTCTTATGTGACTGGCATGAAACTGGAATAGATATTGTCATTCAGATATAAAAACATGCCTACCAACTTTCACTTATGTCACACAACTCTTTGGTGTTGCTTTGACCTTCATTAACAGTTTGGTTAGTGCAGGAGTATTGTTCCTCAGTCTGTGACCCTCTTAACATAAGAAATATAGAATGAGATTTTCACTCTGCAACACAGCGTGCGCTGATATGAAACTTCCTGGCAGATTAAAACTGTGTGCCGGACCGAGACTCTAACTCGGGACCTTTGTCTTTTGCGGGCAAGTGCTCTACCAGTTCTGCAAGGTTCACAGGAGAGCTTCTGTAAAGTTTGGAAAGTAGGAGACGAGGTACTGGCAGAAGTGAAGCTGTGAGGGTGGGGCATGAGTCGAGCTTGGGTAGCTCATATGGTAGAGCACTTGCCCGCAAAAGGCAAAGGTCCCGAATTCGAGTCTCGGTCCAGCACACAGTTTTAATCTGCCAAGAAGTTTCATAAGAAATATAGACAATTGAAAGGACAGCAGCCCATTTCATCATAGGCATGCTTAGAAGTGCTGAAGCATCATAGGTATGCTCATCTAATTGAAGTGACTAATGCTACAATAGAGGCATTTTGTATCACGGTGATTACTGTTTAATTCCAAGGGCACACATTCCTAAAAGATTCACCCAAGGTATTTCTTCCAGAACATATATTCCGTGAGAAGATCATGAAGGTAGAATTAGAGATATCTGAGGCCTTACAGTAGCTTACCAACAGTTGTCCTTCCCAGGCACCATTTGCAACTAAAAAGGGAAAAGGGGAAGTGAAGGTGTTATACAAAGTTTCTTCCGCCACACATCATACTATGGCTTTCGGAGTATAAATGTATATTTACCAAACTTGAAATTATGACAACCAATCTAAATTGTGTATCTAAAAAAAATCAATGTTTGAAAATATAATTGGATGGATAGAAAAATCTACTCACCAAGTGACTGCAGTAGAAAACACACACAAAAGTTAGGCTAAGTGTAAGCTTTTGGAGCCAGTGGCTCCTTTTGGCAGAAGGGTTGAAAGAAGGGTGAAGCAAAAGGACTGGAAAAGTTTAGGAAATGGGGATACTTACAGGAAAGACTTACAGGAAAGACACCCAGAATGCCCGATCTGGGGTGAGTTACTGGACAGAACAATATGGAAAGACTCTTTCCTTCTCATCCCATCTGGTAAGTCTCCTCAGATCCCGGATTCTGGGCGACTTTTCCGTAACTCTCCCAATTTCCAAACCTCACCAGTGCTTTACCTTCATTCTTTGTGCCAATGGCACAAAAAACTTTCATGTGTTTTTTCTCCCCCTGAAACTTTTATTAGTAGATTTTGTTATTTATCCAATTATATTAAATCTAAATGGTGTAATGGTTTTAAAATGCTGCTGTTATTAGCCTTAAAGTGATGCTATGACAAAAAATCTTATCACTTGTTGACATTTCAAAATTTACAGAGCTGCAATCAGAATTTTTCATGAAGCTACATCAGGAAAAACAAATTACTACACAGCTTTAACGAGTACATTTAATTAAATAATCCACTAGTGTCAACTAGCAGCTGATTCTTGAAGTCTGTTAAAGCATTGGCAATCTTTGGTTAACATCCTTTACTTTATTTCCATTATACTTAAAGAAACTTACCATTAATGCTTCCATTGTCACACCACTTTCTGGTGGTGCAATCTGCTTCAGCAGGTATGTATAAATTTCTGAATCTACAATATCTCCCTGGAAGTTGCCACACCTCCTATACGGACAAGTAGTAGGAAAACTGCAGTTAATAGGATGCTCTATGGATGTCTACACACAATTTTTAAATCCAAGGAAATGAACAACAGAAACATGTATCCATAGATGAAACCATTAGAATAAAAAATAAATATATTGAACAGAGAAAAATACCTGGCTACTCCAGCCCTTTCAAGGTGATGGTTCACCCATCTTAGCAAGATAGCTTCAGGTGATAATTTCATTAGATCCTCTATGTGTTCCCCATCAGACAATAAAGATGTCAAACCTGGGCAGTTCTCCAAAGTTATCTGATTGAACAATCCAATCTGTTGGAAACAAAATAACATGTTACTGCACTGGAACATAATCAACGAAGGACAGGGCCAACAGCCTGTTAAACTGAGTCCTGCACTTTGCATGGGATTTTTGGAGAATTTTTCTGTTTTGTTTCTATTTGGCACAGAGAGAAGTCTATCCATGTAACTTTTCCCTGAAAATTGTGTAATAAACTATAGCAAAGTTACTGCTGCACATTCTGAGCTGAACAGCCTCATCCATGACAAGTCCTAAATACCACCAAACACTGGCTGGCTTGTGAGAATGTGCTACCCACATATGCAATTTATACTCAAGTAACCACTGATTTCTAGAATGTGAAATTTATGTTTTCTGAGCATGCTGCCACTATCCAGTGTATCTTCTGGCAAACAAGGAATATCAAATTCCAGAAACTCTGAGGCAAGAATATATTTAATTTCCTCAAAAGTCAAAAAAGTATGTCTTGCTGCATGACTGGCCAAGTACCTGCCTAGTTTCGTAGCTGTAGCTTCACAGAATGAAAATGATACAGCATGTGGCTCATTCAGTGTTGAATGAACATGTTTGCATTTTGTACCACTTCTGTTGCATGAACAACCATATTAAATCTTTTGCTTCCTTTTTTTACCCTAGGATAAAATTATGCACCCACGTTTCATTGTTTGTCCTCATATGCAACACTGGCCATCTTCAACAACCTTATGTGTCAAATAGGATAAATGAAGTGACTAGGCTGTCAAGATTTTGCTGACATTTGTTTTGGAATTCAAGTGAATACATCTTGCAGTAATGCAAGTGATCAAGACTGACATTCCACACCTTAAAGTTTCTATACCTGGAATGCACTTTCAGCTGACAGAACAAAATGTTTTTGCCCCTGCACCATTTCAGTCATGACACTATTGGGTCGTATTGTGGCATATGGTCCTTCAACGTGATGCAAATTGGCAGCAGAATATTATATTTTTGTCCTTTCTCTGAATGTGCACACAGAAACCTCTCATTGTGCAAGTGAACATACAAAAAGATATCCAAGAAACATGCAGATGGTAAAACAGGGCCTACTAAGAATCATGTGTGTGTAATATTTTAACTGTGGTACTGAAATGCTTATTGAACACTTTGGTTCCTAGTTACAACTGTCAAATAATTATCTGCCATTCGTACGTGAAAATAACTATGGTCAATAATTACATAAAGGATGTTGACCCATCCAACATCAAATTATCGAAAAAATTATAGTTCATCACCGTGTAATGTGTTGGCTTGCCCATCCATCAATACGATGACAAAGCTACAAACGTGGCATTCTAGATTTTTTCCCCTTCTTCAAAAATGCTTTATTGTGTTCTTTCTTTCTCCCGAACACACCTTGTATATTACAAGCCACTAATTTCTTCCTGTTACCACCTTTTTCTAGCTCCTTTGACTTCTTTTACTCGTGGATGTTTGGTGACACAGTTAAAGATCCTTCTTCTAATTTTGCCAATAGAAAGTACTTCTGCTTTGCATGCCTCTGAGCTGCAATATTTTCAACATCTGTATGTATGACACTCTGTTTCCTCTCGCTCTCACCTCCTGTCCCCCAACCCATCATCACAAAATGAAGTTAAATTTAGATACCTTAATGCCCACATTTTTAAGTCCAACAACAATGTTCTTCGCTATGAATTGATCCTTTCTGACTACTCTATACATACAGCAGTTAGCCACAAAATTATGACCACTTCTCTACCATGGGAAGATGCTTGCCCACCCAATAAAGCAGAGGAGGCAACAGTAAGTTTCACAGCAGAATCACGCTTACTTATACATGCACATAAATCTAAGACTTTCCAGGCCATTACACACCCAAGTGGATCCTAAACGTCCAAGTAAAAAAACCTCCAAGACCACAAATGTCTACAAAAATGCTGCGTTGGCATTGTCATGTTACTTGATGCACACAGGTACATCCCACTTCCTTAACATTCTGTGGCAAGCACCACTTTGCCCAACATTGTCTTAATAGGCATGAAGCAAGTTTCTGTGCATTACTCAACTGGAATTTGCAGCACAAATTATACAGGGTGATTCAAAAAGAATACCACAACTTTAGGAATTTAAAACTCTGCAACGACAAAAGGCAGAGCTAAGCACTATCTGTCGGCGAATTAAAGGAGCTATAGAGTTTCATTTAGTTGTACATTTGTTCGCTTGAGGCACTGTTGACTAGGCGTCAGCGTCAGTTGATGCTAAGATGGCGACCGCTCAACAGAAAGCTTTTTGTGTTATTGAGTACGGCAGAAGTGAATCGACGACAGTTGTTCAGCGTGCATTTCGAACGAAGTATGGTGATAGGTGGTGTATTAAACGTTGGTATAAACAGTTTACAGAGAATGGGTGTTTGTGCAAAGGGAAAAGTTCTGGACGGCCGAGAACGAGTGATGAAAATGTAGCACGCATCCAGCAAGCATTTGTTCGCAGCCCAGGAAAATCGACTCGCAGAGCTAGCAGAGAGCTGCAAATTCCACAATCAACTGTATGGAGAGTCCTACGAAAAAGGTTAGTTATGAAACCTTATCGTCTGAAATTGGTTCAAGCACTGTCTGCAGCTGATAAGATTAAAAGAATCGATTTCTGTGATTTTATCCTTGCTCAAATGGAAACAGATGAATCTTTCGTTTCAAAGATTGTGTTTAGTGATGAAGCAACCTTCCACACTAACGGGAAAGTCAACCGTCACAATGTCTGTATATGGGGCACTGAGAATCCGTGGGAAACAACTCAGTATGAACGTGACTCGCCTAAGGTGAACGTTTTCTGTGCCATTTCAGCCAATAAAGTTTTTGGTCCCTTTTTCTTCGAAAGTGCTACTGTAACTGGACTACAGTATCTTGATATGTTAGAAAATTGGCTGTTCCCTCAGCTCGAACAAGAAGCACAACAATTCATATTTCAGCAGGATGGAGCGCCACCACATTGGCACTTATCTGTCCGTAACTACCTGAACGTCAACTACCCGAGGCGATGGATCGGCCGCCAGGCAGCCCGTGACAGAGCACTTCATCACTGGCCTCCAAGAAGCCCTGATCTTACCCCCTGCGATTTTTTCTTATGGGGGTATGTTAAGGATATGGTGTTTCGGCCACCTCTCCCAGCCACCATTGATGATTTGAAACGAGAAATAACAGCAGCTATCCAAACTGTTACGCCTGATATGCTACAGAGAGTGTGGAACGAGTTGGAGTATCGGGTTGATATTGCTCGAGTGTCTGGAGGGGGCCATATTGAACATCTCTGAACTTGTTTTTGAGTGAAAAAAAAACTTTTTAAATACTCTTTGTAATGATGTATAACAGAAGGTTTCATTAAATACACATTTTTAAAGTTGTGGTATTCTTTTTGAATCACCCTGTATAATAATTTTCAGGTTCTTTAATGACACAGTCCTAGTTTTCCATTGCCTGCATAAGTAATTTTGTGCTATCTTAATTCATTGTATGGCCTCTGGTGCCTCAATGTTCAATACTGGAAGACTTTCTACACTGTTAGCGCTATCTATGGCATTGATGTCCCTTACACTATTGTTGAACTGTGCTAATTGTTGGGCTGCCGAAGGTTGTACCACTTATGTGAAGAATGTGGGACTTGTTACAGACAGCAATGACAAACCAGTGGAGTGTTGTTATTACTGACTACTTTATGGCTGGTGTCTCCCCCACTGAACGTGTTATTTTACAACACAAAACCAGTGGTCGTAATGTCCAATATTGACTGTCTGCATCACTATATATGACTTCTTATCTACTGCACCATGTGCCAGGAGGATGTATCCAGCACCAAAAAGCAGTAAGTCTGAGGCAGCCAGGGTTACACTTCCATCGTTCATGGGCTAATTTAGTCCCTCATTCATTCCATACATAGAAATACTGACTGTCCATGCACACATGAATTTTTGCTATTTGTTTGCCTTCCTGGCAATTTGCTTTCTATGTTAATTACGAATGTTGCTTCTTTTCTGGACTTTTTCATGGCTATTCCTTATTGTGTGATTCACTGTAAGTTAAATGAACACTGTGGTCGTAATAGTTCAGTCACAATAAGAGCAGTCACATTCTCTGTGTGTAACAGATCACAACATATTTAGAAATATTAATATTCCAACAGTGCCAACCACACCAACATAAGAGTAACTGGCAACATCAATCCAAGTAACTGGAATTATTACACTCATTGCTGATACAGTTGATAGTATGCAAGGTTAACAAACAACATCTATCAACATGCCATACCCAGCCCCTCACACCCAGTTGCCCAATTCTACTTCAGACTGAAAAGTTCATCACGTTGTATTAAAATTTTAACACACCATAGTAGAGGATGTCATGGTTAACTACAAAGTTTAATAGAAACCAATAGTGTTGGATTTGGGGTACAAAAAGCTGTTCGGTCTCCTATTTGCCAATAATGTCTTACTGTGTTAGGCCACCAACTGTAATCACACCACTATGTAAAACACAGGTTCTTAAACCTTTGCAGCCATGACTAAGACTTAACAAACTATTACTGACTATACCACAATATCTTGATAACTGCAAGTAAACTAACTAAGAACAGCACGACACTACTCCACACTCCCTCAAAGCTCAGTTGCTCATAATATTTTACACAAAGTTACAAAAGTGTCCTATATTCTTACATGGGAGGTTACTGCTCAACACTAGGAAAGAAGCCCTGTAAACATAGAGCTGAAAGAAATACTTTTTTAAATACTGACTGTTCTTTCCTATAATAGTCCACTGTCTGTTGACACATCAACAGGTGTGCAATGTGGTTCCACTCATTCTTACATGTTCTTCAGCCCCCTCCTCAAAGAATTACAAACTCATGCAAACACACCTGGCTGTTCTTCAATTGGGTGCTCATATAAAGTGTAAACTTTGTTGGCAGATGTGAAACACACAGATTTCTTTAAATGTCTCCACAGCCAGGTTATGCCACTACACAGGCTAAACCGATCCATCACTTATTAAAAGTCTGTGTTAGGTACCGTCAAAAAAATGTAGAAAACAGGGGAATGTCCACCATGCATACACCACATCCAGTGTCTTCCTGGAAGAATTATGTCCTCTAATAATGCAAGCTATTTGTCACATGGAAACTGATGATAAACAGAGGGTGTTAACTTGTCCTGATGTGTACCCGAAGTATATTAACCCTTCCCACCACTGATGGGGTTATGGGGAAACCAGTCATATGATTAACTAGGAAAAAGGAAATTGCATTAGACTGTCACTATATGCTCTTCATTTTATTATATCACAATCAGTTTTGAGGCTCTTAGCATCATCAACGATTTACATTTAATAAATGTGCAGTATTTTCATCTTAGGGTTAAATTTTACAGACAATTTTGATGCATACTGTCACACCAGGTACTCCTAGTGCCACTAATGAACAGACATTCTTAATGGCTGGTTGCAGAATGTGTTCAATGAGGTTGCTTTTAGTTCAAATACAGGCTTCATCTTCCTCTACACAGAATCACAAACTCATCTGAACACGCTTTGTTGTCCTTGTATTTGCTGACATGTGTGGTACACATGCACCTGTAAAGTGTGAACATTTTTATCATTACTCTTCAGCCATTCACTGAATTTATATATCAATAGCCCCCCATCATCATCATCATCATCATCATCATCCATGTACTGCTTCCCATGGAGTGCATCCTTCAATGGGCTAAACAAATGAAAGTCTGAAGGTGCGAGATCCAGGCTGTAGGGTGGAAGAGAGAGAACTGTCCAATGAAGTTTTGCGAGCGCCTTTTGGGTGCACAGACTTGTGTGAGGCCTTATATTGTCATGGAGATGGAGAAGTTCATTTGCATTTTCGTGGCAACAAACATGCTGAAGTCGTTTCTTCAATTTCCTGAGGATAAGACAATACATTTCAGAGTTGATCGTTGCACTATGGGACAGGACAGAAAACAGAGAAACTCTTCAGAGTCCCAGAAGACAGTCACCATGACTTTACTGACTGACAGGGTGGCTTTGAATTTTTTGCTCTGAAGGAGAGGTGCTGTGGTGCCACTCGATGGATTGCCATTTTGTTTCTGGTTTGAAGTGATAAATCAATGTTTAATCACCTGTGATGAACAAATAATTGTCATGATCAGCCTTCTAACATGTAAGCAATTCCACACAGATGGTCCTTCATTGCTCTTTACAGTCACCTGTTAGGCGGCGAGGAACCCAGCAAGCACAAGCACATACCTTTGACTATCCCAACTGGTGGATGAATGCAGCAGCACTACCAACAGGCACATCTAGCTGAGCAGTGAGGTGTTTGATTGCAATTCATCTACCATCTCTAATGGTAGTGTCAGTAAGTTCCAACATTGCAAGAGTCACCACTGTGTGTGGCCAGGCAGCACACAGGAAATCCGACAGGTCACTGTGACCCTGTTACATTGATAGATAACTCGCCCAACAACTCACCATGCTTTTGTTCACTGCCAGGTCTCCATAGACATTTTGCAAGTGCCTATGAATATCTGCAATTCATAAAACTACAGAGGCTGATGCAGGAATATTCCACAAGCTCCCACAACAAATTCTGCATTTCCTCAATCAAAACTTGCCGAGGAAAAAAGAGTGTTGTGTTACTTATTCAACACCTCTTGTACACATGTATCACATATATCTAATGAGAGAAGCCTAAAAATCAGTCATGGTATTATAAAATTAAGAGGATTGAATTTTAGTCCGGTCAAACTAATTTTTTCCTAATGAACCTGATGTCGTTTCCACAACTGCTCTGAATTCGCATCAGCCCATTTGTGGTAATTGTGGTAAAATTTGCTACCCCACTGAGTGAATCATGCCTGATCTATGAATAAAAACCAAGTTGTGAACTTCATTGTTCAGTCTTAGCATTCGTGGACAGAACTGCAATCTGATATGGTGGTCTTGTTGCCCGGAAGCTTTCACACACTAAGTGATAAAGTAAAGTAAGTGCTTGTGTAGAATTTACCACACAAGAATGTTTTGTCAATTCTTTGCACATTTGTTTTCAGGAAGATCCTCTAGTATCTTAACACTTGCTCCTCCAAACCTACTTCATCCCTTGTCCTTGTCGCGAATGATCCTATGTCTGTGGGTTGCTGGATCAACCTTCTGAACCTCTTTCACCCCGAGTCTGTGGTACTGTGGATGTTATTTAGTGTACATAACATGTGCCTTCCTATCTACACTGCTGGCTAAACCACAGCAAAACACTGTCTGCAATTTATTGTGTGGAATGATACGGCTATTTCACTATTTACATTATTCACACTTAATCACCGATCTTATACTGATGGCTGCACAACCTCAACATGCTTGATTTAGAAGACCATTTTAAGTTCTTCTGACAACAGCACCACAGAGGATAAGTACAGAGCCAAACATAACAAATAAGAAATGAACAATGAAGGTAGTAGGAAGACTTGCCATGAGCGAGTACTGGCCTTTCTTGATAGAAGTAGAGTGGGTCATGTTTCACTAAGTATGTTTACACACTTTTTTCTAGTTTTGACCAGTGCTATCCCTAGTGCAAATATAGGTACTTTTTTTTTGAACACCCTATATATTATACAAAAGCCACTAGAGAATGACCCATAAGAAGGGCTTCATACTACTGTTTGCAGTGACAAGATACCAACAACAAGATTGCCACCTGATACATATAAGAAAAAAAAAAAAAGAGTGTAAAACAAAAAGCACAATTCCTCACCCACAAACATGTACTTCCAGATGATAAACAGATTATGTCTACGTAGATTTTTGGCCTTTCTTAAAAAAAATTAAATAAATAGATAGTGATGGTGGATGCTCTAGCCAAATATCCACATATACAGAAACCACTCCACTGGTTTTTACCAAAAACATTGTGATATACAATTTTTGGTATCACCAACTACAGCCCGCAAATGATCTCTGCGTTACTTCAAGGCTTCTGTGCCTGCAATTACATGAAACAAAACTGTCCAATAATCATACATACAATCTAATGAGGAAGTGGAGCAGTTAGCCCACTTGTTAATATTGCAAATTAAGTTTAGGACCGAGGAGTTCCGCTGTTCTTATTTTTAAGGTTTTACAGGACAATTACAGAATGCTCAGTAGAACTTCTCCACATGTCAAATCCTAGATACTTCTACACCTGTTCTTCTCCATTCCAACTATCTGGCATCAATACCAGTGACAATGGTTACAATATGTGCTTCCTATATGTACACTACATATCCACATTATGTGGTGGACTGGAAGAAGCAACTCTACCACATCAAGCTGTCACCTTTCCAACACTTCAAGATGCCAGTGAACCCTTCATCATACATTAAAACACTTAATACGTCCTCTATTAAGACAATTCTGCCTCTGAATGACTTACTGGCCCCAAATAATCATGGGAAACTTCTGGAAAACAGTACTGAGACCTCCGTGTTCACCAGGTGACTTCACTACCAATGCTTTGATACCCTTATGAGAACGGTGAGGAAAGTGAGGAATGCAGCTGCCTCAGCTGGTCACATTTAGTATTATGAGCACAGAGCCTTCCCTGTGTTGGTGTTTTGAGTTAGTTCCAAGTGGGTGGTTGACACTAAGAGACAGAACTACTTGTGTGACTCAATATATGGCAGCACCCTGAAGGACCATCTTTGGGTACATTTATGCTGCACCCTTGCTGCTAGCTGCTAGCACATTACATCTCCTTACTTCCTAGGAGCCTTGTTAAATTTACATTACAAGCTCGCCGCCGGCACATCACTGCTCACACAGCACCTCACTTTCCTCCCAGGAACCTTTGTCCTGCTGCTGTTCACATCACTAGTGCAGTGGATTAATTGTAGTGCATAAATCAAAAACTATGTTCTGTGCATTGTCTGATGACAGTAAGTGGTTTGCTTCTGCCAAAAATGTAGTTATAGACAATAAGGCACCCTCTGAATGTAGATAATCCACACTGCATATAGTTTTCCCAGTTCGATCAAGAATTCAAAAATTATTCACAGCATTTTTCAGACTGTTATGAATGTCTTAACAAATTTTCTGGTTTATTTTACATATTACTGAAACAGAATATGTTTAAAATATGAAGATTCTACCCAAAAATATTTGTGTAATTGCTGCTGAAGAGCGATTCATAGTCCTCTTCACTCCGAAACAATATTTTGTCAGTTTTTATCCACACCTACATTGTACATTACAACTGCCACTTTAGGAACAAATTTCTGAAAGTTATTACTCCTGATGTTAGCCCTATCATGAAGTGGTTATGACAATCTGTATGTTCTACGGTCCCAGATAGCTTTGTGTCTAGAAACAACTGAATTAAGTGCCCGTTTGAAATCATCACTTACAGTACTCAGAACATTACTATCTGCATATGGTGGTTTCATTGGTAGGATACAGGGAAATTACACACAAACTCTCCCACAACAGACTGCAAACAAAGTCTGAACTATCAGTATTAAGTGTGGAATCTAGAACACGACACAGCTCCCTATAGCTCTTGCAGTGATCATAAAGATACCATTACTCTAGTTACAGCTTGCACAGTGGCATTTAACAAGTCAGTTCTCCCAAACTCCGTAACTTAATCTATAGTACAAAGGAAACTATCTTCTGCCATGCACTTCACAATAGTTTCCCAAGTATAAATGTAGCTGTAGATGTAAAGCATATATATGCTGTGTGAGAAACTGCACAGTCAGGAGCAGCCTCACGCAGCACTCTAATGACCTTGAAGCAGCTACTCAAGGCAAAAGTTAAAGGACTAACAGCGATGGTTGCAAAATGAAACACAAACCAGCTTGAAATCAATGCCTGGTGTTGATCATAACAAGCCATAGGGCAAGCATTAATGGTGAATGGTGAGTATGCTGGTAAGATGCAGTGGGTTTATTTGATCACTGCCAGCAAGGTGGTCACAAACTCACTCATAAATCAGCAGTTGCCATACCTCACCATTTACCAGTGGACAAATACAACTTTTTTACTTCACATTCCTCTTAAAGTACAGATATTTTGCATGAGGAACTCACTATTAAGTGGGTGCTCATCACTTTCTGACTGATTCATGTAGGTACTTCAACTTGACCATATTTATATTATAGAGACTTAGAATCTGTTGGATATTTGGCACAGTCTGTGAATAACCACCACCATCTCCCACCACCACATATTACATTGATTTTTAGAGTTTAAATTGGTATTGTTCTTTTTTACTTCAAGCTGCCTGAATGTGATGAGGTGACCAGATTTATTTAAGATTTGAATATCATTGCTTGTGAATAACTTGTTCAAGTCAAATTCCACACCTTAAAAAGATGTCCGCTCTCTAAGAACCATGTTTCAAATCAGTGATTTACTGTGAATTAAAATAACAGGAAACTAATATCTACTAAGTACAAACTAAATTAAGATAACAGGATGGTGGCATCCAGGCATTTATGAAATTATATAAGAAAACATAAGAAGAAAATATAAAAAAGAAAAAGATATACACAGCTCAACACAATTAGAAGGACAAAAATTTGACAGAGAGTAGCACGTATTTAGTTTGTGATTAAGATATATACTGTTGCTCTTAGTATTCTGATGAGTTTTAATAATGACAACAATCCTCCACAATACATTTGAAAGCCATAGCTTAGTGGCAGTATTAAAATGTATCATGCTATGCCTAAGAATAACGTGGACGAGCAATGTCTCACTCTGCCATCTAGTGAGTGCAAGTAACGAGTTCATCTTTATACTCTTTGTTTTGTTTCATCAGTCAATATTAGGCCTCTGACAGAGGCAGAATGTGTGGGCAGTGACGTTACGGCAGGAAGGTTGGACTTTATGTGGCTTTATATATTGTTGGGAGTGCTTGGAAATGATTTCATGAAACTGATACAGTACAACCCCACTTTTACGATCCCGGAATTAACGTTTTCCTGCCATTTACGAGATTTTTTTATTGGTCCAATCAAATTTCCTATGCCCACAATGTTAATTTGCACCCGATTTCGCATCAACATATTTATAATTTTAGCAGGATTTACGTATTATGAAAAAAACACGTTCGCAGAGAGGGAAAAAGAAAACACGTTCGCAGAGAGGGAAAAAGAAAACACGTTCGCAGAGAGGGAAAAAGAAAACACGTTCGCAGAGAGGGAAAAAGAAAACACGTTCGCAGAGAGGGAAAAAGAAAACACGTTCGCAGAGAGGGAAAAAGAAAACACGTTCGCAGAGAGGGAAAAAGAAAACACGTTCGCAGAGAGGGAAAAAGAAAACACGTTCGCAGAGAGGGAAAAAGAAAACACGTTCGCAGAGAGGGAAAAAGAAAACACGTTCGCAGAGAGGGAAAAAGAAAACACGTTCGCAGAGAGGGAAAAAGAAAACACGTTCGCAGAGAGGGAAAAAGAAAACACGTTCGCAGAGAGGGAAAAAGAAAACACGTTCGCAGAGAGGGAAAAAGAAAACACGTTCGCAGAGAGGGAAAAAGAAAACACGTTCGCAGAGAGGGAAAAAGAAAACACGTTCGCAGAGAGGGAAAAAGAAAACACGTTCGCAGAGAGGGAAAAAGAAAACACGTTCGCAGAGAGGGAAAAAGAAAACACGTTCGCAGAGAGGGAAAAAGAAAACACGTTCGCAGAGAGGGAAAAAGAAAACACGTTCGCAGAGAGGGAAAAAGAAAACACGTTCGCAGAGAGGGAAAAAGAAAACACGTTCGCAGAGAGGGAAAAAGAAAACACGTTCGCAGAGAGGGAAAAAGAAAACACGTTCGCAGAGAGGGAAAAAGAAAACACGTTCGCAGAGAGGGAAAAAGAAAACACGTTCGCAGAGAGGGAAAAAGAAAACACGTTCGCAGAGAGGGAAAAAGAAAACACGTTCGCAGAGAGGGAAAAAGAAAACACGTTCGCAGAGAGGGAAAAAGAAAACACGTTCGCAGAGAGGGAAAAAGAAAACACGTTCGCAGAGAGGGAAAAAGAAAACACGTTCGCAGAGAGGGAAAAAGAAAACACGTTCGCAGAGAGGGAAAAAGAAAACACGTTCGCAGAGAGGGAAAAAGAAAACACGTTCGCAGAGAGGGAAAAAGAAAACACGTTCGCAGAGAGGGAAAAAGAAAACACGTTCGCAGAGAGGGAAAAAGAAAACACGTTCGCAGAGAGGGAAAAAGAAAACACGTTCGCAGAGAGGGAAAAAGAAAACACGTTCGCAGAGAGGGAAAAAGAAAACACGTTCGCAGAGAGGGAAAAAGAAAACACGTTCGCAGAGAGGGAAAAAGAAAACACGTTCGCAGAGAGGGAAAAAGAAAACACGTTCGCAGAGAGGGAAAAAGAAAACACGTTCGCAGAGAGGGAAAAAGAAAACACGTTCGCAGAGAGGGAAAAAGAAAACACGTTCGCAGAGAGGGAAAAAGAAAACACGTTCGCAGAGAGGGAAAAAGAAAACACGTTCGCAGAGAGGGAAAAAGAAAACACGTTCGCAGAGAGGGAAAAAGAAAACACGTTCGCAGAGAGGGAAAAAGAAAACACGTTCGCAGAGAGGGAAAAAGAAAACACGTTCGCAGAGAGGGAAAAAGAAAACACGTTCGCAGAGAGGGAAAAAGAAAACACGTTCGCAGAGAGGGAAAAAGAAAACACGTTCGCAGAGAGGGAAAAAGAAAACACGTTCGCAGAGAGGGAAAAAGAAAACACGTTCGCAGAGAGGGAAAAAGAAAACACGTTCGCAGAGAGGGAAAAAGAAAACACGTTCGCAGAGAGGGAAAAAGAAAACACGTTCGCAGAGAGGGAAAAAGAAAACACGTTCGCAGAGAGGGAAAAAGAAAACACGTTCGCAGAGAGGGAAAAAGAAAACACGTTCGCAGAGAGGGAAAAAGAAAACACGTTCGCAGAGAGGGAAAAAGAAAACACGTTCGCAGAGAGGGAAAAAGAAAACACGTTCGCAGAGAGGGAAAAAGAAAACACGTTCGCAGAGAGGGAAAAAGAAAACACGTTCGCAGAGAGGGAAAAAGAAAACACGTTCGCAGAGAGGGAAAAAGAAAACACGTTCGCAGAGAGGGAAAAAGAAAACACGTTCGCAGAGAGGGAAAAAGAAAACACGTTCGCAGAGAGGGAAAAAGAAAACACGTTCGCAGAGAGGGAAAAAGAAAACACGTTCGCAGAGAGGGAAAAAGAAAACACGTTCGCAGAGGGGAAAAAAAAACGTTCGCAGAGGGGAAAAAAACGTTCGCAGAGGGGAAAAAAACGTTTGCTGAGAGGAAGGGGGGGGGAAGGTTTGAAGAGAGGAAGGAAAAAAAAAAAACGTTTGGACAGAGGAAGGAAAAAGAAAAACGTTTGAAGAGAGGAAGGAAAAAGAAAAAGATTGCAGAGAAAAAAATGTTGGCAGGAAATGTTTGCAGAGAAAAAAAATGATGTTGGCCGTCCAGTAGTGTTTCCCAGTATTACATGGTTGAGTTTCTTGACACCGGGCCACTCTACTCAGCAGATTTGAACTGGTAAACGTGTAAAAGTTGGACAAATTCGTGACGTATCTCCCACAGCCGCCAAGCTCTACTTGGCACGGTGGCTGATGGGAGTAACTAGGTTCGTTCGAATGAAGATATCATGATCAGTTACAACCATTTCCAAACTGTGTTTACTGCACAAATGCAGTTTCGTGTTGGTTGTGATCATTGTGACACCTTTATCGAACCATATTTAGCATGTTTCAGCGTATGGCCACTTGGAGCACTAGTTGACACCATCATATACTTTTCATCACTCAAATGTCTTTAGTTTTAACACAGCGTCAGTTATGTATTTTATTCATGCTGAGCAAAGCGTGGTTTGAGAATTTATTCTTTTTGTCAAGTGCAGATAACCTCAAAAAGACAACTACAGTGCAAGAGACGCTGAACAACACATATTCAAACACCACACAAAATACTTATTTACATATTTGCACTTGACAATGAGAAAAAATTGTCAAAACTTGTCATGCTAAGCATAGAAAAACATGTAACTAGTGCAATATTTTATTATTTAAATAATGAATGACAGCTGCAGGCTTTCAAAAACATTTATTATTACATATGAAATTGAGTCCAATGTTCCTACTTCCCAGACAGTTATAAGTGCCAGTTACATCTGCAGTTTTTATTCGATAATAAACCTCCATTAGATAATAAACATGTCCCTGACAAGTCTTTTGATGCTTGTTATGTACATATATCATGCATAAAGTGCAAGGGGGTATCCTATATATAACTTTTACAGCTTAAAACGTTATTTCCCACATTTTCAATCATTTTTTTGAAGTCCCTTGAAAAGTGTTAAAGGAGGGTTTCACTGTATATACACAAAGCCAGGGCACGGGAAAAATATCAACAAGAGATGACTGATGTATGGTTAACAGTTCTCTCTGCCAGTACACAGCGTGGCCAGGACCTACAAAATAATCTAAGAGCAGCAATTAGTTGCAGTGGGAGTGGCCAAACAATATGCTAAAAACTCCATGAAGCCAGTTTAAGACCAAGAAGACCTCATCACATCCCTCGCTTAACTGATCGGCACACGCCAGATCAACTTTGATTTGCTGAGGTACATAGGCATGGCACTGGCAGCTGCAGAAATGGCACAATGTATTGTTTGCAAATGAGTCCTGCTTTCGTCTAACATGATGTAATGGGCATATACATATATGTCACCATCGTGGTGAACATTATAGTGAAGCAGCAGTCCAGGAAGTTGATAGATTTAGCTGCAGCTCAGTCATGGTGTGAAGGGGCACTAGAACTCGTAGGCGATTGGACTTTCAGATACTCACGTGCTGACTTAGTGCTCAAAGGTACATCAATGAGATTGTACTGGGTCACACTGTGCCCACTGCAGCTGTAATGTGTCCCCAGTTTATCCTGCAACAAGACAATGTGAGATGATACTCACCAGCAGCCACCATGCAAACATCACAGGACATCGCACTTCAAATTTTCGACTGGCATGCTCTCAGTCCCGACTTCAATTCTACTGAATATTTATGGGATATTCCGTCCTGTAGCACCTCAAACTCTTGCAGAGGTCCATCCTGAGGAGTGGGAAAAAAATTCTGCAAGAAAATGTTCTCAGACTTGTCAGGTGCACGCCTTGAATACGTGAGGCAGTAGTAGTGGCATGTGGAAGGCCCACCAGATACCGAAATGTTTCTTTTTATGCCTTACGTGACTTAACTGAAAGAGTTTCCACTTCGTTTATGACAGTATACTGAATTTGTGGTCACAGTGGCGAATTGTGTGATGAGAAGAGAACGGGATACGCATTTTTCCGTTAAATAAAGGTTTCGTTTTCCATGACAAATGTATTTCACTCCAAACATTCCTGAATGACACAGGTGTTTAAAATTTTGTCCCTCTAATTTTTATGAGTAGTGTACTTTTTCACAGTCTTAACACCACATCTTTTACATATAGTTCACATTCTACAACAGTTTTCATGAAAGAAACAAAAACATATTGTACATACCCTTATAATCTGCCACAAAAGACCAAGGACCAGATGAGGTTTTCCTTTAGCAAGGTCATGTGCATCAATGTTTACTATATTGCAACCAATAGCTTGGGATGATACTAACGCTAGAGTTAAGTTTTCATGCTTTGTGTACAGAGTCAGGTTCTTCTTATTTATGGCTCTTTCATCAATTGTATCAGGGCAAGAATGGTTTATTATCTTACTGCAAACAGGAAAGGTTACATGCTACGTTAGTGAAACCATTATTCTGAGTAAAACATGCACAATCTTTAAAATACAAGCTTTATATCACTGCACACCTCTCTGTGACATTTTTATCAATCTATGTGATTAATAAATCTAACACTAAGTACTATCCTTCAGGTCATTAACAGAACTATCAAGCTGTTAATAACAACTGAGGACAAAGCAAGCTATCTCCACAATGAAAGTCAATTAACATGAATACTTCACAATTAACATGAATGCTTCATGTTAACGTAATTATTTCACACCTTACAACAACACAAACATCTTTCTAGTAGCTGAACAAACAATTAAAGTTTCACATGGACTTGAAAGATAACAACATACAATAGGGGATTGGGGTGGGAGGAAGGGAGGGAGCAGTTATTCTCAGATACAACATAATTCAGATTTCTGCAGTGCACTGCAACACAAGACTGAAAGGAAGGAAGGTAGGTTAAAATCTTAACATCCCTTCCCCAAGACCACTAGGCACTGAGATTTGTCTTAAGTGGGCAAGGATGAGGAACAAATCAGACACAGCCTTAGTAGATCACCCATACATATTAATTTAAGGACGTAATGAAAAACTTAAATATGGATGGCTAAATGGGGATATGAACCCACCTTCGTGTGTCTTACCACTGTGTCACTCCAGTCAACAGACAAATTGGATTGGCAATGTAAATGAACATGACATTCTTTTATTAGAACAACAAGAAAGGGCAACTCCTTTCATTTGTGATATGGGTGACTAGAAATACACAAAGAAAAAATAATGCATTCACTATTTGTGCAGCAAGCTAAAATCATTGTGATCTAAGATATTGCTGCATCAATGACAACAATCAAAGCACTAACATTTCACTTCACTTAGTATAATGAAACTATTCCACCAAAATGATGACTGAATCATCATCTTCTAGTCTAACTCAAGACCCCCCCCCCCCGACCCCCACAGAGTTCTCGAATGCTCCATTACATAAATGCTTACAAGAACAATATGTCCAGTCACACAGCAGAATAGTAAGGCACTGAAAACTTACACTGTGAAGGTAAATCTCAATACAAAATATAAGAAAGGAGCATAGTAACTGATTTTCTCATCTTAGACTAATACATTCACAACTAGAAACAACAGCAGCATCTTTGGACTTCTACTCGGAACCCTCGGAAAGTGTCTTCTACACTCTTGAGAAGACATTACTGAATGAATGAATGACCAATTAACTGCAACTTTGAGAACACACATTACAGTTTTAAACATTTCTACTAACATGATTACTTGCTTTTGCCCTGTAGTCAAGTGTACACTGCAATTAACAATGTGAGAATTTAAAACTTTTATAACATTCTACTTAAGGACACAATTCACACTGGTTGTCAACCACAAGGCAGTGGTTGCAGAATTATATGATGAAATCCACGTGTTCTTATGCAAACTTCCATTGCTGGTCACACATAATGCTCCAGCCAACAAGATAATGCCCACTTTTACACATTTCCAATCTGCAACCTCCTATTGACATAGAAGTTATATTACTATAATTAAACGCTAGCTAGCAGGGTTTTTTAAGCCCTCAGTACACCTCAAATATAGTTTCAATATATTTTACTGTAGCAATTTATTGATATTTAGTTCAACGAACTTAGGAAAATGAAACTATCAGGAATAATACTGCTACTGCTGTTGCTGCTGCAGCTACTACTACTACTACTACTACTACTACTACTACGAGAGAAACAAGATGCCAAACACTGAACTTCCAAAACCATGTTCAGGATTTGTCAAGTGGTGATGTAATTACCAACCACTGTATAAATTAAGTTTTGTAAAGTCAGTGCATTTTTATCATACCCAAGCAAAGAGTTTCAGCTAACCTCTTAATAATAATCCCCGAAATCTAGGGAGGGAGCGAGGTGATGGTCGAGCAGGGGTGGGGTGGGGGATGCATGACACCAAGAACAGAAAACACAAAGAAAATACACACCATACATCTTTGCAAGCACACTATCATTAACAGTTTACACATAAAGGTTACAAACTACTTTACAAATGTTACAAATAGCAATAACAAAAGCTAACAACAATCAAATCACAATAATCATTTGGTTGTACTTTACAGCCATATTTTCATGAAAGGCGATTGGTCTCTTCCCATCAAGGAATGATTTACAGTCTTATGTAACCAGAGTAAGTTTCGAACTATATCTCAAATTATTCATTGAGTACTTATCTTACCAGTGAAGATGTATTGGTGTTCAAACAGAAGCACACCACAGCAAATATACAATAATATCAGAAAATGGCAAAGGACATTACTTACCATAACAAAATACCATCTTTTACTTTCTCATAAAGTGTCTTGCCCTCTGAGTCAATTGGTAGTAAGTGCTTCAGATCAGGATCAAGCCTCAGATTTGTGTTAATCCAATCAGAAAATGCCAGTTGCTCCTCCAACCTCACTGAATGTGTTGTACCTTCACTAGATGCATCTGACATTCCTCCAAGTGTTTCTAAATTCTCTTTTTTTGACACAACTTTCTTAAATGTGTTTCCAACTTCATTTGATTTTAGATCTAAACAGAGCTGCAGAAAACAAATAACATGCTGTTTAATAAAATCTTATACTACATAAAGTAAAATTTATACAGGTGGCAAATGACAATCTTTCAACATATGCAACAATTCATGGCATTTTTGATTATTCAAGTCAAGTTTCTTGTCTCAAGAATGAGCAGAAAATCTTTTTTATTCAGAATGTAATCTAGTCCATGGATGCCCTTGAGCAGATCTGTGGTGCTGGCAGGTTGCATGGTGTTCGTGTTATCTGGAATGTACATGTTGAGCGTATCAGATAGGTAAGCTTTCCAATGAGCAGAATTTAAATTTAACACATTTTAGTGTAGCAAGGGTGAAGATCATTGTGGAAAAGTAAATTGTGGAAAAGTAAAAGTCTGCAAAATGCATTCTGACAAGTCCAAGACTGTGCAATTTTTAACAGTGGACTTCGATTAAAGCCTTTTGCGAGACACTGTAGTACAAGGACTGCAGCTATCACTGACGAACAGCTGCACTTATTTCTTGGAATATAGCTACTTCATCCCCCAATACCATGAAGTAATTCTTAAGGTTTTATACAAATTGTGACAAGTCATTTCTGTGACCTAAAAAACCATCTTTATAATTGTCGCACGTTTCATTTCCTGATTGAATGTGACAAAGAAAAATTGAAGGACAACATATAGTTACAACATAATCACAAAATTGGAAATAAGAACTCAAGAATGCCAAAATATCTTGTTAAAATATGTGATTGTAAATTATACAATCCTTTGACTTTTTCACCAACTTAATGACGGTATCATTTTTTGTTATTAATTAAAAATTAGAAGTGTCCAGAAAACAGACATTTCTTATTACAAACACATGCTACAGAGAACGCTTTCCTGTTTTAGGGGTGATATTGGTAGTCATTTAACCCTTTATTTACTTGCAGGACTTAGCTGTCCCGGCATGTTTTGTGCAGAATTATGTAACTCAACAGCCCGTTAGACCTGTAGGGACACACAGGTCACATTCCTAAAAGTTCATGCTTCCTACACTAGATGTTAGCACAGACTACGTGCCATTTGAAAGCGTACACAGCAGACTCGAATACGAATGTCTGTGCTGCAAATGGCTGCTTTGTGTGTGAAATAATGCTGTGAAGTTATGAAAATAAAAATTAGGTTTATTGATACACTGATGTGAGTGAAAATATTGATTTAGTAACTTTTATAAATACTAACGTTAATTCTGATAAAATATCTGTACAGTGCCATTGTAATACTCAATCATAATGTGAAATATGACTGGTACTTAGGAGTCACAATCTGAGGTTGTATTGACGTTAGGTTACTTTTGACATATGTAGCTTTTTCGCGTTTCATATTCTTCTAAAATAAAAATGTTTCGTTGATGATGACAGTAAGGCAATTCATTTTATATACAAAAATAAAAATGCTGTTTATTTTGTTTTAGGCTATGGCAACCTATTACAGAAAAGGTCTTACAGACGACGAAATTCTTACTGAACTAGAACATTTTCCAGATGATATTGACACCATTTGAATGTAGTGATGGCAGTGAAGATGAAACAATGGTTAGTAATTCAAAGAATAATAATGCAAAAACTCTTCAGGCATGTGCTAGTTCTGCACAAAATACAGCAATACCTACAGTAAATGCAAATGAAGAAGAGGAGGAGAATGAAAAGAAAATATTCAAGCTGTACCTGTGTCTGCTGTGCAGTGGAAGAAAAGGAATTTCTCCACAAAAATACCCATCTTTAGTTAACATTCAGGAGTAGTTTTAGAATACTTTGAGGACTGATACATCAGTTACTTTTTCCTGTGTTATTTTGACATCGACATTGTGGAAAATCTTGTTTTCCAAAGCAGTTTACATTCCCAGCAGAAACAAAGATGCATACCAGTAATAACCTCCAATGACATATATGCACTCCTTGGCCTACAGTTTCTTTTTGGTTACCAACGTTTACCCAGAATCCGAGATTACTGGTCATGTGACCCAAATTTAGGTGTTCCACTAGTAAAGCATACAATGACAAGCAATATTTCCAAATTCTTGACAACCTCCACGTAAATGACAATCTTTCAATCCCAGTCACCAACTCTGATAAACTGTATAAGGTGTGCCCACTAGTATTGAGTTTGAACAAGAATTTCATGAAACTTAGGGATCCAGCAAGAGTACAATGTATTGATGAAAGTATGGTGGTGTTCAAAGGAAGGTTTCCAATCAAATAATATAATCTCATGAAGCCCATCAAAAGAGGATATGAACTCTGGTGCACATCATCAGACATGTCTCAGTATATTTATGAATTTGAAATATACCAAGGAAAGCAGAATAAATTCTACTAAAATCTCCAAAAATAATGTTGGTTTAGAGGATTCTGTCGTATTGAACTTGACAAAATCTTTAGAAGGAAAAGGCTAGTCATTATGATGGATAACTATTTTTCCTCTCCTATACTTTTTGAGCAGCTGAAGGATGTTGGCATTTATTCCTGTGGTACTGTATGACCAAAACGTGAAGGACTTCCAGAGTTTGTATCAGGAAAGTGTCTGAAGAGAGGAGAGTTTTATTTTAGATTCTCAGACACGGACCTCTTGATTGTCAAGTGGGTGGACAATCGTGCAGTTCACTTTCTTTCAAATTAGCATGGAAATGAAATATGCACTGTATCCAGAACCCAGAAAGAGGGAACAAAGATTTAAGTGGGAGCACTGATAGCTGTACGAGATTATAATGAACACACGGGTGGTGTAGATAAAGCTGACATGTTTAGATGTCTTTATGAAAAAGACAAAGTCAAAAAAGTATTTGTACGGATTGTTTTGTGCAATGGTAGAAATGACCCTTGTGAATTCCTGTATTTCATACTGTGACACAAAAGGGACACTTCCACTGATTGGCTTGAAACATAAAACTACACTTGGGCTACTCACACTTGGAAAGCAAATGTCCAAAAAATGGGGAAGGCCAAAATATGATCAAACTTCTCCTCTTTCCATTCCAAATAGAAGAAAGGTAGCATTTTCAGTACCAAATGACATATGTTTTCAGAATACTGGATCTCATTGGCCAACATTTGTCAATTCGAGAGGCAGATGTGACCTTTGTTCAATCTACAAAAGTGGAATTTCTACCTCATTCAAAGTGTAATATCATCTTGTGTGTCAATAATAATAATAATAATAATAATAATAATGTTTTTATAAGTATCACCAAAAGCAATACCACTAGCCGTATGATTTTTTGGGACTTCCGCCTGTATAATCCTGTCAAGACTTTTGTGTGTTTTAATAACTTTGTATGATTTTTGAAATTAATTTCGTATTAATTCAATAGCAGTTGAAGTATTTAAGTAAAAATTTTGAGCCCTGATTTTATATTTTTTAGCATTCCAGTAAATAGAGGGTTAAAATCCGTATATTGAAGCACATTCACAGTCAAACCTGCAGTAGTACTCAACAAATACTGGAACTTCAAAGATGGTAAATGTAGACCAAAAATACAATATCACAACAAGAAAACAAAAAACAGAATCTCAGCAATTCCTGAAGCAGTTCGAGCTTTGTGTGCACACGCACAGAAGGGTTCACTGGCTGTCACTGGCCTTCAGTGTAGATGCACACCAAGCTCAAATTCTTAAGGGAATCAACGAGATGCCACAAGTAATGAGGCTCATGAGCAGGGGCACTGCATCAGTAGTGTATGGTATAAGTTGAGAATTTGGGTCTGACGGTAGGCGTGCTAGAGTTGCCTGCTCAGTTATAGTGAACACTGTGTCCAGATGGCATAGTAGTCAGTGCATCTGCCTGGTGAACAGAAGATTTGGGTTTGACTCACAGTCAATGGCCACTGGCAGCTAATTTGTTTTATTCCTTTTCGTCTCAATTCATAGTGGCTGCAGGATCAAAATGGTGTCTGTTCTTTGCGACATGTCCGAAATAACAGACACCAGAGTTACAGGTGTAGTTAGCTGAATGTAGCCATTACTGGAAGATGACCTAATTAACTTACCGTTCAGATAATTAACACTATTCAAGGACATTACACATGCCAGTCTTCACTGCCAGAGTACTTTTTTTAACTACCGAAGTGTTAAAAAGAGAATGACATATATATGAATGAGCAGAGCCTACACAGATATATTAAAGGCATGTCCACCTCTTTGCTTTCTTTTAAAAAAGTATGAAAATAAGATTTATACATAATTTTGACCTAAGAAACCTGATTATACCTCCCCCTCCCCTCATGCCCCTTTTTCTGCTCCTGAAGTTGTTATTCCTGTAATGGTACATATTTCAGTGTATTTTAAATCAGGCAGAGGAAGGATTGTAGGCCCAATCAATTTCTGAAAAACGTTCTTTTAAAATGACTCATTTGCAGTAATCCTCACACTACTGGGTCACTATATTTTTATTTGAACACTCCATCTTAATAATATCAGCTCTTAATCAGTGCAATTTATTCCCTCCCACTCACTTCCAGCACTGTTTTCACATACATCATTGCTTACCTCCAGTAATTGCTTACCTTCAGTACCAAAATCCTCAAAACACTGGTAATATCAGTTAGCATTACAGAACACTTAAATACACTCCTGGAAATTGAAATAAGAACACCGTGAATTCATTGTCCCAGGAAGGGGAAACTTTACTGACACATTCCTGGGGTCAGATACATCACATGATCACACTGACAGAACCACAGGCACATAGGCACAGGCAACAGAGCATGCACAATGTCGGCACTAGTACAGTGTATATCCACCTTTCGCAGCAATGCAGGCTGCTATTCTCCCATGGAGACGATTGTAGAGATGCTGGATGTAGTCCTGTGGAACGGCTTGCCATGCCATTTCCACCTGGCGCCTCAGTTGGACCAGCGTTCGTGCTGGACGTGCAGACCGCGTGAGACGATGCTTCATCCAGTCCCAAACATGCTCAATGGGGGACAGATCCGGAGATCTTGCTGGCCAGGGTAGTTGACTTACACCTTCTAGAGCACGTTGGGTGGCACGGGATACATGCGGACGTGCATTGTCCTGTTGGAACAGCAAGTTCCCTTGCCGGTCTAGGAATGGTAGAACGATGGGTTCAATGACGGTTTGGATGTACCGTGCACTATTCAGTGTCCCCTCGACGATCACCAGTGGTGTACGGCCAGTGTAGGAGATCGCTCCCCACACCATGATGCCGGGTGTTGGCCCTGTGTGCCTCGGTCGTATGCAGTCCTGATTGTGGCGCTCTCCTGCACGGCGCCAAACACGCATACGACCATCATTGGCACCAAGGCAGAAGCGACTCTCATCGCTGAAGACGACACGTCTCCATTCGTCCCTCCATTCACGCCTGTCGCGACACCACTGGAGGCGGGCTGCACGATGTTGGGGCGTGAGCGGAAGACGGCCTAACGGTGTGCGGGACCGTAGCCCAGCTTCATGGAGACGGTTGCGAATGGTCCTCGCCGATACCCCAGGAGCAACAGTGTCCCTAATTTGCTGGGAAGTGGCGGTGCGGTCCCCTACGGCACTGCGTAGGATCCTACGGTCTTGGCGTGCATCCGTGCGTCGCTGCGGTCCGGTCCCAGGTCGACGGGCACGTGCACCTTCCGCCGACCACTGGCGACAACATCGATGTACTGTGGAGACCTCACGCCCCACGTTTTGAGCAATTCGGCGGTACGTCCACCCGGCCTCCCGCATGCCCACTAACGCCCTCGCTCAAAGTCCGTCAACTGCACATACGGTTCACGTCCACGCTGTCGCGGCATGCTACCAGTGTTAAAGACTGCGATGGAGCTCCGTATGCCACGGCAAACTGGCTGACACTGACAGCGGCGGTGCACAAATGCTGCCCAGCTAGCGCCATTCGACGGCTAACACCGCGGTTCCTGGTGTGTCCGCTGTGCCGTGCGTGTGATCATTGCTTGTACAGCCCTCTCGCAGTGTCCGGAGCAAGTATGGTGGGTCTGACACACCGGTGTCAATGTGTTCTTTTTTCCATTTCCAGGAGTGTATTTGCTTAGAACTTACCAAGACAGCAGTACTGGTAATACTTGTTACAAGTAGCATGACAATGGTTCGCATGATATTTGCTGTATAAATACCAGAGCCAAAAACATTATATGTTGACTGAAGAAGAACTATATGAAAATGCAGTCCTATGTAGTTGTTACAATGTTTTACTTTTTATAAGAACTGTTTGAAGTAGTTTCCTGGCCCATGTTATGTATCCAGATTTCAATGACAGAACTTGGCCTATAATACATCATTCCAAGTCCTATACTACATCATCAAACAGCGTATTTGGGTAAATAAAAGTTTTGCACTCAGTGATACATGCAAATGTCTTTATTACAATCCTTTTTCTTCCATATTAATGACTTTAAAAAAATCATCACCTTGTGATCAGATCTGTGGAAAATAATGATTTTGAAATGAGTTATTAATACGAACTAAAAACCAATACACCCCACTTCTTTAAAGAATCAAACTACCATGCATAAAACAGCTTCAAATGTCTGATTACTTTACATGTAAATTAATGTGTTAAATATTCGACATTAACCATTTAAGTGAGAAAATTCGTAAAAATATTTGAAATTATGCTTGCTTAAAGTTTATTGGAAGTCGCTAAGTGCCCTCACTGCGCTCCATTTTAAGCAAAACCAAGTTTTTCATGCACGTCAGTGTTCAGGACATCGTAGTTCCTGCACCAGGTATCTTACAGTGACATAATTTTGCAGATATTGGTTAAAAACAATCTTGGTTACAATTTTAGGTTTTTATTTTTCAACAATGCATTTTGCCTTATTCAGGCATCTTTAGGTTATTTTTTCTAGATGGGCGCGAGAGCCACCAAGGTCTGCATAATGTGTTCCCGTTCACAGGAGCAAGTAACAGATTAAGCCCCCATCTTACTCTGTTACTCGCTCCTGTGAATGGGAATGCGTTATGCAGATCTTGATGCCTCTTGCACCCATCGTTGAAAAATAAACTAAAATTGCAACCAAGACTATTTTTAACCAATACTGTTAAGCACTGGTTTGCTGTATGCCACATATGGATTGGAAGAAGTTCTAATTTTGCAGATATATTCAGTTGTATATGTGGATACTGTCTGCAAACTGTGTTATGAACACAGTTGGCAATAGAGAAGTAAAAAATTAAAACGTGTCTGATGTGAAGTTTTATTGAATGAACAGCAAAAAAAATGTGTTAAGTGATAAAATCTTTTTCCTTTCATCATTCTGAGGAAGATGTCAGTGACACAAAGTTTGATAAAGGTTTCAAATTTTGTGTGAAGTTTGTTGGAAATCACTAAGTGCCCTCATTCTCAAATACTGGATGAATCAAGTCCAGGTAGTTGCATGCCATCAGTTATGCTGCCTCACAACAAATGGTTTCTGGCTGTAATACTTGTCTTATTGTTTTGAAACTTTTAACATAAGATTATACCTCTTAATGAATAGATTATGACAACATTTTAAATTTTTAAATTTGGTCAGTAATGTGAAATACTGAAAATCAAATCTTTGTTGCTCCTGGAAGCTTTTGGGTAGGCAACTTGCAACTGGTAATGGGTTCTGGGATAGTCACTTAGTAACACAGTCACCATCAAGAAAATTCCTTTAAATCTTTCACTGATAATCTATAATGGCCGTTTACCTCTGAAGGGAGGGTCTTTCTTCTGTTAAGGGGGAAACTGAACCACATACAAAGAATGAACTGTAAACATTAACAGCTCCACTGATATAATTGTATCTGTCGTACACGACATTTCGCTGGTCAGTTACAATTCATTAGAAATGTTACATACATGATAAATATTTCATGAATAAACAAGGTAGGACAATTAGATGTAGGATTCACTTGAGTTGGTTTTCTACCTTAATAAGTGATCATGTAGAAATGCACTGACAAACTGCCTATTGGCAAATGCATTGTTACCAAATACCAACACCACACGTCACACGTAAATGACATTTATAATGACAGACCACGACATATTGTCTTACAAAACATGCTATCCAGTAGTGGCGTATGTGACAAGAACACTGCATGTGTTACTGCTGCACTCATGGACCGATCATACAGATTCAATGATTCACATTCTTCCACAGATTTTTGCATTTCTCGAATTTTAATTTTTTATGTGATCGAGGTATTTGCATAGCACAGGCAATATGATCTCAATCAGTATAGTAAATCATTTACAAGCACTAGTGCATCAACTTTCTTCTTCTCTAACAGTATTCCCGATGAGACTGTATACATAGCACATGACCTACAGATGGTTGCATAATATGAACCAAGTGCTTTCACTCTAGCAATGTTGTCTGGCTAGCCATTCTACTTACTTTTGTAATGCTTCAACCTACAATTTAGTATCATACTGAACATTTTCCATTGTCCTCGCATGTCACTTAACAACCCATCCTTCCTCAATCATATTTATCTTGTTTGCACTTTTATCTTTCTCACTACCTGCACAACATGGAATTTTCCCCTCTGCATCCAGTAGCAGTTGCTACAAATAACTGACACAGTGGTTTATTCAGCCAGAACACAATAGGAGCACAGAAAAATGTGAGTTTCTGCTTTTTGTTCTAATACAAGAATTACACCACCTGTGGTTAATTTCATCAATTGACGGTTGTTGCCATAACTGATCACGATCACATGTTACCGAGTAGTAGTAGCCCTCTCCACTACTTCACTCAGTCGATAATAATGAAACAGTATGAATTCAACATCAAAGACAGAGAGGACCAAATTTGGTACAACTTAAAGCTCTGAAGTGCTAAACCTCCAACAAGAAATTTACTCCATTGAAAATCATGAATGACATCCTACAAGAAAACCCTATTTGGGCAGGTATATTTAATTTATTTCTCTGATTTAAGCAGTACTCAGACTGATACTGTTGCTCAGAGTTCTTTTACATATTCAATTATATCTCCCATTTGTCTGCCAGCTTTATTCAAGATACCTGGAACCCCCCTCAAACCAGAAATAAAGTCATCAGGTGAGGTATGTCATTCATGCTCTGAAGGAGATGAGCTGAAAAATTTCTACATAAGGAAAAATGTATCAGTCCAAGGGAGCATGTATGGCATCAACTGGGGTTCAAGTCGCTGTCCTCTACATCTGTAACATGAAGCCAACCAGTTCTGACAAGCAAGAATTCTGTATTTACACACAGTAGTCACCACCTTGTATATATGTCAATGGACACTGTCATTTTCTTTTACTTTTAAGTGACTGATATGAACTGCTGTCACATAAACACTCATTTTTCTTCATCAACTTGCACAAAAGCACTTACAGAAATATCTCTTGCTATACTCATATTCCACTATGAACAGAACTGAAATCAAAAATTGTTTCACATATTTGTCACGATGGAAGATACTAGAGCCTTAACTATCTGGATCCAGTGAGGTGTCACTTTCAGTCATAAAAAGGTATTTAATGTCAAATGCATTTGAATTTTTTTGGGTACATCTTTAGTTGCTGTCTACAGTCACAGTGTAATTCTACATCTGCTGTTTAGTACTGTTTCTATGCTGTGAAGTTGCTCAAATTGCTGAAGCACATGCACACTTGCATTGTGGCGATCCACTACGAGGCACACAGTTCAAATCCTTGCGCTAGAAAAAAAAAGTTCATCAAAAGTATTGGCCTGGCAAGGTTCCAATGCCCTGCTCTAAATTCCAAACCTCTCTGCAGAGTCTCATGGAGTGAGAGAGATATGATAACAGAGGTGTTTATTTGTCCATTAGATGGTGGATCACTCACTCACTCGCTCACTCATTCTCTCTCTTTACTTAACCCTAAGACGTTTGGACTGTCCGGTAGTGTTGCCATGGGAAGTCTTCTGCCCCTCGCCGACAGCCACATTTTTTTTTTACATATAACTCTTCCCACTCCAGCATCGAGTGGTGCTACACATTGTGAATTTTGTTTTCTGCTCCGATGTTGATCTTCATTCAACATGATTGTTTGCAGTTCTCACGTGCTCAATTCTCGAAGCTGACAGTACTATCTATCAATGGTGCTTCGTGCTGCCATGTAGGGGAATCTGTTAACTATGAGTTAAACTGCTGCAGTTATGTTTAAATGAATGTTTGAATTATTACATTCAAGTTTGCCTACGTGCAGTGGCTAATTGCTCATGTTCAGTTCTGAAGAAGATATTTTACAGCTTTTAAAGGAATCTCTAAGTTACAGTGATAGTGACAGTGATTTTGATGATGAGAGTTTTTCATTTCTAAACAATTCTAGAGAAGATGACAGTGAAAACATTGAATATGTGCATTTTTCTGGTAATTCAGCAGAAGATTTGTGGCAAATGTGAGGCGAAAATGATTCCAACATTACAGATTTTGCCTTTTGACAATTCAAAGTGTGGTTTTATCACTGAAACTGATAATGTTCCATCACTGCCAGTCCGTTTCTGTTAATTTTTACAGACAACCTATTTCAACGCATAGCACACCAAAATACATAACATGACCACTTCTACAACATTCTGAGTGGTGTAACCAAGGAAGAAATAAAATTCTGCCACGGTGCGCTACTGAATATGGCATTACAAATATTTCGGTAAAATTTTCATTCACTGTGTTTAATTTCGTTGAGTGTTCCAGTGGCACCTTGAATTTTTGGTTGTAGCTAAGAAATTGTGTGAAGTTTTGGTGATACTGGTGTTAATTGTGGTTTAGTAGTATTTATAGAAGTTGTTGCTTTCTTAGTAGAGAGAATTTTGAGACCACTGTTGTAAGTTCTTTAAACAATTCTACTGTTGTAATTGAACATAGGTAACAGATTCAGTTTTTTTCAGTAAATGTTAAAATTTTTTCATGAGTGAGAAGTGTGGGCTTTCTTGTAGGTTTGTGAGTAAAGGGTTATTGTGTGGGATTTGTTCAAAGAATTTTCATTTGGGGGAGGGGGGGAATGCAGTCGGGAAGCCAATGGGCATCCTAGCAAGATTTTTCCTGGAAATGTACAATTTGTAGCAGAAATAAGTTGATAGAAGAGCAGGAGAGTAAGATCTGTGTCCTTCACTTGCAGTTACAAGACACAAAGGAGGAACTAGATAGGTCGAGGAGGGTGAAGGGTGCTGTGGAATGAGAACTGGCAGTTTGTAAGAAGGCAGCTAGGAGGAGTTATTCAGACAGTTGTACTTTGCGTATAACCAATAGATTTGACCAACTGTCAGAGTTGAGTGGGGAAGAGCCTCTTGTAGCTGTAAGAAACCTGTAGCAGTCGTCAGCAGTTAGGAAGCCTTAGTCAATTGCAATTTCTAACAGAAAGAAGAAAGTTCTGCTGCTAGGTACTTCGCATGGCAGAGGTGTGGGCCAGCAGTTGCAGGAAGTCTTGAGTAGTGAGTACCAGGTGACCAGCATTGTGAAGCCAAGTGTAGGGTTGGCTTAGGTGACTGACAGCATAGCTGAGTAATATAGGAATTTTACAAAAGAGGATCAGGTAGCGACTGTGGATGGAGTGAGAAACTGTCTTTATTTGGACAGGGAATATGATTTAGGTGGTGACCTGGTAAAGATAGCTACTCAAACTGGTGGCACTAATGTGCACTTCAACCAACTGTTTCAGCATCATGATTGGCTTAATCTTAATGCTGCTGTTAGGTGTATTAACATGGGGCTGGAGAAAGGACAGATGGCAGAGGGTGCCAGCTGCGTCTATCAATAGATCGGGTTTCACTAGGCATGGCCTGCACCTCAAAAGGTATGGGAAGGGGAAGCTGGCAAAGCTCATAGATGACAGTGTAGTGGGTGGTGGTGGGAGCACTCACTGAAAAAATCCTGTAGTAATTTGTGTTAGAGCTGCACCTTTTTTAGCTTTAAGTCAGCTGATAGGTATATCTGCTTGAAAGAAGCCCTCTAACAAAGGAATCACTTTCACAGGAGGTCAGGTATCCAAGTAGAGAAGGAATTAGCATATTTCATCAAAATATAAGAGGTATTAGAGGTAAAGTTAGTGAACTGCTTATAGATGATGACTGACATTATTGGTATATTGGAGCACCACTTACATAATTTGACAATTCATATGCTTCCTTTACCACGATACAGATTAGCTGGCTGTTTCTCAAGGAGTTCTTTGCAGAATGGGGGAGTGGGCATGTACGTAAAAAACAGTATTCCATTTGAGTTCATAAACGTATCACGGCACTGCACTGAACAGGTATTTGAATGTTGTGCAGGGGCAGTTGAATTTAGTGAAACTGAACTACTTATTGTTCTTTTTTTTATAGGCCCCCTAGCCCTGATTTCAGAGCATTTCTGTCCAAGCTAGAGAGGGTTCTTTGTTCACCTTATAAGAAGTACCAAAAATTAGTTATACATAGTGACTTAAATTTTAATTTTCTATGTGATTGTGCAAGAAAAAGGATGTTGGAAGACCTCCTAAACTCATAAGATCTGATGCAGACTGTGTTTTTTCCAACCAGTGTGCAGATGAACAGTAGCACAGGCATAGACAATATTTTCATTCATTCTTCATTACTAGATGGCCATTCTGTTAATAAAAGGGAGAACGGCCTTTTAGACCATGCTGCACATATTTTAATATGAAAAGGCTTTTATACTCCAACAAATGTCACATATAATTACCAACTATGTAGGAAGGCTAATCCAATGGCAACAGAGTTTCTTACACCTCATTACAGAAGAAGAGTGGCAGGATGTTTATAATGTCCATGAAATAGGTGACAAATATAATGCTTTCCTTAACACATTTCTCATGATCTTGAGAGTTGCTTTCCATTAGAGTGTTCTAAATGGGATACTAGCACTAATAGAGAGCCTGGGTGACTGACTAGTGGTATATGGATATCTTGCAAAATGAAGTGGGAATTATATCAAAATTTTTGAAATGGTCGCAATAAAGCTACAGTAGTCTATTACAAACAGTACTGTAAGGTGCTCAAAAATGTTATTAGGAAGGAAGGGAGTATATGGAATGCAAATAGAATAGCTAATTCACAGAATAAAATTAAAACAATATGGTCAGTTTTGAAGGAAGAACAAGGTCAATGATATAAAGTCAGTTCGTAGTAAAAATATTTCTGTTACTGGTAAGTCAGATATATGTACAATATTTAACAATTATTTTCTGAGCATTGCTGGTGAATTAAATAAAAACTTAAGGTTCTACAGGGAATCATATAACTCCCTTGGAAAATGCCTTACCAAGATTGAGGTCTGAAATATTCCTCTATCATACTGACAAGGGGAAGTGAGTCAATAATTAAAACACTGAAGGCTAAGGGCTCTCATGGATCCGATGGAGTGCCTAGCTGAATACTGAAGTACTGCGCTGTACATGTTAGACCTGTACTTAGCCATATTTGTAATTTCTCCTTTGGGAATGGTCAGTTTCCTGAACCATTAACGTACTCAGTAGTAAAGGAACTTTATAAAAAGGGAGAAAGGGATAATGTAGACAATTTTAGACCTACTTTATGCCATCATTGTTTGCTAAAGTTATTGAAAAGGCTGTATATGTAAGGATAATTGATTATTTTATATGACAATTTGCTATCAAATGTACAGTTCAGCTCTAGAAGTCATTTAACAACTGAAAGTGCTATATTCTCTTCTCTCTCTGAGGTACTGGACAGATTAAACAATAGCTTTCAAACACAAGGCATCTTTTATGATTTAACTAAGTTGTTTCATTGTGTTGATCACAAAATATTACTCCGGAAGTTGGACCATTATGGAATATGGGAGTAGCTCACAATTGGTTCACCTCTTACTTTAGCAACAGACAGCAAAACGTCATTATTGATGTTGAGTGCAACATTGGCTCTGTTTCAAATAGTGCAGTTCATACTTATAAGTTCATGACATGGGCTTATTCCCAAGAGTTACCAGCTTTCACTCAGTTAATACTAGACAAAAATCCAATCTGCATTTGAATTGCACATCCTTTGTTCTTGTGCAGAAACGTGTGCAGTATACTGCTGCATCCACTTTCAATTAGCTACCACAAGAATTCAAAAATTTTAGCAGTAATTCACGTACTTTCAAATCAAAAGCGAAGCGTTTCCTCATGCATCAGTCCTCCTATGCCATCGAGGAGATCCTTGAAAAATTAAGCTGTTTTTTATGTTATATTGTTGATTGCATTTACTTAAACTTATCACTTGTCTCTTTTTGGGTTCATAAACATTTTATTTTATCTTATTACTTTTATGTTGTAATTCATGTACTTGAACATTTTATGAACTTGGAGATTTGCTGTTGAATTTGGTCCTATGGAACTACACACGTAAAATAAAAATGAACAGAAGTGTAAGAACTTGCAGGACTTTTTTCAAGACAGTGGTTATAATCATCTGACTTATTTTCAGATTGTTTCACTTGCAGATGATTTATGCAATTTTTCTGGGCACTTCATGTTTCTAATCTAGAGAGTGCTACACATGTCAACACTTAGGTTCGGTCACTTCCGAGTCAAGTGAAGAATGCGATTACTTGTCTCTGAAGTTTCTCAAAATTTATGAACCATATAGGTATTCAGCTGTTGATGAATCTACAGCATCATTCAAGGGTGGTGTGTTATTCAAAATGTACAGAGATTGAATTTAATAAGCATCTACCAGCCATACTTTGCTGAATTGTTTGTACTGTGTCACTTGGCATCCAGTCATAAATGTCATTTGGCGCACAATTTGTGAAGTGAGAAACAAGCATTAACACTTTCACACTGGAATCCACCGTTTTCTACAGATACTGCACCTAAACTACAATTAAAAGATCAGAGCATCAATTCAGAGCGCACAAGGCAACTGAACGCTGTTTACAACCTCAGTCACCTTTCCTTGCCGACTATAGGTACCAGTGACTCCCTATGACAATTCTTAAAACAATAAATGAACATCAAATACATAAGAAATCCAAAAAACACCATTTTCATTTTTCAAACCAGTGATTGGTATCATCTTTATATTTCTGCCACGAATTGTTCAATACATAACGCTAGAAATGACACTACAGTTATCAAGTAACCTCTATTGGGTTCAAACTCCCACTATTTCTTGTGCAAACTTTTACTTATTTATGAACTGAAGTAGCCACAGAAAAATTGCATTACCTTTCATTAATTAGGTAAGTTACATGGTTAATTAAATTACAATTAATTTCAGGTCTTCCAGCAGATTTGCCTTATGAAACCACGAAGAGCAACCAGGGCACTAAATTGTGGTTAAGCATGGAGTAAAAGAACAATGTCACAGATGCGTTTTTACGGAAATATCTATCCACTTAAATCACAGGATTATAACTTGCATAACCAGGAATGAAATGTCACAACAGTCTGACTGGGAGGATACTTCTGCTTGTACCTGCCTACTGTCGCAACTACATAGTTTATCACTCTGCATTGTAGCATTATTTTATGAACGACTTTCCACAAGCCACCTAATCACAGCAACAAACAAATAATGATGTTGTACAAATACCTTCTCAAATTCATCAAAGGAGAGGCGGCCAGAATGGTTAGATCCACGGCTGTTAAATTCTGCTATTATTTTTCTAACTTCCCATCCAGGAATTTTGAATCCGCAAACCTCCAGGGCTTCTCGTAACTCTGACAAATCAATGAAACCATCTCCATTTTTGTCGATCTGTAACAACACCAAAAAATTATAAATCACTTAATGTACAAACCTTAACTTAATGATTAATTATATATCATGTAATACTTTGTTTTGTATCAAAACAAGAACAAGACAACAACTCCGAAAGACAATGAAGCCAACTGTTACTAAGGCATAATGACAGTGAGGTTAATCTGTTCCCCTCTACATTTTACTTGTTTTTACCTACTTAAGTTTGGCTGGAAGTGTTTCAGAAATAAAGCACTTAGTTAATAATAATATGAAGGCAATATAGTTTCAAACCACAGACAGAATTTTAAATTTTTAAATTCTTTCTAAAAAGTCTGATTGGCTGACTTACATACATGCTTCTTGAAAAATACATTTGTTATTTTATTAGCCTATTCTGAATGTTTCCGGCTATCTTCTGCTTATAAAAGAGAAATCTTTCTGTAGTCCTGATTTTCAACGCTCATTATTTCTCCTTAAATGATAGGAAACCATATTTACCAAGGAAGTGAACTTAACCATACTTTGAATACAGTAAACACAATAAATTTGTGGATGGTTCATAATTGTGTAAGCATGATATGATTAGTAGCAAAGTGCACTGCTTCTGAAGCATCCATGGCTAAACTCCAGTAGACAAAAACTAATGTTTTTCTGAACATTTTAAGTAATTTTGGTTAATGGATAAACACAACTGTGAACTTTCACTCTGTCACAAACCAGAAAGAAACGAACTTTAAGATGCGGTGACTTCCATTCAGACTTTCTCCTTCACCTTTTTTGAGAAAGTTTGGCCATTTATTATACAAAATGGAGTTTAAGTGCTGCAGAACAGCCATGTCCGACACTTTCTGCCTGATCGGAATGATTGAATGATTGAGTCAAACGTCACAATAGCATATAATCACACCAGAACAAAGCATACCTATTCCTGTTACACAATTACAGGTACATTTTATAGGGTTGCACTGTAGGGCTCATGAAGCTGAACAGCATTCATGGAGTGCTGCACATATGGATCACAATATAATTCTGTGCTGCCTATTTCACTGATGGTTCGTGGAACAGTAACGCATTCAAAGACCAGGTTCTGGATGGCAACACACATCAAAATTACTGTGAATGCCTTTTATGGTCTGCACTGGCTATCACAACACCATCTATAGAAGAGTTCTGGAATTATTTAATACCTGAAGTTTAAACGTGGGCCATCAGAAATCACTATTTGGCAGAAGAATTTTAAGCTTGAGGCAGAAATTGCAGGTAAGTCAAAGTGTGGATGATGCAACAGTGACAATGGTAAGTTGATATTTTACGCAGTCTCACAAAAATTCTGAAAATATCCATTCAGATTATTACAGTCTTTAAGACAGCAAGAGTTGTGTCACAGAACCAATCATTCGTGTTTACAACGGGTTTTCTGTGAAATTAACTTTATAGCCTTTTCACTTCCCCGAATTCCTTTCCTTTCCTTCGAAATAGTGGACCTTATTACAGTGTCACCTCATTATCCTTTTTGCACAGTCTGCATTACCTTCAAGATGTATTTTTATATCTAACTAGTGGGTACAATTTACAAGGAAAGTAGTAGTGCTTCACTAAATCCAAGTAATAATACTGACACCACATACATTTACACCTGGAAGAAAAGGTGAAATGACAACAGAGCAAATGTATCCGTGACACTGTCACAGAAAGAGTACTGGATCAGAACGAAACACACATAAGCAATTACAATTAGCCTTTTTAATGTCATTGCCTGAGCTATTCCACAATTTGCCCCAACTGATTTAGGAACATTTATTAAATCAGGTTGGTGAGGTATAGATTTGCACGTGAGAGACAGAATGAGAGCAGAGAGCAAGAGATTCCTACCAACATGCCTAGAATTTGCTTGTGTAAAGTATTGCAGCAAGTCTCAGATACACTATCTGAGAAATTATTAGTATATAGAACTGAAGCTGAATATAATGTGTTTTAGGAGTCATAAAATTAATTAAAAGATAATCTTTAAAAATGTGCAAAACCATTTCAAATCCATTAATTGTTTCCTCTAGTGTAGTTTGGTTAAAAGTAAAGTTAAATACCCTATTTCAGCTAACTATACATAGGAGGGTTACACTGGAGTGCTATATTTAAAATCATCTGAAGATCAGCATCATCAGAGTAGTGAAGATACTCATCAGCTGCAGTCAGCAGAAATTGTCTTCTTGTCCCCATTCTTTGGCATCATACAAAGTGGTTCAACATGCTAACTCAATTCTGAAGTCACATAAGACTTGCTTAGCTCGAACTCAAGCCACTAGAAGAATACGTTTATTTCACAGACCTCACAAATGCTTCTAAGGATTCTAGCAATAACATAACTTTAGGTTAATTGTCACAAATTTAATATTAAAAACTTTAATCTCTTTACAAACTGACTTCTGCATACACACTGAAAACTTGACAAATATTTCAGATGATACCACTATATGTTGAATAAGACAGCAGCATTAAAGCATCCAGTTTTTACAGATACCCGTCATGAAAGGGTGGTTATCCCATATTAACAAACATTTAAAGTTTTACTGGTTGATCCAATCCACCATTTGTTAAGGATTTTGAAGAACCTCCCACAATTCTGCCATTCTCCTCTCAATGAACTGTGTATCAATTTTATATGAACTGTTCTTATCTAACATCCTTCCCAAAATTTTTCTCAGTAACTGACATTTTTCTACACACAACAATCAAAACTGAAGATTTAAAAGCACGAATACAAAGAGTAACTAAATGAAAGTCTACATAAAAGTTGTACTAGACTGCTGTAGTGGGAAATACATTTACTTCAATTTGGTTATGAATAACAATGCTCTTTTTGTAGTGGGTGTATACTGTTATACAGGTTAATAACCACATTTTGACTGTCTTTTGCACAAGCCAAAATACATTATGTGACACAAAAATGTTACATCAATCATAGTGTCAAGCTCACTCTTAAAGGCTTTGGTGGATGATATATGTTACTTAAAGTACAGTTATTTATCATACTGCACACGTTCTGATTAACAGTGTTGTTTTTCGTAGTAGCAAAAATGATCTAGTCACATTGCAAAGAATGTTAGTGATGACTATGGTAAAACTAATATCTGAAGTGCAGTCCAAATTAAAACGATACCAAGTTTTAGTTCTGCCACACAACTTATATCAAGAACGAAACATGACTGTACCACATATAATATGTGTGAGGAATAAATTTTAAACTGGTTCTGATGAACAAGGGTCAATTAGTAAATATGACTGAACCATCTGAAGGATTTTAACGACAACGTTATGTGAACGCATTTCCTGATCTGAACCGAAAGGTTCCCACGCATTTTCCGTGCGCTGAGTAATAAAATTAACTCACGCGAGAAAAGAATTCGTACGCGTCTTCGTCTAGCTCGTCGAATATGGAAACGTAACCGTTGCTTTCCATCGTGCCCAACGAACTGCCATCTACCACCTATTTGCTTCTGAGACAGGTATTTCGTCCCGTGCTGATAACCACTTACGTAAGCTGATAAAGGCGACGTCACGATAGCAGATTTTGTACGGAATGCATCTTTCATATTTTTTCCGCTATAGCTATGAACGATTACAGACTGTCCCTTCCGTTGCCAACTCTAAATGGAAATTAATTTGTTTGAGAAATAATTCGACTGTCGGCAGTACCACTACGAGAAATTACTGTTTCTCCCTAATTAGTAGGTGTTAATATTTCGGCTAATTTATGAGAGGCTGTCTCAGTAGTCTACAAATCAAATTGTTATTCTCTCTCCAGATCTGCGTAGATTACTGAAGATACATAACATCAACCAGGAAAAATACATTTGCTAGAATCCACAGAATAATTTCAGTTACTGAAGACTAAATCAAATAATTTAGTAACCAGTGGAACTAAATTGGTTCTAGCTTGATCATAAAGTAAGTGATAAACTAGGAAAGCTATGAGAATACGCGTAAAAATGGAGCATCCACTAAAACGACTATGGAAAAAAAAAGACAGCAGCAGTCCAACTAACCATCTTGTGATGTATTTCTCTAACTTTTTCCGATGTCTTGGGACAATAATATTTCTTCTTCCGGTATTTTATTTATTTAGTTAACTACACTCCTCGAGTCATGTCACCGACTCACCTTATATATGGCTCCACGATTATTAAGCCCAAACGCTGGAAGAAGAAATATTGCTGTCCCGGAAGCATGACTGAAAGATGACGGCATAACTGTGTTCGGTTTTAACTGTTAATGTGGGAACACATAGATGGCTTTTAATACATCCAGATGTAAACATCTGAATTAACATGATTAAAATAATGTGCTCCGATTCATTGCTGAACGAACGAGTATAGCGTGCATAATTATTTTCAGGAGAAATGCGCATCATTCGTCATGCAGTGCTAGACTCCTTTCCGCCAGCAATGATAGGGGACGGTATCTGCGTCGGATTGCACAGGCGCTCACGAATGCTCGAAAATGTTGAAGGGAGTAGTACATGTTCAATTAGGAGCAGTCTAACAAGACGCGAGCTGGGCGAACTGTAGGGTCGCGCTGCAGCCGCTATATTGCACACGACTGGATCCCCGACCGCTGTAAGCGAGTGTAAAAAGTGAAAAATTAATTTCGTGTGCATAAATATATATTCCTAAGACGCACGCATTGTGTACAACGTCGGAAGATAGCTACAAACACATTTTTAAAGCTTCCTCATATAGTAAACTGTGCATCGAGAGAGCAGAGAGGCATTTAGCTAGCTAGGCATTTGCAGTAAGCTGTAAATCTTATCGCCGGAAGAAATTAAGGGAGCAACCTTGCTAATTCTGGAACCAGTCAGCCTACAGCAAAATGTGAGAGCCCAGTAAATGCTAAGGCGGTGCTAGTGACAACTCCCTAAGACAAACGACTACGCATTTTGTGAACGGTTGTGCGAAAATATGCAGAAACTAGTGAACTGAAAACTTTTTGTTCCTAACAACTTCGACTATGTATGCAGACGAATTTTTATGGTAACGTACAGAGGAAAATATTTATTACCGTACAAACTCGTCTGTAACTACTGCGGTCACCAATACTACAAAAAGGGTTCTTGCGGCTGACTGTTTACGATCATTTTGAAGTACTACGAAAACCTATGCTCTCTACGAGAAATTCTCTCAAAAATTACTAACCCTAATACTGGTTAGATGCAGTTAGCTTGGCAGCTATCCTCATTTCAACGTAACTTCTGCATGCTGTTTCACCAACGATCGTCCCAACGCACTCTCACTCAGACCTGCTCTTGTGGTTCCTACCTATCCCATCTACAAGCATTTCCAGAAACGACTCGTGCAATTATCAGTGTCCATCCATTCTATCTGGTCGAGTCATTGTGTTCTTTATTAGCCATTTTTTTTCTAATTAAAGCGTTCCAGGACAGCTTCATTCCTAGCTCCACATCTACACAGATACTCTGCAAATCACATTTAAGTACCTGGCACAGGATTCATCGAACCATCTTCACAATTCCCTATTATTCCAATCTCATATACTGCGCGGAAAGAACGAACACTTATCTTTCAATACGAGCTCTGATTTCCCTTATTTTATCATGGCGATCGTTTCTTCCTATGTAGATCGGCGTCAACAAAATACTTTCGTATTCAGAGGAGAAAGCTGGCGATTGGAATTTCGTGAGAAGATTCCTCCGCAGCGAAAAACGCCTTTGTTTTAATGATTTCCATCCCAAATCCTGTATCACTACAGTGACACACTCCCGTATTTCGCGATAATACAAAACGTGCTGCCCTCTTTTGAACTTTTTCGATGTACACCGTCAATTCTATTAGGTAAGGATCCCACTCTGCGCAGCAGTATTCTAAAAAAGAGGACGAACAACCGTGGTGTAGGCAGTCTCCTTCGAAGATCTGTTACGCTTCGTAAGAGTCCTGCCAACACAACGCAATCTTTGGTTAGCCTTCCTCACAACATTTTTTGTGTGTTCCTTCCAATTTAAGTTCTTCGTAATTGTAATTCCTAAGTATTTAGTTGAATTTGCGGCCTTTAGATTTGACTGCTTTATCGTGTAACCGAAGTTTAACGGATTCCTTTTAGCGCTCATGTGGATGACCTCACTTTTCGTTATTTAGGGTCAACTGCCAATTTTCGCACCATATACATATCTTTTATAAATCGTTTTGCAAGTTGTTTTGATTTTCTGATGACTTTACTAGTCAATAAACGACAGCGCCATCTGCAAACAATCAACCCATCTGATCTTTTTAGTCTCCTGTAAACACATTTATACAGCCACTGGTCGAAGCTGCTGCCGCCGCTACACATAGCCGATGAGGCGTTGTCAGATAAAAGTAGCGGCAACGAGTCCGGTAACCCAAGATTTCGTCGCTGGGCAGTCAAAGTGGGACAGTGCACCAGAATATGGGCCACTGTCAACCGGGCGCCGCACTGACACTCAGGCGGGTCTTCACGGCGCAGGAGGTAACCGTGGGTCGCCAAAGCGTGGCCAATGCGGAGCAGGCAAAGGACAACTGACTCCCTGCGAGAAGCCCACATGGAAGGCATTCGTAAGTCTCCTTAATGACACGCAGTTTGTTGTGTGTACTGTTATCCTATTCCGTCTCCCAAAGCCGAAAAACCCTTCGGCGTAAGTCAGAACACAGGTTCAGAGATGCCAATCTCCAGAAGCGGTTTCCACGTAGCTTGTTTGGCTAGCCTGTCGGCAAGTTCGTTGCCTGGGATGTCGACGTGTCATGGGGTCCACACAAATACCACTGAACGACGGGACCGGTCCTGGGCATCGACGGACTCCTGGATTGACGCTTCCAAAGTATGGCGAGGGTAGCACTGGTCGATAGCTTGTAGGCTGCTCAAGGAGTCAGTACACAGAAAAAACTATTCCCCGCGGCATGAACGGATATACTGAAGTGCATGAGATGGGCAGCAGCTCTGCAGTAAATACAATGAAGCCAGCGGGCAAGGAATGCTGTTCAAAATGGCCTTTGTGGATGTAGGCGAAGCCAACATGACCATCAGCCATCGAACCGTCGGCGTAAACCGCTTCAGAGCACCTGAACAAGTCAAGAATTGAGAGGAAGTGACAGTGGAGAGTGGCAAGTGTAACTGAGTCCTTAGGGTCATGCGAAAGGTCCAGACGAAACTGCGGCCTAGGTTTACACCATGCAGGTGTATGCAGACAGACCTGGATGGGAGGTGGCAAAGGGAATGACTTCAGTTCAGACAGAAGGGATCGCACGCGAACCATAATCGTTAGCCCTGACCTGGACCGCCAATGCGGAAGATGAACTGCTGTGGGTGGAACAAAGTGAAAGTAATTCGGCAGGAGAACTATGAATGTGTGCAACATAACTGGCGAGCAGATGTGCGCGTCGGATCTGCAATGGCGGCCTCCACCAGGACACTGGTCACCGGACTCTTTCTAAAAGCTCCCGTCGCTAGGCGAACGCCACAGTGGTGCACTGGGTCGAGTACACGCAACGCTGAGGGCGTCGCCGAACCATAAATCACACCCCCATAGTCAAGACGCGATTGAACAAGGGTTTTGTAGAGCTGCAGCAGAGTAGAGCGATCTGCACCCCATTTGGTGTTGCTCAGGCAGCGGAGGGCATTGAGGTGCTGCCAGAACTTCCGCTTAAGCTGCTGATGGTGAGGTAGCCAAGTCAATCTGGCGTCGAAAACCAGTCCTAAGAATCAATGTCTCTCCACTACAGTGAGTGGATCGTCATGAAGGTAAGGTTCTGGTTCCGCATGAATGGTACGACACCGACAGAAGTGCATGACACACGACTTAGCGGCCGAAAACTGGAAGCCGTGGGCGAGAGCCCATGACTGCGCGTTGTGGATGGCTCCCTGCAGGCGCCGCTTAGCAACACCAGTACTGGTGGAGCAGTACGAAATGCAAAAGTTGTCTGTATACAGAGAGGGTAAGACAGACGGCCCTACAGCTACTGCTAGACCGTTAATGGCCAGTAAAAATAGTGATACACTCAATACAGAGCCTTACAGAACCCCATTCTCCTGGATATGGGGGCAACTACGGGAGCATCAACTTTGACACGGAAAGTATGGAGCGACAGGTAATTCTGGATAAAAATTGGTAGTGGGCCCGGAGACCCCATCGTATAATGGGGCAAGGATATGATGTCGCCAGGTGGTGTCATACACTTTGCGTATGATCAAAAAAGACAGCAACAAAGTGTTGGCGTTTGGAAAAGGCTGTTCAGATGGCAGAATCAAGGGACACAAGACTATCAATGGTAGAGCGACCCTGGCAGAAGCCTCCCCGACATGGAGCCAGTAGGTCACGTGGCTCCAGGACCCAACCCAACCGCCGACACACCATACGGTCCAGCAGTTTAAAATAACGTTGGTGAGGCTGACAGCTATCCACATCAAGCGGATTTTTACCGGATTTGACCACCGGAACGATGGTGCTCTCCCGCCATTGCGGTGGAAAGACGCCATCGCATCAGATGCGGTTGAAGATGACAAGGAGACGGCACTTGTAGTCAGACGAGAGATGTTTAATCATCTGACTGTGGACCGATCTGGCCCAGGAGCTGTGTCAGGGCAATGTGCAAGGGCGCTGACGAGTTCCCACTCTGTGAATGGGGCGTTATAAGGTTCACTGCGGTGTGTAGTGAACGACAGGAGTTTCTTTTCCATCTGCTGTTTTAGGGTGTGGAAGGCTGGGGGGTATTTCTCCAACACAGAGGCTCGAGCACAGTGCTCAGCAAAGTGCTTGGCAATCGCGTTTGCGTCGGTACAGAGCACGCCACTGATGATAACGCCAGTGACACCTGTTGGGGTCTGGTACCCAAAAAGACATCTGTTCGTCCAGACCTGGGAAGATTACTTATGGCACGCAATGGTCGACAAGTAACTCTCCCAACACTCCTATTTCCGTCGTTTTATAAGCAGGGGAACGCAGGCAAGGAGCCACTTAATGGCTATGAAGTGCTCTAGGGAAGGGTACCGCGTATGTCGCTGTACAGCTCGCCGACGCTCTTTAATTGCATCAACGATTTCCGGCGACCACCAAGGCACTGTCTTTCACCGCAGGCACTCTATAGAACGAGGGATCGCGTTTTCCGCCGCAGAAATTATCGTTGTAGTGACCTGCTCAATCATAACATCGATGGCACCATGTGGGGGAGATTGAATCCTGAATTACAAGAACCGTGGCGAATACAATAGCGTGTCAGGTGGAGTTTGCGTTTATGTCCTGAACTCGGTATGTAGTGAACCTGTACCCCTTCAAACTCCTTTTGAAGTTGTGGCTGTCAGGATACGGACGTCGCAGGAAATAACTGTCTGCACCCTCTAGATGGTGTGGTACCCCTGAATGTATTGGCTGCACTGATACAATTACTCCCTAAACCTTTCCTACTTTTGGGAGATTTTAACGCCCATAACCCCTTGTGGAGCAGCACCATGCTTACTGGCCGTGGCAGATACGCCGATAATTTACTGCCCAACTCGACCTCTGCCTCTTAAATACTGGGGCCGCCACACATTTCATTGTGGCTCGAGGTTACTCGGCTATTGATTTCAGTTTGCAGCTCAGGATTCCTCCCATCTATGCATTGAAGAGCACATGACGACCTGCGTGGTAGCGACCACTTCCCCATCTTCCTGTCACTCCCCCAGCGTCATGCTCACGGACGCCTATCCAGGCCTATTCTAACCCGCAGACTCTCAGCGGGAGTCTTCGTGTTTTACTGCCCCTTTTAATACATATCAATGAAGCATATATAGGCTAGACTAATTTGGGGGGAAAACGCACGCACGCGCGCGCACAAAAGCGCACGCGCGCTAGTTGATAGCTCCATGAGGTTGTTCGCACACGATACAGTTGCCTCTAAGAAGGTAGCAAACGCCAGAAAGTGAAGCAAACCTGCAGGAAGACATGCTCAGCATCGATGATTGATGCAGTGAGTAGCAGCTGATCCTGAGTGTAAACGAATGTTACGTATTACAACTCCCTGCAACAGGTGTCGGTCCTCTGCAAGTCTTCCTGCTCTTGGCTTAAGTTTTCTAGCATTGTGACTTCTCTGCAGACAACAGCGTCATCCATGAAACGACCCGTACAGCATCCGACATTCTACACTAGGTCATTTATCTACATTTTGAAAATTAACGATTGTATAACATTCCCTTAGGATGCACCCGAAGTTGCTCTTACGTCTCTGATGATTTTTCTCCATTAAGAACAACATACTAAGTTCTGTTCCCTAAGCACTCTTCAATCCAGTCAAACAGATGGCCTGGTAAAAGTTTTTGTCAAGTATCCGGCAAACTGTAGGAAATGGAGCTGATTGGCTGAGATTCATTGGAAAGATCTTAAGGAAACATAATTCATCCACGAAAGAAGTGGTTTATATATACGAGAGAGAGAGAGAGAGAGAGAGAGAGAGAGAGAGAGAGAGAGAGAAAGAGAGAGAGAAAGAGAGAGACGTTGTTAGACAGCCGTTGTGCATCACAGAGACATTTACCAGACATTTTAAGACAGTACGGGAAGATTAAGACAATATTTTACTTCTGTCATGTACGTTTCGTGAAACTACAACGAAAAGTCAGAAAAATTAGAAGTAACAGGGAGGGTTACCAACAATCATTGTACCCACACAAGTGGGAGTGGAACAGGGAAGAAGGGTTGGTGTGGGTGGGAGGGAGGGAAGGGATATAGTGGTACCAGGAGTATCCTCTGCCACATGCCATAAGGTGGCTTGTGTAGTTTAGACATAATGATATTACGGTGTAATAATCCCACAGAAAAATCTAGCTGGATAGCTGTGTGGGTCACGTGCCGCTCTCTGGACAGGGATGCTCGCCAACCCTGGATCGAATCCGCCTGAGGGATAAATGGCGAGGGTCGGTATGCCAGCCAGCCTGGATGTAGATTTTAGGCAGTTTCCGAAATTCTGCACGATTGATACATATTTACGGAACTCCTCTCACCGGAGGTACGAGTCCTCCCTCGGGTATGGTTGTGTGTACTTTAAGTAGAGTGGAAGTCTAGGGACCGATGACCTCAGCTGTTTGTCTCTTAGGAATTTACACATTCTAACAGTTTTTAGGGAACTTATGCTCACACTCACATGAATAACACGACAGGCAGACTTTTAAGGTACACACACTCCGTCCTGGGGAGGGAGGGAACAGGGGTGGGTGATAGGAAAGGTATCCGTCCACCCCTTAAATTAAACATGGCAAATCCATTTATAACCATGCTGACCCAGCGCCAATGCGGGATGGAGGAGGAGGAGGAGGAGGAGGAGAAGTAGTAATTATCTTGTGTAAGCCCGTGGACAGGTACTGAGAAGGTATGTTGGAGGACCTTGATGATTTTGTGTATTTTTGAGGAGCAGATGTGTGGCGCCTTTATATCAGACCCAGAGTTTCAGCCCTCCATGCCCATGCGATACACAGGCTGGCGGGACGATACAGGTAAGCACAGCATTCAGGGCAAGTCCGGGCAGCTTGATGCGCCTCACTGGCAAGTAGTTTCCTGAGGTCAGTGGGTCACACTCTGTGGTTACTCGCCGGACCAGCCTGTTCCTTATTCTGCTGAAGATGACGGACGGTTTATCCAACGAACTCAACATCGTTGTCATTAGTCCCTTCATCTTCATCCTTTTATCACCCAAAAGAAAAGTTTCACGAGTAATACACAGTCTGATCAAGAGCAGTGCATGTCACAAATAATGACCTACAGAGAACATTGAAGTCAGAGAGAATCAATAAAAAAAAAAGAATATGCAAAGGAGAAGATACAGCAATGGGAAGTAGACTGTGGGTACAGGTTTCCCCACATTAACAGGTGGTGCAGAACATGTATCAGGCAGCTCACTTTCTTTCCCACATTTCCACCGAACTCGTAAAAAAAGAAAAATTTAATGCACTGTTAAGTGATAAGGACAAATTCTAAGATTCCTAGTACAGTAAGGTAAGACTTGCAGTTTATATCTACACTGGGGTGGAGCTGACTCAGTGTCTCCAGAGGGTGGAACAAGCGGTAAGACGTCAGTAGTAGTGCTACAGGGGTGCGAGCACATTTTGTTTGCGCGGGTTGCCTACATCTGGGGCAGGTATGCACTCAGAGGCAAACCTATTGTTCTCGTTGGATTGACAGGTCATTGACCTATTGTTCTGTTAAGTGGTTTTCCATGTCACTGCACTTAATCTATTGTTCCCCATCCCCTCAGGAAACCCCCACCCCTCATTGCTACAGGTACACTTTCAGGTCAGTTATTTAATAGACTCCACTCTCACTATTATCAATTTGACTGGCTACTTAATTAAGTTGATCAATTAATTAATCTCTCTGGTGGGAAAGTGCCATGCCCCCCTGGAGGGAAGTTCAAATTCCATCAGGTTGGAAACCTCTACAAACCTAAGAAAATGGCGGGAAAGAAAGGGCACTTGGGCTACCTCCACTAACCTAAGTCACCCAACTGCCACCTCTTCCTAGCGATAGGTGGGGAAGAACTTGACCTGTGATGGACTTTACTCCATTTTGCATTCACCAGTCTTTATTTACACAATTAGAGGCAGTACCACCATCCAGAGGGTGCAGTCGCCTGTTCTGTGATGTAATCCAAGACGGCGGGGAAAATGGCAAGAAACAATGTGATCACCATGGGCTCCGGAATCCAACCGACCTAGTACACGGAAGCGCCACCAGAGGGCGCTGTCATCCCTTCCATGATTTAATCCAAGATGGCGTTCTGTTGGTGGAGAGGAAGGGTCTCATAACAGGAAATTCAAGTGTATATTGTTTATTTATAAAAAAAATCAGCTTGTGGGGGTTGGATTTCACTTGTTCATCATTCTCTGCTATTAGGAAATATGTAGGTCTTGTAAGAAGTAATTACATGGAGCCCCCATGTCACCCCCATTTCCTTAAACTATTCTGCGCCTTTGATACCAAATTAAGTAATTAGTTGTCCTCCCACCATTTTCTGGTACACTTTTCGAATTTCACATGCTTTTGAAAGCCATTTCTGGCGAATTCTTCTTTGTCACCCACCCCTTAAACTTTTGTGCTGCGTTTTACATAAAAAGTATGCAAATTAGCCTAGTGTTCTGCACTTAAGCTGCTGTTCTGCTCCATTTCCCTAATCACGCACACCTTCCCCCTTAACAATTGTAATCCTAACACCAAATTGATGTAAAAAATTTATGCAAATTAATTAAATCGATATTTTTCACTTGCATGGGGTAGTTTTTTTTAATTCGCAGCATCTTATTGGTCGGTGAAATCAATGGAATACAGTTTAAACAAAAGATCGCTAATAAAAAAACACATCCCACTATTCGGCACCCGGCGCGCCGCTGCCCCTGGCCCTGACCCTGACCCCATCCCAGCCGCCGCCACAGCATCGCTCTGGCGTCCACGGACCGCACTCCCACAGGCTAGCGGGCTAGGGCTGCAGCAACCCGATTCTGCAGCTTCTCCGCCACTGCCATCACGTTCTCGCCGATCACGTAAGGTACAGCACACACCCCGGTCCACCTCGCCACAAACTCCAAGGCGGGCTCTCACAGATCCCACACACGAAACGCCTATGGGCAGCAAGTGTTTCTTGTTGCTGACGCTATACCTATCGATACTGACATCACAGACCGCGCTATAGAAATTGTTCCAGAATAGCACAGGTTGCTTTCTCCCTTTCTCCCTAGTGATCCTAACGAAACATACGAGACGTGACCAGCCGTGCGTACCTGCCCCAGTATGACTCACACCTCACCGCAAAACGTCCGCGTGGCGAATCTCCATGTAAAAGGTTTTCAATGTTATTCTGATGTCACATGGCTATGTAAAATACGAACAGAGTCGACCTCTCGGAAATTGTAGTGTCCCAGAAATAGTTAATGCTCGCTTTCTTGATGTCTCCGCTTATATGCATGGAAATTCTTGTCCTAACAGAAACTGTTTACGAAAATAGCGAGGAGTAAAAAATGGCTCTGAGCACTATGGGACTCAACGTCTTAGGTCATAAGTCCCCTAGAACTTAGAACTACTTAAACCTAACTAACCTAAGGACATCACACACACCCATGCCCGAGGCAGGATTCGAACCTGCGACCGTAGCAGTCCCGCGGTTCCGGACTGCAGCGCCAGAACCGCTAGACCACCGCGGCCGGCAGGGAGGAGTAACCCAGCAATATATCACGAAGTACCGTCTCGATGTAGTAAACATACAAAATCGACCCTTTTACATCATTCATACCTACACCAGGAAGACAGACAGCATCGTACACACTCCTTACAGCACTACAAATCTCCCCCCCCCCCCATTTTAATGGTAGACTGATGGTGCATTCTAGACAGGGGGAAGTTGCTGCAGGTCAATTTTTCCACTGTTCTGTCAAGATGCGTCAGTCACGTGACATAGCCTACGTGCAGTCATGTGTTTTGTATCTGATTTAAAGCACTGTATTTGCGATCCTTAACGGTAAACCTGTCGTTCATCAGAGGACTTCCATCTCATGTGTGATGAAACGTGACATTTTCCTCTAAACGAACTTTGATTTATGATATGTACTCCATCCCACTGTCGCAACTTGGGTGTAAAATAGGGACTTCAGCTTCATAACTAAGTTAGCAAAATGTGCTTGTGAGGCACTGCAATACCCGTGTAAACATTTGCCAACAGACATGCTATTTACAGACTTAGTGGCGCAAGTACTTTTAATATTCACATGTCGGACGCTGCTGCTATGCATTTATCTGTTTCCTCGTAAGAGGTATTCGCCGTTACTAACGATCATTTTATATAGGGCTGATGCAGGCATAGTATAATTTTCGAAATGTGATCGGATGTGAACAGTGGACGTTATACTTCTCCGGAAAGCTATATTGTACTCTTACCACACAGAGCCACTGTTTTAAGGAAGTACTTTATTTGTTTTACAGTTCGTTACCATAGTTTATGGTAGAGAAACCTGCAAGAAGGATGTATGTCTTACACTGGAACAGCGCTACATTCCATACGACTGATAGGTCAGAAATGAAAGCGATCTAATATTATGGCCCATTTTAAGTGCAGAAAGTTGTAGCCTTAGGAGTGCATGTGTTTATGTTCTCTCTTACCAGTACCTTCCAGGTAATAATCCTAGACTCTAGAACAATACTTTTAGAGTTGATAGCTTGGTTGATTTACATAAAAATGCGTCGAACTCCATCTGTTTGCATAAAAATAAAGTATTTCTTGTTGTTCTTAACCGTCTGCTATTACATCACGACACTTTAAAATCTGTTACTATACACTGATAAGGGGTGCTAACCTCCTCAGTATGGGCACATCTTGAGAAATCTTGTGTACTTTGATGGGTGAAGACTCTGCTAGCTCCATTCATTCACGAGACGTTGAGTGTAACAGCCTACTTCTGGTTGGTTGCAGATTAATCGGTAACGGTGCTGCACGGCGGGTTAGTCAGTGACAGTGTGAGGGGGTCTTTCACACTAATTTTACCGCAAGACAGCGAGAATGCTCTGTGACTCCCATACGCAGAGAGAGAGATTACATATTTCTGACACCTCGAGCATAGTGCTTAATTTATAGAGTGCTGCCCGATATCCTTTGATGGTGGATGCGTTCGAGAATTAACAATGAATAGATGTAATGCATAGTCATCTATCAACTTTGCAATGATACTCGCAAAGTGGAGAAGGGGTGGTTTAGCTATGATACTGGAATTGGGAAACATGCTGTCGCATCATTAGCCTGTGTTGAAATTACTGTAAAAGTGCTAAAGTTGTTCGCACTATCAACTGTGATGCTTATTATTAGAGTACATCGACGGTGTCTTTTCCATCCCATCCGTCCACTGGCATGCTGTTGGTTACAACATAATGATTGACTGACATCGCTTCTTTGATTAGAAGAAAGAGTTTTGGGGGATGGAGAACACCTTCTGGGGTGGATAGCACCGAAACAGGATCACGTACATGACTGCAATATGATGAATCAGTCGAAATGGAACGTACAGTCATCAGCTATTCCATGACTGACAGATGAGTTTAAATGTAGAGCTCGTGAATCACTTTCAGACTGTAGTTTTGAAACCATCCACAAGACTGCAAAAACTCCAATTTGCTTATATTGTAACACTATTATTTAAAATCATCCATTGTCTGTGGTGTGTTATGGTAGCCATAGTAACGATATGATTTACATTGTGCGACATCTAGTTCCCTGCGAGAGGCTGTGAATCAGAATGTCAATGTCAGTTTAGAACGTGACACAGACATCGAAGTCACGGCAGAAAAACAAAATGTAATGCAGTGTACAAAGCGTGTTACAGCAGAAAAACTAATGTTTCAAACAACGAGACAGGGCCACAGGAAGCATCTGTTACTATTTACAGTATAGTCTACGGGATACGATCATCCTCCTGCAGTACAGGCGATGAAACCTTTAACTAGCCTCTGCAGTGGATCAAAAGCTGTATATTTAATAGGATCGTTCTGCACCGGCAGCGGCAGCAGCAGCAGCAGCAGCAGTTTCACAGGTAAATTCAATGACGGACAGGGTGTACTGTTAGGACTGCTAAGAGGAATGCTATTCTGGGAAGCATTGCAACATATCTCTCTCTCTCTCTCTCTCTCTCTCTCTCTCTCTCTCCACTTGACCCACGTCGCAACTACGCGTCATCGCGTCAGTAACAGCGCCTAGATGAGGTCTATATCAGATGAAGTTAGTGGAGCTTTTATAGTTCATAATTTTTCTCTGTTGGATGGTACAGAATAACGATGATAGCATGTTGGGCTGATAGATGTGTATGGCCTTTGGTCTTCTTCTGACTGTAGTATCTGTATCTGGTTTGAAGACTCACCACAATGTGCACATTTCCACCGAATGGTCGAAACACTGTCCTCTTGCACTAACTCACGTCATTCTGTTTCTACACGGGTTGCAGAAGGTGCTGGATATGGCTTTCTCCGACTTCTGCTCAGTTCAGACTTAAATTGGAACTATCAGATGCGCAAAGCTGCAGAAATGGGAGCAGTTGCAGGATGCGTAGGGACTGATTGAAACCACATTGGAATTTTACTGTAGCAGATAGGTTCGAGAAAGGTGACTCGTTTCGAGATATGGAAGTCCCAGAAATATGATATGGCAATGAGACAGAATGCATAACAAATACTGGAGAAATATCTAGTGGCGGTGACGTGAGGGGGCGGGGGGGGGGGGCTGCAAATACCTATTTAATACCACGCTCCTTAGCCGAATCACTTTCAAAATTCGATAATTTTATTACGAGGGCGCATCTGGGGCTATGTGTAACCGCACTGCTGGTGTGATAACACACACTCCTACAATCACCGTCCCGGTATTTGTCTGGAGAAACCAATTCATTTGGAGGTAATGCCATACCTTGATTTATAAAGCCAGTATAGTTTTTAACATGGATACTTGTGTGCACCTGTAGAACCAAGACTTTTTGTGACAGTAACATATAAAAGTCGTTGCGATTTTTTTTAACATCTGTCTGATTATGCCTCTCTTTCTAAGACACAGTGGTAGTCAGCATTATTTTGTATCATATGTAATCATTTATTGGCAAAGTACTATACTTAGTAGTAGTAGTAGTAGTAGTAGTAGTAGTAGTAGTAGTAGAAGTAGATTAGATTAGATTAGATTAATACTAGTTCCATGGATCATGAATACGATATTTCGTAATGATGTGGAACGAGTCGAATTTTCCAATACATGACATAATTAGGTTAATTTAACAACATACTTAAGTTAATATAACAACTATTTTTTGTGTGTTTTTTTATTTTTATTTATTTATTTATTTTTTATTTTTTTATTTTTTTTTTCTTAATTTATATCTAAAAATTCCTCTATGGAGTAGAAGGAGTTGTCATTCAGAAATTCTTTTAATTTCTTCTTAAATACTTGTTGGTTATCTGTCAGACTTTTTATACTATTTGGTAAGTGACCAAAGACTTTAGTGCCAGTATAATTCACCCCTTTCTGTGCCAAAGTTAGATTTAATCTTGAATAGTGAAGATCGTCCTTTCTCCTAGTATTGTAGTTATGCACACTGCTATTACTTTTGAATTGGGTTTGGTTGTTGATAACAAATTTCATAAGAGAGTATATATACTGAGAAGCTACTGTGAATATCCCTAGATCCTTAAATAAATGTCTGCAGGATGATCTTGGGTGGACTCCAGCTATTATTCTGATTACACGCTTTTGTGCAATAAATACTTTATTCCTCAGTGATGAATTACCCAAAATATGATGCCATATGAAAGCAACGAGTGAAAATAGGCGTAGTAAGCTAATTTACTAAGATGTTTATCACCAAAATTTGCAATGATCCTTATTGCATAAGTAGCTGAACTCAAACGTTTCAGCAGATCATCAATGTGTTTCTTCCAATTTAATCTCTCATCAATGGACATACCTAAAAATTTGGAATATTCTACCTTAGCTATATGCTTCTGATTAAGGTCTATATTTATTAGTGGCGTCATACCATTCACTGTACGGAACTGTATGTACTGTGTCTTATCAAAATTCAGTGAGAGTCCGTTTACAAGGAACCACTTAGTAATTTTCTGAAAGACAGTATTGACAATTTCATCAGATAATTCTTGTTTCTCAGGTGTGATTACTATACTTGTATCATCAGCAAAGAGAACTAACTTTGCCTCTTCATGAATATAGAATGGCAAGTAATTAATATATAATAAGAACAACAAAGGACCCAAGACTGACCCTTGTGGAACCCCATTCTTGATAGTTCCCCAGTTTGAGGAATGTGCTGATCTTTGCATGTTACGAGAACTACTTATTTCAACTTTCTGCACTCTTCCAGTTAGGTACGAATTAAACCATTTGTGCACTGTCCCACTCATGCCACAATACTTGAGCTTGTCTAGCAGAATTTCATGATTTACACAATCAAAAGCCTTTGAGAGATCACAAAAAATCCCAATGGGTGGTTTTCGGTTATTCAGATCATTCAAAATTTGACTGGTGAAAGCATATATGGCATTTTCTGTTGAAAAACCTTTCTGGAAACCAAACTGACATTTTGTTAGTACTTCATTTTTACAGATATGTGAAGCTACTCTTGAATACATTACTTTCTCAAAAATTTTGGATAAAGCTGTTAGAAGGGAGATTGGGCGGTAATTGTTGACATCAGATCTATCCCCCTTTTTATGCAAAGGTATAACAATAGCATATTTCAGTCTATCAGGGAAAATGCCCTGTTCCAGAGAGCTATTACACAGGTGGCTGAGAATCTTACTTATCTGTTGAGAACAAGCTTTTAGTATTTTGCTGGAAATGCAATCAATTCCATGTGAGTTTTTGCTTTTAAGCAAGTTTATTATTTTCTTAATTTCAGAGGGAGAAGTGGGTGAGATTTCAATTGTATCAAATTGCATAGGTATGGCCTCTTCCATTAACAGCCTAGCATCTTCTAATGAACACCTGGATCCTACTATATCCACAACATTTAGAAAATGATTATTAAAAATATTTTCAACTTCTGACTTTTTGTTCGTAAAGCTTTCATTCAATTTGATGGTAATACTGTCTTCCTCTGCTCTTGGTTGACCTGTTTCTCTTTTAATAATATTCCAAATTGTTTTAATTTTATTATCAGAGTTGCTGATTTCAGACATGATACACATACTCCTGGATTTTTTAATAACTTTTCTTAATATAACACAGTAGTTTTTAAAAAATTTTATAGTTTCTGGGTCACTACTCTTTCTTGCTGTCAGATACATTTCCCTTTTCCGGTTACAAGATATTTTTATACCCTTAGTAAGCCATGGTTTGTTACAAGGTTTCTTACGAGTATATTTAACTATTTTCTTGGGGAAGCAGTTTTCAAATGCATTTACAAAAATGTCATGAAATAAATTATATTTTAAATTGGCATCAGGTTCACGGTACACCTCATCCCAGTCTAACTGCTGTAGGCTTTCCCTGAAATTTGCAATTGTTAAATCGTTGACTGAACGTACTACTTTGGAGGACTGTTTAGTATTGCTGAATGGAGCTATTTCATATATTGTAACTAGCTGTGCACCATGATCAGAAAGACCATTCTCAACAGGCTGAGCATTTATCTGGTTAAACTTATCTTGGTCTACAAAGAAGTTATCTATCAGTGAGCTGCTATCCTTTACCACCCGAGTAGGAAAATCAATAACGGGTGTCACATTGAAAGAACCGAGTAATACTTCAAGGTCATTTTTCCTATTACCCTCTTTCAGAGAATCTACATTGAAGTCCCCACAAATAATAATTTGCTTCCCCCTGTCTGACAGATAGCACAACAAGGAGTCCAAATTTTTCAGAAATAGATGAAAATTTCCTGATGGGGACCTATATACAGTTACAATTATAAATGTGCCTTTATTTAATTTAAGCTCACAGGCACATGCTTCTATATGTTTCTCTACACAAAACTTTTTTGTTTCTCTACTTTTTGCACAATGATAACTTTTGACATATATGGCAACTACTCCTTTCTCCATATTTTCTCTCATTACATGTGCAGAGAGCTTATAACCACTTACATTTACCTGATCCATATCAGTAACAATGTGATGCTCAGACAGGCATAGTATATCTATTTCATTCTCAGCTTCTAAATCTTCTTAACAAACCAGAAGCTCATCTACTTTATTCTTTAAACTCCCAATATTTTGAGGAAATATACTTACATTATTTTTAATTATACTTTTATGAGAACCTTTCCTTATTCTAACATTTGCAGTACTCTCCTGTCTGAGTTTCTCATTGTGCTTAGGCCTAGTTCCTATACCAGTGGTCACATGGTGTTCAGAGAGGCAGATTATGTCAACTGGGTTGGGTGACTTTAATTCATCAATGCAATTACCTAGGACTGAGATACAACTTGGTGGAGATAAAATTTCTGGTGATTGGTGAAAATTTATAATTGGTAGCTGTGATTTGTGATAGGGGATGCGTGATAGGTTCATCTTGAGCACCAGGCTTATAATGTATGTGAGAGTTCAGACATGTGCAAAGGAGATGACTGTGGAATACTGTGATAGCAGAGGGAAGAGTATCTAAACTGATAACGATGGTACAGATATTTCTATTTCCAGAGCCACTGCCCTCAGCAGGGTGTATTTCTGATACTTCGCTCATTGTCTAATGTCCTTCAATTGAGACCGCAATCCTGACATTTAGTTGTAAGTACATGCATAAAATATTTGTGAGGTTGGTTTCTTAGGATGATGGTTCTGCCTCTGTGTGCAGAGTAGGTGACCTGTGCACAAATTATTCATGTTTTCCGTTAACCGTTGGAGCTGTCAGAGTGGAGAGGCCTGCTGGAGTGTACGAATGTAGATGAATTAACCGTGTTGTCCTCTAGACGACCAAATAGCGAACTAATACTTAGAATGTGTTGGATAGCTTTCGTGATAGCGAGGAAATTTGAGAAGATTGAATAAGGAGGTGTGTTTGCGCTGAACCATTATTCCCTCCCATGTAAATTGTTTGGTTGACTGCTTCTGCACATTTCGCGCCTTTATTTAGTTGAGAGAATATCGATTGAGGTATGTGCATCTAGCATGTGGAAGACACGTTTTCCAGTTCTCTAGACATGAGAAACACCTTAGTTGACCTAGTAAATTTTAGGGATGATTTAGAATCTGCTAGATCACCAATATTGGCATTCGCGAGTAGAAATATTCGTTTTCTCTTTTTTTCCGAGTTTCCGAGTAAATGTCTTTGCACACGGGATAAGTTTCTAGTTAGTCAGTGGTTTACAGAATGACACACCTAGCTAATGTTTCGGGTTTCTAGAGAAAATTTCCAGTCTACATCTTGGGAACTATCAGTATGATACTGCTGTGTGCAAACTATGCGAAAATATATTTGTTCTTCTAATCCCAGAGTCTGGAAATTGGTGTAGGAAAGCAAGCAAGCAAGCAGGGAAGCATGTCCAGACCAGAAACAGTAACGCATATGTGCTGGGGAGAGGGGGAGGTTGGGGAGAGGGAGAGGCCGAATTTCTGGAGCAGTTCTGAGGGCGCTCTGGTCACCTGCCGGGGATGGATAGCCGCCGACCTCACAGGGGAATACCTAGTGCTGTAAGGAGTGCATACAATGCTGTCTGTCTTAGTGGTATATATACAAATGATGTAAAAGGGGCGATTTTGTATGTTTACTACATTGAGACGGTATGTGGTGATATTTTGACGGGTTGGGGATCTGTTTCGTGTTCTAATATTCAAGCTCCTGTCCTCAGTGAGAGAGCAGTGTAATTGAGTGAGAGTCTTTCCGTATTTGACTAGATGTAGGGCATGCTGCAGGGTTTAATTGCTGGTGCAATATGGTGATCTGTACAAAATACTATCATGATGCTCTATTCATTCACAATACATTCTTTGTGCTGGGACGTACGAGCATGTACATACTGATTCGAAAAAAAGGGGGGGGGGGAGCTAGGTATGTACGGAAAGTTCTGAGAAAGCAAGTGTTAAAAGACAGGATGAAGCAGACAATCCATCTCTGGTGGGGATGCTGTCACTCGCCACTGTGGCATTAAGACATCTCCAGACCTGTAGCTGTACGATGCCGAAAATTCTGGCCATTTTTTTCTCTTCTGTATGACATTGCTTCGAAGGACGACGCCGGAAGCCTCGTGCAGCGCCGCGAATTTCGTGAGCGCACCGGACAGCGCAACGTGCACGCCTCTAGTCAGGCAATAGGTACCTTTCTTCGATTCTCTCGAGATTAATGATAATCAGATCCATTAGTTCCTCCTAAACGCATTTTAATTGTTGTTCTTACCTAAGCTATCCGAGTGTTTAATGATGAATGTCACGTTGCCAGCTACCTGTTCCAAAAGGTAATTACTCGCTCTTTTGTTAGAAAGCTACTTTTTTCCTGCCGTCCTTGCTTTCTTAATGCAAGTTTTTCTCCGAATTACAGGGCTAGTAGAAATCGAAAGAAGGTCAACGCTCCGGTTTGTGTCTGGAGGTCCGCGCATAATGCAGACAGTTTTTATTAAAGAATACTCAGTCTGCTTCGGTGTTTCCTTTCGCTCTTGTCGCAGGGCGTGTACTCTGTACTTCCTGATAACGTTTCATCCTCTTTGAATTCTTACTATTCACACGTGCTTCCAGCCTTATATAAGGGGTGTTCAAAAAAGAAACGAGCTAGAGGCATAATTACAGAAAGCCTATATGTTAGACGTATTGACACTGACTGTTGAGCACTTGTCCCACTGTGACAAGGCGGTGAATGGCTGTCTCATAAAATTCCCGGGGCTGCGATGTTAACCAGTTCCGCGCGTACAGCTGGACGACGTCGTCCGAGGTGAATCGTCTGCCCCTCAGAGCCTTTTTAGGGGGACCAAAAATGGCGTTATCACGGGGAGAGAGGTCCGGACTGTATGGATGTGGCCGAGAACCTCCCATTTGAATTTCTGCAGGAGTGCCGCGACTGTATTGGCCGTATGAGGCTTTGCATTTTCGTGAAGCAGAATGACCACAAGGGTGAGACTGTGTGGTCGTTTTGATTTGATCGCTTGGCGAAGGGTGGTCAAGGTTTGCGAGTAACGCTGGGCATTCACTGTTGTCCCGTCCGTGCTGCAGGCATTGAATCAGAAGGAGGCCATCTTTGTCAATGAAGAACGTCAACATAACCTTTCCTGCACTCGTGTGGACGGCGACGTCCAGCCGTACATGCGGAACTAGTTAACATCGCAGCCCCGGGAATTTTATGAGACAGACATTCACCAGCCGGGGTCAATACTTTAACATATAGGTACTGCTTTGTGTAATTATGCCTCCGGTTCGTTTCTCTTTGAACGCCCCTTATATTTCTCCCCTCTCAGGGTTGTAACCTCTTTCACCACCCGGCACAAAGCTACTGATCTTCCTAGGTGTCAGTTTCTTCCACTGGTCACTCGCGTTGAGCTCCGAGCAGCAACGGTATCGCAATGTACTACAAAATGCAGGTCCCGAGATGGTTGCCGATCCTCAAGTATGACTATATCTTTGTTCATTATACCGGCATTTATATGTTGCTGAGGTATTAATGGTCATTAAGTGGCATCTGTTCTTTCGAATCAAATTATCGCTCAAGGCATTTCAGTTTGCAGATTTTAAGTGTCTCCAGTTTCTGTCGTCTGAAGTGATCTGATCCAGATGCAGCCGTATCGACAAATGTGGTCACATTTGTCAGTCTGTTCCTTGTTCTGAAATGAAAGGTTGTCTTCATCTGACAGCAGCGTCCTTTCCATTTCTGATACTTTTTAGCTTCAGGAATCTTATCGTTTTTCCTAGCAAGTCTGAAGTACCAGTTGCGAGAAATTCAGGAAATGAACTTGTGAACTGTGCATGTATCATCACGTATCCAGCTGTTCTTCGTCCTCTACTAATAAATATAAATTAAGCACATAATATTTCTTTGATTGTGATGCCATTCCATTTTCAATGTCGTCTAATCATACGTGGATGATAGCAGGTGACAACCTTGAGGGAGCAATCACGGCAGATAAAGTCGCAGGTGATACTTTAGTTCCTTCTTCCGTCGACTGGGTTTTACGACGAATTGTTTATCGTTCTTGGCTGCTGACTAATGTGTTTCTCGATAGACAGATAAATCCAATTAACGGAGGCTTTTTGTCGGGAGCGTCTCTACTAGTGTACCTTCTAGTTTTTCGACATGTGCAAACTCGCAAGTAGCTCCGAGTCTTTTTACAACCAGGTGTCACCAGATATCTGGAAAGCATTGATTGTATCACTGAACCAGGCATATCCTTGGCAAGACTGCTTCCCACCTGCGACTGGGGATTTACTATCGGGATATAGCCCTGTATATTGGCTGACTCTTGTTTACGGAGTACCGTAGTGCAGACTATGATATTTGAAAGAGATTACTTAACTCAGTTTTCAACCATTCTGCAAGAGAGATTACTGGTCACTTCATTACTTCTTAGGGATAAAACTATGCATGAGCAAAGTGAAAGACTCATAGGTTTAAAATAACTTTGAAAAACTACATTACGTCAAAAACGGAAATTCAGCAGGTACTATCCGTGCTGTCCTTAGTCGGCAGCAAATGCCGATACACTAGATAGGTCTATGCCGAGCGATCTTATAATCGCCAGAAAAAAAGTTTCCCAGTGGCGTTCTCGTAAGGAATGCTTGATACGTGAACTTACCACTCGTCAAGAACTTATGGCCACAATCAGTTCAGCTCCTGCAGCAGTGCCGCAATGTGTACCTTCCGCGTTAAGGTGCCTTTTCACGGGCGCGGATGTCTAGAAGACCAGACGGTGCAAGTGGTCTACCAGTTCGAACAGCGTGTAGCTGGACGTGCGTCTGTATCAAGTCTGTCTAGTCAGCCCTTTCGAAGGAGCGCTCGCGTAATGTTGACTTTTGTCTAGTCAGCCCTTTCGAAGGAGCGCTCGATAATGTTGACTTTTGAAGTGCTCGCTGTGGTACGGTATAGCCAACTGCTCGGCGGTGGCCCCACGGTCGCAGCGACGATCGAAGCGATCAGCCGTCAAACCGGTCTGCCGGGCCCATTCACAAGGGGGACAGCGCCTGCATCAACCATCCTCTCCACAGCCCTAACCCGTCTGGCTGTGAGAGAGACGGATCGACAGACCGACCCCATCATGTGCCCAGTCAAGTGGCGCCACTTATCTCTCACGAATTCGTAGGGGAAATTCTGGTGTTATGTTTAAATGAAGACGAAAATAAAGGATGCTTATGAATGAAAGAACTGTTACGAGAAAGACTTAGGTTGCCTCGCAAAGATGTTGCATACCTTACGGCTCAAGAGCCTGCAGACAAAAAAATCAACGGTTAACTGAAATAAATGATACGCCCCGTAAAAGAAAGAAATGCACACGTGGACTACCACTACTGATGAAACGGCAGTCTAAGAAATTTTGTTTTCTGGCTACAGGCAGAGGTCGTGTAGTCATGAAATTTATCAGAGCGATTTCACTTCAATTCCATGCAAAAAAAAAACTCCTCTGGAATAGGATGCGCCCGTTTCGGTAACGTACAGCCACATTCCTTCGAGTAAGTACACTATCTTATATTCTGGCTGTTTGTGTACGTGTAATATGCAACCAGTCGCAGTTCGTAATACACGATTGATATAATCAATACTATATTTAATTACATCATCGTAATAATTTAAGTTTTTTATTAAATTGTACAACTTTACGCAGAAAATCTTAATTTACTTTGTACGTGAAAATCGCTTATTTCCCTAATCCCAAAGTCGGTTGTTATATAACTGCATATGAAGATTTATTTCTGTAGTCTGAATCCGTGAATCAAGTTAAGTTCCTCTTCTTTGTAACATGATGTGCGTCAAAATTTGTTTCTTTAATATCTTTTTGCTCTCTTATTTCTTGTAATTCCAGTCCAATGTTATGAATGCTGTGATATCGTTCTCTGAAGCACTATCTTCACTTCTGAAGTAGAGGAACATATCATCGAACTTTAACATTTTCAGCGATGACAGTCTCCAACACCGCTTTATGGAATCTCTAGACGCTGTACTTGGGGGGGCTTTCAGGTGAATTGTAAAAGACGTGCTTGCGTCTATGAATCGTTTTCAGTTGTGTGTTATCAGTGACAAATTATGGAATGATAATTTGCACATTTTATTATTGTATGATACTTCACATACACTGGTCCCGAACCTACACAGGTTGGTCCGCGAGGAACTGTCAATATTCACGGATATGACACGAACGATCACGCGAAACAAAAAGAGTCAAATAAACATGGGCATGCATTCTTTACGAGCTATAAACAACTTTTCCGTAGAAGTGGTGTATTTCACAGTAGCAAGATAAACAAAAGCCCATGTTTACTAGACTTTATGATTCGGACGATCGTTCTTGTCTTATCCTTTAATATTGACCATTTCTCCTGGGACACCCAGTGTTTAAATACGTGGTGAGATTTATCGGGGATCCAGAGTACACAAATTCTAACACTAGTAGTGCGGATGAGAGCAGACCACCCAAAAAGTCTAATATCCAGACGAAGTTACGCTGGGAGTTCTATTCCAGTACGCGAGATATGTGAAACATCTACATCAGCGCAAATCGTTTCATGGTTCTCTTGCTTAGAACAAATCTTCAGTATGTGTGCTAGTTTGGTCAGATGCACAAAATACGTATGCTTCCTAGCCACCTACTGGCCGTTAAGCCCCAGAACATTTACGTGCATGCACGCACCTTTAATATTCTGAATTCACTTCACGTCTCCATAGAAAAATAAAACGCTACACGGAACAGTCCATACTCTGCTGCTATTAATAGTCTAATAATTAGGAGTTCACAGAGTCACCAGAATTTTTTTATTTCTCAGTCTCGTTGGTCGTACAGGTATAGTCCAAATTTAACACGCTGGAGTACGAAATTTCTATACAGAAACGGTCTGTGTTCATCACTATGTCATGAAATCGATGCGAATCGCTGCTTAAAATGTGTCGGAAACTATGAAGAAGTGCAATGAAGGGAATGAAAAACTACAGCAATTAGATAAAAGATAAAGCTGACAGTTCTCTACCGATACAAATATATTTAAAAAAAGTTATGTTGCAAAAGAAGGCGTTCTGCAAGTTATCTGTAACAGAAATTACCTCAAGGTCTTATGAAGCTACGAGTATGGGCTTAGCAGCTTAACTACACGAATTTCGGAATAAAATATAAATACGAGATATTGTGAGGCGTGTCACAGAAGCAACTAAGGTCCAGGTAACAGTTCACTGACTAAACAGCAAAGATGTTGCTGGCGCTACTGGTGCAATAGATTAACACTGATGATTTTGACTGACTACTGCAAGAAATTGAATCAAAACGTCTTGTGCAAAATCATCTTCATGGATTCTTCGCAGAACGCTTTCTAAAGTGAAAAGGAGATGAGGCCACCGGACATTGAAAGCAAACTGGTGTAATAACTGAATCTATGAAATTTAAGGCCTTAAATACTTAAAATGAGATGCCGAGTATTATAGTAAAGATACTCTGATGGGCCAAAACATTATGACAACTGGCCAGTACGAAACACTAAGAGAAGTAAAGGGTGTTATCAGTGGATCGATTCGACTTTGTTGGTACTGTAAAGTGCTATATCGGTTTTACCATACGAAATATGAAACTACTGAACGAATAGCCTTAGCGATTGAGTATAAGGATATTTGTTATATCGTTCTTTGGAAACAGTACATAGTAACTGGAGCTACACCATACGTTTTGTAAGGAATATACGTCAGTAGAGGACGATAGTACGGTTTTATTAGTTGTACCTGCCTAAATTAGCATTCTCATGTTGACCTTCCGTAATTTACCATGATGTTAACAGATCTACATAAAAACAATGTATGAATTCTTGTATTTCTTTTATATTGATTATTTATGGATCGCTTAACCAGTACGGCACGAGCGACTACGCTAGATTTTAGCGTCTTGATTACCAAATGGGTACGTATTAGCCATATTTTATCACGACGATTTTCTTTTTTTTTACTTTTATTGTGATTTAACAGTTCTGTATAGGTAAGTTTTATGAGCCAATTAATGATCTTTTGCATAAAATTTGGTGGATAACTCCCTCAAGCTGAACAAACATTTCTTGATGCAGTTTAAAGGTGATATGCGACTATCTTCGCTGATGGTATTTTATTAAAACCGGTTTTTTTTGCCTACTACATCGGAAAGAAACAAGGTGATTAGCTTGCAATATTGAGCGCGTTACTGACACTATACGACGCAAACTGAGAAGCATACGGCGACATTAACTGCTGCGAGTTCGTTGTATTATGACTCGATCAAATGGTATGTCGACAATAATGGAACACTGCTATTGGGTAACGTGGTGGTTTTCATAAATCAATTCTGATTCTGTAATGTCCTTGTATTTTAGCATTGAAGATGGCTATTTATAGCTGAAATATTGATATGCAAGACTAAAAAACTCTGTGGGACTACGACTGACGGTTGTGTTCCTATCCTTTCTTATAATAGTCTACAGTCGCTGTGCGCAACAATTCCTTATGGAATCAAAGTTGACTATTTACCGAAATTTCCACAGTTGCTATTTCGACTTTCAAGTCATTTTCAAGTCGTTATGATGCTAAAGACATCAGCTGTCAACAATGGCACGTGTCACTTGAAAATCATGTAAAAGCCGAAATGCAATTGTGGAAATTTCAATGAACAGTGCAGTCGATGGCGTAGGTGTCAATGAACAATTCAACGAAACTGCGATCCCAAAGACAATTTAAAGGGAAATGAACACTCATTTCTATAATATAGATGCACGAAATAGTTTATCACAAGAATAGCAAACATTAATAGGTCAGTATGCCTTTCTTAAGTAACCTTCATACGGAAAATTTATTAGGGTTACAATTTGTAGCGGGCAGGCGAAATATTACGGCACCGGTGAGACACGATACAACGCTGTTGAGTCGACCTAAAAATAACAGGCTTAAATGACATATGCAGGCCAGCGTGAATCACGCTGACGGTTCTGCGCATGTTTATGGCCGCGGTCACGTCGTTCTCAATGCGCTTACCATTTGCGGCAACTGGCTACGCTGCCACGCAAGTCGGACGGCGCGCACAACTCAGTTTTCCCCGGGGAAAAACCAAAATCTGACAACTTCTAATATGCTCGTTTTACGTCGGTATAGATAGAATTAATGACTTACTCGTTTATCTTTGTATCTGTACTGCATTGAAAATATCTGCACAACAGTACAAATGTCGATAGTATGATGCACTGTGTCTTGTTTGCAAACAAGCTTTTTACATTTATTCACGAGACAAATGTCTTACTTTAATTTTCGTCCTCAGGCTTCCTTTCTTTCAGTACTTCTCGGGTATGGTTTGTTTTCCCGCAGTGTTAGATTTACGTTAACAGACATACACAGCAATAAGGTTAGGTGGCAGAAACACACCTTCAAATGGTTCAAATGGCTCTGAGCATTATGGGACTTAACTACTGAGGTCATCAGTCCCCTAGAACTTAGAACTACTTAAACCTAACTAACCTAAGGACATCACACACATCCATGCCCGAGGCAGGATTCGAACCTGCGACCGGAGCGGTCACGCGGTTCCAAACTGACGCGCTTAGAACCGCACGGCCACACCGGCCGGCAAACACCCCTTGTGAAGGGGTTCACTAAATTGGAAATCAGTACGACTAAGCTATTTTGAGCCCTTCCCACAGCGACGGCAACAACATCGCAGTACTTTTGCATTTGTACACATGTCTACGAGAAACCAGATCCTTGCGTTTTAGGATTGCATTTTCGTTGTAAATTCCTATTAGACCAAACAGCTGAGGTCATCGGTCCCTAGGATTACACGCTATTTAATCTAATTTAAACTAACTTACGCTAAGAACAAAACAAAGACACACACACACACACACACACACACACACACACACACACACACACACACACACACACACACGAGGGAGGACTGTAATCTCCGACGAGGGGAGCCGCGCAAACCGTGGCAAGGTGCCTCAGAACACGCGACTTCCCAACGCAGTTTGTATTGCATACTACTGGCTCTTTATCTGCTGTGTAGTCATTCTCACAGAATGAAACATAACTCGGATAAAAAAATCCAATAAATCAATTATATTATTCCTCTACATCGAGACACCGAAGACAACGGGTCGTTTATACATAAATACTCAAAATCTCTCTTGAATAACAAACGATGATTAGGAAGTGAAAGGATCACTGGAAAGTGGTCACTGTCACAAATATCGTCATGTAGCGGCCACTGTAGGGAAGCCGTGAAATTAGGGGGAGTGATCGTTTGGCCGGAAATGCACCATTAGCGGCACTGAAGTTAGTGAAGTACAGTCACTGAGGAGACAAAAATCGGAACGAAGCTAGTCAATCATAAGGCCACTACCAGAGGTCATGGTACATTGCCACAGAGGGTGATGCGCACTTAAGTTCCCAAGTAGGAGGAAAATGCGTGGGGGGGGGGGGGGGTCGTTGGATTAAGGTCTTAAGACACGCCTGCCTGGGTGTAAACTTACAGCTACAAATAGTGATCGCTGGGGTGGTTTTCATTTTCATTACTATTGCTTCCGATATAGTACAGAGGAGAATCCATTCACTAACGACATCTGTGCGAAGCAATAAACAGAACCTTCCAGTTGCCCTCCCAGGGCCAGCATGATTCCGACAGAATGCACGGTAACCATGAATTGTTGGGGAATGGTCAACAGTGAAGTGAGTTTATTGGATATCGACACAGACGGCAAAACAGGGGGATATTAGTTTTTGTGTTTCTGGCATTTAATATCATCCAAAACATATCCATTTAATTCTTTCGTTGAGGCTGTCCTGGTTAGGCCTGAAGGGGTCAGGTGGTCACGTCACGCTCCAGGATCATTGTCACCAGTGGGTGTGGAACAACATGGCGAACATAGGTTCGCCGTCTGATGGCGTGGGGAGTTCAAGTGTCTCCGGGGTGACTGCAGTAGCCTTCTCCCGACATCCCCCCCCCCTCTCTCTCTCTCTCTCTCTCTCTCTCTCTCTCTCTCTCTCTCTCTCTCTCTCTCTGTCGCTGTCTCTCTGCGCTTGTGGCGGTCGCGAATCTTGCGACGGCTTATCCGCTGTGGGTATGGAGCAGCAGAGGTGGAGGTAGCGCTTGGACCCAAAGTCGCTGGTTCATTCAGCCTCAGCCTCTCGGCTGGGTGCGTGACGTGGTACCGAAGATGATGGTGCAGGAACCACGAGATGGGAGAGCCTATCGCCCTCGACGTGGAGGAAGTAAATACGCCAGGCATTGCCGACAATCTGGTCACAATAGTGACAAAGGTCTATGCCACAGAGGGGATATTAAATATCATGCTTTCTCCCAGATTCAGAATACGGCAGGCGATCGGCGACCTTCAATTCCTGAATTTTGCGTTATTAATTATGGCAAAATACTTCAGGGATCTGGGAGGGTGGTTGTTCCTGCAACTGACACAAGACAGGTAGTAGTGTACACGGTAGATTTTCGTGAAGTGGCCGGTCAAAATCTCTAGACGAATCAGGTCGCATGTACACCACGAAGACTCATGCACAAAGCGCTGGAATTTACAGCACCGCATCGGCGGGGGGTAATGCCGCTTCGCGTCTCAACAGTAAATCATGACCACTGGACGCCAAATATTCTCAGAAACGAGGATGCCTATTCCGCTCTCAACCATATCGTCTGGTGGGCCTAGACGTACATGAAGTACGAAGTAGATCCCTCACTTGGGCAATTGTTCACGTGGTTCTTCATCCGTCTACAGCGTTAGGTTCCGGTGAAAAACCTTGCATCATGTTTAGTTCTGGGGTGCATCACCACTTTCTTTACAAGAGGATACCGCCTGAGACTGGGTAGGATTTGCGGTCAGAACGAAGATCGTACAATTTCATAATTTGCTAAGTGAAGAGCTTTCACCAAATACGTTTCCAACATTCTCCACAAAAATGTTAGTTTAGCAGAGAGAAAAGACCCGACTGATAACTGATCGTTTCATCACATCAAATCTCCTGCTCCTCCTCCTCCACGATACCGCTAACTCTGAACGACGACCGTCCCCACGTGCGCCACCCAGCCAGAGCACAGGCCATCTGGCATGCTGGCCAGTGGCCGGAGTCGCAGCGCTCCCAAGCAGGCAGGCACCTACCCCTCAGCATGCGCGGAGAGGTAGCAGCTCAGGCATCAATAGTGCAAACCCATGTGTGATCAAAGGGATACTGCCGTACGAGTACCTGACGCCCCCATCCTCCCCCACTCCCTACAAGAACTGGCTACCATGCTGGATATTGAGCGACCTTCCCAGCACTGCCCACATAATAGGTAAGTAAAAGTTGAAATAGTATAGGTCAAACCTAGATATGAAGGCTGAACGTAGGTTAACCGAAATATGTGGTGTGCAATAAGAGAGAAAGTGGGAGAAGCCAGAATAAAGTGCAACGAGCGAGTTACGTTGTCATCGGAGAATATGTCCTAGAAGAAAATTCGGAGAAAAGATAGAGAGTAAAAACCGCTGCACAGAAATGGAAGTACTGGAATGGCTTGGGAACCCATGCTCGCCACCCATATACTCACGAAAGAGTTGAGCCTCTCAGGGGATGGGAGGCAATGCGTACGTTTAGTGATCATTACATCATTCTTTTACGTAAGGCATTCCTTAATTCAACTGTCCAACAAATAACCGGTTTCCTTGCGCCAATGGCTGCTTTTAGAGCAGTCGTAAGGTCCATCCTCCAGCTGCTTCCAAGAATTCAGGTACAAAATCCATCTACAATGTCAGTGTAATCGAGTACTTTATTCAGGAATGGACGTGTAGGAAGCTCTCAAAATAATAGGAACACCAATGACATACAACACAGTATTACTGCTAACCACAATCTGACTACTCGTGCATTGACTATACTTCGGCACTAGAGTGAGGTAACCTTTAATAGTACGCTAAGCAATGTATTACACAGTAATCTATGAAACTGAAGATAAAGATGAGGCAAATACATTCAAAAAGCTGCCGTAGTTGACAGTAAGTTTGAGCGACTGCGTCGTAGGTTGTGTGTGTCTTCGGTGTAGCTAGAGCAACAGTGTCCACGCGAAGTGTTGTCACGATTCGTGACTGGAATTACGATCAACCAAGCGTAGTAAATTAAAATAATCGTGTGGTTCGTATTGCCGATTGCTGTGAAAGGGACTGAAAAAAAAAAAAGGTAAGGGTGGATGTAGTATGCGACCCAAGCGCGACACAACTGTAAAAGGGAGGGCGTTAATACTGTATCACCGATTTTGTTGGTACATGCTGTAATATCCACCCCCCCCCCCCTCCTTCCTAATTCCTGCTACTGTCCACAATAAGCAAAGTCCTTTATAAAGAATTTGAAAGGAGCGAAGATTACAATACACTTTCTAGTTTACTCAGCTTTTCATGTAAGGTTGGCTCCAGTTCTCCTTGTCTAGGGTTCTGAGTCTTGAAGCTGAAATTCTCACATTTTAGGTACTCATGGTTGAACTGATCTAAAATTTTAAGATTGTTGTTGCAGAATTTTTGTTTTTACGTTAATATATTTTGTCACATTTTAGTATATTAAAGCCTTTTGAATTTTCACATTAACAAAGCCGAAATTACAAAAATACAAAAATATGTCCGATCACATCAGAAGCATGCTTACTACCACCTGACTCTGCTGTAGTAACCGTATTCCAAAGGGTTTAAAAGTTTTCCTGACAAATGAATCTCTGACTAGTTTCGATTATTATTTTATAACTGAACCCAGAAATAAACATAGTAAACAGTACTAGATTGCGTAATTATTAATAGAAATTTTAAGTGTGCCAAATAATTCGTAATTTCAAATATTTCTAAATAATTTAATTGTACATTCAGAGCTAGGTACCGATTGTAACATCGAAAATAAAGTAATTCCTTTTTATAAATTTTAGCTTCAAATATAACATATTGTGTATAAAATTACATGAAAGTTTTCAGAAAAGCAGTTGAGATACTGACCTGTCCAAAATACGAAAAATAATAATGGTATCGACTTCTACTGTTGAGGAAAAGTAATGTTAGAGGAGGATGTCCCGTTACAAGGCGCAGGTTTTCGTCAATGGAGAAAAATGTGCCTTTACAGCTTTAGATCTACAGTCTGCAGTTTTCGATCAAATTAACGCAAGTGTTTTTGTCTCACTACAGTTCTAATGCCTCAGCCACTTGGTGGTTTAGGAGACGAGAATGCCCCGCACTTCAGATTTGCTAATTGTGGTAAAGATAAGAAAAAATTTTAACAGGTAGGGCAGTCCCAGCTAATTCGCGCCCTCTTCAGTTCTCCGTTGGGCTAACGGTGAAAGTTATGTCGACTGGGAGAGCGGTATGCTGGCCACATGCCTCTCCACATCACATACCCGATAATGCTATGGACAGAGGATGACACGGCAGTCCGTCGGGACCGAACGCGAAACCTTACGTACCTTATGTGTGTTTCGCATGCCCGAACACAACTCCTCCCGATTTCTACTATCGAGAAAGACAGTGTCCGTCCAAACTGAAGTCTTGTCACGATTCGCGACTGCTTTTATAATCCCCAAAAAGTCCATATTTCTGATTTTAATACTACACTCTGCAGTTTTTGGTAAAACCTACGTAAGTTTTCTGTGTCCCTGCAGCCTTAATATCTAAAACCATTTGGTGGTCATTATGTTTTGATAAAACTAATTTCTATAAAAAAAGTCAAAATGCACGTTAACTCTAATCCAAAGTAAAAATAACTGCAAACCCCTCCTTTTACTGATAGTATTTATTTAAAAAATAGCGTCGTTGGCAATTTCGAGCCGACAGGGTCATCACACGATCACTCTTTCTCATTTAAACTGTGCTGCACGCAACAAGTGTGCTGTTTCCGGCTGTGGAGAAAGTTTCCTGGGTGTTCCACGTGCAATCTTAAGATCCTGCGTCTTTTTATGACATTTGAATGTTGCTAAAGAAGTTCATATCCCATGGAACAAAAAAAAAAAAGCACTTCGACCATATGGATGGTTTTGTCAAAAATTGCATTATTAACAATGAATATAGCACTTTTAGCCGAAGTGCTTGTGCCTAATACACTGTAACTGTTTACAACAGCATCCCATTTCGAAATTCCATCAACAGTGCCATATCCATTTGCTACTAATTACTGAGCGATTTTAAAATGTAACTTTTGTATGTCACTTTGCGTTCACGTCGCCAACATTTAAAACAGGTCTTGTGGACCAGTGGTTGTGGGCAAACCATTTGACAAACGCAACTTCACCCACATGGTACCGCTGATTATGTTGACTGTGGCTGTACTAACGCCTTCAACAGCACCGTTATTTGCGCCAAATGTGAGACCCAAGTTTTGTAAATCCAAGACAATAACCCGAGATTAAAACCTTCGTTATAAAACACCTTTCCCGTCTTTCCCGTCCCCCAGCCACCTTCATGTCTTACTCATAGTCTAAATTTTCAATTTGTTTATGTGAAATATACTGATAAAATATTGTCAGAGTAACAGGATAATAGTAAATCAGGGAAAAAATCATCGATTACTAACGACGAAGAACCAGCGTTCGTGGAAATGTTATCACCAGCAATTAAGGATAGTGTTTAGGTCAAACACTAATTCATGTGTCATCATTATCTAAAATACAACGCATATATCAGATAATCTGGTGGCTGCCATCATGTCAGTGTATAAACTGAATGTATATTTGACCGAAATTTTACGCCACAGGCATCGAGCACTGGTGGCTATATTCGTTGGAGAAGGAATGCATGAGTCATCGGTCAACGCCCCATTCGGAGGTTGGTTAAGACTACTGTATACTGCCAGAGCGACCAGGAGGCATAACAAAACTAGCTGATGGATCATAAATTACAGCTAATTCCAACGCCCAACATTACTACGCGACTCAGTTGCGGAAGTCTTTAACGCCCGCTAATGCGGTAGTGCTCTACTCTGAGATAGCAGATTCGAAACCTCGTCACTGAAGACACGTCTAACGTCAGTATTTCACCGGCAAGGCGAGGAAACGCGATGGCGTGAAGTTACTTTCATCACAGGTACTGGGTTAAATCGCGAATATCTCTGTCTTGTGTCTGAATGGGAGCGTGTGACATTGGTAAGAGACGATGAATGCTTCAGACTCGTGGTCAACGCCCTAAAAATGAAAAAAAACCAATACCAGAAATGCAGTACTAAGTAATTTATGCCGTCATCACTCTGAATAGTTATATTTCATATTAACACTTCGTAAAGGAAGGTGTCTAATTTACTATTTTTTCCAATTTAGACAGTCTACCTCTTACAGAACTTCGCAGCGTTACTAAAGGTCCCCCACACACTTTCCTTCGGTATCATCGTAAATATACTTCCTGAAATCATTTCGTGCCTCATTAGGCTGACCAGACGTCCCAGTTTTCACATGAATGTGCTCGTGTCCTGAGAAAAATCATTCGGTACACACAATTGTCTCCGTTTTTAATCGAGAAACAAAATGGGTGCAACAATATTTCTCATTTAATTAAATGTTTGTGAAAGATAAGTTTCCTGGAAGTAGAACGTTATAGAAACACACTTTTTCGCAATATGTAGGCCGACCGCATTTGGTTTATCTCATCTTATGCTTAAAGAAACAGTAAGATCTTTTGAAAAGAAAAGTAGCTACTGTCTACTACCGCCTCTTACTTGCCGATCTTCCACTTTATGGCCATGGAGACAAGCAAAAACAAAACCAAAGGAGGTACAAAGCAGCATCACTTTAATCATTTCTTCTAACGGAAATGCAGCCATCTGGGAGTTAACTTTGTGAGGAATGTGATTGATGCGGCTTGTGTTACCAGTGCTTACTGAATACTGTTTGGCATGTCTACACGCTTACCCTAACAGTCAAAGGAAAACTTAAATTTTAGTACGAAATGTATAATTTGCATCTGATTACTGGTTAGTAACATTACATAATTTTTAGGATTAACAAATTGTACCTGAGAACCTGGCAAGTGACTAAACATAGCACCTAACACCTCCAGGCAATTACAATACAGAAGTATCTATCAGTTCCTTTCTTTTTGGCAAAATGAATTTTATTCCTGTGTAACGTACCTACATTTTCCTTTCCAATTCACGAAACGGAGATACATTCTTGCTACGGGTTTTTCAGCTGGGGTATCGTCATAGGCCTATTATCGATTTCAAAATATCACTATAATCGATAAGAAAGGTAAGTGTTAGCATAAGTATCCGGTTTCTCTGTTTGTAGTATGGTCAGCCTATGCCTCATCAAATAATGTTACTCTACTTTCTTCCACATACACCTTATTTTCCAATGTGATAGAAGCGTGTGAAATTGATTCTGTGACTAAGGATAATTAAAACAGAACGAGTAATGAAGCAACAGGCCGCCTGGCCTCGCGGATGGAGCCAAAATTTAAAAAAAAGGCGGCGGCAACAAGTGTTCCCTGCTAGAAACGGTTCCTCAATAGAAAAGGGCGGAAGGCTTTATACAGGGCTGGTATCAGTAATGAGCGCGATAAAAAAGGTGCGCCAAGGTCAAGTACGGCGCAGTGCAGCGAGGCGAGGCGAGAGGTGACAACGGAGTGCGTCGCCACTGGGCGTCGCCGTCTGCAGGCATGCGCGTCACGCCCGGCCGGCCGCACAGCGCTGCTGCTGTCTGCGCTCAGGCCTCCAAACTACGCACACAATCCGTCTCTCGTCTCAACGCAAGCCCAGCTCTGACGATGTATCAACTTGCTGCACAGTTAATCACTAATTACTAGTGTAACTTCAAATTGCATCTACATCTACATTTATACTCCGCAAGCCACGCAACGGTGTGTGGCGGAGGGCACTCCGCGTGCCACTGTCATTACCTCCCTTTCCTGTTCCAGTCGCGTACGGTTTGCGGAAAGAACGACTGCCGGAAAGCCTCCGTGCACGCTCGAATCTCTCTAGGTTTACATTCGTGATCTCCTCGGGAGGTATAAGTAGGGGGAAGCAATATATTTGACACCTCATCCAGAAACGCACCCTATCGAAACCTGGACAGCGAGCTACACCGCGATGCAGAGCGCCTCTCTTGCAGAGTCTGCCACTCGAGTTTGCTAAACATCTCCGTAACGCTATCACGCTTACCAAATAACCCTGTGACGAAACGCTTGCGCAGCTACCATGACGTAGGAAGCCCGTATGTACGTACGTGTAAAACATGAAAGGTCATATATTATGTCATAAAAGAAACAAGACATCAGAGGGTACTACAAGAGCACCGGAATTTCGTGAACCATACTAAAATCTGCACATTTAAAGTGCATACTTAAAACGCACATTCGTATATCCAGAGTCCCTATGAAGTAGACCTCGACCTGATATTAAGCTTTTCAGTGTGGTTTTCGGGATGTAAATTTTTTTGGAGCACCAGTACAGTATTCTATCATGTTTGGTTCTTTATTATGGCAAAATGCCATATGTGCTAGAAGATGAAAACGTGTTGAAATGCAGCAAATAGTTGAAACTGGGCAGTACTGTAAAATTAAACATTTCGTTTCAAATACATTGACGGCCTCTGCGGAAAAGGTTAATAAAAGTCAAATTTCTTTAACAGACAGACAAAAATAAATTCATTGTTCTGCAAGGCGATTAATGCTTGCCTGTCAGAAAGGTGGAAATAAAATCTGAAACTAATAACATATTTTAGCCTTCCGTAATTAGGTGAAAGTATTTTAATTCACTTGATAGTTCCCGGCCACAGATATCCGTTTTGTTTTCATTTGACGTGAGAGTAAACGAAGGGGAAACAGCAAAATCACTAAATGTAAACATGGGTCACTTTGAGACTACCCACTGTAACTCAGATTGCTCTCCCCATTAGCCCCAGGTCTACGATATTTGCTAACAGGGTCAATAATAACAAAATCAAATTTTCAAAAATACGTTCATCTAAGAGGACAATTTTAGTAATCAAAATGGATAACGGCACAAATGGGCTATAATTTTTCCCAAAATGACGATGATGCGCTAATGTCACCCTAGAAGAGATTCGACTTTCTGGTTTGAAACTATTCCCTTAAAGGTCTTATTGTCGAAAACTTTGCTGCCACATATCAGAAATTTTAGTTCTCAGTTGGGTGTAATACATGCATCTAAATAAGCATAAAACGTTTAAGTTTTGTCTGAAACTGCTTTATTTCAGAGTTATGCTGTAGAGTAGGAACCACAAATGCCTCACAAACACAAAATTAATTATTCTTGGGAAGCAACAACACGAAACGAATCAAAATACAGTACAACTATTTACATTTACCGTAGAACGTGCTCATGATAATGTGCATGTTGACGAAGAGAGTGAAGTGCTCGACATTGTACAGCTCTCTGAATGCTGCAAGCTCTGTTCATCTCATTCGGCACAGCTGCACAACTATTTTCAATTCACTACTGTATTTGTGCTACATTATCGCTTCCAACGCCATAAAGAGCTCCTTGAGACGGCCCCAATGGTAGAAGTCCAGGGGTTAAGACCCGGTGATCTGGTGGGCCAAGCAACTGGGCCCGCACGACCTATCCACTTATCGGGGATAAGCAACACTGGGATACACTCCTGCCTCCCAACGGAAAGGTGCAGGGACACCGTCGTGCATCAACCATAAGTTCGTTCGTGTAGCGAGTGTGACGTGAAGCAGACCACCCAATTCGTCTTCCAAAAACTGTCGATATACTCTGCCAGTCAGGCGCTGTGGAATAACGTGCGGTCCGACAAACTGACTGTCCACTATAACACAATGCTCACTGCAATAGATATCATCGTACTGTAGTTACGCGAGGATTCTCCTATACCCACACGTGCCCCACAGTGCCACAGAGTACAATGGACCACACCGAAGTGAACGGCATTTCGTACCAGAATCAACCGAGGAGTGTAGAGGGGTGTACGAAGTAACATCAGTCGATTTTCGAATAAGACACACCGAAACGGTGCACTGGTCAAGAGTGTAATGCCTACCACAAATGACATTGTGTATCATAGCTCGGAAACAAAGCAATTTTCAGTGTACGGTTACTTTTGAATCATCTTGGATAAAGATCTACTTTTCGCTTTCTTCCGTTTCTAAGTGGGACGTAAACTCTTTCGTCAGTGTGGTCATTTTCTACTTATAGTTGTGCAACTCCTACGAAGAAAATATGCAAGATTTCTTTTTTACCGGGTCCTATAATGTAACCTATTCACAGTGGTTGTTAAAAAACCGTATGACACTATTTGCTGTACGACGCAGCCACTCCATAAAACTTTATTCACAGTGGAGGGAAATTGTATAATGAATCAACATTTCATGTCAACAAAAAAAATGGCTCTGAGCAATATGGGACTTAACATCTATGGTCATCAGTCCCCTAGAACTTAGAACTACTTAAACCTAAGTAACCTAAGGACATCACACAACACCCAGTCATCACGAGGCAGATGACCCCGCCGGGAATCGAACCCGGGAACCCGGGCGTGGGAAGCGAGAACGCTACCGCACGACCACGAGCTGCGGACTTTCATGTCAACAGCGCGATGAAGGCTGCATACAAAGCATGCACTATCCTCTGAAGATGAACAATTCTGTTTCGAAACTGGTGATTGCTCTGTTGCGTTCAAATAAAAGTAGTAAGTAACAGTGGCTGGTTTCTGTCTTACTATCAGTAATTCTTCGAAGGCATTACGGCAGTACTTGCATCACTAATCAAACATTTTTCCCTATCAGAAAGTGGTCGACAAGCTTATAATGATCCACTCCGCGAGCAAAATATTTGATAGATATCGAGCTAAGGCATAGTATCTCGTGGCGCAAATTCTGTAGTTCCTGATACACAGTTACATCAAGACCAGGCAGATCTCATGAACTGACGGACAGCGACCGTCGGTCAGTATGGAGGACGATCGTAAAAATGGCACGAAATCAGCGGAAGGAATCACTTTTGAGCTGGAAGTCTAGCTAGCTCAATGACTCTGCGTAGGGAGCTAATAAGAATGAGCAGCTCTTCATAAGCCGCACATTTCTGTACTCAATGCTATGCGACGCTTGAAAAGCGACGTCACTATACAGTGGATGACTGGAAACTGGTGATCTGGAGTAATCAATCACGTTGTAACCAGTGGCAATCCGGTGGGAAGATTTGTGGAGTTTTCGTAGTTAACATGTGGTGTAGTCACAGCGCTTAATTAAACGCTAAATGGGAATGGATATGAACACATTTAACAGCACTGTGTACTGTGTACAGCGCAGGAACAATTCGGAGACTATAATTTTATAATCATGACAATGCACACTGTCATAAAGCAGCATCTGCGAGGCAATGGTTTCTGGACGATAAAATTCCTGAAATGGACTCGTCTGCTCATAGTCTACACCTGAACCCAAAGGAAACTTTTGAGTTGAGTCAGAACGACGGTTTGCTCCGGACGCCAGCGTCCAACATCATTACCTTTTCTGGTTTCGGCTCTTTACAAATAATGGGCTACCACCTCCACAAAAATTCAAAACTCACTGTCAGGCCTTCATAAAGGGGAGGGAGCTACACACTCCATATTAATGCCCACTAACAAGTATACGGATACTTTTAATCAATATAGTTCATCGCCGGTAATTTACTTTTAGTACTATTATGTTAGTAAAATATGGGAAACCAAGTAACATGGCTATTATGTGACCGAAGCGTACGCAAAAGGAAACACTTAAGCACTTATAAGCTTCAGTAGTTATGGAAGCATAGAACACAGACAATGCAAGCTATCCGATTTGAAGGGACATATCAGTACCGTTTTCTTCTTGTAAATATAGTTTCTGTTCCATTTATTTACTGTAGTAAGTCTAAATTTTTTGCTTATTTTCCTTGCTACTGTTGAGTTGTCGTAAAGCTTCAATTTCATGAAGAAACAGCTTATCTGCATACCTGAACCTCGCATACTATTGGGTTGGTGCATAAGTTCGTAGCGTTTTCCGTAAGTTTGATAAGCACGACATATACACATAACACAGACTTTCGTCATCAATAATATATTGTCCTTTACTACTTACAACAGTCTGCCAAAGCAGACTTAACTCTCGATTCCGTGACTGCAGAAACCGCATGGTTCTGAGGCGAAGACCTCGTCGAACAATGTTCGGAGTGCATTTTCATCCGGAAAGTTCCTTGAAGGTAGTTCAACAGAGGGCGGAAAATGTGAAAATCTGAAGGCGCAATATCAGGCGAATAATGTGCGTACGGAATTACTTCCCACCCCAACTCCTATGCAGTGTTTTTTTGTCAGTCTAGCAGAATGCGGACGGACGTTATCGTGGAGTAGCATCACTTCCTGGTCGTTGTTCTTTGATTTCGTCGGCAAGATGTCTAAACTATTGACAATAAATGTCAGCAGTGATGGTTACACCTCGGGAAAGCAATTCTCAGTACACCATACCGTCATTGCTCCATCAGATGCATAACTTTATCTTTTGAGTATGTGTGCAGGCTATGTATGGGAAGTTGCTGCTTTGTTTGGGCTCAACCATTCCTTCTTATGTTAGCATAAAGGCACCATATATCGTCACCAGTAACGATATAGTACGGGAATGGTCGGTGTTGTTCACGCACCAACTGATGACGTGCAAGCAGATATGCACATATGGCCACCCGCTGATTTTTGTGTGTTTGGCTTAGAGCATAGGGTACGTATACACCCGATTTTTGAACCTTCCCCACTGCATGCAAATGTCGCACGAAGGCGAAATGATCACAGTACAACACATTTTCCAATCCTCGAGTACACACTCGTGGATAATTGTGGATTAATGCGTTTAAACGATCATCAAACCCCGAAGGTCTTCCTGGACGTGTAGAGCCACTAATGCCGAAACGATTCTCCTTAAAACGAGAAAATCATTTTCTTGCCATGCTCTGTCCAGTAGCATTATTCCCATACACGATGCAAATATTTCTGGCTGCTTCCGCTGTCACCCCTCTATCAAACAGAAGAATATGTCTGAAATGTTCGGAGCGTCCATAGCTACACTCATTATCGACCAAATGACAATATGTGAACTCAAATGGCAACAGAACTACAAATAAAAAATTGCAATGTATAAATAAACACACAGAAAACGGAATACTAACATGCAAAAGCTTACGCGTCAACCTAGTAGTAACGATATATATCCGCCTCATTCCCCACCACTATCTCCACCGATCAGAATGCGGAAATGTATGAATGACATCAGCCGAAATGGGACATTTTATGTTAAACGATCTCTTAAGAAATATCCCATTCCTACGAAACTTTGCGTTTCATTAACGGAAGGCAAACATCCCCATTTTTAAATCGTATTCTCCAGAAACTACAGTGTCTAGTGAGTATAGCCCAGTTACAGGTATACTACTCATGCTACGTACAAATTACGTTTACATGTTGAGTCTCATTAGCGCATCGTCGGCCTTTTTGAAAAGAATCAGTCACATTGATTAAATTTCTAGCGTACCACTACGAAGTTACAAAAAGGATCAAACATATATCAACTGTGCTATGGGCACATGGAAACTTGAAAGAGTTACGGGGGTAATGCAAGGAAAGTTTCCCACAAGTCTATTCCCAACCCAGCGTCCCTGCCATAGACGTTTATGTGCAGTTAAAGTGTAATGCATACGCGAAACTGGAAATAGAGGAAACAATTGAAACTGAAGTATAAAGCGAAAGTAACCACCATAATGGAAGGATATAAACTACTACTGGTAAAAGAGCAAGCCACTGCAGATGTGCGAGCGAAGCTTACATATTGAATACAGTGTATCTAAAAAATTTGGCTATGACTTGGGAATACAGAATATCAAGTGTCTACTGTTAATACCAATGGAAAGTGGACATATAATGGAGTACTTTCACAAGTCAGTGCATCCATGGACATTTACTATATTAAAGAACACATTGTTTTTATAAATATCCCATTAATATTTAGATTTGCTTAAAGAATGGCTGTTACACTGTATCTAAATGGATTGGAAGTTGTACACCTAAATGTCAGAGCTCCATGAGACTGGTCAGAGACGATGTGGTTGTCTGTAGGAGAATAGCAGTGAATTTCAGAGGAATGCCAGTTGGTACAGAGACTGGATATCAATAAATAATACATCATACACACAGGAGAAGAAATCCTGTACTGAACATTTACACTATTGGCAACACGCTACTGAGAACAGTAACTACCTTATAATACCTAATAGTAATTGTCCAGATCGACCTAAATTTGAATGACTTATAAGACAACTTGGAGGAAACACATATTCTATGCTGTGGTTCACTGGGAGAATCTTAGGGAAATGAAATTAATTCACAAAAATAAGTATGTTAGCAGAACACTTTTTCAACTGATTTGTCAGTACTGCTAATCAGCCGGGGACCTTTACGATATTGGATTAATAAATGAGATGAGATAACAAATAGTAGCACACTTCATTGTGAGATTGTTATGGAGATGATAACCAACAAACTCCAGTTTTAGATACTACAAGATAGGTGTTGTCACTCAGATGTTTACTACTGAAAAATCTGTGGGACTAAGTTCCAGGCAATATATTATTTACTTCCACATAAGTCTTACGAAATGACCACTTCAAGAAATTACACCATACACTGAAGTGGTACACAGGTGTTGCAAGTCTTATTTCCAGTACAGACAATAGCACCATCTGGTGAATAAGACAAAATGGTCTGCCTCCAATTAGCATATTTGTTCCACAACACTTTAATAGCTACACCAATAATTAACCACTGATTAATGGCAGTGTGATCCATATTTGATGCTGACCAAGCTGTGGCCATATACGGCAGTGGGTGTGAGGAAGTTTAAGTGGTATAAAAACTAGTGGAATAATTAAAGTTTCCAGCAATTTGTTTGCTAGAGTGGTTAACTTACACATAGACTATGTGGAAACAACACTATTTATCATGTGCTAATCATATTACCAAATTTATTAAGTACCCTGACTAAAGATGATATTAAGCTATAATTTATAGCTCTAATGTTTAATTCTACAAAAACAAACACTAAAGAAGTTGAAAGAATTGGTATGCGACAGTTGAAAAAAGGAGTCTTTGTACCTAGATTGATACATTCATTGAGAATCATTCTGTTGGAATGAGGGAAAAATACCAACTGCAAAACTTTAATTGAAAACGAATTTTGTAAAACTTTGAAGCCATATATTTCTAAAACCAGTATAGGGTTACTGTGTCATAGAATTGATGATGTAGGTGTAAATAGTATAGTAATGTGTCTATCACCTCTCCAACGTAATGCAATCTGGATTGTTGGGAATCCTTCCCACATTTTGTTTCAGATGAAGACATAATTGTCTTCATCGTATCTTATACTGGTGGTGGTGGTGGTGGTGGTGGTGGTGGTGGCCCAAGTGTGGCAAATTGATTAAACTTTGTGTACTAGTGTAATCTGTACATCGCAACAATGTATTTGATTAATGCACTGTAGTAATGTGTTAAACAGTAGAAGTCTCCCATTTACAATAATCTATGTGGTCTTAGGGTGACTACCTTGAGAAGCATTTGAAAATGAAAAATTGGGCAAAAATTGTAAGAAATTGCCTCGAAACCGATTTCTGTTGTTGTTACCAAAACATTATGCTGATCGACCAACATACAGAGCACAAATTACAAGTCCAGCTTGTGATTATGGCTGTTATGCCCTGATGAGTGGTGGGGGTAAGACAACTTTGACTGGTGGCGGGGGTCAAATCCCACAGATGGGGTAACCAATTTTGGCCTAGGAGTGTGGGGATTTTGAAGGTGGCCATTTTGGGTCAAATTATGATAACTAAGATAATGCTAAAAGTATCTGATCATAAATTAACGTAGCATAAACGTAACTTGAGAGCACAAGTGAGTGGTTTGTTTACACTAGACTAAAGCTATAAATTGTCCTAAACAATGGAGGAGCTTACTGGGGTGCTGTTTGTTCACATAAAGAAGCTAGACAATGTGGCTGGTTTGTTTACATAAGGAGAATAGTCCCACTGTTACTGAACCAGCTCCGTTCCTCTACTACATGAAAGGAGAAAACTGAGGCACTGCAAGTAATATTGATGCCAGAGAAGAGCAATAACTGACGGAGTTTTAAGTAACGGATTGTATCAGTATGCGTATCAGAGAGCAGACAAGGGCTACACAACAGCGCTGATCTGTGGCGAGAAAGACCTCTCCCACATCTGTTCCTCCAACAACCTAATGAAGGGCTAGGACAGAAATGCAATAAATAAATCCTTCTAGCTGAGGGTTACATAATAGCAGAAGTGAGAAGCTTAAAAATGTAATAAATGTAAGTAGGACTGACAACAGAAAAAAGGTGAAAGAAATAATCAGGACAGTAAGCGTGCAGTCTAATGTCTCCCAGGATTCAGCAAGCAGTGGAAGGGCATCCCTTCCACAATCACTGCAGCCCCCAACCCAATGGGAATAGAACCCACTCAGAGAGAAACCTTAAACACCTTTTTAACTGTGTTTTTTTGCCATCAGTGTCAAGGACAGGGAATCATTACACTCATGTCTTCACTGGTGTTCTCCGCCTATGAAGTAAAATAAGATAAGGTAGGAAAAATGCTAACTGCATCTAAAAACATTAAAGAAGAGAAAAGGAGATGATCAAGGCATGTGATGGTGAAGATAGGGTCAAGGGCACCACTGATCCCCATTCAGTGGGAGACACACTAGCTCCAACCACACTGCTCCCACACCAAAACGAGTTTAAAACTGAAGGGGGAAAAAAAAGGTTTCTCAGAGGAAACGAAGAACCAGTTCAACTCTCTGCCAATATTACTGGCCAAGAATCTGGAAGGCCTTGCTTGGTATGGAGAGCCAGGACGAGAGGGCATTACACCAGAATGTGAGCTACTGTCTGCAAGTCTCTGCAAACGAAATGTGAGGAAGGCTCATTACATAAGATTAAACTCCGGGTTATTGCAATGGCTAATGTGGAAAACATAGGATGGAGGATTCCTTCTGTTAGGAACAGGAGGAGGAGCACCATGTGACCCTAGTCTCTCATTGTGTGGCATTTATTAGAGGGGCGTAGCCCATCATCTACTCTTCCGTCTGCAAATAAGTAGAAGTCTGCTTCGCAACTGCAAATCTGTGCCTGGAACTCTCAAAGTGAACATCGGATGAGTACTTTTATTTCTAATCAAACCAGTCTGTAGTTCATTTCCCAGGATACCCACACGATTTTGGACCCAGAGAAAATGCCCCTTATATGAAAAATAATAATAATATAATTTGGATAATTAGAATACTGTATGGTGTTTCCAAAAGTGAGCAAGATTTGGCACTGAACAGGTAAGAACCCCACTTGAGCAAGGAGAGTCTACAGGATCAGCCTGGAAAGTGATCGTGCCAATTTTTCTCCACAATGATGAACTTGGTCCAACAATTTCAAAGCTGTAGGTGTCACTGAGCCATAAACCTGACAACCATACCCATGTCAGTATGGGATTTGGGCACACTAAATATGGATTAGAGTAGTGTAATATGTAGTGCAAGAGGTATGGGTGAAAAACAATAAGCATTTAACTTTCACATAAAGCTGGTCTTCAGTTGACGAATCTTTTTGTCAAAGTAAAGTCCCATAAACCGATATTTCACAACAACAGCCAAGTGCTGAGTATACAAATACAGTGCTGTGTTAGGATGAACTGTGCTACAAATACACAATTTGTGTTTTCACAAGAAAATTAGATTCAGTGGACAACTGTCCAACTTGAGGTCCTTCGGGTGGCTCCTTGGTGCTGGCATTCAGCTGAGCCTACAGATCGCGAACTATATCAAGGGAAAAGGTCGTTGACATATGTCACATGTTAACCACTTGCCTGACAGAGGTCAAAAGCCCACTGATGGAGATTAAGAGACACACTCATCACAGAGTTCTCTTCGACTTGTGGGAAGCTGAGTTGATTTAACTGTAGCCACAAACAATTTGTGGAATAAAAACTGGCTAATGAAAATCAGTAGGAAGTCTCTAATACCAGATTCATGGCAACCCAGTAGTCTACGGAGTATGGTTCAGACCTGGGATGAAGGGGCATACATTCCCTAGGAGGAGACAGGCAAGACTTTCCATGGAACTGCTTAGAAGTTATGAGGGCAATATGTGAAGGGTCACACTCAAGACATTGTAAAGCCCTTCAGAGTGTTGACTACCTCTCACACTGCATTTGGTTTACCACAGCACCAGTCGCTGGTGAAGGGATACCTGCAGAAAGGGCGACAACAGTTACAATGTAGCAAGTGATCACGTCACCTCGTAGATGCAATCAGACAGAAAAGGTACAAAAGCGATAGCAGAGGTCAACAAATGCTAGCTGGCTATCTACTGCCGAATGTAGTAATTGGTCCCTCAGGTGGTGAAAAGTGACAATCACTGAAAAGCAGTCACTGTCACAAGGATTATTGTTTAGCATCCATCGTAGGGAAGCTATAATATTGGGGGAAGAGATTGAAAGATCAGTAACAGGAAAGGTCCACTAAAGTCTGGGTATTTCCATTGATGAGACACATATACTATCATAACGTGTGTCAATCAGAAGATACCTACGAGAGGACGTAGTACTCCCCAAAGGGGGTAGTGTGCATTGAAATTCTGAAGTAGAAGAAAATGGTAGGGGGTGAGGGCAGGATGAGTGCAAAAGTTGTCCGATTTGGTGCCCATCTCAAGAAAGTAAATACCCTGCTTAGCGAGAGATCAGTGTTACAAATGGTTATCAATGGGGTCATTTACACTCTCGCTGTCATGGAACGGAATCCACTCACTGACACCATCTGTATGAACCAAAGTATAGACCCCTCCAGATGCTCTCAGGGCCAATGCAGTTCTGACAGAAGGCACCTCCAGGAGTTGAATGGTCATCATTGAAATGCGATTCCTGGAGATCAACAGAGATGGAAGAACAGGAGAAAATTATTTGTTTTCGTTCTTGCACAGTTCCATTTTTATCATGTTAAGGGTGTCCTGATTAGATGTGAAAGGACCAGGCAAATCATGTGTGAGGATCACTTTGTCATCAGTGGGGTGGAACGATACTGATGGACTGTAGTCCAATGGCACGAGATATGGCATCACGTTTCACTGGAGTAGCTTCATCCCAAAATTTATTCTTTTTTTCTTCAATTACTTTAGAAGGGCAGGCCTCTTGCAAGAGCTTATCCACTGTGGCAGAAGGAACTTAAGAAGAGTAGGCAGCCCTGGAACCCACATTCCATGATTCAGCCACTGGCTGGTGTTGGGTCATTGGTCTGTTTTCATGAGGAGTTGTCTATAGGGAGCCCCATCACTGACAGACTCTGGAGTAGACTGCTGCTTTTCTGGGTGGATGCGAGTTGAGGTCTCTGAAAATGGTGCTTCAGGAACCTCAATTGGTGAGTCTACTCGATCCATAAGCTAATTTACTTGCACGACTATCAGAGGCTGATGTTTAGGGGACAGTGAGAGTAAATGCATGACATACTGCTAATGATTTGGTCACAGTAGTGGAGAAAGTTGATATCACTGATAGGGGATATAAGGTATTACACTTTCACCAGACTTCAAAATACGAGAGGTGACTGGAGATATTCAGTTTGTGTGTGTGTGTGTGTGTGTGTGTGTGTGTGTGTGTGTGTGTGTGTGTGTGTGTGTGTGCGCGCGCATTCGCACGCGTTTTCTTTTAATTACAGTGGCACACTTCAGGGAGGGTGATCATCTCTGCAACTGACACAGACACATGGAAGCTCATGTGATAAGTTTTCATGAAGTGGCTGAGCACAGTTCTCCCAAGTACACTGGAAAGACATGCCCAATGCGTTGACATTTCGAGCACCATATCACAGGTGCAAAATAAGGTTCACACATGAAAACAGTAAACCACAATTTTGACTCTCAGGAAGTGCGACCCATCAAACGTTATGAGGATTGCTGCAGTGAGAAAATTGTTGTCTGGCAGGCTTAAAATACACAACATACCAAGAGGATCCTCTGCTTAACCAAGTGTTTGTGTAGTTCTTCAGTCATCTGCAGCATTAAGTCCCAGTGAAAAATTAAACTCTCTGCCAAGTTCAGTCTCTTACAGGGTGTTGTGGTAACAGGTACATCATGAAGTTTTTTTTATCCATGACTGATGCCTGCAACTGGGTAGGATTTGATATTTTAAGAGAGACGGAAACACTTTGTACTTTAACAAGGGATGAGATTTCTCCAACTAAACTTTTAATGTTCTCCATAAATAACAAACAACAATAGATAATGATCATCTGTCTGGTTGCAAACAAGACCAGAGATTAGTATGGTTTCTTCAGTTTGCTTGAATTTGCTTACCTCAATGTTATGACCAAGAAGTGAAAATTCGTACAGTACTAATAACCTGCACCGAAGAATTCCTGTGTATCCGAAGAGACTGCCAGACCCTCACTGCCACTGGTAATTTTGGTCTTTTCACTGCACCAGATGTTCGTAATTATGCCATTTACTCATACTGAGGGCTCTCCTCACAGGTGCCAGCAAAGCCCATCAAAGCCAGAGCAATGGCCAGATTGATCACCATTGCCCACAATCCTGGTGTCCCTAAATGGACAGGCATCTAATCCTTGGCAAGGAAGTAACAGTTTGAGCATCAACAGCGTATTCCTTGTGATGTTGGGGGCTACCATATGGACTGACCAGCATCTCCACCAATGGTGGATACCCATCCCCATTCAGAGGTACAGCATATTTTGACTGACTATCGTTGTCAGGCAGTCATAGTCTTGGAAAGAGAAATGATAGAGGTGAATGGCTAATTGACTTCTGCAGGGAAAGGCAGCTTATAGTGGCAAACACATGGTTCAAGATCCACAAGAGGGGGCTCCACACTTGGAAATCACCAGGGGATAAATACAAAAACCAAACTGATTTTATACTGGTATAAGAAAGATACAGGAATGGAATCGAGAAGGTACACACATTACCAGGTGGAGATATTAATAGCAACCATAGCTTACTTATGGCTCAAAAAATGGCTCTGAGCACTATGGGACTCAACATCTTAGGTCATAAGTCCCCTAGAACTTAGAACTACTTAAACCTAACTAACCTAAGGACATCACACACACCCATGCCCGAGGCAGGATTCGAACCTGCGACCGTAGCAGTCCCGCGGTTCCGGACTGCAGCGCCAGAACCGCTAGACCACCGCGGCCGGCTTACTTATGGCATAAACAGAAATTAGAATGAATAAACTAAGGTAGGCGACCATGGTGAAGAAGTGGGATCTAGAGAAGAGAAGGTCCAACAAAGAACAAATTACAGAAATGCTGTCACTTGAGGTCTTAAACACATTACGAGACAAAGAACCACCTGATGATATCAACGAGCACTGGAATATGCTGAAAGAATGAATCATTTAAGCAGGACACCAAAATATAGGATATATCCAAGGGAAAAGGGCAAAAAAAACCATGGGTCACACAAGAAATGATTTCCCAGATGGAGGACAGAAGAAAATTTAAAAACAAGAACACTGAAGATGCAAGAAAGATGTACCCAAGGTTAAATAACGAACTGCAAAGAGAAAGAGCAGGCTAGGAAAAAAAATGGCTAAAATAGGAATGTGATGCAGCAGGAAGAGAAGATACGACTTACTATACAACAGAGTAAAGACTATGACACTGGATCAAAACAGAGCAGGAAGTGCTACTATGGAAATTTTGAGTAAAGACATAGAGGTAGTGTACAAAGATTGTGACGATGTCTTCCAGAGAGGGGAAGAATATCTAAAAGGGCTACATAACACAGACCGAAAATCAGAAACTCTGGAACTTTAATCATTCAACAGTGTAAGTGATACGAGAAAGGACCAAGCCAGATGAGGGTGATTCATCTCTGGCTGAAGATAGGTATTGGTATCCCCAGTGGATGGGGAACAATTGTTCCAAAATTAGGTGTGGGGGAAGCAGCAGGAGAGCCCCCAAGCCATCAGGGGGCAGCCCTGAGGGCTCACTGTAGGACACGTAAGGGGTGAGAGTACTGTCATCAGAGGGGAGGATGTCGTAGCTGTAGCTTACAACACTGTCAATACGTTTAGATGCTCTTATTTTTTCTTGAACTCTTGGTATTTCAGTCACTCAAGAGTCTCACTTTCCTGTTTTTTTTTTTCCCTCTGTGAAAGACAGCAGAGTCTGGTGAGTAGGGAAAATGGTGCTGTCCATTGTTGATGCAGACATGGGGAGGTGCACAAAGGGCATTCATGTGCAACCATTGTCCACCTTCCCTACAGACTGGACTGGTGTCATAACATGAAGACATGTGCCTAAATTTCAAATGTTCAAAGCACCGCATATGGGAAGGGGAGGACATACAGTTTCACATCATATCGGTATATCATCATCTTGACCTTTTCAGGCAGTGAATAGCTCTCAAAGGCCAAGATGAAGGTCCGGGTAGCAACCCTATTGTACTATGGCGCTCTAGGGACACTATGGACAAAACACGCGACCAATCAAGTCAGACTTTAAGAGGTGGTCACGATGGAAATGATGTGTTGAACCATGTTTAGAGTATTATGGGGAGGGACAGTCACCAGAATGTTACTCAGCTTGTCAGAAGCAAGGAACACCCATAACTGGGCAGGGGGTACTGTTTTTATCAAAACTGACCCACTCTTTATTTTGGAGATGGCTGCCACTTCCCCAGACTTGTCCTCTATATTCTCTACAATGAATACAAGCTTTGTGGTCCCTCCTCCATCTCCCCTTGTACAAACATGTATGGGGGAGAGGTAGCATTTCTGTCACTTAGCCCTATGTTATTCCCACAATGTAGCAAGGGAAGGAAACATTTTGGGGTCAAATGTCTGTGTTGAATATGCTCTTTCCTCCTGAAGAGATTGCTGGGGCTCCATGAGCACCAGTGGCAGAGAGCTTCCATCCACTTCATATGCAAGTCGTCTGCCATGCAGCCACCCAGTCCGAACAGGAGCTCTCCCCATGGACCCCATCCAGCCTCAGCAATGGCTACATGGCCAATAATCCATTGCTTAGAGTTCCTTTGGCCAGGCACAATGTACACATACTCAGCATACAGGGGGAGGTATCAGCTCCTGCACAAACAGTATGATCCCCGCATGGTCAGGTGGCAGCCACCCTGCAGGTACTTTATGATCCCCCCCAACCCACAACAGGATAGCAGCTGTGCTGGGTTTTTAGTGTATTATCACAGTGCAAAGCCACAAAGGTGGAACATACATCACACTGGGAAATTTTCCCTGCACAATCAGCACTGCGAAGGCTGGAAGCTCATGGCAGCCAAGTACGTACTCACAGAAGAGTTTTAAGACCCCTAACTGTGGGTGGAAGGAGGGGGGGGGGGCAGGCATGTGGGTAATTGGCATTGTGGGGATATTGCTAGACACCATGCTATTTCCGTGGCACTGCAAGGATTATAGCACAGTTAAATTGGGGTATGCGCAGTCATTCACAGACAGCTGCCTCTCTTTTCTGAATGGAACACAGTGCAGCTGAAAGCATTTCAGCACTCAACACTAGTTTCCAGTTATCATGAAGAGAGTGCGACAAACCATGTTTTCATATGTTTTGTCTGCATACTAGCGAGAACTGAATATACTGAAGAGAAATGGCATAATTTTAGTGCAATTTCCAGCTCACATTCAAAGAGAAATGGTATAGTTTTAGTGCAATACTTACAGTGTGCTGCAGCACATTACTATCAGTCGCCCCTCCCCTACGGGTCTCTTCCCTAGAGGTGGAGGTGATGTCGTTGCCATCTGTGGTAGCATAGGTGCATGTACTCGCTCCATCCTGACTTACAGGTCATCGTTTTTACTGAGTGGCTTCTAAATTAGACACAGTGCAGGTTCCCAGGTCTTATTGAGACTATAAACCCCTTTCCTGTTGATGAGACTGTCCCTGGAGTGAATTTCAATGGCCTCTACTGACGCTGCCCCAGTATTTGGACGTCTGTGCTAAAATCCAAGCAAATTCATATTCCACTGCACAATTCTGGGACAAACTTTGACAACTGTCTTGTTGGGACTGATTAATTCAGTGTGCTGCTGGTGTTCTCAGCAATTTTCTTTGACAGTGTGTATTACTTGCCCAGTATATGTCTTGCCACAGTGGCATGTATCCGATATAATCCAGCTATCTGCAAACTGAGATCAGCTTTAATGATCCAGAAGTACGCCAGAGTTTTATTGGGTGGGTAAAAGACAGTTCTGACTTGGTGCTTTTTCAGCATGAAGAAATTTGACAAGCTATCCCACTGAAAATGCCATATGCTGAATGTTCTTGCATTTCTGAAGAGGTGTCATGCCGAGCAGGTTGTGACACATGACCATGGCGAAGTTTGGCACATCCATTCAGCAGCAGCAGCCAGGATACTTGAGAAGTGGGCCAGCCTTGCCTTGGTACATGAGTGGGTATACTTTACCTGCCAGAGCCTTAAGTACAACTCAAAGTACATTTACAGGTGGTGAATAACTAATCTCTAAACAACCTCAACTGATGGTGTTACATGAATGACAGCCAATTCTGTACACAGGAAGGCCACAGACATCAAAGATCAAATTTTGTACAAAATTTACCATCACTGAAGGCCTTGAGCAGGGCTGTCATCAATCTGACAGACGCAGCTGAGTGGCAATAGAAAGGGAACTTAACTTTGCTCCCACCCCTAAGTTCAAACCACCAACAATGTGGAGAGAAAGACCAGGGCACTTCTCAAGGACTGATTTGCCACAAGGGGGTCATCAAGAAATTGTTACTACAAGGACCCGCACAGTCAAGGCTTAAGAGATTCCCAATGTCCACAAAGTGGGGTGCCATTACACCCCATTGTCAGCACCATTAAGGGATTATACAATTATTGGCAAAATGCCCAATAGAAAGACTAAGTCCTTATACAGGTAAATGAATGCATCACATCAGCAATTTTGTAAATCGCCTCAAAGACTTCATTATGATGATTATTAGTGTTTTAGGGCGCACAACAGCGAGGTTATCAGTGCCCGAAAGACTTCATGCTGAAAGACTCAGATATCCTGGCACATTTGGTTGTCATTTTGTTATTCACCGGACTGCCTCCACGAGAGTCACTAGAACTTTGAAATTTGATGGGAAGACCACCAACCTTTTCAGGCATGTCCTGGCCCATATGTATGAGGGCAAATAAAGTCTTTGCCCCTACTTTTTTAGCCAAATTATGGTTGTAAATGCAAACTAAAAATACACATTTCCAGGAGTTGCTCTTTCTTGGACCAGTCCAGCCTTACCTGCCAGTAGCTCTGCAGACAGTGTTGCTGTCAGTTGCTGAAGATGGTGGTTGTGCTTCCCACATACACAGCAAACGAACAATGAAGCATGGTTCGTTTTCTACAGAGAAAGTGACGAACCCTCAGAAATCCAGAGGAGAAACGCATCACACATGTGAGGTAACATGTCTCGCTTTGCGATGTGCGAGGTGGTGCTGTTGCACGTTCACAAAAGGACCTGAAGATCTGTGCGACTGATCATTTGTGGAGACTGTGTTCGTTGATGAGTGACAACATTTCCCACATGGATGAAATGGTGAATGCAAATGGGCATGTGCAGCTCAAGGACATTTCTGGGCGCTTACTATTTCGTATGGAAATGCTCACATCATTCATGGATCCTTAGAGCACCAGAAGATTTCATGTTGGTGGGTGCCTAATCAGTTGGATGACATTATGAAAGACAAGCAAATGATTGCTTCACTGAATCACCTGGAACAGTATGCTGAGGAGTGCGAGTTTCTGGACCACACTGTTACTGACAATGCTGCAGTCTGAATCTAAGCAGCAAAGCATGGTGTGGAAACATCTGAGTTCACCAGTGACAAAAAGATTCTGTTCGGTGCCATCTGTTGAGAAAGTAATGTTAGCTGTCTTCTGGGATCACCATCCTCCTGAATTTCATGTCACTAGATGCAACCATCAACTGTGACAGTTATTGCTCCACACCATCATATTTGAGGGCTGCTATCAGGAAGTAACACTGAGGGATTCTAGATGTGGACAATGTAGTTATCCTCCACCACAGTGTGAGATTTCATGTGGCATTCATAAAAAGTGACAAGCTCCAGTCATTTTGCTGGAATAGTCTGGACCCCTCCCCCTTCATACAGTCTGGATCTCAACCCCAGTTATTTCCATGTTTTCAGTCCACTGAAAGAGTTCCTGGCACAACAGTGACTCATGGGCAATGATGAAGCTGAGACAACAGTCTGACTGGTTTCACAGTACGTGAGGCAGATTCTATCACCAGGGCTTCTCAAATTTAGTGCCGTGATGGGACATGTGCCTGAACCAAGAGGGGGACTATGTGGAAAAATAGTGTAAGGTACATAGAATAGTACATATATTTCTAATTACCTGTATGAACCTTATTTCAGCTAATAAAAATGGAGGAAACGACTGATTCACCCCCCAATTACCTATTTAATGGAGAATATTATGAACGAAGTAAGGGAGTTGCAATAGGCTGCCAACTTTTGCCCGTGGTTGTGAATTTGTATATGGAGCACTTTAAGGAAGAAGCCTTGAAGTCGTCCAAATGGAAACCCATCTGATTTTTCTGTTACATGTATGTCACGTTCATCAAATGGCCCCACGGAAGGAACGAACTTCTTTATTTCCTTGCACAAGTGAACTCCATACATCCCAACATCAAATATGCTATGGACAACAAAACAAGAAAACTAACCATTCTTAGTCATCGTGAGAGCTTATGGAACCATGGGCCACAGCGTATGTAAAAAAAAAAATGCACAATAACCTTTATTTGCATGGAGACAGCTGCTACCATCCTGCATGGAGTAATGGGGTACTAAAAACACTAGTTCCCTGCGAGTGCACCATCTCAGATGCACAGAATGCTTCACGATCTAGAACAAGTCAATTGTGTTCAGAAAACAACAGTTCCTCAGAATGGCACATGAGGCACGTTCTCCACCCCACCACTACACTATAAACTGTGGAGATGCAAGAAATCACGGATGAAGAGGTAGCCACTGCCTTTATACCGAACACTGGCGCACTTTCGGAAAAAATCGGACGCATAGTGAAAAGTGCTGGGTAAGAACAGTATTTTCCCCTCCCAATAAAACTCCGGTAGAAGTACTGGAGTGCGCCAAAGATGACCCATTTGCGAAAGGCCGGCGTATATCAGACTCCATGCCACAGTAACAAGACATATTGGTCAAATAGTGTGCACCATCGAAAATCGATGTCGAGAACACCAGTGGCACACATTACTAATGTGTCCAAACTAGTCGGCGGTATAACAGCATTGTTTGTCGGAAAATTATACAGTAGAATATGAACGTACCAGGATTTTAGCGTAGAATGAAATACTGTAGCAGCGTCGTTAGAGAGACCATCGAAATTCGCACTAGGGACAAACTCATCAACAAACTGTAGTCCCAACAAGGCTTGAGAACCAGCACCAGGTCTAAATAAGAAGACAGAAAACAACGATCTGGTAGTTGGGGGCGGGCAAAGTATCTACACCTCCGCTACCACAGATACCGATGCCATCGCCTCTGCTGTTGCCGATGCGCGCCGTCGGCGCGGATCGTGTCGGTAACGGCTCGCGGCTGGAGAGGATGCAAGTTGGCCACGCGCCCTCAGGAGCTCAGTTTGTCAATGCACATAACGATGGCAACATGTCTGATCGCCAAAACATTGTGCCCGTTGGACACAATGGAACGGAATTACAAGCGTGTGCAGTTCCATAGACTTTCTTATTCCTTCTACCCAGCTCACGACAACTTCGGCTTGGTTACAGATTACGCTTTAGTTCAGGAAACGGACATTTTAGCTAAAATGCTGGGTAACGGGCGACTATCCCTCCATGGCCCACCCTGTTGTAGAAGTGTTTGAAACGGTGAGGTAAAACCCAGATGTGAGGACGAAACACGAGTTAACGGAAACGTGCAAAATATAGAAAAAAGTGGGAAAAGCCATAATCTATGTCCTAAGAGCTACCTAGGTTGACAGCAAGGAATCTATCCTAGAGATCAAGTCTGAGTAAGCACACCACACATTCGGAGAGCATGATTGCATCACTTGAAAAGAAGTAGTACTGCAATCACGGGGGGGGGGGGGGGGGGGGGCGGCAATCTCACCCCACATACTAGAGTTATGATGCACTGTGGGTTAAAAGGCAAGGCTCAATTATGTTTGCTATATTGGTGACTTTATTTTATGGGCATTAAGCCGTGGTCCAAGGCATAGGTCTCTGGCTAACGTTTCGTCTTCCAATGATCAGAGGCTACGATGACAAAGCAGTTACAACCTCAAACAAGCTTAGCAAGCCAAACTGACAGATTATAACTATCTTCTGAGTCATTACAGTCTCTGACGATGTTTCCACCATTGGAAGACGAATTCAGAAAGATGCGTGCCATATGAATGTGTTGTGCTCATATATGTAATCTTCAAAGTATCGCAGCAGTAATTGTTGGAGGAATAATTTCCAGAAGATATCACAATATTATCTGTCTCTCGTGTCTGTAGCAGTAGAGTAAGCTTTTAAAGAGAGGTAAAGTTACGAGAACATTTTATCTCAGAGCCGGTTCCCGAAAATAACGCCGCCTTCCCTCCGCGGATTCCCATTGAGTGCCCGATCCACTTCGTTTTGTTCGAACCTACCGTTAACAAATGTAGCACCCATCTTCTGAATTGCTTCGATGTCTTCGTTCAATCCGGCCTAGTACGGATCCCAAACACTCTAGCAGTACTAAAGAATAGGTCGCACCAGCATCCTATATACGGCCTCCTTTACAGGTGAACTACTCTTTCCTAAAATTGTCCCAATAAACCGAAGTCTACCATTTGCCTTCTCTACCACAGTTTTCACATGTTCGTTCCACTTCATATCGCTTTGCAACGTTACACCCAGATATTTCAACGACTTGACTGTGTCAAGCTGGACTCAAAACGGAATATGGCTCTAAACGCAGGAATCTGAGCGTTTAAAGTGGCTGGCTCATCCTGTGACTTCTCACACGGAGCATTTTCTTACCTTTTTGTACCATATGCTACGCCTTTCATACTAGCCGAGTTACTAAGACTTATAGTACCATCTTTCCGATTTAGAGGTAATTTCCGTTTCAGCGAAGTTCATTTTTCCCTTCTAAGATTACATTTATTTTTTATCCTCTCTGAATCTAATTGAAACACCGAACCGAAACAAAAATTACATATTACAAACTTCTCTTTAAAGGCCTGGCAGTTGTCTAAGATGAGTTTATTATTTTAACATGTTTTGTGATTTACCTTTCCTAAAAATGAATTATACTAGTATGTAATTCCACAGAATATTGCTGAATGATAACAAGTACTTCCATTTGCTGTTTTTCTCTCTTTTCCAGAAATTCAAGGCCATGTAGTGTGAAAGTGGCTGAAATGACTTAAAAATTACCAGAATGTGAGAGTTTTTAGCTCTCAATTCAAAACTCGTCATTATGAAAAACAAGAACGAGAAGGTGCGTTTCTTATTAAATCTCAGCCACTTATCCAATTATTCATTACTGTTTTAAGCTATGGGCTGCAGTATATGCACAATTTCAGACCATGGTTTTTGAGTTTACATTGATACAAATACAGGAACATACAGGATTCTCTTTTACTGTTCTCATTCATATGGAATCAATTCAACTTGCGACTAAGTGATGCAATATAAATTTGAGGATGTCAAAGTAATGGCCAAGAACTGCGAAGGACTAACAACTCGAGATATGCCCGTTTTCCAATGTGGTTGCAGAGATTCTATATCTAATTACAATAATCACTAGCCATCATGAAGTAAACAACTGTTTCTCATTTAAATGAATTTTCAACGCGAACGAACGTTTTTAGTATTGTGTACTGCGCCCACAGACTTTTTACGAAAAACATTTCCACACTAACTGATAACTTTTTAAGTTTGACCCTAGTGTTCATGCTCAGAAGTCGAAATATCTTACTTTTAACTGAGTCCATCACATTTTCTTCGTTTTCTATTACAGGCAATATCAATTATTCTGTCCAGGTGGTGATTCATTCGTTTAAGGCCACTCTCCCCTTTCCATGCACACAAAATCATCACTTTTCCGCCTCTATTTGCATTCAAGGGGGCCTTAAAATATTTGGTCACACGCATTTATCCTTCAATCTGCTGTATCTTCATCAGTGTATTGATCTTCACTCGCTGTCAAATCCTCAAGTCACTGGACCCGGAAATTCTTTAACAATTACTGCAATTAGTTAAAAGAACAGAAAGAAATTACAAGAGTACTGGGGCCTCCTGCGAGATTTTATCGACTATTAAAATAGCATTCGTACAAGAAGGCGAACAGAGTGCCTATTGCTAATGAATTGTTTGAACGGTGATAAGAGATGACTGGATGTTCAGATAATGCGAAAGATAAAGGATCAATTTAATTTACGTGTGAAACGACCTTCCTGTAGTGGAAAAATATTTACCGACTCAATGAGAGCCTGAAGCTACAATTATTCTGAATATTTTATTTGTTTGGCAAAAAATTATTAAGTGGCCAGATAATTCAGTGACACCTGGGTATTAGTGAGAAATGTCAGAGCTGCCCCAAGATGCCTCAAACAGGAAGAATAAGTTTCCATAGCAGCTCTGTTTCTTGCGCGGATCATAGTGGCTCGCGCTGCTGAGCAGAGTCCGCGCTGTCCAGCACTGGGCATGAGACCCGAAGCTGAAGAAACAAAATACGAGTACTAAAAGATTTACAGCATCGGGTTTTATCCAAAGCTACAATAATGTCTAGCTTGGAATAATATTCTGAGACAGTGAGGGCAACCTATTCCATCAACTGAGATATGTCAAACTGAGAAGCCTACGCAATCTCTTTGTCAGTAGAGTTTGCTCTAATGTAATCGCTAGGAGTTTCATACCAACGACTCATTTTAGGTTAACAATATTTATACAATTATTGAAGTTTAACTATAGGAACAGACTGCTTCAAAAGACAGTTTGTAGCTAAATGACTCATGGGCGAGGCTCGCTTTACCGAGTAATTTCCTGTAGCGACATCTGATTTTGAATACAATTCAGAGATCTTTTGGAAACCACCATTCAATGTCATGTATAAGCAGCAATAGCGCAATTACTCATATCTGGATTTCTGTTTCCACAGCAGCCGATACAGCCTCCTGTTTTCGTGAAACGCAATTTGATTCACCGTCATATTTGCATATTTCCGCTTTAGTCCTGCAATGCTACATGCACCTACATGTAGGAACATACAGTTTCTACATTCAAAGAGTAAATTTCTTGCTACTCCATGACGTTCCAAGCACACTTTCTGTCGTTACTTTTCCTTTTTTTAAATAAACACTGCATAAGCTAATAAGAGGACACTATTCTAATTTTGAAGTGATCGCAAGTTATACATTTAGATATTACTTACATAACACTTTGCACGAACAACTCTCAACGTTACTCACCTTGTCACTGCATTTCGAAATTTTTCTGACACGGGTGATTCAAACTAAGTTCGAATTTTCTTCCATACTAAGAAACTTCAGTCAACTGTGGAAAAATATAGTTCATTACATTTTTCAGGCAGCTGAAACTATTCGTGAAACCCTTCATAGACCTCAAAAGCGGATCGTGCGCCTGTGTTTCTATCTCACGTGTACATCATGGTATTTATTCTGCTTACCCTACACAATTTCCGTCGAAGAGCAAACCAATAGTCAATCCTCCAAATTTCGCAACGCATTGGGCAGTGGCCTGTGTCGGGACCAGAGGCGGCCGGTTTGTTTGTATGAGATTAAATGGAGCCTCTGGTGTGCTTTTAGCCTGGTTGACAACACAGGAAGCTACGGTCTAATCATTTGTACGTTTGTTTACTTACAGCACAGTAGTTAACTCGTACCTTTAGCAAGACAATCCATAACCCCCAAAAAGTTGTGGACACTGATCAGGCTAGTTCCCCAACAGTTTCAGTGGTGCGTGGTGTTCACCCCCATGATGTGCGGCCGCCGTTAGTTATAGAGTGTTCCGAAACATGGAGGACTTGTAGAGGGAAGCGAGTACATAATATTTTGAATAGGAACCCGTGTCTGGAAACGTAATCCAACGACACTACAGAGCGTCGAAGTTACAGGCGTTGCCGTCTGTAGGTGTATGTATATGCAGGGTGATTCTGTAAAGATGATACAAACTTTAGAATGACGGAGAAGGATAAACGTATCAGTTTTTGAGGTAAAGGTCCCTGTACCGAAAATTAACTAGTCTAAAGTTATAAGCTAAAATCTTTCTGATACCTGCGACTAGCAGAATGGATGTACTGGTACTGTTGTTGCTAAGATTGTAGAGTAGGCAACTTTCTGAGGTTTTAGCATGGACCAAAACGTGGAAAAAATGTCTAGTGCGCGTGGTCTCTCAAATGCATGTCTGTGGAGCTATGAGCACTACATCTTCGCTAATGTGAAACATCTATTCTATTGAAGAAGTGCTCATAGCTATCAACGTATGCATTTTAGAGCCCATGTTAACTGGACAGTTTTTTCTTATTTTGGTCCATACCACCACCTCTGAAAGTTGCCTACCTTACAGTCTTAGCAACAACAGTACCAGTACATGGATTCCACCGTCAGACATCAGAACGGTTTTGCTTATAACTTCCGATTCGTTCGTTTCCGGTACAGGGATCCTTACCTCAAATTGATACTTTATCCTTGATCATCCTAGAAAGTTTGCACCACCACCACCACCACCACCACCACCACCACCACCACCACCACCACCACCACCACCACCTCCTCCGAATCACCTTGTATATACATACATCTACAGGCGACAAGGCCTGTAACTGTGTATTACTCCCCTCTACAAATCCTACAAGTTTGCAACGGGAATTTCCGAACACCCTGTATAATGAATGCAGGAGTGTCGAATCCTATTTCACACCCTTCTGTTTTTTATGCTCCAACAGCAGCCGTGTTTTCATAATATATTATGGGAATTGGGTTGCGCCTGTTTACGCAAATCAATCTTCTTTTGTAAATTTATTTGAGAAAAACGTTTTGGCAAATTCGTGCCGTCGTAATGCCCCGTTTGGAACGAATTTTTATGTATATCAACAGATATCCATCAAATCTAATTAGTCTCACCAATTCCAGGGCCAACGCCAATAACCCTTTTATATGAACTTTGTTTCGAAATCCCTACAACCAAGAAAGACCGTACCATTTACAAAATCAGGAACAAAGTATTGACAAGCTTAGATTTTACGTAGATCCATGAAGCCCACTACGAATCTTAAGAGCGTTTATCTGTGGGCGCACAATTAACGGTATGATGGGCACGGCTAGAGTTCAATGTCAGGCTGGTCCAAACCCGTATCAGCAGTAGATGAACTACTTTCTATATCGTACCGAAGGGAAGTAATCTGTCATCTGATGTGTCCACATGTTCTTCCGAGTTTCTAACAACACATCACTGCAATGTCGAGCATCGTACGGCATCCAGGACAGAGACCACAGACCAAACTAAACAGAAGTCGCCAATACGCATCAATATAGTACTTCGCCAATGACACTTCACCTGAGTACCTGTGTTCCAGTACTAAACTATGAGGAAGCGTTACGTCAAGTTATTTCTGCCTTTTTCCTATATGCGCTACAGTCTTTACAAATACAGTCACCTAGTCCCCCACAATTGTCAAAACACAATTTACTCGCGATCAAGCCTGCATCGATAAAGATTCATGCCAGCGTTGAGTCTGTATCTTCGTAAGTACGAATCATTATGCCATGGCGTACATGCCTGTAGGGACGCATCATGAAACATTGTATAAACTACAGTAAAATGAAAACGAGACAGATAGAAAAAGATAAATAGTTTATCATTTCAAAAGTAATCGCCGTAACTGTTAATATATATTTTCCCACTGTGAGACATGACGATCAATGCGTATATGGAAAAATGTTTACGGTTGCTTACACAAACAAGAGAGTACAGGCGTTTATCTCTTCGTTCGAAGCAAATCTACGGCCACTGACGCCTTTCTCCAGGCATCCAAAAATATGGAAACCGCATAGGGAGGGATCGAGACAATATGTAGGATGTGTTAGGATTTCCCAGCGAAGCTTCTGCAGCGTAGTGGAAACAACAGGCATTCCAACTTCAGGAAAGTCATGACGACTTTGACATCAAGAGCCCGCAGCTCATTGACTTTCTGGGACACGGCACCACCATTAACGCACAGCGGTACATGGACACTTTGCAAATATTTAAGAGCGCCATTTAGTGCACACGTCCAGGAAGGTTGAAGGACGGCGTCATTCTGTTTCAGAATAATGCACGTCCATAATGTTATGTTGCCAAGGCCGTTTCGAGTACGCTGCAGAAGTTTCGATGGGAAGCCCTCGCACATCCTAAATGCAGTCCCGATCTCTCCCATGCGATTTCTCTGAATGGACATTCGCGGCCGTCAATTTGCTTGGGACGAAAGGTGCATGCCTCGGTACAAACAAGGTTCCGTAGGCAACTGCATTTTTCCGTTAAGGAATTGACAGTCTTGTGTCACAGTGGGGTACATGTATTAACAGTTACGGCGATTACTTCTGAAATACTAAATTTATTTGCTTTTTCCATCTGTCTTTTCATTTGACTGCCCCTGTATTTAAAGTTTTTTCACTCGTTTGTGGCTGAGGAGAAGGAAACATTCGAAAACTTTGCGTTCATTCGAGTGAATGAGTGAGAATGACGAATCTTTACCAGAATTCTGTAACATCACTTTGACACACGCCCTCTGATAGTGCAGACCATTGTGATGGTTTTAGAAAATAATTATTTCTGAGTTCACAGGCTTCGACATTCTCGCGGCTCGATAAATTAGAAATCATCAAGAGCCATTTTGGAAATGCGCACAACACTGAAGTATTGTAGCAGGTCGATTGACAGCCACCGCTGAGGGTGTTCTCTTCACTGAACGTTCTCTGGGGCAAGGCGGGTTGGTAGTATTTTTAGAGAACCGGTCTTCCCGCTTCTTATTTGCAGTTGCAATACAGGAGCGATGAGAACCCTCAATGTCAGTCACAAAAGCCGGGCTGATACCTGCAGCTTAGTCCTATGAAATACGCTTTCTGACTGTCAGAGCTGCGCAATTTCGCTTGCTACTGAACAGCAACATTTAGTAACTCGCGCGAGCTACTTTGTTTGTCGGGTCTTTGTGTAGGTTGTGACTATCGTTATATGATCTTTGCTTTCCGTGCGTACGACGAACATGTGGAGGAGCGCTAATGACAAAGCTGTTTACCGCCCGACAATTTTAATGCCCACAACCATCTGAAGCTTAGCGTTCCCTCAATAATGAATCCACCGCAGTCACACTGACGTAATTAATTGAAAAGCGCGTCGCGGACGGAGAGCGACCGCGCTATTTATGTAAGCTGACCCCGCCCATGCTACGTTAACACCATACATGGCTGCCGTACTGACTCATTCCGCAGCACTTCCGCGCAGCGCATACGTCATGGGAACGCTGCTGTGTGTCACCAGCTCACTACGCTTCGCTTCCGTGTTCGTTTCTTTGTACTAGGCGGCAGCTTCAAATTTCCACTATGAGAGAGGTGGTTGTAGTTGGGAACATTCCATGGTTATCTTTATCGCTTGCATTCCAGGACTTACTAAGAGTGGAGCACTGCTCAAACCACACAGGGTACTACTACTACGCCGCCGCCTAAATCGCAATCTTTCCAACTACGAAATCTGGAACAGGAAGACTTAACACCGAACAGTTTTCAAGATACGTCCGTCACAAGATAGGCGCGAATGTAAGGAAGAGTTCCAAGCAAAATCACATTAGGGGCCTGACTAACGTTACTGGTACAAGGAATTATCATAGGTGTCGACGAATTCTTTCATTTTTAACGCTTCACTTCGAATCCACTTTGCAAAAGTAACTGGTATGTGAAGATCACATAGTCTTCGCCCTTCTAAAAATACGACGTGGATCAGCTAAGCCATAGTGTACACTTATTGTTCACTGATCAGTTACAAAAATCTGTAAAGCTCTCAAAGCAAAATTCTACCTTAACATGCTTCATATTTGGAGCATGTTAGTTCACAATTTTTTAATTCTGATAAATCCATTGGAATTACTTTACAGCTAGAAGTAGGACTGACAACTTTTACCTCTGTCAAAACTTCTAGATTTGAAAAGTACTCATTCGCAAAGTGAAGATCTAATACCGTAATACAGTATCCACCACCCATCCCAAACAAACTAACGTAACGGTGGGCTATTACACGGGTAACAGCAAAGCAAGAACAACACATTTTGCATAACATTCAACTACATCTACAAGATAACTACTATTCACAATCAAGTACTTGGCAGAATGTTCAATGAACCACCTTCAGGCTGTCTCTCTACCGTTCCATACTCGAACGGCGCGCGGGAAAAAACTAGCACTTTTCTATGCGAGCCCTCCTCTTACTTTATCGTGATGACCATTTCTCACTATGTAGGTGGGTGCCAACAAAGTTTTCGCAATCGGAGGAGAAAACTGGTGATTGAAATTTCATGAGAAAATTACGTCGCAATGAAAAACGCCTCTGTTTTAATGACTGCCACTCCAATTCACGTATCATGTCTGTGGCACAATCTCCCCTATTTCGCGATAATACAAAACAAGCTGCCCTTCTTTGAACTTTTTCGATGTCATCCGTCACTCACACCTGATGCGGATCCCACACCGCACAGCAGTACTCCAGAATAGGGCAGACAAGCGTGGTGTAAGCAGTCTCCTTAGTAGGCCTGTCGCACATTTTAAGTGTTCTGTCAGTGATTCGCAGTCTTTGGTTTGCTCTACCCACAACACTACATGATCGTTCCAATTTAGGTTATTTGTAATTGTATTCCCTTAAGTATTTAGTTGAATTTACAGCCTTCAGATTTGTGACTTATCGCGTAATCTAAATTAGCGAATGTGTGAATCCCTAAGGAACCAAACTGCTGAGGTTATCGGTCCCTAGACTAACACACTCTTTAACTTACACTAAGTACAACACACACACCCATGCCCGATGGAGGACTCGAACCTCCGGCGGGAGAGGCTACGCAATCAGTGACATGGCGCCTCTAACCGCGCGGCTCGAAATTAGCAGATTTATTTTAGTATTCATGTGAATAACTTTACACTTTTTCTTATTCAGGGCCACTTTTCGCACCATACAGATATCGTATCTAAATCATTTTGCAATTCGTTTTGGCCATCTGATAACTTCACAAGACTGTAAATGACAGCATAATCTGCAAACAATCTAAGACGGCTACTCAGATTGTCTCCTACGTCATCAATATAGATCAGAAGCACTAAAATGCCTATAAAACTTCCTTGGGGAACGCTGGATATTACTTCTGTTTTACTCGATGACTTTCTATCTATTACTACGAACTGTGACCTTTCTGACAGGGAATCACGAATCCAGTCGACAGCTGAGGCGATATTCCATAGGCACGCAGTGTGGTTAGAAGACACTTGTGAGGAATATAAATTCACCAAATACTTCATGATGACAACTTTTGGGCAAGATCTACTGTACTTCACGTACCCAAGTTCTGTTTTGCTATGCACTGATTAGAAACCTTATTCGCTTCAAATAGTCAACTAAATTTTAGGTTGGTGGGCCGAGAAACTAATACACTTTACTACGAAAGAAACTAAGGGAGCCCTTCCATCTCTGGCAAGATGCGTAGATAAAGTAACGTAATCTCATGGTATATATTCAGTCAAAACATAATTCGTGTAAAGCAGTTGCTAATTCGCATTACAATTGACTTCTCACTGGATTTTTCCTCAATGCTGCACCGAAGGTGTTGCACAATTCCCAAAACCCTTAAATTGCTGGTTGACAAGTATCAACTGTCATCAGCCTACACAATTTTCACTTTAAGAGCGTTTGTAGATTGCGTGTTTCATACAAGTATCTGTCGCCTCTTTATCATTTTTATTACCAGTATACATACATCCCCCAGGCTGTGGCTAAGCCATGTCTCCGCAATATACTTTCTTTCAGGAGTGCTAGTTCTGCAGGATTCGCAGGAGAGCTTCTGTAAAGTTTGGAAGGTAGAAGACGATATACTGACAGAAGTAAAGCTGTGAGGACGGGGCGTGAGTCGTGCTTGGGCAGCTCAGTTGGTAGAGCACTTGACCGCGAAAGGCAAAGGTCCCGAGTTCGAGCCTCAGTCCGGCACACAGTTTTAATCTGCCAGGAAGTTTCAAGTATATATACTATATGCATTTCAAGATTCTTTTGTGCAATCAAATCAAATTGCAAACTATGTATTAAATAGCGTCAAAATAAATCACTGCTGAATTTATGTCACCTCAGCGACATTGTCAGTTGAAAATTTGCAACTCCATTTTCTCTCTCTCTCTCTCTCTCTCTCTCTCTCTCTCTCTCTCTCTCTCTCTCCCCCCCCCCCCCCTTTCTTTTAACTCCAGTTCTGTACTTCTGACTGTAGTTTCAGAAATTCATGTGCTGAAACTTTTCTCCTAACGACTACATATTAACTCCCTAACTGGCTTTTACCCTCATAATCAGCTGAAGTATATTCCTGCCTACAAAGACCACTGAGTACCGAAGAAACATAGCCTACCCGAGCACTAGAAAGCTGAGTCAGTTTTACTACTATATATGCTAGTGTACTGATCCGAAACTATCGTTGGGCTTAGGCATTCGTTTCAAATTATTGTGTTTTAATGCGTAGAAATCTGTTTGCTCAATAACGTGTACTGCCGTCGTATATGCTACGAACGCTCCTCGTTTATGCGCCATACCTCTCGGTATTGAATTCCGAACCTCTCCTCCTCTAGGTTTAAAGACAGAAGGCTACAAGGTCCGAATCTGACACCAAGAATGAACAACGACAACGACAAGAAACTGACTGTCCTATCTCCACCACCATCGTCGTACTGACTGCTATCAACGTAAGCTAGCTCCAATGATGACCGTTGCAAATTTATCGTCATTTACTGTTGAGATGTCGCAGAGTTAAAAATCTTTCCTTTGCCACATGAAAATTCGATCAAACAGGCCGTAACAGCAAATAACCATAACAGTTGAGATGTTAACTTGTCACAACGGGCTGCACGAATATCTGGAGTCAAACTGTACGTCGCTTTACTATAAAACTACATTAGTTATTGATGTGGTCTTACTAGAGTATGCGCTCTTATCTTCCTCTGTAGTGAGAACAGACTCAAGCAGAGCGTTTCGAAATGGGAGGCGGAGGGTAAAACGGCATCCAAACAACAGTAAGATTTGTAATTTGTTAGATAAACCAACTGACTGATATGGAATTAAGTGCCACAGTAACTCTTAACTATCCAGAAAATGAACTTCGCAATCAGAAAATATTAACATGGTAGTAAATCACGAGACAGTAAGCCATACCCGGGTAAGGAACTTTTTTGGAATATCAAAGTTAATACATGACCGTAGCATAACTGTCAAAAGTTTGCAATTGCCAAATAATACTAAAAATATTTAATACACCCTGTACTGACTATCTCACAACACCACCCTAATAAAGTATACAAGATGTGTACTGCCCAAACTTTATACACATGGACGAATTTTGGGTACCAGTTGGATCATCATCCTCAGTGGATGTTTATTTTTAACAGAAGGTGCAGACTGGGACTCTTCAGGCTGCCACCTTTCCCACGCAATCTAATAAGCAACGTTATATTTCTGCCCTTTTTTTTTTACTTTGGAGGATTGTAACAAAAATTGTGCATGTGTTCTCTCTGCAGTAACTAAACAAAACTTTTCAAAGGAAAATCGTGAATTAGTGGTGTGGTCAATTTTGGATTCAGTTCTACCACAAAGATGTTTTCTTCAGTGTTTTGGCATTGTGTACAACATACAATCTTTTAAAGCGGTACAACACTACCCTTTCAAAAGATGTATCTATGACTCCTGTGCTCTAATCTGTGAAATGACAATTCTAGTTCGGCTCCGAGTACCAGTAATTTCATTGCGATGCAGTTTTGGGTAGTTATTAATGACTGGTCGTTGTCATATCTACTATGAAGTTTGTGGAGTACCCCGCACTTTAATGCCGGTTAAATCGACTGTCTTCTGGTACAAGCGTTACGATGTCTTCGTTCAAAAACTGAGTGTATATGATGCCCAAACACCTGAATTCTACAACATGAAACATTTCCTCCATTTTTACGACGTATTGTTACTAATCCATGATCAGATGATAACGATGATCATTATCTGGCTAGAAACTAAAGAGTCAGGGTGCGGCTACTTCTGCAATTGGTGAATCATTGTGGGGTAACTGATGAGAAGCTTCTCAATTCTGACACTAAAATTTTATTATTGGATTCTGGAAAAATGTAATGGAAACTTGCCACTGGAATAACTTACCATTAGACGTACACATATGAGAAAAAATTCATCTCAATCACGTTTTATTTGTAAACAATATAAAATTGGTTGATATATTTGTTTGGGTCGCTCAACCGGCTAGTTATCATTGGCCTTACAACTACTTTCACGAGTAATATGGTTACGGCATTTAAAATTAAAACAATGACATACAAAATTAAGTAAAATCGCGTTCACTCTCTGAACTTCATATTCGTAAAAAATTATCTTCCCGTATAAAACGTAGTCGTTACTTTAAAATGTACTGTTCATATAATTACAAAAGAAATATGGTTAGTTAGTACGTTGATGAGACAGAAACCCTTGGAACAGACAATTTCTTTCTTACAATTTTGAAATACAAACTCAAACTCATGTTCACAAAGCGATTGCTAGTTTCTCTCTTGTATTATAAATAGATGAGGTAGCCGCCTGAATTATGCAATCCGATCTTCCACCTAATAGTTTCGGTATTAGCAATGTTGAACTACGTCAATAAACGTCATTTGGAATAGAGACGATGACCCAGTAGCTGCCCTCTTAGGATACGAAGTATACACAAAATGTGCCGTACTGGTATCAGTACACCGCAAGAACGTGCGCCTGGTAAGGGCGTTAGGCCAGAGAAGGGAAGATGCGTCACTGAGGTGTGTCCTACTTGGAGACGTGTCAAGATGATTTCATCGTGTCAAGAGGCCGGAAAGAGAAGCGCCTCCTTTAAGCAGGTTTTACCGAAAACCTGTTATCCATCACCTCTAGACATTTTCCACGCTACAAGCATAAAACGGATCTATTCATCATTAGATCACGCTGATGCATAGTACACAGTCATACTGATTACTCTATATACCTCCTTAGCTGCAGTATCCTTTGCTTCATTCCAACGTGTACCAGCATACAGCAGGAGGGCAAACTGGAGAAGGGTGTCCTTGATATTATGGACTGTTTTGCCTACTGGGTATCTGTGCTGAATCGTCTGGAGAAAATTCCACAAATATATACATGTAAGCAATTTCGGCCCCTGATCAGATCACGTCCTTCCGAATTACGCAAATGTATGCATCAAGAGCATGAAACACATTAGGGAGACTGAAGACTATGTGGGAAAAACGGCTAAGCAGCTTGGAACCATTACTCTATACTATTTTAATATCTGTACTAACTTCTTATGTTAATAAATTTAATATTGAAAATGTAGTTTTGAGTAACCAAGTCTCTGAATTTATGATGTAGCATTATTTCTTCGCGTCCGGCGTCAGTACACCAAACACTCTCATACCAATGTCTGAAATGCTGCTGCACTCGTGTTCCGAACTACTTCGTCGCTCTTTAGTTATTTCTGTACAATTGCTACAAGGTTGCAGAGATACTAGTATTACCAACAGATTTACATGCTGTCCTTCGCTGTGCGTCCATACGGCTATCTTGTCCTGACGTACTTTAAGCCTACTAAACCATCGTAAATTTTACTGCTCCAAATTATGTTCAAAGGAAGTCATAATTTATACTTTATGCACTTATTACTTACAACTATTAGACTTCCAGTGGTATGCTACACACAAAATAAGTACAGAAATCCTGTTTTATACACCATACTGACAATTTTACTGCTCAAAATGTTATCGGAAAACAAGACATAAGTTACGCTATGCACTAGTTACAAATTATTGCAATTATGACTCCAAGTGTATTTTACACACAAAATGAGTAGAGCGCCATTACTTTCTTCCATGGTCACCCAGGGATTCTTTATACGACTCCTTATTTGCTGCTTCAAGTCTGGGTATACATCACTGTCATCTGCACACACAACAATGACTTCTTGAAAATCTTCCTCTTCATTAAATAGTCCATTGATTTGTGCTAATTTCAGTAGCAAATAATACTAGCACTGAAGTGGGCTAATGTAACGATATAAGCTAACGCTGTGACTGCTTGATATTACATCTACAATGCCACACAAATTCTTCGCGATAAAACAAATATGCCGACTATTAAAAAACAGGCACCCCATTAGTAAATATTCGTAATATTTAAGAAAGGGTGCCAGTGATAGCAGACCGCTGGAGTCAAATAATTCAGCCACTGTTTACTACTATGTTTTCCATGAAGGTACTAAGGAAGTGTCAGTAACGTGTCCATATTGGCAATAAGCACAAAGAGATGCCAACCGCAATCTTAAATTTTACGAGAGTTTAGTAATCTATGATTGAAGATGTACAGCATATCGTGTGCTTACTATTTTACCTTATTCGCAAAAAAAAAAAAAAAAAAAAAAATGTAAATGTCGTGTGACTAGAGCCTCCCGTCAGGTAGACCGTTCGCCGGGTGCAAATCTTTCGATTTGACGCCACTTCGGCGACTTGCGCGTCGATGGGGATGAAATGATGATGATTAGGACAACAACACCCGGACCCTGAGCGGAGAAAATCTCCGACCCAGCCGGGAATTGAACCAAGGTCCTTACGATTGACATTCTGTTGCGCTGACAACTCAGCTATCGGGGGCGGACAGCTTTTTTTTCGCCGATGTGAATGAAGTGACACTGGGGTTTAACATCTCGTCGACGGAGAGATCATTAGAAAAGGAGCCAAAGCACGGACAGGGAAAGTATGTAGATGGGGAATGGCTACGTCCGTTTCAAAGTGACCATCGCTCCAATTATCTCAATAGACTAATACGGAAGCCACGAAAACCCTGAATTTGGTTGGCTGGCTATGGATTCGAACCGCCATTCTCCCAAATGCGATGCAAGGCTTACCTCTACGCCACATCACTCTGCAGTTTTGAAAGATATTTACATAGCCCAAGACACAAACGTTCTTAATTTGCTTGTGAGATCAAACTATTTAGTTTTTTCTTAAAGATTGTAGACCATTTTTATTCTCTCGTTTATTTCTTCTGCTGTCCATCCAGTAATTGAAGACAACTGCCATAAATACAAATGTTTATGTTAGATATAACAACACATAAAATGACTGCTTAGATGCGCAAAGTGACAAAGAATACGATGGCTCATTATTGTAGGCACATCATTCAACCTAAGTTAAGACAGTCACATACATGCACAACCTCGTTTTAAGTCCAGCCACTTTCATCATGGCAGTGGACTTCTGGATATTATATTACACTCTCCAATACGGAACTACTGAATATACCATAACCGAAGTATTTCTTAAGCACAGATCGTATTATAAACGCTACTCGGGTTTCTTGGCTGGCTTCGAACACCTGTGCTAAAACGAAACGTGCGGCCCTCAACGAAAGCTCCCACTGGAACTTAACTTCGGAACTGGAAATGTATCGTTTCGACAGATCTTCGTTCTGACCGGACTACGTGTATACATGGTGCCAGGTTATCTGTTTTAGCCCTAAATATTAGTCATTTCTGGCGCACGTGAGCTTATAGCAGTCTGCCAGCTACCTTCTGGTGCACTTTTAATACTACACAGGATGTAAAAGTAGATTACATGGAGGCTAGTAGCCTACACTCACTCCTTTACAAAATAGAATGCGTTTCGACTGAGCGTATGAACGTGATCTCAAACCCATAAAAATATTATAAATGTGGCTGAACACGCCAGAAACGTATGTGGCTCCATTTGGAGAAAGAGATATTTTAACGGTGCCCGAGCCATATGGAAGGGCGCTGCCAAAAAGGAACCATTCAACGTCCACTTCGGACTCCTGTCCTCACAGTGGGCAGACCCCCATCAATTTCAAAAGATTTTGGAAGATCTGTTAAGATACAAAGAAATCACACGATTGGTCCTGCGAGCTATAATAAGAAATGATCTCTCCGCCAGTAACGTCTATATTCTCTTTACGTGAAACAACATTGTAACACAGTACAGGGACCCTTCTCATCCTGGCGACTAGCCCCTGTTGCACGCTATCACCACTCCTTCAAACTAATATTCTCGTCTATATTTCGTTGAGTGTATCTCACTGCAATAAACACTTTTCAATTATTTGCACTGAAATAATAGTTTTGCCGCGTACACGCCAGTTATTCTCACAAACGCTTCATCAACTGCCGGCTTGGTACACTGAAGCTTACGAAAATTGTCGAATTAAAGTGACGTTCAATAAGTATAAACCTAACTACGCTTCTATTTTAGTAGTAGTTCGTGCCGTAGAATTCAAAAGATTAAGGTACGCCATGTGGTATCCAAGACTATACAGGTTGACGTTCTTGTGAAAAGTGCTTAAATATCTCCAAACTCCCATGGGGATTCCTTACACTAATGACGCGAAACTTTCTTGTTATCAGCAGACTACCATGATGGTAGTGACGACTCAACGGGAGAGCGCGACACACACACACACACACACACACACACACACACACACACACACAGCACTTCCTGTAAATGTGCGGAAGCACAGTTCCCACGCCACGATACCTCTGGCAGGTAAAGTTTAAAGACCGAAAGAATAGCACTGAATCTCAGCGTGCTCCACTACTGTGACCTAGAGGAATCACCTCGTTATCAGACGCTGACAGATGGCTACGTGCTTATCGAGCTTCTTGTAGCTATCAGCTCTCACCACAAGGAAAACTATGTAGAGGACACCTGTCAGTACCTATGATATCGGCGTCTTATCCCAAGTAATTATCAATGCATTAAAACGTGATAACCATATCTCTCATATAAAAGGCGGCCTTTTCACGAACTATAAGCACTATAAATGACAATGCGATTAATTATACCAATTAAAGATGATGCCGTTGATTGTGAAACCATTATCACCAGAACCAAAGTAGTGGTTCTACACCTGAAGAGTGGCCGGAATACTGATATTTTGAAATCCAGTGAAAGTTTAGAATTACGCACATTCACATAGCAGAACTGGCGGATGCAGTTACATAAAGAAAAACTGTTTCCTGAGAATCAATTGAAGCCTCGAACTGCACATGTTACAATGATTATTACAACGAAGTCACGAGCGGTTCTAGCGAAGAAACGCTATTACCAAATGCACTGGACGTCAAAATGAAGGAAATACTTATATTCTGGAAAACAGCACAATTGATACGTTGTATAATTCATACACTGCGGCTCTCGTCTAATCCTGCAATGAAACTGCGTAGACTACAATACATTAAACAGGGGAAAATACTTACTCGTGTGTCCAATGAACTCTAAGAGAGATTTGACTGATACACAACGAGAACAGTGATGCAGCGTGGTTAGGCGCAAGCAGTTGAATGTACAACTTCGGTGTGGGGTTAACGCAATTGAGACAAACTTCAAACTTAACAAAATAAAAGGGGAGGTTAATATTGGAAGATTACTAACTAGAATCTGCGGACTATGAAGAGAACTGTCGCCAACAACTGGTGAGCAAATGTGACGTCAAAATTACAGTAGCACCCGCGACTAGGAGGTCCTCTCCCATCTACCGACCACGACCTAAGAACGCACCGACACGGCGTACGTAAATGGTACAGAGTTCATGCATAATTTAAGATTAGTACGATCCGATTAGTCATATCCGCTGATTCCACCTACGCTCATGGCTTATGGAAAGCGAATCTACAAATAAGCTACGTTGTCTGACCTGGTGGTCTGCCGGTAAAACGCGAGTCTGGAAACCGAAAGGGCACGGAATCGAATCATGGCCCGACGACGGTTTTCTTTTCAGTTTGCTTTTAACTCAGCCATCACCTCTAAATTACGTGAAGGTTTTCCAGACACGACATGTGGTTCGGATTCCACGTTTAATTGTAGGCCCCCTTTCCCCATTTGGCTAACTGGAGTAGGTTAGGGACACTATGTCGCGAAAGTGAGCCGTTGAGCATATGCCAGCGTATTACAGTGAACACGGAGTAACCGATGCTGTGGGCCACAGTTTCATGGCACTCCGATGACCTATTTGTAACTGAAGATGATTATGAAGGCAATTATTATTTGGACATTTTAGTACATCAAATGCATCATATGATACAGGTGATGTTCACAAACAATGTCGCCCCCCCCCCCCCCCTCCCGTACATGACGAAGGATTTAAGTCCAAGGCGTGGTTCAACGTACTTTTAGGTAAAATACAATTTTTCGGCCCTGCCACTCACACAACAGTACCTTTGTTCGCGTTAGACCAAAAAACTTCTGAATTTTCACTTCCCCTTGTTGCTACCTGATACATACGTCATGCAAAAAAGTGTGCGAAGCCCTCCTAAAAACTACTCAAAAGTTATGCACACGTGACGCAATGATTTGCAACTGTATTAAACTTGTTTACAGTGGTGGTTACAGCAGTTTGACAATGAGCCCAAACCGTGTCATTAAAGGCCATTTTTAGGTATCAGTAGATATGCGTATCAGCAGTTGCAATTTTTTCTTTTTTTTGTGGTTTTAGGGCGCACAACTTCAATGGTTATTAGCGCCCTGACTACTCTAAGAATGCACCGCGAGGCACAAGTTGACAACAACTAAAAGGGAAAACACGATAAAAGACAGACTGACAGGCATAGGATTAAAAAACAGCATCATCAAATGTCCTTAGAGAGGTTTGTCAAATTGATAAAACGAAGAACACGAGCAGCTGCTCGTGGGTCATCCGCTAAAATGGCATCGAAAGTACTTGGCAGGTTAAGATCTAGACGCAGTGTGTTAAAATCTGGACAGGACATTAAAATGTGTTGAACCGTCAGCAAGTGCCCACATGGGCAGAACGGCGCCGGCGCAGCCGTCAGCAGATGGCTGAACCGGCAGTGTCCAATTCTTAACCGGGCCAAAACTACCTCCTCCCGCCGAGAAGGGCGTGAGGAGGACGTCCAAGCCACGGGAAGAGGTTTTAAGGCCCGAAGCTTGTTGTCTGTAAGTGCAGCCCAATCGGCATGCCACAGCGATAAAATGCGCCGACAAATGACCCTGCTAAAATCGGACGAAGGGACACAACAAGAAGCTGTCCGAGACTGGAGGACCGCGGCATCTGCAGCTTCGTTCCCAGTGATACCGACATGGCCAGGAACCCACATAAAGCTAACCGGAGAACCGACGTCCACCAGCTGCTGAAGAGTGTTGGATCCGGTGTACGAAAGGGTGAACCGGGTACGGATCACTGAGGCTCTGGATGGCGCTCAGGGAGTCGGAGCAGATGACATAAGCAGAATGTCGGTGGCGGCAGATGTAAAGAACAGCCTGGTAGAGGGCAAAGAGCTCAGCTGTGAAGACCGAACAATGGCCATGGAGCCGGTATTTGAAACTTTGTGCCCCGACAATAAAGGAACACCCGGCCCCGTCATTGGTCTTAGAGCCATCTGTATAAATGAAAGTCATGTTGATGAACTTCGAACGAAGTTCCAAAAAACGGGAGTGGTAGACCGAACCGGGGGTAACCTCTTTTGGGAGCGAGCTGAGGTCAAGGTCAACGCGGACCTGAGCCTGGAGCCAAGGTGGCGTGTGGCTCTCGCCCACTCGAAAGGTTGCAGGGAGTGAAAAATTAAGGTGTTGAAGGAGGCGACGAAAGCGAACTCCAGGGGGTAGCAGGGCAGAGACATACAACCCGTATTGACGGTCGAGAGAGTCGTCAAAAAAGGAACGATAAGACGGATGGTCGGGCATTGACAGTAGCCGACAGGCATACCGACAAGGCAGTATATCGCGCCGGTAGGTGAGTGGCAATTCGCCAGCGTCAGCATGAAGACTCTCTACGGGACTAGTATAAAATGCTCCGATCGCAAGTCGTAAACCCCGATGTTGTATGGAGTTGAGGCGGCGTAAGATGGATGGCCGTGCAGAGGAGTATACGAAGCTCCCATAATCCAGCTTGGAGCGGACGATCGACCGATATAGACCAAGTAGGACGGTTCGATCCGCTCCCCACGACATACCACTGAGAACACGGAGGACATTTAAAGAACGGGTACAACGGGCGGCCAAATATGACACATGTGGAGACCAGCTAAGTTTCCTGTCAAATGTAAGGCCTAAAAATTTGGTTGTCTCCACGATTGGGAGAGCAACGGGACCGAGTCGGAAGGACGGTGGGAGAAACTCTTTGTAGCGCCAGAAGTTAATACAGACCGTCTTCTCGGCAGAAAAACGGAAGCCATTGGAGACACTCCAGGAGTAAAGACGGTCAAGAGAACGCTGAAGACAGCGCTCCAGGACACGTGTACACTGCGCGTTGCAATAGATGGTAAAATCGTCCACAAAAAGGGAGCCTGATACATCAGCTGGGAGGCAATCCATTATTGGATTGATCGCTATGGCGAAGAGAGCGACGCTCAAAACTGAGCCCTGTGGCACCCCATTCTCCTGGCGAAAGGTGTCTGACAGGACAGAACCCACACGTACCCTGAACTGTAGATCCATTAAAAAGGAAAGAATAAAAAGAGGGAGGCGACCGCGAAGGCCCCATGTATGCATGGTGCGGAGAATGCCCGCCCTCCAACAGGTGTCGTAAGCCTTCTCCAAATCAAAGAACACAGCCGCGGTCGGGCGCTTCCGCAAGAAGTTATTCATAATGAAGGTCGACAAGGTAACCAGATGGTCAACAGCAGAGCGGCGCCTACGAAATCCACATTGTACATTGGTAAGATGGCGTCGAGACTCGAGCAGCCAAACCAATCGAGAGTTAACCATTCGCTCCATCACTTTACAGACACAGCTGGTAAGCGAGATAGGTCGATAATTGGAAGGCAAGTGCTTGTCCTTCCCCGGCTTAGGAATCGGGACAACAATAGACTCGCGCCAGCATGCGGGAACATGTCCCTCAATCCAGATGCGATTGTATGTACGAAGAAGAAAACCTTTACCCGCAGGAGAAAGGTTCTTCAGCATCTGAATATGAATAGAATCAGGCCCTGGAGCGGAGGACCGTGATCGGCCAAGTGCGTTTTTGAGTTCCCGCATGGTGAATGGGGCATTATAACTTGCACAATTCGAGGAGCGGAAGTTAGGTGGCCTAGCCTCCTCTGCCTGTTTGCGGGGGAGGAAGGCAGGGTGGTAATGAGCGGAGCTCGAAACCTCTGCGAAAAAGCGGCCGAAGGCATTGGAGACAGCCTCAGGGGCCACAAGGACGTCATTCGCGACCTTCAAGCCAGAAACTGGTGAGTGGACCTTAGTGCCAGATAGCCGGCGCAGGCTACCCCAGACAACAGAAGGAGTAAAACTGTTGAAGGTGCTTGTGAAAGCAGCCCAGCTGGCTTTCTTGCTTTCTTTGATAATACGACGACACTGAGCACGTAATCGTTTATAATTGATACAACTCGCCACTGTAGGGTGGCGTTTAAAGGTGCGTAAAGCACGTCGACGAGCACGTAAAGCGTCTCTACATGCTGCGGTCCACCAGGGGACCGGTACGCGACGTGGAGAAGAAGTAGGGTGAGGGATGGAATATTCAGCAGCAGCGAGAATGACTTCCGTGAGGTGGGCGACCTGACGATCGCAGCTTGTGAAGGTTTGATCCTGAAAGGTCGCCCTGGAAGAGAAGAGCCCCCAGTCTGCCTTGGAGAAGGTCCAACTAGAGGAGCACGGAGAGGGGGTATGCTGCAGGAGATGGATAACACACGGGAAGTGGTCGCTCGAATATGTATCAGAAAGTGCATACCACTCAAACCGGCGTGCAAGTTGGGGAGTACATATAGAAAGGTCTAAATGGGAATAGGTGTGAGATGTGTCCGAAAGAAAAGTAGGGGCGCCAGTATTGAGGCAGACAAGATTGAGCTGGTTGAAAAGGTCTGCTAACAAGGAGCCCCTCGGGCAGGATGCTGTAGAGCCCCAAAGGGGATGGTGGGCATTGAAGTCTCCAGTTAACAAAAATGGTGCAGGTAGCTGAGCAATAAGTTGCATCATGTCTGCCCTGGTAACGGCAGATGACGATGGAGTGTAAACGGTACAAATGGAAAATGTAAAAGTGGGGAGAGTAATGCGGATGGCAACTGCCTGCAGGCCGGTGTGCAACGTGATGGGATCGTAGTAAATATCATCCCGGACCAGCAACATAACCCCTCCATGAGCTGGGATACCTACCACAGGGGGTAGGTCAAAACGCACAGAGGTGTAGTGTGCCAAGGCAATTTGATCGCATGGGCGTAGCTTCGTTTCCTGGAGGGCTACGACGAGCGGACGGTGCAAGCGGAGCAGCAACTTCAAGTCCTCTCGGTTGGAGCGAATGCTGCGAATATTCCAGTGAATAAGTGCCATCGTAAGAAAAGGAAGATGAAAGAAGGGGTCACCTCGAAGGCCGCTGAGGGCCTGGCTTCGAGCGAGCACTGCCGCCGCTATCAGTAGGCGGACAGTCATCGTCCATTGGGTCTATAGGTTCATCGGCCATCTCGGGAGGATGGCCGGGAGGGGGAGCTTCCTCCGCCGGTGAACGGCCAGATGTTCGGCTACCAGCGGTGCGGCCAGGCGAAACGGATGACGGCCTGGGGCGGCAACCGCTGGGTGGCGCAGGAGCAGCGCGGGCTTCCTACTAGCCAATAGCTTGCGAGCAGCCGAGGTGGACACTTTCTCTTTGACCCGAATTTCTTGGATACAGCGTTCTTCCTTATAGACAGGACAGTCGCGGGAGGATGCGGCATGGTCACCCTGACAGTTCACACAATGAGGAGACGGAGGTGGACAGTCACCCTCATGGGCATCCCTGCCACAAGTGACATATTTAGCCGCATTGGAACAAGACTGTCGAGTGTGATTGAAACGCTGACACTGGTAGCAGCGCGTAGGTGTCGGGACATAGGGGCGAACAGAAATAACCTCGTAGCCCGCCTTGATGCGCGATGGCAGCTTAACACTATCGAAGGTCAAGAAAAGTGTCCGGGTCGGTACAAGGTCATTGTTGACCTTTTTCATGACCCTATGGACAGCCGTCACGCCCTGCTCAGCGAGGAAAGATTGAATCTCCTCGTCAGTCAATCCGTCGAGGGAGCTAGTATAGACTACACCACGAGACGAATTCAAAGTTCGGTGGGCCTCCACCCAGACAGGAAACGTGTACAGGAGTGTGGCCCGAAGCAGTTTTTGTGCCTGAAAGGCACTCTCAGTTTCTAGTAATAAGGTACCGTTACGCAACCTGGTACAAGATTTGACAGATCCGGCTATGGCATCTACGCCCTTCTGGATAACGAAAGGGTTGACAGAGGAAAAATCCTTTCCGTCCTCAGATCGAGAAACGACGAGGAACTGTGGGGCAGGGGGTAGTACTTTTGTCACTGGTGGCTGGTCACGTTTCCGTTTTTGGGCAGAAGTCGAAAGAGATGGAGTAGAATCCATTGCGGAGGAATCCCCCATGATTGCCAGCGTCTCCGATGGCGCGCTCCTTCCTTGTGGAGACCCTCTCAGAGGGCACTCCCGCCTTAGGTGAATGTTTACACCTCAGGTCACACCTCCCGAGAAACAGACGGAGGGACCAATCGGCATGGTCAGAAGGTATCAGCTCAGGCAATCACCCCTCCCCGGGCCTGGCCTTTACCAGGGGGTACGCGCGTGCCTTACTTGTCTACCCAGGGCGGGGAATTACGCGTTACCCCGTCACCGGCTACGTGTGCGAACGCGTGGGTCGGCCTTCAGGCACGCACAGGGAGGTAGGAAGAAGAGGCAAAAGAAGAGAGAGAGGGAGAAAGAGGACAGACTGTCTCAAACGCCGAGGCGGAGACCAGAGAAGGCAAGGAGAAGAAGGCAATGAGGAGGCAAGGAGAAGAAGGCAATGAGGAGGCAAGGAGAAGAAGGCAATGAGGAGGCAAGGAGAAGAAGGCAATGAGGAGGCAAGGAGAAGAAGGCAATGAGAAGGCAAGGAGAAGAAGGCAATGAGGAGGCAAGGAGAAGAAGGCAATGAGGAGGCAAGGAGAAGAAGGCAATGAGGAGGCAAGGAGAAGAAGGCAATGAGGAGGCAAGGAGAAGAAGGCAATGAGGAGGCAAGGAGAAGAAGGCAATGAGGAGGCAAGGAGAAGTCAAGGGAAAGAGTAAGGAAGACAGTGAGGTGGAGAAGAGCAAAGAAAGGAACCAACCAAAGGAAGGAAGAAACGAGAAGTGAAAAACCAAAAAGACCACAATTATAGGTCGTGGAACCGTCCGTCTCCGGACGCAGGCGCTAACTACCCCCGTGAGGGGGATGGACTCCTTTTAGTCGCCTCTTACGACAGGCAGGAATACCTCGGGGCTATTCTAATCCCCGGACCCGCAGGGGGCCAGTTGCAATGTGCACCTGTACACCGGGAAGGGTGTACCGTGTACTACACTACCTATGAACACGGCACTAAACCACTGCCTTTTAAGGAAGCAAGACGCGCTGGCACCTTTGTGGAACAGGCGAGAGGCTACTGAACCTCGAAATTACAACAAATCGACAGATTTCATCGACACTTAGAATCCACAGCTAAGTTACTATCTGCAGGGCAAAGCTATCATGAAGACAGGGACAGCCACCGACTGACGGTATGATTATATTCTTAATTTATATTCATTTATTTGTCCTTCATAAAATTTTGTGATCGTTGGACATAATAACCAAAATGAATGATGGTAAATTCTTTACGTCTAGCAACTACACGCAAGTAATCGCGCCACAGATGTAAATGCTCCCAACTCATTTCAAGTACTTCCCAGAACAGTACAAGCAGCCATGACTCAACCATCTTGCATAGCGAGAAAACAGAACTGGGGACATTCCCGATAAAGAGGATATCCTCCATCTGCGTCGTTTCAGCTACTGAAGATAAGATAACCGCAGCCCCCAGAAGACGGGAAGTGCCCGAGAGGCTACAGCTCAACATGAGATTTCTACCAAAGTTTGGTCCCATCGTGCAGACATACCACGCAGACTTTTCCACGAGACAATAGCGGTTTTTACGTTTAAAACCCACTCGCTACTATAAACTGCTCATAATGTTACAGCTGGAATTTATCACAAATTTTGGGTTGCCATCTACAGCTGTAGTGCTTTTGCTTAGACTGCCACGTGCAAACTTGAGCTAACAATAATCCCTGCAACCTTACAGAAGTACGACGACACTGTCGTTTGTTGACTTTCTGAATTTAAACTGTCCTAAGCAGTCAAGGTCAAGAAGTTTAAGGAAAGTACAATTGTACCTAAATTAAATTACCTTGAGACGGGTAGAATTTAACGTCCTTCACTGGTACCTCCCATGGCATATCTAACTTGGCAAATACGAGTAGCCTCTAGAACTGTCTGTGCTATTTAAAGCTTTATACAGCCACTTCACTTACATGGACAGTTACTGAAAATTTTTGATCCATAATATGGTGACTTGTTTTGGGGCTCAAAACAAAAATCAATCAAAATGGGCATCGTAGGGAGGCTAGTAGCAGTGGAGTAACGGATATATATGCACAAGGGGGGCGATTAAATTGTTTCCCATCGAAAGCTGTACAGTTCAGAATCGGTATACCAATCGGGCAAAATCGTCGTGAGCATTGAGGCATTTATCCCACCGACGCACCAGGTTGAAGACACCCGTTTGATGAAACATCGTGTCCTGCTGGCGTCAAGAAGTCGCTAACTGCCTTCTGCACATCCTCGTCCGACAGGAATCGTCGACTCTTCAAGGCTTCTTTTAAGAGATCGAAGGCGCGATAATCGCATGGGGAGCGATCAGGGCTAAAGGGCGTGTGCTCGAGTGCTTCCCACTTGAGTTGGCAGAACATTTGAGATATGGAGACGTGCGTTTTCATGAAGCAGCAGCAACGCTTACTTTTTCACAACAGTGCTTTTTAACAGACCTACTACTTCCTACAAATTCTTCATTGTCCGATGTATGTCTACCGGTGTTTTTCCTTCGACAGCTAAGGAAAGAATAACAGCACGTTGGTCGTGTTTGAACGCCTTTGGTATTAACACCGCCATATTTCACGTTTCCGCATTTAACGGCACGCACGTAGGAAAGACGCGAATGCCACACTAATCCCTTGCCTACATGTCGGTGCTTATATACACGTAGCGGTACGTTGCGTATGCGTTGCTGCAACGCCCTATAGCACATTTTTTGATCGTCCCCTTATATGCTACTTCCACGAAGCTATACTTTGATGCATTACGCACGACTGACATATTTGGGAAATCTGGCGACAAGGCTGAGGTTGTCTTCAAAAGCAAAGTTCTATGTCATCCCGAATGAAATTTAACGTAACCAAAGTGCGATGACACCACTATCAAAATACCGGGTGATCGAAAAGTCAGTATAAATTTGAAAACTTAATAAACCACGGAATAATGTAGATAGAGGGGTAAAAATTGACACACATGCTTGGAATGACATGGGGTTTTATTAGAACAAAAAAAAGTATTGCTAGACGCGTGAAAGATCTCTTGCGCGCGTCGTTTGGTGGTGATCGTGTGCTCAGCCTCCACTTTCGTCATGCTTGGCCTCCCAGGTCCCCAGACCTCAATCCATGCGATTATTGGCTTTGGGGTTACTTGAAGTCGCAAGTGTATCGTGATCGACCGACATCTCTAGGGATGCTGAATAACAACATCTGACGCCAATGCCTCACCATAACTCCGGACATGCTTTACACTGCTGTTCACAATATTATTCCTCGACTACAGCTATTGTAATAATAATGATGGACATATTGAGCATTTCCTGTAAAGATAGTCATCTTTGCTTTGTCTTACTTTGTTATGCTAATTATTGATATTCTGATCAGATGAAGCGCTATCTGTTGGACATTTTTTGAACTTTTGTATTTTTTTGGTTCTAATAAAATCCTATGTCATTCCAAGCATGTGTGTCCATTTGTACCTCTCTATCTACATTATTCGGTGATGTATTCAGTTTTCAAAGTTATACTGACTTTTTGATCACCCGGTACATGTGAATTATTTAAGACAATATATGAAATCGCGTAAGAACTTTTAGCAACAGATGAATAAAAGCAACTGCAAACAACATACGAAATAGCCCTCAGTTTCGCCATAGCCAGCCAACAGTTCGGCGCAGGATGGCATAAATAAAACCGCACTAAAAACTGCACACCAAATACAAATCTCTACATAATGCCACGACTATTCAAAGCATTGATGTCAATTTTCTGGTGCGTAATGACTGGTGTTCTGCGAGTGCTAATACCACAGTTGACTAAACCATGCTTCACCTGAAGCCATGAAAAACTAAAGAGCCCAATGATCTGATGGCACGTCGATCAAAAGTGACTAACAGAACTGAACACATGCAGATTGGTCTGAATGCGTCAGCCCTGCACAACAGAAAATCTGTACAGTTAAAGGCGCAGGTCCTTTCAGCAAAGGTCTGACCTGACAATATCAATTCCCGTTTGCTTAGCTAACTGGATACTTTTCTTCAGCCCATATTTCACTGGTTTGATGTTTGGCTGGTATTTAGATTCGTCTACTAAGTTTTCTAGAGATCTCTCTGCTGTTTAGCCTACGTTGTCACGAAACTTCTAAAACTTCTTGTATTTGAGAAATGTAAAAAGTGGTACAACAATAAAAAGTGATATTAACAAATACATTATTAGAAGGAATAAATTACCTTTAGTGAACTCTAGTGTATTTAACTTCAGCAAAGAAAGGAGTTAAACACGCAGTTGTATAACAATGTAGCTACGGAAATAAAAAGTTTGACAGACGGCTAAATTTTTTGTTTTCAAATACAGATTGAAATGGTTTCGCCTTAACAGCTCTTCCTATACCGCACTGGAATTCTACAGAACTTTGACAAACTGACATATACAGGACACTTAACTACATGAAAAAACTTAAATTAGTTACAAACCACAGTCACACTTTTTTCGACATGTTAACGTCACTACTGATATTCGGACTTAGGTTATGACATGTTCGTTATGCCTGCCATCATTGGTGATAATGTGGCGCAGACTAAGAGTGAAATTCTGCATGACCCGCTGAAGTGTCGGAACATCGATGCTGTCGATGACCTCATGAATGGCTGTTTTCAGATCAGCAATTGCTTGCGTGGACGTAAAAAACAAAATTTTCACTTGCTGGACGACTTAAGGAACAAACTTAGAAGAGAGATTCGTTATGTTAAACACTCATTCGTAATAAGAGATTAGTCAGGCTACAGTACTTTGACGCTTATTGTCCAAAACTCTGTACAAGTATGTGGGGCAACATTCATTCTGCTTTAAGAACTTCGTCACTTCTCATGTTTATGTTTGTTGTTTCACTTTTTTTTGCGTTCCACTACATAATACTCTCCCGGTTCCTCTTATGTCCGCTGCTGCTGAAACATCTCCGTTTAGCTTATAATTTTTTTTGGTACTACACCCATATATCTCTCCAGGCTGTTATTTCTGAGCCAACAGAGAGTACAATGTCCTCTTACCTACTAACCTACAGAGCTGTCGCATACGAGTGGAAAACAATTGCCAAGGCTTCTGCTGGCCTTACTTCATAGGCCACCGACAAGCCTCAGAAGCAACCTCCCTTCGAGTCCTCGATTTCATTCTCCCTTCGAGTCCTCGACTTCATTCCGCTCTAACTTTTGACGTGTCAAGCACATGTATCCATACTATTTCTCAAAACTGTAACTTCAGTGTTTGCAACGATACAGTCTATAATTCTTGGAGGCGATTCTGGTAAGTTTACAGACAATACGTGCACTGCAATTACTACTCTCGTGTAAAAAGCTCCTGCCTAAAGATTTGGGGAACCGTGCAATTTTGCATTTCCTTCTATGGCGCCTGAGAAAGATGCTTTCTGTATGATACACTCGTTTTTGCTAGATCATTTTGACAGTAAAAATCGTAATGCATTTCTGTTCCAACTTTGCTGTGGAAGGCCCTATAGCTGGTTGCCATGTCTACTGTGTATAGAAATACTACTACGATGTTAATAACGCAGTGTCTATCTAGCAACGCATGATTGACAATTTGCCAAAACAAGGAACCAGATACGAATCTTTTCAGGTTGCACTTTGTAATGTCTCTCGTGGTGGTCGTTCTCGAAATACAGGCATTGTCTTTACTAATATTTCGGGTAAAACCACACTATTACACCAAAAATGTTTCATAATATCTGCTTATAATTTGTGGGCGACAATACTGAAAGATCAATTAAGTTTTATATCCCGTCAAAGAGATGGACATTAGTGAAGAACCACACGCTCGGATTGGGAAATCTGCAATATCTTTTTCAGACTAACTACCCTGGTATTTCTCTTATCGATTAAAGAAGAACACAAAAACCTAAACCTGAATGGCCGGTTGACGATTTAAAAAAAAACTGTCCTCCAAAAATGTGTTACCACTGAGTCAACTTGTTCGCCGTGAAAAGCCGAGGCCTGTCCTATCCGCTACAGGCACGATATTTATTATTTGACTTTTGTACACTCCATAAAGAGAAGTTATGTACACAAACGAACAACGCAGTTAGCACATTTCTTACATATTATTATTGAGACAGTCTCCCTAGGTCTAAATCTAGATGACACCCAACAATTCACACATAAGTGCCTGGAAGAGGGTTCATCGAACTCCTTTGAAACTTTCTCTACCATTCCACTCTCTAACGACGTGTGGGAAAAATGAGCACAAATCTACAAGTACGAGCTCTGATTTACCTTAATTTAGTATGATGATCACTTCTTCCTATGTGGATCGGCAACAGTAAAACACTTTCGCATTCAGAGGAGAAAGTTGGTTCCAGAATCAAATTTCCACTCTGCAGCGGAGTGTGCGCTGATATGAAACTTCCTGGCAGATTAAAACTGCGTGCCCGACCGAGACTCGAACTCGGGACCTTTGCCTTTCGCGGGAAATATCCTTTCTTTCAGGAGTGCTAGTTCTGCAAGGTTCGCAGGAGAGCTTCTGTAAAGTTTGGAAGGTAGGAGACGAGGTAGTGGCAGAAGTAAAGCTGTGAGTACCGGGCGTGAGTCGTGCTTCGGTAGCTCAGATGGTAGAGCACTTGCCCGCGAAAGGCAAAGGTCCCGAGATCGAGTCTCGGTCGGGCACACAGTTTTAATCTGCCAGGAAGTTTCAGAAAGTTGGTTACTGTAATTTCATGAGTAGATACCGCCACACCGAAAACTTCCTTTGTTTTGATGATTGCCACTCCAATTCGCGTTATCATATCCGTCGCACACACTCGTCCCCCCCCCCCCCCCCCTCTGTATCGTGAAAACGAGGTGCCTTTCTCTGAAATTTTCTATGTCCTCCGTCAGTATTATCTGATGAGGTGATGAGGGTCCCACACCACCCAGCAAAACTCCAGAAGAGAACGGACAAGCGTAGTGTTGGCAGTGCAATAATTATGTTTGTGTGGAAGGCAAACCAAAGAAGGTGCTTTATTAGCAAAAGATTTAGAAGATGGAACAGGTATATAGTAGACCTTTTTTATCTTCTAAGACTTTTGCTAATAAAGCACCATCTTTGGTTTGCCTTCCACATAAACATAATTATTGGATACCAAAATGTGTTTGCATAGTAGTCGATGGCACTACTGACTGAGCACCAGCAAAGACAGAGGAAGTACATTGGCCCGGGCAGTATTATAGCAACTATCGTCTCTTTTACTTAGCGTAGTTACGGAAAAAAAACCTCGAAGACCAGCCATAAATCTGAAATCGCTATTTCATAACAAGGCCAGCGTCAAATGCTGCACCACTCCGCACGCAAAGTTAATTTACAATTAGATCACGTCATATTATGACTAGATCCGAAAGCGTTGACTTTAATGTTAGGCTATTGGCGAACATGACAATGAATCTAACAGTGTTTTAGTAGCATACACATCATTCACATGTAGAAGACTGCGGGTCTAATTAGTCAACTGTGGGGAACGAAGGGGAGCAACGTCTCAGTGCCATAAACTAACGACGGTGAGGTGCATGAAGATCGCACAATTTAAATGTGGATGGCCTGACAAGGATTTAAACTGCTTTCATCCAGAATGGAATTTCCTTTTTGTTGGCCTTCAGGACGTGCCCATTCAGCCATCTGAATAGTGGTATGTCAATTATAACAACACGAAAGTAATGAATACAACATCCAGTCCCCGAGTGAAGAAACTATGCAACCCGGTTGGGAATCAGACCCGGGCCCCTTCGCTTAGCATTCCGTTGAGCTGAGCGCGCAACTACCGAGGAGGGTCTCTTGTGTCTTACCACTGCCCCATCTCGGTCGGGCCACTATGGAGAAACCAAATTACAGCAACCTAACCCTTTCCGGTTGAACTGTTCATCAGATATGGCTAAATAAGCTCCTCACGAATTAAACAGCATATTTTAATATTACTTTATACAGGACAAATCAGCTAAGACGAGACACCATAAATATATCAGCAACAAGTGAACGTACAGTGGTACCCTATCTTTTTTTCTTCGAATACTACATTACAACTCACTTCTTTCTTTCAGTACTTCGCTCTAATGACTTCATGGGAACAACTTTGAGAACCTCTTACAGTTTCCAAACGGTGTCTACGAAAGCTACAGAGTGACGCAGCGTTTCCATGCAAGACCTTGTTATGTTTAAAGCATCGTTTACAAATCGTGGTTTGGGGGAGGGGGGGGGGAGAGATAATAGTAAAGGTGACTGAAGGCGGGATTATCTTCCCAGGTTACGCTGATGAAACGTCACGAAAGAACATTCCCAGAAAATCCAAAGGGGTACCTACAGTTAAAAGGCATTATTTAAGGCATATTTGAACAGTGGCGGGGCTGGAAATTGCTGTAGGCGTAAACCCTACATCAAGGTCGACTAAAGCGAATTCGAATCCTGCAATTGTCCAAACCACGACTCGAAACCAATACTTCACACCATTCAGTGACGTAGTAGCAGACAGACAAAGGTACAGCAAACATTTACGAGCAACAATGTCAACATCAGTAAAATTCACTTACCATTCGTTAAACAAATGTCTCCTTCCACTAGTTTTGAGTTTACAAAACTTTAGCATAGGACGGGATACAGGTTGAATCAACAGCACGACATGGATTTACTGAAGCGTTCGATACCACTTTGCCAGCTCACAACCAAACTGTCACCTATCAACCTAATCTAGACCCCTGTTCACACTGCATATCAGTGTCCAACAAACTGTATTACAAAAAATAATATAGACCCAAAATAAACTTTTAGTACACTTTTCTCTTCCTGACTGCGCATCTATGACGTCACACACCACCACCCAGGACAAAGCCTACACACGATATTTGTAAGTTTAGTTAACCCAACAAGACTTAAAGATGTTCCAATACAATTCTCATAATAGCTTTTAGAGAATGGCAATTCAACACTGGAATTACCTGACACACACCAAATATGTAAACTTCAGGTGTAAACACTGTTTACTCCTTCAATAAAACTATGTCCATTCCAGCAGTCTCAATGATACAATGCTGCCTGCTTTCCTACCTCACTCTTGATATTAGGGAGGAATTTATATTTTGCCTTTAACAAATGTCAGATGAAAAAGTGCTACTAACATAATGCAATTGATAACTTGTGGCACTGCCTGCACAACATTGGGGAAAAAACTGCTGAATCACAAGATAAAGGAATCCCCAGCTAAAAAAGGAAAGGAAGATTTGTTACATTACCAGCACTAGGAAAAACCACCACCTCAAGAGCATACCTACACCCACCACCACCACCACCACCACCACCACCACCACCACCACCACCACCACGAAAATTAATTAACCTTTGCTCACTATGTATATTCATCATGTAGTGATCCTACCTACATTTTTCAATAATTTTCTGTAATTACTTTATGCATGCACTATTCCAACAAGTTAAATGTTAATGCAGATCTTTTACTCATGCTTCCCACAGGTTTTATTTCCAAATCTTATTGTCACTACTTGGAAGTATAGTAAGGCTTTCCAGCATGGATTCCATGTCTGAAACGCTGACAGTTTGGTCTTGGATAACAGCAACAAGAACTGTACAGCTATCCCCAAAGCAACAGGCCACTTAGCACACAAAGGATACAGCAAGTCTTTCTCCAGTGACATCACTACTACATCTAACACTGGCTGTTGAGTGCTCATTTATTTCATAATTTTTGTTCCATTTGAAGCCATATAACAGAAAATGCCCTGAATTAACATGACTTTACAAATAAAATTGTAAAATCCAACCATTTGGTTACCAATCTACTCAGAAAATTTCCACATCAAACTTAACCACTGAATATACTGTAAAAGCCTCCAATGCAACTGCATTAGTAATACAATTGCTCTTGTGATGCATTTTTTTCTGGTTCAGCCACATCTTCCACCTAAACTGTTCATTTTGCATGTTGCAATAACTGCAGACATTAATCTACTCACGGAAAAAATGCCACAATATCGAAACCAAATGAAAACAAATTCATAAAGAAACAATTGTTTTAGAAAAAAAGCATAGTACAGAATATTTTAAGAAATTTGCGCAAGCAATGGCACTTCCTTCAAGTGTGCTAATAACAGTAACAATGTCACAGTTTCAACACGTACAAACTTATGAAGAAATGTTCCAGACCCCATTACGTTTGCACTTATTAACTGTCTGAAATAATTAAAACATGGAAATAAACTATTAGGATTCTTAGAAGACATGTGCTGACTTAGAGCCATCATGGAATCTAGTCAAAACTAAGTTTCCTTGATGTGAGGTATTACCCAAGTCTCTGCTGATCTGCTCCATCTGAAGTTTGTCACCTTCTCTCTTTAACAACCATCTTTCCACATCAATGGTTGGTTGGTTGTTTTTTGGGGAAGGAGACCAGACAGCGTGGTCATCGGTCTCATCGGATTAGGGAAGGATTGGGAAGGAAGTCGGCCGTGCCCTTTCAGAGGAACCATCCCGGCACTTGCCTGGAGTGATTTAGGGAAATCACGGAAAACCTAAATCAGAATGGCCGGACGCGGGATTGAACCGTCATCCTCCCGAATGCGAGTCCAATGTCATCAATGGTTGGAGCGAAGTGTGCTACTTGCATGCAATATCCTTTTATAACTCTTTTGCTCTTATAGGTACGTTTTGGCTCTTTGTAGTCCAAATAATGACACCATTCTGTACTCATCCTCCGTGTGTGTGTGTGTGTGTGGGGGGGGGGGGGGGGGGGGGGGGAATTTTCAACTATTTGTACAATAGCAAACTTGACACCTAGAACCAGTCAGTTACTCAGTCCTCTGTCGACATACTGAACATTTATAGGGGTGAAAGCTTATGATATATAAATATTGCGGATTTCTCTAGTTCCAATCACAGTGTCACACCTTCACATGTGTGAGGCAAAACAACAACAAAGCAGGCCTAGTGTAGTTTAGGGGGACATAAAGAAGCAGGCATCATAAATCAGTCATCAACCTGAAAATTTCTAGTTCAGTCAAAAGCACAAAAAAACAATTCAGTACTTTTCTTTTTACTTTACATTTTCTGAGGTCCGAGTCCTTGTTAACAGAAAAATTCAGTGACACTGTCCAGTAAGACTGTGCTTAAAATGTCGTCTTGAGAATTTACACCAGAAAACCAAGCAATGTCGTCTGATATCTTATCACAATGGGAAACACCAATGCAAAATACTTCTATAAAGTGTATGATGCCAAAGTGTTTCACATAAGGCTACGAATTCCTTGACAAAATTGTTTTACTACTTCCCTGATACAGAAGGTAGCCTCCAAGTGCAAACTGCTTCTTTGACCAGGATAACAAGAAGAACTACAATATTGTTTTCATTGCATATCAGTTGCTATCAAAAGAAATGTTTACTGAAGAGTTCCAAACATATCACCAACACATTAATATCACACATTACATCAACACACCACATTTGCGCAATGAAAACTTCATGATTGTGCGATATTTTCAAAGTTATGTTTTAAAATCAAGCACGGGCAGAACAGCTTTTCACACTTCCATTTATTAACAAAGTGGAGGATCCTGCTGAACTACTGTATCATACGCTGGCCAACGCCCCCTCTCTTTAATTCACAATACAGACACCAAGCAAGGTATGTAGATACAACCTTAAAAAGTATCTATCAGAAAGTACACAATACTAATTTCAAATGCACCCTAAACACTGAAGATATAGCAATATTTAGAACACGAGTCTTTACGGCACGAATCAATGCCGTACGCACAAAAACGCTTTGATTCCTGGGAGGACTTTTCATTGAAACGACAGTGGTTGACGGACATACATCACAGATTGTTGCATCGTTTTCGAAAATTAAGTATTCTCAGGCTGTACAATACTTTACCTAACTTCGGTGACTGACGAGCCAAAATTCTGATCACAACACTGCTTTTATATTTAACGAATACAATAATATAGTTTTAATACGTAATCAAAGAGACGAACGCCGACAAACAATACGAAGAAAGTGATATGCATTAATTCTGCAACGTCAAAAATCACTAAAAGATGACAAATAAGATGCCTGAAACTACTCTATTGCTTTACCGTAAGACTTTGATTACAAAATGTTATTTCTGTGAAATTTATGCACTACAAAAACCATCCGAAAACTGCACAGTACACTACTCAGCCTACACGTTTATTAATGTAAATACGACACCGTATCCACATACACACACACAAGACATTGAGGAGGCTATCCCTTCACGCAACTTCTGAAAATCTACCCAAATGACAAATGTTTGAACCACGCGCCACAAGTAAGCACAAACATTGTGAGATTATACAGCTACTGGATTCTTTTTGATAAGATAACTCACGGCAGTAAATTGTTCTTGCAGTTCAGATCGCTCCTCTTCCGTCAACGGACCTCGCGACGCCATAGCTACTTCACTACTACTGTAACACTGTTTCTTCACCCTCGAACCAAAGATTCCTCGCGTTTCTTAGGCAACGATGTACCACAACGTATTCCAGCAACTACCAACCCGTATCCAGAACAGACTGTAGTCAGTTTCCGGGTGAACAGTCATATCCTAACCGTTGAAAAGCACAACACAGTCAAGACTGGTAGTAGCGTGAAGTGAACGAAAAGCGCATACGTACTTACGACATTCATTATTCCGTATTAACACGTAAAGGGGTGCCCATTGCTTCCACCAAAATTTGTAATCGTATTAAAAGTTTGACAGACAGGAAAATTAAATTTAAAAACAAACTGAAAAAGTTTCTCCTTGAAAACTCCCATCTATTTTGTAGGTGAACTTCTATTTATGTAACGGCAACTAGCCAGCTCTGTTCACTCAACGATAATCTTCAGATCAAAAAGTAAAAGTAAAACGTTCATAAGAATTAATTATCAAAAAATTAATAAGCATCTATTAAGTAATTACAATAGGCAATGGCAGGATGGAATAACGACAGTATTATGAAAAGGACAGAGTGCTACTCACCATACAGAGGAGACATTGACTCACAAATAGGCACAATAAAAAGACAGCTATACATTAGAGCTTTCGGCCACAAGACCTTCTACTAAAACACACACACACACACACATAACCGCTGTCTCTGGTTTCAAAGTATATAATTGCATTAAATGTTGTTAAACATTAATTCAGTTGCAGCATCTCTCATGACATATATCATCCATTATCAATTTGTAAAGCTACAGAATCATGTATAATTACAGGGAAAGATAGGTGCTGCGTATAGGAAAATTAAAGAAACCATTGTAGGAAACAGAGGCCCCTTTATGAAAATTAAGACCCTCAATGACAAACCTGTACTAAGGAAAGAAGTCAAGGCTGAAATGTGGATGGAATGCACAGAATGGCGTCGTGAGAAAAATTGACTGGAAGATTATGTTATAAAAACAGCGAGGTCATCAGCCCCATCAGATTAGCGAGGGGTGGGGAAGGAAGTCGGGCGTGCCCTTTCAGAGGAACCAATCCCACATTTGCCTGAAGTGATTTAGGGAAATCACAGAAAACCTAAATCAGGATGGCCGGACGCAGGTTTCAACCACCGTTCTCCTGAATGCGAGTCCAGTGTCTACTACATCACCTCACTAAAAGGGTGAAGCATGGTGAGTAGTGTCATGGAGGTAAGGACTAGTTTCATGCACACTTTGTGCCTGCATGACTCCTCTTTTGAATTGCTGAATTGATGCCTGACAAATGTGGATACCACCACTCCATATGCTCAATGTGACATGTGATACAGCTTCAACATCTACTGGTGGAGGTGCTCAGGGATGACCACCTTGTAGTATGAGTAGCCAAAGTGAGGGCATCGCTCTTTGTGTTGTGGCAATTGCACATTGAGTTGATTGTCTGAAGAGAAAGTGGGACCTTGGTAGCACGATGTTCCAGCTGCTCCACTTACCTGCATTGATTCATTAATATTTCAGCCACCACTTCTCTTGATATGAGGGGAAAAACATACAGAGGCTGCTATAAGTTTTTGTGTAGTTGAAATCAAAACTTATTTAAAGTTAAATAAGCATCTACATCTTCATGACTAGTCTGCAGTTCACACTTAAGTGCTTGGCTGAGGATACATAGTACCACTTTCAGCGTATTTCTCGTCTATTCAACTCTCGAATAGCATCTGGGAAAAGTGAACACCTAAATCTTTCCGTGCAATCTCCGATTTCTCATATTTTATCATTATGGTCATTTCTCCCTTTGAATGAAGATGTGCTGAAAAGTAATGCCTCAGAATCTTCCATGTGAACACATATAGTTTTTCAATAAAACAAAGTGTATTAACATTTTACATTTTTATTCTTCATATTTATTTCAGGACATAGTCACCCTGGCAATGAAAACATTTCTCCCAATTTAAAGACCAGTTTGTTGATACCATCACTGTAGAATGTTGATTTTTTTGATGGAGCCACAACTTCACCTCTGCCTTCACTGCTTCATCACTATCAAAGTGTTCTTTAAGTTTTTGAAACAGATGAAAATCTGATGTGACCAATTCGGGATTGTATGCAGGATGGTCAATGGCAGTGAACACAAAAAATTGTATTGTTGCAGATGTCGAAGTGCTCGTGTTTGTGTTCAGGCAAAGTCATGCTGAAGGAGAGAGTGATCCATGTGAGGATGAACTCTTTGAAGTTAGGTTTTCGGTTTTCTGAGGGATTAGAGGACGCCATTCCTCATGCATCGACAAATTTATGCTCTACACCGCCATGTTACCCTACAGTTCAGAGTCCTCTAGCAGCAGAGGGTTACAGCTTGGAACAGCAAAGCGTAAAAGTTGACTGAGCAATATGCGTATATATCAACCAATATTGAAAAGAATAAATAAATTCTACGACATTACTGTTCATCATACCCTTGTAGTTGGGAGTCAGCATAACACTTTCGCATTTGGATGAGAAACTTGGTGATCGAAATTTCGTAAAAACATCTCGACAAAGCTACAAACGCCTTCATATTAGTCGCTCCAACATCAACTTGCATATCAGATTCGTGATACTCTTTCCCATATGTCGCAATAATACGAAACGAGCTAACTTTCTCTAAAGGTTTTCAATGTCCTCTGTGAATTCCATGTATCAATTTGTCCAAGAAAACAAAGTATTTGATTTACTTTCCCACAACTTTTTCTGTGTGATTGTTACAATTCAAATTGTTTGTAATTGTAATCGCTAGGTCGTTAGATGAATGAACAATAGTAGAATGGCTATGGCGACTCTGGTTCACTTTATTGCAGTGTAAAAATCATCAAGATAAGATGGCCCCTTTATCTGTGACATCATTATCATGGTGTCATAAGTCATCTCCTTATCTGTGATGTAATGATCATGACATCACAAGCCACACTGCGTTCTCAGTGATATAATAATCATCAAATGATCTCATATTTGTGGGAAAATTTTAAAAAAGCAAGATGGCAATGGCAGGAAAATAAAAAACTCCAAGATGGCATAATATGCACAGTTACACTTTGACAGAACACTGATGCTACAATCCTAGGTGGCGCCATATTCAAAAGTATCTGAACATCCTGAATTTCTTTGTTGAAAAGTATTTGATATTATATCAAAAATACATAACACACACACACACACACACACACACACACACACACACACACACACACCTCACACGTACACTCATGGCATAAAAATTTTTGTAAATGTGTAACTTACAGCATTTCCACATCTGCTTCATGATCAGTAAATTTCACCTTTCTCTGTTTTATACATCACTAAAAAAACTAAAGTACTGTTCTAGCTCAGTTAATTTCGTCTCACTCTCCTATGTATTATTCTTTTCTAAAAATGTTTATAACAAATACTGCAGTCCCTTGGAAATAAATTTCATCAATAGTTACTTGACTGAGGCATCAACAATATGAGATATTACAGAGGGAAATATACGAAAAAATCCGAACAAAAATACTCTCTATACAAATTTCATTTTTTACAACATCATTACATTACAAAGAAAATTTAGAAGCACATTTGGTTGACTGCACACAGTTTAAGCTAATCATTTGTAACAGAACCAGTGGTAAGGAAGGGTAGATCATTTACCAAGTTTAGCAGCAAACTATATTTGCCTTTTCTTAATTTTTCCTGATATGGAAAGCATACTTGAAACAGTTGCTACTTGAAGTCAAAGTAGTAACTCTGGTTTGCATTCCAGTTAAGCACCTTTACATATGCCATTCACTATAGCCTGTTACAGACACCAGCTATGATGAAACATATTCAGAGTTTAAATCGTATAATGCTTTTACAATAAAATCAGTTATGAATCACACTTAATGGCTCTACATCTCACACATACATAATAAAATTAGTGATCGTCATGTTTCCAGTGCTAGCGACTTCCAAGCTACATTATACATCCTGAAACAGGCTCGAGTGCATAAATTATAGCTCATAGACCAACAAATTCGATACCGGTAATAGGTTCACCTTTCAACTCAACTTTCATTAATCAACTTCCGTTTTATTTACATGTGGAGTGTTATATCTGTTATTTACAAGGATACCTAAATTAACAGAGCATGTGTGTAAATCACATTTGACATATTCATAAATATCTGAAGTTTAAATATGATAAATTAAGCTATAGCTTTGTGTGGAACAATGTCTTCCATACTTTGCCAGCAAACTTGTTTAGTATGTATCCATAATGAATGTCTATAAGAAGATCTTTGAAATATATAAAATAGCCATTTCTACTGCTATGCACTTATCAAACACTACATTAATCATGCTTAATTCAGTACCAACTAAATTTTCGTTAAAATAACACTCCTTCATAAATCAGGGCTTACAATCAGTGCAGCTGCTTCTTACCTACCTGCACAGGATGTTACTAGTATCATGTTCCTCAGCTTTTGCACATTTTTCATACTGTTCTGAACAAAAGTTTATTTATCAGTTTGAAAATATTTTTTTCAAAATCATTGCTTGCATTCATATATTTATGTGTATTAATCTCAATGTATGACTTCACCCAAAGAATTTGCCTAAATTAGAAAATTCTATGAAGCTTTTTATACTAATTTATGATGCAGACATTCTTTAAATTTATTTAGTGAATGACATAGTTGTTCTTATCATATAAAATCGAAATTAAATTCTTTGGTTTGCTACTTTCAGATAGTGAAACCTTTTTCTTTTTTTCAAGAAATATCGGCAAAAATGAATAAAAATCGTGAATACTCTCAGGATATTCGAATTCTACTTACAAATGTATTCATTGTCATAAGCAGCTAGTACATTTTTCATATCAAAAGTTTCATCTCTCTGTGTAGAAAACCATACAAAACTTGGCACTACAGGCATTGTAACACTGCTGAGCTGTAAAGACTATTCACATCCAGATACACTGCCCAGTCACAACAACATGACCACCTGTCAAAACCCTGAATATCCACCTTTTCCAGTGCCCACCTCTGCTGTACATGCAGGAAGACTGTCAGCAAGGTTCTGGAATGTACTGACATAGCTGTGGAACCATGTCAACTCTAGTGCCATGGCCATCTGTGCTAGGTTTCTTGCTTGAGGATCCACGGCGTGAACAGCCCAACTGAGCTGGTGACACAGATTCTCAGTTGGGTTTAAATTCAGGGAGTTTGGTAGCCAGAGTAGTATGGTACATTCATCCTGATGCTCTTCAAACCAAGTACATACACTGTGAGCTGTGTTACACGTTGCATTGCCCTGCTACTAAATGTCATGATGCTGAGGGTAAAAAACCTGCATCTAGGAGTGGATATGGTCCCCAAGGGTAGATGCATACTATATTGATTCATTGTGCCTTCCAGAATGACAAGATCACACAGGGAATGACATGAAAACATTCCCCAGACCATTACACTCTTTCCTAGTTTGATTTCAGACGTCTCATATTATGTCTGATGGAGTACAAAACGTGATTCATCTGAAAAGTCAGCTGTCGCATCTCAGTAGACATCCAGCTGTGATACTGGCTTGCAACTTCTGGGGGTTTCTAGCAGTGAAAAAGTGATCACGTACATGAGTGCAATATGAGGAATGAGCTGAAAGGGTACGCATAGTCGTCACTGTGAGAGACTAGCCTTCACGGCTGATGGACAGCAGTCAGCATGGATGCATGAACCAGGCGCTCGCTGTGTAAATCCATACACAGCAACGTCCACTGAACTGTCATTGAGGAGACATTGCTGGTTGCCCCTTGGTTCATCTGGGTAGTCAGTTGCTCAACATCTACACATCTATTCGTTGATATACATCACCACAACTGTCATTCACCAGAATCGTCTATGGTCTGTAGTGCACCACAGCTGCCTCGGCACCGGGTTTGAACACCGCCACTTTACTATCCACCTCATACTTCAACCACAGCGGTACACAAACAGCTTACAAACTTAGCCGTTTCGGAAAAGCTTCCATCCATTGCCTGAAAGCCAAAGATCATGCCCTTTTAGATGTCAGATAAATCACTCCATTTCCACATTACATCAATGACTTGACTGTTTTCCATGTCCCCCAACATGTTTTATATACCCTTCAACACTAGTGCTGCCTCCTGCCATCTGTGAGTGGGGAGCACATTGATGTTGAACATAGTTGGTGGTCACATTTATGTGAGTGGACCGTGTATGTAATGTAAGATTCGTCAGTGTTATCGTCATAACTAGCCATGAAACTATTGTCTCCAACAGCTTGTCTGCAAGAGGAGTGAACAGTTTCACTTCTTGTGCCTCATTCATTGAACTGCAATTGTTCAATATCGGTAATAATCAGTAATTCTGCTCTAGTAATTTTCGGAAGAGTATCCAATGCCAATCCAGGTGAAGTAATGTAATGAGCAGCAACCAGTTAATATATTCTAAGACACAGGCTACAAAAGTTTTTGAACACATCAACCAGTAACAGTACATAAGCTTTTAAATATAAATTAGAATACTCTCCTAGAGTCTTTCATTTCAGTAAATTACATACACTGCAGTCTCTTTGGTATTAGCGTTCTGTTACCGTTTCACCTGTAAACTTCTCCATTGGAGAGAAATGATAATTAAAGTATATTACTCACATACTTATACAGAAAATATGTCTTCCTGACTGTCTGAATTAAACTCCTAATCATCAAGACAATTGAATTCATCTGACTTCCGGTATGAAGCACACTTTTTAGAGAGTATGTAAAAAATTAAGTTAATCTATAAATTGGAAATGTGCGCAATGTGGTACATCCCCAAACTACATACAAGTACTACAGATCCGCGCCCATTCAAATCAGTCAGCCCAATATGCTGTCATCGTTATTCTCTACCTCCCAACAGAGAAAAACTGCGAACTATAAAAGCTCATCTCATTTAGAAGTCAACTAGGCACCGATGCTGGCACACTGACGCACAGATGTGCTGCGGTCTAGCACAGAGAAAGAGATTTCACAATACTCCCCAGAATAGCGCAGGGTGCAGCCAGCCAAGCATTCCTAGCGATATACACAGTCCCTCTGCGAATTTTCAACTCAAACTGCTGCTGCTACTGGCTCCTGTGTCTTACAACAAAAAACCATAACACGCCACACATCTGCTGATTTTAACTAAAAGACACTTACAACATAAGCAAACTCAAAGACTTTTACGGCGTTGGCATAGGTCTCCAAACTATAGTCCAAAATTGATTCATGAACTCTACATTTAGACTAGTCTCTCACACTGATGGAATAGGTGACGACTATGTGTACCCTTTCCTCTCATTCCACATATTGCACTCATGTATGCGATCACTGTTTCACTGCTAGCAACCCCCAGAAGTTGCTGTCCATCCACCAAAACTTTTTACCCAACTCAAACAAGCCATATCAATCAATCATTATCTGCTAACCAATGCAGGGATAGGATGGAAAAGACACCATCCATGTACTCTAATAATACACTTGATAGCGCGAAGAATAGTGTTTAATTTACTATCTATCTCTCTGCGTATGAGAGTCACAGAGCATTCTCGCTGTCTTAGGGTAAAATTAGAGAGTGAAAGAGCCTCAACACAGTGTCATTGACCAACCAGCCCTGCTGCACAGTTAGCGAATTAATCTCCAACCGGCCAGAAGAAGACCGCTACACTCCACATCTCGTGAATGAATTGAGCTTTCCGAGTCCTAACCCGTCCAAGTGCACGAGATTTCTCGAGATGTGACCATGTCGAGGAGGTTAGTACTCCTTATTGATGTACAGTAACAGATTTCAAAGTGCCATAATATAATAGTAGACAGTTAAGAAGAACAACAAACAATTGATTTTTATATGCGATGGAGCCTCAGACAGATGGAGTTCGACGCATTTTTACGTAAATCGACCAAGCTATCTACTCTAAAGTATTGTTCTAGAGTCTAGGAGCGGCCCTTGGAAGGTATTCGTAAGAGAGAGAACATAAACACACGCACTCCTAAGGATACAACGTTCTGAACTTAAAACGGACCTATAATATTAGATCTCATGTGTTTTCGATCTATCAGACGTATGGAACTGTAGCATTGTTAATATTCCAATGTGAGAAATATATTTCAAGCGCTTGACATACATCGTTCTTCCCGGTTTCTCTACCATAAATTACCTTATCGAACCGTAAAACAAAAAAACAAACTACTTTCGTAAAACACTTGCTCTGCGTGATAAGAGCACAATATAGGTTCCCTGATACGTATAGTGTCCACTGTTCACATCCTATTACGGTTCAGAAATTATACTATGCCTGCATCTGACCTATATAAAATGATCGTTAGTAGCTGGGTACACATCCTACAAGGAAACACATAAGTGCACAGCAGCAGCGTCTGACATGTGAAAATTACAAGTCATTCTGTCACTAACTATGTAAACCGCACATGTATCGGGCAATTGTGTACACTGGGACTGCAGCGCCTCACAACCTCCTATCGCTAACTTAGTTATGATGCTGAAGTCTCAAATTTACTCTCAGGATGCGACAGGAAGGATCGCATAAATCAAAGTTCGTTTAGAGGAATGTGTCAAGTTTAATCACACATGAGATGGAAGTCCTCTGATGACCGACATGTTTACCATCAACGATCGCAAGTAGACAGTACTTTAAACCACATACAGAACACGTGGCTATATATGACTAGAACGACTGATCCATCCGGACAGAACAGGGGAAAAAAATTGACCTGCAGCAACTTCTCCTTCTTTAGAATGAATCAGTCAACCATTAAATCATACCTCGTTACAGCTCTATCTCAGTTGATCACCCTGTCCACTCTCGGTTGTCCTTTAACGCAGGTGCAAGTAATTTTAGACACGAATCGTTCTCTGTCTTCTGAAAAGCATCAAATACAGTAGTCAACTCACATGTATTACTGGTACCTCAATAGGCATACAGTATAATACTGCCCAGACGAAAAAAAAATTAACTACCTCCCTGATTCCAATCGTTTCGATGTCGACGTTTTCCCAGATTCCTACTGCTGCCCCATACTTGCTCCTATGAACAAACTCTTCGGCGCAAACCGGAAGATATCCAAGTACTTCCTCAATATCACAGCACTTCGGTGTATATTCTGTCAATTTATACCTATTCCGTCGTCATTTTCGCAATTATATCGATTTTAGGTCAGATCTATCCATGCGATCACGACATAATAACCTCGTTCTGTGTTCTACATTTGCCTGTAAATGTAGCACATCCGCCAACACCTAGCCCAAATGTACTGATAGGGAAGCGTAATATAGCGCTGAACTCAACTGTATCCAGTCACCTCCAGATTCGGAGAGTGTTTGCCCTGTTTCCTGCATGTCCATGTATATGAATACCTCATGCACGGCTCCCAGGAGACAGCCCCCTCCGCTGGTGGACCAAACTTTGAACATAGAATACATGGCCGAACGTAATGCATGGTTGGTCCACCTGCGAACCCTACTGCAGATGTGGTGTGTGGTGGATCCATCTCTGAACATAGGTCCGTATACAGGGTGTTACAAAAAGGTAAGGCCAAATTTTCAGGAAACATTCCTCACACACAAATAAAGAAAAGATGTTATGTGGACATCTGTCTGGAGACGCTTAATTTCCATGTTAGAGCTCATTTTAGTTTCGTCACTATGTACTGTACTTCCTCGATTCACCGCCAGCTGGCCCAATTGAAGGAAGGTAATGTTGACTTCGGTGCTTGTGTTGGCATGCGACTCATTGCTCTACAGTACTAGCATCAAGCACATCAGTACATAGCATCAACAGGTTAGTGTTCATCACGATCGTGGTTTTGCAGTCAGTGCAATGTTTACAAATGCGGAGTTGGCAGATGCCCATTTGATGTATGGATTAGCAGGGGGCAATAGCTGTGGCGCGCTGCGTTTGTATCGAGACAGATTTCCAGAACGAAGGTGTCCCGACAGGAAGACGTTCGAAGCAATTGATCGGCGTCTTACGGAGCACGGAACATTCCAGCCTATGACTCGCGACTGGGGAAGACCTAGAACGACGAGGACACCTGCAATGAACGAGGCAATTCTTCGTGCAGTTGACGATAACCCTAATGTCAGCGTCAGAGAAGTTGCTGCTGTACAACGTAACGTTGAGCATGTCACTGTATGGAGAGTGCTACGGGAGAACCAGTTGTTTCTGTACCATGTACAGCGTGTGCAGGGACTATCAACAGCTGATTGGCCTCCACGGGTACACTTCTGCGAATGGTTCATCCAACAATGTGTCAATCCTCATTTCAGTGCAAATGTTCTCTTTACGGATTTCATTCCAACGTGATCAAATTGTAAATTTTCACAATCAACATGTGTGGGCTGATGAGAATCCGCACGGAATTGTGCAATCACGTCATCAACACAGATTTTCTGTGAACGTTTGGGAAGGCATTGTTGGTGATGTCTTGATTGGGCCCCATGTTCTTCCACCTAAGCTCAATGGAGCACGTTATCATGATTTCATACAGGATACTCTACGTGTGCTGCTAGAACATGTGCCTTTACAAGTACGACACAACATGTGGTTCATGCACGATGGAGCTCCTGCACATTTCAGTCGAAGTGTTTGTATGCTTCTCAAAAACGAATTCGGTGAGCGATGGATTGGTAGAGGCAGACCAATTCCATGGCCTCCACGCTCTCCTGACCTCAACCCTCTTGACTTTCATTTATGGGGGCATTTGAAAGCTCTTGTCTACGCAACCCCAGTGTGTGATGTCATTAGGTTAGTTACGTTTAAGTAGTTCTAAGTTTTAGGGGACTGATGACCACACAAGTTAAGTCCCATAGTGCTCAGAGCCATTTGAACCATTTTTGAATACATGTGCACATAACATATTTTCTTTCTTTGTGTGTGAGGAATGTTTCCTGAAAGTTTGGCCATACCTTTTTGTAACGCCCTGTATATAGTCTGCAGCAGATCCACCACTGAACGTTAACATGGAGATGGTATATTGTGGATCTGCATCCCAACACCACTTTGTACATTGCACGGAGACACCTCCAAACCCAATCCTATGCACGCCATATTGTGGATCCAACTCTCAACATCGATACGGATATATCATGCGGGGGATCCACATTCGAACGCTAACTTGGGTCTACTGCAACTCCATTCATGAATGAATGAACACTGTGCTCATAGTGGGAAAATGTGAAACTTCTCATTTGATCATTGAATATTGAAATTGTAAATTGTGTTATTGAACATGATTAAAATTGAAATGGAATTAAGTACTTAGGTAATACGTTAGAAGAGCGACATCGGTGTCACTTGTGTTCAGTTAAATTCGTTAGCATATTTACACAAGGCTATGTCTAGCGCGAGTATAAAGGTCTAGGCTGGAGGCTGTGAGGATAACAGTCACGCACTTGCGGGCCACTGACACGTCGCGTGTCTGGTTATAACGCAGGAGAGAGAGAGAGAGAGAGAGAGAGAGAGAGAGAGAGAGAGAGAGAGAGAGAGAGCAGACGATCCTGTTGCATCACCCGATATCACGGTAGTGCCCTCTGGTGGCCACGATATGAACTAAGTAAGTTGGGCTCTGGAGATCATGGTGAACACATTGGTTGCCACCATCTAGATAACGGTACTTGCATCATGATCTGACATCAGGAGAGCGCCCTCTGGTGGCGACGATATGAACTAAGCCAGTTGGAGCCCAGATCCAGTGGCGAAGACATTGGGTCCCGCCATCTTGAATAACGGTACTTGTGTCATGATCTGACGTCAGGCAGGCGCCCTCTGGTGGCGATGATATGAACTAATCCAGTTGGAGCCCAGACCTAGTGGCGAACACATCTGCTTGAAATTGGTTAAATAATAAAAAGAAGTCCTTTTTCCCACCATTTACTTTGGCTAGTAGAGACAACTGAGGTGTGGTGCATTATCGTGATGGAATTTGAACTTTGCGCCATTTTTCTGGGGGAGGGGCCGTCGTGGCACTTTTCCGCCAAAATTAAAACTTCCCCCCAAAATCCGCCATCTTGATTGTCGTCATCGGCGCCATATTGGATGACGTCATCGCCACCATCTTGCATGATGTCATCGCCGCCATCTTGGATAACGATACTTTGGACTGGGAATGCCCTTGTCCCAATACTCACAATATGGACTGGTGGTGGGGAATTTCAAAGAACACAAGGTCTGCTTCAAGTTATATTCCTAAGACCTTCGAAAACACTAAATTATTCAGCTAAAGAACTGAAAATGCACTGTGAATTGTTGCATTTGATTTATCTACATAAGAAAGCAAACTGAGTACCAAAAAGTAAAAGCAGTGTGAAATACAGAGCCATTATAAAAACTATAAGAGGGTAAAAATAGCAGCAGTGATGGTACTGACATTCAGCATAAAAGAGTGAACAATCTATTCTTGCAGTGTGTACATGATGACCAACCCAATGAGTTAATACATTGGCTACAATTTTTCATGGCATCAGCTGCTGCCTTTAATACAGCTCATTTGAATGTGCTTGTTTCAGTAATTTGAGAGCCTAGAGAAAGAGATATCACTGAATAAGTATGGAGACAGTAGTTCGAGAACTACACAAACCAGCATGCAAAACATACCTCGTAGACGAGTTATGATTAATGATTTGGATGGCCTATGGCAGGCTGGCCTTATTGATATCAATGAGTATTCTTGTGTGAAAAACTATTCCAAGTATATTTTAATGCTCATTGATAAATACTTTAAACTTGTGTGGGCATTACTTGTGAAAACAAAAATGGGGAGAGAAGTTGCAGAGGTGTTTGAGCGTTTGTCGCAGACAGGAATGAATCGATGTCTGGACATCTTTTCGATAATACAACTTCTTGATCTATCAACACTTCAGGCAGTTCAGTATGTTGTATCATCGGTACTATGCGGTTTTGAAAATAGGCAGCACACTTTTGCCATTGTAGTAGATCTAAGAATGCACTCTCACAGATAGAATTTATATTAAGGAACTTGAAGGATATGGAATAAGTGAAATAGAACTAGTACTACCATAACTGACAAACAGAAACCAAACAGTTGTAAATTCAAACTCTTCTTTGTATACAGGGAAGATAGATGTTGATTTCAGGCAGTCTGGAAATGTTCTGTCTCTAAACTTCCTACTTATAAGGTGAGACTGTGGAATGTGTATAGAATCTATAACATTTTTAAGATAAAATTACAGAAACCATGTATGTCTTCAGTTCTGAGATTGCTCAGTGATCTGACTACATCCAGTGTATCCTTAGGATAGATAGTTCGTCACCCAAATTTTGACACGTCTACCTCCAGCTCTGCTTCCTGTGAACTGAGGAGACTGTCCACATCGTCATTGATACTATGTGCTGAGCTACTGGATGAAAATAGCGGCGTGTTACTTGCAACAAATTTCGTTAAGCAATAAATATACTGAAAATACTTAGATCCTTGAACAGGTTTCTACATGATATTCTTGAATTTACACCAGCAATGAGCCTTATTACACAGTTCTGCACTCTAAAAACTTTTGCTCAGTTTGTTGAGTTACCCCAGAATATGATCCCATATGGCATAACAGAATGAAACTAAACAAAGTATGCAAGCTTTTTTTATATTTTTATCTTCTACATCTGGTATCACTGGTATTGCAAATACAGGCTTTTTTAGCAACTTCATTCTGTTTTATGCACTTCCCAACTGAATTTATTATTAATTTGTAATCCCAGAAATTTAACACTGTCAACCTCTTCTATCAGCATGTCCTCGTATATTATACACATGCTGGAAGGAAATCTCTTACAGGTTCTGAACTGCACGTTGTGGATCTTTTCAAAGTTTAATGACAGTGAATTATCTTTAAACTATTTATTAATGTCAGCGAAAATTTGATTAGCAGCCATTCCTAAATCTCTGCTTGAGTTGCTATTTATTGCAATGTCTGTATCATCTCTGAACAAAATAAACTTAGCATCTGGCAATGTAATGGACAAGAGACTATTAATTAACACAAGAAAAAGCAGTGGACCTAACATGAGACCTTAGGGAAGACCACAGGTAATTAATTAACAGTCAGATGAAGACTGATTGGTTACACTACAGGCATTTCGCAATGACACCCTTTGTTTCCTGTTAGTTACATAAGACTCGAATCATTTTGCAGCACTGCCAGTGACATTACAATATTCTAATTTGCTTAAGAGAATGTTGTGATTCACACATTCAAAGGCTTTTGACAGGTCACACAGAATTCCAGTAGCTTCTGATTTGTTATCTACTGAATTAAGTACATTCTCACTGAATGTGACGCTTCAACACAACCCTTGCAAATATTTTTACAGTTCTTTAACAGAGAAATTCCAAGAGGGTGACCCGCTGGCAAACAGGGAAACACTACATAAAAAAAGTTCGATGCCGACTGTTTATCGCAAAGAGCAAGCAAAGTAGTGAAATCTTTTCGGTCTAGTCTTCAGGGACTTGCTAGCTCACTTTCACTCAGTACTGTGGTATGCCAAATGTAATGTGAGTTGTGAGAGTGTAGAAAATAAGATCTGGTTGTGCTAAGGAAGAGTGCAGTCAGAATATTATGTTAAGCTGATGATGGAAAATCTTGCTGGTAGGCTTCTGGCAGAGAATTGGAAATCTCAAATAGAAACAAACTGAACTATAGCTCAATAGCCACATATATAACTTATAAAAATATACTGTCTCAAACAAGTCTAAAACTGTAGAAATATTATCTGTAACATTTCAGAATAGAGGTACAGCATTTTACTTTCTTTTATGAAATCAACCTTCAGGACAACGTAAGTAGTTCAAGTGTATTGGGTATGATTTTATTCATACTTGTTTCGAAATTGCAGTACCAAATCCTAGATATTTGTAGCCTAGCTCCTACTGCCAGGAATCTTAACTTCACCATCAGCCACTCATATGGCGAAATTGCTCTCCTCATACAAGTTTTATTACTAGGATTTGTCAGAGTCAAAAGACAACTACACATTTCTAAATCCATACTCAAATAAGTACCCAAGTCGTGGAGTTCGCCCTGCAACATGTGAAGTAAATTTATGCGCGACAACGCCTTCGTTTAAGTAGCCACTATGTAGAGCATTTTAATTTGTCTTTCTGTTTCTCGCATTTTGTTTGCATATTTTTAGCAACACAAATTACGAACACAGACCGTAATAGAATTTCCTCCATTTTTGGATAGATGATATAGACTTACTGTACGAGGGTGTAGTCGCTTGCCATTGAAATTTCTTTTTTATGCCGGTAGATGGCGGTCGAGCAATACATTGGAACTTGTGTGTGAACATACAACATTTTCAGCGATCTAATAGATGCACAGTTATGTGCGCAGATATCTGCGCATCTGCACATGCACATTGTTGCATTTGGACGAAATATGTTGTGCGAATGCTTTGTCTATTTGTTTTACTTCAGTGTGCCTCTTCAACTAAATTTGCTGAAAACGATAACATACTTAATAACACCGGATATTAGTTTACATTGTAGCGATGTGCATCTTTCCATGAACAAATGTTTCTCCTTGCTATGGGAAAGATTTCATCCGGGAATGCGTGTTCCTTCATGCACTCTTTGCATTGCTTTAGCAAAGTTCATAGGTGGAAACAAAGATTCTAGACTTCTTAGGCTATTGACTTACCACCCTGACCTCTATTGGAAGTGTAAATCTTATGGGAATTGACAGTTCGCGCTTCGGTGTTGATTGAGAGGAAAGGGAGAATGTCGGAAATAGACGATATGGCTGTTTTGGACGTGTCATCCGAATGCAAGTCCTTAATGTTGCAGAGACAGTGTAGCAGGGATACAGATGTCATGTCTAATTACAGTACTTCATTGGATGATTCCGTGGTACGATGATATTATCTCAATATAATGTGCCGAAATATGCCTCACGTAGAAAAGCTTTGAATGACCCTCTAAATATTTCGTAGTAGTAACTTCCATAATCCTTTCAGGTTGCTTCCCCATCAGTTGAGAGCTTTTCAACGCTGCCAGACCAGGAATTATCAGAGTTTGGTGTTGATACAAGGGATTTGCTGGTGAAAGTTGATAATCCACAGAAGCACCTTGACACACTGGAAACATACATAACATTTCGTATTACAACAAAGGTACGTCAACAACACATTGCGTATTGAACTGCGACATTGACGTTGCGCAAAACTTATAGAAACATTTTTCAGACGACGCGAACCGAGTACGAGGAAACTGAATACGTAGTTAGGAGGAGGTACAATGATTTCGTTTGGCTTCGTCTGAAACTGGTTGAAGCGTTTCCAACTCATCTAATTCCAGTAAGTGTAAAAATCATGCTTACAGGATAACACTTCCGTAGTTATCGGTAAGTTATGCCTTTGTCAAGACGAAACACGTCCCCAAACTCTCTGTAGTGTTTATTCACATAAAGCAGTCATAATCAACAAATTGGCTGTTATGACACATTATTGTCGATAAACATATAGTGTGTTAGCACACGCCAGAAACGAGATTTTGTATCAGTTTTAGCTGAAGTATTTGATTGGCATGAGAAATAGCTAAATGTAATCTGTTAGATATATACAATAAACCAAAAAGTGCTCATTTTACTATTGTGTAACAGAAGACAGGTACACTGAATTTTAGACCAATATTGCTAACATCCATCTCTTGCAGACTCCTAGAGTTTATTCTGTGCCCTTAAGATCATGATGTTTCTAAAGGAAAAGCTTTTCTCTAAGAATTGAGGGAAAACAGAATGCAGTAATTATACAAGATAATCATGCAAACAGTAGCTGTAGGTGAACAGCTAGATTGTCTTCCTTAATTTCTGGAAGACATTTGGCACTATACTACATTGATGTGCAAGAATAGCACAAATATGTGATTGACTCAAAGAATATTTATCAGTTGGAAACTGGTATGTTACACTGGACGGCAAACTTTCAACAGAAAGAAAGTGACATGAAGTTTGCTGCCAGGAAGTGTAATAGGACTGCTAATGCTCTGTGTATACAGATAGCAGATAATGTCAACACACTGTATGATTGTAAGGCAATGCATTGAAATTTGTTCGCTGTTTGCACTTGATGTAATGAATGGCAGCTGTGGGTCATTTAAGTGTAATGTCCAAACAGAAGCAGATAGTATTACAAAATTAGCGGTAAAATTCTAGGACTTCTCGGGTAGTTTGAAAATCTGATTATAGGACTAGGAAGTGCTAGAAAATTAAATGAAAATATGAAATCAGTAGCCAGGAAGACGGATGATAGATTTATTTCAATGGTTCTTATAAAGTTCTGTAAAGGAAACTTAAGTCTAGTGTGACAAAACTCTTGATTTATAGGAGGCCTAAAGTGTTAAGTCCTTTAAAGTGCGAGCGGCAGTGAACACTGAAAAACTTCAAACACACACCACTAGGATGGATAAGTCAATACATCTGCACAAATGTATAACACAGGTGCTCAGGGAATTTGATTCAGTTGGTCAGTGATGTCCTCTTGAAAACCTAGTTCATAAATTTATAGAACCAGTGTACAAATAACTTGAATTGGAACTCTCACATAGCTAATGTTGTGGGGAAAACTAGCTAAAGACTGATTTATTGGTCAAACACTTATAAGATGCAACAGGTCTGCTAAAGGGACTGCCTACACTAAGCTTGTTCAACCTCTGCTAGAGCATTGCTGTGCTGTATGGGATCTTTACCAGATAGGATTGATGGAAGACACAGAAAAAGTCAAAGGAGGGCAGCTCATTATGCATTATCACAAGGGGGGGGGATGTCAGATATAAATGAGTTTGGTTGACAGTCACTAAAACAAAGGTATTTTTTGTTGCAGTGAGATCTTTTCACAACATTTCAATCAGCAACTTTCCCCTCCAAATGAGGAAATAGTGCCTGCTGACAGGAGGAGTTATTGTAATAAAATAAATTGCAGCTTCCTCAGAATGATTTAAGTGTTTGTTCTTCCCTGTGTGCTGTTAGTGTGGAACAATAGAGAATTAACTGTGAATTGCAGAGAAGTATGTTGCTGTAGAATATCCAAATGACACTGCAGACATTCTGCTGCCTCCGCTGCATGCATTAAGTGACAGTGTAGCAGTTAAGACAACAGATTCACATTGAAGAGGATTAGGTTTCAAATCCTTGTCTGTCCATAGAGATCTAAGGTGTGAAATTGATATCCTGTCCTGTGCTAGCACACAAATATGCTTTGCTGGCGACTACAGTGTTGATTGGTATTGTATTGGTTTCAAGTGCTGCTGTTTAGTTATGTGTGGTTGCACTGCACATGGTCTAGTCTTGCATCTGTATCAGCACTAAGGATTTTGACCTGCCACCTGTAATATTGCAGCAAGCTGTTAGTGCCACATGTTTCATAATTGTCCTGCAGCTGTATGTGGTATGCAAGAGAAATTGTTTGGAACCACCCATATGGAATAGTCATTTGGGAACCAAACAAAATGTCTAGAGCTTGATGCAGTTGGCTTGCATGTTGGTAAAAAGGTATGGACAGAGCCTCATCCAAGCATGCTTATGAACCCTGGACCACAGCTGTAGTAGTTTACACACACTCTTCATCATATATTATTAATTCTATTTAACTCAAGATGAAAGCATACTCCAATGCAGGATGAATTAAATTGCTCTATTTTATAGAATTGGTAATATTATGGCAACAAACGTTGAAAATAAAATAGCTTGATGGTAGGCAGCTTCAGTTTTTCAATTGCTCCACATAAAAAAAATTCGTGATGTGTTGACTACTTCACTGTTCTAAACTGAATACTGGTTTTTTCCCACCTTCATACCATGTACTCAGGAACGCTGTACTGTGGCATGGTCTCATGGCTCATGAATAAAGTGCTTGTACTTTAAGTATGTAAATGAACTTTAAAACTGTACTGTCATTCATTGCCGTAGACTGTAGACTACTACTGGCATCCGTGATGGCTGCCATAATGTGGCTAGCATGTGGAGTATAGTCTATCATGCCACACTGTTCTGCAGGAAAACCACTCCCTCATGATTCTCGAGTGATGTGGAGGTGTGTGTAAGGAAGTAAAGCACTTTGCCTGCACATTTGTTCATGTATACATATTTTTTGCAAGAATGAAAGTTTTGGAGATAGTATATGGACATACTCCATATCTCGTACTCTGCAGTGAAAGAATGTTGTCAATCCTGTAAGGCTGCTGGTAGTGTTGTGAACAGTACCAGACTGTGTGATTTGAATCCCCAGTAACATTTCATTGTATTATTACACTCTCCATCAGCTGCAAATATAATGTTTTGTGGTTTTCTAAAGAAACAATAAAGTTCTTTTGTTTGAGAATAATTTGTCAGTAACTGCAGTGTAATATTATATTGTGGTTGGTAACTATTACTGAAACTGTTCTCAGACAATTTACTTTCAATAACTGATCCTGTTATATACATTAACAACTTTCATGAAATAAACATTTTATGTTGTATATTTGATTTCATAACAACATAGTTTTTTCTGCAGGTGAAACAGAAACTGAGAATGCAATCAAAAATTTTCACAAGCAGGTTGTGGGCACTTATTTCATCTAGGTATATTTGGGATTAGTAAACAAGGTAATACTGCACTGAAAGACTGATGATGTAATGAACATGGCAGAGAAAAAAAGCCTCAAGAAATGAATAAATGATGGTCTCACTAGCAGTATGAAAACATTAGTAAAGCAAAAGCTGAAAAACTAATTGGACCACCTTAGGAATAGGGGATTTTGGGTGGAGATGTTATTAACACCTTGAAACTTGTTAAAGACTGGAAAATATAAGGCCACAGTGAAAAAATAGGTTTTAACCAGGGATGTAATTGTAACAATGGTGTAACAATGGAATACGTGAAATATAAACAGACTGTCATGGCACTTAATTGGGTTTGCGAACTCTCAACCAAATTGTCACCTTATAATCTAACCTAAGCCTTAGACAATGCTGCTGCTCAGTCTCATTACTGTCTCGATAAATAATTGGATTTTCACATAAACACGTTTGTTGGCTTCAACTCACAACCAAACCTAAACCTCAGATTACACTGCAGATCATCTGTCATGACCACGAGAGAGAGAGAGAGAGAGAGAGAGAGAGAGAGAGAGAGAGAGAGAGAGAATAATGAATGGCAGTATTACAATCTTCTATGCACATGCTATTGCCAGTGGATCTGCACAGCTCTAGTATCCAACACAATGTAATCTACCACCCAAAGTAATTAATGGCATGTTGTAAAAACACACAAATGACATAACTGAAACATACAAACAAAATATCAGATGCCAGTTATGTAACACATGACTGCATTTGTGGCTTGTGTTGTTCACTGGAACCAAACTTTTTATGTGGTATTTCATTCTGAATGCATTTGTTGCTGTTATTAGCTACTCATTTTTACACAGTATTGATACAATGACAGTATAACATGTCCACTGACGCAGACGGCCACAGCAGAGCCTCACGCCTTATGTCAGGAGCTACTTTGGACTGGTGATGAAACATGCATCTCTATTCCTGTGGTAGTCAACACATTAAATAACAAGTTCTAGGTGATTTAGTCTCTTTAGTTTGATTTGGGATAGTGCCTGAGTCCAATATTACAACTTGAATTATTGTTCCCACACGGCTTTTCTTTCACCTGCGAGATCCCTGTTTTTTTTCATCTCATTGCAGGCAATTTGCAAATGCTGTTTGTTGTATACAGCAAGGTATATAAAGCAAGTTGGCACATTTTATTGGTTGCTTGCATAAGGGTGTCTTATCGGTTTTTATGCCGAGGTTCCAGTAAATGTAGAAATCTTTATTTTCTACTGTTTAGAGTATCGTAACGGTAATATGGACAGAAGACTTTCATTAACACATATTGCTGCCATAACTTTTGCTGGGTTATTTTTGACAATTCCATAATGTTATTTTCAAATAAGTATGTTGGTGATTGAACGGTTTATCTTATAAATCTACTGGATTTTAGTAAGCCATGTATGCGAAACAGGACTAAATCCTTCTTTTTAAAAATTGCAGATCCTAAACACGTTAAGTTCTTTATTTGCTAAATTAGTATGACAATCTGTGATGAGCTGTTCTTTGCTACCGTGAGGTTTCTTCAGCCAGTTTATTATTCTGCCAGTACCTTAATTTGCAGCATTTGTCTATACATAATTTTGCCTGTACAGGATGTGAACAATTTGTATATTGTGCACAAGTGTGTGACAGGGCAGTTTTCGGAGAAGCTATTACATATCTTTCTTATGGTAAGAGGCATGTTTTTGCCCTGCACTGGGTGTTATGGTATGGTATTTAGCAGTTCAAAGAAGTTACTGAAATGCTGACTGAAGTAGACACAGCTTCTTGTGTCCACATAAAAAGGTGTGTGTGTGTGTGTGTGTGTGTGTGTGTGTGTGTGTGTGTGTGTGTGTAGTGAAAATGTTTCCCAGTACAGAATAAAATTGCATTCAATTTCCTGCCAAAAGGCTGCTATTCATTTTTTCTCTAGGGCTAATAGTTTCCACATCACAGGGGTTGGAAAACATTAAAAATTGTTTATATTTAATGTATTGGCTTAAAAATGAATATTAAGTATGGGTACCACATCTATATGCAGTAGAGCTCTATTAAGGGATAAATTGTGTTCTGGGGGTGTAACTGGTTGGAGGGGGGTGGCATGTGTGGAATAAAAGTGCAAGGCAAGTTAGGTTGCCAGATTGCGATCATTCGCTTCCCTTCTTCATAGGTATGCGAGCTTGAGATGTTGATGTGGTCTTCAGTCTAAAGACTGGTTGATGCAGCTCACCATGCTACTGGGGTGCAAGCCTCATCATCTGCAAATAACTACTGGAACTTAAATCCTTCCAAATCTGCTTAATGTACTCATCTCTTCATCTCCCTCTACAATTTTTACCTCTCGCACTTTCTCCAGTACTAATTTGGTGATCTGTTGGTGTCTCAGAATGTGTGCTATAAACTGATCCTTTCTTCTGAAGATAAGCAGGTGATTTCTACCTACCCCCCCTAGATCACAAGAAGCAACTACATGATATTTAACAAAGTTATACTGACCCTCCACAGTGTGCGTTATGAATCACTGGCAATGCAGAATGTTTCTTAGTTGGTTGCATGTTCCATTGATCAATTGCACAGTATGGTAGCTGTTATGAGGTGGAACATGTTAAGTGCACAAGAAATGCACATATGAAACAAATTTTTCACACACACACACACACACACACACACACACACACACACACACACACACACACACACACAGTTAAAGATTAATATTTCTATTATTTACCCCATTACCTTAAATGGCACAAAATGCATATACTATATTTATAGATTTATCTGTTTCTATTCTAGAATTCATCTATGGTATAGAAGGAGTTGTGAAGGAGATATGATCTCAATTTATTTTTGAAGCTATTACTGCTGTCTGTCAGATATTTTATTTCATCTGGAGGGTGTTTGTTTTTCATAAAATGCCTGAACACTAGATAGAATGCAGGTATCAGTTACTAATTATGCTAATGCAAGAACACACACGGACCGAATCTACATAAATCTCTGCCCACTGTTATACACTGCTTTTGAGGAAATTGATTTTTAGATATACTGTACAGCAGCTTTAGTGTTCTTCTGAGAAACGCGACTTCCTGCACCACGAGCACAACTTGATTTTCAGTTTGCGGACAGATAGACTATACCTCCCGAGCATATCCTGTCCAGTTGTCCTATTTTAATAGGCAAAACAGCTTCACTGAGTACATGTTTATGTAGTGGAGTTATTTTAATTTTATTAAAAGAGTACTTATTTGCAGTTGTTGAGTGAGCTTTGATGTATAATACATCCCTATAAAAATGGCTGAGGAGTGTATATTGTGTATAGTGTGATATTGTCGGTGACCTTTGTAGTGTTTGTGCGACGGGGTTTGGATAGGTAAATGTGGCACTTTTCTGCTTTCTACTGACAACACATTGAATTGTGAAGCCATATAATTGGGTTGTAGTCACTTGGTGGTTATCAGGGAGGTACTGGACTTAGTTCACCATTGTGTTACTGGTAGACTGCATAAATCTTTTCCAGTCAGGAATACTGTAGAGTTGACTGCACCTAGTGGAGCCACTTACCACACCACCATACTACGTCTTCAAAGATAGGTGAATATCTATGATGGAATGGGGCTGGCCATGTTAGTCTAGATCAGTAATCTACTTTAATGCATTGCTTGAATTATGTTGAAATACCTGAAGTTCTAGAACACCTAGATGAACTACTTCCATTTCAGAGGGAGATAATTGAAGCCTCGGGGTGTCTTCGGATGTTGAGAGAGCTGAGGCGATAAATTTGATATCCCTAGTACTGTGAAAAGTATTTCAGATAAAGACAGTGGAGACAATGATATCAACATTGTTGAATAGATATTGACAGCATGTTACACTTGGGACAGGCTTTTCAGGGTGGTGGACAGTTGACAGTTCCAACAGTTAAGCTTTCTTACGCATAGCAACTGTAAATAAGTACTTACTTAATGAATTGAAAAAAGCTCCACTGTGTAAACAAAAGCTCAGTGAAGTTATTTTGTCTACTCAGATAAGAGAACTGTACAGAAAAAACGCTGGGGATGTATAGGCTGTCTGTAAACTGAAAAGTGAGCAGCTTTCATGGTGGGGAAACTGACTTCTCCGGAAGAACATTACAGCAGCTGTACAGATGACTAAGAATCAATTTCCACTCCATCAGTGTTGAGCAGTGTGCAGGGATTTATGTAGATTCTGTCTATATGCATTTCTTTTGTTTGTGTTATGATAAACTCGTACTTGCCTTTCACGTATATTTTGTGGAAAATAAACACCCCGAGAGCATGTCTACACACTGCATCACCAGTGATTCATGGGACGCGCTGTGGAGGGTCGGTATAACTTTGTGAAACATTGTGTAGTTGCTTCTTATGATGTAGTGAGAAATCACCTTCTTGATCTTCAGTTTGTGGACCTACCATCCATTGCACTCCTACCCGCTCCACCCCACTCTATTACGTCCCTGGAACCCAATTTATCCCTTAATACCGGGTGATCAAAAAAATCAGTATAAATTTGAAAACTGAATAAATCATGGTATAATGTAGATAGAGAGGTACAAATTGACACACATGCTTCGAATGACATGGGGTTTTATTAGGAAAAAAAAAAAAAATTACAAAAGTGCAAAAAGTGTCAGGCAGATGGCATTTCATCTGATCAGAATAGCAATAATTAGCATAACAAAGTAAGACAAAGCAAAGATGATGTTCTTTACAGGAAATGCTCAGTATGTCCACCAACATTCCTCAACAATAGCTGTAGTCAAGGAGTAATGTTGTGAACAGCACTGTAAAGCATGTCCGGAGTTATGGTGAGGCATTGGCGTCGGATGTTATCTTTCAGTATCCCTAGAGATGTCGGTCGATCACGATACGCTTGCGACTTCAGGTAACCCCAAAACCAATAATCGCACGGACTGAGGTCTGGGGACCTGGGAGGCCAAGCATGACGAAAGTGGAGGCTGAGCACACGATCGTCACCAAACGACGCGCGCAAGAGATCTTTCACGCGTCTAGCAATACTTTTTTTTTTGTTCTAATAAAACCCCATGTCATTCCAAGCATGTGTGTCAATTTTTACCCCTCTATCTACATTATTCCGTGGTTTATTAAGTTTTCAAATTTATACTGACTTTTTGATCACCTGGTATAACTCTACTGCACATTTAATATTTGTTTTTAACCCACTTCATTTAAAGATGATCATTAATTTTAAACTGTTAAAACAATAGTTTTGATAATTATGATTTGTTTAATCCTTGCAGTACAGAAACTATTGGTTGTAGAGAAAAAATGAATAGCGTACTAGCTGATGATGCTTAGTATGGTAGTTTTTATATGTGGTCTAAAAAGTGTTCCATTGATATGCAATATTATTTGCGCGGCAAAAATTTGGTCTGGGAAGGCAAGCAGAGTTAGATCTAATGTGTGATTTAGGTAAATTCAGTTTTCTGTGGGTAAAATTTCAAGGGGTAGGTCAGATACACAAATCAATGTGTGGGCTACATTCAGGATGGTAGTTGTGTAATGGTGGCGGGTAATGGGAAGGTGGGTCTGGATATATCACATTGGGTGCCATGAACAACCCCACATTGTAGTTCAATACACAGTGTGCCACAAGGTCGACCTTGTTTGTAACAGGTATAAAGAAGTTAAGAAATTTTTTACACAGGAAAATCGGACAAAAGTACCATTGTTTGACCATCGAACAGGCTCCCATATGGAAAACATAGTAATAAGCATCCCTGGCATAGATTAACAACTGAAAGAGTTTAAAGCAAACAAGTCACCAGGTCTGGATGGAATCCCAATTTTCTTTTTCAAAGAGCACTCTACAGCATTTGGCTCCATACCTAGCTTACATTTATCATGAATCTCTCACCCAAGGCCAAGTCCCAAGTGATTGGAAAAAAGTGCACGTGGCTCCTGTGTATAAGAAGGGCAAAACAATGGACCCGCAAAATTATGGACCAATATACCCAACATCAGTTTGCTGCAGAATCTTTGAACACATTCTCAGTTCGAATATAATAAATTTTCTTGAGACCAAGAATCTTATGTCCACGAATCAGCATGGTTTTAGAAAGCATTGCTTGTGTGAAACTCAACTTGTCCCTGTTTCACGTGATATATTGCGAACTATGGATGAAGGGTGACAGGCAGCATCCATACTTCTAGATTTCCAGAGAGCATTTGAAAAGTGGTGCCCCATTGCAGGCTGTTAAAGCAGGTACAAATGTATGGAATAGCTTCACAAATATGTGAGTGGCCCAAAGACTTCTTAAGTTGTAGAACCCAGTATGTTGTCCTTGACGGCAAGTGTTCATTAGAGACAAGTGTATCATAAGCAGTGCTCCAGGGAAGTGTGATAGGACTGCTATTATTCGAGATTTACATAAATGATTTGGTGTACTAGTTGGGCAGTAGTTTGCAGTTGTTAGCTAGTGATGCTATGGGGTACAGTAAGGTGTCGAAGTTGACTGTACGAGGATACAAGACAATTTAGACAAAATTTGTAGTTGGTGTGATGAATAGTAACTTACTAAAATGTAGAAAAATACAAGTTAATATGGATGAGTAGGAAAAACGTACCTGTAATGTTCAGATACAGCATTAGTTGTGTGCTGCATGACACAGACACCATTGTTTTAGCCACCAAATTTATCTCTGAATGGGCAAATTATTTTTTTTTTTTAATTCAGAGAGACTGTTTTTAGGAAATTTAATTCTAAGTTACTCAGGGCACCATAAGCTGTAATTTTCTAGTGAATATTATTTCTAGTTATCTCACTATTGGGTGGTGTAATATTTGGCCACTGTTCCCTTAAAGCGACACATAGTAAGTGGCTAAATATATGGAAACCTTCTGAACTTTGCATTACTCATTTTGGTTTATTTATTCAGTATAAGAAGAATACATTGCTTAATTGCCGAATGAAATTTAATGTAAACTTAAAACCATACAATTAGTATTTCAAAACAATGTCTCTTGAAACTACACTGAATTTATCACAACACATGAAAAATGCCAAAGAAAACTAACCAAGAAATGGTACAAAACAATCTAAACACAATGCCACTTCACAGGTTTTGCAGATAATGTTAGACCTTTTGACAGCTTTGTTTGTGCTGCAGTAAGCACATCTTTTGCAACTACCTCTGACTGGTAAATGCTCCCCAACATTAGTAAATTGCAGCAATGTTCTTATAGCTCTGCCACTCTTCTTTTTTATGTTGTAACTTGAACTTGTTACAACATTTGGTCTTCTCCCTTTCTGAACTCTACTGCTGTAACTTCGAATCAGTTCATCTGCAAGCAGCCTGCGGAACCTCAAAAATGGTTCAAATGGCTCTGAGCACTATGAGACTTAACTTCTAAGGTCATCAGTCCCCTAGAACTTAGAACTACTTAAACCTAACTAACCTAAGGACATCACACACATCCATGCCCGAGGCAGGATTCGAACCTGCGACCATAGCGACCGCGCGATTCCAGGCTGTAGCGCCTTTAACCGCTTAGCCACCACGGCCGGTGCGGAACCTCAAATATGTCATTGGCTTTTCTCTAAATGTTGACAGTTGCATAGTTGTTTTGTATATAATGTATGCGTTAACAATAGCAGAATCTATGAGAAAGGAGAACACTTTCATCCACCATCTCCTAGACTTCCAATACAAGACAGTACAAGACAAGACAGTAGCAAGACATAAGTTGGTCAAACAGGTCGACACCCCCCCATATGCCGGCCGGAGGGGCTGAGCGGTTCTAGGTGCTACAGTCTGGAGCCGCGCGACCGCTACGGTCGCAGGTTTGAATCCTGCCTCGGGCATGGATGTGTGTGATGTCCTTAGGTTAGTTAGGTTTAAGTAGTTCTAAGTTCTAGGGGACTGATGACCTCAGAAGTTAAGTCCCATAGTGCTCAGAGCCATTTGAACCCCCCATATATTTGTTGTATTCATGTATACACAAAGGGCATGGAATGTCTTCTTTCTCCCCTGACTTTTCCCTCCTTCCAACAGCTGTCTGTGCACTTGGATTGTGCATATTTGATCCAATTACATCACTTTTTTGCCTCTTTCCTTCTGTTTACAGGCTGATACCTCTCTTACTGCAGCAAAATCACTCTCTCCCATGTTTAGGTCAGTATCTTTGCGCAAAATATGTTTTGGATAAAATTTTCTGTTTGTCTGCATAGTTCCACATGCAAACAGGCCCTGTGAAAGTAGATTTTGAAACAATGGTATTGCTGAAAAAATCTGTCAAAGAAGACACAGTAACCATTTGATTGGAACTCACTTGTCAACCTTATCACTACTCCTTCACCTAAAGTAAATGTATTAATTCCTGCACTGTTCCCTTCATATACCTGAAATGCTAAGAAAAACTCTGTGACTGCACAAGACAATGCCCATACTTTGAACCCACACTTGACAGGCTTCAGGGGCTTATATTGTTTCAAAGAGGACCTACCTTTGAAACCTACCATGCACTCCTCTGCAGACAAGTACCAACTAGGATTGAAAACACTTCTGTAAATCTTATTCAGATGGTTTACCAATGGCCTTACCTTGTACAACGTGTCAAAGTCTTCTTTACCTCTTTGTGGTATTTTTCATTATCATTGAGATGAAAGTTTCTTATAATTTTGAGAAATCTCTTCAGTGACGTTACTTTAGAAATTCTTGGCACATTAAAATCGGCATCAACTGACCAGTAGAGCCTAAAACTTGGTAAAACATGGTATCCCATCACTCCCAATACCCCAAGGAAGGCCTTCAGTTCAGCAACAGAAAGATATGTCAACACCTCTCTGATGAGCATACAAATTTGACTCTTTCACCATTGTTTCCACCATTGGTCCCATACATGCTAGAAAAATCTGTAGTGGTGATTGTAAATCAACTGGGACGTTTGGCCCATGTGGCTGAGTGAAATGAAATGAGGAAAATGTTTGAGGACTGCTGCAGTTTTTGAGAAACAAGAAGTAATATTGTTTTCATCACCAGAACCATCATTAATAGTATCAGGAACATCTTCCTGAGTTCTAATTGCACTGTCTTGAGAAAGGTCAGGTGCTATTTCTTCTCCACAGTCACTATTTGAATCCACTACTTCCATGTCATGCAGTACAGTGGCGAGAATTGGCTCACACTGATCGTCACTGGTAGCTGGCGGTCTTGTTTGGACACTGCCTACAGTGATATTGGTGACATCGTCTGCATCACTATCACTTTCTAAATCTGAGTTGAAAGCTTGATCATCACTGATCCCTTAAAGAAAACAATTTCTGGCTTCATCACTGAGATTCTCCAGTTCAGCTGCCATATAATAATTTCTGGACAGTCTGTGAGACAAATGAGAACAGAGCCTTTGAATAACATAATTGCATTGCACATAATACAAAGTGTACATAAGAATCCATGATTTTATACAAATACACGGAAAGTCACAACATGATGAAGTAGCTGTAAAGCCATACTGCTTTAGTTCAATTGAGTGATCTATTTATGTCCATAACTTGTTAGTGCAGAGTGTAAGAAACACCTATACACAGTAATGAATGGACACGATGATCCTATACTGTAAGCAGCCAAAAGTTTACTTCAGAAACTGAAGTTGTTACTGTTATTTGTTCTGAGAAGTACACGTATTTTCATAAACGTTAACACTTGACAGCACACAAAACAATTTTTTACTATTCTATCAACGTAACACTGGAAATGACATAACTTTCGTGAGAATGTCGTCTGTATACATACAACAGCATATAATTCATAAATAGTGTGTCTGCTCCACATTTTTAAATGTTTTCTATGTAACATCGACATAGGCATCACGCCAAGTGGCGGGAGTGAACAGTGGACAAATAGTTATCCACATTTCCGATAGGTGGCAGCACTAACTAGAGACGATTGTCCTCAACAAAAGTGGCTACATATTCGACCACAGAATGTTTGGGTGCAGTATCGTTGATGATAAGGTTCAAATCTAATGGGTCTTTGCAGAGATATTCGACTGTAGTGGAAGTGTCCAAATTTTTAGCCACCATTTGTCAACCACAGAACAATGTCGAGTATTGTGTGTGTTAAAGGGTTAAGTATCTGGCTGTAACATTTGCAAAGCAATATGAAATGTAGTTAGCATGTGAGGACTGTGGTAGGGAAAGTGAATGGCTGACTTCAGTTTATTGAGAGAATTTTGGGAAAATGTGGTTTCCTCCGCATTGGCTGTTCCAAAAACTGTTTCCAAGATTTGATTGCCTGTCTGTAGCAAACCTCTTTCTTTGTCGCACTCATGAGCCATAACTGTAGCCTAAAGAAGCTGCCTTTGTAGTCATACAGAAGCTGACTGCAGCAACTGATACACTCCCTGCATATCATTGACCCTGTTATTTATCATGCATTGTAATTTGTCAGATGTGTCTTTGTAAGTGCGGAATTTCATTCTCTAGTGCCCAAATATTGCCATCTAACCTTACGGTCTGCTGATGGTCTGACATTATCATGTAAGGTTGCTATGCAAATAAGACACCACCTTTTAGAGGACATGCCTGCAACAGCATAGTAGACTTATCATGACAAAGCATTCTGTGTTCCTTTTCTTTTTAATCCAGAGCCCGAAGCCTGAACTGCCTATCGTCCTGTGGTTGAATTGTATTCCCTAAGGAAGAGTAAATTCTGTTGTTTGTTTATTATTCTTGCTTGTGGTTTGATTGTATAATGATGTGTTGTGGTAGCTGCAGGACTGCCTTGCTTTTCTTGCCTAACCTTTTCCTTTTTGCCCTTTTCTCAAGATATTCCCCTTCCTCCTTCTGTGACACTGCCGACAGTGGTGGCAGCACCTCTGTGGTTCCGTTAAAAGGGTGAACACAACTGACATGAACTATTGTGGGGTGAGCTGGAAGTTACAGTCGGACATTTGTCACCTGAAACGGACCGTGATAATGTGTCATAAACTGTCTTTCCTTTTGGTACACATGGGTTGGTCATCATAACCTACTGGCCTATGTGATACTTAAGTAACACTTCTTTATTAATATTGGCTCTGTCTAGTCATTCCAAAGCTCTGCTGTTCATCTTTTTCAACTGTCACGAAGTAATTTTTACTTTTAGAGAATTTTTTCTCTGGTGAACATCCTTTCCTTAGGAAGGCTTACAAAACTCAAAAGGGGAAGGCATCTTCTGGCCAAAGACCACCTCATTAGGAGATAACCCTGTACATTCATAGATTTTTAAAAATATCAGCCCCTGTGTTGTATGGATGCAGAGTATCTCGGTCAATATGATGTGAGTGAACGTAGTAGCTTAACATTTTTGCTGTTGTACGATGGACTCACTCTGTTAGATAGTTTTCCTGTGGATGTAAAACACTGGTCCGAAGTTTGTTAATGCACATTAACTGGCATAAGTGCCTTGTAAAATTGGGCATAAAATTTGTCCCTTGGTCAGTTATTACTGTTTCAGGTATTCAGAATTTTAATAGTTACTGGTTCACCATCACATGTGCTGCTGTTTCTGACTTGGTAAGCCTATCATAGAAGTGGAACACGAAAAATGATCAATTATTGTCAGTACGTTATTGTTTCCTGCTGGTGTGCAGACAAATGGCCCAAGGATATCCATTCCAATCATTTGAAATGTCTTATCTGCCTCTGGTGACCTTTATTGCATAATCCACTGGTGACTGAGCTCTGCCCTTTGCACACAAGGAATATAGTTGATGTACTGTCCACACGTTATTCACCAGTAATAATGTTGCACTGCTCTGTCTTCTGTTGCCCTTCAACCAATGTGTCAGGCTAAAATAGTCACAGGTCTCAATACCTCGTTTCTTAACTCCACTGGTACTACTGTGTGTAACCTGCAGCTCATCTTTCTGTACAGCACTCTTGTTTTTCATACTGATTTGCAACTGTCTGAACAGCTGACAGTATAAGTCATTGCTCTGTGCTCCCTTCCACTCATCCTCGTTTATGCCAACCCATTCCATGGTGCTTATTTTGTGGTTTAGACCCTCTGTGTGTGACTTCCCTGGATGATGTATTACTTCAAAATCAAACTCACTGATATGCAACTAACACCCAACTAATCTGCTAGTTGAATCCGTAAATCCTAATAACCATTTGAGTTCTGCATGATCAGTTGTTATGCTAAAATATCATTTGCATAAATAATGTCTGAAATAAGTTAAACCATATACTAATGCAAGCTTTTCTTTCTCAGTTGCTGAATAATTCATTCCTGCTCTATTAAGCTGTCTGGATGTGTACATTATGGGGTGGTCTTGTCCTCTATCTCCTAACTTCAAATGCAACCTAAGGCTAAATTGCTAGAGTTGCATCACAGTATAAACTATTTCTGGTAATCGGGAAAGGCAAGAAAAGACTATTTATTAATACATTTTTTAAATTTTAGAAATGCTGCTTGACAATTGAACAACCAGTGAAACTTTATTCATGTATTAGTGACCTGGATCTGGAGATGTGCAGTTATCAGGAGGTTGAGGGAAGAATGGTCTAGTGCATACCCAGACGTGTCTATGCTGTAACGTTATCTGTAATAAGTTTTGCTGGCCAAGCAGAGTTTACAAAGGTATAACTGTCATCAGAGCTGTAGAAAGTGGCTAAGAGCGGTTGCATGTGCCGTGAAGGAATGCTGATGCCTTGTCAGCGAGTCGTGATGCTGTCATGGCAGGTCAGTACCATGGCTGCATCCTTTGCTGGTGACAGTAGTGGCACGAGAAAGGCACAGCCCACCCAGACATATTGCAATGACTCAGTGTGGCTACCATCTCAATGCTTTCGAAGACTGCCTGTCAGGTGCTCAGGTGGAGACTGCCGACTGTGGTCCAGGATGCCAGTTGCCATGAAGACTAGGCCCTGGTCACCCACCAGGGATCAACCAAGACGGCAGCAGATGTACACAAGTTGGCCAAGGGATGGTGGGAATGCACCTCACCTGGTCACTGCGAAGATGGCAGCTTGTAGATCATCTGTGATGACCCAGTAGTGAAGGAGGGCTGGCTGCTCACCTGTCGTACGATCCATCATGTCCCCGTGGGTCACAGTGGCAGACCACAGCTGTGATATGCATCAGGTTGACTGATTCTCGGTGTTGAAGATAGCAAGCAAGTAGCAGGATAACCATCATAGATCAGCATTTCATAGTTCCACTGAAACTCAACAGACTATCATTTTCTCTGGTTTTAGCAACATGGACAGAATGGCTGCATGACAGAATGTGTTCTTGAGCTCCGAAAGCATCTCTGTTTAATGGGTCAAGCCTGCATCTGTGATGTAGTGGCTCTTGTTGTATGAGCATATTTGTCCCTATTATTGGACCCGTGACCACTACTTGGATTGCTGTGATAAGTTCAATAATGATTCTGGGTCACTGAGGTTGGTCTTTCCTGTCTGTGTATGGTGTTGTAGCAGTGCTTGGGCAGTGACATTATGTGGTGTTATCTCAATGTTTGAAGTAACACAGTAGTGCTTGCATTTCTGCCAGCCCAGTTCAGAATTCTGTTTCATCGGTGGCGAGCCGTGTTCACATAATGATTGGGACTAACTTATGCTGCTTCGAGCTTGCCGGTTAGAACTTTAACAACATTTTAAGCCTGCCCAATAAAACTATTTTGCTGTGCAGCATTCTTCCCCTATTTCAAAAAATTCATCCTGAATTTTCCCTCTGACTCTCCTCTACACTATTTCATAGATCTGCTTACATAACTGTACTTGGTGCCGAATATAGTTGCTCTTGGGAGCTGACTCTCATGTTTTTTCCCCTAATTCTAGAGTTTTGGCTTCCTGAGCCCTATTTTACAATTACATTCCATTACCCTTGTTTCCTTTCCTTACAAGCTATACTAATTTACAATTCCCTTATTCCTGTCCTGTCCCTTCCTGTCTTATGCTAGTTAACCACCCAACAGGTATCTTAGGTGTCGGTAAGTCTGGAGGATGTATACTCCTATGTCTGAGACAAAAAGTGAAGTATGCAAATTGTTTTCAGTAACATGGCAAAACTACAAGTCATAATGGTGGCAGTATGTCGGATGCTTTCTCTGGCGAGTACAGTGCAGAGGGAATGAATTGGAATACTGTCATACCCATGAGTGTAGCAGAGAGGCAGAAGTTTGTCCCAGATATCTCACCAAAATACCACTATCACATAACTCAAACTTTATTATGCCATAATTACAGTTTCTTGTGAAAAGACTTAGTATGTCCATCATGCTTGTATCTTTTGAAAATGAGGCCGTGGTGCCAGTATTTCTTTCTGGCATTCCACTGCATTTGTTCTCCCCAGAAACAGTTGCATCTCACTGTCTGTGCATCAGTCTGCACTTCTATGGCTGGAGAAATGGTAATATTCTCCCTCAAACACTCCTGTAGGTCGCTCAGTGACATAAGTCTGATATTGAGTGCAATGGAGGTTAAATGCCTACTGGAGGAGATGGACTTAGATAGCCTTTAGAGGGTACCACGGCTGTGCTGTGCTAATGAGCAAGTGTGCCACTGTCTCCCCATGTGAGTATGCCGGCCAGTACTTTCTCACACAGCCGGTATACAGGCAACCGCCCAGTGCACAGCTGGTCAGTTCAGTGCTCATGCTTGATACTTCCTGATAGATCTTCACTGTACTAGGACTGCTTGGTAGCTGCCATGCTTGTCACATGGTTACTCTCTTTGATGATGTCTTGAATTTGTCTCTCCACTGCTCATCTTGTTGTCATTGTGTCGACAGTTTTGCGTACTGCCTCGTTCTCGTGTGGGTTGTTTGTCCTCCTCCTTGTCCTGCTCCGTTGTCTTGTCCACAGTGTGCCTATCGCATTTCGTTTGCCTACTGTTAGTTTGAGTTACTCTTCTGCAGGTGGCTCTCCTGTCTGACAAATTCCGCCATTTCTCCATTCTTCCAGAACTCCAACTTATCCAGCTTCCTGCAGATAAACTATTGGCAGCGAGGAGAAAGGAAGTTATTTACTAATATGGATGCTCAACTGGTTTGCCTGTTGGAGCGACAACAGCAGCAAGCAATGCAGCAGCAGCTCCAGTTAGACTTGTTACAAAAATCACATCAGTTTCAGGCAGACAAATTTAGAGCTCTCATGGCCCAATTGCACCAGGCCTCAGTGCCTCCTGCTACTGGCGCCTTCCCACGTCCTCCGTCATTTCCATCTTTCAGTGTTGCTAAGGGGACCTGGGATACATACTTGTATTGTCTGGAACAGTATCTCATGGTTTCAAGTATTAGATCATTTGTTGTAACGAACTTTCTGTTCTGAAACTTGACCCCTCCATCAGACCCTGTAGTGTTTTTTCAGGAGGTCTGCATTCTGTTGACTAATTACTGTTCCCAGAAATACCATGTGATTGCCTCCAGGTTCGAGTTCCACCAATTCCATGAACACTCGGGACAATCGTATTGCTTGTAGGTCACCGGCTTGCAAGGCCTCAGCTGCAAACGCAATTTCACTTGCACCATCCAGGGCTGCAAGGCTTTATATGTAGACTCCTTGACTTGTGAATAGTGGTCCAGCTTGCATCAGATCTGGAGGTCTGCACTGTAGCTTTGAAACAAGATAACCCCTTCCTTTGAGGTCATTTTGCACATTTCACAGTTCAAAATCACACAGGTGGCTAATGAATGAGTCATGCCAAGCCCACAAGTTGTGTTGGTCAGCACACTTCTACTTGCTCCACTCTCATGCTGCATGTATAGGACAATCCCTGGACAGAAAAGTCGTGATTTGTGTTTGTCTGCCTTCCGTGGCATCTGAGCCTCCAGTTGCACCTTTTCTCAGGTCATGAGGGTCATGCCCTTCGTGCCCACAGTTTTTCTCCAATCACTCCCGGGCGGACTGTCCATGTTACTATGTGTCCTTCACACTTTGTGGCAGAGGCACATCTTCAGTTGGTGTCTCGCAGCCACACAACCCGGCCCTGTCCCACCCCACAAGGCCATTGGGGCACTGTAGCCCTACTGGATGACCCTTTCATGTGGAAGTTATTATTCACACTCCATATTTATAATGAGGATGTACATTTTCAGATGGACACGAGCTACCATCTGCTTTATCAGTCTGGCAATGTATGCACAATTGGGCTCAGCCGAGTTGTCTCCATCCTTGTGGCATTTGGTGATCTAGGGGGACAGTTCTATTCCCCTTCATTGGTAGTTCTTAGTCACGGCTGCCTACAAACACCTTACATGGCTCATTAAGTTATCTCTCTCTGCAGTGGAGTGTGCGCTGATATGAAACTTCCTGGCAGATTAAAACTGTGTGCTGGACTGAGACTCAAACTCGGGAATCTGCCAGGAAGTCTCATATCAGCGCACACCATGCTGCAGAGTGAAAATCTCATTCTGGAAACATCCCCCAGGCTGTGGCTAAGCCATGTCTCCGCAACATCTGAGGACGGGGTGCGAGTCGTGCTTGGATAACTCATATGCTAGAGCACTTGGCTGCGAAAGGCTAAGGTCCCGAGTTTGAGTCTCCGTCCGGTACACAGTTTTAATCTGCCAGGAAGTTTCACTGCACAACAATGCCCCCCTGCGGGTTCGGGGGTAAGAATAGGCCCGCGGTATTCCTGCCTGTCATAAGAGGTGACTAAAAGGAGTCTCAACTGTTTCTGCCTTTAATGTGATGGTCCCCATTAGGGTTTGACCTCCATCTTTCCAAATTCTTCTGCAGACCGAGCCAGTTGGGGAAGGGCGCCTTACATTGTGCATTTTGTCCATCGTGCATTGAGACCTCTAGCCAGCTTTATCGTCGTCGCATTGCCATCCCGCTTGTTCTCCATCTCTTGGGCGAGGATGTGTTCCTGGGTGCAATTTTCACTATGCTCTGTATAGTGTTGCTTTTTGCGGAGATGACGACCATGGCCTTTGTGGCACCTAATATCCTGCACAGTAGCCAGTCCGTTGTGGTGAGGCCGCCATGTATCCTGTTGGTTGTAGCCCCCTGACAACACGGGGATCGCTTTACTGATGCCTGCGCCGTTAACTCCCCATGTATGCCAAGGAGTAGATGCCCATCTCCCTGGGACATCAGGACTCCCGACAATGGCCATCCTGCCAGGTGGCCTTTGCTGTGGCAGGGTGGCGCCCGTGGGGAGGGCCCTTGGTTGGAGTAGGTGGCATCAGGGTGGATGACAAGCAATGAAGCGTGGCACATCTTCTCTTGCTGGTGGCCAGTCGCCAGCAGTCTCTAAGCGTTCAAAAGCTCACTTTAAGGCTAATGTGTGTGACCCCAAATCGTTCCCCTCCCTGGCCACACCATGGGAGGAACGACAGGCTATGAATGACAGCGAAAGGTATTCGCCCTGGTATCTCGTCTGTACCAGAGCTGACTGGGACTCCTTTGTGTCCCTGAAGCCTCAGTTCTTTGTAGAACATTTAGAGGACAAGTTTGGGGAGGTGGAGGGCTTGTCCTAAATGCGGTCAGGGTCAGTCTTAATCAAAACAGCATCCTCTGCCCAGTCACTAGCCTTGCTCGCTTGTACGAAGCTGGGGGATGTTTATGTTACTATCACCCTGCATAAAAGCTTAAATATGGTCCAGGGCATTATTTTCCACAGAGATCTTCTTTTACAGTCCAATGATGAGTTGCGCGCCAACATAGAGTGACGTGGTGTCCATTTCATCCGGTGCGTCCACCGGGGTCAGAGAGATCATCAAGTTGCCACCAGTGCCTTCATCTTGGCCTTGGAGGGTGACACATTGCCTGAGAAGGTCAAGGTGATGGTCTACTGTTGTGATGTCAAGCCATATATCCCTCCCATGATGCGGTGCTTCAAGTGTTGGAAGTTCGGCCATATGTCTTCTCGCTGTGCTTCCAGTCTCATATGTCGCGATTGTGGTCAACCATCCCATCCTGATACTCCATGTGCCCTGCCTCCCATCTCTGTCAACTGCGGAGAGCACCGTCCCCCTTGCTCGCCAGACTGTAAGATCCTACAGAAGGAATGGAAAATAATGGAATACAAGACCCTGGATAGACTGACCTACACTGAGGCTAAGCGGAAATTTGAACGGCTTCATCCCGTGCACATGATGTTATCTTATGCTGCCACTGTCACTCCTGCTCCAGTTCCATCAGCTGCACCACATACAGTCAGCTCTCAGAGTCAGAGGACCTCACCTGCCCCTTTGGCGGTGGGGGCCACTTCTCTCGCTGTTGCTCCCGCATCACGTACCTCAGGAGCAGCACCTCTCAACCACCGGGGACACCAGTCCCCACTTCTAAGCTGGAGAATCGTAAGTTTTCTTCGGCTTCTCTCGCTCGTAAGGGATCCCTTGGGTCACTCCCTTCCCAGGTTCCTACCAGTGGCACAGCAGACACCCACCAGTAGCTGAAGAAGCCACAGGTCGCTGGTCGTCGAGCTTCGTGATCACCTTCGGTCCCAGAGACTGACTCCAATAAGCCCTCCCAGCAACGGCAACCAAAGGAACAGCGAGGGAAAACAACATTGAAGACCCATAAGACCAAGGCACCTGCAGTGGCACCTACTCCACCGCTACCTACAAGCTCTGCGCCTGAGGATGAGGTGGAGATTCTTGCATCCGCCGAGGACCTCGATCTCGCCGGTCCCTCAGACACAATGGATATCACTTGCACAGGTGCTCCATCGGAGGCAGTAAGTGACCCAGTGGCGTAATCTGCCTCCCCAGTCCCTTCACACCTTTCTCAGTCATGGACAATGTCCTCCTACAGAGGAACTGCGGCGGTTTCTTCCACCATCTTGCTGAGCTCCGACACCTCCTCAGCCTTCACCCTTTCTTCTGCATTGCTCTTCAAGAAACTTGGTTTCCGGCAATGCGAATCGCCGCCCTCCGTGGCTATCGGGGTTATTATAAGAACCGGGCAGCTTATGAAAGAGTGTCTGGTGGTGTCTGCATCTATGTCCTTCACTCTCTTCACAGAGAGTCTGTCCCTCTGCAAACACCTATAGAGGCTGTCTCTGTTCGGGTGTGGACGCCACAGGCGTCTGCAGTTTCTATCTTCCACCAGATGATGATATCCCACAGCATGTCCTGGCGGCACTGATAGCCCAATTGCCGCCACCTTTCCTGTTACTGGGCGACTTTAACACCCATAACCCTCTGTGGGGTGGGTCAGTGGCAACAGGTCGAGGCTCCACTGTTGAGAACGTATTGGAACAGCTCGACCTCTCCCTTTTAAACGATGGTGCCTTCACACATTTCAGTGTGGCACATGGCACGTACTCCGCCATCAACCTTTCGATCTGCAGCCCTAGTCTCTTGCCGTCTGTCCAGTGGAGTGCACATGACGACCTGTGTGGTAGTGACCACTTTCCGATCTTTCTGTCACTGCCACAGTGTCACTCTTCTGGGCGCCCTTGCAGATGGGCCCAGGCTGATTGGGACTTGTTCTCCTCCATGGCCGCTATTGCGCCTCTCTCTAATGAAGCCATTGATGTGGTGGTTCACTTGGTGAGCACTGGCATTGTTACTGCTGCAGAATCTGCCATTACCTGTTCTTCTGGGTCCCCGCGGCAGAGGACTGTGCCTTGGTGGTCGCCAGCGTCACAAGCGGCATTCATCTTTAGAAAACCTTATCCCTTTAAACGGCTCCATGCGCGGGCCCGCCGCATCATTCGCCAACACAAGCAGGAGTGCTGGGAATGGTATGTCTCCACCATTGGCCTCCATATCTCTCCATCGCAGGTATGGGCCAAGATTAGATGCCTCTATAGCTATCGGACCCCTGTCAGTGTACCTGCGCTGTCACTGAATGGAACAGTTTGTACTGACCCCGACATCATTGCAAACCACTTAGACCATTTTGCTCTCAGTTCCGCTTCTGTGAATTACCTGCTGGCCTTTTGCTCCATTAAAGAGCGGGTGGAACGTCGAAGCCTTTCATTTCACACCCGCCATCCTGAATTCTACATTGTTCCATTCAGTGAGTGGGAATTTCACAGTGCCCTAGCAGCTTGCCCTGATACAGCTCCTGGGCCAGATCGCATCCACTGTCAGATGCTGAAACACCTCTCAGTGGACTGCCAGTGACGCCTCCTTGACCTTTACAGCCGTATTTGGGTCGAGGGTGAGTTTCCGTCGCAATGGCGGGAAAGCATTGTTATCCCCGTTTTGAAACCGGGCAAGAACCCATTGGAGGCAGACAGCTACCGCCCCATTAGCCTCACCAATGTTCTTTGCAAGATGCTCGAATGCATGGTGAGCCGGTGGTAGAGTTGGGTACTCGAGTCTCGGGGCCTTTTGGCTCCGTCTCAGGGTGGGTTCCGTTGAGTCCGCTCTGCCGCCGACAATCTGGTGAGCCTGGAGTCAGCCAACCGTTTGGCCTTTGCCCACCGTCAGCACCTCGTCGCCATCTTTTTCGACATGCGGAAGGTGTACGATATGACATGGCGCCATCACATCCTCTTTACGCTTCATGGTTGGGGTCTTCGGGGTCCGCTGCCGATTTTCATAAGAAATTTTCTGTCACATCGTACCTTCCGCGTGTAAGTCGCGGCCTCCTGTAGTTCACCCCGAGTTCAGGAGAACGGGGTACCGCAGGGGTCCGTCTTAAGTGTCTGCCTGTTTTAAATTGCAATTAATGGGCTCGCTGCAGCGGTGGGAACATCTGTCTCAGCTTCGTTGTATGCTGACAACTTCTGCCTCTACTATAGCTCCATTGGCATTGCAGCTGCTGAACGTGAGCCGCAAGGCGCAGTCTTGGGCCGTAGCGCATGGCTTCCAGTTTGCGGCTGCCAAGACCTGCGTTATGCATTTCTGCCAGCAACGAACAGTTCACTCTGAGCCGCAGCTTTATCTTGCCGGCGAACTTCTTGCTTTGGTGGAGACACATCGGTTTTTGGGTGTGGTTTTTGATGCCCGGTTGACTTGGCTCCCACATATTCGGCAGCTTAAACAGATGTGTTGGCGGCATCTTAATGCTCTGTAATGCTTGAGCCACACCAGCTGGGGCGCTGACCGCTCTACCCTCTTACGGCTCTACCAGGCGTTAATCCAGTCCCGTCTGGATTATGGGAGCCTGGCTTATGGTTCAGCATCCCCATCTGCATTGCGGGTGCTGGACCCAATCCTTCACAGTGGGATCCGACTTGCCACTGGTGCTTTCCGGACCAGCCCTGTGGACAGCATACTTGTGGAGGCAGGTGTCCCTCCACTGCGGTTACAGCACCAACGTTTACTGGCTGCTTATGCTACGCATGTTTGTAGCTTGCCCGGGCATCCTGTTCCCACAGTCGGTCGTCCATCTCCCAGAACGTCGGCCCTGGTTGGGTTGTATGATCGCGGTCCGCGTCAAAGAGCTTCTCTCCGGGCTTGGGGTTTTCCCTCTTCCACATCCTTTCCGGACCCGTTTGCATACACCCCCGTGGTGTGTGCCTCGCCCTTGCATTGGGTTTGAATTGGCTCAGGGCCCGAAGGACTCAGTCCCCCTGGAGGCCTTCCGCCGCTGTTTTCTTTCCATCCTTGCCACGTATCAGGGCTCTGGCATTGTTTACACTGACGTTTCGATGGTTGCTGGTCATGTCGGTTATGCTATCACTCTAGGGGACCACTACAAACAACATTCATTGCCGGCTGGCTGCAGCGTTTTCACTGCTGAGCTGGTTGGCATCCTTCGTGCCCTAGAGTCTATCCATTTCTGCTCAGGTGAGTCCTTCGTTACCTGTAGCGACTCCCTTAGCAGTTTACGAGCTATCGACCAGTGTTTCCCTTGTTCTCGTCTGGTGATGGCTATCCAGGAGTCCCGGCATACTCTTGCCCGTTGCGGCCGCTCTGTGGTCTTTGTGTGGACCCCAGGCCATGTTGGGATACTTGGAAATGAAAATGTTGACCGGCTGGTGAAACAGGCCACCATTAAACCATCTCTGGAGATTGGCCTCCCGGCGCCTGATTTGCGAGCACTCTTACGCTGCAAAGTTTTTGAACTTTTGGACACTGAATGGTGCTACCTGACCACACCAAACAAACTCCGTCCTATCAAAGAGACAACGGATATGTGGCGGTCATCCCTGCGAGCCACTCGCAGGGACTCAGTAGTCCTTTGCCGGCTCCACATTGGCCACACCCGCTTGACACACAGCCATTTACTGCGGCATGAGGACCCGCCTCTATGTCGATGCGGGTCTGCTTTGACGGTGGTCCACATTTTGTTGGCCTGTCCACTTTTAAGTGTGCTGAGGCAAACGTTTGCGCTGCCTGATACGCTCCCTGCCATTTTAACTGATGACACTGCTATGACGGGCTTAGTTTTGCGTTTTATTCGGGCAGGGGCCTTTTATCGCTTAATGTAAGTGTTTCTCTTTTTGTGTTGATTCTGGCCTATGGCCTATGATTTTAGTCTGTTTTTTTAGTGTGTTTCTTGGTGGTTGGCTTTTCCTTTTTTGTCTCTATGGTCGGCCACCCACTGTCACACTCTGTGTGATTTTAATTCCTTTTGTCTGGTATCTAAGTCTTTCTTGTCCTGTGTCATCTGTCGTCTTTTCCATTGTTCACTTTTATTCTGTGTGGGTGTTTGAAATTTTGGAACAAGGGACTGATGACCGTAGCAGTCTGGTCCCTTTAATCCCCCCAAACCAACCAACCAACCAACCAACCACAACAATGTACATTGGAGAGTTTCTCCATTACACCTGCATGTGTCGCTGCTGCCATATCCCACGATCCCATCCAGCAGCAGGTCCCCCTATACATGATGCATGACTGGCCATCCTACCTCACCCGCTAGTTGGCGACCAAGTTCAAACAGTGTAAACTCATTTCTCACAGCCTCTCGGTTATCAATGACGTCATTCTCTTGGATACTGAGGCTGTCATGCGTCGGGTGATCATTCCAGCCGAATTGCAGCAATGAGTTCTGAGCTTGCTGTGCTGGGGACATTGGGGGATGTCCCTCATGAAGGAGTTGGCATACCCACAAGTGGTATGCATGGGATTCAACATGACTGCGTTGGCCGAGATTATGACTGTCTAAAGGTTACCTTGCACTTTGGTCTGAGATCTCACAGTGTCTGCTTTCAAAGAGTTGTCTATAAAAAATATTCTCAGCTTTCCATTCCATACTTCCCCAAGTGGTGAAGTGGACTCTCTCATTCAGACCTTTAAGCTACAAATGAAGAAAGGTGTTGAATCCCGTGCCGATACCCCAGCCCTCACCCTGTTTTTGAGTGCCTATCACACATTGATTGACAGTTGTAGCCACGCTGAGTTGCTGCACGGATGGCAGTCGCAGACCCTGCTTCATTTCCTGACACCACCTACTCCTGCACCCTACTCCCAGCTGTCCCATTTCCAACATTACACACTTACCATCCTCCCTTCCCAAAACTAACAGTCGAGGAGTACAGGTCTTTACTATACCTTCTTGCCATCTCCCAAGACACTGTTCAGGGCATCTCCACCTAAATGTGCAAGGGGGGGGGGGGGGGGGTAGGTAGGTAGGTAGGTAGGTTGGTAGGTTGTATGCCCCTCAGAGGAGATGCACTTAGGTAGCCATTGGAGGGTATTTTGGCTGCACTGTGCAGTGCTCACACAGTGAGAGTGCCACTGTATCAACATTGTAGTTTGGTGACCAACGCAGTTTCATGTGACTGGTAATTAGGCGGCTGTGTGGAGCTTGTCTAGATTGTTTGTCCTTGTCCTGGTTTGTTGTCTTGTCCCCAGTCTGTCTGCCGCATTTTGTTCGCCTGCCATTAGTTTGGGTTACTCTTCCACTGGCGGCTCTCCTGCCTAGTGGCTTTCTCTGTTTCTCCATTCTTCCAGAACTCTGAAGTGACCGCCGATATTTTGCAGCCCATGGATATAGTGATAAGAGCTTCTCCATGTTCAGAAATAATTAACACCTCTCTGGACTTTACTTCAACCCATTTTCGTATTACTGTCCATCTTACTGGATGAGGGTGAACCATTTAATTTCATACCGCGCATTTGTCCTTGCTACTAGTAGTTGAAACAACATGTGTAACTTTGTTGTAGCCATAATTACTTCCATGTTTGCTATGTGGTAAAACATTTTTCTCCGACACATCTACTACATGCCATAGCTTTGCAGGGAATTCTTTTTTTGCTAGTTGCAACCTTGTCAAGAATTATGGTGGCAGTAACACAGAACTTAACTGTATGTTTAACGCATGATAGACTGCTTTCTGTTGTGACCTCACTTCAATTCTGGCATCGTTGAACTGATCTGCCAATGCTTGTAAGAGACTGGCTATTGCTAGTTTGCTATTCAGTAAGCTCAGTTGTGTTTGTTGTATTTCTCCTAAATCACTGTTCACAGCTTTCATCATATCCCATGTGTATTGGGTCAACCCCATGTTAACTTGTTTACCAACCAGAATGCCTTGCTCTAAGTTTGACAATTGCCTCATAGGCCACCCTACTATAGTTTTGGTAGTGTTTTCCAATGTTTGCACTTACCTAACTGTGTTATTCAGCTCCTGGACATCATTATTTGCTGTCCCAAAAACTGTTTTTAAGATATTCCTCTCTTGTGTCCAACCAGTCTCTCTCTCTCTCTCTCTCTCTCTCTCTCTCTCTCTCTCTCTCTCTCTCTCTCTTTCTTTTTTTCTCTCCCTATGAACTAATGTCTGCTGTACAATGTCAGTAATTTGCATCGGTTGAGCGCTCTGTTTGCCATATGACAGCCTCTGTTGCTAGTGTTCATCGTGCACCTTGGTGAGAATTTTGTTACCCTGCACTTCAAAATGCAGCTGCACGAATGCTTCCTGCAATCTATGACCTTTGTTTCTTAGCTCCCACATATCAATTATCAATCTCAGTGTCTATTGGTGACTCATATGCATTGCTTCTCCATTGATGCTGTCAAGCCACATGTGTATTATCACACCGATCCCATTGCTCTTGGTGATTTGCCACCTAAGGAATGGGACTTCTGTCATCCCCTCTGTCCTTCGAAAACACATGTATGTATGGAAACAATTAAGAAATAATGCATGACTATTGTAGAACCATAACAACTCGTAGTGAAACACTGAATACATTTGAAAAGAATAGAAAAACTCGTAGGCGTAACACAACTAAACTTAAATACTGCTGTTTGCTGTGTGATCTTAATGCACTGTGCGTTCTTCTTGTCTAATGGTATATGCTTCCAAACTTTTCTAGTCATTTTCATGCACCCTGACTCCTTCGTTGGGACTTGTGACAATGCATCCACCATCTCTATAAAGGGATTAACTTTACTCACATGGATGATAGACATTTTAGTCAAAAACTACACTTTAATTTTTACCGGAGAAGTCCTCTTGATGACCTTATGAGGATACTGATAATTAGTCAGAATTTTTTCTTCTTTCCTGTAGGCATTTAGGGGTTGGGGACAACATGCAGCTCTTTGCACAAAAGGCACAAAACCCTTTACCTATTGTTCAACATAAAATTTCCTGGTTCACCACCAGAATCTTTCTGCTACATGTCTGTTGGTCTTGCTCAGCATCCTCCATGACATGACAACATGTGGTAATGCATAGCTGAGTTTGAGTGCCCATCTTGTTAACCAACTCAACGGGTCTTTTAGCACCAGCAACCATTTAACCTTCCAGCAGGTGGCCTATTGTTGTCACATGAGCAAATTTACAACATGGACAGTTGTCACTAAAAACAAGCCTGTGCTGAACAAACTATTATATTTGTAACAAAAACTTTTGCTCCTTTAGTTTTTTTAATAACAGTTCAGCCAGTTATTCTGACATATGTTCACTTTCACAACACCTTCTCGAAACTGAGTAACAAGTGCATATTTTATCTTCGATGTCAATGCTACCTTTTGTCACATTGTAGTTAGTTATGATTTCCAGTTTGTGTGCTTCCTCAACTGTCGCCATGTCATGCATAGTAGACAAAAGTATGGCAGAACAGTTTTTATGAGGAACATAAGGAACTAAGGTCTTAACCTGCTGAAATCCAAACATTACACTTTAAGTTTTTCATGTTTTGTTTGGGAGAAATTTGGGAGGGATTTCACATCTGTTCTTGCCCATTGTACCAATACAAGTGATTTTCTTCTGCGGCAAATATTCAGAAAGGAGTTAGCTTGTGTACTAATTGTCGATTGTAAGGTTCCTGTTAGTTTTCTAGAGGCACGAGAAGTCTTTCACTCAGGAGCATTAGATACCAGATATTGCCCCTCTGATGCATATCACAGCATGCATGTTACTGCAATAAGATGTTTTTGCATCACAAAGTGTAAACATTTTATCCTTTGTTTAGCTGGTTTGTTGGGAATGTACTGAATTCATCCACAGTGGTCTCTGAAAGGGTGAAGCAATTCATCTCTTGTGGTGAATTCGCCCAGGTTGTAAGAACTTTGACATTTGGCAACAAAAGTGTCCATTACTGTATGAACTGCAGCCAGCTTTACAGTTTTTTTCCTGTAGTTCCTTGTTTTCATGTCATCAAACCACATACAGTGCAGAAGGAACAAAAACCTTCTGTAACTTATTGCAACTCTGATCAGTTGCATTCCCATTCCATCTGCTGCCCAGACTCCCAATATATAGCATGATGGCCTTTTCTGGTTCCAGTTAAAAATTAAAAAAAATAAAAAACCCAAACACAGTCCTTCTTTTATGTCTCGATGTCCAGTCTATTGCATGGGAATTGATGTGTGCATCACTGTCTATTTATGTACGTATTGATATAGTTCATGAATTCATCAATAATGTCAAGATTAGTTATTTTCAGGAAAGCACTAACTTCATCAAAGATATCCATTATGTTTCTCTCTGGTCCTGATAGAATTTGCAGAATGTTTTTTCTCTTGGTTTTTTGACGTAGCATACATGCTTTTACAATGTAACTTTGTTTTTTCCAATAAAGAACTTCCAAATATCTGCTATCTCTTTGAGATCACCTTCAAGTTCAGGTTCACTGCCATGCTACTCGTACTCATTATTCAAATCCATTTCACTTTCCTTGAGGTCTGAAAACTCTGGATAGACTTCATAATCACTTTCTTCAAGTAGTTTGCAAATTTCCTTGTCTGACACACCCTCTGATCTCAGGAAATGAATAAATAAATTCAGATGCCAGTGTAACCAAATTAATATTTATTAATGTGCTTCTATACAAAATAAAAGAACAGTGAATAAGTAAAGTTTTCCTCTGCATATTGAGTGCCAAAACAAGGCTTGCAACTGCGACACCAGCAGGCGCATATTGCACATTTTACAGCATTCAGCAGCTCATTGCTTCAGATGACAAACTGCGAAAGCTAATCAAAGGAACTGAAACCACTTCAATATTGTTGAGAAAACATCAATAATAGGATACACAGAAGTGGTGAAGCAGTAGCTCAAGGTTAAGGCAAGGTTAGGCAGAAAAACCACTACTGTTGTACTTTTTACAACAGTGCGCCCACTCGAGGGTCAATGAAGCATGGTCTGTGACAATCTTAAACTTCAATCCATATAAATAGTAACAAAAGTACATCCCATATTGGAGCAGTAATGCGACCAAATTAATAAAAAATCGTTTATTAAATATATTAGTAGAAATAATGAGAAATTTTCAAAATAGCACCCTCTTGTGTTGATACGCTTCTGGAGGCGGTGTTTCCATGCCTGGAAGGCATCCTGGAACGTCTTTTCCAGAATGTCCTTTAGAACAGATGTAACATGCGCCTGGATGCTTTCAATCGTGTTCCAATGTTTTCCTTTCATGACTCCATTTAACTGAGGAAACAAAAGAAAGTCAGCAGGGGCCAGGTCAGGACTGTAGGGAGGCTGGGGAACCAATGGGGTCTTGGTCCTGGCCAGGAAGTCGTTTACAATGAAGGCGCTGTGACTCGGTGCGTTGTTGTGGTGAACTTTCCACGTGTCCTTGATGTTGCTTCGGCAGTGCGAGACCCTTCTTTTCTGGCTTTTGAGCACTTCCAAGTAGAAAGCTGAGTTCACTGTAGTCCCGGTAGGTACGAATTCGTGGTGGACAGTGCCTCGGGGGGTGTGCCACTCTGAACTCTACCTTTTTGTCTCAGGGTCGTACTCAAAATTCCACAACTCATCACCAGTGATAACTGAGTTTAAAAAATGAGGCTCATTTTCACGCATTTCCAACATTTTCTGGCACCGAAGCACTCTGATGTGCTTGTGTTCGTCGGTCAACACTTTTGGGACAACTTTGGCACACACCTTTCTCATGTTCAAATCTTCGGTCACAATGTGAAAAACTGTTGTTTTTGACATGTTTAGAGTTTGTAGTATCAATTGAAGGCTCAGCCGTCTGTCAGAGTTCAAACAGTCGCGCACACGCGTCACATTTTCATCGAGTCGTGCAGTTGATGGCCGTCCACTGCAAGGTTCGTCAGTGATCTCCTCTGGGCCCTCCATGAACGACTTGTGCCTTCGGAAAACTTGCGATTTGGACAAGCAATCATTCCCGAAGGCATGCTGAAGTAATGGAAGCGTTTCGGTGGTAGACTTCACAAGTTTAACGCAAAATTTGATAATGTACCGTTGCTCTACAGAATGATACATTGTGCTGTGTTACATAAACTCAAAACGGGTTGACAGAAATGCACATCCTGACTCTCCAGCAGCTCACAGCTGAACGAGACAGAGCGTTTTGAAGCTAACACCGCCCTCCACTTAGCCCAGCCAGTTACAACACGCTGTGGTGTACCGTTGCATCAGAAAAAAATTGGTCACATTACTTATGGAACGCACTCTGTATGCCACTGGATGTTCCTGGCCATCAGTGTTCTGGCTCAAAATACAACCAACTGCTCCATTGCTTTGATTACAGCATAGAATAAATTGCTTCTCAAAATCAGGAAAAGCTATTACTGGATCAGAAACTAATGATGCCTTCAATGCCTCAGATGCTGGTTGAAATTCTCCTGTCCAGTGGAGGAATGACTGTGGTTGCTTTGTTCTTTGCGGCACTGCGAAGTTCCGGATTGCCTCTGTTAGGTGAAGATCAGTTGGAACACCTTTCCCACTAATCACATCCCCACGGTAATTTACCTGTGTTTGTGCAAAATGACACTTGTCTGTGCTAAGTGTTAGATACGCAGATCACAACCTGCTGAATAAATTGTCCAAGCATATGACTTGCACGCATACCCTTTGGAAATATATTGTCCAAATATATCATTCAAGTTTGCAGTTTCAACCCATATAAAACTCCATCCAGTAACCTTTGGAACATGTCTGGTGTGTTTTTCAGCCCAAAGAGCTTCCATTTATGCTTCTAATATCTACATGGTTCTGTGAAAGCTGTCTTTGGTCCATCCTCAGGGACTACCTCCAGCTGGTGGCTCCTGCTTCTCAATTCCATTCATGTAAAGTAATACCTTCCACTACCTGCTAATCTGTAAACTTCTTCATTATGGATTGAAGGTGCCTCACTGTGCTGTACAGCTTCCTATAAACTAGTTCATTGTTCAGTGTAGATATATGGTGCTGCATAATCACTATTGCTGGTAAATTACCCTTAATGTTAAATAAATCCCCAAACTGTAGTAACAAAACTTCCATTGCCTTCCGATAAGTGCATTGCAAGTGACCTATCATTTTTGGTAATCCTGGTGCATCAAGAGACTGCTTGCGGATCTTATCACCTGACCTATCAGTACCTTCCTCATCTAAAACCTCTAATGTGGCAGTCATTAGGTCCTTTGACAGACCAATGATGTCCATGCTGAAGTTAGCCAGGCTTCAGGAACCATAAACTCACTATTAATATTACTTACGTACACTACAATTCTATGCACGAAGCAATGCATTCTACATAACTGTTTATTTTCCTATAGTGGCTCCACTACATATAACGCTGCCTTTGGCAAATTGGTATCAACGGAAACCCACACTAACTTCCCTGTTCCTGCTGGTATTTTATCATGAGAACCAGTCTCTAGGTTTTTTTTTTACATGTGAAGTTCCATGGGACCAAATTGAGGAGCAAATCCCAAAGGTCATGGAATGTGTCAGTACATGAAATTACAACATAAAAGTAATAACAGATAAAAATAAAATGTTTATGAACCCGAAAACAGTCCATACATAAGCTTAAGTAAACTCAATCAACAATACAACAAGAATCAGCTTAATTTTTCAAGGAACTCCTCGGCAGAAATGAAGGAGTGACCCTTGAGGAAACTCTTCAGTTTCGATTTGAAAGCACATGGATTACTGCTAAGATTTTTGAATTCAAGTGGTAGCTGATTGAAAATGGATGCAGCAGTACACTGCACACCTTTCTGCACAAGAGTTACGGAAGTCCGATCCAAATGCAGGTCTGATTTCTGCCGATTATTAACTGAGTGAAAGTTGCTTATTCTTGGGAATAAGCTAATATTGTTAACAAGAAAGGACAATAAGGAATATGTATATTGAGAGGCCAATTTCAAAATACACAGATTTGTGAACAGAGGTCGACAAGAGGTTTGTGAACTTACAGCTTTTATTGTCTGCACCGATGGTTTCTTAGCCAAAAATATCATTTTAGAATGGGAAGAGTTACCCCACAATATAATACCATACAACATAAGTGAATGAAAATAAGCAAAGTAGACTAATTATCGTGTTGGGTGATCACTCACTTCAGATACCGTTCAAATAGTAAAAATGGTAGCATTAAGTCTTTGAAGAAGATCCTGAACATGGGGTTTTAATGACAGTTTACTATCTATCTGAACACCTATAAATTTGAACTGTTCAGTTTCACTAATCATATGCCCATTATGTAAAATTAAAACGTCAGGTTTTGTTGAATTGTGTGTTAGAAACTGTAGAAACTGAGTCGTATGGTGATTTAGCATTAGTTTATTTTCTACAGGTCGTGAACTGCACTATTTGAAACAGCGCGAATGTAACACACAACATCTTTTACTACCAAGCTAGTGTCACCAGCAAACAGAAATATTTTAGTTACTCTTAATACTAGAGGACATATTATTTATATAAATAAGGAACAGGAATGGTCCCTGGGGCACCCCCCACTTGACCGTACCCCACTCAGACTCCATATCACAGCCATTCTCAACATTGTGAATAATTACATTTTGCTGTCTGTTGCTAAAGTAAGAGGTGAACCAGTTGTGAGTTACTCCCCATATTCCATAGTGGTCCAACTTCTGGAGCAATATTTTGTGATCAACACAATCAAATGCCTTAGTTAAATCAAATATATGCCTAGTGTTGGAAACCTTTTGTTTAAGCCATCCAGTACCTCACAGAGAAAAGAGAATATAGCATTTTCAGTTGTTAAATGACTTCTAAAGCCGAGCTGTACATTTGATAGCCAATCATGTGATATAAAATGATCAATTATCCTTACATACACAGCCTTTCAATAACTTTAGCAAACACTGATGGCATAGAAATAGGTCTAGGATTATCTACCTTATCCCTTTATCCCTTTTTATAAAGCGGCTTTACTACTGAGTACTTCAATCGTTCAGGAAATTGGCCATTCCTAAAGGAAAAACTACAAATATGGCTAAATACAAGGCTAACTTGTGCAGCACAGTACTGTAATATTCTGCAAGGCACTCTGTTATATCCATGAGAGTCCTTAGTCTTCAGTGATTTAATTATTGACTCAATCTCCCCCTTGTCCGTATCACAGTAGAGTAACTAAATTTTTATTTAATTCATCAGCAATGCTCAGAAAATGGTTGTTAATTACCATACATATATCTGATTTATCAGAACAGAAATATTTTTACTACAAACTGACTTTATATCAACGACCTTGTGCTGCTGATCACACACTTCCTTCACAACTGACCGTATGGTTTTAATTTTATCCTGTGAATTAGCTATTCTATTTGTATACCAAATACTCTTTGCCTTCCTAATAACATTTTTAAGTACCTTACAATACTGTTTGTAATGGGCTACTGTTGCTCAACTACTTTTAACATTTTGACATAATTCCCACTTAGTTCAGCATGATATCCTTATCCCACTAGTTAGCCACTGGGGCTGTCTATTACTGCTAGTGCCCCATTTAGAACATTATAATGGAAAGCAACTCAAAGAGCATGAGAAATATTTTAAGGAAAGCATTACATTTATTATCTATGTTATTGACACAATAAACACCCTGCCACTCTTGTTCTTTGACAAGGTTTTAAAAAAAATCTCTATATTGCTGCTGGATTAACTGTCCTACATAGTTTGTAATTATATGTGACATTTGTTTGAGTACAGAAGCCTTTTAGTGTTAAAATTTGTGCATCATAGTCTGAAAAGCCATTCACCCTTTTACTAACAGAATGCCCCTCTAGTAATGAAGAATGAATAAAAATATTGTCTATGGCTGTGCTACTGTTCCCCTGCGCCCTAGTTGGAAAAAACAGTCCGTGTTCACAGTTTAGTCGGCATCACCTTGATGACGTGCACCTCTGTGACATTGCCTTGCTTGCAGCTATGTGAACCAATGAAGACAAAATCCCACTGAGTTCTACTGTATACTGTGAAAGATAGATTTCAGCATGATGTTTGTTGAGAAGATCTAGTCCAAGAATTGCTGAATACTCTTCACCTACATACGTTAACATGGCCATGTACTTCTGGAACTACCTAGTTTCAATACTGAAACTGAACAATGTTGAACCCAACGACTCTACATTATTATCACCCACTTCATGCAATTTGTTATTTGGGGACCCAGTCTCCTCTTGCTTACAAGGTCCAGACTGACAACTGATACATGCACAGCTATGTCCACCAAAAATTTGTTTTCCTTGCCTCTTACACAGCCTGACAAGCAGAGTTCTGTCTGTGCATCTATATTTGCAATGCTATGTCCTAGTGAGAATTTATTGTGATGGTTGAAATAAATCTCATTTACATTTAAAGGCTGCTACTGATGCCATTGCTTTCCCTTCCTATTCTTCCCACAATCCTGTGCTCGGTGTCCAGTTTGGCCACACTTGTAGCATTCTGGCTGCTGACACTGCTTCCATACCTACCCTTTACATCTGCACCTGTAACATTCCAACTGTGCAGAAAGAACTGCTGTGGGCCATATTTGTTCTAATCTCAGTGTCAGATTCCTCTAATTGCTTTGTGACACTAAGAACTGCAGTTAAATCCACTGGATTTTCCATTCTTACCCTGTGTGACATCTCTGTGGAGATACCAAATAGAAAAAATCCAAAGCCCTATTTTTGGCTTCCCACAACAAGACACTATCTTTTTTCGCATTTTGCGTCAGTTGGCATGTTTGTACAGTGATCCTCTGGATCCTATCTGGAAAGGTTTCTGCAGACTCATTATATTTCTCTGCTACGGTACTCAATTTTTTCCTAGAAAAAACCTTGTGTTGTTCTGTTTTTGATAATTTTCTCGTAACCTGTCACTTAACCACTGGAATGTTTCTGCCTTACCATGAACTTCACAGTACAATATGTATGTATTTGCTTCACCTGTCAATTGTAAATTAGCCACGTGGAGAGTAATCTCATCTGACCTACCGCTCATTGTGGCGGTAGCCCTAACATTGTCAATGAATGGTGTATGTCCTCTGCTGCGATGCCAGAAAAAGTTATTACAGGGTGTTCAGCATCCTGGAAAACAGGGAGTTTTTTTGTTGTGGAAAACTTGGGGAACTCAGGGAATTTTTGCAGTTTTCTTAAAAACCCTGGAAAAGGTATGGTGCCTCATTTGATTTTGGGCACAGGCATTTGCTTGCCTTCTGCTTGGCTTGATGAAGTGCCGTGCTCACTGTTCACACTCTGCTCAGTGCTGTGAGACCACCCTCCGCCATGGTTTTGGCATCCTCCAACCCCTCCCCTCGCTCAGTCCAGTGCAGTGGCCAGTCAGCCAACACGTCCTGGCAGAGTCCAGACAAGCTGTGTGGAGGTATGTTGTTGTTGACATTGAATAGCTTGCATGCCTATCACTGCAGCCTGGCCTTGCTACTCTTGTTCGTTGATGTGTCGTGATTTTTTGTATTTGTGACACAATGTGACCAGCAAGGATCTGTGATGAAAATTTGGTGTGACTTACATTTATATCTGTGCAAACATACTGCCTTATTTGCTAACATGATGTTATCACGAAGATGTGTGCTTTTAGGGGAGTTTTTGGCCTATTCAGATATATTTATTTTGAACCAGGAATACTAGAGCATTATAGGTTTGCATACAGTACATTTTTTTGGGATACATACCGAAAAATTACTGTTGTACATGCCAACAGCTCTCAGTCTAATTGCATTGTATATGAAAAAGATTGATTATAGAACGAGCAGTTATTGGGCTTTGTTGTGCAATTGTTTGTTAAGTTAGTATTGAGATGATGCCTGCAGTGCAGTGTAGGTGGCCGGAGGGTGTGTGGGGACTGTGGGCGTAGATGCCTAGGACATGGAGGGGAGGGGGTGACTCTTAGCGTCTTTTCTATCCTCACTGGCTAACGTCCACAATGCTGGTGAGAGTCTTAGTCAACATAAACTACTTTCAGTTACTCACATGCAAGGAAGATTTTATTACCTTATTTTGGATCCACTCAGGGAGAGATGTAGACAAGAAGGTGGGGCGGAAGCTGCTCATAGGAAATAAAAATGCACAGGTCGGGACATTTTTTAGTGGCTTTCTTTCTTTGTGAACTCTTGGCCACATCTCGCTACTTGTTCAGGTGCGGTGCTCTCTAATGCATATGTTACCTCAGATCTTACTTGATAAACTGGAAGTGTGCATTCAACCCCTGCTGGACTGAGGATCCAGAATTTAGATGGCTCACAAAGCACACGTGTGAAAAATTCAGTGCCTGTAAAACCAACTTCTCACTCAGCAGTATAGGCAGCAGGCCTTGTCCGGTTATACTAGGAAAAGAAGCGTGCTGGGCTTGAGGCTACTAGGAAAGTTAGTGTTTATATACGTGCTAATTGCCACAAATGGCCATGGCCTCAATGCTAATGCAGCAGACGTAGCCCCTGCAGAGCCACCTGCCATCTCTGGATGCACTCAGGTGATTGTTATCTCTGACAATGGAAAGGACAATCCTGATGGTGCCCTTGATTTGGGGGTGCAGGTACACTGGAAAATAAAATTATCAGTTTTAATGAAGAAAAGTAGTATTTCTAATTAGCCTCCATGTATTTTTAGTCTGCAGGGAGTGCATCATGCAGTTGTGATGTGTACCAGCAGCCAGGTGTTACCCCAAGGCAGTTAAAACAAGCACCTTGTGCGGGAACTTCTGGACAACAACCAACAATGCTAGATTACATGCAGAGGGATGCTGTAAATGAAGGCAAAGATTCATTTGTGTCTGTTGGCTACTGCATGACTCCAATCTTCTCAGGACACTGGCATGTCGTGAATCTCTTCACCAGATTTCCCAGACAGTAACATTGCCTCCAAAATGCAGCTTCAAAACCCAAAAGTAAGTTATGGCATTGTGTTTGGATGGGAGCCATTTTTCACTAAACAAATACAGGAGAGTGTTGCTGCCTGGTACGTGCTAGTGATTGAGATTGATCTCTTTGTACAATTTTGGGATAGTACATTGAACCAGATTTTGAGCAGATATCTCACTTTAGTGTTTTTGAGAAAAAGTACTGCAAAATATTTAGTTGAAGGATTTGAGGCAGGTGCATCCCAATCTGAGGTAAATTTTAAAAAGGCAAGTTGTTTAGGTGTCCATGGATGACCCTAATGTTAATAAGGCATTCCTAAGAGAGCTAGAAAGTGAAATCAAAGTTGAGGGTGATCCAGAGGGTCCTATGTTTTTGGGCTTTGTGACATGTGACATGGTGACTTTAATACAGGTTGTACTAGCATTGGTTTGACTCTTGTTTGTTAAGTTTCTGAGATCTGTACGTAATGCATTTAAAAATGCTCCCTCATGCCAAACTGATTTCAATAATATTACAAGCACCTCTGTTTTTCAACAAACATTTTGTGCTGTTTGGTGGGTGGAAAATAAAATGGTATCAGTCTGGACTCAGCAGATATTAACGTATCTTGGCATTCCAGAATGAGTGACTTGCATTTATGAAAATTTTGGATATATTGCTCGCCTTTACAAAGGTCACTCCATGTTTAGTCCCAGAAGTGGCAATTAATGCTGACCATGAGAAGAGACAATTAGACATAGCATTGGCACATCCCACTACCTTAAAATGCTTTGGTGGTCAGGAGGCTGACGTCATTGCCCATGAGTTCCAAAATCTAATGGAGATCGTGTCAGTGAAGGAAATCCTCAAAAAATTTGATGGGGATGGTGTTTGCATCAGTCAGTTCTGGCTGATGGTCATCAGGCTCATAATTGGACATGAAGATGTGAAAAGCTTTATCAAGGTCTCTTTCGGTCTCTTCCATAGCAGTGCCAGCCGTGAGAAAGAGGTTTCTCTGACGATTTCATTCTGGTCAAAAAATTGACTGAAGCCTCTCTCATAGATGATGGTGCTGTTCACGATGCAGTCAGGGTCACTGGGGGTGATGGATATGTAACTATCACAAAGCAGTTAATACACAGCCTCCATAATGCACATGGTAGGTACACTGAAACAGGAGCAGAGAAAAGACAGCTGACAAGTCCTCAAAAGGAAACGAGAAGAAGAAGAAAGTGATTAGAGAAAAGCTAAGAGCACTACCAAGTATGAAAACAAAACTCATGGGAAGTGCTGAGAAAGAGGTTTCTCAGATTGAAGTCGTAGTTCTCTCACTAAAAACTACCTGCTTGTGACTTCACTTAATGTCCATGTATGTGGCCTTACCAGGCTAGTGTATTATTGTTTCTCCTATAGTCATTTTGTTCAATTGGTATTTAGATTTTTTCCTCAGATCTCTTCAATGAAAGGGTAATTTTTTACTGAAATATTTAATGCTTTTCAATTTTATGTCTGTCTGCTCCCAGTAGCCGAGTGTTCCTAATTGACCACCCATCAGAACCGTGAATATGACCCCCAAGAATAGATACATACTTGTGTTGATCCATTATGCCTTTTAGAATGATGTAATCACCCAAGGAATGCCCAAAAACATTCGCCAGAACATAACACTTGGTCCTGGATCCTTCTCATGATTGTTGCTGGGTGTTTGCTTTCAGACATTTTATGCCTGCACGCATACAGCCACCTATTTGATGTAGCATAAAACTCGATTAATCTGAAAGTTCACCTGTTGCCACTCAGTGGACATCCGGTTGCTGTATTGGTGTGCAAGTTCCAGCCTTTGTCCTCAATGAACAGCAATCAGCATAGGTGTGTGGACTAGGTGACTGCTACAGAGGTTTATACGCAGCAATGTTCACAGAATGGTCATTGATGAGGCTTTGTTGTTAGTGCTGTGGTTTATCTGGGCAGTCAGTTGCTGAATACAGGGTGTGGCACTTAAATACAGACAAATTTCAATTTGAATTTCCTGCCGTATCACAGTTCCACCAGAGGTAGTGGTTGATGTTGTTGAAAGCCGTAGGCATCTAGTAAAGAGTTAGAACCTCGAAATGACAGAGATGTTACAGACAAGTGGGGAGTACAACCGTAGAGTCGCAGTTATCGAAAGCCTTCGTGCTAGGTGTTCGCCCACTGAAATAGTTAGATTCTTCAGGTACTCGAGATCAACTATTTATGATATTGTGGCCAAGTATAATGATTCGGAGAACTCTGGGTAAGGTTCTGCTAACCTGGTGGGTTAACCTCGTTCGAGGAAATACGTCACGAACTGCGGCAGTCGTCGAAAAGGCTCTGGCGCTGATTTTGGAGGACCCGGGGCCATCACTGAGGAAATTGGCATCAGTATTGAGTGTCAGCAAGTGAACAGTGCATCAGAAGTTAGAGGAGGACCTCATACGAGCCATTTAGTCCAAAACGCTCTCGTATAACGTTGACATGTTCTGGTCAAAGGAGTTATGGCCTACGAATAGCTTGGATTAGAGCCCCCTCAATTATTATGTGTAGACCGTAGTTGAAAGAGTTACCAGTAAGATGAGGCACCCCCATCTGTACACGCCACTACTGAAGCAGCATCCACAAATGTGGATAGCGCTGTTTTAAAGAGCACATGCAATTGCTTCAGGACGAGATTGGAGGCAGTCAATGTGGCTGAAGGGGGTTGCATCGAGTAATGTTACTCTTGAAGGATAACACTACTTATAAATAAAAGAATTTTCATTTTCTTTTGTATTTTGTTGTAATAAATTTGCTTTTTAAAAAATGTTTCATTTGTCTGGATTTAAGTGCCACACCCTGTAATTGGGCATCTATTCACCCATACACACCTCCATAGCTTTTGTTCAACCCAATCTTCTGTGGCCTGTGGTGCACCACTGTTACGTCTACTCCGGTTATGGATAGTGTCATTTTGCCATGGACAATATACTTTAACCATGCGTCTATCTCAAACTACAATTCCATTTTCAAAGTCTGTTAATTCCTGCTGTGGGGCCATAAGAATGTTGGAGACCTTTTCATATGAAACATTTAGTACAAATGACAGATCTACCAATGCACTGCCCTTTTATATCTTGTGTATGTTACACTTCCGCCATTTGTATATATTCATGTTTCTATCTCATGGCTTTCATCACCTCAATGTATTACCCAGCTACTGAATGACTAATATATGCTCTGTCACTGCTACAATAATATAATGAATAGGGAGCTTCGATGAGCCTTTACTAGCTAACTGTTGGCTCAGCTGTTGGTTCTAGTCCATAAGCTGTAAGTGGAAGACAATGATGGTTGACACCGAGATTTTTGATAGGTTGTGCAAGGGGTGAAATACATGAGATTTAACTTCCCTGACTTTTTACATGCTTGAATTAATATAAAATAGTTATTTACTGCAAGTTCCTCATGTAACATGATTCCGATGCATTCCATAGTCTCCTGGCACCCACTATTCACTAGCTAGTGTGAACTAGAATGGGCTACATAATAAATTTTATGTTGATATTTGAACATGACTGTTGTATTAATAATTATAAACATAATTTATTTTCTATTATGTAGTTATTGTGAACAGTGATTGCATTTTCATGTGTTGCAGCCCCTTCCAGCTAAACACACCTTAATAGCTCAGTTGGATCGGTACTCAAAAGAGTTCATTATAGCAAGAATGGCTCTTCTCCATCGCTTTCTTAATAGAATTGCAAGTCATCCTGTTCTGAGCTGTAACTTGAGTCTCAAAATATTTCTGACTGCAAAACCATCAGTGAGTATATAAAATGTGTGGTGGATCTTTCTGTTGACAGCCCTGCATGTAATAGTAATATTTTATTCATTTATTGCTGCAGGAATTTTCAATACACCGTAAATGCCGACTCAGTCTTCTTGGAAGAGTGTCAAACTCTTTGCAGAACTTGGCTTCAGTGTACATGATGCATCAGAAGAATTCAGAGTTTGACCGTATTAGGGACTATTTGACATCACTTGGAGAAAAACTTACAAATATAGACAAAATAGCACAAAGGATTCAAAAGGAAAGACAAGGTAAATGTAAATGTGCTAACTTAATTTCTCTCTCTCTCTCTCTCTCTCTCTCTCTCTCTCTCTCTCTCTCTCTCTCTCTGTGCACATGCATGCACACACGTATGCACGTGCATGTGTACTATGTCCTCTTTGCCTTTATGTTGTTATTTACTTGTAAACATCCCTGTTTCACTCACAGATGGAGTGAGGGGAAGAAAGATTGTCTACAGGTCCCTTCCAAGCCCTAATTTCTCCTATCTTGTCTTTGTGGTCTTTATGCAAAATGTACATTGGCAGCAGTTGAATCATTCTGCAATCAGTCACAAATGCCAGTTCTCTGAATTTTCTCAATAGCATTTTGTGAAAGGAATGTCTTCCCTCCAGGGACCCCTCATTTGGGTTTACAACCATCTCCATAGTACTTGTGCGTCGATCGAACCTACCAGTAACATATCTAGCTGTACACCTCTGAATTGATTCAATGTCTTCCTTCAATTCGAGTGGGTAAGGATACCAAACATGAACAGTACTCAAGAATGGGTTGCACTTATGTTGTATACCCAATCTCCTGTATAAACGAGCTACACTTTCCTAAAATTCTCCCAATAAACTGAAGTTGACCATTCACCTTCCCTACTCCCAACCTTATGTGCTTCATCCATTTTATATTGGTTTGCAACATTATGCCTAGATCCCCCCAGGGGGTCCACAACTCTTTTTGTGGATACATGCATAGCGAGCACGGGACCCCGAGCTAATGTGGCCCTCCTTCCTTTCCGGGCTGCATACCTACCTTTTCCGCATCCTTCCCCATCCCCGTCTCTGCCCCCCCCCCCCCTCACCTCCGCCTCTTTCCTTCCCTTTCTCCCCCTCTGGGCTCTGGGAGTATGTTTTGTGCCTACGTCTGGAGACGGACGCTCGAAAATGTAAACTAGTCTCTCTTCTTTGCTTTCTCTGCTGGCAAGTCTTTGTCCTTCCCTTGTCGTTCTCTTTTCCTTTCCTCTTCTCTTTACCCATTTCTCCGCTGCGGCATTTGAAACCACTCTTCTTTTCTTTCCCTTTCTTTGTTTCTCCCTTTCTCTTTTTTCCTCCCTGTGCGTGTCTGAAGGCCAACCCACGCATTCCCATGCATAGCTGGTGACGAGGTAACGCGTAATTCCCCATCCTGAGTAGACAGGTAGGACACGTACGTACCCTCTGGTAACGGCCAATCCCAGGGAGGAGTGATTACCCGAGCTGATACCTTCCGAAAGTGCCGATTGGTCCCTCCATCCGTTTCTCGGGAGGTGTGACCTGAGGTGTGAACAATCATCTAAGGCGGGAGTGCCCTCAGCGAGGGCCCCCACAAGGAAGGAGCATGCCATCGGAGACGCCGGTAATCATGGGGGGATACTTCCGCAATGGTTTCCTCATAATCTACTATGTCTGCTCACAAGCGTAAGTTCAATGAGTCTCAGCCACGGACAGTTCTTCCATCGTTGCCACAGTTCCTTGTTGTTTCTCGGTCTGACGAAGGTCACGACTTCTCCATGGTGAACCCTTTCATTATTCAGAAAGGTGTCGACGCAATTGCAGGTCCTGTAAAGTTTTGTTCCAGATTACGAAATGGCACCTTGTTAGAAACAGTCAGTGCCCTCCAGGCACAAAAATTGCTGCATACTTCACTGCTACACACCTTCCCTGTCCGGGTAGAAGCGCACCGCACTTTAAATTCATCACCTGGGGTTGTTTATACACGCTCCCTTGACGGATTGTCCGACAAGGAAATTCAAAACTACCTGTCTGATCAGGGCGTCACGGCTGTTCATCGAGTCATGAAAAGGGTTGAGATGAACATTGTTCCAACCCGTACTGTCTACTTGACATTTGACAGAGTTCAACTCCCATCGAACATAAAAGCGGGCTATGAGATAATTTCCGTTCGCCCTTGCATCCCGAACCCTACGCATTGCTATCGGTGCCAGCGGCTCAGTCATACCAGCCAGTCCTGTTCCAATCCGGCCAAGTGCGTTATGTGTGGCAAAGATGCCCATGAGGGTGCTCGTCCACCTCCATCCCCTCGTTGCATCAACTGTATGGGTGACCACACTGCTTCCTCTAGAGATTGCCCCATTTTTAAAGACAAACGGCTCATTCAGGAAATCAGAGTGAAGGAAAGGGTGTTGACCTTTGCTGCTCGAAAGTTATTTGCCAGTCGAAAGCCCACTGTGCCTCACACAGGTAAATACAGCACTGTCCTTGCCTCCCCTCGGCCAACAAAGGAGGCAGCCACTCAGACTTGTGATCTCACCTTTAGTGCCACGATCGTCAGATCGGCCAGCACAAAGATCGCCCGTTCAGCCTCCCCACTCTCACCTGCTCACTCTATGGCTCACCTTTCATCGGGTTCTGCTAAATCTTGAGCCCCAAAATCAGACACCCGGACTTCCAAAAAAGAGCCTACTTGTGAAGATTTTTTACGTACCCCAACTTCACAACCATTGGTTCCTCCTTCATCTCAACGCTTTGTTTCCAAAAAGGCTAATTAGAAACCCCGTTCCTCTCCTTCTCTGCCACAGCGTGTCTCATCTACAGCACCGCCTGGTGGTAACTGCCCTCGGCTGTCTTCTGTGTCGCCGAGGCGCACTGCTGGCAGCCGATCAACCAGCTGATCACTGGTGGCAGGAGCTGCTCCTGAACAACCTATAGATCAGGATCTTCTGCCTTCGGCTGAATGCCGTTCCACGCTGTCGGCCACAAGCTCTGAGCAGTCGTTGAGTTGAGGGCAACCTTGGTCACATTCTTCCATTTTCTGTCCACCCTATAGCCGGCCGAAGTGGCCGTGCGGTTAAAGGCGCTGCAGTCTGGAACCGCAAGACCGCTACGGTCGCAGGTTCGAATCCTGCCTCGGGCATGGATGTTTGTGATGTCCTTAGGTTAGTTAGGTTTAACTAGTTCTAAGTTCTAGGGGACTAATCACCTCAGAAGTTGAGTCCCATAGTGCTCAGAGCCATTTCTGTCCACCCTATGTCCATTATCCATTGGAATATCAGCGGCATTCGAGCCATTTCCCCCATGTTCAGTCAGTCCAATTTGATCTACCCTCTGTTGAAGGCACTCCAGCACATGGAGGACTCTTGATTCTTCTCCATGATACTCTCCATTATCACCCAATCCCCTTACACACTTCCTTCCAAGCTGTCGCTGTTCGTCTTTCCGTTTCTGGATATACCTTCTCTCTTTGTACTGTCTACATTCCATCGTCCACACCAATGCCACGAGCTGATCTTCATCTTCTTGGTCAGCTTCTGCCCGCCTATTTACTGGTTGGGGACTTCAGTGCTGGGGTGATCTCCGCATCCTTGTCCGCGCAGCTGACTATTGATGGACGTCTTCCACCAAGCGGATCTTGTTTGCCTCAACACTGGGGACCCTACGTTTTTGTCTGCCTCCACGACAAATTTCTCTCATTTGGACCTTTCGGTCGGTACTGTTCCGCTAGCCCGGTGCTTCGAATGGTTCGCTCTTGCTCATACACACTCGAGTGACCACTTTCCATGTGTCCTTAGATTGCAGCCACAACTGCGATATATATGCCCAAGACGCTGGAAGTTTGCCCAAGCCGATTGGACACTTTTTTTCGTCTCTAGCGACATTCGATGACCGTCACTTTCCTAGCGTAGACGATGAGGTCACTCATATTACAGAAGTTATTCTTACAGCTGCGGAACGTTCAATACCTCCGGCGCCCCCCAGTTCCTTGGTGGAACGAGGCATTCCATGCCACAATACATGAGCGGCGACATGCTCTTCGCGCTTTCAGACACCATCCTACTTTGTCCAACTATATCCGCTATAAGCAGTTCTGTGTGTGATGCCGTCGCGTCATCCGCGATAGCAAGAAGGCAAACTGTGACTTCTTTACTAGCTCCTTTAACACCTTCACTCCCTCCTCGGAAGTTTGGAGTTGGATTCAGGGATTAACTGGTGCGCCTAGTTTCTCCCCAGTCTCTGGGCTCACTGTCGCGCATGATAAATTAGTGGACCCCGGCACAATTTCTAACTCATTGGGTCAACACTTTGCTGAGATTTCGAGCTCTTCAAATTACCCGCCAGCATTTCTCACAAAGAAATGTGCAGCGGAAGTGCAACCTCTTGCCTTCTCCTCGCAAAATCGCGAAAGCTACAATACTGTTTTCTCCATGTGGGAACTCCAACATGCACTCTCTTCTTCTCGCTCTTCCGCCCAGGGCCGGATGGTATCCACATCCAAATGTTGCTGCATTTATCATACCATAGTCTCCGCTACCTTCTTCACCTTTAATCGAATTTGGACCGACAGTACTTTTCCCAGACGATGGCGGGAAGCTATTGTCATTCCTGTCCCGAAACCTGGAAAGGACAAACATCTCCCCTCTAGCTATCGCCCCATTTTTCTCTCAAGAGTAGTGTAAGGTTTTGGAGCGTATGGTGAATTGCCGTTTAGCCTGGTGGCTGGAGTCCTGAAGTCTAACACCTGCCCAATGCGGTTTCCGAAAGCATCGTTTTGCAGTTGACCATCTTGTTGCTCTCTCCACTCCCCACTGCTCTCAATTGTGGACGGTGAGACACCTTTTACTCGAGTGCCCCTATTTTACTCTGTTACGCACCCGTCTACAGCTGTCGCTTGATATATCTTCCATTTTAGCGGATGACATGCGATCAGCCTATCGCGTTCTCGAGTTCATTAGTGCTAGTGAGATGACGTCAGTAATTTGAAGCCCTTTTTGGGGACAAACAAACCCCCTTCTATAATGGTTTTTTAAGCTTTCCTTCTGTTTTTGGTTTCCCCACTTTTTTGAGTTTTGCTCCCATTGCTTTTTTTGTCACAGACCAGGCACTAATGACCATAGCAGTTTTGCGCCCTAAAACCATAACAGAAAAAGTCGATTTAACCGCCATTATAGTGGATACTCTACAATCTTCATAGTAGATATGACAACGACCAGTCATTAATAACTACCCAAAACTGCATCGCAATGAAATTACTAGTACTCGCAGCCGAACTAGAATTGTCATTTCACAGATTAGAGCACAGGAGTCATAGATACATCTTTTGAAAGGGTAGTGTTATGCCGCTTTAAAAGATTGTATGTTGTACACAATGCCAAAACACTGAAGAAAACATCTTTGTGGTAGAACTGAATCCAAAATTGACCACACCACTAATTCACGATTTTCCTTTGAAAAGTTTTGTTTAGTTACTGCAGAGAGAACACATGCACAATTTTTGTTACAATCCTCCAAAGTAAAAAAAAGGGCAGAAATATAACGTTGCTTATTAGATTGCGTGGGAAAGGTGGCAGCCTGAAGAGTCCCAGTCTGCACCTTCTGTTAAAAATAAACATCCACTGAGGATGATGATCCAACTGGTACCCAAAATTCGTCCATGTGTATAAAGTTTGGGCAGTACACATCTTGTATACTTCATTAGGGTGGTGTTGTGAGATACTCAGTACAGGGTGTATTAAATATTTTTAGTATTATTTGGCAATTGCAAACTTTTGACAGTTATGCTACGGTCATGTATTAGCTTTGACATTCCACAAAAGTTCCTTACCCTGGTATGGCTTACTATCTTGTGATTTACTACCATGTTGATATTTTCTGACTGCGAAGTTCATTTTCATGATAGTTAAGAGTTACTGTGGCACTTAAGACTGTCTTCCATATCAGTCAGTTGGTGTATCTAACAAATTACAAATCGTACTGTTGTTTGGATGCCGTTTTACCCTCCACCTCCCATTTCAAAACGCTCTGCTTGAGTCTGTTCTCACTACAGAGGAAGATAAGAGCGCATACTCTAGTAAGACCACATCAATAACTAATGTAGTTTTATAGTAAAGCGACGTACAGTTTGACTCCAGCTATTCGAGCAGCCCGTTGTGACAAGTTAACATCTCAACTGTTGTGGTTATTTGCTGTTACGGCCTGTTTGATCGAATTTTCATGTGGCAAAGGAAAGATTTTTAACTCTGTGACATCTCAAGAGTAAATGAAGATAGATTTGCCACGGTCATCATTGGAGCTAGCTTACTTTGGTAGCAGTCAGTACGATGGTGATGGAGATAGGACAGTCAGATTCTTGTCACTGTCGTTTTATTCTTGGTGTCAGATTTTAGACTTGTCTTTAAACCTGCAGGAGGAGAGAATGGAAATTAAATATCCAGAGGTATGGCGCAAAACGAGGAGCATTCGTAGTATACACGACGGCAGTACACGTTATTGAGCAAACGGAATTCTACGCATTAAAACACAATAATTTGAAACGTATGCCTAAACCTAACGATAATTACGGATCAATACACTAGCATATATGGTAGTAAAACTGACTCAGCTTTCTAGTGCTCGGGCAGGCTATGTTTCTTTGGTACTCTGTGGTCTTAAATATGTTTCTAAGCAGGAATATACTACAGAGGCTCTCCTGCGAATCCTGCAGAACTAGCACTCCTGAAAGAAAGTATATTGCGGAGACATGGCTTAGCCACAGCCTGGGGGATGTATGTATACTGGTAATAAAAATGATAAAGAGGAGACACATACTTGTATGAAACACGCAATCTACAAACGCTCTTAAAGTGAAAATTGTGTTGGCTGATGACAGTTGATACTTGTCAACCAGCAATTTAAGGGTTTTGGGAATTGTGCAACACCTTCGGTGCAGCATTGAGGAAAAATCCAGTGAGAAGTCAATTGTAATGCGAATTAGCAACTGCTTTACATGAATTATGTTTTGACTGAATATATACCATGAGATTACGTTACTTTATCTACGCATCTTGCCAGAGATGGAAGGGCTCCCTTAGTTTCTTTCGTAGTAAAGTGTATTAGTTTCTCGGCCCACCAACCTAAAATTTAGTTGACTATTTGAAGCGAATAAGGTTTCTAATCAGTGCATAGCAAAACAGAACTTGGGTACGTGAAGTACAGTAGATCTTGCCCAAAAGTTGTCATCATGAAGTATTTGGTGAATTTATATTCCTCACAAGTGTCTTCTAACCACACTGCGTGCCTATGGAATATCGCCTCAGCTGTCGACTGGATTCGTGATTCCCTGTCAGAAAGGTCACAGTTCGTAGTAATAGATGGAAAGTCATCGAGTAAAACAGAAGTAATATCCAGCGTTCCCCAAGGAAGTTTTATAGGCATTTTAGTGCTTCTGATCTATATTGATGACGTAGGAGATAATCTGAGTAGCAGTCTTAGATTGTTTGCAGATTATGCTGTCATTTACAGTCTTATGAAGTTATCAGATGGCCAAAACGAATGGCAAAATGATTTAGATACGATATCTCTATGGTGCGAAAAGTGGCCCTGAATAAGGAAAAGTGTGAAGTTATTCACATGAGTACTAAAAGAAACCAGCTAAATTTATATTACGTGGTAAGTCACACACATCTGAAGGCTGTAAATTCAACTAAATACTTAGGGATTACAATTACAAATAACCTAAATTGGAATGATCACATAGATAATATTGTGGGTAGAGCAAACCAAAGACTGTGATTCATTGGCAGAACACTTAGAAGGTGCAACAGGTCTACTAAAGAGACTTCTTACACGACGCTTGTCCACACTATTCTGGAGTATTGCTGTGTGGTGTGGGATCCACATCAGGTGGGACTGATGGAAGATATCGAAAAAGTAGAAAGATGGGCAGTTCATTTTGTGTTATCGCGAAATAGGGGAGATAGTGACACAGACATGATACTTGAGTTGGAGCGGCAATCATTAAAACAAAGGCATTTTTCATTGCGATGGGATCTTCTCATGAAATTTCAATCACCAGTTTTCTCCTCCAATTGCGAAATCATTCTGTTGGTACCCACCTACATAAGGAGAAATGATCATCACGATAAAATAAGAGAAATCAGGGCTCGCACAGAAAAATTTAGGTGCTCGTTTCTCCCACGTGCCGTTCGAGAGTGGAACGGTAGAGAGACAGCTTGAAGGTGGTTCATTGAACCCTCTGCCAGGCACTTTATTGTGAATAGCAGAGTAATCATGTAGATTTTGTCTGTCTTTCTTGTTCTGTGTCATCCCTTGTTACCTCTGTTGCCTAGTTTCTATTCCTTGTGGGTTTTCATGGTCGTGGAAACAGGGACCGATGACCTTTGCAATCTGGTCCCTTCAGCCCCACAAACCAACCAACCAACCAACCAACCACAGGACACATAGTCAAAAATAGTCACCAAATCTGTTGGCACATTTATCCCATTGTAACATTAGCTGGGCCGGCTGCGGTGGCCGTGCGGTTCTGGCGCTGCAGTCCGGAACCGCGGGACTGCTACGGTCGCAGGTTCGAATCCTGCCTCGGGCATGGGTGTGTGTGATGTCCTTAGGTTAGTTAGGTTTAAGTAGTTCTAAGTTCTAGGGGACTTATGACCTAAGATGTTGAGTCCCATAGTGCTCAGAGCCATTTGAACCATTTGAACATTAGCTGGTAGATTCCATCCTTGAAGAAGCTAGTAGGCTGCTGTCGGATACAGGCCAGGACCCAGTCTCACACTTCATCGTCCGTTGCGAATTGATGTTTTAGAGGTCAAAACACATGAGTCACATGGTGAAAGGTTGAGACGGTACAGTGGATGTTTCAGCATTTGCCACCGAAACTGCTGCAATGTTATCTTCACCGCATTGGCCGTGAGTGGGCAGGCATTATCATATAGGAGGATAATGCCATTGGACAACATGCCTCAGCATTTCGATTTGATCGGTCATCTAAGGTTCTGTGAAGTGGCTTGATAATGCTGGGAATTGATGGTGGTTCCTCTTTCTAGGAACTCTACAAGCAGTGGGCCCTTGTCAAAAAAGGACGATGTCATGACCGTACGAGAACTGGTGTGCATGGCCTTTGATTTCTTTGGAGGTGGTGAAGTCATATGTTTCCACTGCATGCTTTGATGCTTGCTTTCCGGTTCAAACTGATGACACTGTTTCGTCACGTGTGACAGTATGCAACAGAAAGACATATTCCTCCTCATGATAATGTTGCAGATGACACAGACAGTGCCATTCGAGTATTGTGCTGTTCGGCAGTAAGTTAGTGGGGAACCCACTGTGCACACATTTTTGGGAAGTTAAAGTGTTGATGCATTATGGGCGGTGCTCACGCTAATATCCAGTAACCGATGGATCGCATCCATGGTGATTCTGTGGATGTCCTAGGCTAAAGCATTCACTTCCGCAACCATTTCTAGTGTGATGACACAATGAACCTGTCCAGGACGAGCATTGTCTTCCACTGACTCGCGCCCCTCAAGGAATCGTTTGTGCCATTACACAACACTTGAATGACTCAGACTGTACTCACCATACACAGCCTTCATCCATAAATACATTTTACGGCCTCCAGCTCCCTCCTCCTCCAAAAATAGAATCACTCCTTGTTGTTTCTGCTTACTCACCTGCATGTTTGGTAGTGGGCGATAACTTGTGTGACCGCCTTCTCTTCGGTGTGAAACCACACTGGCGCTATGCAACACCAAGTGGAATGCACGCGTCAGTCTCTCTACCAGTAGACGGGCACCACCATACCTGCTGTTACGGGATGCTACCTTGTGTGTAAGGCAAAGGTAGACACACTAGCCAGGTTTCATTTGAATGAGCCTCATATATCCAACCCCACCATGCTGTTTCAGCAGGTGAATAAAGCAAATTAATTAATGCGCTTCAAACCATTAAGCCTGTACCTTCAACGTAAAAAGAGAAAATGTACATAAAATCAGCAGATTGGGGAAAAATTGCATCACACCACAAATGGGCTTTCTGTTAAATTATGATCACAGCAAAGTTGTACTTGGTCAGCCTGAAGGAACCAAAAAGCTCATGATGTAAACTACTGGTTTCCACAAGTTTTCCTGTTTGATAGAAGACAAAATGCAAGGAAAACCATCACCACTAAAGGTGCTCTCTCAATACAGGTAAGCATGGGTTCAGGTCATATGTGGATGAATTGATGCCATCAGCACAGGGAAGACCTTTGTGGCTGTCTTGCAGGAAGCATGTTTTAATGACATTAAATGTATCTGCAATTGCAAATATGGACAACTATCAGCTATATAATTAAATGACAGTGAAAATTTGTGCCGGACCAGGATTCAAACCCAGATTTGCAACTTACCGTGAATGTGTCGTACTTCTGAAGAACACGGGCACTACGATATGCTATAGTCATCACATTTTAGGGAGTGTCTATCCATTCAGTATTTAAGAATGTGTGTTGACAAAGAGGAGAGTGCAAAACGGAAATGGCTGTATTTGCTGGTGATTAACTTGCTGTCATGGTGAATGTATTAAGTAGAAAAATACGTAATAAATACTACATGCCTCCACATGATTCCCCTAGGCAAGTCTCCTTGACCTGACAGTTTCAGTGCCCCCTCCCCTTCATCATGTGCAGTAACATAAGTGCACATGGTGCAGTACGGCTTTTTGCAATAACCACCTGCTCTGAAGAGTGAGTTTCAGATAACATTTTGGTTTTGGAAGACATGTTTTTTGACCAATGTAGCACACTTCATTGCTGCTACAGGGTCAGTCAGTCATTGATCTTTTGGTTGCACCCTGGCACCTGAACACATTTCTCAGAGGGAAGTGGTTGATGATCTGTGGTTAACAGAACGCATCCCAATTTGGATACAACTGCCAGACCATGGTGCCTGAAATAAAATGATCAGGATCAGGATGAGGTCCCACCAAGGCAAACTGGGCACTGTACATCTAACTTGCTGTGCTTGGACATTAGGACAGTGTCCAGGGCTGGGCTTATCAAATTAACATCATTCATCATACCACTGAAGCACCCATTCCACAGTCTTCAAACAAGCTATAAAACTAGTCTGTTGTCTGGAAGAGAGGTAAGTGCTGTTACAATGTTGGTGGTTTATAGGTAACACTTCATATGTTCTGGAGCCACCCTATTGAAGAGAACCACATACACATTTGTTTAAGGAGGACAAAATATAACGGAATTATTATGGAGAACTCACATCAGCAGCTCCTGAATACCATAACCTGTTCTACTAAACTAACATAGGTATAGGAAGCAGTTAGTATTATTTCCGAAAGAGGTATAAAATGCTGTATTAATGCTGTAATGAGAAATGGGACTCAGCTGATCAGTAAATGAGTCATTCCATGCCGTGTGGTCTGGAGGTTCCTGCATGACCATCATGAATTTTGCTGAAATTTTGTGTAAACATTTTGTACATGTTCCTTATTGGTAAAGTTTCATGATAAATAATTCAATACTGCTGGATATAGTCATTTGTTTGACCCCGTAGTGCAGCTATCAATGGAGCACCCACAAGTTTTTGCCAAAGTTGAGACATAATATCTTCGGCAATATTTTCTTGAAAGAAACCAAACTAGGCCACATTGTACAACTTTTTGTGTTGTCTTAAGCAAAATAATAAAAACAGATTTCCTGAACAGTTTTCGTATAGATAATTTGAAGAAATGTTGGCCGAAAAAAAATAGACACTCGGAAAAATGTGGAGTTTAGCTTTTTATCCTCAGGAACTAACTGCAGGATCGACACACAACTTTGCACTTAATGACTTACCAATACAAGGTCTCTGAAAATAAAACTTCATTCTCCTACTGCTTTCCATGAGTTACACATTGAGGGCAAAGTTAGTGATTTTTCCAGAAAAAGCAAAAAATGTGTATTTTTGGCCCACTTTCACAAAAAAGTGTCATCTGCAAACTCCTCCAAACCATTTTCATTAGAAAGACCTTGTTCCAAACCACCTAAAAACTAGATTTAGTTCTACAATCTTGAGCTTATAAGGCCACAGAAAGCAATGATAAGGTGGAGTTGCATTGAAAATGGGCCCATACTGCACTGGTACTCAAATTAAATCTTACACACTTTACCAAATTCTACGACTGTTTGGTACTCTGGGAAAGGTAATATCAGTAGTCCTGAGGACTAGGAAGTGAGTTAGTCCAAGTAACTCAAAAAACTTCAAAAAGGAGTGTCTTTTGTGACCACTCATTGTGAAACATTTGTCTGTTTTTATGCTGTACCTACAAAATCAGACTGGTTGTAAACTTAAAAATTTAACTGTGCAGTACCAAGATAGTGGAGACCATGCTAGTGTAATTGTTGCATAACAATTCCAGGCTGCACTGTATAAATGGCCCTCAGGTTTTTCACATTGTATAAATTTTGGTGAAGTTCATAGCAGTCTGTATGACATTTTTTGGAATAGTTTTGTGTTACAGAGAATTGTTAGTATGTCTTTTTATTGTCTAATGTTATTGACATGGTAGTTTAATTCCAGTTTAGGATGTAGCATACTTCATGTTGGCAAAGTTTGTAGTTTATATGGAACATTAGTGTACTGATGAAAAATTGTGCAAATGTGTTGCTATGGTCCATGGTGGCTTAACCACTGCTGGTTCCTTTTAAAATGAGAAAAACCATCATCCCTATCACAATAGGGCCCACACCAAATAGCTTTGCAACAGCAGCCACGGTCGGGTTTATTTATCACAAGTTCCCAAGCCTGATGTGTGTTTCTTTACAGAGGATCCCAAGGCTGATGATGCCTCTCTATAAGTGTGAGGCCAAAGATAGAAGAGGTCTTTTTTAGGATTCTAAGCTTATGTTTACTTCAAGCTGCTTGAGTTTCTTACAGGTTTCATTAATTTGCTGTTGAATGTCACGAGGAAAACTTTACTGCCAGCCATATAATGTCACTGATGGGATTGTGCGGGGAGAAATTTTGATAAGGCAGAACCCAAAAAAATTAGTTTACAGCAGTGATTGCCTCAAATTATTAGAGCCACAAAAAAGAGAAAACTATTCTTTCTATTGGATTCCTTATTCTATATAATTTTTTATAAAAAGAATTTTGAAGAGATGAATGCTGTAGAGATATCTAAAAAACAAAAGCTACTTATGTGCAGTTTTTCTGGCTCAACCTCATTTTGATATTACTTTCCACAGAGAGTTCTAAAACAATTGTACAACTAATAAAATATGTCAGATTTGAGTACCAGCAGAATATGGGCACATTTTCAATGCACCTCCACATTTTTGTTGTTTTTAGGGCCTTAAATGCTCACACAGTAAAACAAACTAGTTTTTAGGTGATTTAGAACATGATATTTCTTATGAAAATGGTTTAAAAGAGTTCTCAGAAGACTTGTTTTTTGTAAAAGTGGGCCAATAATAGCCATTTTTGGCGTTTTTAGAGAAATTGTCAACTTTGCCCTCAGACTCTAAACTATTGGAAAACAGGAGATTGAAATTGTGTATTCTAAGACCTTGTATGGGTAAGTTATTATGTGCAAAGTTTCAGGTGTATCCCACAATTACTTCCAGAGATATAAAAAGCTAAACTTCTCATTTTTTTGAGTATCAGTTTTTTATCCATATGAAATTTGCTCAGGAAATCTGTTTTATTATTTCACTTAAGAGAGTGCAAAAAGTTGTACAAGACTGCCTAGTTTTTTCTCTCATGAAAATATTGCCAGAGATAAGTCTCAAAGGGTGCACTGTTGATTGGTGAAAGTATTGAATTAGTTATGAAACTTTACCAGTAGTTGTTGGGAACATGTGCGAATGTTCACACAAAATTTCAGCAAAATCCATGGTGGTCATGCTGGAACGTTTTCCAAAATTACACCACTTGGAAACACTTTAACTTGATGTGAGACACAGGGCAATTCCCAACTCATTAAAGGAAGCTGTTTTAATATACCATTCTTAAGCCAAAATTCTTGAGTAGCTATCATAGTGTGTCACCTAACTAGCTCCATTTCAACTTTATTCTTGCATTTATCTTCGCCACTTTTCTTCTGGATACAGGAAGTAGTGATATCACTAAGAACCTTACCTTGCTGAAGGTATTAACTGCAGTTTACTGTGGAGGAATTGGGTTGGCTGCTGGGCTGCCACTTCACAATAGACAGCAGCATCTCATGGTGCAACAAATATATGAAATATACACTGAGGTGACAAAAGTGATCGAATACCTCCTAGTATTGTGTGTTGGATCTCCTTTAGTGGAGCAACTCAACATGGCATGGACTCAACAAGACTCTGGAAGTCCCCTGCAAAAATATTGAGCCATGCTGCCTCTATATCCATCCATAATTGCGAAAGAGTTGCCAGTGCAGGATTTTATTCACGGACTGACCTCTTCATTATATCCCATAAATGTTCATGGTATTGACATTCAGTTGTCTGTGTGGTCAAACCATCCACTCAAATTTTCCAGAAAGTTCTTTAAACCAGTCACGAGCAACTGTAGTTTGGTGACATGGTGCATTGTCATCCATAAAAATTCCATTGTTCAGTGGCAACGTAAAGTCCATGAGTGTCTGAAAATGGTCTCAGAGTAGCTGAACGTAACATTCTGAGTCAATGATCAGTTCAGTTGGATCAGAGGACCCAGTCCATTCCATGAAAACTCAACCCACACACAATTATGGAGCCACCAACAAATTTCACAGTACCTTGTTGGGGTCTGCACCACACTCGAACCCTACCATCAGCTCTTACCAACTGAAATCAGACCAGTTGTCAAGAGTCCATCTGATATGCTTATGAGCCCTGGAGAGGTGCTGCAGGTGTAATCATGCTGTTAGCAAAGGCAGTTGCATCAGTTGTTACTTTCCATAGCTCATTACTGCCAAATTTTGCCACAGTGGATATATTCATCATACGTCCCTCATTGATTTCTGTGGTTATTTCACACAGTGTTGCTTGTCAGTTAGCACTGACAACTATATGCAAACGCTGCTGCTCTAGGTCATTAAGTGAAGGCTGTTTGCCACTGCATTGTCCGTGGCGAGAGGTAATGGCACACTTTTGGCCCTGCGGATCTCGCAGTATTGAATTCACTTAAAGATTTCTGAAATGAAACGTCCCGTGCACCTAGCACCAACTACCATTCTGCATTCAAAGTCTGTTAATTCTTGTCATGTGGCCATAATCACTTCGGAAACTTTTCTCACGAAGTACCAGAGTACAAATGGCAGTTCTGCCAATGCATTGTTGTTTTAAACATATGTACACAGTACTGCTGTCATCTGTATATATGCATATCGTTATCTCATGACTTTGTCACTTCAGTTTATTTTGTACCCTGGCACTTGTATGCTGTACAAATTCTCATCTAACCATGGAGTGACTGTTCAGTAACCAGCTTTTGGCATTTCAAGTGCCAGTTTAAGGCACAAATGACAGAAGCTGCTTCTTGAGGCACCTAAGTGCAAGATTTGTATACAGTGTTTATCACAATTAGTAGTGAAAACTGATAAGGGTGAAAGTGTACAGGGGAAAGGGGGTGCCAGATAAAAAGGTGCATGTGTGGAAGAATCTTCTTGAATCAGTCTTGGGTGTTTCTGTGTTGCTACAAATAATTCTTTTAGATGTGTGTGTGATGAGTATTAATATATTACAGAAAACTCAAGCAAATCTACTACTACTTTCTTTTGAGGCATAGAAGTATTTTAAATCTAAGTTTAGAGAATAAAGCAATCCACACTCAAGTTTTAGATCTTTTGTTAATAATTTTTTAAGGTGAGCCTTATAGTTTAATATTATATTTATGGAAAGGCCAAAATGGAGAGACACCTTTGACTATCCACTATTTTTTCCAGATCAAGTCTTCAGCTTCTGCCTACTAGATATGTTTAATGTAAAGGCTGAATTGTGTGTGATCTGTAAGCCATTAGAGCAGATGAGGCTTCTTTGAGGAAAGATCATCTGTTGTGATTCATACAGCAGCCAAAAAGGTGAATTGGTGTGACAGGGTTGAAAATGTGCCGTTCCACTTTCGGCTCCAATAAACTGATGGAAAAAATCATAACACCAAAAAATAATCAGTGTGGAGTAATGAAATTTTGGGAATATATTTGTCTGAGTAAAATATTTAAGTAATTAACACTGCAAGATCACAGGTCAATGTAAGTGCGAGGTAAGCTGTTGCTTGTTGTGTCGTGCAGGTGCCAGACGTCAGTTTGTGGGATGGAGTTCCATGCCTGTTTGCATGGGATAACCCCAAGAATGCTACTATAGTTCAATTCTTTTATCTTGGCGGCTCGTGCATGCCTGCCCAGACGCGGGAGATTGCTGCGTTGCCAGTTGCACGCGCCAAGAGAAGCAGCGCCGTAGTGTCGCAAACTTAGGCGCAGTTTATGAAGTAAAGCCACCAAGGCCGCATTAACCCTTTCGCTACTTCAGAGACGTGCTCCCCGCATTCCGTGCTGTGCGCGATTTTGTCATCACTGCACGACACATGGTGTTCCGACTGCTTTGACACACTTATCATTCGATTCCTCAAAAACTATTTGGCCCAAAAACTTGATTTTTACACATCTTCTTGACTGATACCTTCCCCCCATAAATGACCTAATTTTGTTTCGATGTTCAACGCAGTTATTGTGCAGCATTAAATGTAGCAAACCATTGCACGAAATTTTGAAGAGTTTGCAGTGGTAAAAGTCCATACTTTCCGTATGGTCGATTTTGGTTGGCACTAGAAATTTCATAAAATTACATTCAAACGAATAAAATTCATGAAATAAGACTTCGATATTGTTTTCAAGTAAAGAAAATATGAGGCACTAAACAAGATTTGAACTCAGAATTTTTAACTTAGTAGCCCAACACCTTAACCATTACACTAACGCAGCTCGTCGTTGAACTGGATTCCTGGAGGATTTTAAAGAGTCACACAAAATACCGACAAATACTGTTGGTATGACTATGAATTACTCACGTTTCGTCGAAGTACAATAGGAAATAAACATTTACCGCTGTTCTTTATTGCGAAAAAGCGGTTAGGGAGAATGAATTTCCTTGCTATCGCCTGAATTAGGAGGCTTATTGCTTGTTTGGTTTAATTAGTTAGTAGAATAAAGGTCGGGACACACACGTCCGGGCCGTGTCAGGGCCGAGCGTCGGACGAGTGACGGCCGTGCTCCGGTCCGTCCCTGCAGGGGCCACACGTGACTGGGGCACGCCCGTGTCTTTGTTGTTCCTTGTGATGACTCGGACGCGGTGACCTGTGTTTCTGTTTGTGAAAGCTGTAAAACATGTTCACTAATTTTCGTAATAGTGAATTAGGACTTATAGCACTTCCTTTAGACGAAGAGGGAAAAGAACGAAGGCAAACAAGAAGAAGAAAATTATGGATCCACAGTGCCTGGAAAACAAGACCAGTACAGGGAGAGCTTCGAACATTATTTTCTCATCTCATAGATGATGAGACTAAGTTTTATGAATATTTTAGGATGACGCAGTACACCTTCTGTGAACTTTTAAAGAAACTAGAACCAAGACAGAAAAAACATTGCATTCGGTATATTGCAACAGAAATTTCGAATATTTAGAAGAATCCTTCAGGGAGATCGTAATAACCTTACAATGATTGTGACGGCAGCGTGTGTACTGTACAACTTTATTCGAAAAATGGAAGTTTATAGGGTGCCCGAACAGAGGATGGATCAAAAGGAAACTGCTGAGGGATCCGGAAGATCATCAAATCTTCGAAACCTACCTCGAATTCGTGGGAGATCAACAGATGCTGCATTTGCTGTACGAGAACAACTCAAAAAATTCCTGAACTCTCCACAAGGGACTGTGGAATGGCAAGAACATGTCGCCTTGGCGATATAACGATGACATAAACCAAACATGTGTTTGTAAAATAAAAAGTAAATAAATATCTTTCGGGTATTAAAACTTGTATAGTTTTTATCTTACCTTTGGCTTGTAGATCTGTTGCAGTTGTCTTCCAAACTCTGTCTTTGTACTCGATATCCCTGTAGTTTTCACTTCCCTGATCGTAAAGAACAGGAAACTTACGAACTTCTTCTATTAGTCGTTCCACATCCATGTTTTGTGCACAGAACAGTCTTGCGCAGTTGCACAGCTCACAATACAATTCTACCATCAGACCGTGTCCGTCATGTGAAAAATTAAACACGGCGAATCTCGCCCGGCCCGGCCCTGGCCCGTTGACGTTCCCCGTGCACGGCCCGGTCAAGTGGGGCCCGCTACATTTGTTTTAATGATGTATTTCGTTGTCCGGGTGATGGCCGATACTCGGACGTGTCTCGGCACGGACACGGTCCGGACATGTGTGTCCCGACCTTAAGAAGCAGTTGGTTTAAAGAATGCTTTTTCCAAACTTTCTTTTATAGAAAGTCTGCTATCAAGACATTGCTTTTGTTCAATTGCTTTATTTATGACTGAACGTTTCTAAAACGGAAGACACTCATCCGTGCTCTGTACTGCAGTCGAGCTCTGGCAACGTCGTTCTCTGTTCGTTGGCTGACTGTGTTTTGTGACGTCAGATGCGCAGAAGGAACCTAAACTCGGCCGCCGTCGTAAATGACGCGCACTTTACTGTCACATGAAATCACAACCCAGACAATAACTCCAATTGTAGGTCCATTGTGTCTAACACAAAGACAGGTTGGTTGCAGGCCCTCAATTGGCCACCTCCTGACCAACACACGGCCATCACTGACACCGAGGCAAAAGCAGCTTTCATCAGAAAACACAAGACCTCCACCCTGCCATCCAGTGAGTTCTCGGGTGACATAACTGAAGTCTCACAAAGGGCGCTTGTCAGTGGAATGTATGCTACAGGGCATCTGGCTCAGAGCTGTCCATGAAGTAACCAGTTTGTAACAGTTTGTTGTGTCATTATGGTACCAACTGATGCTCAAATTGCTGCTGCATAAGTATTATGATGTAGTAGAGCAATATGCTGAACCAGATGGTCTTTCCTCCCAGTAGTACCATGTAGCTGTCTGGAGCCCAGTCTTCTTGTGACCATATATTCTTGTGATAACTGCTGCCAGCAATCGTTTACAGTGGTGACATTCCTGACAAGTCTTTCTGCAGTATCGCAGAAGGTTCTGCGATACTGCAGAAAGACTTGTCAGGAATCCAGCTTCTTGTAGCCCTATTACACAACCTCGTTCAAAGTCTGTGAGGTGTTGATAGTGGCATGTTTGTCACCTTAAAGGCATTCTTGAGTAACATCAACTCACCACATCCAATCTCAAAGGTAAATAATGCTCATGACTTTTAAAATGTGTATTTGCATAGTCATAGTGGCACTACTAATCCCACTGTTAAGTGACTAGCAGGAAATTTGAATAATCATCTTCTTTCAGATGTGGTAACATGCCTGCCAACTTTCATTTATGTCACACAACTCCTCGTTGGTGCTGCAATTTATTTTTACCATCAGTGTATTTACAGGATTAAAAAAAAAGCTTCATTTTCTGAGGCTTTTGATGACTTCATTATCCAGAACCTTAAATGTTATTATGATACAGCAAACTATGCTCTTGTTGCTGCTTCAGGTTCTTCATCTGAAGCCAACATGTGGACAGTTTTATTAATGCTGAAATAGATTGTGAAGTCTCACAAGTTTTCATTAGCATTAACATTTCTGTTACTGCCAGAGTTAAATGAGTTGTAGATATGCTTCACAGCATACATGAAAATACTCAATGATCATTGATTGCCTCAATCAAATTTTTCTATTAGAAAGGTTGCTTCTCTGTGCAGCTATGAATCTACATCTTCTCGGAGCATGTTGAAGATACTGATTTTGTCACTGATTGCCATTTAGATTTACTTTTTCTGGGTATGCTTTTTCACCTCTTAAACTTTCTCTTTCACTATTTAGATATATCAATGTAGGACATACTTTTCATTAAGCTGTACAATTTTGCTATCAATATCCACCCAGTCCTAAAGTCTATCATCTGACAAATTTGTCATCTGCTTGTTTAACTGTTTCTCTGTTCACTCAAGGAGATAATTAATCTCCTCTCTTTGATGTATGTAGAAGACGTTCTTTAAGTAAATTTGCTTGTCTCTTAGTAACTCAGTTCATTTTTGTACCACCTCTAGATCCTGCTTATGATGTTGCTTTTGGTTTAACACAGATCACCTCACCTCTTCAGATAGGAGCTATGATAATTCTGCTATTGTTCCACTGCATGTCTAATTCTGTTATATAACTTCTTTTATTACACTTAGAAATGTCTCACAGAATGTTATCAATAATGAGATCACAAACAGTGGCATTTGACTCTGATCAAGAATGGAATCAATTGGATACTGTTTTAAGTAGATTTCATATGCCTTCTTGATCGATGTACATGACAATTGAAACTGAGACAGTCAGTCAAACAAGTGATATTCATGATGTTTTAATTATGACCGCAAAGAAATAAAGTTGTGTAATTAATTTTTTGTTGGTTTGCATCTACATGTCTGCAGTCATGGCACATATTCAATCTATGTACCACAATTCTGTCATGCACTGCCAAAATAAAAAGACGCAGCCTATTGATAAAGTGAAGTATCATTTCATATTTTGTTTTCTGAATTTGATGAAGGACAATGCTGCAACAGTCCATGCAGAATTGATGGAAGTGTGCAGCTGCAGTGCACCATCTTGCAATACAGTGGTTAGGTGACATAGACACTTTCAGTGTGGTCAAACGAGACTGAATGATGAATAACGATGTAGCAGACTATTTCTCTGTGAAGAACCAGGAATCACAAGAAAAGTGGAGGCCGTGATGCTTGAAGACCAGTGTATTGACATTATGAAAATAAAATGAAAATGAAAATTAGTTGTGGATGAGTTTTCAACATCGTGCAAAACATTTTGAACTCGACGGAGGTTGCAGCCAGGTGGGTTCAATACTGTCCACACCCATTCAAAAAGCATGCTAACTGACACAGCATCTGAAATGTTGCAGCCATGTCAGACTGCTTCTAAAGCCACCTAATGACAATGAACAAGTGGTAGATGTAAGATTATGATCCCGAGACACAGAAGCAAACTGCACAGGATAAATATATGGATTCACCACCACCACTACCAGTAAACGTGAAGGTACAACTATCACCAGTCAGGGTGATGCCGGGTGTACTCTGGGACTGCTATGTTTTGGTTCAAATAGATAATGCCTGCAAGAGGCACAGGAGCATACTACAGAAATCTCTGGGTGAGATTACAGGACAAAGTGTTGTGTGAAGCTGCCAAAGGGCTTCTTTTGCTCCACATCACCACCTCAGCTCACTCTGAATAGGACACACAGTAACACATGCTGCTTGTTTGGGCTATCAAATTTCACCTCAACCTGTCATGTTTTCCTGCAATGGCACACAGTGACTTCTTCTTTCCACAGCTGAGAGAGAATGGTCAAAATGCAGACTTCCAGAACCATGGTATCATTGAAGTAATCAGTGGGGAAGATTTCACATTGAAGGGTGTGCAGGTAAAAAAAGAATAACACCATTACCACATATCATGGCTGCAGTTAGATATACCCCCCACCCCCCAAGTCAATACTAAACTTGAGTAAAGTATCACTCATATAACATTTGCAGTGCTGAAATGACTCAGATACAGAACAAAACATCATCAAATGGTGTATGATATAAAGACAAGGTAAACATACACACGAGAAATGTGTGTACTTATTATCAGGGTTATTCCCAATGATGAACTCATTTTCAAAAATTCGTATGTATTCAAGTACAAATCCAAAATTAACAAGATTTATACGAGTTGAAAAGAGGAAGTTTCAAAGTTTTTGGCAGGTGGCGGTGGATGGGCAGTGATGGTTTCAGAAGTGGCTGGTAGAGTTTGGGTGGCAATAGGGCCGTCATTCCGTTTTACTGTCAAGTTGTGTGTGAGATGGCGACGGTGGAGCACAAGGTTTTCTGTGTTATTGAGTTTGCGAAAAGTGAGGTGCAAATTGCAGAGCAGGGGGCATTTCATACCAAATTCAGTGTTCAACAACTCGCAAAAGTATTAGCCATTGATTTAAGCAATTTAAACAGACTGTGAGTGTGTGAAAAGGAAGAAGCACAGGCAATCGCATGTATCAGAGGATGATGTCCAATGCATTCAAGAAAGTTTTGTGCGCATGCCCACTAAGTCTACAAATAGAGCCAGTTGAGAACTTGGAATACCCCAACCAACTGTATGGAACATTCTGAGACCGCGTTTGCTGTACAAGCCCTACCGATTACAACTTGTGCAGGTTCTCAACTCCAATGACAAAGAGAAGAGTCTCGCATTTCGTGGTTATGTGCTAGCAAAGATGGAGGATGACGCATTTCTATAGCGTGTATTTTTTAGCAATAAATCGAGGTTCCACCTTAGTGGAAAAGTTAAGACACAATGTTCACTTATGGGGTTTGGAAAGTCCACATCCTCTATTGCAACACAAAAGAGGCTCTCCGAAGATCAATGTGTTCTGTGTCATAACTCATACAAAGGTTTATGGACCATTTTTCTTTGTGGAAATAACTGTAACGGGAATCACGTGCCTGGACATGTTGGAACAATGGCTGTTCCCTCAAGTCATGGAAGATTCCCAGGACTTCATTTTCCAACAGGCTGGAACTCTGCTCCATTGGCTCTGTGATGTATGAGGCTTTTTGAATGACTCCCTTCCTCAGCACTGAATCGGTTGCAGGGGACTTCAGGACCTGGCTCTGCACTTCCGGTGACCAAGATCTCCTAATCTCACACTCTGAGACTATTTCTTATAGGGCTATGTGAATTAAACTGTTTATATCCCACCTCTGCCAACCACTCTGAACAATCTGCACAACTGTATCACTGCTGCTGTGCACTCAGTAACAGCAGATATGCTTTTGCGTGTGTATGACGAATTTGGCTATCGCGTCAATGTTTGCTGTGCAGCCAACAGTGGGCACATTGAACTTTTCTAACATTTATCACATTTATAATTATTAAATAATTATTAAAAACTAATTCAATACAAATTATTAAATTTATAAATTGATATCAAACATTATGAAAAAAATTTTGAAACCTCATCTTTTCATTGGTATAAAACTTGTTCAGTTTGGATTTGTACTTGAATAAATACAAAGTTTTGAAAATGAGTCCATCATAATCCTGTACTTATAGGACAACCCTGTACTTACACCTCAAATTAATCAGACATAAGAAAGATTTGAGCCCATTTACTGAAAGCACCTGTCACATTTTGAACATGTTATTGCTTACGTGAATAAGATAACCAAAAGCATTAGATGTGTACTATGTTACACTACTGTAAACTTACAATGAAAAAACTTTACTGAAAATTTGGTAGAATTCTCCTTAAGAAAATTTTGAGATATATTTAACAAGGAAAATGGGATCCAGTAGATGGAAAGAGGAAAATTGAAATAAAACAATATTACGAAAGAGAGGCTCCAGCCTCTGTCTACAAAACAGTTCTCATCATTTCCCTGTTGTGAAATTTGATTTATGAACATTATCCTGGTATTAGGAGAGAAAGTGGGTTCTGTTTCTCGAACTTGAGAACTTCGGTATTTTCCTGAATAAGTACCGTGTGTTCATTCATTATGGTTCCCAGAAATAGCTCAATGGGAATTCTGGGATGGTTTCTTTGAAAAGACTGATTTCTTGTCCTATCTTTTTCTAGTGTGAGTATTTGCTGAGTCTGTAATGACTTCATTTTCAGTAAGATGTTGTACATTAGTCTGCCTTCCATCTGTCCAACATTCCTCGCAGAGAAAGAGCTTTGCACAAACTACTTGAATAACTTAACTCAGAAATTGAATTTTGTGTTCCCATATGGTTCTTCAGTGTAGTGTGAAGTACAGGAGTAAAACACGTACAGGTACATATACATTTGCAAGCAATGTCCTTAACAGTCCCGTGGGGAAAAATAGAAAATGAAATGGTGAACCTTGCCTGAGCATTCTTTGGACCACATTGCTCACAACTATGTAGACACCCTTATGCTCTCTAGGAAAACTGACAGCAGGTGTTTCACACTGAGAAACATACGTGCTTCCAGGCAATATGCAACTTGCAAGTGTGTATACATTCAGAAATAAACATGATTTCATTATTTATTGTGGCTTCTGTGGGTGTTGTATCATTTCATAATAATTTTTTGTGGGTTCTCATTATTGATTTGATAGATTGATTTCCTCAATGACTGTGTTTGAGTTACGAGTTATGAAATCATCAAATCATTGAATACTTAAACATCCTTCTATCTACATTTAAGCAATGGATGATTGTGCTGCAAGTTCTTAAAGATAACTTTTGGAATGTACTTTGGTACTTCCTGTACTCGTGGATGTTCAAATTCCAATTACTTGCTTGTAAAGTAATCTCTCTCAGAACAAAATCTGAAAATCTCTCACAGAATAAAAAGGATTAGCAATGGAAAAAATATTCATTACTATTGGTGGTGATTCTTGCTGTATGTTGTTGACGACCTAATTTGTGTGTGTGTGTGTGTGTGTGTGTGTGTGTGTGTGTGTGTGTGTGTAAGTACACCTGAGAACACTTCTGGTGAGGTGTCTGAATGTCTGTAGAGGAATGGCAACCAGTTCTTAGAGAGAGAAAACTAGGCAAGGTAATGATGTAGGACTCTGTTGCACCAGATTAAACAGTCTAATTCATCCCAAAATTGTTTCATGTGTTCATATCAAGACTGGGCAGGTAAGTCCACTTCAGGAATGTTATTGTCCACTTTAGGGATGTTATTGTCAACAGAGTATTGTGCTAAAGAAGCTGTTTTATGACAGGGTGCATTGTCATGCTGAAACAATCATCATTTACAGGCTGTTCCTCTACTATACACAATGCTGCAAAATGTGTTCATATCCTGCATTTAGCATTTTCTTAATGAAAATCAGGGGACCATGAAAAACACCCATATACTGTAACACCGCCTCCTTCATACTATTCCACTTATTGGCATTACTTATGAAAGAAGGTAATGTTCAAGGCATTTTCCAAATCCAAACCCTTTCATTGGATTGCCACACAGTATAGTGTGGTGAATTACTCCAAATGACTTGTTTTCAGTCGTCCACTGTCCAGTGGAGTAGCTCTTCATACCACCTCCAGCTTTGCATAGCCTTGAGTACAGAAATGTGTACTAGACCATTGCACCCCCATTCTTCAGAACTTCCTAGGCACAGTCACTGTGCTAGTTGGATTGCTAGCAGCAATTCAAAACTCCAGCAATATTTTACAACCACACTCCACAATGCTCAATGGTCCCTGTCCATCAGTAAATGAGGTCTTCCTGGTCTTTGTTTAGCTGTAGTTGTTCCTTTGCATTTCCTCTTCAGTCACATCAGAAACAGTCAATTTGGACAGCTTTAGAATTGTTGAAATGTCCCTAATGGATTTGCTACTCAGGTGACGTCTAATGACTAGTCCTCATGAAGTCACTAAGCTCTCCTAACTGACCCAGTCTGCTGTTACTTCTTCTATACTGACAACACAGTACCCTCATTTCCTTTTATACTGGTGACATCTAGTGGTCAATTCCACATTACATAGGGATGTCTCATTAGCTGTGATCAGGTAGTGTATATTAATAATAATAATAATAATAATAATAATAATAATAATAATAATAATATAGTTGTATAACATGATTATTAATTTCAAGGGTTGAGCAGTATAATCTAGTTAAATTGAGTTATGCGTTTTTTCTATCAGTTTTGCTTTATCCAGAAGAATGAATATTCTCTTATCAAGTTGGTTATTTTTATCCTGGAATAATCCTAAAGTGTTGTAAGTTCAAGCCGCTATCTGCACAAATGTTAAGCATGTTCATTACTATCTACTGCTGTAAAAAAACTGACTTTTAAGAGATGTGACTTTGAAATTTTGATAGTATTGTTAATATAATTTGCATAGTTCTGGTATTTTATTTCTTCTTCCCGTATTGCTGATGCACCACAGACAAAAATAAATTGGGTGTGAGAGGAAGGTGGTGATTTCTCATCATGACGATGGAATACCTTGTCCCCTTCCACCCTCTACCACCACGTTCAGTTAATGAAGTTAACTTTCAAATTTTTTGTGTGGTTTGATTTATTAGGCCTAGGTGACATGTACAGCTTTTTCTAGGGAGTGGATTTTATCTTCCAAGTGAAAGTCCGAGAGGTCTGCAAAATACCAGTTGCTGTAATGCCTAAATTTGACCCAAAACAATTCCAGCAACAAATCTGTAACTGTTAGATTACTGGGAAGACAGCAGGTGCCATATCTGATGATGTAGATGTTCCAATAACTTGGTCTCTGTTACCTTTGTGCTGGAACATCGTGTGCAGAAGCATTGGTTGAAAGGAAGAGGATTTATTTTTTTTCTTTCCTTTTGCAATGGAGGCATCTTAAGCACGAGGTCTGTTCAAAAAATTCCAGAACATTCATAATTTTGTGCCAGTGGTGTGGTCGAGCGAAATGCAGTTGGCATCCCTGCACAACCCTGTGTTTAATGTGTAACTGCCGGAAGTTTCATTGTTGTATGTCTGTTAGTTATCATTCAGAGCTGTACTGAGTGCGCGTGCACACCAAATGATGCAGGAAGCCCATGGTGATGAGTAACTAAGCCTTACTCAGTGTTACAAATGGTTCACACAGTTTAAAAATGGCCAGACAGAAGTTAAAGATGACCCTCGTTCAGGACGCCTTTCAACGTCTATCAGTGACGTTGATGTCAGGAACATCAATGAAGTTGTGTGTGCCAATTGAAGACTGACTGTCAGAGAGATTGTAGAAGAATGTAACATTTTAGTTGGGTCATATCATGAAATGCTGACACAGCATCTTGGAATGCAGCATGTTGCTGCCAAGTTGTTCCCACGGCTCATGAATCAAGATCAGAAAGATCTTCACCTTGCAGTCTGTGCTTTTGTATTGTGCAAATGAGAACGAGATGTTCTATAAGATAATCGTAACTGGTGATCAATCGTGGGTCTATAGTTATGATATTGAGATGTGGAAAGGACAAAGATTTGCGACGATAGACGAGACAAAAGAATATTCACAAATGGCGCTTCATGTGACCTGGCAAAAGCCATACCAAGACTGGAAGTGGAAACAATGTCGGGAGTGGTGTATCAATTGTGGAGGAGAGTATTTCGAAGGAGACCATGCACAATAAGTAAAAGGTAAGTATAGAAAAATTTTGTGGACAAATTTATGGAATTTTTTGTACAGACCTTGTATTTCTTCATGCATGTCTGAAAGAACACATGACCCACAGCTATACAGAATACTTCAAAATTAATTTGCTGACAGCAAATTCAGATATCAGCTGTTTTAGGTATAAATCTACTACCCATTACTGACGTGTGAAAATTTGTGCTGGACCGGGTCTTGAACCTGGGTTTCGGACCTTATTGTGGGAGGCTGCCTTAATTACTTCAGCTATCAATACAGGCTTCCTGGACCGACCAAAACTTCCACATGTCACACTGTTTACATCCTTACACTGTTGCCCAAAAAGTCGTCACCATCGTCTGCTCACAACGTTGCTTGGAATCCTGCAACAGGGAAGCAAATAGTGCTAGTGGTACAGGTAACAACTTGCCATATAGTTTGCACTGATCTGTTGGCAGGCACATGAAAATACTGAAAATGTAACTCAGCTTTGCAAAGTAATAACATGTGCAGGTGAACACACACACGGCTACATTGACCCATCCAACGCCAGTGACCTGGCATTGCAGTCCACCTTTGTGTGTGTGTGTGTGTGTGTGTGTGTGTGTGTGTGTGTGTGTGTGTTGTATGACTGTATTGAATTCAGCTGACCATTTATTATCTATCGAAAATGAAGGAGGGCAAATTCCTTATAACCCTTCATCAACTTTCAATGAATTTCTGTTTTCACTGCCCAAAAACAGAATTTTAAGATTTCATATCATCATAGTTTAGCCATTTGAATGAAATGTGTGACACTTCATGCTGTGCTAGGAACTTTTCATCTTGTCATAGTATAGCAGTATTAAGCTCTCATTGTTTCAGAGAATTAGAGTATTGTGACTAGTTAAAATTATGAATTATTTTTTGTCAATCAAGATTAGCAAATCTAAAAATCTTCCGAAAAATTAATGTATTTGTGGTAATGAGCCACATTTTGCAAATATGCTATTATGAGATGTGAACCTCTAAAATATTATTCTTTCTATGTACCTTATAATTCTCACTTGAGTTTATAATTTTCCAGAATATTTATATGAGATGCACCAGATGCACCCTATATTTACCTTGTGGTCTGCATCTGAGCCAGAACTTAGTCCAGTATTGCTTGCTTTAGCAAGTGCTGTTGAACATAATTCTCGTTCGCTGCATAATGTTCTTGCTGCTGCTAACCCGAGCTTTGTACAGGTAAACAATCGTATTTCTACATTATTAATAGTATCTTCAAGAAAGTATTTTTTGTTTTTCATTACTTTTTATATTTTTAGCCACTGAAGGAGTATCTGCTATACATTCAAGCAGTGAAAGAAGCCCTGCAACGCCGAGATGCCTTTGAAATAGAGTATGAGTTGGCAGTGGATGAACTTAAGAAAAAAAGAGCAGAAAAGGAACAGGTAACAAAATCCCACCTAATTAATCCATAATTAACTGTAAGTATTAAAAGTTAACTAATCGGTTAATGTTAGTAAGATTACTTTTCATTTCAAAACAGTCTATCTTCAAATTACATTAGAAACATGTTACCTGACTCTGTTCATCGACTGAAATATATGTACTAGTCCTCTCTGGGTTTTTAAAAAATTCAGTATGATTTCGCAAACAAATAAATTTGAAGAAATGGATTGCAGAATCCTATTTGCTTTTGTGTGTATATAAAAAGTAAAAGAGAGCTGTTATTTGTGATGAAATGTTTTTCAACAAAATATGAACAATATGGGAGAAAATCATGTTAAACAGTCATTACATTGACAGCTTCAGTTGCTGAAGTGAACAGGTGACAGCAGATGTATGGATCAGCATGTTTCATCTGGAAGAGTTTCTTGCTGAAGGGAAGAACAGCAGTGTCTGTTAAAAATAATTTATTTAAATATGCATGGATTCAGGTGTTTATCCTAATGGCAACACTGGAATGAATGTAATTGCACTACAGCTGCAGTTTTGCAAAAGGGGTATTTGAAACTCATAATTTATTTAAAAGACTACTACACCATTTGAAAGAGCAGCCCTTAATTCTATTGTCAATTGTGTTGGAAACTTGCATCAGACTATCTGTTCGATATGAGACAAGTGCTTGACAGTATTAGTTGGGTCAGTGGGCAGGTCATGTGTGGTGTTTGATATTATCAGCATCTTCTGCAGATTGAATTTGAACATAACTATCAGTCTAAATTGGCACAGTGTCTGATTGTACTACTGTACAGACAAGAATGTAATACACTGCCTAACATGATGCAGACTACCCACCTTCTCTGCAATATTATCACAGGTGCTGTATGGTAGTCATCCAAAATGTTTCTTAATTCTTTTGTCATAATTTTCTATAGATGTAGTGGCTGTGAGATACAAGGAAACTGTGAGGAAGTTATGATTAAGGATAATGCTTACTATATCTGTAGTACATCATAGGTATCCTTAACTTTTATTTTGTGCATAATGGTGAACACCTCAGGGAATTTGGGAGAAGTGCCAGGGTTTTAGTTTAGGGTCATAAAGTTTTCTGGAAACCAGTCAGCACCACAAGTGTATTGTTCCTGTAAAGCCTCAAAAACATGCTAAAGTGACATAAATAGATGTGATGTTCAAAAATGTTTCAGCTTCCCACAATTGAATGAGCAATTCACTGAAACTGTGATTGGCTTTAATGGATCTCCAGACATTATTGTCATCAAAGGTAGGTCTACGGAAACTGACAGCAAAGTAGTTTCATGGTGATGTTTCAGGACACAGGTTGCTTGACTGAGTGCAGTTGTTAATGGAGAAGGTGAAACTATTGAAAACCTTTTACTTTTTTTACATCCAGAGGAGTCAAAAACAGCTGATGTGTTGGACTTGACTGAAAGATTATAGAATTTGACTCTAATGCAAAATATCTTGTTGGGGACTGTGGTATCATCTATTGATACCACCCCATGGGCATCAAAGTTGGCAATGTAATTGTAAGTTTCCGTCAGACGCTGATAGTGGTCGCACGGCATCTGCTGGACCCAATGGAGCATGCCCACTGAGCCACATCTCCGGCAGGTTGGTACCACAAGCACTCTTTGCCGCTGCATTATAGGATGGCTGGTGGCAGGTGAAACCCACTCGCGCTTGGAGCATCTGCACTACATGACACTATGTCCAGTCATGGCTCGGAGACCGATGTTCGTGCTTTAGTTCAGAGAGCCTAATAATTGTTGATATTGAGAACTGGATGTTATTCCTTGCTGCAGTGTTTGTAATGAGTCGTCATATGCTTGGAGAAATAAAAGTTAAGTAAATCTTCTGTTTACTCTGCGAACTTGGTCGCTAATCATTTCTGCTCCTGTCTGGCTTTCCCATGATGACAGTCGGTGCACCACTCTGTAGCCCACCTCTTCTTACTGTTGTGTATGAAGTTTTACACAACAGGGACATTGGATAATAACAGATCTGCACAGTACCTTGAACTACAGGAAAGATTTTATGCAAGGATATTATGAAAAATACCTCTTCGAAATTGCTAGAAGGCTGGCTTAGCTAATGGGAACACCATCATTAATAATCAGAGTGTTGAGAGAGATCAAGCAATGGGGTGGAGTAGTTGAGGCACTGGACTCTGATTCAGGAGGAGAAAGGTTCAAATCTCTGTGTAGCCATCCTGATTTAGATTTTTCATGATTTCCCTAAATTGATTGGAGTGAATGCTGGGATGGTTCCGGTGATGAGGAAATGACCAATTGCATCCCATTTTTATCCTCAGTTCACGCGTGTGATCTGTTGTAATGACGACATCATTGAAATGTCTTCAAACTCTAATAGTCCTTCCTTTTTGTTGTGCAGAGCACTATATAGATACAGCCATGTTGAACTTCAGCAACTAATCAGTCTTAATGCTTTAATTGAGATGCATTGGACAGATTACACTTTTTATTTTTTTAAATAGTTGTTCACATTCTATTGGTCCTATTTATGTCATGCTATGACATTCTTGGTGGTTGCCTGGTTTACAGATTGCCACTCATTGGTAGACGTTTAACTTATACAAATTGACAAATTTTATTTGTATAAGTAAGTTGTTAGATAAGCTGGTTTAGTTCTGACTTAAATTAGCTTACTAACTATAAGGTTCTTTTCAAAAACACTATGATTCTAGTGGAAACATAGGGGATATGAGGATAGGTTTACACTCATTATGACTCTTAGCTAATGGAGTCTCTCTCTTCATATATGGCATCATTGACTTGGAAACTGTTACTCCCAAACTGCCTGGTGTATTTAGTGCCTTTTAAACACTTGCTCCACGTAATTCACTCCAGCAACATGTTCTTTCAATTTTCAAAAGTGTCACCATTTAGCCTCCTCTCGTATTTGTCCACTTATATACCTAGCCACTTCAGGGATCAATTTGAAATACACTGTCTAGTGTGCTGCAATAGTATGCATCATTCTAATAACAAATGGCAGAGTGCACACATCAAACGTACCATCCCACAAACAAACACGATCCAAAACGTAGATGTTTCTATTAACCATCTGTTTCAAAGTTAACATTGTAAGAAGACTGCAATTTTAACTTTCAGTGGTCTTGAGTGATGGAGTAACATATTTATATGTTCCAGTTTTAGTTTTTTTTTTTTTTTAATTGCTTGACAATCAGTTATGAGTAAACAACAAATTTGAACTTTGCCATTTAGGATGGTATAAGATATTAAAATTTGTGTATCTATGAGTCTGGAATGGAAGCATTATTTGATATCAAGGTGATAAAGTAGTCCAGGATATCCAGAACATCCTTCTCGACTTACTTAGGCTGGGGAAGGCGGAAGCAGGTGACAATGTTGTGTGTCACAATCCTCTGTTCATTCTGCCACCCCTGCATGCTGTCACTGTTGAGGTACAGTCATGTGTTGACCGGAAGAAGAGTGGCTGGAAGTGGCAGACAATAAATTGTCTAGTAAAGTCTACAACACAGCAGTGGCCCACCTCCTTCAAACCACACAGGCAGGATGAGGATGCGTGCACGTGCACACACAAATAAAACAATTACCCAGTGGGGCAACAGATCTCTCATTAATTAGAGCAACATATCTGGAGTGAATCTTATGACATCACCTCAAAGAGTATGTCAAATAAAGTTACATTTCAGACTTAAAAAAAATTTTAGTTGTTTTCTCGGGTCTTGACATTGCCATCCAAAACACTGCCAATCCATGACGCTGGAGCATAACCAACCCCTTCACAGGAGATGGAGACACTGGATCACCATCACACTTGGCCAGTGTTCTAAGTGTGCACAGTTGTGTGATCCCTGTCTACTAGCTACTAACTACCTAAAGTAAGTTTTCAACTTTCACAAGCATCTTTAGTTGACCTAAGAGGATAGTAGTGGAGCATGTTATTACAGAGAATCTCGTGCTGCACTACACTGTGGAGGGGGTGGGGGGTGGGGGGGGGGGGGGTGATGGCTTGATACCAGGATAGAAATGAAGCTAAGGTTGAGTAGATCATCGGCTTTATTTGTTTCCCAGGCCAAGTTGCCTTTGGATCCGAAGTCAAATCTGAAAGGGAGACTGGATCTTCGGTACCTCATTTGTCATACATGTGGTGAACGGGCAAATATTCCAGTACACTGTTCACTCTCTCTTGGATTCACGAAACTAGTGTGAAAAGGAAACTTGGTGTAAAATGTGTTAGCCTCTGGAATAAGCTTAATGAAACTAAATACCTTTACTGTGAAATAAAAACAAAATTATATGAAGGCAGTCTATTCATAAATGCACATCTTCGCAGATCCGTGGATACAAGCAGCCTGCCCTGCCTCCAAGAAGCCACTACAAAGTTCTGTTTGCATTCTTCTTAGTGTATGTATGAGCCATAATTTGTATGTAGCAGTAATAAGGTGGTGCTCTTCACTGTGGGCAACAACTTTAAGTGAGATTGCCAATATTTTGTTTGTCCCAATAACAGTCAAATGTTCAAAGTTCTTTGATACGTCATATGCAAATTTGGAGGGCAACTTTCCTTGCTGACAACCCTTTTTGCCCTAAAGTGACAGTGCACATATGGTGTCGGCTTAAATTTACTTTTAGAGGCACATTGTGAGACTGAACTGTAAAAACTGCCCTTCTCCTCTTCATTTTTAGACACAGCATGCTCTGCTGAACTGTATTGATTAGATTTTCTTTTATGTCAGTTAATACTGTATGCAGTACATAATGATTTCCTGTGGTGAAGAAAAGAGGTTTCTGATTACTCACATACACTATGCAAGTCATGAGAGTGCAGCAATTTTTTGTTTGCTGCATTTGTTTTGTAAGTTTGCACTTTTCAAATACTTCTTGAATTTCTCAGTTGCTTTTGAGTGTGAGTGCTTGGCTGAAAGGTGGAGACTCAATGGCAGATGAAAATGAAAGATAAATTCCTGTTAAGGGGAGCTGGAATGATCAGTCACCTCCATGTTAATTTTAGCAGATAGAAGGAACATATTTTTCCAAAACCATTAAACACATTGCTCTGAAATTTGGACTACATGTTCAGTGAATATTTCTCTAAAAAGTTATAATGCCATGTTAAGAAATATTTATTGGTTTTTGTTTTACAATTTTTTTAAAACAGATGCTTATTTTTTCTCTGAAATTTTGCACATTTTCTTCTATAAGTCTTGAATTACACAATATTTTTTTACAATTTGTTATAAAAACCAAGGAAAAGAAATAAACAATATTGTCTATAAATTTCATTGATATACTGTTGGCAGTTTTTGAGAAAATATTCCTCAAAGATGAAAATTTTAAAGTTACAGGAAGTGGCTTCAAAAGTTTTTTAATACATTCCTGTCCCATATGATGGATTATCAGCATCATCCTCTTTTTCCAGCATTAGTTTCCTTTTCACTGGTCTTTTCTTCCCTTTTGCTGCATGTTGTAAGCTTGTGTCTCTTCTTCCTGCACCTCTTAGTCTTTCATCAATTAGGCACATTGTGGAAATGGTGTTGTGTCCTGGTTGGAAACCTAAACGTTTCAAAATAATCACATTTGATAATGTTTCCTTCATTGTATGGTGCCACTGCATCATACACTTCAAAATGCAGTGTTTTTATCTGTACAAACACACTTTTGGGAATCCTAATACAAATTAAATTATTTACGCTTTCATTTGGATTTTGTTTTCCCATGTAAACACGTTTCCAATAAACTTGGCTATGATAAATCTCTGAATATGGGCTTAATTGCATTAATTACAATATTTGGCAAACTGTTTTTATGGGCATATTCCTTTCCTGATTGGTACTTACACCATGGTGGGGAGGCTTGCGTGCCTCAAAGATACAGATAGCCGTACCGTAGGTGCAACCACAACAGAGGGTTATCTGTTGAGAGGCCAGACAAACATGTGGTTCCTGAAGAGGGGCAGCAGCCTTTTCAGTAGTTGCAGGGCCAACAGTCTGGATGATTGACTGATCTGGCCCTGTAACACTAACCAAAACGGCCTTGTGGAGGTAAAATAGTCCCCCATTCAGATCTCCGGGAGGGACTACTCAAAGAGGATGTCGTTATCAGGAGAAAGGAAACTGGCATTCTACAGATCGGAGTGTGGAATGTCAGATCCCTTAATCGGGCAGGTAGGTTAGAAAATTTAAAAAGGGAAATGGATAGATTAAAGTGAGATATAGTGGGAATTAGTTAAGTCCGGTGGCAGGAGGAACAAGACTTTTGGTCAGGTGAATACAGGGTTATAAATACAAAATCAAATAGGGGTAATGCAGGAGTAGGTTTAATAATGACTAAAAAAATAGGAGTGCGGGTAAGGTACTGCAAACAGCATAGTGGATGCATTATTGTGGCCAAGATAGACACGAAGCCCACGCCTGCTACAGTAGTACAAGTTTATATGCCAACTAGCTCTGCAGATGATGAAGAAATTGATGAAATATGTGATGAGATAAAAGAAATTATTCAGGTAGTGAAGGGAGATGAAAATTTAATAGTCATGGGTGACTGGAATTTGAGAGTAGGAAAAGGGAGAGAAGGAAACATAGATAAATATGGATTAGGGCTAAAAAATGAGAGGAAGCCCCCTGGTAGAATTTTGCGCAGAGCATAACTTAATCATATCTAACACTTGGTTTAAGAATCATGAAAGAAGGTTGTATACATGGAAGAACCCTGGAGATACTAAAAGGTATCAAATAGTTTAAATAATGGTAAGACAGAGATTTAGGAACCAGGTTTTAAATTGTAAGACATTTACAGGGACAGATGTGGACTCTGACCACAATCTATTGGTTAGGACCTGTAGATTAAAACTGAAGAAACTGCAAAAAGGTGGGAATTTAAGGAGATGGGACCTGGATAAACTGACTAAACCAGAGGTTGTACAGAATTTCAGGAAGAGCATAAGGGAACAATTGACACGAATGGGGAAAAGAAATACAGTAGATGGAGAATGAAATAGTCTAGGCAGCAGAGGATCAAGTAGATAAAAAGACTAGGGCTAGTAGAAATCCTTGGGTAACAGAAGAGATACTGAATTTAATTGATGAAAGGAGAAAATACAAAAATGCAGTAAGTGAAAGAGGCAAAAAGGAATACAAACGTCTCAAATATGAGATGGACAGGAAGTGCAAAATGGCTAAGCAGGGATGGCTAGAGGACAAATGTAAGGATGTAGAGGCTTATCTCACGAGGGGTAGATAGATACTGCCTACAGGAAAATTAAAGAGACCTTCGTAGAAAAGAGAACCACTTACATGAATATCAAGAGCTCAGATGGAAACCCAGTTCTAAGCAAAGAAGGGAAAGCAGAAAGGTGGAAGGAGTATATAGAGGGTCTATACAGGGGCGATGTTCTCGAGGACAATATTATGGAAATGGAAGAGGAGGTAGATGAAAATGAAATCGGGGATATGATACTGCGTGAAGAGTTTGACAGAGCACTGAAAGACCTGAGTCGAAACAAGGCCCTGGGAGTAGGCAACATTCCATTAGAACTACTGACAGCGTTGGGAGAGCCAGTCCTGACAAAACTCTACCATCTGGTGAGCAAGATGTACGATACAGGCGAAATACCCTCAGACTCCAAGACGAATATAATAATTCCAATCCCAAAGAAAGCAGGTGTTGACAGATGTGAAAATTACCGAACTATCAGTTTAATAAGTCACAGCTGCAAAATACTAACAAGAATTCTTTACAGATGAATGTAAAAACTGGTAGAAGCCGACCTCGGGAAGATCAGTTTGGATTCCGTAGAAATGTTGAAACATGTGAGGCAATACTGACCCTATGACTTATCTTAGAAGAAAGATTAAGGAAAAGCAAACCTACATTTCTAGCATTTGTAGACTTAGAGAAAGCTTTTGACAATGTTGACTGGAATGCTCTCTTTCAAATTCTGAAGGTGGCAGGGGTAAAATACAGGGAGCGAAAGGCTATTTACAGTTTGTACAGAAACCAGATGGCAGTTACAGGAGTCGAGGGGTATGAAAGGGAAGCAGTGGTTGGGAAGGGAGTGAGACAGGGTTGTAGCCTATCTCTGTTGTTATTCAATCCGTATATTGAGCAATCAGTAAAGGAAACAAAAGAAAAGTTCGGAGTAGGTATTAAAATCCATGGAGAAGAAATAAAGTTTGAGGTTCGCCGATGACGTTGTAATTATGTCGGAGACAGCAAAGGACTTGGAAGAGCAGTTGAACGGAATGGACAGTGTCTTGAAAGGAGGGTATAAGATGAACATCAACAAAAGCAAAACGAGTATAATGGAATGTAGTGGAATTAAGTTGAGTGATGCTGAGGGAATTAGAGTAGGAAATGACACTTAAAGTAGTAAAGGAGTTTTGCTATTTGGGGAGCAAAATAACTGATGATGATCAAAGTAGAGAGGATATAAAATGTAGACTGGCAATGGCAAGGGAAGCGTCTTTGAAGAAGAGAAATTTGTTAACATCGAGTACAGATTTAAGTGTCAGGAAGTCGTTTCTGAAAGTATTTGAATGGAGTGTACCCATGTATGGAAGTGAAACATGGACGATAAATAGTTTAGACAAGAAGAGAATAGAAGCTTTCAAAATGTGGTGCTACAGAAGAATGCTGAAGATTAGATGGGTAGATCACATAACTAATGAGGAGGTATTGAATAGAATTGGGGAGAAGAGGAGTTTGTAGCACAACTTGACTAGAAGAAGGAATCGGTTGGTAGGACATGTTCTGAGGCATCAAGGGATCACCAGTTTAGTACTGGAGGGCAGCGTGCAAACCAGTTTCAGGACTGAAGACGACAATGACAACAACAACAACAACAAAACAACAACAACAACAACAACAACCCTGCAATCTATCAATTGCTTCATCTGTCAATCTTCCTCTTCCTCCAAGGGTCTTGCCATCACTAAGCTTCTGGGATGCTAATATCTGCTTTAGTTCACGCAAGCAAGCCCCCATGCACTTCTCCACATGTCCAGTGCACTCATGTTTCTTAATGTGAATCTCATTGGCATAAGGTTTGAGTTCCTCTACAGCTTTATATCCCTCAGAATTACCATCTCCTAGATAGTTAGTGTATCGTACATTATACCACTACCGTGATCTGGAAAAAATTGCTTTCACTCCCTCTACTTCCATCGCTCCTCTCATGTCATGAAAATTTGCTTCACAACTTTCACTTTGTTTGTCCTTGGTATTGCCCTTACATCTATGTTGTTTTGAGAGAATTACGTCAATTACTTTGCAACTGTCTCCACTGGTAGCTGTCACAACTCCATTTAGAGATTTATGACTTCTATATTGCCATGATCCATCTAAAGCAACAGTTAAATCTCTACAATTCCCATTATCTGTCACAGCTTCAACTGCTTTCTTCATTGTTGCTTGAGCAATATCTTCAGCAGAAGATCCCACCAATTCATTATAAAATCCAAACTTGATTGGTGGTTTTGGCAAGTTCATAATTTCGCATAACATTGTCCCTGCAGCACTGTCCTTTCCAATGCAATGCAAGCCATACACTAGCCTAATATTTATATCATACACCTTCTTTCCACTATTACCACTATGAGGAATACTGTTAGAATTAGAAAACAAAACTTCTGCAGCACATTTGTTACACTTCAATAACATTTTACATGCCAAACCAATGTGTGAAGTTATTTTCAATTCCAGTCCTCTTTCTTTGCAAACTTGGCATAATATGTTATGTCTCAAGATATTAGACAGCAAGGAAATGTTAAGTATTTCGTTCACATCATTACTGTCACTTTCATAGTTTTCAAATTTTTCTTTGCTATCACAAAGTTTCTTGCTGGAAGGAGTTCTATCACATTCATTTGGAGTAGTTGGTGAAGCAGTCTGAGCAGCATCTCCCTTTGAAACAACAAAAGATTTCTTCTTCCACTAGTGCCTTTTCTTAAACACTCGATTGCTGAAACGGGGCATATTGATATCCACAAACCAAATACGTAAAACAGGTACAAGCAAAATTCATCAAATACATAAAATTGAACAGCTAAACAACACACAGCAAACTCCTCAAGTCAACACACACGGTATAGCGTTTATGTTTACCGATATGAACAGTCACTTGTCACAGAGATAAAGCCATACACTGTTGTAAACCAAAACACTAAGTCCGCAAAGATACCCTGCTTGCAGCCAGCGAGCGGCGCTGTCAGAGATGACACACCAAGTCTCTACAATCGTTTACGCGGTGCGTCAACTTTGCAGTGATAAAAAACACACTTAGAATTCACTTAGAAGGGTGAAATTTGATTTGTTTTATTCAGAAAATTCCAAGTAATTTTATAATGAAAAAAACCAAAAAACCTGAATTTTGTCATTTTCATCGTTCAGGCTCCCATTAATGACTATCATAATAAACACCTGCAGCTGAGTATAATGATCTGTCATACAGCTGTAGAATTTATTCACTGACATTTTCCAGTGAAAAATGTGGTGTATAAAAATGTTATCTCTAGTAGTATTTTTAATACCCATAATCCTGGTTGTGTGTTAAGATTTTAAGAGAAGCCATCTCTCAGAGTGAGACAATGGTGAATGCTGAGACAGCTCATCATGGTCAGTCGACTGGGCGAGGAAATTAGTTAGGCTGGTGGCTGGCCACCAAATACAGGGACTTTCACCAAGGCCTGAGTCTGAGTGCTTGGCTGAAGGGTGGAGACCCAATGGCAGATGAAATGAAAGATTAATATTATATTTACAACAAAACTACAATAAAGACCATGTGCAAAACTAAATACACCGCAAAAATCATGGCAATGAGACAAGCTCATTGCAATTCAAAGCATGATTCTAAGATAGAGATTAAGAAAGTTGCAATTGTTTTTTAATTACAGCAGATTATAAAATTGATAACAACTGATCCTCTGGAGAAATCTTATCATATGAAGTGTCAAATAAAATATGGCGATAGCAGTAAACATTCCAAGAAGCTATTTTTCGAAAAAGAAAGTTGATGTGTATCCTCTCTCTCTCTCTCTCTCTCTCTCTCTCTCGTGTGTGTGTGTGTGTGTGTGTGTGTGTGTGTGTGTGTGTGTGTTTAATTTTTATGTTCAGCATGAAATTCTGAACAGTTAGCAAAAAAATAAAAAATAAATAATAAAAAATCTTTGAGTTATGAAAGGTTTAATATTTGTGATAGGATAGATGAGTTCTGAGATAATGCGAATTAAGTCTAAACATACTTTGTCAAACAGTGCAGAGTTTTTGAAGTTAACATTACACATTAAGTGGTTAACACCTCCAGACCTGTAGGACATTACAGTGTACAGAAATTTAAAACCATATAAATTGTCCCCAAATTGGGGAAAATTAGTAAACCCTTCGCTGCTTTTCTTTTTTTTTCCAGAATTTGTTATTTTTGTGTCTTTTGGAACAAATTTTGATTTTAGAGCCATTAGTGGGCACAACCAAAAATAAATTTTTGAGTTACCAGGACCTCCAAAAAGACTACAAAAGTTGTTTTTTTTTATAGTGGCCAACGGATTTGATTTTCTACTTGTAAAGACTTGTGCTTGAAGGGGGACACTCAAGGGGTCCATTGTCTTTGGGAAAGAGCGCAGTGCATGAATCCATTTCCGTCAATGTCCATTTTGCAATGTATGAAACCTTTGTAGCTAAAATTGAACTCATAATGGATATAATTAGTTATGTAAGATACTTTGTTAGTTTTACTATTCTTAAAGAACTTTAGCAAGTCATATGTATTCAACCTTTACATTTCCAACAACACTAGAGTAATTATGGGTTGTAGGTATAGATTTCTCAATAAGTGAATTCTTGTACGAAAGAGACATAAGTAACCCTAAAGTATCTCTTCTTTAAAAGTCCAAATCCCACAAATTTTGTGTGGCCTACTGCCATGAATGACAAAACAGTTCTCTTGCTTTGTTACTACAGATTCTCCAATCAAGATACCCTAATAAAATACTGTTCGTGTTTGTCCTACACAATTAGCAGCACGACTGTAGTTTTCAAATAACTGTAGAAAATACTAACAGTGTTGAATCCCTTTGTTGTTCTTAGAGTCTCTGGGACTCACCAGTACATTTGTGTGTGCAGTCTCACACACAACCCCAGTTACTCCGATTCTGAATGGAACCCAGAAATCGAGCGGGGTAGCGCAGTGGTTAGGACACTGGTCTCTCATTTGGGGGTACAACAGTGCAAACTCATGTTCGGCCATCCTGATTAAGGTTTCCCGTGATTTCCTTAAATCGATTCAGGCAAATGCTGGGGTAATTCCTTTGCAAGACCATGGTTGCTGTCCTTCTCCATCATTCCCTAATCTGAGCTTGTGCTCCATCTTCAATGACCTCATTGTCAGTGGGATGTTAAACACTAATCTTCTCCTCCTCCTCCTCCTCCTGGGCCCAAGAAATAAATAGGACCAGGCTGTAATGGGTTACTGGGTATGTGAACATACTGGATCATGTCAAAACTGTAGTGTCAGGGTGTATATGTCCTGAGACAAGTTGGAAATCTGGGAAAAATCTGGGATTTTTTTCATCACAGAGAAGACTAGGAAAAAGTGAGAATTTTTTAGAATTTCAGCAATTTTTCATTGTGTAAGTTTTCAGTTACATTTTTGTAATTTTGATTGATAAGAACTGATATTCTAACAAATAATTTTTCTATAGCCCACTACTGCAGAATGATACTGCAGTAATAAAACATAAATGAGAGAAAAACACCAAAACAAAACTTAAATTGCAAAAAAATGTGCCATTTACAACAAAACACAGTGCACAAACAAGTGTCTGCCAACAGCAAAATGTGTCAAAGGTTTTAGGATGAAAACTGTGCTATACTTAGTAACAACAAACTGCTTTCGATGAGTGTGGTGTCACAACTGTTTAGATTAGTTTTGTTTGGGCAGTTGCCAAAGGGCTCTCACACATGTGTGGAGCTAAAGTTTCATACGAGCAGCATCTTCTCCCACTTCTGACTACTTGAAGTGTGGCTGTTAGCTGTATAAGCAGTGGCAGCAAGCAGCCAAATACTAGCTCGAAAATTTTTCTAACATGCCGAAGCTGCCAGATTTGTGCATGCACAGAGCAGTCCGAGTTATAGTGGGGGGGAGGGGGGGGGGGAGAGGAGGAGGAGGAGGAGGAGGAGGGGAGGGGGAGAGGGGGTAATAGTCTTCACATGCCCATGTTTACGTTTGGTGATTTCGCTGTTTTCACTTCATTTACAACTTTCATGCCAAACGAAAACAAAATTGATTTCTGTGGCTGGGAACTATAAAGTTAATTACAACACATTCTCGTAATCACAGAAGACTAAAATATGTTGTTAGTTTCCGTTTTCTGATTTTAATTTACTTCCACATATTGGCAATCAACCATTAATCATCTTGCAGAACAATGAAGTTGTTTTGTTGATTTGCTAAAGAAATTTGATTCTTACTAATTTTTTCTGCAGAGGTAGCCAATTTATTTGAAATGAAGTGTTTCATTTCACATTACTGGCTAGTTTCTGCTGTTTGCTGAATTTCAAGTGGACATTTTCATCTTCTAGCACATATTTCATAATGCCATAATAAAGAACCAAATGTCAGGTAATATAGTGCTGGTAATCCAAGAAAACGGGCATCCTGAAAGCCACACAAAAAGCTTAATATCCTGTAGAGGCCTACTTCACTGTGAATCTGGACATACAGATGTGCAGTTTAAGCCAAATTATGCATTTAAGTATGGCTTACGAAATTCTGATGCTCTTGGAGTATTCTGATGTCCTGTTTCTTTTATGAAATTGTGTAAGATCTGTTAATGCCGTATACATATGAACATTTGTAAATGTTCACTTGAAGCTGACTAAGGAGGCAAATTTGGTCAGCAGTATGGAACAAAATGTTTTGTTTCAAATAAATTGACAGCCTTAGGAGAAACTTACAAACCTGTTTTCTATGAAACACAATGTTCTTCAATCGCAAAACATGTTTATTTTTGCAGGAAATTTTTAGTCCTTGTTACCAGCTGTTTGCAGTGCTGTGCAGCTGGAAACCTGATTGGAAATGCTAGAAAACAGTATTGCAGAGAACATTTTTTTAAAGAAAAAGAAAAAAAACCTATGTTAATGTCACCATACAACAAAATATTTGGGTACTTTGAGTTGCAGAGTCTACTTTGAAATGAATATTATGCCAAAGACTGATTTCTTGTTTTGCATTCTGTATCTGCAGAGGCTAGGGTAAAACATTTGACCTAAGTACAATAACTCTGTGCTCTTCAAACAACATGCTGCAGTGCTACGCGTGGTCATCTGATGTCCAGGTATGGAGAAAATTCCAAGCAGAAATGCATTGAAAAGAATATGAGCTGGCCAAACACTGAGCACAGGTTTTCTGTGTTTCATAGCTATGCATGTGCAGTAACACCTGTCTTCTGGAGCTCTCTGGCAACTACTCAAATTAATTTATTTCTAACAGGTCATGGGAAGATATTGTGAATGGTGTTTGAGAAGCATTGCTTTCAAAGTAATTTTTTTTTTACACAAAATTAAGTTAGGAAAGTACAGTGAACTTAAACCACAGAGCATTTGACTGTCATTTAAAACTTAACGCTTTGAGGACCAGCCACTTAGAAAAAAATGTGGCCCAGAAGACAAGCCATTTAAAATTTTACAGGCACATTTGTATTTGATATATCTTAAAGGGCAACACACACAAAAAAGGACCAATATTACATGTGAAAGCTTAGATTTACTTGTAGATATAGTACATGTCCATTAATTTAAACCATTAACTTTTCATAAATGTGTGTACACGCTACTTAATAGTGGTGTTGCTGTTGGCCGACTACATTACATGTTGTTATGCTCTGAATATCTGCTGTTATTGGCTGGCAAGCTCTTGTGACATGAGCTATGGTTGGCTGACAAAAGTGCTTTGCAATCTCAATTTTGGTGCTTTGGAAACTAATGTGCTGTATTTGATGGGAATCATAATTACACTTTAGTAATAATAAAATATGCAGTATAAATGTTGCTGAACATCAAACATCTTTCCAAAACACGTTGTTTCATTTCCTAAAGTGCCAGGAAGCTCTAAGCTGGTGTATAAAACCTTTACCATTCAAAGGATAGACAAGTTTTACAGATATGAGGAAAGGTATACTGTCACTTAATGCAGAAGTAGCGTATTTTCACTCCTGAAAAAGTGTTGTATTTTCATGTGGGAAAAAGTTTATTTTTAAGGGGAAATCTGAGAAAAATCTTTTCTTTTGTACATGTATGCACTCTGAGTGTACCCTAAGTGTTTTCACCATCTTCAAAATTTTCCTTAGTATGAACTAGAAAATTATGATTTTGGTTCTGCATCAGCTGTAGAATATTTGAGAACAAATGAAAATTTGTGCCACACGCGGACTCGAACCCGGATATCTAGCTTGTCACGAGTGGCTGCATCAACCACTTCGGCTACCCAAGCACGCTTCCAGAAGGGCGCCAAATCTCCATTTGTCGTGGGCTCTACTCTCCCTTATGCTTGCACTACTTTACCATGACTCCCACATTGGGTGAGACTGTTCTTTCACATCATTGCCTTACTGTGTCATGAAATACTATTGTGCAATGTCTGAGACAATGCATTGACAACCAACAGCTATATTGAATTAAGAATGGACTTGAAAACTGTAATTACATTTATGCATAAACTGTAGAATCTCCATGGAGATAGGGGCCACTCCTGGAAGTGTGCTCGCATAGCTTATGTGGTTGAGGTGACTGCTCGTGACAGGTGGGAAATCCAGGTTCAAGGCTTGGTCTGGCACAAATTTTCGTTTTGCAGTCACTAGTGAGGTTCAAACATGGGTTGCCCACTTGGCAGTCCAACACTGTGACCATGTAGCCTCGATGCCGATGCTCTCTGAAGCTGCTGTATATTGCACTTCTTCTCCTTGGACCGTTTACTTTTTCTAATTTGCTTTTTTTCACAGTTCAGTACACCTTCCTGTTTTCTTGCTTGATCTTTGTTCAGGTTTTGGTGGGCTGTCCACTGGGTCTTCTTACCACTAAATCTCGGGGAGGGGGGGGGGGGGGGATGCAATGGGGAGTGTCTTTTGTAGGTATGAATATTAGCTGTAAGCCTTGTAACTTAGGTAGAGATATACAGTGTGAACCACTTTCTTCAGTCCCCTAAGAGGTCATACACACAGAGAAACCTCTGATTCAACACTGACTGTGGATTGGAGGTATAAAACAACACAGTCCTGACTCGTCTGTAAGCAAACAGCCCCAAATACCGTATATAGAGACCCTCAAACATCAAGCAAGGTAGAGTTCTAGTGAACATCAGAGTCCCAGACCGAGAAGGGTTCCAGATAGAGCAGCATGGATGACCGCAGCCTACAGAAGATCCCATGAAAGGGAGCATTATCTTCAGTTAAGCTTGTATACTAAGGTGGACTTGCAAAGCTAACCTGTACATACCTCTGGACAAAGGTTGTTGTCTACATGTACCTTTGTCTTAGGTTGTAATGAGTGCTTGAACCTGAGGATTTGATCAGAGCAATAGAATCTGGCTTTTCCATGATTTGCTGGCTTTTCCATGATTTGTGGTCTGTAGTACCATTTGTTACTGTCTCTGCCCGAAACTTGACAAAGTTAAAGGCCAGGCTGCCCATTTGTTCTGGTAATCAATTGTAGACTCTGGTAAGCCTCATCTTTGTTTTTGTATACTAGTGTCTTTGCTCTGTTGCATGTTCATTGCAAACATATGAAGAAGCAGTAAAAAGCAGACCAGTAAGCCATCCCAGAGTCTCATTTCCCTATTATGACCAAACCTACCTCCTTAGCAAGTGATTCTGTACTGTCTCCAACCACATAGACCTGAAAAATCTCAGCTTGACCCTATTGCCGTTTCACTCCTGTACACAGCCCTTTGTGTACAATGAAAGGGATGACCAAAAATCCTGCATCATCTCTGATCTTAGAATGTGCAAGTAAGTACATACATTGTGATCTACTTCAGGTTACAACAAGGGTGTAAGCATGTTTTTGTTGCTACAGTAATGTCGGCTGTTGTTTTAGGGCAGTCAGCTGCAAATTGGAAACATTCCTAGGCATTTGTAACTCTCATATAATACGAAACCATTTGTCTTGTTGGCATTATTGTAATCACAAAATGTTTCTCTTTTCTACAAAATGACTCTGCTATTGTTACAATGCATGTAAACTTTAGGAGGCACTATTTTGTGAAGCATTACATATTTAGTTGCAAGATTCAGAAAAGGAGCACCCTGTTGGGCCAGTGTTACTTCTCCGTAATGACAGGAGTTCCGGTTTTAGAAGATTGGCATAAATTGCTTTTAATGTGATATTGACCCCTATTGGATTCAAACAGCTTTAAAATCATTATGAGCATGTACAGAATTATATTGAAAATAAATGAAACTACATACGTTTGGCATTATCAAACTTTTTGCTTGTACTGAAAATTTTAGTTCTGGCCCATTTCACTTTCGGTTTCTCATATATTTAACCTAAGTGAAGTAGTTAAACATGAAATAATTAAAGTTGATAAACAAATGTGTCAGTACTATAAATCCTCCATAGTTATAAGTAGTAGTGTTGCGCTGCAGAAAGAGATACTGAGATACTGGGTGAATGTTAAAATTTCTTAAAATTTTCAAAGACATCACAGAGCCAAACCAAGACAGACTTGAGCACAGTATCATTACCAGAATGTCAAACAGGCAGTAGAGCTGATACTGCAAATATGTGGAGGCCACTGCCACACCTATCTATGTATGAATCACCAGTTCAGCAATATGACCTCACTGTGAAGGGAACATAACATCACTTTGACAGCCCAACAAGGTGCTGTAACACAAAAGTCCTACACAAGAATGCCTTACAGCCCACTGACATTGTGGAAAGCACCTAGCTGAAGAGTTCGAAGGCACATTTCAGACACAGAAGAACAGTGAAGAATGCTGACAAGCCCAGAGAAGTAGGCCACATTCGGTCATCCTCACCGACGGATAACTTCATTGCACCAGACAGATAGGTACAATTAGTCTGGCTCCCAAAGCCTTCTCTAATCCAATTGCAGTGAATCAGCTTCGAGGCAGGATCTGTGATTTGCTGACTACCAGTTGGTAAATGACTACTGCCTTGAAGACTGCAGCCAGCCTGGTCTACTAGACATAGCTGTTGTGAGCTGCCAGCCTCTCCTCCACTTATGTTAAGACTTGGAGTCTTCCACTGGCTCATGGGGGCTAAAGTCATGTTGTTTGGTACACTGTCAAACTGTCCTTGTACGGGGGAGGTGTGGTAGCTGCTGCTGCCAATCCCCCCATTCCTCCAACTTGCATCTATGAGCAGGCTCTGGCATCTATGGCCTTCCTCTTGTAGAGAGGCCATGATGTTAATCTACACCACCACTGCTGTCCTGTGCAGAGTTGCTTGAAACTTACTGGGGCACTCCTTAGATGTCAACGAGTGTGCCCTTGTAAAAAGTGTCATGAAGCTGTGGAGTGTCACCTCGAGACAAACAGTGCCTGCTACCATCTGGATCGGCCACTTTCACAGTGCCACTTCTGCTGCTGTAGCAGCTCTGACCCCCGGTATGGCCTCAAGACTATTGCGATGGACACGTTGGTGCATTCCAATCCTGCGTGCTGCCTGTGCTACCCTCGCTGCTGCCATGAAGGTGGTGATGATTTTGTTGTAAAACAAAAACTAATAAATGTCTAAACCACTAATGCTCTCTCATTAACACCCTGGGTGCAGACCCTTACGACCATGTTCCACACTTCAACATCCAGGATCTGTAAGGGTCATAGCACAACCCTTATGATAGGAAGGCAGCCTGAGTGTCCCAACCTAAGCTTCCTAGTAGATAAGTACCCACAATTTATGATTTGATATGTTTTAATTCAGACTGTTTCAGCTCATGAGCCCACCAGTGAGTAACTGGGCCCACCCACGGGCACAGGTGGGCAGGAGTGGGCAATCGGCAGATGTGTGAGCCATTGGGTAACCAGGCCGTAGCCTTGGGATGGTTGTGCACCAGCCATATGCATGCAGGCAGGGTTTGTCAAGAGGTTTGGACATACACATACACATGCACAAAATACCTGTACAAAATACATGTAATAGGGCAGTGCGGCACATAGCCTATACTAGCTGCACATGCCCTCGAGTGAGCTGAGGGGTGCCTCAGTGTGTCTGCACCCTCTGGGGCAGGATTGGAACAGCCTGCTTTAATCGATTAATAATATAAATTGCCATTAATAAAATTGTACAAAACAACCATGGAGGGATGGATTATAATGAAAAAAGTAAATAAATAAATTCAAACTAAAGAGCAGGATGATACTTGTTCTTCAAATTGGCCACATGTATTTATAGTTTTATGTAGTTTCTAGTCACATTGTAAAAGCAGATGTAGGCATGCTTTGTGAATATCATTGATCATCGTCATCATCATCATTATCATCATCATCTTGGACAATTTCCAGCCTCTGGCCGGGTCTGTATGGAACATAGGCCTCTCTATTGTCTTCTGTCTTGCCACCATCTCTCCGTCTTCAGCTCGATCGAGTCTTCTCCTTTCTCCTGGACACATTCCTCTACTCCTACCCTATGATAAACGATGGTGTCAATCCTCATCCCACAGTTACCTCTGCAGAATGACGTGGTACCAGTTGATGTGCGAGTGGATTTTCCGTGTCAGTATTCAGCAATTCTATGTATTGACATGTCTATGGAGATGGAAATGAGCTTTCCCTATCCACAGGATTTTCCGTGGCCATTCATTGTCCACTTCCATCCGAGGAAGTAGTTCTTGAGCAATCATTTGTCTCACAGGCAGGTCAATATGAAGCAACTCTGAAAATGGTTAATTTTGTATGGATAAGAAATGCGGGCTCTTTCATAGATTTTATTAATTATGCTCACAGGTATGTCCAAAGTTTGGGCAACTTCCCATGCACTGCATGTTTGTACATCACCGCTCGACCCCTTCTGCAGTGCTGTGGCCGCATTTTCAATAGATGTTGGATCAGTTGTTTTCCTCCCTCTGCCACATTGCACTTCTAAAGTAGCTGCCTTTACAAATTTCATATCATTTTCTCCATACCCTTGGTGGACATAGGACAAACACCTTTTTTTTGTACCCTTGAGTGTCTCGAACTTCTGCAGAGCTACTGGCACACAATCACTGTTTTTTTTTTAAAAAAAAATTTACCAGCAGCTCACAATCCTGCATTGAGCCTGTTATGTTGAGCAGCTCAGACACAAACTGAGGAATAGCCGTCCGTGTACCATGTATCTTTTATTTTGCATATTCTGCTGCCTACAGTGTCATCTAGTGGTAAAATTTTCATTAAATTGTTTTTGTTTCTATAATGTTTCCACCTTCTTCACTAATATTCTGTTCAAATTTGGCATCATTCTGAGTAGTGGTGCTTTTATTTACAGCATTTTGAAATTGGAACTCCAATATTATAATCCCCCTGTTCATTAATTATTGTTAAGTTGCTTTTCATTTGAATCCACATTTGTTTTTGACGCCACCACTGACACATGTTAATTTTATTGAATAAACATTTATTTGGTTTAGGTTATAATCCTCTGATTTCATCAACATTATTAATCCTGTGGGAGCTACCCAGTCATTTTATTTATTTACATACACTATCTGCCCTCACTTAAAAGGTTTAAGGATAAATGATGTAACAAGCATATGGCCTTTGTTGGACTCTGATACCATAATGAGTAAAGTCAGCAAGTTAGGTCATGAATTGCCCACACTCATAGTGACCAATAAAATTGCCATTGTGGTTGTAGATTGGGTTTCTCAATCAGTCTTGATCCTTGTGATTAAAGTTTCTGCCAAGGATAGGACTATAGTTTTGAGTTGTGATTTTTTTATTGAGAATTTTAGTTTTGACACTGGTTGCATGATTAAAAGAATAATCAAAACCTGTTGTAGAACATGCAGTTACTATGGGGACTTGAGAACTGTATGTAGTCCAGCATCAGCAACATGGTATGCAGTCGTGAACAAAGAAGTGTGGGTCTGACAGAGGCAGAAAAGGTGAACAGTGACCTGCCCAGTCACCTATGAGGCACTAGATATGAACATCACACCACTCCACATCCTGGGAGCAGCGTACTAGTAGTTGCTTCACATTGTGACACAGTGGCTAGTGGCAACTACACATTGCACAGCAAGGAGCAGAGATAGCCTGCTGTCACCAATAAGGCTCTGGGCACATAAATTGCATTGCTCCATGTCAGTCCATAGCATTATGTTGCAGCAGCTGACAGGAGCTGCAAGCTGCATTGTCAGTGGAGCAGATAGCAGAGATAGGCAGTGTCACGTCAGAGTATACCCACATGGTACCCAGCACATAATTTGTGTGGCTCCACATCTAGAGTGATTCACGAGGGCCAGATTTGCACAACAGCATGGTGCGGCTGTAGGCAACAGTTTCATGTGGCTGGTGACATGTACATGTCATGGACAGCAGCTTTGCATCACAGTGGTAGCAGACAGTGACAGTGTTTCACACTGGACTCACAGTAGCAGAAGCAGCATATGATGGATGAGAAATCGAAATAAGACAGGCAACAGTTGAGGTGTACAATTTGTTTTTTCTGACCATCAGCTGTGGCTGATGTTGTTAAGTAATTGTGTTTCTGAGGTGTAGCAAGTGACTGAGGCAGCCTTTAAAATGCAAACAGTAGATATGAAAAGTCAATGGATGATAGGAAATTATAGTTGTTAATTTTAAACACAGTAAATGGGTTAAAGAAGGAAGTGGAAACAATTTGTCTAGAATGAAATCTATCTGTGGCAGTAACTTCGGGGAGATGAAGTCAAACATTAGGGGAATTGAAATCAGAACTCCATGATAAAATAAATGTAGTCAGTGAGAAATTTAATCAGTAGAAGGATATGTTCAAAAAAGGTCAGTGAGAAATTTAATCAGTTGAAAGATATGTTCAAAGGAATTAAAGATAAAATTGGGGAAAATGTTAAAGTGGTAGAGGGAATCAATAATAAAGTGGATTTAGTAGAAATGGCAGTTGTAACAAAGGTGGGAGCTATGGAAAGTATCTTGGGGGAATGAATTGAGGCAGAACAACAGAAATGTAAGAAGTAAGAGTTGGAAGCAAATGCAGCATTAAATTCAGTTATTGTGTGCATATCTGAGGATAATAGAAGCACAAGAACCAGTCATGAGAATATTGAAGAGCAGATAAATCATTTCCAAGAAACAATAAATAACATAGCTGGATGAGTAGGTTTACCAGTGGGGGTATCCCATGGGGCAGGGGCTGTGGGCTAAACTGGTGAAAATAAACAGTGTGATGTGGATTTCTTGAGAACAAGTAAAGTTAATTTTATTGCTGGCATGAGTGATGTTGCCAAGGTTATATTTGTAAAGAGACAGAAAGGGGAGCTCAGACATATGCTGATCACCATGCAGAGCATTCCAGATTATAAAGTCTTTTAAGCTAGGCTTTTAAATACTGAGGGCAAGCCACTCAACTCAGATTACAGAATGATTTCTTAAATGAGCTGTGTCACAAGAGTGGAAAGAAAAGAAAAAAAGAATTTTGAGAGAGAGAAATAAATTGATTCATTTGGACAGACCATTGAAGGGACTGACAGAAACTTATACCTTGAAAAGGAGACTTCCAGAGTCATTGCAGTGTGAACTTATCCACACTCCTCCTGATGCTGTGGAGGAATGCCCGAATTTTATTGAAAAGATGGATAGGTCTCTCTTGTAGGCCTAAGATAGTAGGACATACGGAGAACCATAACAACAGAAAACAACCATAAGAGTGGTGGTGGTTGTGATGATAGTAATAATAAAAGGGTCCACTGAAAAGTAATACCTCAGAATTTTTAATTGGAAAACTTTTAAAGCTTTTTGAATAAAAACAAATGTTATTAACACTCCACATCTTTATTCGTTATGTTTATACATCTTCAGCCCTCTGTGACTCTGAATTGTAGCGAGTAATATGGAGTGTGTAATGTACTTACGTCAGTGTATGAGAAACAGCGTGCTGTAATTGAGTTATGAATTCAGAGAGTTCATCAACAATCGGAGCACCGTCACATTCAGCATGACAATGCCATACCATGAGTGAGCACTGCAACATCTGCATCTTGTGTTCACTGTAATCAATTATCCTGCAGTCAATTCTGAGTCAGCCCCATCAGATTATCATCTGTTTCCAAAACTTAAAAGAACACCATCGAGGACTTTGCTTCGATAGTGAAGAAGTGGTGCAAGCAGAGGTGAGGTGGTGGGTCCCTCAACAAAGTCAAACATTCTACAGTGACGGTATCAAAAAACTAGTCTCCCTTCAGTAAAAATGTATTCTTCACCAGGATAATTATGTTCAGAAATAAGTATGTTGTCATAAAGAATAAAGATTTAGAATATTAATAACATTTATTATGTTTAAAAAGCATGAAGAGTTTTCACATAAAAAGTTCAGAGGCATTACTTTCCAGCACATCCTCAATAATAATAATAATTATAATAATAAACCCTGTGGAGGCCCGGGAAAAGAATAAGCCTTCGGTATGTTCTGCCAGTCATAAAAGGCGACGAAAAGAACAAACCACTAATAGGGCTAACCCCCCTTTTAGTGTGATTAATTGGTTCAGGACAGAACTAATGAAGCCTCGGACAAGCGCTGTCATGGTTGGGGACGATGCTTGAACCCTATGCCCGTCCACAATGGTAACGACACTGCTAGCCACACGGAAAATGATTTAAATCCAAATAGAGGTGTTTTGCAGGATATGCTTCCTGCAACCACTCTAGAAGGAAAACAAAGACAGAGGATGAGATGGTCAGATGAAGTTAAGACACCTCATGTTCTGTTACTACCAAGCAACAAACTTAGGAACCAACACAACTGGATACAGATCACAAGTAGACACAAAATTTATTACCAGATACCCAGAATTAAAATTTTTAACAGAACAACGACTAGCTGATCAGATCCGTGTAATAATCAAAAATAACAGGGGAACATCCCAGAGCAAACAAAGAACACCACACATCAATTAAACAATCAGAGGAAAACGAAATCTTAAGACAGTCACCAGAACAAGCACAAATAGAACATGAAGTGATACACATGTTAGATATAGAAGAAAAATTTCAGCTAACATATATAGAATACAAAGACACAAATACAGACATTAGACCATTCTTGCATAGACCATCAAATAACCCACAAGTCGAAACAACAACTATCAACACAATTATACACAACAAAATAAATGAAAATACAACTATGGAAGAGTTACAACTACTGGTTTATATAGGAGCACTCACTACACTAAATATACACACTAGGCAGAGATCAGAACAAATCAACACACAGAAGAAACCCACAAAACCAGCATGGCAACACAGGCTACAGATCAGAATAGAAAAACTGAGAAAAGACATCGGACAGCTAACACAATTTATAAGAAATGAAATATCAGACAAAAAACGAAAAAGGTTAGGTAAAATCTCACAACAAGAAGCGATAGAGCAATTAGATGAAAAGAAGCAGAAATTACAAGCATTGGCCAAACGACTTGAAAGATACAAAAAAAAGTGAAAATAGAAGAAAACAAAACCAAACATTCAACACAAACCAAAAGATATTTTACCTGACAATAGATAACACACACATTAAAATAGACAATCCACCAAACATAAGACATGGAACACTTCTGGAGCAACATATGGTCAAACCCGGTCCAACATAACAGGCATGCACGGTGGATACAAGCAGAAACAGACACATACAAGATGATACCACAAATGCCTGAAGTGATAATTTTGCAACATGAAGTCACCCGAGCAATTAATTATACGCACAATTGGAAAGCCCCTGGAAAAGATAAAATAGCAAATTTCTGGCTAAAGAAGTTCACCTCACACATTCACATCTAACTAAACTATTTAACAGTTACATTGCAGACCCATACACATTACCTGATACACTTACACATGGAATAATTTATCTGAAACCTAAAGATCAAGCAGACACAGCAAAATATCGCCCCATAACGTGCCTACCAACAATATACAAAATATTAACTTCAGTCATTACACAGAAATTAATGACACATACAACACAGAACAAAATTATAAATGAAGAACAAAAAGGCTGTTGCAAAGGAGCACGAGGATGTAAAGAGCAACTGATAATAGATGCAGAGGTGACATATCAAGCTAAAACTAAACAAAGGTCGCTACACTATGCATACGTTGATTACCAAAAAGCTTTTGATAATGTACCCTACTCATGGTTACTACAAATATTGGAAATATACAAAGTAGATCCCAAATTGATACAGTTCCTGAACATTGTAATGAAAAATTGGAAAACCACACTTAATATCCAAACAAATTCAAATAATATCACATCACAGCCAATACAGATCAAGTGTGGAATATACCAAGGAGACTCATTAAGTCCTTTCTGTTTCTGCCTTGCTCTGAACCCCCTATCCAACACGCTAAATAATACAAATTATGGATACAATATTACTGGAACATACCCACACAAAATCACACATTTGCTATACATGGATGATCTAAAACTACTGACAGCAACAAATCAACAACTCAACCAATTACTAAAAATAACAGAAGTGTTCAGCAATGATATAAATATGGCTTTTGGAACAGACAAATGTAAGAAAAATAGCATGGTCAAGGGAAAACACACTAAACAAGATGATTACATATTGGATAACCACAGCGACTGCATAGAAGCAATGGAAAAAAACAGATGCCTATAAATGTCTAGGATACAGACAAAAAATAGGAATAGATAATACAAATATCAAAGAAGAACTAAAAGAAAAATATAGACAAAGACTAACAAAAATACTGAAAACAGAATTGACAGCAAGAAACAAGACAAATGCTATAAATACTTACGTTATACCAATATTGACCTACTCATTTGGAGTAGTGAAATGGAGTAACACAGACTTTTGTCATCAGTCTACGGACTGGTTTGATGCGGCCTGCCACGAATTCCTTTCCTGTGCTAACCTCTTCATCTCAGAGTAGCACTTGCAACCTATGTCCTCAATTATTTGCTTGATGTATTCCAATCTCTGCCTTCCTCTACAGTTTTTGCCCTCTACAGCTCCCTCTAGTACCATGGAAGTCATTCCCTCATGTCTTAGCAGATGTCCTATCATCCTGTCCCTTCTCCTTATTAGTGTTTTCCACGTATTCCTTTCCTCTCCGATTCTGCGTAGAACCTCCTCATTCCTTACCTTATCAGTCCACCTAATTTTCAACATTAGTCTATAACACCACATCTCAAATGCTTCGATTCTCTTCTGTTACGGTTTTCCCACAGTCCATGTTTCACTACCATACAATGCTGTCCTCCAGACGTACATCCTCAGAAATTTCTTCCTCAAATTAAGGCCAGTATTTGATATTAGTAGACTTCTCTTGGCCAGCAATGCCTTTTTTGCCATAGCGAGTCTGCTTTTGATGTCGTCCTTGCTCCGTCCGTCATTGGTTATTTTACTGCCTAGGTAGCAGAATTCCTTAACTTCATTGACTTCGTGACCATCAATCCTGATGTTAAGTTTCTCGCTGTTCTCAATCTGCTCTCTCCTCTGCATTTAACAGTGGAATTCCCGTTGCACTCTTAATGTTACCACCGTTGCTTTTAATGTCACCAAAGGTTGTTTTGACTTTCCTGTATGCTGAGTCTGTCCTTCCGACAATCATATCTTTTTCGATGTTTTCACATTTTTCCTGCAGCCATTTCATCTTAGCTTCCCTGCACTTCCTATTTATTTCATTCCTCAGCGACTTGTATTTCTGTATTCCTGATTTTCCCGGAACATGTTTGTACTTCCTCCTTTCATCAATCAACTGAAGTATTTCTTCTGTTACCCATGGTTTCTTCGCAGCTACCTTCTTTGTACCTATGTTTTCCTTCCCAACTTCTGTGATGGCCCTTTTTAGAGATGTCCATTCCTCTTCAACTGTACTGCCTACTGCGCTATTCCTTATTGCTGTATCTATAGCGTTAGAGAACTTCAAACGTATCTCGTCATTCCTTAGTACTTCTGTATCCCACTTCTTTGCGTATTGATTCTTCCTGACTAATGTCTTGAACTTCAGCCTACTCTTCATCACTACTATATTGTGATCTGAGTCTATATCTGCTCCTGGGTACGCCTTACAATCCAGTATCTGATTTCAGAATCTCTGTCTGACCATCATGTAATCTAATTGAAATCTTCCCATATCTCCCGGCCTTTTCCAAGTATACCACCTCCTCTTGTGATTCTTGAACAGGGTATTCGCTATTACTAGCTGAAACTTGTTACAGAACTCAGTTAGTCTTTCTCCTCTTTCATTCCTTGTCCCAAGCCCATATTCTCCTGTAACCTTTTCTTCTACTCCTTCCCCTACAACTGCATTCCAGTTGCCCATGACTATTAGATTTTCATCCCCCTTTACATACTGCATTACCCTTTCAATATCCTCATACACTTTCTCTATCTGTTCATCTTCAGCTTGCGACATCGGCATGTATACCTGAACTATCGTTGTCGGTGTTGGTCTGCTGTCGATTCTGATTAGAACAACCCGGTCACTGAACTGTTCACAGTAACACACCCTCTGCCCTACCTTCCTATTCATAACGAATCCTACACCTGTTATACCACTTTCTGCTGCTGTTGATATTACCCGATACTCATCTGACCAGAAATCCTTGTCTTCCTTCCACTTCACTTCACTGACCCCTACTGTATCTAGATTGAGCCTTTGCATTTCCCTTTTCAGATTTTCTAGTTTCCCTACCACGTTCAAGCTTCTGACATTCCACGCCCCGACTTGTAGAACATTATCCTTTCGTAGATTATTCCATCTTTTTCTCATGGTAACCTCCCCCTTGGCAGTCCCCTCCCAGAGATCCGAATGGGGGACTATTCCGGAATCTTTTGCCAATGGAGAGATCATCATGACACTTCTTCAGTTACAGGCCACATGTCTTGTGGATACACGTTACGTGTCTTTAATGCAGTGGTTTCCATTGCCTTCTGCATCCTCATGTCGTTGATCATTGCTGAGGGTGCCCTGAACCTCTATCCGCTCCTCCGCCCTCTTTGACAAAGCCGTTGGCAGAATGAGACTGACTTCTTATGCCGGAAGTCTTTGGCCGCCAATGCTGATTATTTATCAAAATTTAGACAGCGGCGGGGATAGAACCCGGGACTGAAGACGTTTTGATTATGAATCAAAGACGTTACCCCTAGAAGCACTCAACGCACTTACATGATCACAATGCCACAAATATAGAATACGTCACATACATTCAGCAACAGAAAGATTCACATTAAGCAGAAAGGAAGGGGATTTATAGACATAAAAAAACCTACATTCTGGACAGGTAGACAATTTAAGAAAATTCTTTCTAGAACGAGCAAAATGCACAAAGCAATCACTCATATAAATACATCGGCTGCACCACTGCAATTTCATAACCACTTCTACAACCCTTTAGATCACATAACATCAACAGATACAAAGAAAGTAAATTGGAAAAAGAAAACACTACATGGCAAGCACCCGTATCATGTAACACAGCCACACATCGATCAAGACGCATCCAACACATGGCTAAGAAAAGGCAATATATACAGTGAGACGGAAGGATTCATGATTGCAATACAGGATCAAACAATAAACACCATATATTACAGCAAGCATATTATTGAAGATCCCAATACCACAACAGATAAATGCAGACTTTGCAAACAACAAATAGAAACAGTAGATTACATCACAAGCGGATGTACAGTACTATCAAATATAGAATACCCCAGAAGACATGACAATGTAGCAAAAAAATACATCAACTACTTGCCATACAACATAAACTAATAAAACAACATGTTCCCACATACAAGTATGCACCACAAAATGTACTGGAGAATGATGAATACAAATTATACTGGAACAGAACCATTATAACAGATAAAACACCACCACATAACAAACCTGACATCATACTCGCCAATAAAAAGAAGAAATTAACACAACTAATCGAAATATCCATACCCAATACAACAAATATACAGAAGAAAACAGGAGAAAAAATTGAAAAATACATCCAACTGGCTGAGGAAGTCAAGGACATGTGGCATCAGGATAAAGTTGACATTATACCAATTATACTATCAACTACAGGAGTCATACCACACAATATCCACCAGTACATCAACGCAATACAGCTACATCCAAACGTATATATACAACTACAGAAATCTGTAATTATTGATACATGTTCAATTACCTGAAAGTTTCTAAATGCAATGTAACATATACCGTACAGTTAAAAGGAAGTCACGCTTGATCAAGGTCCACGTCACTTTCCATTTTTAACCAGACCTAAGGTCTGAGAAAGGAAAGAAGATAATAATAATATTTGTTGTTGTTGTTGTTGTTACTCGAGATTGATGGATACTGTTTTTCTTCTAAATGTTTTGTGGTGCCTGGTTTGACTAAGAAGATTACTTTGTGGATGGATTTCTTGCATATTGTTAAGAATAAGATTTTAGATTTTGACGCTGGAGGATATAAGAAAACAATGATTGTAAAGGGAATTAACAAGGAGTAAATAAAAGCACACTTGCAGAGAAAAAATCAAGGAAATGACATGTTCAGTAGAGCAGATAAAAAAATAAATAAGATGAAAGGCAACATTTGTCTGAAGAACAGAGATCAGAGCTATTTTAACTGTTGCGCAAACATGAGAATTTGTGTTCAAATAAACCTGGGCAGGTGACTAACTGTGAGTCACTGAGTGATAACCCATGATGTAATAAAAGTAAAACATTTTTCTGGTGTTGTGGCAGATAAGGAAACAGTCAGGGCCAGAATTCAAAAGATGTTGCATTGGAAATAATAGAGCTAAGCAGGAGTTAGTGTCACATTCCAGTGGTAGTTTTTTAAAAAGAAAAATGGATCAGTGAGGATTTTATTGAATACTAGAATAAAACAAACTGGTGTAAGAGATGCATTGGCTAACTTATTGATGAGTGTGTGTGTTGCCCACAGTTTGACTTTCTGTACAGAAGCTGTCCGTGCCTTTTGGCACCATATTGTTTGACTAATTATGGTTAAAACAAGGAGTGTGGTTTGAGAATGGGTGTGTCAACCTGAAACCAGTAACTCTTGCAGAAAAGATTGTATAGCCATGCAACTTACAGGGACAAAATAAAAAAAGTTACCAAATTTCTTCGTCACCATAAATATTTATTTATGGACTTTACCTGCTTACTCTGTATAGGAAAGGAATACTCTGTGTTGTGAATAGTGCCATAACCAAAAGGGAATAAAAACAGTACCACTCATGTTTGTCTTGTTTGTCCATTCATGGCGAGCAGAGTGCAGTCTCTTTATGAAGTTGACAACATAATGTCACAAAGACGCTACTTGGACCAGGTTTTGCTGCCTGAAATCAGACTAGACACGTACTGAAGTCTCAGTATCCTTGGATGTGCCAGCAAGTGTCATTTCAAGGCTTTGGCAACAGTCTCGAGACACCGGAGAAGTTCGTTGTAGGACTGTACAAGGTCGATGAAGAATAATCACGCCACGGCAGGACCAATAACTGGTCGTAACTGTCCAATGAAATCGGAGTACACATGCAGGAGAATTGGCTGCAGAGTGTGCAGCTGCCTCAGAAGTTGCTGTTTCCTGACAAACTGTGTATCAGAGGCTCAGAATGGCAACACTGTTTGCCATATGTCCATTCTGCTCACGCTGGACAGTTTTGGGCCTGAGTATTGTGGAGTTGGCAGCATCAAAATTGGGCAATGAGTGAGTGAATGGAGGAATCTACTCTTCACTGATGAATCCTGCTTCAGTTTGCAAAATGATTCTTGCCACACGTTTGTCTGAACAGAACATGGTAGCTGATACAACCCAAGGAACATTTGGGAAAGAGACTGGTTTGGTGGTGATGGTGTGAGGAGGCATCATGTTAAATGGCCATACATAGCTGTGTATCTTTGTTGGTGGTCAAAGGAATACTGTAAACGCTCAGATACAGAGGTAAGGTACTGGTACCACATGTTAGCAGTTTCAGAGGTGTGTTTTGTCCAGACTTCCTCTTTATGGATGATAGGGAGGCATATGGCAACTCATCAGCCTCCACCAAGGACACTTCCAGACTTGTGCATCATTCTTGCTGAGGAATGGGTTCAACTACCAAGATAGCTCTTGAACAATGTCATAGAGAGCATGCCACACAGTTATGCAGCATGTGTGGCTGTTAGGAGTAACCATATCCACTCTTAACAGCTTCTTTCGTTGCAGAAGAGATTTCCCAATTGTGTTGTTGTCTCACAAATTTGTATCTTAGCTATCAGAACTTTCGTAACGTTGTGTTTTGGACACTGCTGTTTGCCAAATGTCTTGTGATGAAGCTGTAGGTTGTTAAGTAATCCTTTGGACATCCTGAAGACAGTATGACTCTTTTTTTGTGATTATGCTTAACTTTTTGGACACATACTTCTTCTGATGGTTCCATTTTATGGTGCCCTCATTAAATGCCCAAAGAACAAAATACATCTCCTGGTATTTTTTAGCTGTGCATTTTGTGATATTATTCTTTCTTTCTTGAGTAGTCTGTCTATTTTGCTGTGTTGTTTTGAAATCAGTATCATTTGCATGTGCTATTTATTTATTTGTTACTATTTGTGTTTTAATTTTCTGGTTGTTGCATGGCACCTTTTATTTGCTTGTATTCATGATGATATATATCATGGTTTAATCTGTTATGTCTTACAAGTTTTGGTTGAGAGTTATAATTTATTTCTCTTCAATATTTAAATTTCTTTACACTGATAGAACTTTTTAAGCTTACTCTGATGCCAATTTTCTGTACTATTTTCTATAGTGATTTAACTTGTTGTTGAGTTTCCTGAATGTTTTTGTAGAGCAAAGTCATCAACAAATATCAAATGATTTAAAGTTACATTGACTTTGGATTTTCCAATTTTACTATTCTGTGGGTTAACCCTCTTATTAAGTAGTCCAACACACAATAAAACACTATTCCAACAAATAATAGAACACCAGAGGTGAAGAACAGTCTCCAACTTAAACGTGTTTTTATGAGGCAAGAACCAGCAAATCCTACTCTGAACTTATCTTCCCATTTTCCAAAATTTCTTGAGATTTGAAATATTGAAGATCAGTGGACACAATCATACATCTTCTACACTCCTGGAAATGGAAAAAAGAACACATTGACACCGGTGTGTCAGACCCACCATACTTACTCCGGACACTGCGAGAGGGCTGTACAAGCAATGATCACACGCACGGCACAGCGGACACACCAGGAACCGCGGTGTTGGCCGTCGAATGGCGCTAGCTGCGCAGCATTTGTGCACCGCCACCGTCAGTGTCAGCCAGTTTGCCGTGGCATACGGAGCTCCATCGCAGTCTTTAACACTGGTAGCATGCCGCGACAGCGTGGACGTGAACCGTATGTGCAGTTGACGGACTTTGAGCGAGGGCGTTAGTGGGCATGCGGGAGGCCGGGTGGACGTACCGCCGAATTGCTCAACACGTGGGGCGTGAGGTCTCCACAGTACATCGATGTTGTCGCCAGTGGTCGGCGGAAGGTGCACGTGCCCGTCGACCTGGGACCGGACCGCAGCGACGCACGGATGCACGCCAAGACCGTAGGATCCTACGCAGTGCCGTAGGGGACCGCACCGCCACTTCCCAGCAAATTAGGGACACTGTTGCTCCTGGGGTATCGGCGAGGACCATTCGCAACCGTCTCCATGAAGCTGGGCTACGGTCCCGCACACCGTTAGGCCGTCTTCCGCTCACGCCCCAACATCGTGCAGCCCGCCTCCAGTGGTGTCGCGACAGGCGTGAATGGAGGGACGAATGGAGACGTGTCGTCTTCAGCGATGAGAGTCGCTTCTGCCTTGGTGCCAATGATGGTCGTATGCGTGTTTGGCGCCGTGCAGGTGAGCACCACAATCAGGACTGCATACGACCGAGGCACACAGGGCCAACACCCGGCATCATGGTGTGGGGAGCGATCTCCTACACTGGCCGTACACCACTGGTGATCGTCGAGGGGACACTGAATAGTGCACGGTACATCCAAACCGTCATTGAACCCATCGTTCTACCATTCCTAGACCGGCAAGGGAACTTGCTGTTCCAACAGGACAATGCACGTCCGCATGTATCCCATGCCACCCAACGTGCTCTAGAAGGTGTAAGTAAACTACCCTGGCCAGCAAGATCTCCGGATCTGTCCCCCATTGAGCATGTTTGGGACTGGATGAAGCGTCGTCTCACGTGGTCTGCACGTCCAGCACGAACGCTGGTCCAACTGAGGTGCCAGGTGGAAATGGCATGGCAAGCCGTTCCACAGGACTACATCCAGCATCTCTACGATCGTCTCTTTGGGAGAATAGCAGCCTGCATTGCTGCGAAAGGTGGATATACACTGTACTAGTGCCGACATTGTGCATGCTCTGTTGCCTGTGTCTATGTGCCTGTGGTTCTGTCAGTGTGATCATGTGATGTATCTGACCCCAGGAATGTGTCAATAAAGTTTCCCCTTCCTGGGACAATGAATTCACGGTGTTCTTATTTCAATTTCCAGGAGTGTATAATATACAATGGTAAATCAAAAAGGCTCATTTGATAGACTGTAATATGCCATGGCTAACTTTAAAGTGATGATTTGCTGTGCACAGCTTCTCCAGGGTCTGAAGCCTTCCAGTTATTAACTTACATCTTCTCCTGTTGTTTAAACCTATTATATAAAATTCTGTAGAAAATCTTTTATGTGCAGTACCTCTGTAGTTATGTGGGACACTCTTATCTCCTTTTTTTGTGGAATGGGTGGATTAAAGTCATGGTCCAATGTTACAGGAATTTTTCTGTTATTCAAATTTTTTGTATGGTGCCATGTGGTTTCCAGCACCTTGAGAGTTGTTTCCAGAATTTGGGCTGGTGGCAGAATTTTTTGTTAAGGTAATTTTGAAAAGTTTCTGGGTTCTTCACAGTTCAAAATTTTCTTGAACGCTTCTGCCGTGATTTTGGCACTTCCATTATTGCTGTGCACAATTATTCTTCCTTACTTTTTGGCACTAATGAAGGGGATTTGTAGTTTTTTGTTGTTTTCCAGAGATTTTGAAATAGCTTCTGGAATTGCACAAATTAAGTATTCTGTTTTACAGAAACACAGTGACTGATTTCTAGATCTGAGGTAGAATATATAGTGAAAAAGCCTTAGGAAAAGGTTTTGTGGTTGATTCCTTCTGTTCAGCGGATCACAGCATTCTGATATTGTCTTGTGATTTGTCTGATAATTTTGGTGAATTTTTTTCTGATATTTTTGAGAATGATGACATTTTCTACTATTTTGCAGAATTGAAATTTTAACCATGTCTGCTGTCTTTGTTCAGGAAATTTGTCACATTTTGAAGTTCATCAGCCATCTCTGAGGTTTTAAGGGGGCTAAATTTTCAGCAGTTGTTAGGAAATTGGTATCAGTTTTTCTAAATTGTCTGTTAATTTTATGGTTCAGGTTATTTCTTGATAATTGTCATTTCTGATTAATTGGTGAGAGTTGTAAGTCTTGTTTTCTTCATTAGTATTCTATTTCTTCATCCTTAGAAGTGTAAATTTGATTTTGCTTTAGACTATGTCTATTCCTTTTAGCACTTGGTTTGAGGTCTGTCTGGCCTTCATGTGTAGTATGTAGACTTTGAGATGTTGTGTTGTCTGCAGAGTTTGACAAGTGTATGGCCATTCCTATTGATATGTTAGCATAGAACTAATTTCCCAGTTATGTCTCAGTATATTTTTTATCTTTGTAGTTGGGCACTGACGTCCGCTGATGAGATCTTAATATTATTTTTATTTATGTGGGTTATTGTGCACTTGAGGAGATCCCAAAATTCCTGGTATTCAATAAGGATAGAAGTTGAAGTAATGAATTAAAATTTGTCCAAGGCTGGGACGTGAATCTGGGTCTCCTGTTTACTAGACAGATGTCCTATCCACTACACCATCCTGGCATTGTACCAACATAGCTGCACGGACTGCCCTAGTCCAGTGGCCTCCCCAACACAAACTTCAATTCACAACTGTTTCCAGGGGTCTCGGATATTGCAATATAATTACATCAGATCAATAGATGATCTACACCTGAGGTACATGCAAGATTTCCCCATTATGTATAAAACTGGGGTACTATTCCAATATTGGAGAGCCTTGGCAATACTGATAATATAAAAAGGGGAAAATCAAGATTGTGTTGGGGAGGGCTTTGGACTAGGGTATTCTGTGCAGCTGTGTTAGCCACAGTGCCCAAGGTGGTGGTGTGGATAGCACATCTGCCTAGTAAGCAGGAGATGCGGTTTAAAGTCCTGGCCTTGGCTCAAATTGTAATTCATTACTTCAGCTTTTACCCTTATTGAAGATAAAGTTGAGACTCAGCATGTCTACAGGAAAATATAATTACATCAAATCAATAGATTTCCTGCTATTATAAAATTTTTCTCTTTGGTATGTACATTGGCCCATATGATGATACAGATTTTGTTTATTGTTTCTTAAGTTAAATTTGCAATGCTTGGTGAGATGGCTTGAGTATTGATTATACAATGTGCTATTTTTAAATTTACTATAAAATCCATTTCAAATCAGGGGAATTTTTCGTGACCTGTTGAGATTTTCTATTGTTAAATCTCTCTCTCTCTCTCTCTCTCTCTCTCTCTCTCTCTCTCTCTCTCTCTCTCTCACACACACACACACCACACACACACACACACACACACACCCTTACCAGAGTGTGCATGCACACATACAGGCACCTCTCTCCCGTGTACCTCAATGATTATTGTTATTACAAATGACTCTGATCTATACTTGAAAATCAGGTGTCGCCAAAAATGTAATACTTATGTTACAGATGTGTCTCTGAACATTCCCTTCCAGTATATAGACAAAGCTTTCTGAACTTGTTGTAAAGAATGTTTTGTAGAATTTATCATTTCAAAAATTGTAAACGTTCAGATTTATTGTAAATTTATTTACCAGGACACTAGTGAATGAAGGTTTCCTGTAAAGTTTTTGGCTACTGCTATATGCGCCTGACACATCAATATGATTTAAGAGTTTGATTTGCTGTATGACCAAAATCTGTAATTTATATTTAGTGTATTTACACTTAAAATATAGGTTTAGGTAAGCAATAAAAGAATGTTTATAGCTACTGCCTTTCTATCTGGCACATCCAATTCGTCTTTAATTCCATATTTCACCTTTCTTAGGCATCGCAGTTCCAGAGAATATGCATTGTCCTGTTAATTGCACATTCAGCTGTATCTAAAGATTTTACTGTTCTCTTCTTATTGTGAAAACCATAGTTTCATAAGAAATCGTTTTGCCTTAACAGCTGATGGCTATGGAGCAACAGGTTCCAATGAATTCTGGAGGGAACTTCAGTCTTGGAGGAGGCTCACTGTGGAGAAGTTCTGGTGAAGCAAGAGAGGAAAAAATACAAAAATTAGGTGCTTCTATACCACAACTAATCAAGCAAGTAGAGGTAAGTTAATAGATAAAATCTTTCCTCAAGTTGGTTTGTATATTTTTATTTATAAACACTGCATGAATTTTCACTCTGAGTGTGAATTGTTTTGAAACCTTGTAGCAAACTGAAACAGTGTGTAGGACTAATTTCAGAACCTTGCCTTTCACAGGCAATGCTGCTTCTGACTGAGTTATACAAGCACAGCTGATGACCAGTCCTAACACTTCTACCAGTATCTTTCTACTGTCTTCGTGCCAGTACCTCTCTGCTAGCTTTTGTACTTCACAGGAGTTGCCCTGCATACCTTGTAGAACTCCTTCAGGAGTGCTAGTCCTGAAAGGTATGCAGGAGAACTTTGGAAGTAGTTTTGTGAGTAGGAAAGAGATACTGAGAGAAATGAAGCTGTGATGGTGGATCACGAGTTGTGCTTGGATGCTCAGGTGGTATGAGCAATGTTATTGATTTGAGTCCTGGTCTGTAACACAGTTTTCATGTGGCAGGAAGTTTCATAGTCCTCTTGGAGGTTGAAACATTTTTTGTACAGTTGAAAGAAGTTGTGTTCACACACAGGGTGGATGTTATGGATGGACAGTGGTGGCTACTTAAACAGTCTGATGTAGTTGTTTTGTTCTAGTGTAAATTGATAGTCTTGTAATGAAACAAAGCATAAATAGGTATGGTGATTCTCAACAAAGTTAATTAAAAAATGTGATTCTGAGCTAAGTAACATATTAAGCTATCTGTGTAACCAGTCATTTATCAGTGGAATATTTCCTGAATGGCTGAAATATGCTGAAGTTAAGCCACTGTTTAAGAAGGCAGATAAAGAAATAGCATCAAATTTCCGTCCAATTTCACTGTTGCCAGTATTCTTAAAAATTTTCGAAAAAGTAATGTACAGTCGTCTTTATAACCATCTTATCTCAAATAACATACTGTCAAAGTCACAGTTTGGATTTCTAAAAGGTTCTGATATTGAGAAGGCTATCTACACTTACAGTGAAAATGTGCTTAATTCGTTAGACAAAAAATTGCAGGCAACTGGTATATTTTGTGATCTGTCAAAGGCATTTGATTGTGCAAATCACAATATCCTTTTAAGTAAATTAAAATATTATAGTGTAACAGGAAATGCTGCAAAATGGTTCAAATCTTATATCTCTGGCAGGAAACAAAGGGTGTTATTAGGAAAGGGACATGTATCAAGCTATCGGGCATCATCCAACTGGGAACTAATTACATGTGGGGTCCCACAAGGTTCCAATTTGGGGCCCTTACGTTTTCTTGTGTATATCAATGACCTATCATCAGTAACATTACCAGATACCAATTTTGTTTTGTTTGCCGATGATACAAACATTGCAATAAATAGCAAATCAAGTGTAGTCTTAGAAAGATCAGCCAATAAAATATTTGTGGACATTAATCACTGGTTCCTAGCCATTTCTTTGTCACTAAACTTTGAAAAAACACACTACATGCAGTTCAGAACTTGTAAGGGGTGTCCCACGAGTATATGTCTAACATACGATGACAAGAAGATAGAAGAGGTGGACAGTGTTAAATTCTTGGATTACAGCTTGATAATAAATTCAACTGGGAGGAGGGCACCACAGAACTGCTGAAGCGTCTTAACAAATCTCTGTTTGCAATGCGAATTTTGTCAGACATAGGGGATATAAAAATGAAAAAGCTGGCAAACTATGCTTACTTTCATTCCATTATGTCATATGGGATTATTTTTTGGGGTAATTCATCAAGCCAAGCTAAAGTTTTCTGGGCACAAAAACGTGCAGTAAGAGTTATATGTGGTGTGAACTCAAGAACATCCTGCAGAAGCCTGTTTAGAGAACTAGGGATACTAGTTACTGCTTCCCAATATATTTATTCCTTAGTAAAATTTGTCATTAAAAATATATCACTTTTTCAAACCAACAGCTCAATTCATGGAATCAATACTAGAAATAAGAATAATCTTTAATAAGGATTTAAAGTCACTTAGTCTTGTACAAAAAGGTGTGCATTATTCAGGAACACACATTGTCAATAACTTGCCAGCAGCCATAAAAAGCTTAACAAGCAATGAAATTCAGTTTAAGAGAAGCCTAAAGGATTTATTGGTGGCCAACTCCTTCTACTCCATTGATGAATTTCTTAGTAAAACTAACTGATTTGTATATAATTACAATATAACCTCTGCACAATTTCAGTGCAGTAATGTTTTCATTGAAAATGTGTGTGTGTGTGTGTGTGTGTGTGTGTGCGTGTGTGTGTGTGTGTGTGTGTGTGTGTGTGTAATCTAACTTCTGCACCATTTCAGTGTAGTAATGTGTTCATTGTAAATAAGTATTATAGTAGTTGTATTACATGTTTATTACCCTGTAAATAAATAAAAAACTTTTTTATTTTAAATTCAGTGCATTAGTCTTTGTAAAATGACTCTTTCATATAGTGGTCATTAAAAATGACGATCATTCCATTTGGGACCTGTGGAATGGTACATTAGCTTATTTGTTTTAGTTGTAAATATTTGTCATGTATTGTTATTTTTCTGACATGTTCCACATCCTGGAGGACCTCCTCACTACGGATCAATTGGAATGAAAGTAAACCTAATCTAAATCTAATCTGGGCTTAGCAGAACTTGGTAATCTACCTTGCAGACTGTAAAATGTAGGACATGTAAACAGATATATAAGTGTAACACTAGTAGTAAGAACAACTTGTTTGTAAATGAAAGATATGTCTGACTAAAACAACAAATGTGTTTTATTAATACTATTAACTTACATTGGTAAAGGAATCATTAATATTGAAGTCTTTTTTTTTGTATTAAATATGAGGGAGAGCTGAAATGTAATGCCTCCAAATTTTTTATGTGAAAACCCATAAAACTTTTTAAACAAAACAAATGTTATTGACATTCTACATCTCTGTTCTTCATGTCTACATATTTGCAGCCCTCCACCACTAGAAGCATCTGAATTATAGCATGTAACAAAGTGGTGTTAAACATAACTGCTTTGGTGCATGAGAAACAATCAGCTGTAATAGAGTTTAGAGTTCTAAGAGTTCATCTGCACTAGAGTGCTGTGACATATGCAACAATCCATTTCCTTTGGTTCACTGTCACTAATCGCCATCCCTACAGTCCCAAATTGGCCGCATCTGATTTTCATCTGTTTCCATAACTTTAAGACCACTTTTGAGGATTAACTTTGAAAGTGACGAAGTGGTGGAAGCAGAGCGGAGGTTGCGGGGTCATCAACAGAGCCAAAGCCAAAAGCGTGTGGGTCCGTCAAAAAAGTCAGACAACCTGCAGTGACGATACCAACAAACTGGTCTCTCATTGGGAGAAATGTGCTCATTGCCAGGGTGACTGTATTGAGAAATAAATATGTAGACATGAAGAATGAGGATGTGGAATGTCAATAATGTTTGTTTGTTGAAATATCTTTAAGAATTGTCAAATAAAGAATTTGGAGACATTACTTTTCAGTATGCCTTCATCATTTTAGTTTAACTGAAGAGAATTTGCTAACCAATTAAAATACCTACACTGTTTAGGAAAATCAAGACAAAGTTGAATGTGCAAATGAAGATCTGAGAGCTGATTTGGAGCGTTGGAACCACGAGAAAAAAGAAGATCTGAAGAAAATATTTCTTGCACTTGCAAATCAGCAGATTAAATATTATGAGCAGGTATTAATAGATTTTTTGAAGTTGATTTATGACTTCATTTCATCAGGAGCCTGAAAGTTAGAGTGAACATGGTGTGTGTGTGTGTGTGTGTGTGTGTGTGTGTGTGTGTTAAGAACAAGTGTCTTTGTGCATATCAGTTGAGTCTGTGTGATTTATTGTGTGTGAAATAGTTCCCTTTGGTTACATTTATGATATTTAAGACTTAACAGATCTACTAATGTTTGGCTATAGAAAGTGTGACTTAATATCTTCATAAATGTGTGTAATTTATTTGCATTTTCTATTTTCTATCCATGACTGATGGACATGGCCATTGTATGTTTTACTTGTTGCTGTGGATTTTCTTGAGTTTGCTATAAACAGTGGTTGATGTTCACTCATTATTGCACTTTGTTACATTCTGGCAATATGTGCAGTGTTCCTGAATGTAACAGAACTTCAAAATATTTAAGAATTGAAATGCTTAATTATTCCTTACACAATGTCAATAACAATATCCTGTTGTTGTTCTTGTTGTTGCTGTGGTCTTCAGCCCAGAGACTGGTTTGATGCAGCTCTCCATGCTACTATATCCTGTGCATGCTTCATCTCCCAGTACCTACTGCAACCTACATCCTTCTGAATTTGCTAAGTATTCATCTCTTGGTCTCCCTCTATGATTTTTACCCTCCACACTGCCCTCCAATACTAAATTGGTGATCCCTTGATGCCTCAGAACATGTCCTACCAATCGATTCCTTCTTCTAATTAAGTTGTGCCACAAATTTCTCTTCTTCCCAATTCTCTTCAATACCCCCTCATTAGTTATGTGATCTACCAATCTAATTTTCAGCATTCTTCTGTAGCACTACATTTCGAAAGCTTCTATTCTCTTCTTGTCCAAACTATTTATTGTCCATGTTTTACTTCCATACATGGCTACAGTCCATACAAATACAGGGCTATTACAAATGATTGAAGCTATTTCATAAATTCACTGTAGCTCCATTCATTGACATATGGTCACGACACACTACAGATACGTAGAAAAACTCATAAAGTTTTGTTCGGCTGAAGCTGCACTTCAGGTTTCTGCCGTCAGAGCGCTCGAGAGCGCAGTGAGACAAAATGGCGACAGGAGCCGAGAAAGCGTATGTCGTGCTTGAAATGCACTCACATCAGTCAGTCATAACAGTGCAACGACACTTCAGGACGAAGTTCAACATAGATCCACCAACTGCTAACTCCATTCGGCGATGGTATGCGCAGTTTAAAGCTTCTGGATGCCTCTGTAAGGGGAAATCAACGGGTCGGCCTGCAGTGAGCAAAGAAACGGTTGAACGCCTGCGGGCAAGTTTCATGCGTAGCCAGCGGAAAATTGGCTCATGCCACAACTGGAGACCGACAGCGCCGACTTCATCTTTCAACAGGATGGTGTTCCACCGCACTTCCATCATGATGTTCGGCATTTCTTAAACAGGAGATTGGAAAACCGATGGATTGGTCGTGGTGGAGATCATGATCAGCAATTCATGTCATGGCCTCCACGCTCTCCAGACTTAACCCCATGCGATTTCTTTCTGTGGGGCTATGTGAAAGATTCAGTGTTTAAACCTCCTCTACCAAGAAACGTGCCAGAAGTGCGAGCTCCCATCAACGATGCTTTCGAACTCATTGATGGGGACATGCTGCGCCGAGTGTGGGAGGAACTTGATTATCAGCTTGATGTCTGCCGAATCACTAAAGGGGCACATATCGAACATTTGTGAATGCCTAAAAAAACTTTTTGAGTTTTTGTATGTGTGTGCAAAGCATTGTGAAAATATCTCAAATAATAAAGTTATTGTAGAGCTGTGAAATCGCTTCAGTCATTTGTAATAACCCTGTACTTTCAGAAACGACTCACTGATACTTAAATCTATACTCGATGTTAACAAATTTCTCTTCTTCAGAAACGCTTTCCTTGCCATTGCCAGTCAACATGTTATATTCTCTCTACTTCGACCATCATCAGTTATTTTGCTCCCCAAATAGCAAAACTCCTTTACTACTTTAAGTGTCTCATTTCCTAATCTAATTCCCTCAGCATCACCTGACTTAATTCGACTACATTCCATTATCTTTGTTTTGCTTTTGTTGATGTTCATCTTATACCCTCCTTTCAAGACACTGTCCATTCCGTTCAGCTGCTCTTCCAGGTCCCTTGGAGTCTCTGACAGAATTACAATGTCATTGCCAAACCTCAAAGTTTTTATTTCTTCTCCATGGATTTTAATACCTATTCCAAATTTTTCTTTTGTTTCCTTCTCTGCTCGCTCAGTATAAAGATTGAGTAACAACGGGGGTAGGCTACAACCCTGTCTCACTCCCTTCCCAACCAATGCTTCCCCTTCATGCCCCTCGACTCTTACAACTGCCATCGGGTTTCTGTACAAATTGTAAATAGCCCTTCGCTCCCTGTATTTTATTCCTGCCACCTTCAGAATTTGAAAGAGAGTATTCCAGTCAACATTGTCAAAAGCTTTCTCTAAGTCTACAAATGCTAGAAATGTAGGTTTGCCTTTCCTTAATCTGTCTTCTAAGATAAGTCGTAGAGTCAGTATTGCCTAATGTGTTCAAACATTTCTACGGAATCCAAACTGATCTTCCCGAGTTGGACTTCTACCAGTTTTTCCATTTGTCTATAAAGAATTTGTGTTAGTATTTTGCAGCCGTGACTTATTAAACTGATAGTTCAGTAATTTTCACATCTGTCAACACCTGCTTTCTTTGGGATTGGAATTATTATGTTCTTCTTGAAGTCTGAGGGTATTTCACCTGTCTCATACAGCTTACTCACCAGATGGTAGAGTTTTGTCAGGGCTGGCTCTCCCAAGGCTGTAAGTAGTTCTAATGGAATGTTGTCTACTCTCTTGTTTCGACTTAGATCTTTCAGTGCTCTATCAAACTCTTCACGCATTATCATATCTCCCATTTCATTTTCATCTGCATCTTCTTCCATTTCCTTAATTTTGTCCTCAAGTACATCGCCCATGTATAGACCCTCTATATACTCCTTCCACCTTTCTGCTTTCCCTTCTTTGCTTAGAATTGGGTTTCCATCTGAGCTCTTGATATTCGTACAAGTGGTTCTCTTTTCTCCAAAGGTGTCTTCAGTATTCCTGTAAGCAGGATCTATCTTACCCCTAGTGAGATAAGCCTCTACATCCTTAAATTTGTCCTCTAGCCATCCTGCTGAGCCATTTTGCACTTCCTGTCGATCTCATATTTAAGACGTTTGTATTCCTTTTTGCCTGCTTCGTTTACTGCAGTTTTATATTTTCTCCTTTCGCCAATTAAATTTAATATATCTTCTGTTACCCAAGGATTTCTACTAGCCCTCGTCTTTTTACCTACTTGATCCTCTGCTGTCTTCACTACTTCATCCCTCAAAGCTACCCATTCTTCTTCTGCTGTATTTCTTTCCCCATTCCTGTCAATCGTTTCCTTATGCTCTCCCTGAAACTCTGTACAATCTCTGGTTTAGTCAGTTTATCCAGGTCCCACCTCCTTAAATTCCCACGTTTTTGTAGTTTCTTCAGTTTTAATCTACAGTTCATAACCAATAGATTGTGGTTAGAGTCCACATCTGCCCGTGGAAATGTCTTACAATTTAAAATCTGGTTCCTAAATCTCTGTCTTACCATTATATAATCTATTTGAAACCTTCCACTATCTCCAGGGTTCTTCCATGTATACAACCTTCTTTCATGATTTGTGAACCAAGTGTTAGCTATGATTAAGTTATGCTCTGTGCAAAATTCTACCAGATGGCTTCCTCTTTCATTTCTTACCCCCAATCCATATTCACTTATGTTTCCTTCTCATAGTTTCCCTACTATCAAATTCCAGTCATCCATGACTATTAAATTTTCATCTCCCTTCACTATCTGTATCATTTCTTTTATCTCATCATACATTTCATCAATCTCTTCATCTGCATAGCTAGTTGGCATATAAACTTGTACTACTGTGGTAGGCATGGGCTTTGTGTCTATCTTGGCCACAATAATGCATTTGCTATGGTGTTGGCAGTAACTTACCCACACTGCTATTTTTTTATTCATTATTAAACCTACTCCAGCATTACCCCTATTTAATTTTGTATTTATAACCCTGTATTAACCTGACCAGAAGTCTTGTTCCTCCTACCACCGAACTTCACTAATTCCCACTATATCTAACATTAACCTATCCATTTCCCTTCTTAAATTTTTTAACATACATGTCCGATTAAGGGATCTGACATTCCACACTCCGATCCGCAGAACGCCAGTTTTCTTTCTCCTGATGACGACGACGTCCTGAGTAGTCCCCGCCCGGAGATCCGAATGGGGGACTATTTTACCTCCGGAATATTTTACCCAAGAGGACGCCATCATCATTTAACCATACAGTAAAGCTGCATGCCCTCAGGAAAAATTACGGCTGTAGTTTCCCTTTGCTTTCAGCCGTTCGCAGTACCAGCATAGCAAGGCCATTTTGGTTAGTGTTACAAGGCCAGATCAGTCAGTCATCCAGACTGTTGCCCCGGCAACTACTGAAAAAGGGTGCTGCCACTCTTCAGGAACCACACGTTTGTCTTGCCTCTCAACAGATACTCCTCCGTTGTAGTTGCACCTACGGTACGGTTATCTGTATCATTGAGGCACGCAAGCACGCAATGGCAAAGTCCATTGTTCATTGGGGGGAGGAAACCTATAAAACATAAAATTGCTGAACATTTTATTTGGCCATATTTCCATATTCAGTTGACTCCTGATTGTTGTAAGAAGGGGAGGAGACTCACACTAAGTATAAATTCATGTTGACTGCATGGCCTTAATCGGAAAAATAATTAGCTCTGCTCATGAAACCCTGTTTAATTACTTACGGCCCCCTCAAGGTTTGACTTCCATATTTTTTCTTAATTTTGCACAGTGTGTAACCCACCCACTGAGTGCAAAGATCCTGTGCACCCCTTATTGTTATGGATTTATGCATGCAGCTGACAACTGATGCACGAGCTGAAAACTCCCCATGCATGCTGCCTGTACCAAACACATGCAGAATATTCACTGCAAAGTTGATACCCATACTTAGACCCTTGCAGCAAGTTGTAAAATCCTTGTGTGCAGCAACCACACGAGTTTCCTACAAAAATAGATATGTGCTATCCCGGTAACATTCTGTCTTTAACATATTACATCTTGTAATAGTATTTCTTTGCTTAGCTACATAAATCATGTTTCATTTTACAAAATCTTCATATAGTGTTACACAGCCAAATAGTGTTATGTGAAACATACAACATGGCTCATCATAAGTGCAGATTTGGCATATTTAACACCAACTTTGCATTATATATTTCTGAGTGGGAAGTAATCAGACAATGGAAACTCCAGGCAGGAATATCAACAATATAGGGAAAGACAGATTGCTACTTACCATAAAGAAGACACTTGAAGTTGTTGACAGGCACAATTAAGACACTTACATAAAGCTTTTGGCCACAGCCTTCATCAGTAAAACACACACACACACACACACACACACACACACACACACACACACACACACACAAGTGCCAACTCCAGTGTCTCTGGTGCGAGATGCTGGAATTGGTGGTCGTGTGTACGTGAGGTGTGCTTGCATATGTGTCTGCCTCTTTACTGATGAATGCTGTGGCCGAAAGCTTTATGTATAAGTGTATTTTAACTGTGCCTGTATGCAACTCGACATGTCTTTTTTACAGTAAGTAGCAATCTGTCAGTAGAAAGTAATAATTACAAATATTATTAAAGATACTTTTTTTCTCATGACTTGGGAGATGCAAATGAACCATGACTTTGATGTTTGTTTGAAGTGGGTTTGATGTTATTGAAACATTTTTCTGCACATTAGTTGTTGACATTCATTTTCTCCCAAAATGATTTTTTATAAGATCACCTAGAAAATACACATCACAAACAAATTATTTTATAGAACCTACAATATCTGAGTGCATATACATGTGAATATATAGGGAACATGTGACTGAGCAATTATGAAGTTAGTGCACTTTTCACGTGCATATAACTTCTTTAGAAACACCAAAAAGTCCTAGAAACATAAGCTTTCTAATTACAATACCTTTCTAATTATGCTTTCAGTTATAACAAAAGAATACATTTTAGGAAACTAGAATTTTAAATCTTCATAATGAAAGTTTTTGTTTTTTAAATAAATTTTGAATTTGCTATTGAAAACTCTAGTTTTTGTGGGTTTCTTTACTTTATAATTTTCAATAAGTTTCATCTAATAACATGTTTTTCACTGAAGCTAATTCTTATTTCAATCGGGTAACAAATAAATGCTTTTCAATAGTAAATTTCAGTCCAAAACATTCTTAAATTTTAAATTTCTACAATTTAGGAAATTTGTGCATTACTCATTTACTGTTCAACAGATTGTATAGGACTAAACCAAAATGTGAAACAAACTATTAAATAAATCTATCTCTTTGTCAGCCATGACACTGGCCATGGTGGGTGCTTGGGAAGCTAAACTGGATGCAGTGTGCCTGAACACTGAGCTAGTTTTTTGGAAGTATGGCTCATATTGCAAATGTGATCAGCCAACTGGTGGTGGTGGTGGTGGTGGTGGTGGTGGTGGTGGCGGCGGCAGCTTCTGTTGTTGTTTTTATTCATCCGTTTTATTTGTCTATGGATAACATTTACAAGGGTACTGGACATATCATGGTATCACAAAGTTTGACTAGGATAGGACCTACTTACTGTAGGAACAATCCCATAATTTGCTTAAAATGATAGAAGAAAGTCATAGGAAACTTAAATCAGTACATGTGGATGGAGATCGGCTTCTCCAGCCTTCCAGATATAAGGCCAGTCTCTTAGCAGCAGCACGATCTTGTTCAGTTTATTCCAAGTACATTGCTTTTTTATTTTCATGTTCTTGCAAAGCATTTAACCACGGTACACCAGTTCACAAAAGCAGTTGGGTCTCCTATCAGTAACGTAACCTACAGCTGCCCCTATCAAAATGTAACTCCACCGAGTGAGGTGGCGCAGTGGTTAGCACATAGGACTCACATTCGGAGTATGGCGATTCAAATCTGTGTCCAGCCATCCTGATTTAGGTTTTCCATGATTTCCCTAAATTATGTAAGGCAAATTCTGGGATGGTCCCTTTTGAAGGGGCACTGCTGATTCCCTTCCCCAACCTTTTGTAAGTCGATGGAACTGATGACCTTGCTGTTTGGTCCCCTCCCTTGAATCAACCAACCAACTAAAATGTAACTTAGAACTGCCCATTTTTGGGCTGTGGTTGGCTGAAGCTTTCCCTCTCTTGCAGGTATTGCTCATGGCTGCCATAGAGGATGGCTGTGACTGTTATCTCTCAGAAATACAGTGTGAGGGCTCTCTAAAAAATTTACAGGCTGTGTCACAATTCCCAAAAATTTAGCACACCAAACCATATTAAAAATGAAGCATGTTGGAGAGATTTGTAACACTTTAAAGGTGAGGACCTCAAAATATGAGATAATAGCTTCATTGCATGTTTGATGTTTCAGTTATGAACTTGACATTTAATGTTTCCAGTGTGTGCTCAGTTCATGGCTTTCATGAGTGACAAAACTGAGATGTTTCAGTGATGTCACAGGTCCTGTGCTGTGATGGGCTGAGAGAAGGAAACTGAGCAGTTATAACATACTGTAATTGATGGTTTTTTGTGTTTTTTACTTGCATATTAAAAATATGCAGTTTTAACTGATAGACCACATCAAAGAACTGTCCAAAATGTATCTTTTGTGTGGTTTCTTGTGCTAAAGTGTAAGGAAAGATGATGTTGGCTAAGCATATTGCTTGATATTACAGTTTTTAAGACTCTAGGTGTAATGCAGTTATTCACAATAAAATAAAACTCACAGAAACTTGGGTACAATACACTCACAAAAAGAAACCTGCAAATAATGCATTTTATCCCACAAATTCCATTAACAGGCAAGAAAATTGTTAGCATCTGAAGATAATGGCACATGTTTCATACAATTATTTGCTCTTGCCAGTTAGTGACACACATGTTCCCATATTCTGCTGCAATCTAGTGAGTTACAAGCGTAACATGCCTTTCGTCCTGTGGATTGCCAATGCCAGAAACAAATATCTGTAAGTCTGTCAAGACTTTGATTAATGACGCATAAAACATGAGAGATTCAGAGATGAAGATTTGAGAGTGAAGGTTCAGCCACCCTTTTGATTCCCTTTTAAGCAGCAGAATGTGAAAATCATGTGGAGATTGGTGAGACACCTATAGGCTCTACAAACAGAGCCTTCAGGAAGCCCATAAGAACTGTCCTTAATGGAAGCCATGCTCCCATACGTCTATTACACGGAGGTAAATAGCATTTCAGGTACAACCTTCAGACTAGCTACTACCCATTCAAAAAAAATTTACTCTATTTAACAGTTCCAAAAATGTCACTGTTATTTAAATCTCTGAGAAATTTTCAAAAACATGTCCTGCTAATATGAATTCTGTAATACATTTTTGAGAAATATGTTTTATTTTGTATTTTGGTGTGGCTCCACCTGAGAGCCTTCAACTGCAGTCAGCTCCTGCTCCCTTCATACAATTCACTGTTCTGCTTTATGTGTGATGTGTGACACAACACCTGGTTCTTGATAGGACAAATCACAGACAAAATTAAATATCCTTGTTCTTTTAATTTTTGTATATGTGGTAGAATAATTTTCCAACTCATGGAAAGGTACTCTATTTAGTACCCTCTGTAGAACAGGGAGAGGATGCTACATACCTTAGTCTTGCCCTCACTAGTCATATACAGAAAACAATGTATTACATGGTAAACTGATATCCTACTGGGAGCCTTGTCGTAATACAGTTTCTATGTTAGTGCTTTTACAGTTTCAGGAGATAGCATTTCAGCACTGAGAACCTGTTCCCAGTGGACATAGCTTTATTGTTGAGAATTCACATAAGATGTCTTTTTTATGTTGAATACACATGTGATAATACTTGGAGACATATCAAACACATTCATTGAATACATACCAGATGACATTGTAACATCTTTGTGTGGTCCGTTATCTCAAAATTATTTGAAACGCTGAGCTTGTGGGGTCCTGTAAGGTAAATTCAGATAAGAGAAAAGTACCCTGTAGGTTAAGTGTGGCTGATTTTGCCATTCACAGCAAGGACACCATTTCAGTACACCTTGTTCCTGGTGATACAAATTTTCGGGCTTGCAGCTGCCATATGCCAGGTGGGAGGCATAAGAAACTGGTTTCAGGTTTTGTACAAATAAACTGTGTCATTAAAAATTTGGTGTGTTTTTATTTGTGTGGATTTTGAGTGAGGCAAACTGCCCTGAAGGTTCAGTTTAGGTTTTCAGGCCTTATTTTTATTGAGAAATATACCTAGGTCTCTCACCTAATCTATATTAAAATGCAGTCTCTACAAATAATCAAAATTTTAAAATATGTTAAGCCCAATGTAGTAGGAGCAGACCCAGTTACTGTTGCCTAATTTTACAAGGTCTCTGTCCTATCCTGTCTTGATTATCGGTGTCGGAGCATGAAACAAATTTAATTATTGTTTGCCAGAGAAGTTGAATCTCTAATTGATTTACAGTACTTAGAGCTGACCCAAGTGTTATGACAAAGTGCTACATAGAATACCATATCACTGATGAAAGAAATTTATCAATGCTCAAATTCTCTTAGTGCTCTACAAATATCAACACAGGTAGACCCAACAGAAAAAAATATTTAAAATAACCAAGACTTTTTGTGGCGTGCTACAGCAAAGTAAGAAATACCAGTTTCATTGTTGGGTTCAAGGGCACAAATGAATTCAGGGAATCAGTGTGCCATTATTCAACAGGCTACAGTCTCACTGTTCAAAATAATTTATATGCAAGTATTAGTAAGAATTTCTTGATGTTAATTGCAGTTTGCTGCAACCAGCTGACTGGCTTTGGCATATGGAATGAAGTCACACCTTCTGACCTCTGTGGTCACTGGCTACTTTGTACTCTGGTCTTTATGTGATGATTGTGCCAGACAAATCTCCATACAACATATTCTAACAGATTGCATTTTATAAGCTGGTTTGAGGACATGTTAATCTAATGGCAAGTTATCAACTATACAGAAAGGCAGGTTCGGTTTTACAAATTTTAGTTGTATGACTTTTCTGTAGATTTTCCTATGCATTTAGATCGGCGTTTTTCTTCTTGTACGTTAATCAGCTATACGCATGGCTAGTATGTTATTTTAGTTGCCTTCAGTGGTTTCTTTTCTATTGTAAATTTAAAAAAAAGTCTAATTTCCTTTTCCTTGTTGTTGCAAGTTGATTGGGTTGAAATGATAAATATGTACAGATGTGGCAAGCCTAAAAACCTTTTAAGACTGAATACTAAAAGGAAAATTTTGTTTAGATTTCAAGAAATAGCACCAATAAACTGACAACTAGTTCAACTTAAACCTTCCACTTGCTAACACCCCAATGCGGCCAGCCTTAAAACTTTTTACAATTGAAACAATTCCTTATTAAGAGAAGTAACAACACAATCAAATGAGGCTTTCATTCCATGTTTTAAAACCAATAAAATATTATTCCAATCTAAGAAATAGTAATAATAAATTTTAAAACTGGTTTAACTATTATATGCCACTGTCTGACTCAGCAAAACAGTCAGCCTTAACACCTTTTGCAATTAAAACAATTCCTGACCAATAAACACAACAACTCTTTCAAATAAGGCAACCATTGCACTTTTAAAACTGAATGTCAAAATGAAAATTTTCTTCTAGGTTTAAGAAATGTCAATAATAAAGTTGACTATTAGTTCCTATCCACTAACTGGCTCAGTAAAACTGACAATCTTACAATCCTTACTTGTAAACTGAATAGCGCCACAGGAGTAAAAACAATAAGTGATTTAATCAGTTAGTATTTTTGTCAGTTAATAGATAGCACTTCATGGCTCAGCTACTATGTCACACAATACAAACACCTTTTCAAAAACTGAGCAATTCATTAACACAGACAGTATAAAACTAGAACAATTATTAGACAAATTAAGCAACTCCTACATGTATATCCATACTCTGCAAACCTCTGAAGTGCATGGGAGAGGGTACATCATATTGTATCAGTTATTAGAGTTTTTTCTCATTCCATTCATGTATTGAGCGTGAGAAGAAAGATTGTTTAAATGCCTTTGTGTATGCTGTAGATTAATCTAATCTTGTCCTAATGATCCTGATGTGAGCGATAAGTGGAGGGTGGTTGTACAAGGGTTGCCCAGAAAGTAATGCACCACATTTTTTCTCCACTGAAAACGATGCTACAAATGTGAAACAGTACGTATGTATTATTTGAAGTGTCCTGAGTGAGTGTGCCAAGTTTCCATCACTTCCGACAGATAGCGTAGCTGCAGGACAGTTTCAGAATGGCATCCGTAGGTGATGTACATTGCAAGTAACATGCCGTCATTGAATTTTTCACTGCAGAGAAAGAAACTGTGGGGAGTATTCACAAATGCTTGTACGAAGTCTATGGAGCATCTTCTGTTAACAGAAGTACAGTTATTCACTGGGCACAGTGAGAACGATGAGGAGGTGATTCACGCAGTGAAGCACTGGCTCCACCACCAGGACAAGGATTGCTACCGACAGAGCAAGGAGGAAGGCCATAGAATGGGGTGGAGATTACTTGGAAAAATAGGGCGTGTAGACAAAACACCATTCTTTTGTGTGTGTGTGTGTGTGTGTGTGTGTGTGTGTGTGTGTGTGTGTGTGTGTGTGTGTGTGATTCTCATTTTGTTCAATAAAGAATTGTTGAAGGAAAAAAATGCGGTGCATTACTTTCTGGGCAACGCTCGTATAATTTACTTGAAGCTGGTCCTTGAAACTTCGTAAGTAGGCTTTCTTGGACTAGTTTCTGTATCGACATCTACATCTACATCTACATGGCTACTCTACAAGTCACACTTAAGTGCCTGGCAGAGGGTTCATCGAACCACCTTCACTCTAATTCTCCATTATTCCACTCTCAAACAGTGTGTGAAAGAAACACACACACACACACACACACACACACACACACACACACACACACACACACGCACACACACACACACACACATCTTTTGGTATGAGCTATGGTTTCCATTATTTTATTGTGATGATAATTTCTCCGTGTGTAGCTTGGTGCCAACAAAATATTTTTTTAATTCAGAGGAGAAAATTGGTGATTGAAATTCCATGAGATCATCACATCGCAGTGAGAAACGCCTTTGTTTTAATGATGTCCGCCACAAATCCTGTACCGTGTCTGACATTCTCACCCCTATTTCTCAATAATACAAAATGTGCTGCCCTTCTTTGAACTTCCTCAATGTACTCTATTAATCGTATCTGATAATAATTCAACACAATGCAGCAGTACTCCAAAAGAGAACAGACAAACTTAGTGCAGGGAGTCTGTGTAGTAGCTCTGTTGCATCTTATAAGCATTTTGCCAATAAAACCAATCTTTGGTTCATTTTCCCCAAATTATTTTCTGTGTTTTCTTTCAGATTTAAGTTGTTTGTAATAATAATTCCTAAGTATTTAGTTGAATTTACAGTGTTAAAATTTGATTGATTTATTGTGTAACTGAAGTTTAATGGATTCCTTTCAGCACTCGTGTGAATGACCTTACGCTTTTCATTATTTAGGATCAATTGCCAATTTTCACACTATACCAATATCTTATCTAAATCATTTTTTCATTTGTTCTGATCTTCTGATGAGTCTACTAGACAATAAACAATAGCGTCATGTGCAAATAACCTAAGATTGTCTCCTAAATTGTTTATATAGATAAGGAACAGCAGAAGGCCTATAATACTACCTTGGGGAATGCCAGAAATCATGTTTTGCAATGACTTTCCATCAGTTACTACGAATTGTGATTCTGACAGGAAATCTTGAATCCTGTCACATAACTGAGGTGACATTCCATAAGCATACAATTTGATTACAAGCTGCTTGTGAGGTATGGTGTCAAAAGCTGTCTGGAAATCGAGAAATACAGAATAAATTTGAAATCCCTTGCTGATAGCACTCAGCACTTCATGTTAGTAAAGAGCTAGTTGTGTTTCGGAAGAGTGATGCTCCCTAAATCCTTGTTAACAGTGTGTTTACGGACCATTCTCTTTCAGGTAATTTATGATGTTCGAATATGTTTCAAAATCCTGCTACATATTGACATCAGTGACATGAACCTGTAATGTAGTGGATTACTCCTGTTGACTTTTTTTAATATTGGTGTGAGCCATGCAATTTTCCAGTCTTTGGGTATGGATCTTTCATCCAGCAAGCAGTTCTATATGATTTTTAAGTATGCAGGTATTGCATCAGCATACACTGAAAGGTACATAATTGGCATACAATCTGGAACAGAAGACTTGCTTTTATTAAGTGATTTAAGTTGCTTCACTACTCCGAGGATATCTACTTCTAAGTTGCTCACGTTGGCAGCTTTTCTTGATTAGAGTTCTGGAATATTCACTTCGTCTTCTTTGGTTAAGGAATTTTGGAAGGCTGTATATAGTAACTCTGCTATAGCAGCACTGTCATTGATAGTACTTAGATTACTATCGCGCAGAGGAGGCATTTATTATGTCCTGCCAGTCACATACTTTACATATGACCAGAATCTCTTTGAATTTTCTGCTAGGTTTCGGGACAAAGTTTCATTGTGGAAACTAGAATAGTCTTATTGTATTGAAGCCCATGTTAACTTTTGAGCTTATGTGAAACATCACCGCTCTTGGAGATTTTGTGTTCATTTAAATTTGTCTTGCTTTTTTTGTTGTTTCTGCAACAGCATTCTGACCTGTTTTTTGTACCATGGGGAATCAGCTCCACTTTTTGTTGATTTATTTGATATAAATCTCTCAATTGCTGGTGATGCTTTTCTTTGAATACAAGCCACATCTAGGCTACACTTACATTGTTAATTTGGAAGGAGAGGAGATTGTCTCTCAGGAAGGCATAAAGTGAATTTTTATATGATTTTTTGAATAGATACTTTTTTGTTTATTTTTATTGGATTTGGGAGTTATGGTATTCAGTCTCACTGTGGCAACCCTGTGTTCACTAATCTGTGTATCTGTTTTGATGCTCGTTATTAGCTCAGAATTGTTTGTTGCTAAGGGGGGTTAAGTGTATTTTCACAACCGTTTACTATCCGAGTGGGCTCGCGAACTGATTGTTCAAAATTGTTTTCAGAGAATGTGTTTAGCACAATTTCTGGTGATGTTTTATGGATACTACAGGATTTAAACATTTATTTTCCTCAACATATTGAGGGTAAATTGGAGACACCTCCAACTATAAGTGTATGAGTCAGGTACGTGTTTGAAATTAGACTCAAGTTTTATTTGAACCTTCTAACAATTGTATCATTTGAGTTTGGAAGTCGGTAAAAGGATCGAATTATTATTTTATGCCAGTTGCCAAGAATGATGTCTACCCATACTAACTCACAGGATCTATCTCCTTCAATTTTGCTACAAGGTAAACTATTTCTAACAGTAACAAACACTCCACTTCAAACTGTATTTAGCCCATCCTTTCTGAACATTGTTTAGGTCCTTTGCAAAAATTTTGGCTGAACTTATTTCTGGCTTTCGCCAACTTTAAGTGCCTGTAACACTTTGAGCACCAGTGCTTTCTATTAGCACCTGGAGCTCTGCTGCTTTCGCAGCACAGCTATGACAATTTACAACTGTTATACTGATGGTTCCTAAATCTAGGTTCTTCCTGTGTTATATGGTTGCAGAACTAAGCCTCTGATTGAGACTCTCCACTCACATCTGTGTCGGAGGTCTGCAATCAGTACTGCTGACTATGCAGCAAGTTGGGAGCTCTGTTTTCATCTCGAAAGCTCGACTGGCAGCCTTTGCCACTTCAGATTGCCGCTCCAAACCGAGAAAAACTCTTCTGATCCAAAGCAACACACACACACAACTGGTACCGACATAGGCCACCACCTGCAGTTGGCTGCACCCTGTGCTCTTCATGGCATCCAGAAGGACCTGTTCCACATTTGGAATGACTCAACCCAGTATGTACACGGAGTGTGCACTGGCTGTCTTCCCCTCCTTGGTAGCCATGTCCCAAAGAGGCCCCATAAAGCGTCCAACATTGGAGCTCCCAACTACCAATAATCTCAGCCTCTATTATTACCCAGATCTGGCAGGCTGAGAGGTTTCCTCTGAAACAGGACAAGTGACTGGATGTGGCTGAGGGACATTGCCAAGCACAGATAGCACCTGGAAGCTGTTCATAAGACTAACTAGAGGCCTTATATTTGGCCCCTTGGGAAGTCTTTTTTTTTTCTCTTCCTGCCACACCCTGAGGCGACCTCCCACTTGACCATGGGTGAGGGATCTACCTCAATGCAAGCAGTAACTGGGCTGGCCACTGGTGTGGACCAATCAGCTAGACGTCTGTTGGATCTCCATGGTCGGTCCGCAACAGTGATGCCCATCCATTCATGCCTCAAACTGTGCAACTGAAGCCAACATAGCTTGGAGCTGACAGCAAAGTGTCACCAACTCAGCATCCGCACACAGCAATCACAGTCCCTATCCATACTAAAGAAGGTGTGGAACTACACTTCACAGACAAACGAATGACTGTCAACACCCACTGTAGAACTCTACAGTAAACACTGATGAAAATGCAAGAACTGTGTCTACTAAATTAAATTCACAGGTGGAGATTCAAAAACTAAACTACCAAAGCACACAGATGAGACTAAATAATTTGCTGCTAGTTCGGAACTTGTAAAATGTCACAAAATCAGTTAATTTCTGACTCAAAACAAAAATGCGAGAACTGTGTCTATTAAATACCAAGTTCACACACATAAATTCAAAAACTAAACTACCAAAGTACACAGATGAAACTATATAATTTGCGCCTCACTAGGAAATCGTAAAAGTCACATCATCAGTTACTTCCTTGTTGCTGCTGTTTCCTGGCTGGTGGCAGCTGCCTGACTACTGTGAATGAGCAGTCTATCTTCAAGAGTCTGCCTGTTAAGTTTCTTCAGCATGTCTGTGACAATCTCCCGTGGTCAAACAAATCTGAGGCTATTCATGCTGCCCTTCTCTGTATATGTTCAATACCCCATGTTAGTCTTATTTGTTAAAAATCCCACTCACTTGACCAATATTCCTCAGGAGGTCACATGAATAATTTGTAAGCAACCTCCTTTGTAGAGTGATTGCACTTTCTCAGTATTCTACCAGTACGCTGAAGTCTACCACTTGCTTTACCAGGTATTTTTAAGAGTTTGCAGATTCTACCTATGAATCACGAATATTATAGTCATAAGATACTACATTTCTTCATATTGTGTAGAGCACAGTTGTACATTTCTGAACATTTAAAGCAAGTTGCCAATCTTTGCACTTTGAAATCTTATCAAGATCTGGCTGAATATTTATGCACCTTCTTTCAGACAGTATTTCACTATAGATGACTGCATAATCTGCAAAAAGTCTGAGGTTACTATTAATATTGTCTGCAAGATCATTAATATACAACACGAACAGCAAGGGTCCCAGTGCAACTCCCTGGGAACACTTGAAGTTATTTCTACATCTGATGATGACTCTAATGCAAGATAATCTGCTGTGTCCTCACTACCAAAAAATACTTAATCCAGTCACAAATTTTGCTTGATACCCCCATATGATCGTACTTCTGACAACAAGTGTAACCGTCCCACTGCAACTTCCCTTCTCTGTGGCCTAGTCTGGTAACTGGGCAAGCTTTCCACAACTGTTGATTACATCTCAGTTAAGCTGGTCACATTCCATGCCCATGCACTCAAACAGGACTGTAGACTGCTCCAAGGATTCTTGGAACGCATTCCGCATGGACATTAAAGTGGCATACAGAACCCTTCAAGAGCTGTTGACAGACACCGCATGATGTGATCAAATATTCACTCTGCTGGGCACGTTACATATAAAACTTCCTGCTCCACAATCACTGCAAGAGGGCACCTGCCATGGCTGACTGTCAAAAAACAACTCTCCACTGCCTTTTTCACCACCCATACACATTCGGCGTGGCTGAGACAACACTCCACACTCAAGCTAGTTAAATGCATTCGAAAAGAAATTATAGTGTTAGAATTGTTACAAATGGAAAATTTGGGAATTCAGTCTTGGACTTCCTCCACTTTGACAAATGTGCCCCTTAGTGTCTACTCAGCGAGAGAGAGAGAGAGAGAGAGAGAGAGAGAGAGAGAGAGAGAGAGAGAGAGAGAGAGCGAGCGTCTGCTACGTAGCAGGACTACAGAACTGACTACATAACACCACCAGATAATTTAACAAAACTGTGCAGATAGCATATTCAAATGAGATCCTATACCTGAACTTTATGGAGTACTATACAGAAAATTGTGGAACAAAATTAAGCAGTATGTACGCAACACCAATGTCAGGCTGGAGTACATGAACAGCTGATGGATTATGTTTAAAACATCACATTCATGATAAATGTCAATAAGGTATTTTTAAAATGGCATAATATAGCAACTGCATTAATCATAGTGATTAACACCATCAAATATGCTATGGGGAGACAGGAGGCAACCATTTTAACACTACTTACAAGGTCTGTTCAAAAAATTCCGGAACATTCATAATTTTGTGCCAGTGGTGTGTTGGAGTGAAAAGTGGTTGGCACCTCTGCACATGTCTGTGTTTAATGTGTAACTGCCGTAAGTTTCATTGATGTATGTCTGTTAGTTATTGTTCAGTTCTGTACTAAGTAGAACATTGTGTCGCACAGTTTGCGGATTTTGAAATGGCAGAGTTAGAGCAGCAAGGCGTCTGCATTAAATTTTGTATGAAACTTATGAAAACCTTCACAGAGACACACAAAATGATGCAGGAAGCCTACAGTGATGAGTGCTTAAGCCATAATCTGTGTTATGTATGGTTCACATGGTTCCAAAATGGTAAAGATGGCCAGATGGGAGATTAAAGATGATCCTCGTTTAGAATGTTCTTTTGACGTATACCTACAATGCTCATGTCAAGAACATCAATGAAATTGTGCATGGCAATGGAAGATTGACCATCAGAGAGATTGCAGAAGAATGTAACATTCCAGTGGGATCATGTCATGAAATCCTGACACAGCATCTTGGAAAGCATCGTGTTGCTACAAAGTTCATCCCACAACTCATGAGCCAAGGCCAGAAAAACCTGCACCTTGCAATCTGTGAACAGCTTTTATATCATGCAAATGAGAATGAGATGTTCCTTAACAGAATCGTAACTGGTGATGAGACGTGGGTCTATTGTTTGGTGTTGAGACCAAGGTTCAATCTTCACAAGGGATCAGGAAAGGTTCTCCAAGGCAAAGAAAAGCTCGTCAGGTCAGGTCAGGTCAGGTCAGATGTCAAAACCATGCTGATAGTTCTCTTTGACTTGGGAGTATAAGTTCATTGTGCATTTGTGCCGCAGGGACAAACTGTTAATCAATGGTGTTGTGACACCTGTGAGAAAATGTGAGAAGGAAATGGCTTGAAATGTGGTGAGACAGTTCATGGCTCTTGCATCACAATGATGCACCCGCACATTCAACCCTGTTGGCATATGACTATTGCACAAAAACGAAATCACTGTACAGCCTCATCATCCGTACTCTCCAGACCTGGCCTCTGCAGACTTTTTTTTATTTCCAAAGTTGAAAACCCAGGTGAAAGGATGAAGATTTGCAGTGATAGACGAGGTAAAAGAAAATTGCAATCCAGCAAGAGGCGTACTAAGACTGCTTCTGGAAGTCGAAACGGATTTGGTAGCAGTGTATCAATTATGGAGGAGAGTATTTCGGAGGTGACCATGCACAATAAGTAAAAGGTAAGTATAGAAAAATTTTGTGGACTAAGTTCCAGAATTTTTTGAACAGACCTCATATTTCAGTACGACATTCGACACTTAAAATTGTTATTAGGAAGGCAAAAAACATGTGACATGCCAATAGAGTAGCTAATTCTCAGGATAAAGTTAAAACCTTATGATTCAGTCATCAATGAAATGTCTGGCCAACAGCGCAACATCAAGGATATAATCTATGTGTAATGCAAATCTTTTGTTTCTGAAAAGTCAGGTATATGTACAGTATTTAACAATCACTTTCAGAATATAGCATACTTATTAAATAAAGCCTTAGTTGCTATAGGGAATCCTTTCTCTGTTAGAAAATGGCTTTCCAAGACTGACTGAGATATACCTCAGTGATAGTAATAAGAGGGAACTGGTGTCGTATTGATGAAGACTAGGGACACTTTTGGTAAAGATGATGGCTCTAGCAGGCTACTAGATAACTGTGCTGCTTATGTTAGCCCAGTAATTAGCATTATTTGTGATCCCCCCCCCCCCCTCCCCCTGTAGGAATGGTCAGTTTCATGAATAATTAAAGTGCTCAAGAGTGAAACCACTTTATGAAAGAGGAGATAGGGATGAGATAGACAATTTTAGGCCTATTTCTGTGCCCTCTGCATTTGCAAAAGTTATTGCAAAGGATGTATATATAAGGGCAACTGATCGTTTCAGTTCATGTAACTAGCTACCAAACATACAATTTGGTTTTAGAAGTGTTTTGACAACCAGAAATGCTGTATTCCCTTTTCTCTGTGAGGCAGTTGACAGATTAAACAAAAAGTTACAAACATTAAGTGTGTTGTTTGATTTAACTAAGGTGTTTGTTTGTGTTGATCTTGAAATATTTCTGCAGTTGGTTTCTCTCATACTTTTAAAAACAGATAGAAAAGATCATTCCCCACAGTAATGAAGATGGCTAAGCCATCGAGCCTGATTGGGGCGCAATTAAATGAAAGGGGGTGGGGGGGAGTGTGGTCCCCAGGGATCAGTGCTGGAACCACAAATGTCTCTTATATTATATAAGTGGTGATTCTAAAATATCTCTTATTTGTTCGTGACACTAGCGTAGTAGTGAGGGACGTTGACTGCAACATAGGGGTAAAGTAGCAAATACTGTAAATCAAGACATAAGTTCATGCCTTTTGGAAAATAAATTTATGCTAAAACATAGTAAGACTTGGGTTTTTAAGTGTCCAACACACGTTTCAACTCAACTTATCTTTTGATTACACAGGATGGACATACGATTAGTTAGTGTGAACGGTCAAAATTCCTAGGTGTTCAGATAGATGGTAAGCTGTCATGGGAAGCTCATATTCAGGCTCCCATTCAAAAAATTGAATGCTGCTATATTTACCATTAGAACAGTATCTACAATAACTATAGGCCAACGTGTAAATTAGACAGCTTTGCTTATTTTCATTCACTTACAACACACAGCATTGTATTCTGGGGTAACTCTTCTCATTTACAAAAGGAATTTCAGTTCAGAAATGGGCAGTTTGAGTAATAAGTGTTGTAAGTTCATAAATCTCTTGTTGACCTGTGTTCAGGAGTCTGGGAATTCTGACATTGACCTCTCAATATATATTTTGTTAGTTAAAAATCTGAGCTTATTACCAAGAACTAGCAGCTTTCACTCACCTTGTCAGTTAATACTAGGCAAAAATCCAATCTGCATTTGCATCACACCACCTTGACTCACGTGCAGAGGTGTGCAGTTTTCTGCTGCCTCCATTTTCAGTAACTACCACAAGAATTAAAAAAAACCTTGGCAATAATCTACCCACTTTTAAGTCTAAATTGAAGTCTTTCCATATGGCTCACTCCTATTTTGTCATATAGTTCCTTGAAGAAAAAAAAAAAAAAAAAAAAAAAACATTTCTGGTGTTACATTGTTGATTTGAGTGCGTACTCACCAGCTTGTCATCACCATAGAATTTGTGTAAATTTTATTTAATCATTTATTAGCTTTATGGTGTTAATTGTGCCACAATTTACTGCTATGGAACTAGATGTGTAAAATAAATAAATAAGGTATCTAATCTGGGAACCACAAACTGTAACAGCTGGGAGAAAGTCTCTCTTCTCTTCATGAAATAAAAAATTCAAATAAATATTTCCACCTAAAATAAAAGAAAAACTTCTTGTACTCGTACTGTATTTTAAGTGCTGTGATGTAGTTAAACGCAGCACAAATAGTGAAGACTTGAACAACTGGAACTAGCCATGAGTGATTGCATACGAAGATGTATAACATTGAGTTCTTTCCTTTCTGTACTCATCCAGGTTGCATGTGACCAGACGGACAATGTATTTTTTTTTTACATACCCTACTTTCTTAATTGGTTTCTTTGTTTTTGGTGCCCTTAATACTTCTCCTTGTACATCCAATAGTTATCATTATTCCATAACATACATACAGGATCTTGCACATCGAGCGTTTTGGGTGTACCTATGCCACTAAATCTTTCTCCATTTTCATTGTTTCAGCAATATAACTCTGAAACAAAACTAATCTGCATCGGATGCAAGCCCATGGTGCAAAAAAATTTTATCTATTGGCAATTCCCAGAGCAGTCAACTGCTTATTCAGAGTTAATTCCTTGTTAATACGTTACCATGCATTTCTGTTAGTATACATCTTAGTATCTCATTATGCTATGAGAAAATTACTTAAAATGCTGTTTTCCCCCCTTAGATCTTGATTACTTTTGCATGAGTGTCATTAACGTTTGATCCTTCTTTGCTTATTTTGCTTATTTTACTTATTTTGTTCTGTGTACTGTTGTAAAAATACACTAAGAGCACACACAAATTTCATTGAGAAATCTATTATATGTAAAAGACAAAAGTGACTCCAAATGAGGTAAATTAAGGTAAAAACTAAAATGTGATTTAAAAAATGATTATATGGAAAACAAGGAATAATTCTGTGCCATATTAGTCAGAATATGTGTGTGTGTGTGTGTGTGTGTGTGTGTGTGTGTGTGTGAGAGAGAGAGAGAGAGAGAGGTGGGGGTGGGGGGGGGGAGTAGTAGTAGTAGTAGTAGTAGTAGTAGTAGTAGTGGAGCCTAAAGAGGCTAAAAATATGATGGACCTTAAGCTCTAGCATAAGATTAGCCTCACTTGTAGCAGAGAGAACGTGGGTAATGTGATACTTTCTTCAAACATCCTCCATTCAAAGCTTTGCAAAGGGTAACATGCCTGTCATTTCCCTCAGCCTTCTCACCTTTTTCCTCCTTTTTTGTCATCAGTCTCTGTGAATATACTTCCAGTTAAGAAAGATTTGTGGAAATGCTGCCAGCATTTGTAGTATAAAATGGATTGGAGCAATTTTCATGTTGTTGCTGACTTCCCAGAATATCAGGAAAGAACAGATGCAGGAAGCATATTATTCTTCCACTAATAGTATCTTCAACCACTGACAAAATGGAGGACAAAGTGATCCCAGTCATAAAGTTTTATCATACATCTAGTCATAGCTTCCTGCTTAGTGACCATTAATTTCAAGCAAAGACTTCAGTCCTGTCATATTATTCTTACTGGTGTCTTAAAATATTATTCCTGTCATTACTCTTACTGAAGGAATTAAATAACTTACATTTTTAGAAGTTTAGGCAATATTTTTTATAGGACTGCAGTATGAGGTCAGTTATTTAAGAAGTAATTTTATATTGCTGTTTAATACTGTCATGCAGTTTTTTAAAGCCTTTTCTCTTCATTGCAGTGCCTTGGTGCATGGGAGGAGGTCCTTCCAGAAATTAGGGGTTGCAGTGAAACCTCACAACATAGCAAACCTCTTCAGGTGTCTAGCTAGTTTAGTCCATAGCCGTTACGCTATTTTTTAAAAAAAACACACACACACACACACACACACACACACACACACACACACACACACACACACACAGAGAGAGAGAGAGAGAGAGAGAGAGAGAGAGAGAGAGAGAGAGCGATATTGTGTTGTGGAAAGCTTTAGTCTTTTTTCATTGTAGAATAGTGATGGAGTGCAATAATTATTTCTATTTTATTTCTGAGTCTATAAAACTGAATCTTGTTTATCATCTGCATATGGTTGTGATATGGTCATTATAAGTGAGTTACATTTAATTGAATTGTTACTAGACTCATAGACTTTGTAGCTAAATTATTGATTTGTTTCTTTTTTTTTAGTTTAAAGTATATGAATGGTGATTGTGAGATGATGATGAAATTTTATTGTGAATTATTCTACAATTGTCATTTGTTGTTTTTTGGTTGCTTAATTTGTCATAATTATGTTATATGGCTTAGTGGCTGGGTATTTAGAAAAATACTGAAGCACCATTTGGATAGGACAGTGATTTCCTGAATTAAAATGGACAGATGGTTGCATCTTGGAATTATTTTCATTCTACACCTGTCTTTGTGAAATTGTAAATGGGATTCCCTTTTAAAATTTTCAAATGTTTTATCACCTTTTGTTAACTTGATAGTGTAACACAGTGCTGCTTTTGAATAAGTCTTGTAGGTTTTAATGGGTGTGGTGGTTAATGAGGCAGCATTAACCATACATGCTGCCTATGTTCTAGAATGTATTTACTTTTTCTGTGTAATCCTTTGAGTACATGACTTGGTCATCATTAAGAAAGTTTGTCAGTAGTATGTTATGAGTGATTTTTCCTTCAAGTGATTTTTTATTTTTTCAGACATGTTGTTGGTAGTTTTCCCATTATTTGGATGGTTGCCGAAGTTCTAAAACACACACACACACACACACACACACACACACACACACACACACACACACACACACACACAAATATTCAGTAAACTGTATTTTCATAATGTTCAGTGTGCAGAATTTATACCATGAAACTTGAGTTGTTCACTACCTAGGGTTTATGCTTCAGCACTTTGGTACCAGTGTTTCAGTGGTTTTTATCTTTAAAATGCTGGTATCACATAGCCATGAAAATGTACCGTTCTGTGTACTTACTGATGATCAGTTTCAACCAATAGACCATCTTAGTCACATCTGTCACTTGGTCATTTGACTGAAATTAGTTGTCCATAAATACACACACCTTACAACAGCATTTGGTGGTTTTGTGATGCCATTCTCTAAATACGTTGTTGCTGTGCAGTACTGTTTACATAAAATGTTTTGGTTATTTTATCATTCTATGATATTATATTGATACGTAGTCCAAATACCCACCCTGCTTTAGCTTCAGAGTTCAAATCATTTTAAATTTTTGTACAACTAGCTACAAGGATTTGTTAATGTCTTTGTCTGTTGTCATGTTAAAGTGGTAGCTTAGTTCAGTTCATTGTCATTGTCATGTTCATTAAGGTTTTCATAAGTTGTGGTCAGATAGTTATTTCCAAATTTGAAAATTTGCCTGATACGTGTGGAGAATGAGAAAATGAGCATATAATTATTATTCATATAGAGTTAAGATTTAAGAAAAAAAATATTCCTTGACTCAGGTAATAAGTTAAACGAAAATGTTGTTTGCTATGCCTTTTTTCTCAAACATATAGTACCCAGTAAAGTAGAATATGCTTATACTAATTAAGGCCAAAGCATCTTAAAAATGTAATTTTGTCTGTATTGTTCCTGTAAAGTAATGATTGCATCACTGTGCAGTGCTGCCATTGTGGAAAGTGCAATTACTAGTTCCAGTCTTATTTAGCGTTTGGTCTGGTACCAGGCAATTAAGGCATCTAATAGAACAAGTATTCATATAGCTTATTTTCCAGTCTGTAGAGATTGTTATTACAGTAAGAACAAGGCAAATTTAATAAATATTCAGATGTGTAAAGAACATGTACAGCCCTTATTTCTGCAGTCTCAATATGGTTCTAAGTATTCAGAAGGTCTGTACATACTATTAAATGCTTAGCATTCCTATCTGACAATCATTATAATTAGCACAATGAAGTATAGTTTATTAGATTTGTGGTAAAATAAGCCAACCCTACATGTAGTGTGGATGAAGATGGATCTACTGAAATACTCAAAAGTACAAAATGTGAATTAGTGAAGCATGGTATGTACAGCATTCAACATAGTTTGAAGTTTCGTAATTCATTTACATTTACATTTGTGTGTGTGTGTGTGTGTGTGTGTGTGTGTGTGTGTGAGAGAGAGAGAGAGAGAGAGAGAGAGAGAGAGAGAGATTACAAATCGTCATATAAATACTACGTGGATTCATAATGGAATATTGATGAGAATATTGCTGACCCCCATTATAGTACAATTTTGCCATAGTAATGACACTTGGTGCACATGTTCTCTGGTTGGTGTTGCCTCATTCAGATTTTAATTCGCCTTTTCACTTTAACTCACTGTTAAACAGCAAATTACTGTTATGCTGTTTTAGATGAGCATGAAGTCAGAGGCAAAGATCATAAATGTAGTTATTGTTATGGAAAACCATGTGAATACTATATGATGTGTATTGATTGTGCAGTATTGTCCACATGATCTATTCCAGTGTCATTGGAAGAACGTGCTTTATGATGTCATATCTATAGTTTTTTGTATCAGACTCCCCGTAATTTTCTTTGAACCGTAAATGAAAGTAATTTTATCTACATTGTGTTACTATAAGTCAAAAGTCAAATACTCTTCTGGAAGTTTGTGTGATAGGTAAAAGCACATGTGGAGAGTAAACAATAAACTTAAAAAATTCACAAGCTCTAACTTTTAATGGTACATTTCCAGCATATTTTCTAGCATTATAAAAGTTGAAGTATAGTAATATACAGTATTACTCTGTTGTAAATTATATTAACATTTTCACACACACACACACACACACACACACACACACACACACACACACACACACACAGTCAGTGATCCCCTTAAATATTTTACTTAAAATACAGGCAAGACTAATTGGTCTATAGGTTTTGCTGTCATCCATTGTTCCCTTTTTCTTGTTCCCAGTATTACCACCACTCCATTCCAGAAATCTGGGAACAGACTATTATTTATACAATGGTATGATAGGTATCTTATGCAAAGCACAGTGCTCTAACCATGTTCTCTCTCTCTCTCTCTCTCTCTCTCTCTCTCTTTCTCTCTTTCTTGATGAGTTAGATTCAGGTTTATGATTCTGTCTCCACAAAATGTGTTACTAATTTGAAAATATGTGTGGCAAAGGGAAGAGAGTAATTTATTTTCATAATAACTGTTACACAGGTCACCTACCAGACTAAAGGTATCTATTTTGTTTTGGGATTTGGCTGCTGTGGTTACTGTTGGGTTTGTTGTGCTACCTCATGAATAACCCTGCATAAAGATGCTATAACACTGTTAATGGAAACATAAAAGATGAAATTTGTTGCATCATGAGATTTTGGAAATTATGGAGTTGTTATTTTGGATTAAAGACAAAGTAGGAGAAATGAAGACAAAAGAGAGAAAAGCTGTCTAGGGCAAAAAGAAAGTAATTTTGATGCAGACTGGGTGAGGAGGGGGTGGGAGTGAGAGGTGGGGGAGAAGGGGCAGGAGTTAGCATGAAAATGTTAGGTGTAAAATCAAATTTTAATACTTGAGAAATAATAGGTTTCAGGTGTTGAAACAAATGTTTAAAAGGTAAACAAATTAATGGAAAACAGCGTAAAAAAATAATGAAATTATAATAGTAATGTGTTTGATTTTACAATCAATTTACATTGAAGATGCCTGTCTAGTTAGCTGATTATCCTATTCACCTGTTTTGTGAGAGAAAACATATATTTTTCTTATTGGCATATTTGAGGCATATCAGTTTGGGCAGCCCATTCCTGATTTCTTTTGTGTTGAAAAGTAGGTAAAGATTACGAGTGAAATATTGCTGAGATTATATGTGAAAAATTGATTACCTGATTGGGGTAGCTTCATGGCAGTCACAGTTCTAGTCATGGAACTAGTAATTTAAATCTTCTTTGCTTTTGTGACCAGCTCCCTTCAGTTGCCACTAGTGCATCCCTTCCCATTTCTAAGTCGAGAAAAAATCTCTAATTTTTTTATGCTTCACTTCTCCTCAACAAACTTCTAAAAAATGTGTATGTACCACTAAATCTCTCGTTTGTGATAATATCTGCATCTTCTCTAGCCATAACTTAGCAGCTTTGTATGGTCCTGTGTTGTACATACTGTAGTTCCATATCATATGCAAATACACACATGTGTACCATTTTTAGACCTGTATGGGCAGTGTCTTTTTAAATTTTTAATTGGCAACATATTCTAGAAAATAAGTAGTTAGGTCAGTTAGGCAGAGTACAGACTGAAACATTTACACTTACATTAAACTGATGACATATTTTTACCGACGTTGTTGTGTGAAAGTAAGTTTTTAAACAGTAAAAACTTAGTGCAGCATTCAATCATTTAATGTCCAGAAGCCGGGCTTGACAGTGCCTTCTCGTAAGCATAATGCTGTGCTGTCCTAGCTGTCATCAGATGGGCCTACTTCATCCACATTGCAAATTTGAGTGCACTCGTCCATTTCATTTCCCCCTGGAATACAAATGGCAGATTTAGCAATAATATTTTATATGACATAAAGTAAATACTATTTATTCCATTATTTCTACATTCAGACAGTTTTCCAATTGATTACAATTGATTTTAAAATCACATGGCTCCATATCAAATCACTAAATGAGGGGTCAGTGTACAGTAAATATGTATGTAGATCACTTGAACATTAGGGAGTTCATTGAGCCATCAACATACATTATTATGGATGGATCAGCTGCCACACGCTCAGATGGTATACTTGCAGATGTACTATATGTAGATTGCGACGTTTATTGCCTAAAGATGGAGTCTCGTGGCTTCAAAATTGATCAAAATTTAATTTAAAAGCGATAAATACAGCTGTTTGAATATGGAAATAAAACAAGGAATGAAATATTTATTTTCTGCCATGAAACTATCAGCAGCTATGTTTCCTCCTCTTCCATAACTGTGGAATCTGTAAGATGATAATTTGTGATGTTGCAGTTGTGTGCAAAATTCCATTAGAAAGCTCAACAGGTGAAGCAGTGTAACTGACCATTGCTGACTGAAATTTGTGTGCCTCAGTATTGATTTAAGAGTTTTTGTGTTAGATTTATAACTGTCCTTTTAAGAAAAGCAACTGGACTTATTACTGTTTGATCAAACATGTTGATTATGTGCAAGTCCCCTCGTTAACTACCTTCAAAATTTTGTCACCAGTAATTATTGCAGTGGCCAGATAAAAATGTATTGAAGCTACTCTGGCTGTGGAATTGGTGAATTTATGTTAAATTTCTGAATTTTATTAAAATGTCCTACCTATTATACTACATAATAAATAAATTAATCCAAATCTAATGTGCCATAATTTTGATATCCAATAACTGAGGAAGAGTTTATGTACTATTATATCATTCAGTTATTAATTTTCATATGTGAGTGTTATGATTTCTTATTTCTGATGAAGCTCCCTTACGAGGTATCCAGAATAAGTTTTCATGATTCAAACTACTGGTTTGTCCAAACATTGATGTAGGAATGTTCAGTTATTTGAGGCCTAAGGTGCACATATAAATAGGAGACACTAGCCTTTTTGTGAGTGTGTGTATTTTCATATGTAATATTTCCTAAATTAACTTAGCCTGTCGCAGTATTTTTTTTAAACCTTCTTGTCTTTCATGTAATTGTAGTTACATCTTGAAAGTGGGCTGTGCCTAGATATAACTTAAATTCCTTGTGATAAAGTAAATATTCCAACTGTTTATTAACATAATTCTATCTCTAGGAATATTCTGGGGAGAGAAGAATGTTAGCTTAAATGTGATAAAGTAAATTGTGACTAGAGTAACAGATTGCTAAATTGTTGAAAGTAAAAAAATATTACTAATTGACAACTGAAAGAGGGACATACAAAATATGACCAGTTACAATTGTGGTTGGCTGAAGTTTATTGCAAGGGGGAGATAGATGTGGTATCATGGAAGAAGAAATATAGTACTGAACATGGAAACTGATATAATCAGAAGGGCTGATCTATTTATACAAAAATCAAGGACACATTAACTATCAAAGTTGAAATGCAAATGATTACAGTGTAAGCACAGTCACATATGACACTGATTTTATCACAGATGAGTGACTTGCTATAGCTTTACTAACTCCAGCGATGTTTAATTCATTCCTACGTGCTGCAGCAACAGTAGTTAACCAATCTGTAAAGTGTTTGTAATTTGGTAATCTCTAGATATGGCTGAGCCAATAGAAGTGTGTGCATAGTGACGTCACTATGCTATGTTGTAGTTTGGAAGGAAAGCAGCAGAGGATGACTGAACTCAGTGTAAATGTAAAAGTAAACATGTAGTGCAATATTATAAAATTCTTATTGTTCTGCTTTCCAGACAAGCTGGTACCCAATAGTAGTGTACAGAGAGCCCTGGCTCTATTGAAGCACAGGTAGTTATGTAGATGACTCCATCCAAGCACACACTTTGATTGGTGAGGCAATACTCTAATTAGAGTCATCTTGATGTAAATGTTAACAGACCATTACAAATATAACAATGTGGATTAATAATACCTTGCAGAAGACTTGAAATTGTTCTTTCCTGTGGTCTATTTTTGTATTAGATATGAGAGGTTCATGTTAGTTCAGAAGTATCACAAAATGTATTGCAGAGATTCATTCACTTCAAATATCAACAGAAACATTTTTAAAAAAATCATAACTGCATGTCTTAGCCTATATGATTGTAGGCACAGCCATTACAATTGTGCAATAGATGAATGGAATTTTGCATAAATCATATTAGCACCATTTATAATACATTACCTTCAAAGAAAGCATTAAAAAGCTACAGTATATTTACTTCTTCTTTCATGATTACATTCATTATTATTATTATTACTACTGACATTTTAGACTGCATGTCATCTTTTGTAATTTCAGTATTAATTGGATTTATAACTAGAATGTATTTGAAAAACTTGATAAGTGGAAAAGTTCAGTGATATGGAGAAAATGGTACTGGCTGTCACTTTCTAATAGGTGATATATGGGACCATATATTATATTGAGACAATTTGTTAAAACATGTTGAGATATTTATCTGTAGGATTTATAAGTGGCTGTTTCTCCAGAACAATATTATGAACAAAACTGTTGTTTTCATTTCTTAATAGGATGACAGTCTTGTGCGTGTGCAGCTTTCATTGTAAATGTAGTGTATGCTACACAGTTCATGTGTACTTACTAACTTTCGTCATTGCAGTACTTTTTAGTTTCTGCATATGCCAACATTTATACTTTGTCTAGTCCAGTTTTTGACTGATAGTTCTACTAATTTTTGTGTCTATACAATGTAGTTTTCGTGTGTTGTCCTTAAAATATAGTGTGGGTACAGTATAAATGCACTTGCAAATATAATGTTAATTGAAACAATTGTCATTTGGTGATTGAAAAATTAATTACTGTGGTACATATCGTTCATTGCAATTCAGGGTATGGCTTCTGCAGTACTTTAACCATGAAGTTAAAGTAATTTTGAACACCAGTAGTATAATTACAAGCTGAAATGAAGATATTTAATGTAATAGTAATACTTTTGAAAATAAATGTGTTCATTTGCATTACATAGTACATATATTCTTCTTTTTTCAAGTGGCTGACAACATTTATTTAAAGTTTACGTGTGTAATGAAGTTCTTTTGGTACAATTCTGAACAGTAGAAAATCAGATTTCAAAGAAAATGAGTTCAAGTCTATTGCAGGAAAGTTCTCAATTATGTAAACCACACCCACCAATCAATAATGGGGTTAGTTCTAACCATTTTTTCCAACCAGCATAGCACTACCCTAATTCATTTGCCACCACCATGTTGCTCTCAACCCAACTATCAAGGAGTCTCCAGCCAACACCATCCTCCTCCAGCTGTGCTGCCCCCAGCCAATGCCATTCTCCTCCAGCCGTGCTGCCCCCAGCCAATGCCATTCTCCTCCAGCCGTGCTGCCCCCAGCCAATGCCATTCTCCTCCAGCCGTGCTGCCCCCAGCCAATGCCATTCTCCTCCAGCCAATGCCATTCTCCTCCAGCCAATGCCATTCTCCTCCAGCCAATGCCATTCTCCTCCAGCCAATGCCATTCTCCTCCAGCCAATGCCATTCTCCTCCAGCCAATGCCATTCTCCTCCAGCCGTGCTGCCCCCAGCCAATGCCATTCTCCTCCGGCCGTGCCGTGCTGACCCCGCCCTCCGGCCGTGCCGTGCTGACCCCGCCCTCCGGCCGTGCCGTGCTGACCCCGCCCTCCGGCCGTGCCGTGGCCCCCCCCCCCCCCCCCCCAGTCGTCCGGCCGTGATACCCAGGCTGTATTCAGATATGCATTTCCTATTGTTACTGAATTTTCGAAGTGCAGTAACTTTTCCGTTATTGAAGTTGTGTGCACATTATACAAACAAAATATTAAGATTACATCACATTTATCATTTACCGCAAATGAGGACAATGTCAGAATTTTCAAACATGATTTAATTTCGGTTACATGTGCACAATGGTCCACTTGTGAGTTAAGTGTTCTGCAGTCAAGCGTATAGCTTCATTACGAGAAACTGGTCACTAGGTTAATAATTAACCTGTTAGTAAGTTTTCTGATCCATGTACGTATTTCTGACATTTCAAAAAATAGAATTTCGGCATATTTATTGTGGTGAGAAAAGTTATCTTAAGTTGGTCAGTCAGCATCGGGAGAAAGAAGAAAAGTGCTCCAAAAACAGCAACTCAGTGTTGCAGCAATTATTTTGCAATCAGTGATATTTATTTTGTACAATATAAATGGAATTCCTGAGATGAACTTCATTTGGAGTTAAATGTTGATAATAGTCTTCATACTAAAATATCAAAACTAGGGGAAATGTCGATATTCATGCAATGAATTTATCTTAAAAGTCACATCACTATCCAGCTCTGTCCTTCCTGTCAATCAACATCTTAGTCATAAAAATGGACATGGTGAAGTACCAGGTTGTCCAACTTAGGGTTTGCCAAGCATGAACACGTGCAGTAGAAACTTGCCATATGCAGGCTGGCATAATCTTGGTGAAATGTAAGCCCAGAATGGCTTGCCATGAAGGACAACAAAATGGGGCATAAAATATCGTCAACATACCACAGCAGTAAGTGCCCCTGCTGTGAAAAGAAATGGCACCTCAACCAGCACTTGTGGTTCTTGCGATGAATGGAGGACGGCAGTCAGGTTGATATTCCACTGCTGTCCAGGACATCCAGACGCCTCGCCGGCCTGTGGGATACCAACCCGACTGTCATCCACCATAGAGTGCAACAACCTGAAGCAGTGGTCTGAGGTGCCATTTCTTTTCATAGCAGGACAATTTTGGTTGTTATCTGTGGCACACTATGCTCCATTTTGTTGCCCTCAATGGCAAGTCTCTGTGGGCTGAAATTTCAGCAAGATCGTGCCTATGTGCACATCATAAGATGTTTTACTGCTTGTCTTCATGCTTGGTAAAACCTACCTTGGCCAGCAAGATCGCCAGATAACTCCCCAACTGTGAACATTGGGAATATTATCGGCAGGGCCCTACAACCATCTTGGGATTCTGATAAGCTAATGTGCCAATTTGATAGAATTTGGCATGATAGCTCTCAGGAGGACATCCAACAAATCAATCAATCAATCAATGCAAAACCAAATAACTGCTTGCATAAGAGCCAGTGATGGACCAGTGCTTCACTGACATGCTCAATTTGTGAAGCTCTTTGTCTTGAATAAAACATCCAATTTTTCTGAAATTGTAATCATTAGTTTGTCTGTACATGCATCACATGTACTGATTTCCATCCTATTTGGATAGTTCCTCTTGGGCATTCCCCCCCCCCCCCTCCCTCCTTAGAGTGTAGTAATAGAAGAGACACAGCAAGAAGAGTTACAGCAGTGTATGGCAGCCAGAATTGTCAGATCAAGTACACAAGAGATAGCAGCCATTAGTGTTGACCTCATATGTCAGAAGGTAATAGAGACTGTTAAAAAAGTGGTGTATTGATCTTTGGCACCAACCTCCATCACAAGTCAAACCCATTGTGAAGAATGGACTCAGACTTTGGCCACTGTTTTCAATCAACAACCCAGCATATGACCAAAACAGTTACAATCAACTTGTGCACCAAGTAAAATGTCCTGTAGTAGAACAGACATTTGGAGGATGGAGGACAAAATGCCCATCTGTTTTCACTGTGGATGCCCCGGACACTGTGCAGTACTGCAGAGAAAGAAGACTAGTGTTCAATTATTATTATGCTGAAAGACATCATGGACGATAGTTATCAATATGACAGGAAGTATCAACATTACCATTGATGGCCATCCGGTTCAGACACTAATCAATCCAGGGACTTGTTTTTCTGTAAAGTCAAACATTTGTCAATGACTCGGCATGGATTTAGAAACCATTGCGTGTGGGATACTCGGCTTTCCCTTTTCTCGCATGATATTCTGTGAACCACGGATGGAGACCAACAGTCAGATTCTGTATTCTGAGATTTCTGGAAAGGTTTGACACGGTTGCCTATTGCAAGCTGTTAATGAAGGTACAAGCATACCGAGTAGGTTCCCAGGTATGTGAGTGGCTTGAAGACTTCTTAAGTGGTAGAACTGAGTACATTGCCATTGACAGTGTGTGTTGATTAGAGACAAAGGTATCACCAGGAGTGCCACAGGGAAGTGTGATAGGACCACTCTTATTCTGTAGACACAGAAATTATCTGATGAGCAGGGTAACAGCCTGGCTGTTTGTATATTGACTACTGACAACTGAAGAAAATAATGAAGGAAGATGTCTGTCTATTGCCTTGCACTGATGACGCCCTGGACTGCTTCAAAAGAGCAAAATATCTGTGAGCCATGGCATAGAAACAGACTACTGACAAATGGAGGCTGATGAGACTGACCAGATACCTCCTGATGACCTCTGTGAGATTAAAGTTATGTCATTTGGACTATGAAATGCTCCAGCCACCTTTGAATGTATGATAGACATCTCCAGGTTGATGTGTGTTCAGATTACAGTGTCTGCCTAATCAAAAAAAAAAAAAAAAATAAAAAAAAATAAATAAATAAAAATAAAATGCCTCTTCACTCCTGGAGAGAGAAAAACCTTGGAGTATGTAGTGAATGATGGTGATCCAGAGAAAATAAGAGTAGTCACTAGATTTTCTCACTACTTGGTATACTGATGATAGTTGTTTTCTCAGAATAAGCTTGTACTACTGGTGATCCACAAAGGACTTCTGTACAAAGGCATGTCCCTTGCAAGAACTCTACTGCTGGGAAATAATAAATTTTCCTGAAATAAAGTGGAAGAAAGATCTTCCTTTGTCATGGAGGAAGAACATCATCATCTCCAGTTCTAGCATTGTATAATCAAAATGATAAGACAGAACCTTACACAAAAACTAATGGTTTTAGGATAGGGGCAATTCTAGTATAAACTCAGGAAGGAGCTGCATGTTCTCTTCCACACAATGATTTGTTATTCCTGCTTATAACTTTTGTGACCTGTGATGTCATACAAGCTACGTTAACAATAAATTTCATGTCAAAGTTGTATTGTCCTACATCAGTTTCTCCACTGGAAAATCTGCCGATACAGTATCTGAAATAATTCACACTTCATTCTTCCTCTTATGAAAGAAATTTTGATGATGGACTATTTTTCTTTATCCAGTCATCAATTCCTTAGACTCGCCCACCTGCTTATTGCCAAGGAGTATGTGGCCTCGAAAACTCCATCTATGTTTTAGTTTCTGACCTTAGCATTCATATGCTGGCCTTCCAAAACTAGGGTAGCTGTGCTTTGCTCACCACTATAACGACTTGGCATCCTGGGGCACACTGTCACGAACTCATGGCCGTGGATGCCTTTGCCCTTGGTGCACTATCACAGATATTGATTTCAGTATTTGATTAAAATATAAATATCTTGCGATCCCTATTTTTCCAAGGGATTAATTTTTGTTAGCACCTGTTATCAGACGATAGCCCCCTTGCATTAATAGGCTTAATGAATTGAAATAATTGGTGATGTACAGCATATAAATTTTATCAGTAGTCTACTTGCCCCTACTTCAGATTTTTCCATAACGGCCTCCTTCAGTTCACGTAGCATTCATATTGTCTTTGTGGCTGCTTTTGTAATGACCTTCAAATGACTGTTTTCGGAGCTCATAATGTGTGATGAGATATTAAGCACTTTGCATGGCCTTCAGACTATAGAAAAGGTAAGTAATTTCAATTAAGCATTGAATAATGTGGTTTCTCCCCCACCCCCCCACCTGGCCCCCCTTCTTTTTCTTGTTTTTTTTACTAGTGCATTCCTAATGCAGAAAATAAATCTAATTTAACACAAGTAGTACTGCTAGTGAACTCTTTGGCATGTGACAAGGTGACTGTCTTGCTGTAAAGGAGTTCAGCTGCAGCCTCCGTTTTCCCTCCCCAACCATCCGCTCCCCACCCCACCCCTCCGCTCCCCACCCCTCCGCTCCCCACCCCTCCGCTCCCCACCCCTCCGCTCCCCACCCCTCCGCTCCCCACCCCTCCGCTCCCCACCCCTCCGCTCCCCACCCCTCCACTCCCCACCCCTCCGCTCCCCACCCCGCCGCTCCCCACCCCTCCGCTCCCCACCCCTCCGCTCCCCTCCCCACCCTCCGCTCCCCTCCCCACCCTCTGCTCCCCTCCCCTCTGCACCCGTCCCCTCCGCACCCCTCCCCTACGCAGCCCCTCCCCTCCGCTCCCATCCCCTCCGCACCCCTCCCCTACGCAGCCCCTCCCCTCCGCTCCCATCCCCTCCGCTCCCCTCCCATCCGCACCCCTCCCCTACGCAGCCCCTCCCCTACGCAGCCCCTCCCCTACGCAGCCCCTCCCCTACGCAGCCCCTCCCCTCCGCTCCCATCCCCTCCGCTCCCCTCCCCTCCGATCCCCTACCCACCGCTCACCTCCCCTCATGTGACCCCTCCCCTCCCCTCACCTCCCCTCATGTGTCCCCTCCCCTCCCCTCATGTGCCCCTCCCCACCCCTCATGTGACCCCTCCCCACCCCTCATGTGACCCCTCCCCTCACCGCCCCCCGGTCCCCTCCCCACCTCTCCCCACCACTCCGCTCCCCACCGCTCCGCTCCCCACCGCTCCGCTCCCCACCGCTCCGCTCCCCACCGCTCCGCTCCCCACCGCTCCGCTCCCCACCGCTCCGCTCCCCACCGCTCCGCTCCCCACCGCTCCGCTCCCCACCGCTCCGCTCCCCACCGCTCCGCTCCCCACCGCTCCGCTCCACTCCCCTCCGCTCCACTCCGCTCTGCTCCACTCCCCTCCGCTCCCCTCGTGTCCTGTCCCATCCTGGTTCCATCGCTCCCGTCCCCTCCCGTCCCCTCCGCTCCGCTCCCATCACCTTCCCTCCGCTCCGCTCCGCTCCCATCACCTTCCCTCCGCTCCGCTCCCATCACCTTCCCTCCGCTCCGCTCCGCTCCCACCCGCTCCCCTCCCCACCCCTCTGCTCCCCACCGCTCCCATCCCCTCCCCACCCCTCTGCTCCCCACCGCTCCCATCCCCTCCCCACCCCTCTGCTCCCCACCGCTCCCATCCCCTCCCCACCCCTCTGCTCCCCACCGATCACATCCCCTCCCCACCCCTCCCCTCTGCTCCCATCACCTCCCCACTGCTCCCATCACCTCCCCTCTGCTCCCATCAGCTCCGCTCCGCTCCCCACCGCTCCCATCCCCTCCCCTCTGCTCCCAACACCTCCGCTCCGCTCCCATCCCCTCCCCTCTCCACCCCTCTGCTTCGCTCCCCACCGCTCCCATCCCCTCCCCACTGCTCCGCTCCCATCCCCTCCCCACTGCTCCACTCCCATCCCCTCCCCACTGCTCCGCTCCCATCCCCTCCCCACTGCTCCGCTCCCATCCCCTCCCCTCTGCTCCGCTCCCCACCGCTCCCATCCCCTCCCCTCTGCTCCGCTCCCCACCGCTCCCATCCCCTCCCCTCTGCTCCCCTCCCCTCCTCTCCCCTCCATCTGCTCCTCTCCCCTCCATCTGCTCCTCTCCCCTCCATCCGCTCCCCTGCCCTCCCCTCCGCTCCCCTCCCCTCCGCTCCCCTCCCCTCCGCCCCCCACACCTCTGCCCCCCCAGCCCTCTGCCCCCTCCCCTCTGCCCCCCAGCCCTCCGCCCCCTCCCCTCCACTTCCCGCCCCCTCCATGCCCACCCCTCCGCCCCCTCCCCTCCGCCCCCTCCCCTCCGCCCCCCACCCCTCCGCTCCCCACCCCTCCGCTCCACTCCGCCCCCCACCCCTCCGCTCCACTCCGCCCCCCACCCCTCCGCTCCACTCCGCCCCCCACCCCTCCGCTCCACTCCGCCCCCAACCCTCCGCTCCACTCCGCCCCAACCCTCCGCTCCCCTCCTCTCCGCTCCCCTCCTCTCCGCTCCCCTCCTCACTGCTCCCCTCCTCTCCGCTCCCCTCCTCTCCGCTCCCCTCCTCTCCGCTCCCCTCCTCTCCGCTCCCCTCCTCTCCGCTCCCCTCCTCTCCGCTCCCCTCCTCTCCGCTCCCCTCCTCTCCGCTCCCCTCCTCTCCGCTCCCCTCCTCTCCGCTCCCCTCCTCTCCGCTCCCCTCCCCTCCGCTCCCCTCCCCTCCGCTCCCCTCCCCTCCCCTCCGCTCCCCTCCCCTCCCCTCCCCTCCGCTCCCCTCCCCTCCCCTCCCCTCCGCTCCCCTCCCCTCCCCTCCGCTCCCCTCCCCTCCGCTCCCCTCCCCTCCGCTCCCCTCCCCTCCGCTCCCCTCCCCTCCGCTCCCCTCCCCTCCCCTCTGCTCCCCTCCGCTCCCCTCCCCTCCCCTCCCCTCTGCTCCCCTCCCCTCTGCTCCCCTCCCCTCTGCTCCCCTCCCCTCCACTCCCCTCCCCTCCTCTCCACTCCCCTCCCTTCCGGCCCCCAGCGCTCCGCCCCCCAGCGCTCCGCCCCCCAGCGCTCCGCCCCCCAGCGCTCCGCCCCCAGCGCTCCGCCCCCAGCCCTCCGCCCCCCAGCCCTCCGCCCCCCAGCCCTCCGCCCCCCAGCCCTCCGCCCCCCAGCCCTCCGCCCCCCAGCCCTCCGCCCCCAGCCCTCCGCCCCCCAGCCCTCCGCCCCCCAGCCCTCCGCCCCCCAGCCCTCCGCCCCCCAGCCCTCCGCCCCCCAGCCCTCCGCCCCCCAGCCCTCCGCCCCCAGCCCTCCGCCCCCCAGCCCTCCGCCCCTTAGCCCCCGCCCCTTAGCCCCCGCCCCTTAGCCCCCGCCCCTAAGCCCCCGCCCCTTAGCCCCAGCCCTCCGCCCCCAGCCCTCCGCCCCCAGCCCTCCGCCCCCAGCCCTCCGCCCCCAGCCCTCCGCCCCCAGCCCTCCGCCCCCAGCCCTCCGCCCCCAGCCCTCCGCCCCCACCCCTCCGTCCCCTCCCCTCCACTCCCCACCCCTCCATGCCCACCCCTCCGCCCCCTCCCCTCCACTCCCCACCCCTCCATGCCCACCCCTCCGCGCCCCTCCCCTCCGCCCCCCACCCCTCCGCTCCGCTCCGCCCCCAACCCTCCGCTCCACTCCGCCCCCAACCCACCGCTCCACTCCGCCCCAACCCTCCGCTCCCCTCCCCTCCTCTCCGCTCCCCTCCTCTCCGCTCCCCTCCTCTCCGCTCCCCTCCTCTCCGCTCCCCTCCTCTCCGCTCCCCTCCTCTCCGCTCCCCTCCTCTCCCCTCCCCTCCTCTCCGCTCCCCTCCCCTCCGCTCCCCTCCCCTCCCCTCCCCTCCCCTCCGTTCCCCTCCCCTCCGCTCCCCTCCCCTCCGCTCCCCTCCCCTCCCCTCCGCTCCCCTCCCCTCCCCTCCGTTCCCCTCCCCTCCGCTCCCCTCCCCTCCGCTCCCCTCCCCTCCGCTCCCCTCCCCTCCCCTCCGCTCCCCTCCCCTCCCCTCCGCTCCCCTCCCCTCCTCTCCGCTCCTTTCCCTTCCGGCCCCCAGCGCTCCGCCCCCCAGCCCTCCGCCCCCCAGCCCTCCGCCCCCCAGCCCTCCGCCCCCCAGCCCTCCGCCCCCCAGCCCTCCGCCCCCAGCCCTCCGCCCCTTAGCCCCCGCCCCCAGCCCTCCGCCCCCAGCCCTCCGCCCCCCAGCCCTCCGCCCCCCAGCCCTCCGCCCCCAGCCCTCCGCCCCCCAGCCCTCCGCCCCCAGCCTTCCTCTCCCTCGGCGCCCCTCTCCCTCCGCGCCCTCCCCTCCGCTCCCCTCCCCTCCGCTCCCCTACCCAACGATCACCTCTCCTCATGTGACCCCTCCCCTCCCCTCACCACCCCTCCCCTCACCACCCCTCCCCGCCCTCCCCCCTCCCCACTACTCCGCTCCCCACTACTCCGCTCCCCACTACTCCGCTCCCCACTACTCCGCTCCCCACTACTCCGCTCCCCACTACTCCGCTCCCCACTACTCCGCTCCCCACTACTCCGCTCCCCACTACTCCGCTCCCCACTACTCCGCTCCCCACTACTCCGCTCCCCACCACTCCGCTCCCCTCCACTCCCCTCCCCACAACTCCCCTCCCCTCCACTCCACTCTGCTCCCCTCCACTCCGCTCCGCTCCCCTCCACTCCACTCCCCACAACTCCCCTCCACTCCGCTCCCCACAACTCCCCTCCACTCCACTCCACTCCACTCCGCTCCCCTCCCATCCTGTCCCATCCCGGTTCCTCCGCTCCCGTCCCCTCCGCTCCGCTCCGCTCCGCTCCCATCACCTTCCCTCCGCTCCGCTCACATCACCTTCCCACCGCTCCCCTCCCCTCCCCTCCCTCCGCTCCCCTCCCCTCCCCTCCCTCCGCTCCCCTCCCCACCCCTCCCCTCCTCTCCCCTCCCATCCGCTCCCCTCCTCTCCCCTCCATCCGCTCCCCTCCTCTCCCCTCCATCCGCTCCCCTCCTCTCCCCTCCATCTGCTCCCCTTCTCTCCCCTCCATCCGCTCCCCTCCTCTCCCCTCCATCCGCTCCCCTCCTCTCCCCTCCATCCGCTCCCCTCCTCTCCCCTCCTCTCCCCTCCATCCGCTCCCCTCCTCTCCCCTCCATTCGCTCCCCTCCCCTCTCCTCCCCTCCATCCGCTCCCCTCCCCTCCCCTCCCCTCCCCTCCTCTCCTCTCCCCTCCCCTCCCCTCCTCACCCCTCCTCTCCCCTCCTCTCCTCTCCCCTCCCCTCCTCTCCCCTCCCCTCCCCTCCTCTCCCCTCCCCTCCTCTCCCCTCCCCTCCCCTCCCCTCCCCTCCCCTCCCCTCCCCTCCTCTCCCCTCCCCTCCCCTCCCGTCCCCTCCTCTCCCCTCCCCTCCTCTCCCCTCCCCTCCCCTCCCCTCCTCTCCCCTCCCCTCCCCTCCTCTCCCCTCCCCTCCTCTCCCCTCCTCTCCCGTCCCCTCCTCTCCCCTCCCCTCCTTACCCCTCCTCACCCCTCCGCTCCCCTCCCCTCCGCTCCTCTCTTCTCCCCTCCCCTCCCCAATTAGTTTTCCATATTACAAAATGTAATACATACACTACACTGAAATGTGTATCTAAACTCTTACTTGCATGACATCACATACACAAGGATCAAAATTTATATATACAGTTATGTGGATCTTTTTGATGGATTCGTACATAGTACATTCTTTGACGTAGGTTATTTTTCGACATTTTGCATTATATACTCACTTGTCATATTCCTTTTCAATATTTCACACAATAGTACATATTATTACCTCGTTTTTACACACAACGTAACAGTTTTACACAGTATGTGTTAATACTCAAGGTTTCAGACAACATCACAGTTTTACATGGTATATTTTAAAACAGTACATTTTCACACAGTATATTTTACTGCTAACAATCTCACAAAACATTACATTTTTCACACACAATATATTTTAATGCTGAAGATTTCACAAGACATTATATTTTTACACAGTACATCTTCTCCCTTCATAATTTATCTTTTGTCAGTCCTGGGTACTACTGGTTCCACTATAGGTACATGTGTTTCACTCTCTTTTTTAGTGAGTTGTGATGTCTGTCTGTGCTCTCTCCACTGTACTCTGTCAGAGAGAGGAGTACGCTGTATATATTTTAACTCGTATTCTCCTGCGTCCTCATCCTCTCCGCGTGGTTCAGAATGTAGGGAAGGAGTGTATTGTACATTTCCCTTATAACAAATGTTAGTTATCACTGTATTTGTCACACTCACCTTGGTACAACAACTTCCTCCCACTTCACATAGTTTCCTACCACACCTTCTACAGCACTTATAATAAATACATGAATAACATGTTACAATCAGTATGCATATTATTACTGACCCCGAGTATCCCCATGTGGAATACATACTATGTGACCATCCTTGGAAGGTTTTTCCTTGCTGGTAGTTTATTTCATCTTGTAGTTCATCTATTTTATGGCCTGCTATCTTTAGGTCATCTATATGTCTTACGATATGCTCTAAAGGTAACACTATAGATATTTGGGTGACTTCTTGTTTCTCATCATCTACACTCCTGGAAATGGAAAAAAGAACACATTGACACCGGTGTGTCAGACCCACCATACTTGCTCCGGACACTGCGAGAGGGCTGTACAAGCAATGATCACACGCACGGCACAGCGGACACACCAGGAACCGCGGTGTTGGCCGTCGAATGGCGCTAGCTGCGCAGCATTTGTGCACCGCCGCCGTCAGTGTCAGCCAGTTTGCCATGGCATACGGAGCTCCATCGCAGTCTTTAACACTGGTAGCATGCCGCGACAGCGTGGACGTGAACCGTATGTGCAGTTGACGGACTTTGAGCGAGGGCGTATAGTGGGCATGCGGGAGGCCGGGTGGACGTACCGCCGAATTGCTCAACACGTGGGGCGTGAGGTCTCCACAGTACATCGATGTTGTCGCCAGTGGTCGGCGGAAGGTGCACGTGCCCGTCGACCTGGGACCGGACCGCAGCGACGCACGGATGCACGCCAAGACCGTAGGATCCTACGCAGTGCCGTAGGGGACCGCACTGCCACTTCCCAGCAAATTAGGGACACTGTTGCTCCTGGGGTATCGGCGAGGACCATTCGCAACCGTCTCCATGAAGCTGGGCTACGGTCCCGCACACCGTTAGGCCTTCTTCCGCTCACGCCCCAACATCGTGCAGACCGCCTCCAGTGGTGTCGCGAGAGGCGTGAATGGAGGGACGAATGGAGACGTGTCGTCTTCAGCGATGAGAGTCGCTTCTGCCTTGGTGCCAATGATGGTCGTATGCATGTTTGGCGCCGTGCAGGTGAGCGCCACAATCAGGACTGCATACGACCGAGGCACACAGGGCCAACACCCGGCATCATGGTGTGGGGAGCGATTTCCTACACTGGCCGTACACCACTGGTGATCGTCGAGGGGACACTGAATAGTGCACGGTACATCCAAACCGTCATCGAACTCATCGTTCTACCAATCCTAGACCGGCAAGGGAACTTGCTGTTCCAACAGGACAATGCACGTCCGCATGTATCCCGTGCCACCCAACGTGCTCTAGAAGGTGTAAGTCAACTACCCTGGCCAGCAAGATCTCCTGATCTGTCCCCCATTGAGCATGTTTGGGACTGGATGAAGCGTCGTCTCACGCGGTCTGCACGTCCAGCACGAACGCTGGTCCAACTGAGGCGCCAGGTGGAAATGGCATGGCAAGCCGTTCCACAGGACTACATCCAGCATCTCTACGATCGTCTCCATGGGAGAATAGCAGCCTGCATTGCTGCGAAAGGTGGATATACACTGTACTAGTGCCGACATTGTGCATGCTCTGTTGCCTGTGTCTATGTGCCTGTGGTTCTGTCAGTGTGATCATGTGATGTATCTGACCCCAGGAATGTGTCAATAAAGTTTCCCCTTCCTGGGACAATGAATTCACGGTGTTCTTATTTCAACTTCCAGGAGTGTATTATGCAACAGTCTATGTCTAAATTTAACTTAGGTACTACGTCTCTTTTACTGATATTAGTACTGATAACATGATCCACCTGTAGCATGATTGCCCACCATAACCTTTACACTGGCTTTTAAACATTACTTTCCCAGCACCTCTTATAACAAGGTCATTATGATCTCTGCAATCGTGAATGCGCAGAAAGGTCTATTACTCAATATGGTTAAACCCTCATCCTTTGGTGCGACATACAACCATTCATTGTCTTGTATCTGCATCCAGGTACTTTCGTTTAATATGATATACTTTAGATTGCAATCTTTCGGAGTTTCTTATATTGGTTGTAGCATATGAGCTTCACATCACTTGTGGTCATAAGTAGACATTAGAACAAACCTTTGTTTGCAAATTCGATGTCTCAGCGTGACTGTTGTACACTGTAATCGGTCACTGGACAGTAGCGCATACTGTCGTTTCGCACCATCAATAATTAGATAGTGTTTCTCAGGCGCTATGTAAGTGAACAACTTCTTTGCCTTATCATACTCTGCGGGTAATGGCCATATTCTATATAATGTGTATACATTATTATCCACTAGTGGAACATTTAACACACAGCTTAATGTATTGCCAGATAGAAATACATCTAAATCTGTTATACGAAGTAACAGATACCCTTGGTCCTTGGTGAGTTCAACAGGAAATTTTTTTGTTTTGTCTTTCAAGTCCTCTTTTGTTAGCTCTATATACTTGACTACTTGTACTGGATTGATTAAATGTGGCTCTAATAGACCTTTCTACGCGTTCACGATTGCAGAGATCATAAGTCGTATTCCCATTCAAGTTCATTAAACGTTTCTGTAATCTGTATTAACTGTTCAGTGATAGTTATGAGAATCAGAGCCTGCTGTATCTTCCTGCTAGTACTATTCTCGTACTCCTCTACATGCATACTCAATTTTCCTATCCCTTCTGCAATTATCTGAGTATTTTTGGTTACTAGATTAAGTGTTTGGTTTACCCCAGTCAGAGAAGCTCTTACTATTGTTACTTGTTCTTTGGACAGCCGCAACAGCTCCCTCTGTTGCTCTTCTAGCACATCTATTTTGGTTTTGAAGAATGCTGCATCTTCGTCATCTAATATACCGAACAACACTTTACTTGTCTCTCAGATAAAGTTTAATATTCCTCTTTTGGTCCTCATTTGTTCATGCCTGGCCAACTGGTCAGTCAACCCTTTTGCTCCTGCAATTTTGCTTACATACCACTTCACAGTTTGCTGCGCATTCTCGCACTCTCCAGTGCTTATTTTCACCTGATTCAGTTTACTTATGCAATTTGAGATCACTCTGTTAGTGAGCACCTGTGTTTGCTCAAACTATTCATGCAGCTCTTAATAGCTAACAACTCTCAACGTTGTACTGTGCAAGCTAACTATACCCTGGTTATCGTAAGAAAACCATGGAGTGGACTGGAATTCACTTACTCGTACGTCCTGCGGTGGTGCTTCTCGTCTCGTGAGGCCAGTATGCAAGATAATGGCTGTCACCCACAGTGCCTTCATCCCTGACATCTGCAAGAGAAACGCACTTGGCACTCCTCTGTTCCTACATTTTCTGTCTCCTCTCTTCTTTTACATTACGGCCCTCTAAGAAACTTCCCTATTTGTCCCTAGTAATATTCCTTTAATCTATTGGCATGCACTTTTATACATTTCGTTCCTTTGAGCCTAATTATAAGGTTAGGTCCTTGTACATCAGCCACAGTAAATGGTTCTCGCCAGTGGCTATCTAATTTCTTTGATCGTCACCTACGCACGCTCTCGTCATACAACAAAACTCGATCATTCTTTCTAAATTCCTTCAGGTTTTGTGTCTTGTCGTAATTACTCTTATTTTTCTCATTATGATCTTGTGTTGCCATACGGGCATCCTGGTGTAACACGTGCATCCGCTATCAGAGCTCAGTCACATAATCCTCATAATTGTAGATCACGTTTGCTGGTTTCTTTAGTATCCAACTAGGTAAATTGCATTTTCTACCAAAAAAACAGCTCGAACGGGGTGTATCCAGTGATTCTGTGAGGGGTAGGGTTGATACAAAACTTGCAAACGCAATCCATTCATCCCATTTCGTTTGATCTTTATTTAATATAATGTCTTAGCACCTCTGTCGGGGTACGGTGCATACGCTCTAATGCTCCATTGATGTTAGAATGGTACACTGTCGTCTGAATTTTTTCTATCCTTAATAACTTACAAACTCTCTTCATAGTATCTCCTATGAAATTACTTCCCATGTCACTCAATAGAGCTGTTGGGATCCCAAACTTTAAAATTATGCTTTCCACTAATTTACACACGACTGTATCAGCGTCTTGCTGGTCGATTGGTTCAGCTATAACAAACTTCATGAGGGAATCGTAAAATGTCAAAATATACCTGTTTCCAGATTGAATAATTGATAGTGGACCTACTAAATCAGTGTCGCATCTTTCAAAGATGAATTCAGGGGTCAGAGTTAGCTCTAATGGTTGCTTAGTCTCTGCCTGTGTTATCTCGTTTTTCTGGCAACTTTCACACGTCCTTATGAATTTTTCTATGTCGGCTTACATGCCGGGCCATGTATAGTACTGCTTTATTCACTCATACACTCTTCCCATTCCCTGATGTCCACCTATTGGAAATAAGTGCATCTCCTTTAGTATTGCCAATTTATCAGCACCACTCAGGGCTACTTCTCCGTTGAGCTTGGTCACGTCAACTGTCTCTTCCTGGCTCGCTACTTTCTTTGCCTCTACTGTCCTCGCTACCTTGCCACTATCTGTCTCAGTGCTCATCTTCACGTGTGCAGTCTCTCCCTGCTTATCTCCGCCATGGTCCTTCTCATCTACGGCCTCCTCAGTTGCTAGCTGTGGTTGTCTGTCACCATCCATCACACTTTGAATATGTGATAACGCTTTGCAATGCGGTTTTGTTTACCCTTCTTATACAGGATCTGATAATAGTATTCTTCCAACTTTAACCAAAACTTCATTAGTCCTGACAACAGACCTGTAATATTCCCAACCACACCAGCGGTTTATGGTCCATAATTATTTTGAACTTTCTCCCAAATAGGTATTGTCAGAAGTATTTAACCACCTACAGTATCGCAAGCAATTTCCGTTCTCCTGTACTATAATTCAACTCTGCCTTGTTGAGCATAGGTGATACATACACAATTGGCAAGTCCTTTCCCATTGAACCTTGCCTCGGGTATGCACCCAGCGCGTACTTGCTCACGTTTGTAGTTACCATAAATTCTTTAGTGAAATCCGGGTACTGTAGAATTGGTGGACTAACTAACTTCTTCTTCGGTTGTTGAAATGCTTCTTCCTGTGCCACACCGCAAACATATGGAACTCCTTTCTTCAACAGCTCATGCAGGAGTTTTGCAATTTTACTAAAATTGCTCAAGGATCGTTGGTAATACCTGACCATTCCTAGGTCTCCCTTTAACTCCGTAATTGTCCTTGGTTGGGGCTACTTCTCTGTCGCCACTACTTTGGCGGGATGGGGTTTCAGACCCTCCACTGTTAATACGTGACCTAGAAACGTAACTTCCGTATGGAGAAATTCACATTTGTCAACTTGCAACTTTAGGTTTGCTTATCGCAGAAGGTCAAACACTTCAAGTCGGCATTGTGTTCTTCTAGTGACATAACCACTACTACAACGTCTTCAATGTACATGAATACTTCATTACCTTGTACTCCTGTCAGCACTGTATTCATTGGTCACTGAAACGTGGATGGAGCCGTCTTCAGCCCCATCGCCATCTTATTGTATTCAAAGTGGCCGGTCAGTGTACTAAACGCCATTTTTTTCCCTATTCTTTTCGTCTATCAGTACTTGATAGTAACCTTTTGCGAGATCTAGTGTTGAGGAATACTTTGCTTTCCTTAGGCTATCGAGTATTTCATCAACACGGGGTATCGAGTGAATCATATTCAGTGATATATCGTTTAATTTCCAATAATCGGCAACTACTCGCCACTTTTGTTTGCCACTTGCATCAGACTTCTTTGGCAATAATACGAGGGGAAAATTCCATGGGCTAGTACTTGGATAAATTATGCCATCAGCTAACATTCCCTCGAACTCTATCTGTATCGCTTCTTCCTGTGCTTGGGAAAGTCGATAAGGCCTCTGATTTATGATCTCGACTTCTGCCTCAGGTATCAATGGGATTTGATGCTTTACTACAGTAGTGTGTGTGAGTACGTCTCCTGGCAAATGAAACACATCATTATATGCTAAACATAACTCTTCTATTACTACTCGCTCTTCCCGATTTAAGTGTGAGACACACACATTTTCTTTCAGTAAGCTCTGTCAAGTTTTCCTTCCTTCCTTCCTTTCTTCTCCGGTGGTATACGTCGGATTTTATAACTGCTCGGGGGTGGGACTCTTTCTGCTAACACTTCCGGTGCAGGAAACCGGACCTCTTGTTCTGTGGTATTCATTACACTTGTAATGCATGTCTCGATTTGGGCAGTCACTATGGCTTCCAGTTTATAGACCCCTGGACTAATTTCTTGTTTCGGGATTACCACTTCGGTCCTTAGTCCTCGCGTCACACAAACTTTTTGAAATCTTTCTTCTCTTGGCCAAATCCTTATTTCCTGTATGTCTTCTGGCGCTTGAAATATGCCACCCTCACTTGTATTGACTGTACTTTGCTTTTTCGGTCCTCTAGTTTGGCATTCTATTCATTCATGCTTATTTCTTCCGGGTTTTGTACAAACTTTATGGGAAAATGTGGTCAGCAGTCTGTTGGGTATTTTAGCCGTGTATTTACCCTCACCTGTGCCCTCATCAACAACTCGCGAGAGACTGTTACCTAGTGTTCACGGAGCAGCTCTTGTCTCCAGGTGTGCGGATGTCCTTGCCGGCGCGTTACCATATTCCGTCACTTCTGCATAGCTCGCTCGATCAGACATGCCTTCTCTGCCACTTTGTATGCTGGGTTTACCGGCAGTTGCTTCTTCATATGCTTCTTGTTTTTCACCCCATTCACCCTGCACCCTCATTTTTCTACGGCCATAATCCAATACTACTTTAATCTTTTCTGGGAACTCTCATCCCAACAACTCGTCAAACGATAAATCAATACAATCATTTACGGCTTGGAATTGTGTAACCCAGTCGATTCATATCTTGGACCTCAACCATACTGCCACAGGACCTTGGCCTTTATAAGGTTAATATGTGCTCCACTATCTATTAATAATTTTGTATCAGTGCCCTTTAAATCCCTATTCTGTACCTATATATAATCATTTTTTCCCATACAGTCAGCAGCTCTTATTATCCTTGACATAGCATTATGGGACTGCAGCATTATGCCCGCTGCTCATTTCCCTGTGCGTTTTTCTTACATATATTGGCCCATTTGCTCTTGCGACAATCACGGACGTGGTGTCCGGTCCAGTGACATGTGAAGCGCATCACTGCTTTTGCTCTATGTATATCGTACTGGTGGCGGACACAGCGTTCCCTTTGAATTCTTGGATATCTATTTCCTTTATGGGCAGCCGACTATGTTCTGTTTTTTGGGGAACCTTCCATACAGTGTCTGTCTTGCAAACAGTATATGTCTGCTTGCATTATCGTGCTATGTGCCCTTCCTTACCACAACTGAAACACTTCACAGTGGCCCTTTCCTGTGGCCGGTTACATTTACTACTCGGCGCTTATCTCTTTCGGACGTTATTGTGCACTCTTCTGTAGCCACTAAGTCAATGACTTTGGATAGTGTTATTCTTTCTTCTTGAGCCTGTATTACAGTCTGGATTCTGTCATCGTATAACCTCTGAATGAATACAGCTCGTCCTAACTTCGCTAGCAAGGCATTGCTCCTCGCAGCCTCTTCAGCTTCCATAACCCTCTTCATCGCTTCTCTGAATGAAATTGCATGGTGTCCACATGAGAGCCCCAATGAGCCACACTTCCCTCTTTCCCTTGCCTACTACTGAACATGGCACACGCATAACAATCAATAGTGTGTTTACTGTCATAGTTTTCTAATAAAATTGCCCTCACGTCAGGCTACATTTCTGTGTGGTCTCTAACTAATAATTTACTGCAGACAGAGTGCGTTATCTGTCCAACAATAAATCTTAAAAATACTTGCTTAGCATTAGTGTCTACTAGATTAAATGCATTATCACAGTTGTCAATGCACTCTGATAATTTTTCCCTATCTCCATCAAACTTATGAGGCACTAGTTAAGTAGCCTAACTGTAACATAGGTGCAGCCTGTTGTCATTGGAGTTTACTTTAGCATCATTTCTCATCTTTACTCACCTTGTTTCTTGCACTATGTGAGGTGAGCACTGTGCTCACAAAAGCGGCGCGGCATTCTGGCTGCAGCTGGTGCGGTGCGAAGTCCCTCGGCTGCTGTGGTGGCGCATTGTGACACCCATCTCACTCCATGATGGCACGGTGCGACGTTCCTCTCACTCTGTGTGATGGCGTGGTGTGACGCCCCTCCGGTTCTGCGATGGGGCGGCGCGGCGCCCCTGCGGTTCTGCGATGGGGCGGCGCGGCGCCCCTGCGGTTCTGCGATGGGGCGGCGCGGCGCCCCTGCGGTTCTGCGATGGGGCGGCGCGGCGCCCCTCTGCGTGTTCCTGTACTCTAGTCAATTCCTCCACCCAACGGTAGTAAAACGAAACCCACATTGCTAGTGGGGCACCTGCTCTTCACTTGCTTGGCTCAAAAGTAGGCTATTGAGTGGGTTAGAGTACAGTACTCAGCAGGAATATCGGGGATGTGAGGAGGATATCATAAAGTGGGAGATAGGATTACTATTACTGGAAGGAAGCACCCTCTACCACATTTCCTACATACAAGTCTATCTACAAAGTATCTAAATTTGACTATAAGACTTCCTATTCTTTCCTGAGCCTAAGTCTCACGGTGCAGAGGCGAGCGTACTGGCCTAAATATCGACTACATCAGATTCTTCTATGTCCAGCACCTACCACACAGTGACACTCACAATACTCCTCCCGACGCCTATGCAACAAAAGACCTTTCCAGTAGGGTGGGTAGCCCTTTTATAGGCATCTTTGCACATGGCCCCATCCTCTGGAAGTTTCTACCCTTACGTATAAGGGTGGGGCTGGTCAGGCAGGAGTGTGTAATGTGCAGCAGCAGCAGCAGCAGCTCATCAATTGGAACTTGCCACTGTGTTCCTCAAACCACTCTGACACTTCTGGCCTCGTGACATTGCACATTATATTGTTAAAAATGCCACTGCCATAGGGAAACATTATCATCATGAAAGGCCTTGCATGGTCTGCAACTAGTGTACGATAATGCTTGGCCATTTTGGTGCCTTGCACGAGCTCCACTGAACTGATGGATGCCCACGTAACTGTTCCCCAGAGCATAATGGAGCCACCACCAGCTTGTCTCCATCCTGCAATACATGTGTCAAGGATCTGTTCCCCTGGAAGACGACAGATTCGCGCCCTCCCATTGGCATTATGAAGGAGGTATCAGCATTCATCAGACATGTAACACGTTGCCTCTGTGCCAACATCCATTGCCAGTTGTCACGCGCCCATTTCAGTCATAGTAGCTGATGCCATGTTGTTAACATTGGCACATGCATGGGTTGTTGGCTTCAGAGGCCCATCGTTTGGAGTTTTCAAGTGCACGGTGTGTTAAGACACACTTGTACTCTGTCCAGCATTAAAGTCTGATGTTAGTTACAGTTCACCACCCGCCTTGTTTTACCAGTCTGCCCAGCTTATGTTGTCTGACATCTGTAATGAGGGGTGGCCACTCAACACAGTGTCTGGACATGGTTTCACCTTGGTTTTGCCATGTGTTGAAGACACTCACCACAGCACTCCTCAAGCACCCAACAAGTTGTGCAGTTTCTGAAATTCTCGTGCCGACCCTATGGGCCATCAGAATCTCCCTTGGTCAAACTCGGACAGATTGCACACCTTCCCTGTTGTACACATGGACAGCATGTTCACTGATATGACACGCACAGTGTGTACATCTGACTAGCAGTCATTCCTCACCAGTTGATGCGGCTTTCACCTGGGTGGGTTTATATCCATATTAGGTGGGTAGCCACAATGTTCTGACTGATCACTGTATGTTGTCTCTTGACTCCTTATATGCTAACACGAATTACCAGTTTTCTCATGTTACACTTTCTGTTCCTTATTTACACTAGAAATCCACTTGACAGGTATTTGATTGCTGGTAACTCAGGGGGATGTGCAGCTTTTATGTTTAAAGCAAAAGTACAGTACACAAACTGGTAATTGAACATTGGTAACACTGGCAGTTTTAGGCTTATAGTTGTGGTGTTACAATGTGGTTTGTCATGGTACTGCTGGATATACCGAAACATTTGTTCCGTGGAAATTTATTCTCTCTGCGATGCTGTAAGTTAAGCTAGTGAGCATAATAGTTCGGGGTTCAAGGCGTTGTTTAGGAGAGTCAGTTTTTATGCTGCTTATACTTGTAAATGGTTTTTCTGTCCAACACAATGCAGGGTGGGATAAGGTGCGAAAACTTGATTGTAGCTGTACTGTTGATGGTAGCTGTACTGTTGGTGGTAGCTGTACTGTTGGTGGTAGCTGTACTGTTGGTGGTAGCTGTACTGTTGATGGTAGCTGTACTGTTGATGGTAGCTGGAGGATGAAACTATGCTCCTGCTAGATCACAATTTGTACCACATATCTGTATACCACTGACAGATTAAAACTGTGTGCCGGACCGAGACTCAGTCTGGCACACCGTTTTAACCTGCCAGGAAGTTTCATATCAGCGCACACTCCGCTGCAGAGTGAAAATCTCATTCTGTATACCACTGTTTTGTAATTCTTCTTTTGTTGTGTCTTTGACCTTTCTGTTCTCATAACAGTTCATGATTATGATTTCCGGTGAGAAAACTGAATAAATCCAATGTGCTCCCAGTCTCTGGAAATGGGTTTTTGGGACCAGCAATTCTATCCACCACAGCTGTACTTTAGAAGCCTGTGTGTTAATCTGTACTCCTCTGCAGGTTGTTATTTATGGTCCACATAGTATAGTTAGTTAGTTACATGTTCCATAGATCATTTGAACGATTCTTTCATCAAAATGACGTGGAATGAGTCTGTTTACAGATTATGTGTACATGATTATTGTTAACATTAATGAACACATTTTTAGTCCTAGTCATGCAACTAGACTTTTTTTGAACTGGCTTCCAGTTTTTAAGTAGAAATTCATCAATGGAACAGAAAAAGTTGTCCAGGAGACATGGTTTTCAATTAGATTTACAACTTGCTTTCCTACCTGTCAGACATTTTATGTTGTTGTGCAAATTTTCTTAGTGCATATTGAACTCCTTTCTGAAACCCTGCAAACGTCATTCCTTGCTTCCCATACGTTGAATGTTAATTTTAATGTCCACTGATGACTAGTTAGCAGCACATCTGACATCTGGAGAACACTATCCCAAAATTTGGAGGGCGGTTTAGAACTCTATTCAGTACTACACCCCTAATGAAGTGTAATAATATCACCTGGGTGTCCAGGTTAACATGCCACATCAGAGAAAGGAACCTTCATTAGTTTCCTCCTTCTGAAACAAATTAATAACTCTAAAAATCACTTCTACCCTACTTATTGACAAATAATGGAAAAACTAACTTCCAAACCCCAAGATACATATCATACCAATAAATTTATAGTAAACCTTAACAAAATGAAGGCAACAATTGTATCCAATAACTTTAGCGATGACATAAAACCTGATCACAAACTACTTATCCCATTATCCAATTACATAAGGTATGGTGTGTGCAAACTGATTGACATTAGGTAACCGTTTCCTAACCTTTTTAGATGCTTTCTTTGGTATGGGTACATCTGATGAGACTTGTAGCAGTGCATCCACAGCTCCTTTGAATGGCATGACCATACTCATAAGAACAACAGAGTTTTGGTCAGCACTTGTAACTTAGCATTTATTGGGTCGTTCCATTGACTTGGTATGGACTGTGATATTCGGTTAAAAACTTTTTCCTATTGCCATTAGGCGTATATGGATTTGTTAGCAGTACCCACTGACCCGTATTATATCACAGCAGTTTCCCTACAGATTACCCTGCCTGTTCTTGAAGTTCTAAGGACTTCATGTTGGCTCACTGCACTCTTTGCAAAGCTTTGTGGAAACAGTTTGCTGAAGCTCCAAGTGTAGGCTTTATCGTGTCGAAAGCAGATGGGATCTTTCTGCTGTAAAACATCTCATATGGCAAAAGATTAATGCTGGTATGGACTTTGGAGTTGTATGCCAAGACTATAAATTCAAGGTATGTTTCCTAATAATTTTGTTGGCTAGTAAGACAGTGGTTTAAAATTTTAGAAATGGTTCTATGCATCCTATCTGTTTTTCTATTTGTTTACAGATGAAAACAACTTGTTTGGAATTTTCGTATATGAATCAAACAAACAGAACAGTAATTGTGGTATCCAGTAAACAAAACTTTAGTATCCAGTAAACAAAACTTTAGTATCCAGCTGTGCTACTGTGTTAGCTTGTTGGTCTGGAATTGCTATCACTATTATGTATAGCAAAACATGGTCTGTTATCATTAGTACATACATAGTCCCTGCTGGTGTTCTATTAAATGCTCCTAAGATATCCAGCCTAACCATTTCAAAAGGTTTAGATGCCTCTGTCAATCTTTGTAACAGAATTCTCTGGTGACTAAGGCCAGGCCTCTGTGACAAGGTACTCAGTCTTTCACACATTGTTCCATGTCATGCCTCCTAGTTTTTCACCAGAATTTATCAGCAGCTCATCTATCTGTTGTTGTGCACCCTTTGTGACCTGCTGACGTATGGTCATGTGCCTGCTGCAAAACTTCATCCCTGCGAGCTCCAGAACCACCGCACCTGGTATGCATTTTGTCAATCTGCAGAGTAGAGGTACAGTTCCTATGAAGCAGTTGGCAGTTGCGGCCGTTGCAGTGCATCTGATATTCTTGTTAGAGACATTAATGAGAGGTTACCATGAAGCAGCTGTGGCATGCAGTCGATGCAGTATATGAGAATATCTTGCTGTAAAAAATACTGTACATAAATGAAGCAAAGCTGCATCAACTCCTAAAGTTAGTTTTTCAGTCTGGTTTCTCCTTTCCCTTTAAAAAATTAAAAACCATGTCTTTGGGATCTGTACATTTTCTTCATTGTATAATACTTCTCATTCCATTCTGAGGAAACTAATTGGCACACTAAATTTATTTTTCCATCTCTTATACTTTTCCATCTCTTATACTTTTATATCACAGATTGATGCTGAAGTGTGTGTTTTCTCCATATCAGCCATATCATTTTGATACGTAATTTTACAACTAACATATTACATGGGAAGTTATGGGTTCACAGTGAAAAATGTGGCAGCTGGCTACTTTGTTTGTTTCATTTTTGGTGATATGTTGTTGTGTACTAAATGTAACTAATACATTTAAGGAAAGCTGTTTATCACTATAATATGGAGGAAGTAAGAGTTGGAGTCAGTAGCAGCTTATCGGAGGTGGCAAGGGTGGTTGAGCCTCCTCAGTTTTCAGTGGTGGTGGTGGTGGTTTACAATAAACTTTTATGTACTTTTGTCAGCGAACAGAAAATGTTAGCTTGTGTTTTTTCGTCTAAACCGGCACTGAAGATAAAGTCAGTGCGAAAGCTTATCCCTAATCTAAAGCCGCCCACTCACAGCCAAATCAGTGCACCAACTTGCTCATCGACCTGTTTAACTCTGTGTGGTCAACGGGCACCCCTTGAGGGCCCCTACTTGCCTGCTCTGATAGACTGAGAGCTGGCTGGTAGAGGTTTGACGAGAAGGCCAATCACATCTGTGTAACAAAAAAATGGGGAGAACACTGTGGTAACAGTGCTGCAGTGCACTTCCGTGGCAAAGGAGGCCAGTAGTTGTGTCGCCGCCACTGTGTGTTTCTCTTACATTAGTTGTCTTGTGTGCAGCAGTTGTCACATGTGCAGTGAATATGGAGGAAGCCCAACTCTGTAGGCCTAAAAGTAATAATGTAACACTTTCGAGTGAGTAGATCATTACTTACTTGCAGGAACCGTCGTTTTCAAGAAGATGTGAAACTGAATGACATGAAATTTTGAAGAAAGGACGTCCAACACCGATGGTACACACCCTTCTGAAAGATAGGTTCAAAACGCATGCATTCCAAAGTTCATGATATGAGCAGCGTAAGTAGTTATGTTCTCGCCATACAAAAGGAAAGGCCGACCGAAGTGGCCGAGCGGTTTTAGGCGCTACAGTCTGGAACCGCGTGACCACTGCGGTCGCAGGTTCGAATCCTGCCTTGGGTCTGGATGTGTGTGATGTCCTTAGGTTAGTTAGGTTTAAGTAGTTCTAAGTTCTAGGGGACTGATGACCTCAGATGTTAAGTCCCATGGTGCTCAGAGCCATTTGAACCATTTTGAACAAAAGGAAAACATACAGTCCACTGAGGGTTTTGATGACCTGAAGAATGTCTAAGAGGTTTAGCACGGCATGCTTCTTCTATAGATCATATAACAAGGGAATGGTCCAATAAGCCATGTCGAAACCTACCCTGAAAATTTTTACACAGGAAGAAGACAACGAAAGAAATGCACTGCCAAAATTTTAGCTGCTTAGAGGCACTAAAAGTATCTTGCAAAAAATGTTGAATTTGCGCATTTTTGCCGTGCGAAGAACAGCTCATAACAACAGTTTGTACAGCCCTGCGCGCCTAGCGCTGAACTCGATGAGTCAGTCACACAACACCGCGTAACAGAAATCTCTGGAGTTCACAGACACCAATTTTAAGCACCTAAAGCCTGGTTTACAATGGAGAGAATGGAAGAGAACACGTGCGAATGAGCATTTGTAGAAAATTCGCTTGTATATGGGTAGAATCGTTTGTACTAGAGGGAACGGAAGAGAACCGCAGGTAGTGAACATTGCCTATGAACGCTGTGTTATTAGTTTTTGGAGCTAATATTCGGCATACAGAATACAACTTTATCTTGTTAGAGCCACGATGCGAAGCTTTGCTGTTCATTGAGGATTATTTTGCATGGTGAGTGCACTGTTCTGGACAGAGTACGCAAAATAGTGCAGGGAAGAAATAATTTGTCTTAATTTGTATGGAAGCGTGACATGCGTGGAAATCGACTTTTAACAGATGTTGGAGTGGCCATGAAAGACGTGTGGTTCGGATTGCACGTTAAACTGCAGGTCTCCATATTTCGATTACGTAACTGGGAAAGGTTATGCCTTTTGTAACAATTCCGTCGGCCATTCCTTATAATAATGTTTGAACGCTGTACATTTGGCTATTAGTGGAACAGTTCTTCGTTTATTCCCTGTAGTTGTCACAAAAATGCGAAATAGCTATTGAATGACAAAAATAAAGATTTTTCTTGCACCATGCACACCGGAAAAAGGAAAAAATGATGCAGTCAGGCACTTCGCAGTAACCGCTAGTTTTATTTAGACAGAACTGGGATGGAGTCAGAAATGGTTCCGGCCGTTGTTTTGCATATTGCGCTGCATACCAGGCATACTTGATCAAATTCCTAAAGCGTAACGAAGAAAACTGGTAATGCACAAATGACTGGAGCTTAAGAATACTGTTCCGCTGATAAACCTGAAATGAGAGAGAGGTATCGGAAATTATGTTGTCTGATAATTTCCTGAGAAATGCTTTCCACTGTCGATAAAACTGTTTATCGGGAGGTTGAATCGCACTAGCAGTTCCAGGCGAAATCCACATTACATCTAGAGATTTTTCGTCATCCTCCACAAAACTTATGGTATCTTTATGTCCAGACCATGAATCCAGCAAAAGCAATGAATTAGTTTCTGCAGCTGGTAGGAATACGTTTCGAACGAAATGTAGAAAACTATTCTTTCCCATTTTTCTAGATTTTGATATGTGGATTACAAGCTTTTTGCGACTAAACAGTCCATTTTTCATTTTTGGTCCTAATTTGCCTTGCAGTTCTTGAAGACATATATGCAGCTGCGGAAACAGTAAACCACTCATACTTGTCACTGCCATCATCGTATATGAATGTGTCATTGCATTCATTGAATTGACTGGGCAACCGACTCCGTCTCTTTTTCACCCCAAAATGATAAAGTGCGGTGTGCACGCAGTTCTTTCACGAAACCTGACTGATCACTGTTATAAACAGCAGTTGCGGGGATAACAGCAAGTTTCGTGTGTACGTCAGCTATGAATTTCTCTATGGCATTGGCAGCAGCTCTACACATTTACGTGACGTAAACTTGGTAATTTTGCGACTTCCTATTCTGTACGATTTCTTGAACCTGCGTAGCCAGGTCGACGAAGCTTGGAAAGCAATGTTCATGTCAGATGCAATTCGGAGGGCCCAGTCTCGTAGGTATCCATCGGCAACGGTGCATAGCCTCTCACGAACAGTTCTAAATCTTTTGAACAGTTTTTCATTCAGATGGTTTTTCGGGTTTCCGTTTGGCGCATATTTGTTACTTCATGTAATTCATTCTTCTATCTGTACAGTTCACGCTCCGATTTTACGAAACGAAAACGCCTTTGCACACTGCGTAACTTCAAGCTTCTTTACCTTCCTTCGTTTAACGAATATTTCACTGTCTCTCCTTTGTCGCTGAAAGCTGTTGCAGTACGGTTTTTTTTTATATATTATTATAAGGCTTGGAAGGTATTCTTCTTCAGAACTGTTACTCGCACAACTGTCGGTCATCCGAACCACAATTCATGGGATCGTCACGGTTATTTCCTATTTCTTCTAAAGTATCCACAGTTTCAAACGAAATGTTGATATCATTCGAATGAATGTCACGGAAATCAACTGACAAACGACACATATGTACGTCCTCAGGAGAAGTAGGTGATTTCGGTTGGAAACCACGTTTTTCATGTTTCACCATTACTAAATTGAGAACGTTAATTGAATTCCACATTACTGTGAAACTGGAAGAAGGGAGAAAAGGTATTATTAGCAGGCATGCTTCACGAAAGCACAATAACTATTAATTTAGCTTTATACGTATTGCCAATACTTAGAAGAAAGAGCCCTTTTAAATGATAGAAAACTGTAGAAAATTATCTTTCAAAAGCATTTATTATATACTTTATAATGTTGTGTACCATTTACAGCTTACTTTCAGGAAATATAATTAAAAATTAGTATTTAAAAAAAATATAGTTGAGATCCTTGCACTTTGCGAATTGGAAAACTAGTTGCCAAAAGCGGACCCCTTGTAAAAAAAAAAAAAAAAAAAAAAAAATAATAATAATAATAGAAAAGCGCATTATATCAATAAGAACATAAACTAAATTCAAAGTGTAAGTTTTGCATAACAATTTCAGTATTTAATTTTAAAAATTACAAAATATATTCAACAATTAAACCATAAAATGTAGATGACAAAATCAGATAGTTCAGTGACAAAAGTCGCAAATGTACACGCCGTTCAGCCCCAGAACAATCTACATGGGTCCAACACGACCACACAACGCACATAACCCAAAGTTCCCCTTTAGAGTCTTCAGAAAATTTCCTGACACAGAACATACATCATGCATCATCATCATTTGATGGGGTAACTCCAGGGAGAAACTCCGATTCAGATGTTCCTAGGGACACGCTGTTTTCATCTTCAGTGCTAGATTCCTTCTCATTTTTCTCGAAGTTTAAACGTTTCTTCACGAGTTTCCTCCGTTTACTCAAGGACTTTGCTGCTGAACCACGCCCCCAACTGGATTTGCTTTTCAGTCCTTGAGCATGAGTCCGTGCTGCTTGTTCAGCTTCCTTGTCCTCTTTAGCTATTTGAGCTTCCACCAACTGCGCTTTATAAGGTGTAGATGTGATGACTGTAGAACTGCAGACCTTTCGTCCCCTATTGGAGGTGCTCTTTTTAATTTTTGGAATGAGACTGATAGCCGAGTGGTCTAAGGCGCTGCAGGCATGGACTGTGCGGCTGGTCCCGGCGGAGGTTCGAGTCCTCCCTTGGGCATGGGTGTGTGTGTTTGTCCTTAGGATAATTTAGATTAAATAGTGTGTATGCTTAGGGACTGATGACCTTAGCAGTTAAGTCCCATAAGATTTCACACCCATTTTGAATGGGAGTGATGTCGAATGGACTTGTCTCAAAAGATGTGATGCCCTGAGGATCTTCAAGTGTAACTGATGATAGAGGAACACCGAGGCTTTTCGAAGTCGATGGGTGATTTGTGTCATCACATTCTTCTCTGTCCTCTGAAAACCCCTGATTTCCCACTAATTGTTTGATTGACGCAGCTTCATAGGAAGATGAATCTCGTTTTTTATTGGCTTCTTCAATGTATTCATCATTTGAGAATAGGTTTTTGTTCAATGGGTATATTCCTGTTGCTTTAAATCCATTAATTGCTATTTGGGCTGTTTGGCATGATTTCCATTACATCATAAGGACTCACAGCACGTTCATTGTGCCTTAAGCACTGCCTAATTTCCTCATTGTAGTAAACTTTGAGACAACCCATGAAAGTTGTCCAAAGGTTGCGGTTTGTGTGAGCAGTGAGGTGGCAATGAGACAATGGTGACATGATTTTATTTTGCCAAGTCGATAACATCAATATTCTGCGTGTGGCTAAACTGGCCATCCAAGAGCAACATCACAGGTTTTTCCTCTGTAGGTTTGGCGAATTCAATAAAGTGTCGAAACCACTGAGTAAATAAGTTGATTTGAATCCAACCTGAAGGGTGTGCTGCAAAGATTGCTCCTGCTGGAGCACCTTTTTTCAACTGTTCACTCATATTTTTCCTTGGAAAAAATCACTAAAGGAGGCACGAATGATCCACTAGCACCCATGCAAGCAACGATTGTTATAAGAGCTCCACATTCTCCAGATGTTAAGGAGGCTATCTGCTTTGTGCCTTTAAGGACAATTACTTTTCCTACTTTTGACAGTACCACAGTAATGCCGCACTCATCAACGTTGTAAATTCTGTCAGGAGTTAATTTAAACCTGTCATAAAGATTTTCCAGAACGTTTTGAAATTTCTCTGTGTTTTCCTTGCTGAATCCACAAGCCCTAGCATAGGATGTTCCAGTAGGCTTCCTCTCTGACAGTTTATCATTGTGGCGAAGCCTAACCCACTTTTTCCCAGCAATTTCATCTTTGAAAGGATGTTCAATGTCATTTCACTCTGCCAATTGCACGGCATTCTTCGTAAATCGTTACGAGTAAGCACGAAGAAAGATGCTTCCATAGCAAGACAATAGTGAACAAGTTTATCCTCAAGTTTTTTTTTTTTTTTTTTTTTTTTTTTTTTTTTTTTTTTTTTTTTTTTTTTACCCAAAACTGTAGGTCTACCTCTTGTGGCTTTTGCTGCTTCCTCAAGTGTGCTATACTTTATGTTGGACAATCTCATGAGTGTTGTTTACAGAACATTAAACACTTTACTGGCCTTCTGCCAACCCATCTTCTTTTTCTGAACTGCGTCAATAGCTTTAGTCATTTTAGAGGGACTCCACTTTCTTTGGTCAACCTTCCCCATTATCCTCTTGGAATCTGAAACACAATTCCAAAAGAATAAGAGTGTGCACAAATAAAGGTAGACTTCAAACATGAAAGTATAAGGGGTCCAGTTTTGGCAACTATAGCCTACATTTTCTTAACGGCATCAATTTTAACGAAACATCTAAATGAACCGGTTTAGTGATAAACAAAGACCTTGAACCTTACCATTTAAGAATATATACGGGTTTAAATGCTTACTTTCCTATATCTTGGAGAAATAATGAAAAATGTAGCATGATGTGAAAACTTCAACCACTGTCAGAACACGTAATGGCGGACAGACGAACAATTAGTGAAGTGGGCGACTGGTGCGTTCCACTACAGACAGATAGAAGCGTAAGCTAGTGTTTACACTTGGTGCCGCTAAAGTTCAGGAGACTTAAGGGGTCCACTTTAGGAGAGCGGTCTGCTTTCGGGCACTTTCCCCTATCAATACTGCAAAAAGCAACTGATAATTTGTAATAGATGTTACATGAGTGGCTAATTCGAGAGAATAGTTACTTTGCACTGTAGTGTCAGAGAAAGTGTCAACGAACGGTAACCTGAGACGTCCTTTACAAATTACGATCGGGTTGTGTCGTGTTCCCAGTTAACAAATGTACTGCCGAACTCAGCTCTCTCTCTCTCTCTCTGTGTCAATTTTTAGATTTTTTTTCTATACTTGCAGTGCCTGGTAGCGGCTAAAATTTTGACAGTGCATTTCATTCGTTGTCTTCTTCCTGTGTAAAAAAAATTCTAGGTTGGTTTCGATATGTCTTACTGGACAATTCCCTTCTAAGTATGTAGTTTCATTTCAAATAAATAATTAGCCAAACATGTGTTTTGAACATCACAAACTGATGAAAATCAGACACAAGAATGAAGTGTAAGCTAACGGAAACATCATGAAAATTCTAATTGACGTCACAAGTCCTTCATGTAAGCAGGAGCAAGATTCAGAGGTTATGATGAGACAGAAGATTCCCTGAACCCCGAAAATTTCAGAGCCATTTTTAAACTCGTGTGGTTCATGGTGTGGGTTCCTGTAGTCATGTCCTAGTTCATGAACCACGGGCAACGTATGAGTGGCCAAGTAAGTGGTCCCGACAGTCGGGATACCAGTTACTTTGGAACAAGGCTGGGCATCTCGGACATATTCTGAGTCGTGGTCACCTTTATGCTCATACGGCAAAGACTACCAAATCCACCGGTTAGTTCCTCAGCCGTTAGGGGTAAAACCCAATGGGACTCGGGGCAAGTAAGGCTAGCAACCTGCTTCCCTGGTACTTTAAATATGATGCTGGCAACAATCAGAGCAAAATGCCTCGGACCTTTGGAGGTGACGGAGTCCCACCTCTAACTGACAAACCAGGGACTCCTAAGATACGACTTGGCAAACAAATGGTAATGAGATGGGGCGCTATTAATATCAATGGTGGCTACTCTGGGAAGAAGGTAGAGCTGGCAGAGGCTGCAAGTAAGATGGGGCTGGACGTTTTAGCTGTTAGTGACATTCGGGTAAGGGGTGAGAAAGAAGAGGAAGTGGGAGAATACAAGGTCTACCTGTCAGGAGTCAAAGCAGGAATAGCACAATGGGGTGTAGGGCTTTACATCAGGAGAGAAATGGAACCCAGTGTAGTTGCAATAAGGCATGTAAACGAACGACTGATGTGGATAGATTTGACAGTGTCTAGCAAGAAAATTAGGATTGTGTCAGTATATTCGCATTGTGAAGGGACAGATCAAGATAAGATGGATAGTTTTTATGAGGCACTCAGTGATGTAGTTGTTAGAGTAAAGGACAAGGACAGTGTTCTGCTCATGGGTGATTTTAACGCCAGGATTGGAAATCGAACAGAAGGGTATGAAAAGGTTATGGGTAAATTTGGAGAGGATATGGAGACCAACAGGAACGGGAAACAACTCTTGGATTTCTGTGCCAGTATGGGCTTAGTAATCACAAACTCCTTTTTTAAACAAAAGAACATTCACCGGTATACTTGGGAGGGCAGTGGAACCAGATCTGTCATTGACTATATAATAACAGATCAGGAATTCAGGAAGCTGTGAGGGACACACGTGCATTCAGGGGATTCTTTGATGACACTGATCATTATTTAATCTGCAGTGAAATTGTGATTGTGAGGCCAAAAGTGCAGGAGGTCAGGTCCATATGTAGGAGGATAAGAGTGGAGAAACTTCAGGATAAGGAAATCAGGCACAAGTACATAACAGCGATCTCAGAAAGGTACCAGTTAGTTGAATGTAGTCAATTACAGTCATTGGAAAAGGAATGGACAAGGTACAGGGACACAGTACTAGAAGTGGCTAAAGAATGTCTTGGGACAGTAGCGTGTAAAAGTAGGATGAAGCAAACAGCTTGGTGGAATGATACAGTCAAGGCAGCCTGTAAAAGGAAAAAGAAGGCGTATCAAAAATGGCTACATACCAGAACCCAGGTAGACAGAGAAAGTTATGTTAAAGAAAGAAACAAAGCCAAACAGATAATTGGAGCATCCAAGAAGAAATCGTGGGAAGACTTTGGAAACAGGTTGGAGACTATGGGTCAAGCTGCTGGAAAACCATTCTGGAGTGTAATTAGCAGTCTTCGAAAGGGAGGTAAGAAGGAAATGACAAGTATTTTGGACAGGTCAGGAAAACTGCTGGTGAATCCTGTGGATGCCTTGGGCAGATGGAGGGAGTATTTTGAAGAGTTGCTCAATGTAGGTGAAAATGCGATCAGTAATGATTCAGATTTCGAGGTAGAATGGGATAGGAATGATGATGGAAATAGGATCACATTTGAGGAAGTGGAAAAAATGTTCAATAGATTGCAGTGCAATAAAGCGGCTGGGGTGGATGAAATTAAGTCGGAACTCATCAAATACAGTGGAATGTCAGGTCTTAGATGGCTACACAGGATAATTGAAATGGCCTGGGGTTCGGGACAGGTTCCATAAGACTGGACAAAAGCAGTAATCACACCAATCTTTAAACATGGAAACATAAAAGATTGTAACAACTACAGAGATATCTCTTTAATCAGCGTTGTGGATAAAATCTTCTCAGGTATTGTTGAAAGGAAAGTGCGAGTATTAGTTGAGGACCAATTGGATGAAAATCAGTGTGGGTTTAGGCGCTTTAGAGGTTGTCAGGACCAGATCTTATCTTACGGCAAATAATGGAGAAGTGTTATGAGTGGAACAGGGAATTGTATCTATGCTTTATAGATCTAGAAAAGGCATATGATCGGTTTCCTAGGAGGAAATTATTTTCTGTTCTACAAGATTATGGAATAGGAGGCAAACTTTTGCAAGTAATTAAAGGTCTTTACATGGACAGTCAGGCAGCAGTTAGAGTTGACGGTAAATTGAGTTCATGGTTCAGAGTAGTTTCAGGGGTAAGACAAGGCTGAGACCTGTCTCCACTGTTGTTCATATTATTTATGGATCATATGTTGAAAACAATAGATTAAGGTATGTGAACACAAAATAAGCAGTCTTGCATATGCGGATGACTTAGTCGTGATGGCAGATTCGATTGAAAGTTTGCAAAGTAATATTTCAGAGCTAGATCAGAAATGTAAGGACTATGGTATGAAGATTAGCATCTCCAAAACGAAAGTAATGTCAGTGAGAAAGAAATATAAACAGATTGAGTGCCAAATAGGAGGAACAAAGTTAGAACAGGTGGACAGTTTCAAGTACTCCGGATGCATATTCTCACAGGATGGCAACATAGTGAAAGAACTGGAAGCGAGGTGTAGCAAAGCTAATGCAGTGAGCGCTCAGCTACGATCTACTCTCTTCTGCAAGAAGGAAGTCAGTACCAAGACTAAGTTATCTGTGCACCGTTCAATCTTTCGACCAACTTTGTTGTATGGGAGCGAAAGCTGGGTGGATTCAGGTTACCTTATCAACAAGGTTGAGGTTACGGATATGAAAGTAGCTAGGATGATTGCAGGTACTAATAGATGGGAACAATGGCAGGAGGTGTCCACAATGAGGAAATCAAAGAAAAACTGGGAATGAACTCTATAGATGTAGCAGTCTGGGCGAACAGGCTTAGATGGTGGGGTCATGTTACACGCATGGGAGAAGCAAGGTTACCCAAGAGACTCATGGATTCAGCAGTAGAGGGTAGGAGGAGTCGGGGCAGACCGAGGAGAAGGTACCTGGATTCGGTTAAGAATGATTTTGAAGTAATATGTTTAACATCAGAAGAGGCACCAATGTTAGCACTGAATAGGGGATCATGAAGGAACTGTATAAGGGGGGCTATGCTCCAGACTGAACGCTGAAAGGCATAATCAGTCTTAGATGATGATGATGATGATGATGATGATGATGATGATGATGATGATGATGATGATGATGATGATGATGATGATGATGATGATGATGATGATGATGATGATTTTAAACTCATGCTAAACAGAAACGAAGAGATGTAAGCACAGTGGAAGAAAATGGGCTATTTCTGTGGATTTTTAAAAACTGTACAGAACATACTGATGGAACGTATAAATGAGATTTGTGAATGTATGCATTGAAATATGGCTATAACTTTATTTTATGCATGCTTTGTGGACGAAGCTGCAGATGTTCCAGACAAGTCACAATGCTCTAGTGTTGTGAGACAAGTGGACTCCAAGGCCTGCAAACTCGGGTCCTTGAAGTTACCCCCTAGCTCTTTTTACTCACTGATTTGTAGTTTTGCAGCAGAGCTATTCTGCAGCAGAGCTATAACATAAGTATCTGAGAATTTTTTTTTTTATCCACGCTTCGGTGTTTCTGGCTTTCTTCTATCGGCCTTCCAAACGCACGGCAGTTGTCGACAGTATTGTTGGTAGATGGAACTGTAACGCTAGGATAATATCAGCCATTCGTGGAAACCGTTTGGGACTAATTGAGGTTGTAAATGAAGTAATTGACAGTCCAGACTCTAGTGTAATGTCTACAAGATAAGTCTGCGGATTTCAAAAATAGCCTACTAGACTTTGACTTTATTTTTCTTCTTTCTGTTTTTGAAAGTATTTTTAAAAATTGAACTGCTTTTCAACTTTCTGAAGAAAGAAACCAATGATGCGCAGTTTTATAACAATGCTGTCTCAGAATGCACAGCTTACATGAAAAAGCTTAAGGGGCTCCGGAACGCCCTATACTTGCAATGTTAAAATACCGCTTATAAATTACATCTTTCCTCACAAAGTATTTGAGGTAGGAAGTTGAACATTTTACAGATTATTTATTGGAATATGGGCTACAACTTAACACAGGGATTTTACAAAATTTTAGTTCAGTTATTAAAGATGATTTTTTTTTCATTTGTAATGAAAACTCATAACATTTTTTTGCAATTTTTTATTTATATATTCAAAAAATATACAGTTCTTTGGAAAAAGGCTGTGTTAAATTATGCAGAAGGTACTGTGTAACATTTACTGAAAGTTTGAAACAAATATGTTTGGAAGATCCTTAGAAAACATGTAATTAGTATGAGAAAATAAAAGTTTTGGGAATCGAGCGACAAAGATTGGATTAACTTTTTAGTGCATTCCAGGTCCATAGGATGGATTATCTTCATCCTCTGCAAACTCCTCCTCCAGCTTCCTCTTGTTCCTCCTCCTGTTTACTCTTGCTTGTATTTCTAGACTCTTTACAGCCCTGTCTGCAGCCTGAAGGCGTTCCTTGTCTAAAGCAAGCATCGCTCGTACCATGTTAGAATGTTATTGTTTACAGTAATAACACATACCTTTGGCTTTCCAACATTTCTCCTTTTCTTAAAAGCCTTCAGAGGATTTATAATAACTTTACTTTTACTCATTATTATACTTCAACAAAACAGAGACTCAAGAAACAGAATTAATTACGAATATTTTCGAGATAACGACAGAGTAAATAAATATGAAACAATCGACAATCACACCAGCGATATATATTGAACCATCACAGGTTAGCCACAACACACACTTTATCTCACATCACTAAAATGTACCTGATGAACACGGACGTTAATAATAACACCATTTGACTGCAGTTTAACAGCGCCACAGTGGGTCACGCCCATGTAAAACACATTTCAAAAAAAATTTAAAAATCGTTGTAGTCTTCGGAATTAAATAATTATATATCTATTAAAAGGTAATAGTCTGCAGATTCAGAAAACGCAAAAAAGTAAAAATTGAACTTTTCATGATTTTGAGCCTTTCCGGAGCCCTTTAAGACATGAAGATAAATTGATCAATATTTTAAGTTCCACGAACCGCTCGACTAATTCGCAACCTGAAGCTTCAATGAATAGCGCTGAAATGATCGATGAATGCATTGACAATTCATTGATGTCAATATACAAACAGGTGTACTTCGAGGTATTGGATAATATTGTAGCTCTTCTTCAATCGTTCTTGGTTCCGTGTCGAACTGGAGACTATTTTCTTCTCATCATAAACAAACATTTCACAGTAATTCGGTTGGAAGGAGTTTTTCTTGTGTTTAACGCATAAAAACGTATTAAAGGAATAGTATGGCCCAGGATCGCTTATTGGGTCTTGCTTGTACCTCCGTTGAAAAACCAGTACCCCGAATACTTGGAAACTGATAGACATGGCATGGCGATGTCTGTGGAAGATGCATGAAGAAGAAGAAGAAGAAGAAGAAGAAGAAGAATAATTAAGATAACTTGTTTTACAAGTAATAACACTCAAATACCCAATCTACCAGTTTGTTTGTAAATAAAAGTGCCATCCTCATCACCACCACTATTATTATTGTTACCATCATCATCATCATCATCATCATCATCCTTATTTCCTTTCTCAGACCTTAGGTCTGGTTAAAAATGGAAAGTGACGTGGACCTTGATCAAGCGTGACTTCCTTTTAACTGTACGGTATATGTTACATTGCATTTAGGAACTTCTGGGTAATTGAACATGTATCAATAATTACAGATTTCTGTAGTTGTATATATACGTTTGGATGTAGCTGTATTGCGTTGATGTACTGGTGGATATTGTGTGGTATGACTCCTGTAGTTGATAGTATAATTGGTATAATGTCAACTTTATCCTGATGACACATGTCCTTGACTTCCTCAGCCAGTTGGATGTATTTTTCAATTTTTTCTCCTGTTTTCTTCTGTATATTTGTTGTATTGGGTTTGGATATTTCGATTAGTTGTGTTAATTTCTTCTTTTTATTGGTGAGTATGATGTCAGGTTTGTTATGTGGTGGTGTTTTATCTGTTATAATGGTTCTGTTCCAGTATAATTTGTATTCATCATTCTCCAGTACATTTTGTGGTGCATACTTGTATTAGAGATGGGCAAAACTGTTCTTTTCAGAGATTGGATCAGAACTGTTCACTCCCTGAAATGAATTAGCTCTTTTTCATGACTCACCACTCATTTACAATAGAAAATAAATGGAAGGCACATTGCCCTTTAAACTTGGTTTATTCCAGTACTATACCTGTATTTTGACCTTATTTGATCCTATTTTGAAGTAACACAGATAATGAGTAAGAATGTTGTATTGTTTATTGAAATTTCCACGATATGATAAAGTTTTTGATTATTGATTTATTTTGCACTATCGTGGTTTTTTGGGTGATCGGAAAATGTTGTAATTTGAGATTTACATTAACAATATATTTGGCTATAATGTATTAAAATTTCATTAACCTCATACAAATACATTGCAAGCCATATATTTTTAAAGTGAATGTTTCCTTCCGAAGACGGCTAAAATCGCAAAATCCGTACCAGAATAAGAAAAAAATATATAAATTTGACTGTAAAACGAAAGTGCTGCATATAGCCTTACGCAGAATAAAACAAGGAAAATATTGGTGTATCAAATTTTGCGATACGTTTATCGGTTCGCTCGTAATTAAAGCGTAAATTCGAGTGTCCATAATAAGAATCCTATAGTAAGAGGAGTCATCAGGAACCTAATCTAATCAGTTTAAACAAATAAAAATAAAATAAAAACAATTGATATATACATAACATAATAATGTAATATACATAGCGGTATTACTATGAAGAACAATATCCAGTGGGGACGAACTCCGATGCAGAGGCGCTGAGTCGAGCAGGTCGAGCCGCGAGCTGTATTACTGCATGAGCTGAGACCGCAGAGACCAGAGTGACACCTGAGTCGCTTTGCTCAACGCTCTGGCTAGAGTCGAGACGGTGGGGTGAGTGTTGAGCGGGCGAGTTCCGAGGGTGGGGGGAGCGGTGAACTCACCCGCTCCGAGACAAATCGTCCGTTCCCTTGCGAGCAGGTTTTTGCAAGTAGTTCCTATGTTATCCGCTAGGAGGCTCTCTGTCCTGTTGCTCGCATCAACTGCCCAGAGGGCAGGACGTGCGACTGAAACGATCGCCGACAGAGTGCGATGCGAAGTTAAGCTGCGCCAGACACTGCACACTGCACACGGCAGACGACGCACAGAGACGGCACAGCATATGTGAAACACAAAATCCAATGGGGCACTGCACAATGCAGGCAGCCAAGGCAGAAGCAGGGCAGAGGCCGGCGCTGGCTGTGTTGTGTGGCGTGCACTGTGCTGTGACCAGCAGAGGCACTGCTGATATGCTCCGTCTCTCTCTCTCTCTCTCTCTCTCTCTCTCTCTCTGCTGTGGGAAACGTTTGGAGCTACCGTCCTTTTTTTCTGAATCACTGATTGTTCACTCCTTTGAAAGATTCAACTCTATGAATTAGTTCAAGAGCGGATCCCCCATCTCTAACTTGTATGTGGGAACGTGTTGTTTTACTAGTTTATGTTGTATGGCAAGCTGTTGATGTATTATTTTTGCTACATTGTCATGTCTTCTGGGGTATTCTGTATTTGCTAGTATTGTACATCCGCTTGTGATGTGATCTACTGTTTCTATTTGTTGTTTGCAAAGTCTGCATTTATCTGTTGTGGTATTGGGATCTTTAATAATATGCTTGCTGTAATATCTGGTGTTTATTGTTTGATCCTGTATTGCAATCATGAACCCTTCCGTCTCACTGTATATATTACCTTTTCTTAGCCATGTGTTGGATGTGTCTTGATCGATATGTGGCTGTGTTAGATGTTACGGGTGCTTGCTATGTAGTATTTTCTTTTTCCAATTTACTTTCTTTGTATCTGTTGATGTTATGTGATCTAAAGGGTTATAGAAGTGGTTATGAAATTGCAATGGTGTAGCCAATGTATTTATATGAGTGATTGCTTTGTGTACTTTGCTAGTTTCTGCTCGTTCTAGAAAGAATTTTCTTAAATTGTCTACCTGTCCATAATGTAGGTTTTTTTATGTCGATAAATCAAATGGTTCAAATGGCTCTGAGCACTATGGGACTCAACATCTTAGGTCATAAGTCCCCTAGAACTTAGAACTACTTAAACCTAACTAACCTAAGGACATCACACACATCCATGCCCGAGGCAGGATTCGAACCTGCGACCGTAGCTGTCCCGCGGTTCCGGACTGCAGCGCCAGAACCGCTAGACCACCGCGGCCGGCATGTCGATAAATCCCCTTCCTTTCTGTTTAAGGTGAATCTATCTGTTGCTGAATGTATGTGATGTATTCTATATTTGTGGCACTGTGATCGTGTAAGTGTATTGAGTGCTTCTAGGTCTGTGTTACTCCATTTTACTACTCCAAATGAATAAGTCAATATTGGTATAGCATAAGTATTTATAGCTTTTGTCTTGTTTCTTGCTGTCAATTCCGTTTTCAGTATTTTTGTTAGTCTTTGTCTATATTTTTGTATTATCTATTTCTATTTTTTGTCTGTATCCTAGATATTTATAGGCATCTGTTTTTTCCATCGCTTCTATGCAGTCGCTGTGGTTATCCAATATGTATCCTTCTTGTTTCGTGTGTTTTCCCTTGACTATGCTATTTTTCTTACATTTGTCTGTTCCAAAAGCCATACTTACATCATTGCTGAATACTTCTGTTATCTTTAGTAATTGGTTGAGTTGTTGATTTGTTGCTGCCAATAGTTTTAGATCATCCATGTATAGCAAATGTGTGATTTTGTGTTGATATGTTCCAGTAATATTACATCCATAATTTGTATTATTTAGCATGTTGGACAGTGGGTTCAGAGCAAGGCAGAACCAGAAAGGACTTAATGAGTCCCCTTGGTATATTCCACGCTTAATCTGTATTGGCTGTGATGTGATATTATTTGAATTTGTTTGGATATTAAGTGTGGTTTTTCAATTTTTCATTACTATGTTTAGGAACTGTATCAATTTGCGATCTACTTTGTATATTTCCAATATTTGTAGTAACCATGAGTGGGGTACACTAACAAAAGCTTTTCGGTAATCAATGTATGCGTAGTGTAGCGACCTTTGTTTAGTTTTAGCTTGATATGTCACCTCTGCATCTATTATCAGTTGCTCTTTACATCCTCATGCTCCTTCGCAACAGCCTTTTTGTTCTTCATTTATAATTTTGTTCTGTGTTGTATGTGTCATTAATTTCTGTGTGATGACTGAAGTTAATATTTCGTATATTGTTGGTAGGCACGTTATGGGGCGATATTTTGCTGTGTCTGCTTGATCTTTAGGTTTCAGATAACTTATTCCATGTGTAAGTGTATCAGGTAATGTGTATGGGTCTGCAATGTAGCTGTTAAATAGTTTAGTTAGATGTGAATGTGTGAGGTGAACTTCTTTAGCCAGAAATTTGCTATTTTATCTTTTCCAGGGGCTTTCCAATTGTGCGTATAATTAATTGCTCGGGTGACTTCATGTTGCAAAATTATCACTTCAGGCATTTGTGGTATCATCTTGTATGTGTCTGTTTCTGCTTGTATCCACCGTGCGTGCCTGTTACGTTGTACCGGGTTTGACCATATGTTGCTCCAGAAGTGTTCCATGTCTGTTATGTTCGGTTGATTGTCTATTTTAATGTGTGTGTTATCTATTGTCTGATAAAATTTCTTTTGGTTTGTGTTGAATGTTTGGTTTTGTTTTCTTCTATTTTCACTTTTTTTGTATCTTTCAAGTCGTTTGGCCAATGCTTGTAATTTCTGCTTCTTTTCATCTAATTGCTCTATCGCTTCTTGTTGTGAGATTTTACCTAACCTTTTTCGTTTTTTGTCTGATGTTTCATTTCTTATAAATTGTGTTAGCTGTCCGATCTCTTTTCTCAGTTTTTCTATTCTGATCTGTAGCCTGTGTTGCCATGCTGGTTTTGTGGGTTTCTTCTGCGTGTTGATTTGTTCTGATCTCTGCCTAGTGTGTATATTTAGTGCAGTGAGTGCTCCTATATAAACCAGTAGTTGTAACGCTTCCATAGTTGTATTTTCATTTATTTTGTTGTGTATGATTGTGTTGATAGTTGTTGTTGTTGTTTCGACTTGTGGGTTATTTGGTGGTCTATGCAAGAATGGTCTAATGTCTGTATTTGTGTCTTTGTATTCTATATATGTCAGCTGAAATTTTTCTTCTATATCTAACATGTGTGTCACTTCGTGTTCTATTTGTGCTTGTTCTGGTGGCTGTCTTAAGATTTCGTTTTCCTCTGATTGTTTAATTGATGCGTGTTGTTCTTTGTTTGTTTGCTCTGGGATGTTTGAGTCCATTATTGTACTTTCTTCTTCTTCTGATTGCACATTATTTTGTTCCAGTATTTGTTGTTTGATGTGTTCTAATTCTGACTGGGGTATCCTGTTATTTTTGATTATTACACGGATCTGATCAGCTAGTAGTTGTTCTGTGAAAAATTTCAATTCTGGGTATTTGGTAATAAATGTTGTGTATACTTGTGATCTGTATCCAGTTGTGTTGGTTGCTAATTTTGTTGCTTGGTAATAATAGAACATGAGGTGTCAGTTAACTTCATCTGACCATCTCATCCTCTGTCTTTGTTTTCCTTCTAGAGTGGTTGCAGGAAACACATCCTGCAAAACACCTCTATTTGGATTTATATCATTTTCCGTGTGGCTAGCAGTGTCGTTACCATTGTGGACGGGCATAGGGTTCAAGCGTCGTCCCCCGACCATGACAGCGCTTGTCTGAGGCTTCATTAGTTCTGTCCTGAACCAACTAATCACACTAAAAGGGGGGGTTAGCCCTATTAGTGGTTTGGTTTTTTCGTCGCCTTTTACGACTGGAAGAACATACCGGAGGCCTATTCTTTTCCTGGGTCTCCACGGGGTTTATTATTATTATTATTATTATTATTGGGGCTCTTCTAATATGTTTCCTGGCTCCCTGGAACGTAGGCCCATGATCCACCACTGGTTGAAGTATTTTGTCCGAGGGCGTTGGCGCCGAGTGAGCTGCCTGAGGCAAGTAGCCTGCAGCTCAGTCGGGAGCAGCTCGTGGCAGTAGACGTACGTTTCTCAAAATGAGTGAGCACGATTTATTGTTGTATTTGCTGCTGGAAGAAAATGATGAAGAAGAAGACATTCTACTTCAACAGCTACATAATGGAAACGCTGTAACACATCCCATCTTCAGGACGAGACTTGACAAAGGTGTCTTTAGGGCACTTACCAATCGTCATTTATAAAACGAGGACCCCTAGCCATGGTCACAGACGATTTCAGGAAGGGTACATCAAATAGATATTTATATCCAATAAAACTTGACGAAAAATTAGCCGTAACACTAAGGTAAGAAATGTCAAAACAGTTTTAACACTATCGTGGTTTACTTAATATTTCTTTCGCTGTTGGACATTGAAAAACGTTAACAACGAACTGAAATTTGTAAATATCAGCTTGTGAATGATCAGTCACGTTTAGTAGCCTGCTTATTAGTAAAATCAATATTTTATGATGATAAATATGTTACATTATTAATGACTGGGGATACTGAAAATGCTGTTTGTTTGTTACGATTTTCTAGATGGAAAAACCATCTGCAATGACATTATTTTTGCCTCTTTTATTAAGTCTTGCAATACTTCTGAAAAATAAATCGTCAGTGGCATCAGGGTTCTGTTTAAAGTTCTTAATAATATTACAGTGTAACCTAACAGTCGCGACACTCACTGCTCTGAAATTTGTTACCTTTTGACAGCTGGAGCGATAGTAGCGCTTCAAGCAGCGAGAAAGCAGAACGTTAGATACGTCTCTTTTCTATGAGACTTAAGTTATTTTTTGCCTCCAAGGGGTGGTATGATAAGACATAGACGATTCTAAATATGGTTCTAAAAGAAGAGCAAATAGGGATAAAAAAATTCGTGAAGAAACACTCGTCACGGTGGCGGTGGTTTTGCACCTGCCGCGCCCTCTCGAGGGGAAGCTGCGCCCGATGATGCCATGGACATGGGTCCATCTCCTGGTCCCCTTTCTCAGGCTCCACCAGAAGCAGAAAATCCCTCCAATTGTGGTATACCATCCAAAGAATTACCTAAAGCTGAATGCTGAACTACAACGCCTCATTGTTGGCCAGTTGCGGGCTGTCTTTCAGCAGGACCATGTCCAGTACCTCACTGATAACAAAGGTGATTACCTTGCTGTCCTCGACTTCGTCAAATCGCGGGAAATGCCTTACTACACTCTCCAAGTTTCTGGTGACAGGAATACAAAAATTGTCATTAAAGACTTGCCACTTGATGTTACGGAAGTGGATGTCAGGAGGGAATTGTTCCGTCTCAACTTCCCAGACCCTTTCGTCCATCAATACAGGAAGAGGGACCCTGAGACCCGCAGGTTAATCCCATTGCCCACATATGTGGTCTCCCTCTCTAGTAGGGATGATATTCAAAGGATCTACCAAATCCAGTGTCTTCTGAGCACTAAAGTGCACACTGAATCCTATGAAGGCCGCGCCGGGCCCTCCATTTGGCGTATGTGCCAGCTCTTGTACCACACTACTTATTACTGTTCCTTGCCATTGTGGTGTGTCAAGTGTGTAGGTCCGCATGTATCGGAGACTTGCACTCTCTCAGCCTCAGAGAAGCCCACCTGTGCCAGATGTCAGGGCACTTCTCATGTCCGCCACCACCTGGCCTACTGGAAGGGCTGCCGTGTGTGTCAAAAGGTGCTTAAGTCTTTCCGCCCACCTAGGAAGAAACCTCGGTTGAATCGGCTGCCACCAACCCTACGAGATTTCACCCATTTCCCCCTAGTTAGGGGCCAAACTGCGGTTCCTCCGACAGGGGATGTTCAGCCCCTTTCTACAATTCCACCACAGGAGCCCCCTTCGGTTCCGTCCCATATGCCCACCTTTGCCGATGTGGCTCGGTCTCCTGCTCCTCGTCCATCTCCTGCGGCGGCCGCTAACGATCACCAAACAAAAAGACCAGCTGCAGCGTCCTCACACCCACCTGCTAAAGTGGCTCAACCTGTCGGGGTGGTATTTGCTCTGCCTGTGCCAACTCCTGTGCCTGCTCATCACAGGGTCCAGCAACCTGCCCGGAAAATACCCCCATCTGGGGAGGCTGATACATCCTTTCGGGACGACATGCAAGAAATCCCGCAGGTCGTCTCCTTTGTCACGAAGCCCCACATCAGGGCGATTATTCGTGATATGGCTCATAAAATCCGTCGGTCGGAGTACGAGCTCATGAAGGTCATCGCCCTGGTTGCAGGGCTCAGCCAGATCTTATTATAATGGCAGTTCGCCCACCACACGGCCACCATCCCCCTAGGGATCTTGTCGTCTGCATCCTTAATGCCAATGGTATCAAACAGATGAACTCAACACCTTCATACATGACTACCATCTGGATATTCTCCTTGTTACTGAAACACACCATAAGCCGACCGACAGGTTTCGCCTACATAACATGGTCTGCTATCAGACTGACTGGCTCAATCACCGTGGTGGAGGCACAGCCATGGTCCACTGCAGGGCGTTGGTCCACAACCAAGAGGCTCTTCAGCCACTGGACTGCATAGAGGTGACAGCTGTCACTGTCTTCACCCAACTTGGGGCCACCACATTTGCTGCACCTTATGTGAGGCCTAAACAACCACTCCTTGAGGCCAACCTCTGCAAGCTGACGTCATTTGACAAGCTTATCATTGGGGGTGATCTCAATGAAAAACATCCAGCGTGGTATTCTCGTGTCGCCAATCCCAATGGTCTCCTCCTCGAGCAGGAAGATACCTTGGCACTGTCTGTCTATGGCCCACACACTCCTACACACATACCAGTTCACTCCAACTGCCAGCCAGATGTTTTGGATGTGGCCATTTTAAACACATTACTGTACAGTTTTCTTTGGAAACAGTACATGACCTAACTTCTGACCATGACCTGGTCCTTCTACACCTTACCGATGTTGCATTGTCCTTTGACGTCCGTTCTACTGTCACGGTTACTGATTGGGCCAAATTTGCTAGGATCCTCAACCACAGCACCTGGCTGGACCTAGACCTGCGGTTGACTACCTCACCGTGAAAATCCAGTGCACGGTAAAAGTCTCTACTTCCCACATTCCTAGGGCTCTAACCCCACTGGATGATTTACTTCCACTTTTGCATGAACTGAAAATCGAAAAGAACCGCTGCCGCCGCCGGTGGAAGCAATACTGTGACCCTCGGGACAAGCGTTCCATGAAGCATCTCCACCAGAAGTTCGGTCGCCACTTAGTGGATTGGAAATCGGAACAGTGGAAGGGTAGGATGTCCACCTTTCTCCTCCAGCATAAATTAGACTGGGCTGTCGTCAGCACCCTGCGTCATACCACCTTGCAGACCCACTACCCCATCCAGACGGCGACTGGTCTCACGTATGATACCCTCTGTGTGGTGGAAACCATGGCTGATGCCTTTTAGGCCCAAACCCAACTGCTCGTCCTGGACCCCACGCCAGTTACACTCCAGGATGACCAAGATATCCTGAGGGCTGTAGCTGCCTACCGAAACAGACCACCACTTACAGCCCCTCGCCTTACGTCCACAGCGGAAGTGCTCCGAATCCTCCAGAGGAAACGAGGTAATTCGACCCCCGGCCTGGATGGGATCATCAACGAACATCTCTGTCGGTTACTGCGCAAGCCCTTGGTCCTTTTCACCAGGATATTGAACTGCTGTCTTCAGAGTAGCCTTTCCCCTCCACAGTGGAAACCGGCAAAGCTTATTGCGATCCCAAAGCCTTCTAAAGACCCTATGATACCTACCAACAACAGGCCTATCAGCGATTTGAACACCATGGTGAAGGTCGTACAGTCTCTCATACTCCACCTCATTTCCTAGCCTCTGGCGACAGATGGAATGATCTGTCCCAAACAGTTTGGGTTTACCTCCCACCTGTCCACTGAACTGCAAGTTCTCCGGATCATGGAGCACATCAGCAAGGGTTTTAATTCCAGCATGTCGACGGCAGCGGTCTTCTTGGACGTGCAGAATGCTTATGATAAGATTTGGCACGACAACCTGATGTATAAGATGCCGACACAAACACCAATCCCTGACATCTACTTTAAGATCGTGGATGGTTTCCTTCACCAGAGGACCTTTCTCGTTGCTCAGTGGGGAAAGTGCTTCAGTGTATGCCACATGTCAACGTGTACCCCTCAGGGCTCTGTGCTATCCCCACTTCTTTTTAATGTCTATGTCTATGTCAATGACATGCCCATCATCTGTCACTGCCATTTGACGCAATACGCTCATGACACGGCACTTTATACAACCGGCCGTAATCCTGATCAAGCCATTGCTCGCCTCCAAAGGCAAGTGGACGCAACGGTCACCTGGTGTTGCTCCAATAAAGTGACCCTCAATGCTGCCAAAACCATGGCTGTGTATTTCACTAAACGGCGCCCTGTACTCCGAAACAACATCTCAATCGGGAGTGTCCGGGTCCCGTGGGCCCAAGCTACCAAGTATCTCGGAGTCTGGTTGGATAAGAAACTTTTCTTCCACAGAATACGTCACCTATAAAGGGTTAAAGTTGACAAAGGCCTTGTACCCGCTCTTCTCCAACCGAGAGCCGAATTTAGATACCAAGCTCCGGCTGCATCACTCCCTTGTCCTACCCTCACTAACGTATGGTTCCTCTGTGTGGGCCACGATTAGTAAGTCCCAGATACTGACGCTCCAGCGCCTACAGAATAATGTTCTCAGTTGGAGTCTTCACGGCCCTCCGCTCACCAGGATTGTCACTCTGCATGAGGAGACAAATACAGCCCTTCTCAAGACGACCATAAGGCTCGCCAACTGTACAGAAAAGTGGACGTCCTCCGTGAGACAATCGCTGGACTCCAAACCATCGGCACTACAGTTGCATGGCGCCACCCAGTTCCGCTCACCATCCTGGAGGACTCGGATTCGGGCTATGACTGACGATAGGCGCAATACGACCACGTTTTTCTGCCCATTTCGTACAGTCATTAGCAGTGGCCTGTTCACGTCCAGCCACTTTTCTCCTTGACCATAGAGTTGGCGCATTACTGCACCCCTCCTCTGTCGGAGAGTGGCACACCTTCAAAGTGCTATGCTCGGCTGTTATTCAGCCATTGCTTGTCCACCGCCACCGCGACAGTTGGACCAGATCTGAACCAGTGACGCTGTGTATTAGTAACCTGCCACAAAAAAAAAAATAAACTTCACGTTGCAGTACATCACCAGTCACAAGCAAAAGGGTTGCCATGCGCCACGCGCCTCCGCCTCCAGCAGACATCTATGGTACATCAGTGTTATTTACTGTTTTATCAATATACGATTTCGTTCTTTATAGGTTTATAAGGATTCTTGTTCATTGTAGGTCTGAGGATAATCTTATAATAAGATAGAAACCGGTCACCACATTAAAAAATTTATGCGATCAAGACTGCTTCCAGTTTATTGAAATTTTAGTGTATTTCATTTCTAAATTTCCAGACAGCTTTAAACACCAATCTTCTCAAGCAGGTTCAAATCAAACAGTTTAGCTATGGAGTATTGTTTCACATGAGCAACAAAAATCGTGATTTCCTGATTGATAGGCCACAGATCAATCAGCCAGCTCTTTCTCCAGGTGTAGTAATAGGAGCTATTGATAGGCAGTGTCAGACTTATTGCATATTTGTAGATTTACGGAAGGCTTTTGACACCATTTATCCCAGGCAGCCAGGGACTGATGATCCTGTAGCTTGGTCGCTTTACACCCCAAACCAACCAGTCAGCTACATATCAAACTGTGTACCTAAGAAGTACCATTTCAGATACCAAACATGATTCGTGATTTCTTGTTTGACGGGCCACTGATCAATCAGTAAGCACTTTATTCACGTGGAGTAATGAGTCCTACTGACATAGGGTCTCCAATTTGTTGCATACTTCTAGAGTTCCAGAAGGCTTTCGACACTTTACTTCCCAAGCAGACCGAAATCAGACAGTGTATCTAAGGAGGACAGTTTCACATGTGCAACATAGTTCGTCGTTTCCTGCTCGATAGGCCACGGAGCAATCAACTAACTCCTTCTTCACGCGGAGTAATAAGTGGTACTGTCAGAGGGTCTCAAATTTATTGTACATATCGTAATTTCCAGAAGGTGTTCGACACCGTACCGCTCAAGCTGGTTTATATGAAACTGTTTAAATAATGAGTATCGTTTCAGATATGCAACAGGATTCGTGATTTTCTGTTTGATACGCCACAGATAAATTAATGAAGTTTTTGTTCACGTAAAGTAACGAGTGCTAATGACAGCGGATCTCAAATGTATTAAACATTTCTAAATTTCCAGAATGCTTTCATACCGTTCTTCGAGCAGCATCAAATCAAACTGCGTACCTAAGGAGTAACGTTTCAGATGTACAAGGCGATTCGCGATTTCCTGTTTGACAGACCGCAGATCAATCGACTAGAACTTTATTCACGTGAAGTGATGAGTGCTACTGGCGGAAGGTCTCAAATTTATTTAATATTTCTAAATATCCAGAAGGCTTTTGGAACTACTACTGTCAAGCAGGTTCATATCAATCTGGGTCCCTTAGGTTTATCGTTTCAGAGGTGGAACAGAATTCCCATTTGCCTGTTTGATAGGGCAGAAATCTGTCAACTAACTCTCTTTTCACATGAAGTAATAAATGCTGCTGACAGTGAGTCTCAAATTTAATGCATATTTCTAAATTCTCAGAAGGCTGTCGACAGCAGTTCTCTTAATCAGGTTCAAACCAAACTGTTTACTTAAGAAGTGTCGTTTCAATTGTGCAACAGGATTCGCGATTTCCTGTTTGATACACCACTGACTTAACAAGTAACGTTTCGTTCACATGAAGTAATGCACGCAACTGACAGGGGGTCTCAAATTTATTGCGTATTCCCAGAAGGTTTCCAGCATCGTTCCTGCCAAGCAGCATGAAGTCAAACTGTGTACCAAAGAAGTATCGTTTCAGATGTGGAAGATGATTCATCTTTTCCTGTTTGATAGTCCACTAACCAACTAACTCTTTGTTCACGTGAAGTAATGTCTGCTAACGGCAGGGGGTCTCAAATTTATTGCATATTTCTAGGGTTCAAGAGGCCTTTTTGACACCATATCTCCCAAGCTGGTTGCATCAAACTGTGTAGCTAAGTAGCACCTTTTCAGACGTGCAACAGAATTCGTGATTTAGTGTTTAATACGCCACAGATAACTCGACTGATACTTTCTTCGCGTGAAGTAATGAGTGCCACTGAGAGGGCGTCTCAAATTTGTTGCATATTTCGAAATTTCCAGAAGGTTCAATACAACGATCTTCTCAACTTAGTTCAGTTCAAACTATATACCTAAGGAGTACCGTTTCAGAGTGCAACAGGATTCGTGACTTCCTGTTTGATAGGCACACATCAATCAACTAGCTATTTCTTCACGTGAATTAATGAGTGCTGGTGACAAGGGGTCTCAAATTTACGGCGTGTTACTAAATTTACAGAAGGCATTCATCACCACTCCACACAAGCAGGTTCAAACCAAACTGTTTATCTACGATGTACCGTCTCAGGTGAGCAACAGAATTCGTGATTTCGTGTTTGATAGGCCACTAACCAGTCAGGTAACTATTTGTTCACATGCAGTAACGAGTGCTACTGACCGGAGTCTTCCATTTATTGCATATTTCTACATTCACCACTGAGCGAAGTGGCGCAGAGTTTAGCACACTGGACTCGCGTTTGGGAGGACGATGGTTCAAACCCAGATCTGGCCATCCTGATTTAGGTTTTCCATGATTTCCCTAAATCGCATCATGCAAATGGCGGGATGGTTCCTTCGAAAGGGTATGGCGGATTTCCTTCCCTATCCTTCCCTAATCCGAGCTTGTGCTCCGTCTGTAATGATGTCGTTAGTACTGGTATAAAGTTCGTACCATCCCACTCTCGATTATTCCCAGATGTATCCAAGATGGCGACGATGAAGTCATCAAAGATGGTGACCGTGACGTCATCTGATAATGCAAGTACCATTATCCAAGATGGCGTATTTTGGCAGGAAGGTGCCATGCCCACCTGGTGGGAAGTTCAAATTCCATTAGGACAATGCAACACACCATGGCTGCCTCTACTAGCCTAAGAAAATGGCGGGAAAAAAGGGCACTTGGGCTACCTCCACTAACCTACGTAAACCGGCCGCCACCTATTCCTAGGAACTGACAGGAACAGGAATCTGCATGTGCTGGACATTAGTCTTTATTTTGCATGCAGTCTTTATTTAAACAATTAGAAGCAGTAACACCATCAAGTGTGTTCTCCATGGGTCCAGAGTCTAAGTGACCTAGTACACAGTACCACCACCAGACGGTACTGCCATTCCTCCCATGATGTAATGCAAGATGGCGGTTAGGGGTGGGGGAAAATGGTGGGAAAAGAAATCAGCCTGTGCTGGATAGGATGGACGTAAGTCTTTATTTTGCAAGCAGTCTTCATTCAAACAATTTTAGGCAGTACCTTCATCCAGTGTGTCCACCATAAGGTCTGGAGTCCAAGTAACCTAGTAAACAATATTGCCAGCAGAGGGCACTGTCATCCCTTTCATAACATAATCCTAGATGGCGGCCTTGGGGGGAGGGGGGGGGGGAAGGGCGGGAAAAAGGAGGAGGAGGAGGAGGAGGAGGAGGAGGAGGAGATTAGTGTTTAACATCCCGTCGACAACGAGGTCATTAGAGACGGAGCGCAAGCTCGGGTGAGGGAAGGATGGGGAAGGAAATCGGCCGTGCCCTTTCAAAGGAACCATCCCGGCATTTGCCTGAAGCGATTTAGGGAAATCACGGAAAACCTAAATCAGGATGGCCGGAGACGGGATTGAACCGTCGTCCTCCCGAATGCGAGTCCAGCGTGTTAACCACTGCGCCACCTCGCTCGGTAGTTATTTTGGGGAATATAATTCAATATAGTGGTTGGAATAAAACTGATATGGGACACAAGTCATGGAAGAAAACGTTCCACCCATTGGAGAATGAGAAAGGCCAAGAAAACATTCACAGCATCCAGAAATGTGCGTGGTGAACAAACGTACAGAAATGACCTTGCAGTGTTTAGATCTGTGTTTAAATCTGGAGTAAATTCACTTACACATCCCGAACTCATCCAACCAAAGAATTCAATCTCTTTAGAGGAAGGGAGGGATGTTGAAAACTTTCTGACTGCCCATTATGGGGAAAATTGGAGAGAAATAGAGGAGCTCAAGTTCTATAAGCATGTCACTGATGAGAATATATCAGATCAAACTGATCATGAGTGTATGTGTGACATGATTCAAGAGGAACTTAATGTTGTGATATAGACATAGAAGAGTAAAATTATTTTCAATTTTAGAAGTGAATCTCCTTCAAATCTTTAGTTTTATTTTAGTAGCTTATTTTCTTTTGGTATTTGATAGTTTCTTTCTTCTCAAAGAATGCTTAACAAGTTTGAATTATTTTCCTGATTATAATAATCTACTTTTCTTTGTGATCAATAATTAGTTCCCATGAATGGAAAATTTGTAAATTCATTTGATCATTAAACTGAAGAAATGTGCATGGTAGACGTTACTTTTATGAAATTACAAACGGTATTCAGAGCTAGAGAATATCTTTTGTAAATTAACACACGCAAAGTCCATAAAAGATGATTAATTGGTATTTATCACGATTAACATCGGAATGTAATATTATATATACGCTGTAGAAGAGAAAGTGGCCTGCAGTCAGAACCAAAAAGGATTGCATATCGAGTCGCAACATGATAGTTCCTGCGAAATCAACATCGCCTAAACAGCTGAGCACCAAAACTCACAAGATCCAAAATGGGGATTGTTTAAACTTACATGTTCCATAGCTCATTAACAAAACTCACATGATCCATAATATAACCTTGAATAATTGTAACTTCTCAATAAGCAAACATAATCTGAAATATACATAATGATTTATAGCCATTGTTCTTGCACATACTGATGTCAAATATGGGACATGCGCACGGTGCATGTGAAACACGTTTTTAGTCATTTGTGAAAATGTATGTTTTTGGAGCATGTGAGTTATGCTTCTAACCTACTCACATACACTCCTGGAAATGGAAAAAAGAACACATTGACACCGGTGTGTCAGACCCACCATACTTGCTCCGGACACTACGAGAGGGCTGTACAAGCAATGATCACACGCACGGCACAGCGGACACACCAGGAACCGCGGTGTTGGCCGTCGAATGGCGCTAGCTGCGCAGCATTTGTGCACCGCCGCCGTCAGTGTCAGCCAGTTTGCCGTGGCATACGGAGCTCCATCGCAGTCTTTAACACTGGTAGCATGCCCCGACAGCGTGGACGTGAACCGTATGTGCAGTTGACGGACTTTGAGCGAGGGCGTATAGTGGGCATGCAGGAGGCCGGGTGGACGTACCGCCGAATTGCTCAACACGTGGGGCGTGAGGTCTCCACAGTACATCGATGTTGTCGCCAGTGGTCGGCGGAAGGTGCACGTGCCCGTCGACCTGGGACCGGACCGCAGCGACGCACGGATGCACGCCAAGACCGTAGGATCCTACGCAGTGCCGTAGGGGACCGCACCGCCACTTCCCAGCAAATTAGGGACACTGTTGCTCCTGGGGTATCGGCGAGGACCATTCGCAACCGTCTCCATGAAGCTGGGCTACGGTCCCGCACACCGTTAGGCCGTCTTCCGCTCACGCCCCAACATCGTGCAGCCCGCCTCCAGTGGTGTCGCGACAGGCGTGAATGGAGGGACGAATGGAGACGTGTCGTCTTCAGCGATGAGAGTCGCTTCTGCCTTGGTGCCAATGATGGTCGTATGCGTGTTTGGCGCCGTGCAGGTGAGCGCCACAATCAGGACTGCATACGACCGAGGCACACAGGGCCAACACCCGGCATCATGGTGTGGGGAGCGATCTCCTACACTGGCCGTACACCACTGGTGATCGTCGAGGGGACACTGAATAGTGCACGGTACATCCAAACCGTCATCGAACCCATCGTTCTACCATTCCTAGACCGGCAAGGGAACTTGCTGTTCCAACAGGACAATGCACGTCCGCATGTATCCCGTGCCACCCAACGTGCTCTAGAAGGTGTAAGTCAACTACCCTGGCCAGCAAGATCTCCGGATCTGTCCCCCACTGAGCATGTTTGGGACTGGATGAAGCGTCGTCTCACGCGGTCTGCACGTCCAGCACGAACGCTGGTCCAACTGAGGCGCCAGGTGGAAATGGCATGGCAAGCCGTTCCACAGGACTACATCCAGCATCTCTACGATCGTCTCCATGGGAGAATAGCAGCCTGCATTGCTGCGAAAGGTGGATATACACTGTACTAGTGCCGACATTGTGCATGCTCTGTTGCCTGTGTCTATGTGCCTGTGATTCTGTCAGTGTGATCATGTGATGTATCTGACCCCAGGAATGTGTCAATAAAGTTTCCCCTTCCTGGGACAATGAATTCACGGTGTTCTTATTTCAATTTCCAGGAGTGTATTTCTAAGTTTCCAGAAAGCTTTCGACACCATTTTTCACAAGCAGCTTCAAATCAAAGTGTGTACCTAAGAAGTATCATTCCATATTGTGCAGCGGCGGGTTAATAATAAGAAATCATTTTCGCTGTCTTTTACGAGCTCCTGAAAACTGTTTGTGGCCAGCCAGAAGGCGATCGAGAACATACTGACCATGGTTTCCAGTCTGCAAGTTCACATTCTTGTCTTGTCCACTGAAAGAATTGTTTCTACTCTCTACTTACTCAGCGGGTCTAGGAACAATGATTGTAAATGAAAGTTTTCAGCTTTCACTGACTGATATATTTGATAAACTTTCACACACACAACATTGTATTATTCCTGATAATGATAATAGTAATATTGATGTCGGCGGCCGAGGTGGCCTAGCGGTTCTAGGCGCTTCAGTCCGGAACCGCTCGACTGCTACGGTCGCAGGTTCGAATCCTGCCTCGGGCATGGATGTGTGTGATGTCCTTAGGTTAGTTAGGTTTAAGTAGCTCTAAGTTCTAGGGGACTGATGACCTCAGATGTTAAGTTCCATAGTGCTCAGAGGCATTTGAATCGTGTCTATCATAAAGAGTACTACAAGCAATTCAGATGCGTCCTCTGTGGTAATCTCCCAATAAATAGTCTATCGCCCCAACTTCTGACAATCTAAGTTAATTGCTCGTTACAAATGTGGAATATAACTTCACCACTTGCCTCGCGATTTTGTTAACATTACGGGCGGCACACGAACAGTTACTTCCGCGAAGTCAGGCGATCCAGGACGCTGTACAGTCCTCGCCAGTTCACTTCCTATTTGTGCCATAAACATGCGTTTAGTTGCAGCTTGGATGTGACGTCAGCGAGGCATGGATCGGGCGTTCGACTGACGCGGACCAGCAGGGTGAGGAGTGAAGTCGTTGCCTCTCAGGCAGTCTTTATATACGGTCGCGGCGGACGGCCGAAGGGAACACCTGCTGTCATCCGGGTAGCTGCCTCTAAATGGCCGCTTTGTCGGACACACAATGTTTTATAACATTGTTGTCTATCAATTTAGAATCTTCGCACTTTTTATATGAATGGAGTTACGTATTTTTAATCACAGAAAAAGTTTTAACTTACCTTCACTTAAAATTTGCCATCTAGAATTTTTAGAACGGAACTGACAGTAGAACATGACGTCTGATTTAAAACTACAAGAGACTTTGTATGCATTGTTTTTTACATCAGTCTTGAAACTTGCTATAGCTCTATTATTTAGTGGGTTTCGTCAAGTATTGTAATCAAAACTTCCTGTCATTAATATAAATGATATTTAATCTACTAAAAATAAGGACATTAATTTAGTTCTCAGTAAATTACTCGAAAACTATTGGAGGTAGCTTACTGGGATCTTTGAGACAATGTTTGTATGTCGAACTGAAGCTTCTTGCGAATTTTTGGCTTTCTATCTTTGTTATTTAGACCCACTTTTTTTTTCTTAAAACGATGTATTTGGGTAAAGATATTCATCTGATCATTCTGAGATTTGACAATTTAAACATTAATATAGCGAAGCATATGTTGATAAAATTTTGAAAAGCTACTTTAATGTTTAAATTTCATTCTTAGATTAGGGTGCAATACTTGTATGCTACGCACAGACGCTTTATGGTGACATGGCACTAGCAGCAGTGAACTGGGGTAAGTCCTGGCACACTCGCTCGCCTCTGTATCTCTCAAATGATATAGCGCTTGTTTCGCCACCTCACCGCTATTTATTTTAGTGAAAAAATTCATTTGAGCAAAATTAAATATTAGAAACAAGGGATGTTACTATAGCTGACCTCTTTTAAATGAAATTGTTTTTAGCTAAATTTCTTACTACTACACTCACAAAAAAGCTCTCTCATATATATATATATATATATATATATATATATATATATATATATAAAATTACTCGAAAACTATTGGAGGTAGCTTACTGGGATCTTTGAGACAAGGCTTGTATGTCGAACTGAAGCTTCATGCGAATTTTTGGCTTTCTACCTTTGTTATTTAGACCCACTTATTTTTTTTCTTAAAACGATGTATTTGGGTAAAGATATTCATCTGATCATTCTGAGATTTGACAATTTAAACATTAAGCCAAAAATTCGCATGAAGCTTCAGTTCGACATACAAACCTTGTCTCAAAGATCCCAGTAAGCTACCTCCAATAGTTTTCGAGTAATATAAAGAGAGAGAGAAATGACGTAATGGACTTTCGCAAATCATGTAGTACATAAATTACATAAAGCATGAAATGACACTTTCCATTATTACAAAATTATTTAATCTCAATCGTAGGCACCACTGTGAGCGTTCGTACCATACTTTCACTCTATCATTAAAGATAGGGGGTGGTAAGTCACTTCTCCATTATATTTTGTTACAAAAGGGAAAGGGGGATTCACTGTAGATCGCGTCGTCCTCGCTTCCTTCTCCACTACAACTTATAGATTGTCTTGTCCGTAAGAAACAGGTAACATAGTCCATGCTTCTGTTCTCAACTTACATATAAGGGAGTACAAAACACATTTTATATTCTATTTTCATTCAATAGTTCCAACAATTGAGAAGTTACCAGAAAGAATTTCTTTTCTCTTTTTTTAAGGAAATTGTTACTAATTTTTTCAAAATAATTGTTGACAATACATCATAAAACATTTTACTTCATTACTAAGCTTGAATCACAAACTTTGCAGTTCTCTTTTCTTTTACACATAAACCATAGCTATTATGCACTGAAGGTCAATTTATGTTCTTAAACGGTGACATTTTTGGATAGTTTGCAGTTTATTTTATTACTTTAGCCGTTGCTTTAACTTAGAAAATTGAGTAACCTTAGTAAGTTTTACCTTCATTTGGCTCAATTGTCGTACAGATTAGAATGCTAAAGAAGTAATTTGTTCGACAGCAGTTACGTTGCTTTGTAACACACATAATTAGAAAGCTGTTTTTATTATAATATATCAATACTTAGCAATCTGCATTTATTAACCCATTCGTTTATTTGTATTTAGTTGTCTGTATTTATCTGTTAATTGTCCATCTGCCTGAAGCAATATTACGCGTTTCTATAACCTTTTTACGAGACATGTGAGAATTTTTCATCAATTTCCACCATTCAACTATATACGTGAGCCCAATGACTTCATTACTCCAATTTCTCTCTACTTTCATTTATTCATTTATTTGGAGGCTTCTTTCACCATTTTACCTCCGTCAGTCTACTGACCTTATTATTTACCTATACTTTTGACGTGATCCTCACACCACTTCCACACATCTCCTCTAATTAATATCAAAGCGCTTTAGCTTGCCTCTTGAGGCACCATAATATTACCCTTTCTTACCTTCAAACAACCTTACTCCCAACTCAAAATTATTAATTTTTGCCGTCTTATTGTTTCAGATTTTAGGAATTGCCAGCTTCATAACTTCTCTTAATGCGAAGTGATCCGTATTTCGTAGTTAATAACCCTTTTCACGAATCTTATTTATTACTTATTTATTTTAGCCATGATTTTTCTGTTATTGGTGCTCAAAAGTTACCCATTGTTATTTTAACCTTTCGAATTTACTACTGAAAACTATATCTCACATTCTTTTGTAAGTCATCATTCGGGTATAGTCACATTTGGAAATCAGTCTTCGTCACTAGGAAGACATTACGCACATATACAACATGAAGATATATATTCCTTATTTACTGTGATAGGACAGAAGAAGGGAATGAAACCTGAAAGGGAAATAAAGTTTCATACGGCTGGGCCCACACAGTACGGCAAACCGTGTATCCGACAGAGTGGCAGCTCCCCTACAGTATCAAGTATTGCCAGAACAGAAAAAGGGAATAAAACTTGAAAGGAAAATAGTTTCATCCAGCTGACACCGTACAGTACGCCAAACTGTGTATTCGCCAAAGAGTGACAGTCTCCCTACAGAATCTAGTTACTGTTGCTTTTAAATTTCTTCAGATCTACAATGTTTCATAGACCTATTTCTTTCTTACTCTTCAGGTACTCCAAGCGGTACGCGTTTGCATGAGGCTTACTTATTATCCTAAATGGTCCTTCATAAATATGCAAACTTCCTTGTTTCCGCCAAAATTTTCTTAGACTTATCTTTAGTTTAGACCAACACTAGTTCACCAATGCTAAAACTAGTGGGGGAAGCCTTTGCGTCATGCCTACATTTTCTGTCCAAGGATCTTTTACGTATGTTTACCCTAGCCTGAGGCTTCTTCTCATCTAAAGAGCTCTGCGTTAGGACTGAAAAATCAAACATTGTTGAAAGGACGTTGTGGGGTTCCTGATTAAAGATTAGTTCACAAGGAGCAGAGCCTGTGGCACCATGCTTAAGATTTATGATGATTTCTTCAATTTTTTTTATACGATCGGCCCAAGTCGAATGCTTCATTGTACAATAAGTTATACACAAACTGTTTAACTCACGCATAACACTCTCGCTCATATTCCCCTGCGGAAAATACGCCGAGATCCTTATATGGCGAATTCCCACCTTTTCAAGACATGCCATAAATTTTTGCAGCTGCAAATTGAGAACCATTATCTGATAGGAAACTCTTGGGCTTACCAACCTTTACAGAATAGTCATTTTCTAGCTGGTCTACCAGCATTTGGGCATTACCTCACTTCATCGGATATAGTTTGACATATTTGCTAAAAACGTCAATCACCATAACAAACATGGGTACATCCTCCTTTAGATGTTGGGAGGGGGCCAAAAACTTCGGCTGCACATAATTCCAGGGGTTCACTTGGTTCTACATCGTGCATATCTCCCTGAACTGTACTACTTACTGCACATACATTCTGACAAATGACACTAGCCTTCTTGTTACTCTACGATGCATGTTATCGAAAATGACTTCCACATTTAATTTAGCAATGCATTTCTTGGCCCCAAATGGCCATATCGTAGATACAAGTAATTATCAGCAAATCCACATATTGTGAAGGATAACATATTTTCCATTCTGCTGAATTTCATTTCCTTCTTAAGAATAAAATTCATTTATGTAAGCAGTAGTATTGTGCTACTTTCGGATAATTAGAGATTCCTGAATGGCTTTTGACTAGCCTCCACTGCTCGTCATCATTCTGCTCCTGTCTTAAGTTTTTAAATATTTTCTTCAAGGCACTTTTCTTCTTGATCTCATGTATGGCCAACAAGCTTACGCTGATGTGCAGACATGTCCAAATAACACACAGCACAGTATACAGACCTGATTGGACAATAATACGACAGACTCGTATGCACCGCCCACCGCCCCCTCTGCACTGGATCGTACAGGAGACTACTGCACACGCTCCCAGGAGTCGGGATGCACTGCCCGCAGAGTGACGCAGCCGTCAGCTGCCAAGCAACACACAGGTGCCCATACGGGTCCGCCAAGCATAAGGCGGCGACACCCCTTCCATACTTGGTACCTGAGAAACTCCACTCGAAATATGTGTTCACCTAGGCACCATTGCTGACGTGACCAGATGGAGCGAAGACCTATTTGCAGAGTGCGTCGACGCTGAATGCAAGCCAGTGCGAGCCATTACTCTCACTCCACTGCCAACGGCACATGAAAGTTCTTCGAGTGTTATACTGACGTCACATGTCTATCTAAATAAGCGCCAAGTCATCCTCTGGACTGCACGGGCATGTGTTTACCGATTCTGGGGCGATGATGTATAACTCTCCTGCAGATCCAGTGGCAGCACCATCTGCCATTGTTTTCTGCAGACGAGATTTTCGGCACAAAAATTATTTTGCACAGATTGCTAAATTTTACTGACAGATAAACCTGCAAAAGTTGTCTACAGATCAGTATTCACAAGAATACTGGAAGCCAGGAAAATAATTGCCAGTGTAACTACAATTAAATATTAGGATTGCTGCTGCAGTCTGACACCGATCGATGTACAGGTAATGTCTCTGTTTGACAGCCGTGGTTCTGGAACGAATCTCAGTATCTATAACTCGCATAATTTTCCACGTAAAAAATCTCTCATATAATCTCATGGTTATCGATGTGCTGACTCTATACGTTCCTCACTATAAGACACACACTCATTTTCTTTGGTCATGCCACAACATAAGCCACAGTAACATTACAATGCAATAAATACACATTTTACACAAACAGTGCAGTTGTCTTTTACATCATCACCCAAAAAAATTGCCTACACTCACACCGGCTATGTGTCTCAGTTCTCCTTAGTCCTAGGAAATTATCTGACTGTCTCACAATCAACACTTCTGGATGGTGTAGCATCCTGCCAAGATTATCTCATACAAGTGTTATGAAGGACAGGCGTCCGGCACTATGTGTGATAATTAATACCGCACCTCCAGACGTAATACTTAGAAAGACGTCACCGACCCTAGTTGGTGTACTGTAATCATCATCAGTAATGATAGAACAACAAGGAAAATGCGAATTCGTTCTTTCTCACGGTCCTAACGTGGCACCCCGTTCATCGTGCTTTTAACATACACAAACGTTCTCACCGCTACGTAGAGACTCCTATATCCCAGCACAAAGGACGTCTTGTGAAAGAATGGGGGATTATGGCTGGCTCTTATCGAATTTACCCACCGAATTACTGATACCACCGGTGTGGAAGCACCGTCTGCCTTCTCTTTTTTCCTTTCTGCAGACGAGATTTTCAGCGACAAAAAAACTATTTTACACTGATCGTCATATTACACTGTCAACTAAACCTGGATACAATTGAGAACAGTGCTATACTACGCCTCCCAATCAGTGCATTTGGGCTAAGTGTTGGTAGCTGTGCTACATTTACAAGCAGTTTTAGAATATAGAACGAGAGGTTATGTCCTGATCGCATGGATAAAGCTGACATAAAAAAATCTATAGAATTGCGAAAAATGACGAGGAATAGGTATAAACTGAATGAATATACACCAAAATGCGGGGAAACTGAGGAGGTACTTGCGCATCTTCTGGTTCACGCAGAGCAATTTCTACATGGAACAAGTATGCGACAGCAAGAGGAATCCGAGAAAACGTCGACATGGAGGCGACGGGAATCAGGGAAGCAGTCAATTTTTTTCCGTCGAGGTAGCATTATACTGTATGTCTATTGAGGTACGAGTGATACATGCGAGTTGACTACTGTACTTGATGCTTTTCGGGAAGACAGAGAACCAACCACCTTTAAACTTAGTTGCGTCTGCGTTAAAGAAAAACAGCGAGTAGACGGGGTGATCGATTCAGATGGAGCTGTAACGAGGTACGATTTAATGGTAGACTGATGATGCATTCTAGAGAGGGAGAGGTTGCTTCAGGTCAATTTTTCCACTGTTCTTTCAGGATGCGTCCGACTCTTATACAGCCACGTGTTCAGTATGTGATTTAAAGTGCTGTCTACTTGCGATCGTTAACAGTAAACCTGTCGGTCATCAGAGGGCTTCCATCTCATGTGTGATGAAACGTGACACATTCCTCTAAATGAACTTTGATTTATATGATGTACACCATACCCCTGTCGCATCTTGGGTGTAAAATCGAGACTTCTACTTCATAACTAAGTTAGCGATAGGTGCTTGTGAGGTACTGCAATCCCCGTGTATATATATTTACCTGACAGATGTCGTGTTTACAGAGTTAGTGGCGGAGTGACTTGTAATTATCACATGTCGGACGCTGCTGCTATGCGTTTATCTAGGCACAATGACACATAGCTGCGGCGGGGGTTCAGCACGGAGATAGATACGTTGCGATGCTTTCCAGAATAGCACAGAGTGCATTCCTCTTACCAATCCTAATGGGGCAGCCCATCCGTCACTGAATTCATCTGTCAAACTGCTGCTGCTGCCGCCGCCACCGGTGTGGGACGATCCTATTAAATATACAGGTACTGATCCAGTGGAGAGGTCAGTTTAAAGTTTTATCACCTGTACTGTAGAAGGATGATCATATCCCGCAGACTATTCTGTAAATCGCGAGAGACGCTCCCTTTGGACCTGTCTCGTTGTTTGAAACATTTTTTCTGCTGTAGCACGCTTTTTACACCGCCATACATTTTGTTTTTCTGTCACGACTTTGAAATCTGTGTCACGTTCTCAACTGACATTAAGACGTTTTGATCGACTGCCTCTCTGAGAAAGCTAGACGTCGCACAGTGTAAATCACATTGTTACTGTGGCTACCATAACATGCCATACACACTGGATGATTTTAAATAAAAGGCCGTTACAACATAAGGAAGCTGGAAGAGTTTGGTTACGTTGTGGATTGTTTCTAAACCACAGTTCGAAGGTAATCAACGAGCTCTACATTTAAACTCATATGTCCTAGTGATGGAATAGCTGATGAATCTACGTTCCGTTTCGACTGATTCCTCATATTGCAGTCGTGTACGTGATCAATGTCTCTGTGCTATCCACCCTAGAAGGTGCTGTTCCACCACAAAAACCAACAGGGTGCCAGTGGATGGATGGAATGGAAAAGACACCATCGATGTACTCTAATAATAAGCACCACAGTTGATAGTGTGAAAATTTTTATCAATTTTACAGTAATTTCAACACAGACCAATGATGTGATAACATGTTTCCCAATTTCATTATCATAGCTAAACCACCCCTTCTCCACTTTGCGAGTATCATTGAGAATGTGGATAGATGACTCCACCGTACGACCATTCAGTGTTAATTCTCGAACACACAAATGCGTATGGGAGTCACAGAGTATTCTCGCTGTCTTACGGTAAAATTAGAGAGTGAAAGACCCCCTCACACTGTCATTGACCAACCCGCTCTGCAGCACGGTTACTGATTTAATCTACAACCGACAAGAAGAAGTGGACCGCTACATTACACGTGTCATGAATGAATGGAGCTTGCCAAGTCTTCACCTATCCAGGTGCACAAGATTTCTCGAGGTGTGCCCATATCGAGGTGGTTAGCACTCCTCATCAATGTATAGCAACAGATATGAAAGTGTCGTGATGTAATACCAGATGGTTAAGAAGAGCAAGAAACGGATGAGTTTTATGTGCAATGGAGTTCAGGCGCATGGAGTTCGAAGCATTTTTACGTGAATCAACCAAGCTATCAATTTTAAAGTATTATGCCAGAGTCTAGGATCAATGCAATATAATAATTCCAATTCCAAAGAAAGCTGGTGTTGACAGATGTGAAAATTACCGAACTATCAGTTTAATAAGTCACAGCTGCAAAATACTAACGCGAATTCTTTACAGACGAATGGAAAAACTGGTAGAAGCCGACCTCGGGAAAGATCAGTTTGGATTCCGTAGAAATGTTGGAACACGTGAGGCAATACTGACCCTATGACTTACCTTAGAAAATAGATTAAGGAAAGGCAAATCTACGTTTCTAGCATTTGTAGACTTAGGGAAAGCTTTTGACAATGTTGACTGGGATACTCTCTTTCAAATTCTAAAGGTGGCAGGGGTAAAATACAGGGAGCGAAAGGGTATTTACAATTTGTACAGAAACCAGATGGCAGTTATAAGAGTGGAGGGGCATGAAAGGGAAGCAGTGGTTGGGAAGGGAGTGAGACAGGGTTGTAGCCTCTCCCCGATGTAATTCAATCTGTATATTGAGCAAGCGGTAAAGGAAACAAAAGAAAAATTCGGAGTAGGAAGAATGGAGAAGAAATAAAAACTTTGAGGTTAGCCAATGACATTGTAATTCTGTCAGAGACAGCAAAGGACTTGGAAGACCAGTTGAACGGAATGGACAGTGTCTTGAAAGGAGGATATAAGATGAACATCAACAAAAGCAAAACGAGGATAATGGAATGTAGTCGAATTAAGTTGAGTGATGCTGAGGAATTAGATTAGGAAATGAGACACTTAAAGTAGTAAAGGAGTTTTGCTATTTGGGGAGCAAAATAACTGATGATGGTCGAAGTAGAGAGGATATAAAATGTAGACTGGCAATGGCAAGGGAAGCGTCTTGGAAGAAGAGAAATTTGTTAACATCGAGTATAGATTTAAGTGTCAGGAAGTCGTTTCTGAAAGTATTTGTATGGAGTGTAGCCATTTATGGAAGTGAAACATGGACGATGAATAGTTTAGACAAGAAGAGAATAAAAGCTTTTGAAATGTGGTGCTACAGAAGAATGCTGAAGATGGGTAGACCACATAACTAATGAGGAGGTATTGAATAGAATTGGGGAGAAGAGGGGTTTGTGGCACAACTTGACAAGAAGAAGGGACCGGTTGGTACGACATGTTCTGAAGCATCAAGGAATCACAAATTTTGCATTGGAGGGCAACGTGGAGGGTAAAAATCATAGAGGGAGACCAAGAGATGAATACACTAAGCAGATTCAGAAGGATGTAGGTTGCAGTAGGTACTGGGAGATGAAGAAGCTTGCACAGGATAGAGTAGCATGGAGAGCTGCATCAAACCAGTCTCAGGACTGAAGACCACAACAATAACAACAACAGCAACAACAACCACAACAACAACAACAGGATCAATACCTGGAAGGTATTAGTAAGAGAGAACATAAACCCATGCACTCCTCAGGCTACAACGTTCTGCACGTAAAACGGGCTATAACGTTAGATCACTTGCGTTTCCGACCTATCAGTGATATGGAATGTAGCACTTTTAATATCCCCATGTAAGAAATATATTTCAAGCACATGACCTACATCCTTCTTCCCGGTTTGTCTACGACAAACTATGTTATCAAACCGTAAAACGAAAAAACTGTTTCCTTAAAACATTTGCTCTGTGTGATAAGAGCACAATACATCTTTCCGGAGATGTATAGCATCCACTGTTCACATCCGTCACAGTTCAGAAATTATACTATGCCTGCATCAGTCCTATATAAAATGATCATTAGTAACTGGGGATACCTCTTACAAAGAAACAGATAAACGCATAGCAGCAGCGTCCGACATGTGATAATTACAAGTCACTCCGCCCATAACTCTGTAAACACCACATCTGTCAGGTACATATATATACACGGGGATTGCAGTACCTCACAAGCACCTATCGCTAACTTAGTTATGAAGTAGAAGTCTCGATTTTACACCCAAGATGCGACAGGGGTATGGTGTACATCATATAAATCAAAGTTCATTTAGAGGAATGTGTCACGTTTCATCACACATGAGATGGAAGCCCTCTGATGACCGACAGGTTTACTGTTAACGATCGCAAGTAGACAGCACTTTAAATCACATACTGAACACGTGGCTGTATAAGAGTCGGACGCATCCTGACAGAACAGTGGAAAAATTGACCTGAGGCAACCTCTCCCTCTCTAGAATGCATCATCAGTCTACCATTAAATCGTACCTCGTTACAGCTCCATCTGAATCGATCACCCCGTCTACTCGCTGTTTTTCTTTAACGCAGACGCAACTAAGTTTAAAGGTGGTTGGTTCTCTGTCTTCCCGAAAAGCATCAAGTACAGTAGTCAACTCGCATGTATCACTCGTACCTCAATAGACATACAGTATAATGCTACCTCGACGGAAAAAATTGACTGCTTCCCTGATTCCCGTCGCCTCCATGTCGACGTTTTCTCGGATTCCTCTTGCTGCCGCATACTTGTTCCCATGTAGAAATTGCTCTGCGTGAACCAGAAGATGCGCAAGTACCTCCTCAGTTTCCCCGCGTTTTGGTGTATATTCATTCAGTTTATACCTATTCCTCGTCATTTTTCGCAATTCTATAGATTTTTTTATGTCAGTTTTATCCATGCGATCATGACATAACCTCTCGTTCTATATTCTAAAACTGCTTGTAAATGTAGCACAGCTACCAACACTTAGCCCAAATGCACTGATTGGGAGGCGTAGTATAGCACTGTTCTCAATTGTATGTTAAAAGCAGGAAGGGTAACACATGATGAACGGGGTACCACGTTAGTACCGCGAGAAAGAACGAATTCGCATTTTCCTTGTTGTTCTATCATTACTGATGACGATTACAGTACACCAACTAGGGTCGGTGATGTCTTTCCAAGCATTACGTCTGGAGGTGCGGTATTAATTATCACACATAGTGTCGGACGCCTGTCCTTCATAACACTTGTATGAGATAATCTTGGCAGAATGCTGCACCATCCAGAAACGTTGATTGTGAGACAGTCAGATAATTTCCTACGACTGAGGAGAACTGAGACATATAGCCGGTGTGAGTGTAGGCATTCCATAATTTTTTTGGGTGCTGATGTAAAAGATAACTGCACTGTTTGTGTAAAATGTGTATTTATTGCATTATAATGTTACTGTGGCTTATGTTGTGGCATGACCAGAGAAAATGAGTGCGTGTCCTATCGTGAGGGACGTATAGAGTCAGCACATCGATAACCATGAGGGTATATGAGAGATTTTTTTGTGGAAAATTACTTGAGTTATAGATACTGAGATTCGTTCCAGAGCCACGGCTGTCAAACAGAGACATTACCTGTACGTCGATCGGTGTCAGACTGCAGCAGCAATCCTAATATTTAATTGTAGCTACACTGGCAAATATTTTCCTGGCTTCCAGTATTCTTGTGAATCTTGAATATATTTGATGATCTGTAGACAACTTTTGCAGGTTTATCTGACAGTAAAATTTAGCAATCTGTGCAAAATAATTTTTGTGCGGAAAATCTCGTCTGCAGAAAACAATGGCAGATGGTGTTGCCCCTGGATCTGCACGAGAATTATACATCATCGCCCCAGAATCGGTAAACACATGCCCGTGCAGTCCAGAGGATGACTTGGCGCTTATTTAGATAGACATGTGACGTCAGTATAACACTCGAAGAACTTTCATGTGCCGTTGTCAGTGGAGTGATAGTAATGGCTCGCACTGTCTTGCATCCAGCATCGACGCACTCTCAAATTGGTCTTCGCTCCATCTGGTCATGTCAGCAATGGTGCCTAGATGAACACATATTCCGAGTGGAGTTTCTCAGGTACCAAGTATGAAAGGGGTGTCGCCGCCTCATGTTTGGCGGACCCGTATGGGCACCTGTGCGTGGCTTGGCAGCTGATGGCTGTGTCACTTTGAGGGGCAGTGCATCCTCACTCCTGGGAGCGTGTGCAGTAGTCTCCTGTATGATCCAGTGCAGAGGGGGTGGTGGGCGGTGCATACGAGTCTGTCGTATTATTTTCCGCCCACCAATGTTGTTTGCAAGTCTGTTGCATTATTTTGCAATCAGGTCTGTAGATTGTGCTGTGTGTTATTTGGACATTTTACGAGTTGTTTTCATCTCTACACATCAGTGTACTGCATTATTTAGTAGGAGTTTGCATGTCTGTACTGAAATTATTTCGGTAATTTAGGAGTTGTTTGCATGTCAGCAGAGTGCTATTTAGGAGTAGTTTACAGGTCTGTGGGCTGTGTGGTGTGAGCCGAAGCATGGCAGATCATGTGTTTTGTAATAGTGTGATAAACATTCTATCTTTCAAAATCCATACCTAAATTAATTGTTCCATAATAAATAACGTACACTCCTTCCTTAATCTCTCCAGAAGTACAGCGCAGGCTGTCATTTTCCCCCTGCAGACAGCCATCTTGGGTTACGTCACAGGAGAGATGACAGCACCCTCTGGTGGCAGTGCTGTGTACTAGGTCAGATGGAGTCTAACTCTCATAGTGAAGGCACTGCCTGCAAAAAATCCCAGCACAGGTAGAGTCCTCTGCCAGCCAATCCCTAGGAAGAGGTGGCGGTCGGATGATTTATGTTAGTGGAGGTAGCACACTTGACCTATCTTCCCACCAAAATTCAAACTTCCCGCCAAAATCTGCCATTTTAATTGATGGAATGGCCGCCATCTTAGATAACGTCATCTGATGACAGAATGGCCGCAGTCTTGGATGTCGTCATCAGATGACGGAGTGGCCGACATCTTGGATGACGGTACTCTGGGGGGATTGAATCAGCTTTGTCCCGATACTTTTATTGGCTGCCATCATCTCACAGCCCCCTCTGCGGCTATGTTCCATGCTGATGTGCCAGTGCTTGATGTTATGTGCTATGCCGGAGCAATCCTTCCCCCCCCCCCTCCCCCACTCCAATTGTTTAAAAAGGAGGACAAACAGCTTCAAAAAGGAGGACAAAGGAAGAAAAAAAGAGGACACATCAACGGGTCAACTGCAGATGAGGATACCCCTCGTCAGCTGTGTACAAGTCACATGACTGCCGAGAATTACCTGTAAAACTAGTAGTTAATTGTTACTGATGGTCAGGTGGTGGTTAACTGAGCAATATAAAAACGATTAAAAACATTGATTGTGGTGACAATGTGGCGTCAATTGATTTGTTAGGTCAACAACATGGAATTGTTTACAAAGCGAAAAACGTAGGACGATTCATCTCCCTTCATATGACACATCGCTACCAACATCTACAATTCAAGCAGCAGCTGACGACATGTAAACTGCACTTTAACCTTCCGAATGCAAATAAATGGAATGACTGTGAAACAATGAAATAAAACCATGACAGTTAATCTGTCGAGTTATTTCTTACCTTTATTGGCCACTCACTAAGACGTATGTTCCAGCGCCACATTTGTTACATTCCGCTTTAAATTCGTTTCTCCCTTTCTTGAAAGCTGGATATTTGCAGGAAAGGACACCAGAAAATGTACACTTTCGTTTATGCATAGCCAAATATTTTACGTAACTCACTCGGTTAAAAATTACACTCACAAATCACACGTGCACTACAGGAAGCCAAGCCAATACAAAGCGAAGATACGAAACGAAAATTTTAAATAATCGATATTTGCATTCGCTTATACGTAGATCGATCAACGATATCATCGACGATCCTGGTGCTACTAACAGAACCTTCGTGCGCGTTTATCACGAAGGTTGTGCCAATAGTGAAAGTATTTAAGAAAAGAGCAATAGAACGGGACGAATTGTAAATTTAACTGTATTACGCTCAACTTTGCTAAAAAGCCGGACACTGTAAAAATCCGCCCGGACCCCGGACAAAGAGCTAAAAAGGAGGACATGTCCGGATTAATCCGGACTTCTGGTCACCCTAGATATATCACTGAACAATGCATTTTTCAGTTTTTCGAAAGCTACTTGGCACTTATCTGTCCAAACAAAGACGACATGATTGCGACGCAAGGGATGCAATTGAGCCGCGACTTCTGTAGCATTCAGTATGAACCGAATATAATAGTTCATTTTCCCCAGGACTGACTGCAATTCTGTGATATTGCGAGGAGCTGGCAAATCTCGTATGGCTAGCAAATGCGACTAAAGAGGATGTACACCTTGACTGTTTATGACATGACCAAGATACTGCAACTCAGGTTCAAAAAAATCGCACTGTCCAGTCTACACTTTAAACCGCATCAGGTAACACACGAAAAAGGCACGCAAATTTGCAATATGTTCTTCATGTGTACGACCTGCTACGACAATATCGTCCAAATAGTTTGAAGAGTTTGGAACTTTTGCAGTCAGCTGTTCCAAATACCGATGGAAAATTGCGGGTGCAGATGCCACTTCCAAAAGGCAAACACAAAAATTTAAACAAGTCCAAATGAGTATTTACTGCACACACTTTTTGAGATTCTTCATCTAGCGGTATTTGAAGATAACGCGTCGCGCAAATCAATTTTTGAAAAGTAGCGACCAGCGCCTAATCCTCAGGGCGTGGCAATGGATAAGTATCAATCACAGTTTGTGGGTTGACTGTAGACTTAGTCAACACAGAGGCGAAGGTCTGGGGAGCAAAACCAGTGGACTTGCCCATTGACTAGCTTGTATGGGCGCAATAGCTCCGCTATCTTGCAGTTCTTAAAGTTCAGCAGCGACTTTGTCTCGTAATGCAATGAGAACAGTTCTGGCCCAGCAAAGTTTTGGCTGATCATTGTCTTTCAGAGTAATATGTGCAACAAAGTCATTATCCTTGCCTAAACCTTCAGTAAAGAGTTCCGGGAATTCTTTTAACAAGCTAGCTGCACTGTCTTTTGCATGGAATGCAGACACTGACAACACATTGTCCTGAATGTTAAAGCCAAACAAATAAAATTAATATGTACGCACATTCGCGTGATTGGAGCACTGTAAAAGTCACTGTTCACGTACACGAGCGATACATAGGAGGAAAAGTACATTTTCCAAGACCGGGATTGTCTTGTCCATTATAAGCCGTCAGTAGCGTGCGAGTTTTAAACAGGCATGGGGAGCCTAATAGTTCATATGTGTGACGATTTAGCAATGTGACAGAGGCAATCGTTTCCAACTGAAGTTTCACACGTTTCCCACAAAGACACAATTGAACAAAAAGTTTGTTGGACTGGGGTATCACTGAAGAAACTGCTCGTGTGTCACTTTTGTGAATGCCTATTACAGAATTTGCATATACTGCATTAATGACATGGGCCTTGTGACTAGATTTTTATGAGTGGGCCGAATTTTTATGTTTGGTCAGTTTCAAAAATACGGATTGTACATGTCATTTCCTGCCACAAGCATAACACTGAGCTTGTCAGGAGGAGCAAACTTGGCATTTGTGCCGTGAATAACACTGAGGGCAAGACTTAATTATGTTCGCCTGTGTAGCCGCATGTTTAGTGAGCTGTTTACGCGGCGTGGAACGTTGTTTACTGGACGTAGCAAGTGCAAGCTGCCACTGCGGAATGGGCCGATCGCAAACAAGGGACTCAACCAGACAAATTGCTGGCTGTGCAGATTTATCAGCCGACAGGGCATCTGAATCATACTGATACAGTATTTGCACTATCTGCTGAAATGGTGGATTGGACTGCTTCAAAATCTGTTCTCTGAGTCTGACATCAGGTACGTTGTACATGATCGCATCACGCAACATAACATCTGTATATAAAGCAACACAAGCTCATTTGAATTTGCATTTCCGCATCATACCCTGTCAAGTTTATTCTGACCGTTTTTTGCAATTAAAGAACTGGTACCTAGCTGCTATCACATTCACTTGTTGGTCATAATAGTTAGAGAACCTACAACCTGTCCGCACGAAAGTTCACTTGGAGTGGCGTTAGGAAACAGTTTGAGTTAATCGGAACACTGCACTTCCTACCGTGGATGAGAAAAACGGTAGTTTCATAGTACCTGGTACGTTGTGAGCTAGTATGTGGGCTTCGAACTGTTGCAACCAGTCGAGCCATTCCTCTTCTTGTTCAAGAAACTGGTGAAAAGGCAGTATAGCTGTAGGTGCTTGTTCCGTCGGGCGTGCAGCGTTGGCCAGTAGCTGCTGCACCGTGTTGGGCAACGTAGGTATCTGCTGCGTCTGGAACGGAAACATCTGCATTAGCTGTGTTGCATCTAACGCTTGTGGCTGTGGCGTCTGAGCGGCATGGGATAGGTGGGGTGGGCATTTTGGAAGAGACAAATGCAAGAAACAGACAAGGCAAGCAAGAAAAATAAGTATTCATCAAACAGTTTCTTAATTCTTCAAAAGTGGACTGGCACTCTTTAGTCCAAACGCATGGGGTTTTCTTCTTCAACAAGTTGAATAAACAAGATGAATTAAACAAGCGATCTTTAACAAAACGGCTGTAGAATCCGAATAAACCGAACATTGACTTGAGCTGCTTTTTATTTCGGGGCAATTCAAATTTTTCAATGACTGATAATTTGGAGGGATCAGGCAGTATACCTTCAGTGCTAATTTCATAGCCCAGAAATCTTATTTTGTACCTTACACACTGTCTTTTCTAACTTCAATTTCATACCTCCTTTTTCTATAGCTTCTAGCATCCTGATCAGTAGGATGCTCGTATGTTCTTCCCATGTGGGAGTTGCCAACAGTATATCATCTACATAAAGTTACATGACCTAACAAACTTTTTACCACGCTATAACTCTCTCAGAACTTCGTTTTGTCTTGTTGTGTGACCAGTACTCGTTGAGAAATACAATTTTAAATTCTGAAAGAATTTTGAATCTTATCATTACGTCAGTTGACCACCGCAAAGCATCTCCTGACAAATGACTTCATAAGAAAGAAATTTTCTCTCGCTCTGACCGTGCATTAGGCAATACATCCTTAAAACGGTTCCAGCACTCTAATGGGTGAATTTGTCTGTCTGGATCGAAACATAAAAATTGACGACAGGCGATGAAAGCAGCGTCAACGGAAAGCAGCAGCGAGTGTTGCCTACTGTGGTACCTTCCAGGGAGGCTGGGTAACAGTGAGTATGCGCAACAGCTTGCAGGTGTCTCCCAGGTCCACGCATCTCCGTGTTCACGCACGTGTTTTACTAACCTCAGCACGGGTGGCAGCCGCGATCTATTGTCAGTAGTAGGGCAACAAGGACGCCAGTGCATTTTGTTAATGCAGGTTGTCTACATCAGGGGTAGGTATGCACTCAGGGGCAGACCCATTGTTCTCCTTTGATTGACAGGTCATTAACCTATTGTTCTCCTTTGGCCGACAGGTCCTTAACCTATTGTTGTGCTAAAAGGATACTTCTTAACGATTGACAGGCACTTAACCTATTGTTCCACTGCCCCCTCAGGAAACCTCCCTCCTCGCTGATACAGGTACACTTTCAGGTCTTGGGTGTTTGTGTTGTCCTCATCATTTCATCATCATCCAGGAAAGTGGCGCAATTGGACTGAGCAAAGATTGGGTAATTGTACGGGCGCTGATAACCACGCTGTTGAGCGCCCCACAAACCAAACATCATCATCATCATCATCACTTTCAGGTCTGACAAGGGGAGGCTGCCAATTGCGAAATTCAGATTCGATTCATACTGCACATAATAAAAGCTCATGGCCAGAGGTGTAATGTGGCAAAGCACCAAGATGCACTTCTCAGCTGTTGTCGAGATAATCGACAGTTAAAAGAAACTGTTGCGGTGAAATACTCTCGACAATTAATAATTTTCTACAGCGTCGTGGCGCAGCGGTAAGCGCTCGGGTTCGTAATCCGAAGGTCGCCGGATCGAATCTCGCAGCATGCAACCTTTTCTTTAGTATTTGTTTTTTTGTAATTCAAATGTTTATATACATACACACACACACACACACACACACACACACACACACAATTTCCAGCAATCAGTTGCAACAATTATGCATATAATAAGTTTTTTGAAAGTCGTTTCTCGTGGAAAAATAATACTTGAAATAAAACACAATATCACAAATAATATTCAAGTGGATACAATTTATTGAAAAGTTCAGTATACACTCGCACATAATTAACAATTAGTGACCAGAAGTAGCTGGAGTATCGCACGAACTAGAGTGATAGTTATCATAGAAACATGGAAACCAGGAAACAGCGTGACATCGAGTACATCTGATGAACGATGCGTATTTACAAGAACAATTGTTTTTTAAATTATCTGTTGGAAAACACACCTGACTGACATTCTGAAAAATTGTTCTATCGTTCGACAGGTTTGATGCATACCATGCGTATCGTATCATATCGGCAAAAATCAGAGAAGACAATTGGTGGTGGACGATGGATTGGATTTTTATACAATCGTCTCTGGAGTTGATGTCACGGTTTCGCTCGATTAAAAAAGCACAATTTTGAAGGCGCTTGATCAAATTTTTTACCTGGTGGTAAAAATACATGTCACATGATTGGATGAGAGGAGTGCACTTTGGAGGAATGACTTTTATAGTGCACGTTGGTAACTTCTTATCGTCCAGGAACATCTCATCATATAACGCCGGGTTCGTTTGCCCACCCCAAGAGTCGATCAGAAGAAGAAATTCTTTCTTTTGTATGTATGGTTGCAAAGCATTACACAAGAAGTCCATGAACAAACCCGTTGTTAGTTTACCGGATTTGGAGGATGTAATAACAACGTTGGTATACTTGGCGTACTCGTCGACTGTCTTCTGTACTCTGGATCCAAACGTACCTGTGGACTCTTGGAGGCATACGAAAACAAGAGGCAAGTCCAAACATCGTGATTGAATATTGTGCCGTATACGAATGCGTGACCTTGTTCATGTCATGTTGGGTTACCAGGACTGCCTTTGACCCTTTTTCGGCGAGAGTTCTGTTGAACGTGGAGTGGTACCGGCACCCTGACAAACAAAATATAAAAATAATCGTTTATATAAGAAATATACGAAATCTGTGTTGTCTATCATATATCAGATTATCATATTCTATCATCATGTCATATGACATTTGTGAACAGCTCTTTACGTACCTGTTTGATCAGTATTAATCATGAAATCTTTGTCAAAGTTAGTTATCAACCTTCGTGTCTGGATCCGAAATGTGTCCGCTCCAGCCAAAATTTCGTCTTGGGTAGCCGTATCTCTCCGGGAAACAAATTTTGTGATTTTCCATTGCCGACTCCCATGCTTCTTTTTAAATTCGGTGACCCATGTTTTTGAAGCTTTGAAGCTGAAATCTGGGAACTGACTTGCAGCGCCCAAGACCCACTGCTGCAGGTTTCTGGAAGTAACTTGCTGCAAGTTTTGTCGAGCTTCTACGAAGCGATCATGCACCCATGATACGATGGTACAATACAGGGTTATTACAAATGATTGAAGCGATTTCACAGCTCTCCAATAACTTTATTAATTGAGATATTTTCACAATGCTTTGCACACACATACAAAAACTCAAAAAGTTTTTTTAAGCATTCACAAATGTTCGATATGTGCCCCTTTAGTGATTCGGCAGACATCAAGCCGATAATCAAGCTCCTCCCACACTCGGCGCAGCATGTCCCCATCAATGAGTTCGAAAGCATCGTTGATGCGAGCTCGCAGTTCTGGCACGTTTCTTGGTAGAGGAGGATTAAACACTGAATCTTTCACGTAACCCCACAGAAACAAATCGCATGGGGTTAAGTCGAGAGAGTGTGGAGGCCATGACATGAATTGCTGATCATGATCTCCACCATGACCGATCCATCGATTTTCGAATCTCCTGTTTAAGAAATGCCGAACATCATGATGGAAGTGCGGTGGAGCACCATCCTGTTGAAAGATGAAGTCGGCGCTGTCGGTCTCCAGTTGTGGCATGAGCCAATTTTCCAGCATGTCCAGATACACGTGTCCTGTAACGTTTTTTTCGCAGAAGAAAAAGGGGCCGTAAACTTTAAAGTGTGAGATTACACAAAACACGTTAACTTTTGGTGAACTGCAAATTTTCTGCACGAATGCGTGAGGATTCTCTACCGCCCAGATTCGCACATTGTGTCTGTTCACTTCACCATTAAGAAAAAATGTTGCTTCATCACTGAAAACAAGTTTCGCACTGAATGTATCCTCTTCCATGAGATGTTGCAACCGCGCCGAAAATTCAAAGCGTTTGACTTTGTCATCGGGTGTCAGGGCTTGTAGCAATTGTAAACGGTAAGGCTTCTGCTTTAGCCTTTTCCGTAAGATTTCCCAAACCGTCGGCTGTGGTACGTTTAGCTCCCTGCTTGCTTTATGTGGTGTCACCGCCAGACGCCACACTTGCTAGGTGGTACATCTACATCTACATCTACATTTATACTCCGCAAGCCACCCAACGGTGTGTGGTGGAGGGCACTTTACGTGCCACTGTCTTACCTCCCTTTCCTGTTCCAGTCGCGTATGGTTCGCGGGAAGAACGACTGTCTGAAAGCCTCTGTGCGCGCTCTAATCTCTCTAATTTTACATTCGTGATCTCCTCGGGAGGTATAAGTAGGGGGAAGCAATATATTCGATACCTCATCCAGAAACGCACCCTCTCGAAACCTGGCGAGCAAGCTACACCGCGATGCAGAGCGCCTCTCTTGCAGAGTCTGCCACTTGAGTTTGTTAAACATCTCCGTAACGCTATCACGGTTACCAAATAACCCTGTGACGAAACGCGCCGCTCTTCTTTGGATCTTCTCTATCTCCTCCGTCAACCCGATCTGGTGCGGATCCCACACTGATGAGCAATACTCAAGTATAGGTCGAACGAGTGTTTTGTAAGCCACCTCCTTTGTTGATGGACTACATTTTCTAAGGACTCTCCCAATGAATCTCAACCTGGTACCCGCCTTACCAACAATTAATTTTATATGATCATTCCACTTCAAATCGTTCCGCACGCATACTCCCAGATATTTTACAGAAGTAACTGCTACCAGTGTTTGTTCCGCTAGCTTTTAAATCGGCCGCGGTCCGCTGGTATACGACGGACCCGCGTGTCGCCACTGTCAGTAATTGCAGACCGAGCGCCACCACACGGCAGGTCTAGAGAGACGTACTAGCACTCAGCCCCAGTTGTACAGCCGACGTTGCTAGCCATGGTTCACTGAGAATTACGCTCTCATTTGCCGAGACGATTGTTAGCATAGCCTTCAGCTACTTTTGCTACGACCTAGCAAGGCGCCATTACCAATTGATATTGTGATTATAAAGCCTGTAAAGTAACGAGAGATGTTCTACAAATGTGGATTAAAGTTAAGTATTCCAGAAGCTACGCTCTGTCTCGTGATGGCTGGGTGTTGTGTGCTGTCCTTAGGGTAGTTAGGTTTAAGTAGTTCTAAGTTCTAGGGGACTTATGACCACAGCAGTTGAGTCCCATAGTGCTCAGAGCCAGAAGCTACGTACTTTTCTTTATAGCATTCATTACGTATCCTGTTTCAGACCTCACGCCAGCCTGCGTGAGCTTATAGCCTGCATTTCGGTCTCCTCCAACAAAACAGTGTTGGCACATCTGCCGACACATCACTTTATTCATCGACTTCCGCGGTCTACGCGTGAAGCTTGCCCGCACGCGTTCAATCGTTTCTTCGCTCACTGCAGGCCGACCCGTTGATTTCCCCTTACAGAGGCATCCAGAAGCTTTAAACTGCGCATACCATCGCCGAATGGAGTTAGCAGTTGGTGGATCTTTGTCGAACTTCGTCCTAAAGTGTCGTTGCACTGTTATGACTGACTGATGTGAGTGCATTTCAAGCGCGACATACGCTTTCTCGGCTCCTGTCGCCATTTTGTCTCACTGCGCTCGCGAGCACTCTGGCGGCAGAAACCTGAAGTGCGGCTTCAGCCGAACAAAACTTTAGAGTTTTTCTACGTATCTGTAGTATGTCGTGACCATATGTCAATGAATGGAGCTACAGTGAATTTATGAAATCGCTTCAATCATTTGTAATAGCCCTGTATTTATCAAATTTGCTACCACCGCGTTTGATTTGCTCTTCCCACCTGGATAAATAGCCCATATTTGTCAAACGAGAGCACCCCTTTTTTTGTAGAGTTTTGAGACTCCATCCTGGATGTTCTTTGGCCAGACTGACAGCTCTAATTTTGTAATCCAGAGAAATATAGTCGTACCCCCTTTTTTTTTCTTCTCGTCCGGCTCGTATTCGTCTGATGATTCGTTGGCAATGGGACCCGTTTCAGCGTCTTCGTAGGCATTATTATCGTCGATTTCATTAATGTCTATCAGTTTCTCATCATCAACGAGGGTTTTTTCGGCGAGCATTTGCAGCGTATTCTGGAACATTTCTGCCCCAATTACCATGGCTTCTTCGTTGATTGATGATGATGGTTCTGCTGCGATGCGATTACTGTTACGAAGGAGGATTTCAAAATACACCAACACATCTTTCAATTGTTGTTTCGCCTCTTCTCTGTGTATAGAATCTTCTTCGATCACGTCACTTTCATGCGAAGGGCCCGGATCGCTCTCCAATTGAACCGCCTCCATTTTTCCGTTTGTTTAACAGGTTGTATCAAAGCTCTCACGTACGCACTGATTTTCGACGATGTTATAAGTTGCGCTAGGGACCGGGCTACCTTCTTTCGAAGTTAGCAGGCAACTACGCTGTTATGCGGCGGCTCGTTTCGGCCCATTCAACATCTGTCCTTCAAGTGTAACGAGCGAGTAACGGAGTTTATATTTCATACCTGTCACAGCAAATTTGTGTTCGTGGGGTCTCTATTCTAATTCGAACGTTTGACTTACACTATACATATTCGTTTCGGAATATCGTTTCTATGTCTTCCGTTAACTATACGTGGTAAACATTATGAAGACAATTAATAACATTTGTGAAATACAACTTTGTTTGCGGAAAACATAATGATGTTCAAAGTCGCCAGTTTTTCCACAACAAACGACTTTCAACAACTTATTATATGCATAATTGTTGCAACTGATTGCCGGGAAATTATATATATATATATATATATATATATATACACTCCTGGAAATTGAAATAAGAACACCGTGAATTCATTGTCCCAGGAAGGGGAAACTTTATTGACACATTCCTGGGGTCAGATACATCACATGATCACACTGACAGAACCACAGACACATAGACACAGGCAACAGAGCATGCACAATGTCGGCACTAGTACAGTGTATATCCACCTTTCGTAGCAATGCAGGCTGCTATTCTCCCATGGAGACGATCGTAGAGATGCTGGATGTAGTCCTGTGGAACGGCTTGCCATGCCATTTCCACCTGGCGCCTCAGTTGGACCAGCGTTTGTGCTGGACGTGCAGACCGCGTGAGACGACGCTTCATCCAGTCCCAAACATGCTCAATGGGGGACAGATCCGGAGATCTTGCTGGCCAGGGTAGTTGACTTACACCTTCTAGAGCAATTTGGGTGGCACGGGATACATGCGGACGTGCATTGTCCTGTTGGAACAGCAAGTTCCCTTGCCGGTCTAGGAATGGTAGAACGATGGGTTCGATGACGGTTTGGATGTACCGTGCACTATTCAGTGTCCCCTCGACGATCACCAGTGGTGTACGGCCAGTGTAGGAGATCGCTCCCCACACCATGATGCCGGGTGTAGGCCCTGTGTGCCTCGGTCGTATGCAGTCCTGATTGTGGCGCTCACCTGCACGGCGCCAAACATGCATACGACCATCATTGGCACCAAGGCAGAAGCGACTCTCATCGCTGAAGACGACACGTCTCCATTCGTCCCTCCATTCACGCCTGTCGCGACACCACTGGAGGCGGGCTGCACGATGTTGGGGCGTGAGCGGAAGACGGCCTAACGGTGTGCGGGACCGTAGCTCAGCTTGATGGAGACGGTTGCGAATGGTCGTCGCCGATACCCCAGGAGCAACAGTGTCCCTAATTTGCTGGGAAGTGGCGGTGCGGTCCCCTACGGCACTGCGTAGGATCCTACGGTCTTGGCGTGCATCCGTGCGTCACTGCGGTCCGGTCCCAGGTCGACGGGCACGTGCACCTTCCGCCGACCACTGGCGACAACATCGATGTACTGTGGAGACCTCACGCCCCACGTGTTGAGCAATTCGGCGGTACGTCCACCCGGCCTCCCGCATGCCCACTATACGCCCTCGCTCAAAGTCCATCAACTGCACATACGGTTCACGTCCACGCTGTCGCAGCATGCTACCAGTGTTAAAGACTGCGATGGAGCTCCGTATGTCACGGCAAACTGGCTGACACTGACGGCGGCGGTGCACAAATGCTGCGCAGCTAGCGCCATTCGACGGCCAACACCGCGGTTCCTGGTGTGTCCGCTGTGCCGTGCGTGTGATCATTGCTTGTACAGCCCTCTCACAGTGTCCGGAGCAAGTATGGTGGGTCTGACACACCGGTGTCAATGTGTTCTTTTTTCCATATCCAGGAGTGTATATATATATATATATATAATGTTGCGAGGTGCCGGGGCAAGCAGTGTATTTAACACTAAATTCTTCTAGACTCTCCATATGTAAATGATGCTCTAAGCCCCCCCCCCCCCCCCCTATTCGAACTCCGACTTTTGCTGTTGCACATGGATTAAAAAATACACGCGAACTGACTGTAATCAACCTTGCAAGTGGAGTAGAAAAGAGTTTGGCACCTGCAATAATTTAATTTGATAAATAAGTTAAATAAAGGAAGGTTTCATTAACGTAGTGAGAAATGATGGGTTGCTCTACCGATTAACAGAATGAAAGTTCTGTCCAAAATAACAATATGATTTATTAAGACTAAACACAAAATAATAAACAAAAACACATGAAACATTTATAATACATCAAATTGGCTCAAATTGGATACTCAAACAAACGCTATGAAGGTGAAGTTGTCCCTAAACTAGATTGTGAGGTTTAAGACGAAGTGGTATGTGGAGCCAATTCCTTGCCACTCAAATCTTAAGAGAGACACACAGCTAACCCAACATTAATTGCTGCTACTCAAGACAGAACAAAGTTAGAAAAAGACGAACAGGCGCGCTCTGCTGAGCTCTGATTATCATCTAGGAAAATCCCTATCTGCCGGTGCTGTGGACATACATTACCAAACTGTCTTCTTAACTGCCAGAACACGATCTGGCGTACCGGAGGCGATGGCTGGTTGCTTCGACGTCCTTGACCGAAAGGCGAGAGCCGACTACCTAGAGCACCCGTACAGGCCGAACACACAACATTCCCGCCCCCACGACAGTGGCCGTGGTTAAACGTTCCAATCAGCAACTCGAAAACCGGCGGAAAATTCCACTCTATTGCCGGATCACTACCATTCCACCAATGGAGATTCTTGGCGCCAATTTCTGCGCTGATTTTGCTACGTCACGGAGCTATGCCCTGAGCAAGCCAATCACAGTTACTATTTTGCAGGAAGTGCGGGAATTTTCCCGCCACAACTGCCTGGGTACACAAGTCATTCCCACGCCTCGCTGGTAGCCCGCCAGAAAGTGTTTTCGCTAAGTTTCTGTGAAGTAACGGAACCTCTAGCCCAGCCGCTACTTCAGACCCCTCTGGGCGTGTCTTTTGACAATGTCGGCGTCTGCAAAGCATTCACTCGACTTCCTCACACCCGTCGGCTTAACCCTTTCCAGATCAGCAGAGCCTGCCTGTCACCGGACCACCCGGGTGACGGGAGACGCTGCGTGGGAAGTCCGCGTGTGAAGGAATAGCGACTTTTCACTGCATGCAATTAGAGAGGAAAATCGTAAGATAGAAATATGAGAGGGGGCTCATGCCACCTCTCAATGGGTGTGTGTATACATTTGAATTACAAAAAAACAAAAACTAAAAAAAGAAGGTTGTATGGCGCGAGATTCGATCCGTCGACCTTCGGATTACGAACCCGAGCGCTTACCGCTGCGCCACGACGCTGTGGAAAATTATTAATCGTAGAGAGTATTTCACCATAACGGTTTCTTTTAACTGTCGATTATCTCGACAACGGCTGAGAAGTGCATCTTGGTGCTTTGCCACATTACACCTCTGGCCATGAGCTTTTATTATGCGCAGTATGAATCGAATCTGAATTTCACAATTAGCGGCCTCCCCTTGTGAGTTATTGGAATAGCCCCTCTCACTCTTATCAATTTGATTTACTACTTAATTAAATTTATCAATTAATTAACCTATCCCCCTCTTGTAAACCCCCTCCTCTCCCACCCTCCTGGAAATTGACAGGAAAGAGACTCAGTTGATCGGTCATTTGGAGGGAATTCAGTTGCAGTGTGTGGAATATTGTTTAAACACCTTAGACAATGTATGAATTTTACTTCATTATTTATGGCAGTGTATGGAATATAGTTTATTTATTTAGTTACAGAATTAGTCTGGAAACTGACTGCTGTGTATGGAATATTGTTTAAACAATTTAGAGAATGTATGGAATATTGTTTATTTAAACAATTTAGGGGATTCAAGGAAGTGTATGGAATATATGGAAATTCGTGGCTCTTTGGTGGAGAGGAAGGATCTCATAACAGGAAATTCAAGGGTATATTGTTTATTTATAAGAATTTAGGTTTGTGGGGGCTGCATTTCTCTTGCTCATCATTCTCTGCCGTTTGGAAACATGTAGGTCTTGTAAGAAGTATTTACATGGAGCAAACATGTTGCATAACCTGATGTTTGGCACTGCACTGTGGATGTCTTAACCTAACGTTCGTCCCTCTGTCGGCACTTAACCCATTGTTCTGTCAAGTGGTTTTCCATGTCACCCCCATTTCTTTAAACTGTTGCACCGGCTTTGATACCAAATTAAGTAATTAGTTATGTCGTCCCACCATTTTCTGGTACACTTTCCGAATTTCACATGCTTTTGAACGCCATTTCTGGCGCATTATTCTTTGTCACCCACCCCCTTAAACCATTGTACTGCGTTTTACATAAATAGTATTCAAATTAACCTAGTGTTCTGCTCTTAACCTGCTGTTCTACTCCATGTCACCCACTTTCGCACACCCTCCCCTTAGTTATTGTACTGCTAACGCCATGTCGATATAAAAAATTTACGCAAATTAATTAAATCGATATTCTTCACATGTATGGGATAGATTTTTTAGTTTGCAGCATCCTATTGGTTGGTGAACTCGATGGCATATAGTTTAAACAAAAAAGCGCTAGTAAAAAACACATTCCGTCACCCAACACCGACGTCGCCAACTCCGCATGCACCCCCCGGATTTGGGGTGCACCATCAGTCCCACAAAGTGACGATAAAATCATCAGTTGCCGAGCCATGCACAGGTGACCATTTGGGTCCTGCAAGAAAAAGGCGGTGGCATCCCTTTCATACTTGACACCTGAGATATTCGTGTCGAAATACGTGTACATCTAGGCACAATTGCTAGCGAAATGATGCAGAGCTGCGGGTCCAGCTCTATGGAAATCAGTTCCAATGCTTCCCAGAATAGATCAGGGTGCATTGTTCCTAGCGATCCTAACAGTATAAGCGAGACGCGTCAGCTGCGCGCAGGTGTTTACCTGCCCAGCGAGGCTGCTGCATCGACACGAGATGTGTGTGTAGTGTGGCTGGGATTTTCGGTGTCCTACAGCTTCTGGTTTGGAGATGTCCAAATATGACAATGTCGGATGATGGACAGCATCACGCCAGAGATGGATGGTCTGCCTCAACTTGTCTTTGAACACATCAACAAAGAATACATCACCTTACACTCAGAACTTTCCATAGATAAACCCCACAAAAGTTGCCTACAGATCACCAAATACATGCAAGACTCATAAGAATATTGGGAACCAGGAACATATTTGCCAGTGTAACTACAATTAAATATTACGCTGCTGCTGCAGTCTGACACCAATCGAGTACAGGTAATGTCTCCTCTTTACAGATGTGGTTCTGGAACCAACCTCAGTATCTGTAGTGCACATAATTTTCAACACAAAAATCTCTCTCATACCCTTGCGGTTATCGATGCGCTGAATCTATACATCCCTCACAATAGGACACACTCTCATTTCCTCTGGTCATGCCACAACATAAGCCACAGTAACATTACACTGCAATATATACACATTTTACACAAACAGTGCCGCTATCGTTTATATCTGTACAGCGCCCGAAAAAATTGTGGTATCCCTACACTCACACCAGCTATATGTCTCGATTCTCTTCATTCCTAGAAAATTATCTGACAAAGTCTTCGAATCAGCACTTCTGGAAGGTGCTGCATCCTGCCAAGATTCTCTCAAAGAAGTGTTATGAAGGACAAACGTCCGGCACTGTGTGATAATGAATACCACACCTACCTCAGTGTGTTGAAATCACAGTTCACCATGTCCAGCCTATCCTTCCATTCTGACTAGGCATACGTATTTTTGTTTTTGTTTTTACATGAATAGCAGTTTGATTACTTCCCACAAACATATGTCAGAACATAAGCTATGGTACCTTTATGTTCAAGTAGCAGCATAACATTTCTGACTATCAATTATAGGTGTACAAAAAAAATTATGATACGTCCACACTTGCACCACCTGGGAGTCGTTTTCGCATTGCAAAAAACCTCCTTCTGTTACATATTTGTCGATGAATAAAGAATGTAATTACAATTTAAAAAAGCCCTAGAGTATTTTCGGTTTCTCGATTTCACCACTTCCACGAAACCTGTTGGTGTTTTCGATACTTGTAAATCCAGCCAACGCACAGTGGCGTCTTTTATATATATTCAGGCCACAAATTTCAGGGTTTGTGTCAGTGCATTCCATGCTGACTAATAAATCATTGTGAGCCGTTGAGTAACTAGAAAAGTATCCCACCTGCGACGACCTTTACGTGAAAACTCGAAAAAAAAACGTAAACTGATATTTCCACTCGCGAATGCCGATGTTGGTGATATAACAGATTCCAAATCATCCTTATAATTTACAAAGTCAACTAAGGTGTTCCTCATATCGAGAAAACCAGCAAACGTGTCCTCCACCCGTCATTCACCTGTTACATGCGATCACCAAAGCTGTCCAACACATTCTAAGTATCAGTCTGCTATTCGGCCGTCTAGAGCACGACATGGTTAAGTCAACTACATTCCTGCATCCCAACAGGCCTTTCCATTCGGACGGCTCCTGACATTAGTGGGAAACGTTAATCATTTCTGTCACAGGCCACCGCCGCCGTCACGCCAACCACACATAGACAGAATCGTCCTACGAAATCGGCCACATATATATATATATATATATATATATATATATATATATATATATATATATATATATATTTGATCGCTATACTTACAATTAAATGCTACAGTTGTGGTCACGGTTGAACGGCATTCGACAAGAGCGAAGTATCGGAAATACGCCTAGCTGACGGCTGTGGCCCTGGAAATAAAAATATCCATACCATTCTTATGACTTGACATATTTTTCACGTAAAAAGAAAAAAAAAATCATTCCGTTTGCAGCCATCGCAGTTTTTCCCATCACATCCCCACCTGAAACTTCCTGGCAGATTAAAACTGTGTGCCGGACCGAGACTCGAACTCGGGACCTTTGCCTATCTTGGGCAGTTGGTAAACTGAGCTACCCAAGCACGACTCACGCCCCGTCCTCACAGACGGAGACGAGATACTGGCAGAAGTAAAGCTGTGAGGACAGGGCGTGAGTCGTGCTTGGGTAGCTCAGTTGGTAGAGCACTTGCCCGCGAAAAGCAAGGTCCCGAGTTCGAGTCTCGGTCCGGCACACAGTTTTAATCTGCCAGGAAGTTTCACATCAGCGCTCTCTCCGCTGCAGAGTGAAAATCTTATTCTGGAAATCCCTACCTACTACTACGATAGCACATATCCATTTTCCTTGCACATGTCGGAACACAAATACATACTTTATAAGCCTGATGCTCAAGGCGAACCTATCACGCATCCCCTGCTACTAAGTATAATTCTTCGCTAATAACTGACTGCTGGCGGTACGAAATAATACTGACCGAAAATCAGCGATGGGTGGACATGTCTCATAAGTTTTTCTTGCGAATGGTACAACTGTGTCTTAGAAAGACAGGCGTAATGGACTTACAAGCTGCCAGATGTTAAAAAACACGATCGCAACAACTACTGTATGTTACTGTCACAAGCGGTCTTGGTTCTACAGGTGCATACAGGTATCTACGTTAAAAGATATACTGGCTTTATAAATCGAGGTATGGCATTACCTCACCCTAGATATATCACTGAACAATGCATTTTTCAGTTTTTCGAAAGCTACTTGGCACTTATCTGTCCAAACAAAGACGACATGATTGCGACGCAAGGGATGCAATTGAGCCGCGACTTCTGTAGCATTCAGTATGAACCGAATATAATAGTTCATTTTCCCCAGGACTGACTGCAATTCTGTGACATTGCGAGGAGCTGGCAAATCTCGTATGGCTAGCAAATGCGACTAAAGAGGATGTACACCTTGACTGTTTATGACATGACCAAGATACTGCAACTCAGGTTCAAAAAAATCGCACTGTCCAGTCTACACTTTAAACCGCATCAGGTAACACACGAAAAAGGCACGCAAATTTGCAATATGTTCTTCATGTGTACGACCTGCTACGACAATATCGTCCAAATAGTTTGAAGAGTTTGGAACTTTTGCAGTCAGCTGTTCCAAATACCGATGGAAAATTGCGGGTGCAGATGCCACTTCCAAAAGGCAAACACAAAAATTTAAACAAGTCCAAATGAGTATTTACTGCACACACTTTTTGAGATTCTTCATCTAGCGGTATTTGAAGATAACGCGTCGCGCAAATCAATTTTTGAAAAGTAGCGACCAGCGCCTAATCCTCAGGGCGTGGCAATGGATAAGTATCAATCACAGTTTGTGGGTTGACTGTAGACTTAGTCAACACAGAGGCGAAGGTCTGGGGAGCAAAACCAGTGGACTTGCCCATTGACTAGCTTGTATGGGCGCAATAGCTCCGCTATCTTGCAGTTCTTAAAGTTCAGCAGCGACTTTGTCTCGTAATGCAATGAGAACAGTTCTGGCCCAGCAAAGTTTTGGCTGATCATTGTCTTTCAGAGTAATATGTGCAACAAAGTCATTATCCTTGCCTAAACCTTCAGTAAAGAGTTCCGGGAATTCTTTTAACAAGCTAGCTGCACTGTCTTTTGCATGGAATGCAGACACTGACAACACATTGTCCTGAATGTTAAAGCCAAACAAATAAAATTAATATGTACGCACATTCGCGTGATTGGAGCACTGTAAAAGTCACTGTTCACGTACACGAGCGATACATAGGAGGAAAAGTACATTTTCCAAGACCGGGATTGTCTTGTCCATTATAAGCCGTCAGTAGCGTGCGAGTTTTAAACAGGCATGGGGAGCCTAATAGTTCATATGTGTGACGATTTAGCAATGTGACAGAGGCAATCGTTTCCAACTGAAGTTTCACACGTTTCCCACAAAGACACAATTGAACAAAAAGTTTGTTGGACTGGGGTATCACTGAAGAAACTGCTCGTGTGTCACTTTTGTGAATGCCTATTACAGAATTTGCATATACTGCATTAATGACATGGGCCTTGTGACTAGATTTTTATGAGTGGGCCGAATTTTTATGTTTGGTCAGTTTCAAAAATACGGATTGTACATGTCATTTCCTGCCACAAGCATAACGCTGAGCTTGTCAGGAGGAGCAAACTTGGCATTTGTGCCGTGAATAACACTGAGGGCAAGACTTAATTATGTTCGCCTGTGTAGCCGCATGTTTAGTGAGCTGTTTACGCGGCGTGGAACGTTGTTTACTGGACGTAGCAAGTGCAAGCTGCCACTGCGGAATGGGCCGATCGCAAACAAGGGACTCAACCAGACAAATTGCTGGCTGTGCAGATTTATCAGCCGACAGGGCATCTGAATCATACTGATACAGTATTTGCACTATCTGCTGAAATGGTGGATTGGACTGCTTCAAAATCTGTTCTCTGAGTCTGACATCAGGTACGTTGTACATGATCGCATCACGCAACATAACATCTGTATATAAAGCAACACAAGCTCATTTGAATTTGCATTTCCGCATCATACCCTGTCAAGTTTATTCTGACCGTTTTTTGCAATTAAAGAATTGGTACCTAGCTGCTATCACATTCACTTGTTGGTCATAATAGTTAGAGAACCTACAACCTGTCCGCACGAAAGTTCACTTGGAGTGGCGTTAGGAAACAGTTTGAGTTAATCGGAACACTGCACTTCCTACCGTGGATGAGAAAAACGGTAGTTTCATAGTACCTGGTACGTTGTGAGCTAGTATGTGGGCTTCGAACTGTTGCAACCAGTCGAGCCATTCCTCTTCTTGTTCAAGAAACTGGTGAAAAGGCAGTATAGCTGTAGGTGCTTGTTCCGTCGGGCGTGCAGCGTTGGCCAGTAGCTGCTGCACCGTGTTGGGCAACGTAGGTATCTGCTGCGTCTGGAACGGAAACATCTGCATTAGCTGTGTTGCATCTAACGCTTGTGGCTGTGGCGTCTGAGCGGCATGGGATAGGTGGGGTGGGCATTTTGGAAGAGACAAATGCAAGAAACAGACAAGGCAAGCAAGAAAAATAAGTATTCATCAAACAGTTTCTTAATTCTTCAAAAGCGGACTGGCACTCTTTAGTCCAAACGCATGGGGTTTTCTTCTTCAACAAGTTGAATAAACAAGATGAATTAAACAAGCGATCTTTAACAAAACGGCTGTAGAATCCGAATAAACCGAACATTGACTTGAGCTGCTTTTTATTTCGGGGCAATTCAAATTTTTCAATGACTGATAATTTGGAGGGATCAGGCAGTATACCTTCAGTGCTAATTTCATAGCCCAGAAATCTTATTTTGTACCTTACACACTGTCTTTTCTAACTTCAATTTCATACCTCCTTTTTCTATAGCTTCTAGCATCCTGATCAGTAGGATGCTCGTATGTTCTTCCCATGTGGGAGTTGCCAACAGTATATCATCTACATAAAGTTACATGACCTAACAAACTTTTTACCACGCTATAACTCTCTCAGAACTTCGTTTTGTCTTGTTGTGTGACCAGTACTCGTTGAGAAATACAATTTTAAATTCTGAAAGAATTTTGAATCTTATCATTACGTCAGTTGACCACCGCAAAGCATCTCCTGACAAATGACTTCATAAGAAAGAAATTTTCTCTCGCTCTGACCGTGCATTAGGCAATACATCCTTAAAACGGTTCCAGCACTCTAATGGGTGAATTTGTCTGTCTGGATCGAAACATAAAAATTGACGACAGGCGATGAAAGCAGCGTCAACGGAAAGCAGCAGCGAGTGTTGCCTACTGTGGTACCTTCCAGGGAGGCTGGGTAACAGTGAGTATGCGCAACAGCTTGCAGGTGTCTCCCAGGTCCACGCATCTCCGTGTTCACGCACGTGTTTTACTAACCTCAGCACGGGTGGCAGCCGCGATCTATTGTCAGTAGTAGGGCAACAAGGACGCCAGTGCATTTTGTTAATGCAGGTTGTCTACATCAGGGGTAGGTATGCACTCAGGGGCAGACCCATTGTTCTCCTTTGATTGACAGGTCATTAACCTATTGTTCTCCTTTGGCCGACAGGTCCTTAACCTATTGTTGTGCTAAAAGGATACTTCTTAATGATTGACAGGCACTTAACCTATTGTTCCACTGCCCCCTCAGGAAACCTCCCTCCTCGCTGATACAGGTACACTTTCAGGTCTTGGGTGTTTGTGTTGTCCTCATCATTTCATCATCATCCAGGAAAGTGGCGCAATTGGACTGAGCAAAGATTGGGTAATTGTACGGGCGCTGATAACCACGCTGTTGAGCGCCCCACAAACCAAACATCATCATCATCATCATCACTTTCAGGTCTGACAAGGGGAGGCTGCCAATTGCGAAATTCAGATTCGATTCATACTGCACATAATAAAAGCTCATGGCCAGAGGTGTAATGTGGCAAAGCACCAAGATGCACTTCTCAGCTGTTGTCGAGATAATCGACAGTTAAAAGAAACTGTTGCGGTGAAATACTCTCGACAATTAATAATTTTCTACAGCGTCGTGGCGCAGCGGTAAGCGCTCGGGTTCGTAATCCGAAGGTCGCCGGATCGAATCTCGCAGCATGCAACCTTTTCTTTAGTATTTGTTTTTTTGTAATTCAAATGTTTATATACATACACACACACACACACACACACACACACACACACAATTTCCAGCAATCAGTTGCAACAATTATGCATATAATAAGTTTTTTGAAAGTCGTTTCTCGTGGAAAAATAATACTTGAAATAAAACACAATATCACAAATAATATTCAAGTGGATACAATTTATTGAAAAGTTCAGTATACACTCGCACATAATTAACAATTAGTGACCAGAAGTAGCTGGAGTATCGCACGAACTAGAGTGATAGTTATCATAGAAACATGGAAACCAGGAAACAGCGTGACATCGAGTACATCTGATGAACGATGCGTATTTACAAGAACAATTGTTTTTTAAATTATCTGTTGGAAAACACACCTGACTGACATTCTGAAAAATTGTTCTATCGTTCGACAGGTTTGATGCATACCATGCGTATCGTATCATATCGGCAAAAATCAGAGAAGACAATTGGTGGTGGACGATGGATTGGATTTTTATACAATCGTCTCTGGAGTTGATGTCACGGTTTCGCTCGATTAAAAAAGCACAATTTTGAAGGCGCTTGATCAAATTTTTTACCTGGTGGTAAAAATACATGTCACATGATTGGATGAGAGGAGTGCACTTTGGAGGAATGACTTTTATAGTGCACGTTGGTAACTTCTTATCGTCCAGGAACATCTCATCATATAACGCCGGGTTCGTTTGCCCACCCCAAGAGTCGATCAGAAGAAGAAATTCTTTCTTTTGTATGTATGGTTGCAAAGCATTACACAAGAAGTCCATGAACAAACCCGTTGTTAGTTTACCGGATTTGGAGGATGTAATAACAACGTTGGTATACTTGGCGTACTCGTCGACTGTCTTCTGTACTCTGGATCCAAACGTACCTGTGGACTCTTGGAGGCATACGAAAACAAGAGGCAAGTCCAAACATCGTGATTGAATATTGTGCCGTATACGAATGCGTGACCTTGTTCATGTCATGTTGGGTTACCAGGACTGCCTTTGACCCTTTTTCGGCGAGAGTTCTGTTGAACGTGGAGTGGTACTGGCACCCTGACAAACAAAATATAAAAATAATCGTTTATATAAGAAATATACGAAATCTGTGTTGTCTATCATATATCAGATTATCATATTCTATCATCATGTCATATGACATTTGTGAACAGCTCTTTACGTACCTGTTTGATCAGTATTAATCATGAAATCTTTGTCAAAGTTAGTTATCAACCTTCGTGTCTGGATCCGAAATGTGTCCGCTCCAGCCAAAATTTCGTCTTGGGTAGCCGTATCTTGGTTCAAATGGTTCAAATGGCTCTGAGCACTATGGGACTTAACATCTGTGGTCATCAGTCCCCTAGAACTTAGAACTACTTAAACCTAACTAACCTAAGGACATCACACACATCCATGCCCGAGGCAGGATTCGAACCTGCGACCGGAGCGGTCTCGCGGTTCCAGACTGAAGCGCCTAGACCGCACGGCCACACCGGCCGGAGCCGTATCTCTCCGGGAAACAAATTTTGTGATTTTCCATTGCCGACTCCCATGCTTCTTTTTAAATTCGGTGACCCATGTTTTTGAAGCTTTGAAGCTGAAATCTGGGAACTGACTTGCAGCGCCCAAGACCCACTGCTGCAGGTTTCTGGAAGTAACTTGCAGCAAGTTTTGTCGAGCTTCTACGAAGCGATCATGCACCCATGATACGATGGTACAATACAGGGTTATTACAAATGATTGAAGCGATTTCACAGCTCTCCAATAACTTTATTAATTGAGATATTTTCACAATGCTTTGCACACACATACAAAAACTCAAAAAGTTTTTTTAAGCATTCACAAATGTTCGATATGTGCCCCTTTAGTGATTCGGCAGACATCAAGCCGATAATCAAGCTCCTCCCACACTCGGCGCAGCATGTCCCCATCAATGAGTTCGAAAGCATCGTTGATGCGAGCTCGCAGTTCTGGCACGTTTCTTGGTAGAGGAGGATTAAACACTGAATCTTTCACGTAACCCCACAGAAACAAATCGCATGGGGTTAAGTCGAGAGAGTGTGGAGGCCATGACATGAATTGCTGATCATGATCTCCACCATGACCGATCCATCGATTTTTGAATCTCCTGTTTAAGAAATGCCGAACATCATGATGGAAGTGCGGTGGAGCACCATCCTGTTGAAAGATGAAGTCGGCGCTGTCGGTCTCCAGTTGTGGCATGAGCCAATTTTCCAGCATGTCCAGATACACGTGTCCTGTAACGTTTTTTTCGCAGAAGAAAAAGGGGCCGTAAACTTTAAAGTGTGAGATTACACAAAACACGTTAACTTTTGGTGAACTGCAAATTTTCTGCACGAATGCGTGAGGATTCTCTACCACCCAGATTCGCACATTGTGTCTGTTCACTTCACCATTAAGAAAAAATGTTGCTTCATCACTGAAAACAAGTTTCGCACTGAATGTATCCTCTTCCATGAGATGTTGCAACCGCGCCGAAAATTCAAAGCGTTTGACTTTGTCATCGGGTGTCAGGGCTTGTAGCAATTGTAAACGGTAAGGCTTCTGCTTTAGCCTTTTCCGTAAGATTTTCCAAACCGTCGGCTGTGGTACGTTTAGCTCCCTGCTTGCTTTATGTGGTGTCACCGCCAGACGCCACACTTGCTAGGTGGTACATCTACATCTACATCTACATTTATACTCCGCAAGCCACCCAACGGTGTGTGGTGGAGGGCACTTTACGTGCCACTGTCTTACCTCCCTTTCCTGTTCCAGTCGCGTATGGTTCGCGGGAAGAACGACTGTCTGAAAGCCTCTGTGCACGCTCTAATCTCTCTAATTTTACATTCGTGATCTCCTCGGGAGGTATAAGTAGGGGGAAGCAATATATTCGATACCTCATCCAGAAACGCACCCTCTCGAAACCTGGCGAGCAAGCTACACCGCGATGCAGAGCGCCTCTCTTGCAGAGTCTGCCACTTGAGTTTGTTAAACATCTCCGTAACGCTATCACGGTTACCAAATAACCCTGTGACGAAACGCGCCGCTCTTCTTTGGATCTTCTCTATCTCCTCCGTCAACCCGATCTGGTGCGGATCCCACACTGATGAGCAATACTCAAGTATAGGTCGAACGAGTGTTTTGTAAGCCACCTCCTTTGTTGATGGACTACATTTTCTAAGGACTCTCCCAATGAATCTCAACCTGGTACCCGCCTTACCAACAATTAATTTTATATGATCATTCCACTTCAAATCGTTCCGCACGCATACTCCCAGATATTTTACAGAAGTAACTGCTACCAGTGTTTGTTCCGCTAGCTTTTAAATCGGCCGCGGTCCGCTGGTATACGACGGACCCGCGTGTCGCCACTGTCAGTAATTGCAGACCGAGCGCCACCACACGGCAGGTCTAGAGAGACGTACTAGCACTCAGCCCCAGTTGTACAGCCGACGTTGCTAGCCATGGTTCACTGAGAATTACGCTCTCATTTGCCGAGACGATTGTTAGCATAGCCTTCAGCTACTTTTGCTACGACCTAGCAAGGCGCCATTACCAATTGATATTGTGATTATAAAGCCTGTAAAGTAACGAGAGATGTTCTACAAATGTGGATTAAAGTTAAGTATTCCAGAAGCTACGCTCTGTCTCGTGATGGCTGGGTGTTGTGTGCTGTCCTTAGGGTAGTTAGGTTTAAGTAGTTCTAAGTTCTAGGGGACTTATGACCACAGCAGTTGAGTCCCATAGTGCTCAGAGCCAGAAGCTACGTACTTTTCTTTATAGCATTCATTACGTATCCTGTTTCAGACCTCACGCCAGCCTGCGTGAGCTTATAGCCTGCATTTCGGTCTCCTCCAACAAAACAGTGTTGGCACATCTGCCGACACATCACTTTATTCATCGACTTCCGCGGTCTACGCGTGAAGCTTGCCCGCACGCGTTCAATCGTTTCTTCGCTCACTGCAGGCCGACCCGTTGATTTCCCCTTACAGAGGCATCCAGAAGCTTTAAACTGCGCATACCATCGCCGAATGGAGTTAGCAGTTGGTGGATCTTTGTCGAACTTCGTCCTAAAGTGTCGTTGCACTGTTATGACTGACTGATGTGAGTGCATTTCAAGCGCGACATACGCTTTCTCGGCTCCTGTCGCCATTTTGTCTCACTGCGCTCGCGAGCACTCTGGCGGCAGAAACCTGAAGTGCGGCTTCAGCCGAACAAAACTTTAGAGTTTTTCTACGTATCTGTAGTATGTCGTGACCATATGTCAATGAATGGAGCTACAGTGAATTTATGAAATCGCTTCAATCATTTGTAATAGCCCTGTATTTATCAAATTTGCTACCACCGCGTTTGATTTGCTCTTCCCACCTGGATAAATAGCCCATATTTGTCAAACGAGAGCACCCCTTTTTTTGTAGAGTTTTGAGACTCCATCCTGGATGTTCTTTGGCCAGACTGACAGCTCTAATTTTGTAATCCAGAGAAATATAGTCGTACCCCCTTTTTTTTTCTTCTCGTCCGGCTCGTATTCGTCTGATGATTCGTTGGCAATGGGACCCGTTTCAGCGTCTTCGTAGGCATTATTATCGTCGATTTCATTAATGTCTATCAGTTTCTCATCATCAACGAGGGTTTTTTCGGCGAGCATTTGCAGCGTATTCTGGAACATTTCTGCCCCAATTACCATGGCTTCTTCGTTGATTGATGATGATGGTTCTGCTGCGATGCGATTACTGTTACGAAGGAGGATTTCAAAATACACCAACACATCTTTCAATTGTTGTTTCGCCTCTTCTCTGTGTATAGAATCTTCTTCGATCACGTCACTTTCATGCGAAGGGCCCGGATCGCTCTCCAATTGAACCGCCTCCATTTTTCCGTTTGTTTAACAGGTTGTATCAAAGCTCTTACGTACGCACTGATTTTCGACGATGTTATAAGTTGCGCTAGGGACCGGGCTACCTTCTTTCGAAGTTAGCAGGCAACTACGCTGTTATGCGGCGGCTCGTTTCGGCCCATTCAACATCTGTCCTTCAAGTGTAACGAGCGAGTAACGGAGTTTATATTTCATACCTGTCACAGCAAATTTGTGTTCGTGGGGTCTCTATTCTAATTCGAACGTTTGACTTACACTATACATATTCGTTTCGGAATATCGTTTCTATGTCTTCCGTTAACTATACGTGGTAAACATTATGAAGACAATTAATAACATTTGTGAAATACAACTTTGTTTGCGGAAAACATAATGATGTTCAAAGTCGCCAGTTTTTCCACAACAAACGACTTTCAACAACTTATTATATGCATAATTGTTGCAACTGATTGCCGGGAAATTATATATATATATATATATATATATATATATATACACTCCTGGAAATTGAAATAAGAACACCGTGAATTCATTGTCCCAGGAAGGGGAAACTTTATTGACACATTCCTGGGGTCAGATACATCACATGATCACACTGACAGAACCACAGACACATAGACACAGGCAACAGAGCATGCACAATGTCGGCACTAGTACAGTGTATATCCACCTTTCGTAGCAATGCAGGCTGCTATTCTCCCATGGAGACGATCGTAGAGATGCTGGATGTAGTCCTGTGGAACGGCTTGCCATGCCATTTCCACCTGGCGCCTCAGTTGGACCAGCGTTTGTGCTGGACGTGCAGACCGCGTGAGACGACGCTTCATCCAGTCCCAAACATGCTCAATGGGGGACAGATCCGGAGATCTTGCTGGCCAGGGTAGTTGACTTACACCTTCTAGAGCAATTTGGGTGGCACGGGATACATGCGGACGTGCATTGTCCTGTTGGAACAGCAAGTTCCCTTGCCGGTCTAGGAATGGTAGAACGATGGGTTCGATGACGGTTTGGATGTACCGTGCACTATTCAGTGTCCCCTCGACGATCACCAGTGGTGTACGGCCAGTGTAGGAGATCGCTCCCCACACCATGATGCCGGGTGTAGGCCCTGTGTGCCTCGGTCGTATGCAGTCCTGATTGTGGCGCTCACCTGCACGGCGCCAAACATGCATACGACCATCATTGGCACCAAGGCAGAAGCGACTCTCATCGCTGAAGACGACACGTCTCCATTCGTCCCTCCATTCACGCCTGTCGCGACACCACTGGAGGCGGGCTGCACGATGTTGGGGCGTGAGCGGAAGACGGCCTAACGGTGTGCGGGACCGTAGCTCAGCTTGATGGAGACGGTTGCGAATGGTCGTCGCCGATACCCCAGGAGCAACAGTGTCCCTAATTTGCTGGGAAGTGGCGGTGCGGTCCCCTACGGCACTGCGTAGGATCCTACGGTCTTGGCGTGCATCCGTGCGTCACTGCGGTCCGGTCCCAGGTCGACGGGCACGTGCACCTTCCGCCGACCACTGGCGACAACATCGATGTACTGTGGAGACCTCACGCCCCATGTGTTGAGCAATTCGGCGGTACGTCCACCCGGCCTCCCGCATGCCCACTATACGCCCTCGCTCAAAGTCCATCAACTGCACATACGGTTCACGTCCACGCTGTCGCAGCATGCTACCAGTGTTAAAGACTGCGATGGAGCTCCGTATGTCACGGCAAACTGGCTGACACTGACGGCGGCGGTGCACAAATGCTGCGCAGCTAGCGCCATTCGACGGCCAACACCGCGGTTCCTGGTGTGTCCGCTGTGCCGTGCGTGTGATCATTGCTTGTACAGCCCTCTCGCAGTGTCCGGAGCAAGTATGGTGGGTCTGACACACCGGTGTCAATGTGTTCTTTTTTCCATATCCAGGAGTGTATATATATATATATATATAATGTTGCGAGGTGCCGGGGCAAGCAGTGTATTTAACACTAAATTCTTCTAGACTCTCCATATGTAAATGATGCTCTAAGCCCCCCCCCCTATTCGAACTCCGACTTTTGCTGTTGCACATGGATTAAAAAATACACGCGAACTGACTGTAATCAACCTTGCAAGTGGAGTAGAAAAGAGTTTGGCACCTGCAATAATTTAATTTGATAAATAAGTTAAATAAAGGAAGGTTTCATTAACGTAGTGAGAAATGATGGGTTGCTCTACCGATTAACAGAATGAAAGTTCTGTCCAAAATAACAATATGATTTATTAAGACTAAACACAAAATAATAAACAAAAACACATGAAACATTTATAATACATCAAATTGGCTCAAATTGGATACTCAAACAAACGCTATGAAGGTGAAGTTGTCCCTAAACTAGATTGTGAGGTTTAAGACGAAGTGGTATGTGGAGCCAATTCCTTGCCACTCAAATCTTAAGAGAGACACACAGCTAACCCAACATTAATTGCTGCTACTCAAGACAGAACAAAGTTAGAAAAAGACGAACAGGCGCGCTCTGCTGAGCTCTGATTATCATCTAGGAAAATCCCTATCTGCCGGTGCTGTGGACATACATTACCAAACTGTCTTCTTAACTGCCAGAACACGATCTGGCGTACCGGAGGCGATGGCTGGTTGCTTCGACGTCCTTGACCGAAAGGCGAGAGCCGACTACCTAGAGCACCCGTACAGGCCGAACACACAACATTCCCGCCCCCACGACAGTGGCCGTGGTTAAACGTTCCAATCAGCAACTCGAAAACCGGCGGAAAATTCCACTCTATTGCCGGATCACTACCATTCCACCAATGGAGATTCTTGGCGCCAATTTCTGCGCTGATTTTGCTACGTCACGGAGCTATGCCCTGAGCAAGCCAATCACAGTTACTATTTTGCAGGAAGTGCGGGAATTTTCCCGCCACAACTGCCTGGGTACACAAGTCATTCCCACGCCTCGCTGGTAGCCCGCCAGAAAGTGTTTTCGCTAAGTTTCTGTGAAGTAACGGAACCTCTAGCCCAGCCGCTACTTCAGACCCCTCTGGGCGTGTCTTTTGACAATGTCGGCGTCTGCAAAGCATTCACTCGACTTCCTCACACCCGTCGGCTTAACCCTTTCCAGATCAGCAGAGCCTGCCTGTCACCGGACCACCCGGGTGACGGGAGACGCTGCGTGGGAAGTCCGCGTGTGAAGGAATAGCGACTTTTCACTGCATGCAATTAGAGAGGAAAATCGTAAGATAGAAATATGAGAGGGGGCTCATGCCACCTCTCAATGGGTGTGTGTATACATTTGAATTACAAAAAAACAAAAACTAAAAAAAGAAGGTTGTATGGCGCGAGATTCGATCCGTCGACCTTCGGATTACGAACCCGAGCGCTTACCGCTGCGCCACGACGCTGTGGAAAATTATTAATCGTAGAGAGTATTTCACCATAACGGTTTCTTTTAACTGTCGATTATCTCGACAACGGCTGAGAAGTGCATCTTGGTGCTTTGCCACATTACACCTCTGGCCATGAGCTTTTATTATGCGCAGTATGAATCGAATCTGAATTTCACAATTAGCGGCCTCCCCTTGTGAGTTATTGGAATAGCCCCTCTCACTCTTATCAATTTGATTTACTACTTAATTAAATTTATCAATTAATTAACCTATCCCCCTCTTGTAAACCCCCTCCTCTCCCACCCTCCTGGAAATTGACAGGAAAGAGACTCAGTTGATCGGTCATTTGGAGGGAATTCAGTTGCAGTGTGTGGAATATTGTTTAAACACCTTAGACAATGTATGAATTTTACTTCATTATTTATGGCAGTGTATGGAATATAGTTTATTTATTTAGTTACAGAATTAGTCTGGAAACTGACTGCTGTGTATGGAATATTGTTTAAACAATTTAGAGAATGTATGGAATATTGTTTATTTAAACAATTTAGGGGATTCAAGGAAGTGTATGGAATATATGGAAATTCGTGGCTCTTTGGTGGAGAGGAAGGATCTCATAACAGGAAATTCAAGGGTATATTGTTTATTTATAAGAATTTAGGTTTGTGCGGGCTGCATTTCTCTTGCTCATCATTCTCTGCCGTTTGGAAACATGTAGGTCTTGTAAGAAGTATTTACATGGAGCAAACATGTTGCATAACCTGATGTTTGGCACTGCACTGTGGATGTCTTAACCTAACGTTCGTCCCTCTGTCGGCACTTAACCCATTGTTCTGTCAAGTGGTTTTCCATGTCACCCCCATTTCTTTAAACTGTTGCACCGGCTTTGATACCAAATTAAGTAATTAGTTATGTCGTCCCACCATTTTCTGGTACACTTTCCGAATTTCACATGCTTTTGAACGCCATTTCTGGCGCATTATTCTTTGTCACCCACCCCCTTAAACCATTGTACTGCGTTTTACATAAATAGTATTCAAATTAACCTAGTGTTCTGCTCTTAACCTGCTGTTCTACTCCATGTCACCCACTTTCGCACACCCTCCCCTTAGTTATTGTACTGCTAACGCCATGTCGATATAAAAAATTTACGCAAATTAATTAAATCGATATTCTTCACATGTATGGGATAGATTTTTTAGTTTGCAGCATCCTATTGGTTGGTGAACTCGATGGCATATAGTTTAAACAAAAAAGCGCTAGTAAAAAACACATTCCGTCACCCAACACCGACGTCGCCAACTCCGCATGCACCCCCTGGATTTGGGGTGCACCATCAGTCCCACAAAGTGACGATAAAATCATCAGTTGCCGAGCCATGCACAGGTGACCATTTGGGTCCTGCAAGAAAAAGGCGGTGGCATCCCTTTCATACTTGACACCTGAGATATTCGTGTCGAAATACGTGTACATCTAGGCACAATTGCTAGCGAAATGATGCAGAGCTGCGGGTCCAGCTCTATGGAAATCAGTTCCAATGCTTCCCAGAATAGATCAGGGTGCATTGTTCCTAGCGATCCTAACAGTATAAGCGAGACGCGTCAGCTGCGCGCAGGTGTTTACCTGCCCAGCGAGGCTGCTGCATCGACACGAGATGTGTGTGTAGTGTGGCTGGGATTTTCGGTGTCCTACAGCTTCTGGTTTGGAGATGTCCAAATATGACAATGTCGGATGATGGACAGCATCACGCCAGAGATGGATGGTCTGCCTCAACTTGTCTTTGAACACATCAACAAAGAATACATCACCTTACACTCAGAACTTTCCATAGATAAACCCCACAAAAGTTGCCTACAGATCATCAAATACATGCAAGACTCATAAGAATATTGGGAACCAGGAACATATTTGCCAGTGTAACTACAATTAAATATTACGCTGCTGCTGCAGTCTGACACCAATCGAGTACAGGTAATGTCTCCTCTTTACAGATGTGGTTCTGGAACCAACCTCAGTATCTGTAGTGCACATAATTTTCAACACAAAAATCTCTCTCATACCCTTGCGGTTATCGATGCGCTGAATCTATACATCCCTCACAATAGGACACACTCTCATTTCCTCTGGTCATGCCACAACATAAGCCACAGTAACATTACACTGCAATATATACACATTTTACACAAACAGTGCCGCTATCGTTTATATCTGTACAGCGCCCGAAAAAATTGTGGTATCCCTACACTCACACCAGCTATATGTCTCGATTCTCTTCATTCCTAGAAAATTATCTGACAAAGTCTTCGAATCAGCACTTCTGGAAGGTGCTGCATCCTGCCAAGATTCTCTCAAAGAAGTGTTATGAAGGACAAACGTCCGGCACTGTGTGATAATGAATACCACACCTACCTCAGTGTGTTGAAATCACAGTTCACCATGTCCAGCCTATCCTTCCATTCTGACTAGGCATACGTATTTTTGTTTTTGTTTTTACATGAATAGCAGTTTGATTACTTCCCACAAACATATGTCAGAACATAAGCTATGGTACCTTTATGTTCAAGTAGCAGCATAACATTTCTGACTATCAATTATAGGTGTACAAAAAAAATTATGATACGTCCACACTTGCACCACCTGGGAGTCGTTTTCGCATTGCAAAAAACCTCCTTCTGTTACATATTTGTCGATGAATAAAGAATGTAATTACAATTTAAAAAAGCCCTAGAGTATTTTCGGTTTCTCGATTTCACCACTTCCACGAAACCTGTTGGTGTTTTCGATACTTGTAAATCCAGCCAACGCACAGTGGCGTCTTTTATATATATTCAGGCCACAAATTTCAGGGTTTGTGTCAGTGCATTCCATGCTGACTAATAAATCATTGTGAGCCGTTGAGTAACTAGAAAAGTATCCCACCTGCGACGACCTTTACGTGAAAACTCGAAAAAAAAACGTAAACTGATATTTCCACTCGCGAATGCCGATGTTGGTGATATAACAGATTCCAAATCATCCTTATAATTTACAAAGTCAACTAAGGTGTTCCTCATATCGAGAAAACCAGCAAACGTGTCCTCCACCCGTCATTCACCTGTTACATGCGATCACCAAAGCTGTCCAACACATTCTAAGTATCAGTCTGCTATTCGGCCGTCTAGAGCACGACATGGTTAAGTCAACTACATTCCTGCATCCCAACAGGCCTTTCCATTCGGACGGCTCCTGACATTAGTGGGAAACGTTAATCATTTCTGTCACAGGCCACCGCCGCCGTCACGCCAACCACACATAGACAGAATCGTCCTACGAAATCGGCCACATATATATATATATATATATATATATATATATATATATATATATATATTTGATCGCTATACTTACAATTAAATGCTACAGTTGTGGTCACGGTTGAACGGCATTCGACAAGAGCGAAGTATCGGAAATACGCCTAGCTGACGGCTGTGGCCCTGGAAATAAAAATATCCATACCATTCTTATGACTTGACATATTTTTCACGTAAAAAGAAAAAAAAAATCATTCCGTTTGCAGCCATCGCAGTTTTTCCCATCACATCCCCACCTGAAACTTCCTGGCAGATTAAAACTGTGTGCCGGACCGAGACTCGAACTCGGGACCTTTGCCTATCTTGGGCAGTTGGTAAACTGAGCTACCCAAGCACGACTCACGCCCCGTCCTCACAGACGGAGACGAGATACTGGCAGAAGTAAAGCTGTGAGGACAGGGCGTGAGTCGTGCTTGGGTAGCTCAGTTGGTAGAGCACTTGCCCGCGAAAAGCAAGGTCCCGAGTTCGAGTCTCGGTCCGGCACACAGTTTTAATCTGCCAGGAAGTTTCACATCAGCGCTCTCTCCGCTGCAGAGTGAAAATCTTATTCTGGAAATCCCTACCTACTACTACGATAGCACATATCCATTTTCCTTGCACATGTCGGAACACAAATACATACTTTATAAGCCTGATGCTCAAGGCGAACCTATCACGCATCCCCTGCTACTAAGTATAATTCTTCGCTAATAACTGACTGCTGGCGGTACGAAATAATACTGACCGAAAATCAGCGATGGGTGGACATGTCTCATAAGTTTTTCTTGCGAATGGTACAACTGTGTCTTAGAAAGACAGGCGTAATGGACTTACAAGCTGCCAGATGTTAAAAAACACGATCGCAACAACTACTGTATGTTACTGTCACAAGCGGTCTTGGTTCTACAGGTGCATACAGGTATCTACGTTAAAAGATATACTGGCTTTATAAATCGAGGTATGGCATTACCTCACCCTAGATATATCACTGAACAATGCATTTTTCAGTTTTTCGAAAGCTACTTGGCACTTATCTGTCCAAACAAAGACGACATGATTGCGACGCAAGGGATGCAATTGAGCCGCGACTTCTGTAGCATTCAGTATGAACCGAATATAATAGTTCATTTTCCCCAGGACTGACTGCAATTCTGTGACATTGCGAGGAGCTGGCAAATCTCGTATGGCTAGCAAATGCGACTAAAGAGGATGTACACCTTGACTGTTTATGACATGACCAAGATACTGCAACTCAGGTTCAAAAAAATCGCACTGTCCAGTCTACACTTTAAACCGCATCAGGTAACACACGAAAAAGGCACGCAAATTTGCAATATGTTCTTCATGTGTACGACCTGCTACGACAATATCGTCCAAATAGTTTGAAGAGTTTGGAACTTTTGCAGTCAGCTGTTCCAAATACCGATGGAAAATTGCGGGTGCAGATGCCACTTCCAAAAGGCAAACACAAAAATTTAAACAAGTCCAAATGAGTATTTACTGCACACACTTTTTGAGATTCTTCATCTAGCGGTATTTGAAGATAACGCGTCGCGCAAATCAATTTTTGAAAAGTAGCGACCAGCGCCTAATCCTCAGGGCGTGGCAATGGATAAGTATCAATCACAGTTTGTGGGTTGACTGTAGACTTAGTCAACACAGAGGCGAAGGTCTGGGGAGCAAAACCAGTGGACTTGCCCATTGACTAGCTTGTATGGGCGCAATAGCTCCGCTATCTTGCAGTTCTTAAAGTTCAGCAGCGACTTTGTCTCGTAATGCAATGAGAACAGTTCTGGCCCAGCAAAGTTTTGGCTGATCATTGTCTTTCAGAGTAATATGTGCAACAAAGTCATTATCCTTGCCTAAACCTTCAGTAAAGAGTTCCGGGAATTCTTTTAACAAGCTAGCTGCACTGTCTTTTGCATGGAATGCAGACACTGACAACACATTGTCCTGAATGTTAAAGCCAAACAAATAAAATTAATATGTACGCACATTCGCGTGATTGGAGCACTGTAAAAGTCACTGTTCACGTACACGAGCGATACATAGGAGGAAAAGTACATTTTCCAAGACCGGGATTGTCTTGTCCATTATAAGCCGTCAGTAGCGTGCGAGTTTTAAACAGGCATGGGGAGCCTAATAGTTCATATGTGTGACGATTTAGCAATGTGACAGAGGCAATCGTTTCCAACTGAAGTTTCACACGTTTCCCACAAAGACACAATTGAACAAAAAGTTTGTTGGACTGGGGTATCACTGAAGAAACTGCTCGTGTGTCACTTTTGTGAATGCCTATTACAGAATTTGCATATACTGCATTAATGACATGGGCCTTGTGACTAGATTTTTATGAGTGGGCCGAATTTTTATGTTTGGTCAGTTTCAAAAATACGGATTGTACATGTCATTTCCTGCCACAAGCATAACACTGAGCTTGTCAGGAGGAGCAAACTTGGCATTTGTGCCGTGAATAACACTGAGGGCAAGACTTAATTATGTTCGCCTGTGTAGCCGCATGTTTAGTGAGCTGTTTACGCGGCGTGGAACGTTGTTTACTGGACGTAGCAAGTGCAAGCTGCCACTGCGGAATGGGCCGATCGCAAACAAGGGACTCAACCAGACAAATTGCTGGCTGTGCAGATTTATCAGCCGACAGGGCATCTGAATCATACTGATACAGTATTTGCACTATCTGCTGAAATGGTGGATTGGACTGCTTCAAAATCTGTTCTCTGAGTCTGACATCAGGTACGTTGTACATGATCGCATCACGCAACATAACATCTGTATATAAAGCAACACAAGCTCATTTGAATTTGCATTTCCGCATCATACCCTGTCAAGTTTATTCTGACCGTTTTTTGCAATTAAAGAACTGGTACCTAGCTGCTATCACATTCACTTGTTGGTCATAATAGTTAGAGAACCTACAACCTGTCCGCACGAAAGTTCACTTGGAGTGGCGTTAGGAAACAGTTTGAGTTAATCGGAACACTGCACTTCCTACCGTGGATGAGAAAAACGGTAGTTTCATAGTACCTGGTACGTTGTGAGCTAGTATGTGGGCTTCGAACTGTTGCAACCAGTCGAGCCATTCCTCTTCTTGTTCAAGAAACTGGTGAAAAGGCAGTATAGCTGTAGGTGCTTGTTCCGTCGGGCGTGCAGCGTTGGCCAGTAGCTGCTGCACCGTGTTGGGCAACGTAGGTATCTGCTGCGTCTGGAACGGAAACATCTGCATTAGCTGTGTTGCATCTAACGCTTGTGGCTGTGGCGTCTGAGCGGCATGGGATAGGTGGGGTGGGCATTTTGGAAGAGACAAATGCAAGAAACAGACAAGGCAAGCAAGAAAAATAAGTATTCATCAAACAGTTTCTTAATTCTTCAAAAGCGGACTGGCACTCTTTAGTCCAAACGCATGGGGTTTTCTTCTTCAACAAGTTGAATAAACAAGATGAATTAAACAAGCGATCTTTAACAAAACGGCTGTAGAATCCGAATAAACCGAACATTGACTTGAGCTGCTTTTTATTTCGGGGCAATTCAAATTTTTCAATGACTGATAATTTGGAGGGATCAGGCAGTATACCTTCAGTGCTAATTTCATAGCCCAGAAATCTTATTTTGTACCTTACACACTGTCTTTTCTAACTTCAATTTCATACCTCCTTTTTCTATAGCTTCTAGCATCCTGATCAGTAGGATGCTCGTATGTTCTTCCCATGTGGGAGTTGCCAACAGTATATCATCTACATAAAGTTACATGACCTAACAAACTTTTTACCACGCTATAACTCTCTCAGAACTTCGTTTTGTCTTGTTGTGTGACCAGTACTCGTTGAGAAATACAATTTTAAATTCTGAAAGAATTTTGAATCTTATCATTACGTCAGTTGACCACCGCAAAGCATCTCCTGACAAATGACTTCATAAGAAAGAAATTTTCTCTCGCTCTGACCGTGCATTAGGCAATACATCCTTAAAACGGTTCCAGCACTCTAATGGGTGAATTTGTCTGTCTGGATCGAAACATAAAAATTGACGACAGGCGATGAAAGCAGCGTCAACGGAAAGCGGCAGCGAGTGTTGCCTACTGTGGTACCTTCCAGGGAGGCTGGGTAACAGTGAGTATGCGCAACAGCTTGCAGGTGTCTCCCAGGTCCACGCATCTCCGTGTTCACGCACGTGTTTTACTAACCTCAGCACGGGTGGCAGCCGCGATCTATTGTCAGTAGTAGGGCAACAAGGACGCCAGTGCATTTTGTTAATGCAGGTTGTCTACATCAGGGGTAGGTATGCACTCAGGGGCAGACCCATTGTTCTCCTTTGATTGACAGGTCATTAACCTATTGTTCTCCTTTGGCCGACAGGTCCTTAACCTATTGTTGTGCTAAAAGGATACTTCTTAATGATTGACAGGCACTTAACCTATTGTTCCACTGCCCCCTCAGGAAACCTCCCTCCTCGCTGATACAGGTACACTTTCAGGTCTTGGGTGTTTGTGTTGTCCTCATCATTTCATCATCATCCAGGAAAGTGGCGCAATTGGACTGAGCAAAGATTGGGTAATTGTACGGGCGCTGATAACCACGCTGTTGAGCGCCCCACAAACCAAACATCATCATCATCATCATCACTTTCAGGTCTGACAAGGGGAGGCTGCCAATTGCGAAATTCAGATTCGATTCATACTGCACATAATAAAAGCTCATGGCCAGAGGTGTAATGTGGCAAAGCACCAAGATGCACTTCTCAGCTGTTGTCGAGATAATCGACAGTTAAAAGAAACTGTTGCGGTGAAATACTCTCGACAATTAATAATTTTCTACAGCGTCGTGGCGCAGCGGTAAGCGCTCGGGTTCGTAATCCGAAGGTCGCCGGATCGAATCTCGCAGCATGCAACCTTTTCTTTAGTATTTGTTTTTTTGTAATTCAAATGTTTATATACATACACACACACACACACACACACACACACACACAATTTCCAGCAATCAGTTGCAACAATTATGCATATAATAAGTTTTTTGAAAGTCGTTTCTCGTGGAAAAATAATACTTGAAATAAAACACAATATCACAAATAATATTCAAGTGGATACAATTTATTGAAAAGTTCAGTATACACTCGCACATAATTAACAATTAGTGACCAGAAGTAGCTGGAGTATCGCACGAACTAGAGTGATAGTTATCATAGAAACATGGAAACCAGGAAACAGCGTGACATCGAGTACATCTGATGAACGATGCGTATTTACAAGAACAATTGTTTTTTAAATTATCTGTTGGAAAACACACCTGACTGACATTCTGAAAAATTGTTCTATCGTTCGACAGGTTTGATGCATACCATGCGTATCGTATCATATCGGCAAAAATCAGAGAAGACAATTGGTGGTGGACGATGGATTGGATTTTTATACAATCGTCTCTGGAGTTGATGTCACGGTTTCGCTCGATTAAAAAAGCACAATTTTGAAGGCGCTTGATCAAATTTTTTACCTGGTGGTAAAAATACATGTCACATGATTGGATGAGAGGAGTGCACTTTGGAGGAATGACTTTTATAGTGCACGTTGGTAACTTCTTATCGTCCAGGAACATCTCATCATATAACGCCGGGTTCGTTTGCCCACCCCAAGAGTCGATCAGAAGAAGAAATTCTTTCTTTTGTATGTATGGTTGCAAAGCATTACACAAGAAGTCCATGAACAAACCCGTTGTTAGTTTACCGGATTTGGAGGATGTAATAACAACGTTGGTATACTTGGCGTACTCGTCGACTGTCTTCTGTACTCTGGATCCAAACGTACCTGTGGACTCTTGGAGGCATACGAAAACAAGAGGCAAGTCCAAACATCGTGATTGAATATTGTGCCGTATACGAATGCGTGACCTTGTTCATGTCATGTTGGGTTACCAGGACTGCCTTTGACCCTTTTTCGGCGAGAGTTCTGTTGAACGTGGAGTGGTACTGGCACCCTGACAAACAAAATATAAAAATAATCGTTTATATAAGAAATATACGAAATCTGTGTTGTCTATCATATATCAGATTATCATATTCTATCATCATGTCATATGACATTTGTGAACAGCTCTTTACGTACCTGTTTGATCAGTATTAATCATGAAATCTTTGTCAAAGTTAGTTATCAACCTTCGTGTCTGGATCCGAAATGTGTCCGCTCCAGCCAAAATTTCGTCTTGGGTAGCCGTATCTCTCCGGGAAACAAATTTTGTGATTTTCCATTGCCGACTCCCATGCTTCTTTTTAAATTCGGTGACCCATGTTTTTGAAGCTTTGAAGCTGAAATCTGGGAACTGACTTGCAGCGCCCAAGACCCACTGCTGCAGGTTTCTGGAAGTAACTTGCTGCAAGTTTTGTCGAGCTTCTACGAAGCGATCATGCACCCATGATACGATGGTACAATACAGGGTTATTACAAATGATTGAAGCGATTTCACAGCTCTCCAATAACTTTATTAATTGAGATATTTTCACAATGCTTTGCACACACATACAAAAACTCAAAAAGTTTTTTTAAGCATTCACAAATGTTCGATATGTGCCCCTTTAGTGATTCGGCAGACATCAAGCCGATAATCAAGCTCCTCCCACACTCGGCGCAGCATGTCCCCATCAATGAGTTCGAAAGCATCGTTGATGCGAGCTCGCAGTTCTGGCACGTTTCTTGGTAGAGGAGGATTAAACACTGAATCTTTCACGTAACCCCACAGAAACAAATCGCATGGGGTTAAGTCGAGAGAGTGTGGAGGCCATGACATGAATTGCTGATCATGATCTCCACCATGACCGATCCATCGATTTTTGAATCTCCTGTTTAAGAAATGCCGAACATCATGATGGAAGTGCGGTGGAGCACCATCCTGTTGAAAGATGAAGTCGGCGCTGTCGGTCTCCAGTTGTGGCATGAGCCAATTTTCCAGCATGTCCAGATACACGTGTCCTGTAACGTTTTTTTCGCAGAAGAAAAAGGGGCCGTAAACTTTAAAGTGTGAGATTACACAAAACACGTTAACTTTTGGTGAACTGCAAATTTTCTGCACGAATGCGTGAGGATTCTCTACCACCCAGATTCGCACATTGTGTCTGTTCACTTCACCATTAAGAAAAAATGTTGCTTCATCACTGAAAACAAGTTTCGCACTGAATGTATCCTCTTCCATGAGATGTTGCAACCGCGCCGAAAATTCAAAGCGTTTGACTTTGTCATCGGGTGTCAGGGCTTGTAGCAATTGTAAACGGTAAGGCTTCTGCTTTAGCCTTTTCCGTAAGATTTTCCAAACCGTCGGCTGTGGTACGTTTAGCTCCCTGCTTGCTTTATGTGGTGTCACCGCCAGACGCCACACTTGCTAGGTGGTACATCTACATCTACATCTACATTTATACTCCGCAAGCCACCCAACGGTGTGTGGTGGAGGGCACTTTACGTGCCACTGTCTTACCTCCCTTTCCTGTTCCAGTCGCGTATGGTTCGCGGGAAGAACGACTGTCTGAAAGCCTCTGTGCACGCTCTAATCTCTCTAATTTTACATTCGTGATCTCCTCGGGAGGTATAAGTAGGGGGAAGCAATATATTCGATACCTCATCCAGAAACGCACCCTCTCGAAACCTGGCGAGCAAGCTACACCACGATGCAGAGCGCCTCTCTTGCAGAGTCTGCCACTTGAGTTTGTTAAACATCTCCGTAACGCTATCACGGTTACCAAATAACCCTGTGACGAAACGCGCCGCTCTTCTTTGGATCTTCTCTATCTCCTCCGTCAACCCGATCTGGTGCGGATCCCACACTGATGAGCAATACTCAAGTATAGGTCGAACGAGTGTTTTGTAAGCCACCTCCTTTGTTGATGGACTACATTTTCTAAGGACTCTCCCAATGAATCTCAACCTGGTACCCGCCTTACCAACAATTAATTTTATATGATCATTCCACTTCAAATCGTTCCGCACGCATACTCCCAGATATTTTACAGAAGTAACTGCTACCAGTGTTTGTTCCGCTAGCTTTTAAATCGGCCGCGGTCCGCTGGTATACGACGGACCCGCGTGTCGCCACTGTCAGTAATTGCAGACCGAGCGCCACCACACGGCAGGTCTAGAGAGACGTACTAGCACTCAGCCCCAGTTGTACAGCCGACGTTGCTAGCCATGGTTCACTGAGAATTACGCTCTCATTTGCCGAGACGATTGTTAGCATAGCCTTCAGCTACTTTTGCTACGACCTAGCAAGGCGCCATTACCAATTGATATTGTGATTATAAAGCCTGTAAAGTAACGAGAGATGTTCTACAAATGTGGATTAAAGTTAAGTATTCCAGAAGCTACGCTCTGTCTCGTGATGGCTGGGTGTTGTGTGCTGTCCTTAGGGTAGTTAGGTTTAAGTAGTTCTAAGTTCTAGGGGACTTATGACCACAGCAGTTGAGTCCCATAGTGCTCAGAGCCAGAAGCTACGTACTTTTCTTTATAGCATTCATTACGTATCTTGTTTCAGACCTCACGCCAGCCTGCGTGAGCTTATAGCCTGCATTTCGGTCTCCTCCAACAAAACAGTGTTGGCACATCTGCCGACACATCACTTTATTCATCGACTTCCGCGGTCTACGCGTGAAGCTTGCCCGCACGCGTTCAATCGTTTCTTCGCTCACTGCAGGCCGACCCGTTGATTTCCCCTTACAGAGGCATCCAGAAGCTTTAAACTGCGCATACCATCGCCGAATGGAGTTAGCAGTTGGTGGATCTTTGTTGAACTTCGTCCTAAAGTGTCGTTGCACTGTTATGACTGACTGATGTGAGTGCATTTCAAGCGCGACATACGCTTTCTCGGCTCCTGTCGCCATTTTGTCTCACTGCGCTCGCGAGCACTCTGGCGGCAGAAACCTGAAGTGCGGCTTCAGCCGAACAAAACTTTAGAGTTTTTCTACGTATCTGTAGTATGTCGTGACCATATGTCAATGAATGGAGCTACAGTGAATTTATGAAATCGCTTCAATCATTTGTAATAGCCCTGTATTTATCAAATTTGCTACCACCGCGTTTGATTTGCTCTTCCCACCTGGATAAATAGCCCATATTTGTCAAACGAGAGCACCCCTTTTTTTGTAGAGTTTTGAGACTCCATCCTGGATGTTCTTTGGCCAGACTGACAGCTCTAATTTTGTAATCCAGAGAAATATAGTCGTACCCCCTTTTTTTTTCTTCTCGTCCGGCTCGTATTCGTCTGATGATTCGTTGGCAATGGGACCCGTTTCAGTGTCTTCGTAGGCATTATTATCGTCGATTTCATTAATGTCTATCAGTTTCTCATCATCAACGAGGGTTTTTTCGGCGAGCATTTGCAGCGTATTCCGGAACATTTCTGACCCAATTACCATGGCTTCTTCGTTGATTGATGATGATGGTTCTGCTGCGATGCGATTACTGTTACGAAGGAGGATTTCAAAATACACCAACACATCTTTCAATTGTTGTTTCGCCTCTTCTCTGTGTATAGAATCTTCTTCGATCACGTCACTTTCATGCGAAGGGCCCGGATCGCTCTCCAATTGAACCGCCTCCATTTTTCCGTTTGTTTAACAGGTTGTATCAAAGCTCTCACGTACGCACTGATTTTCGACGATGTTATAAGTTGCGCTAGGGACCGGGCTACCTTCTTTCGAAGTTAGCAGGCAACTACGCTGTTATGCGGCGGCTCGTTTCGGCCCATTCAACATCTGTCCTTCAAGTGTAACGAGCGAGTAACGGAGTTTATATTTCATACCTGTCACAGCAAATTTGTGTTCGTGGGGTCTCTATTCTAATTCGAACGTTTGACTTACACTATACATATTCGTTTCGGAATATCGTTTCTATGTCTTCCGTTAACTATACGTGGTAAACATTATGAAGACAATTAATAACATTTGTGAAATACAACTTTGTTTGCGGAAAACATAATGATGTTCAAAGTCGCCAGTTTTTCCACAACAAACGACTTTCAACAACTTATTATATGCATAATTGTTGCAACTGATTGCCGGGAAATTATATATATATATATATATATATATATATATATATATATATATATATATATATACACTCCTGGAAATTGAAATAAGAACACCGTGAATTCATTGTCCCAGGAAGGGGAAACTTTATTGACACATTCCTGGGGTCAGATACATCACATGATCACACTGACAGAACCACAGACACATAGACACAGGCAACAGAGCATGCACAATGTCGGCACTAGTACAGTGTATATCCACCTTTCGTAGCAATGCAGGCTGCTATTCTCCCATGGAGACGATCGTAGAGATGCTGGATGTAGTCCTGTGGAACGGCTTGCCATGCCATTTCCACCTGGCGCCTCAGTTGGACCAGCGTTCGTGCTGGACGTGCAGACCGCGTGAGACGACGCTTCATCCAGTCCCAAACATGCTCAATGGGGGACAGATCCGGAGATCTTGCTGGCCAGGGTAGTTGACTTACACCTTCTAGAGCACGTTGGGTGGCACGGGATACATGCGGACGTGCATTGTCCTGTTGGAACAGCAAGTTCCCTTGCCGGTCTAGGAATGGTAGAACGATGGGTTCGATGACGGTTTGGATGTACCGTGCACTATTCAGTGTCCCCTCGACGATCACCAGTGGTGTACGGCCAGTGTAGGAGATCGCTCCCCACACCATGATGCCGGGTGTTGGCCCTGTGTGCCTCGGTCGTATGCAGTCCTGATTGTGGCGCTCACCTGCACAGCGCCAAACATGCATACGACCATCATTGGCACCAAGGCAGAAGCGACTCTCATCGCTGAAGACGACACGTCTCCATTCGTCCCTCCATTCACGCCTGTCGCGACACCACTGGAGGCGGGCTGCACGATGTTGGGGCGTGAGCGGAAGACGGCCTAACGGTGTGCGGGACCGTAGCTCAGCTTGATGGAGACGGTTGCGAATGGTCGTCGCCGATACCCCAGGAGCAACAGTGTCCCTAATTTGCTGGGAAGTGGCGGTGCGGTCCCCTACGGCACTGCGTAGGATCCTACGGTCTTGGCGTGCATCCGTGCGTCACTGCGGTCCGGTCCCAGGTCGACGGGCACGTGCACCTTCCGCCGACCACTGGCGACAACATCGATGTACTGTGGAGACCTCACGCCCCACGTGTTGAGCAATTCGGCGGTACGTCCACCCGGCCTCCCGCATGCCCACTATACGCCCTCGCTCAAAGTCCATCAACTGCACATACGGTTCACGTCCACGCTGTCGCAGCATGCTACCAGTGTTAAAGACTGCGATGGAGCTCCGTATGTCACGGCAAACTGGCTGACACTGACGGCGGCGGTGCACAAATGCTGCGCAGCTAGCGCCATTCGACGGCCAACACCGCGGTTCCTGGTGTGTCCGCTGTGCCGTGCGTGTGATCATTGCTTGTACAGCCCTCTCGCAGTGTCCGGAGCAAGTATGGTGCGTCTGACACACCGGTGTCAATGTGTTCTTTTTTCCATATCCAGGAGTGTATATATATATATATATATATATAAAATGTTGCGAGGTGCCGGGGCAAGCAGTGTATTTAACACTAAATTCTTCTAGAATCTCCATATGTAAATGATGCTCTAAGCCCCCCCCCCCTATTCTAACTCCGACTTTTGCTGTTGCACATGGATTAAAAAATACACGCGAACTGACTGTAATCAACCTTGCAAGTGGAGTAGAAAAGAGTTTGGCACCTGCAATAATTTAATTTGATAAATAAGTTAAATAAAGGAAGGTTTCATTAACGTAGTGAGAAATGATGGGTTGCTCTACCGATTAACAGAATGAAAGTTCTGTCCAAAATAACAATATGATTTATTAAGACTAAACACAAAATAATAAACAAAAACACATGAAACATTTATAATACATCAAATTGGCTCAAATTGGATACTCAAACAAACGCTATGAAGGTGAAGTTGTCCCTAAACTAGATTGTGAGGTTTAAGACGAAGTGGTATGTGGAGCCAATTCCTTGCCACTCAAATCTTAAGAGAGACACACAGCTAACCCAACATTAATTGCTGCTACTCAAGACAGAACAAAGTTAGAAAAAGACGAACAGGCGCGCTCTGCTGAGCTCTGATTATCATCTAGGAAAATCCCTATCTGCCGGTGCTGTGGACATACATTACCAAACTGTCTTCTTAACTGCCAGAACACGATCTGGCGTACCGGAGGCGATGGCTGGTTGCTTCGACGTCCTTGACCGAAAGGCGAGAGCCGACTACCTAGAGCACCCGTACAGGCCGAACACACAACATTCCCGCCCCCACGACAGTGGCCGTGGTTAAACGTTCCAATCAGCAACTCGAAAACCGGCGGAAAATTCCACTCTATTGCCGGATCACTACCATTCCACCAATGGAGATTCTTGGCGCCAATTTCTGCGCTGATTTTGCTACGTCACGGAGCTATGCCCTGAGCAAGCCAATCACAGTTACTATTTTGCAGGAAGTGCGGGAATTTTCCCGCCACAACTGCCTGGGTACACAAGTCATTCCCACGCCTCGCTGGTAGCCCGCCAGAAAGTGTTTTCGCTAAGTTTCTGTGAAGTAACGGAACCTCTAGCCCAGCCGCTACTTCAGACCCCTCTGGGCGTGTCTTTTGACAATGTCGGCGTCTGCAAAGCATTCACTCGACTTCCTCACACCCGTCGGCTTAACCCTTTCCAGATCAGCAGAGCCTGCCTGTCACCGGACCACCCGGGTGACGGGAGACGCTGCGTGGGAAGTCCGCGTGTGAAGGAATAGCGACTTTTCACTGCATGCAATTAGAGAGGAAAATCGTAAGATAGAAATATGAGAGGGGGCTCATGCCACCTCTCAATGGGTGTGTGTATACATTTGAATTACAAAAAAACAAAAACTAAAAAAAGAAGGTTGTATGGCGCGAGATTCGATCCGTCGACCTTCGGATTACGAACCCGAGCGCTTACCGCTGCGCCACGACGCTGTGGAAAATTATTAATCGTAGAGAGTATTTCACCATAACGGTTTCTTTTAACTGTCGATTATCTCGACAACGGCTGAGAAGTGCATCTTGGTGCTTTGCCACATTACACCTCTGGCCATGAGCTTTTATTATGCGCAGTATGAATCGAATCTGAATTTCACAATTAGCGGCCTCCCCTTGTGAGTTATTGGAATAGCCCCTCTCACTCTTATCAATTTGATTTACTACTTAATTAAATTTATCAATTAATTAACCTATCCCCCTCTTGTAAACCCCCTCCTCTCCCACCCTCCTGGAAATTGACAGGAAAGAGACTCAGTTGATCGGTCATTTGGAGGGAATTCAGTTGCAGTGTGTGGAATATTGTTTAAACACCTTAGACAATGTATGAATTTTACTTCATTATTTATGGCAGTGTATGGAATATAGTTTATTTATTTAGTTACAGAATTAGTCTGGAAACTGACTGCTGTGTATGGAATATTGTTTAAACAATTTAGAGAATGTATGGAATATTGTTTATTTAAACAATTTAGGGGATTCAAGGAAGTGTATGGAATATATGGAAATTCGTGGCTCTTTGGTGGAGAGGAAGGATCTCATAACAGGAAATTCAAGGGTATATTGTTTATTTATAAGAATTTAGGTTTGTGCGGGCTGCATTTCTCTTGCTCATCATTCTCTGCCGTTTGGAAACATGTAGGTCTTGTAAGAAGTATTTACATGGAGCAAACATGTTGCATAACCTGATGTTTGGCACTGCACTGTGGATGTCTTAACCTAACGTTCGTCCCTCTGTCGGCACTTAACCCATTGTTCTGTCAAGTGGTTTTCCATGTCACCCCCATTTCTTTAAACTGTTGCACCGGCTTTGATACCAAATTAAGTAATTAGTTATGTCGTCCCACCATTTTCTGGTACACTTTCCGAATTTCACATGCTTTTGAACGCCATTTCTGGCGCATTATTCTTTGTCACCCACCCCCTTAAACCATTGTACTGCGTTTTACATAAATAGTATTCAAATTAACCTAGTGTTCTGCTCTTAACCTGCTGTTCTACTCCATGTCACCCACTTTCGCACACCCTCCCCTTAGTTATTGTACTGCTAACGCCATGTCGATATAAAAAATTTACGCAAATTAATTAAATCGATATTCTTCACATGTATGGGATAGATTTTTTAGTTTGCAGCATCCTATTGGTTGGTGAACTCGATGGCATATAGTTTAAACAAAAAAGCGCTAGTAAAAAACACATTCCGTCACCCAACACCGACGTCGCCAACTCCGCATGCACCCCCTGGATTTGGGGTGCACCATCAGTCCCACAAAGTGACGATAAAATCATCAGTTGCCGAGCCATGCACAGGTGACCATTTGGGTCCTGCAAGAAAAAGGCGGTGGCATCCCTTTCATACTTGACACCTGAGATATTCGTGTCGAAATACGTGTACATCTAGGCACAATTGCTAGCGAAATGATGCAGAGCTGCGGGTCCAGCTCTATGGAAATCAGTTCCAATGCTTCCCAGAATAGATCAGGGTGCATTGTTCCTAGCGATCCTAACAGTATAAGCGAGACGCGTCAGCTGCGCGCAGGTGTTTACCTGCCCAGCGAGGCTGCTGCATCGACACGAGATGTGTGTGTAGTGTGGCTGGGATTTTCGGTGTCCTACAGCTTCTGGTTTGGAGATGTCCAAATATGACAATGTCGGATGATGGACAGCATCACGCCAGAGATGGATGGTCTGCCTCAACTTGTCTTTGAACACATCAACAAAGAATACATCACCTTACACTCAGAACTTTCCATAGATAAACCCCACAAAAGTTGCCTACAGATCATCAAATACATGCAAGACTCATAAGAATATTGGGAACCAGGAACATATTTGCCAGTGTAACTACAATTAAATATTACGCTGCTGCTGCAGTCTGACACCAATCGAGTACAGGTAATGTCTCCTCTTTACAGATGTGGTTCTGGAACCAACCTCAGTATCTGTAGTGCACATAATTTTCAACACAAAAATCTCTCTCATACCCTTGCGGTTATCGATGCGCTGAATCTATACATCCCTCACAATAGGACACACTCTCATTTCCTCTGGTCATGCCACAACATAAGCCACAGTAACATTACACTGCAATATATACACATTTTACACAAACAGTGCCGCTATCGTTTATATCTGTACAGCGCCCGAAAAAATTGTGGTATCCCTACACTCACACCAGCTATATGTCTCGATTCTCTTCATTCCTAGAAAATTATCTGACAAAGTCTTCGAATCAGCACTTCTGGAAGGTGCTGCATCCTGCCAAGATTCTCTCAAAGAAGTGTTATGAAGGACAAACGTCCGGCACTGTGTGATAATGAATACCACACCTACCTCAGTGTGTTGAAATCACAGTTCACCATGTCCAGCCTATCCTTCCATTCTGACTAGGCATACGTATTTTTGTTTTTGTTTTTACATGAATAGCAGTTTGATTACTTCCCACAAACATATGTCAGAACATAAGCTATGGTACCTTTATGTTCAAGTAGCAGCATAACATTTCTGACTATCAATTATAGGTGTACAAAAAAAATTATGATACGTCCACACTTGCACCACCTGGGAGTCGTTTTCGCATTGCAAAAAACCTCCTTCTGTTACATATTTGTCGATGAATAAAGAATGTAATTACAATTTAAAAAAGCCCTAGAGTATTTTCGGTTTCTCGATTTCACCACTTCCACGAAACCTGTTGGTGTTTTCGATACTTGTAAATCCAGCCAACGCACAGTGGCGTCTTTTATATATATTCAGGCCACAAATTTCAGGGTTTGTGTCAGTGCATTCCATGCTGACTAATAAATCATTGTGAGCCGTTGAGTAACTAGAAAAGTATCCCACCTGCGACGACCTTTACGTGAAAACTCGAAAAAAAAACGTAAACTGATATTTCCACTCGCGAATGCCGATGTTGGTGATATAACAGATTCCAAATCATCCTTATAATTTACAAAGTCAACTAAGGTGTTCCTCATATCGAGAAAACCAGCAAACGTGTCCTCCACCCGTCATTCACCTGTTACATGCGATCACCAAAGCTGTCCAACACATTCTAAGTATCAGTCTGCTATTCGGCCGTCTAGAGCACGACATGGTTAAGTCAACTACATTCCTGCATCCCAACAGGCCTTTCCATTCGGACGGCTCCTGACATTAGTGGGAAACGTTAATCATTTCTGTCACAGGCCACCGCCGCCGTCACGCCAACCACACATAGACAGAATCGTCCTACGAAATCGGCCACATATATATATATATATATATATATATATATATATATATATATATATATATATATTTGATCGCTATACTTACAATTAAATGCTACAGTTGTGGTCACGGTTGAACGGCATTCGACAAGAGCGAAGTATCGGAAATACGCCTAGCTGACGGCTGTGGCCCTGGAAATAAAAATATCCATACCATTCTTATGACTTGACATATTTTTCACGTAAAAAGAAAAAAAAAATCATTCCGTTTGCAGCCATCGCAGTTTTTCCCATCACATCCCCACCTGAAACTTCCTGGCAGATTAAAACTGTGTGCCGGACCGAGACTCGAACTCGGGACCTTTGCCTATCTTGGGCAGTTGGTAAACTGAGCTACCCAAGCACGACTCACGCCCCGTCCTCACAGACGGAGACGAGATACTGGCAGAAGTAAAGCTGTGAGGACAGGGCGTGAGTCGTGCTTGGGTAGCTCAGTTGGTAGAGCACTTGCCCGCGAAAAGCAAGGTCCCGAGTTCGAGTCTCGGTCCGGCACACAGTTTTAATCTGCCAGGAAGTTTCACATCAGCGCTCTCTCCGCTGCAGAGTGAAAATCTTATTCTGGAAATCCCTACCTACTACTACGATAGCACATATCCATTTTCCTTGCACATGTCGGAACACAAATACATACTTTATAAGCCTGATGCTCAAGGCGAACCTATCACGCATCCCCTGCTACTAAGTATAATTCTTCGCTAATAACTGACTGCTGGCGGTACGAAATAATACTGACCGAAAATCAGCGATGGGTGGACATGTCTCATAAGTTTTTCTTGCGAATGGTACAACTGTGTCTTAGAAAGACAGGCGTAATGGTCTTACAAGCTGCCAGATGTTAAAAAACACGATCGCAACAACTACTGTATGTTACTGTCACAAGCGGTCTTGGTTCTACAGGTGCATACAGGTATCTACGTTAAAAGATATACTGGCTTTATAAATCGAGGTATGGCATTACCTCTGAATGAAATGCTTTTTCCAGGCAAATACCGCGACTCTGAATATAGACTGTGATCGCCAGAGTGTATATCAGACCAACAGTGCGGTTACACGTCGCCGACAGTGCAACCTCGTAATAAAATTAGCGAATTTAGAAAGTGATTTGGCTAAGGAACGTGGTATGAAACCAGTATTTTGCAACTCCCTTACGCTGACGCTAGATATTTCTCCAGTATTTGTAACAAATTCTGTCTCGATGCCACGTCAGAGGTTCAGTAATATATCGACAGGGGTTATACGTGATGGTTGATTGAGAAGGATCACAAACAGTAGATGGTGTGCTGATTGAGGTCTTAAGAAATGTACACTAGCTTCTCAGGTCTCTAGTGCGACGCTTTCCGGTAGAAATGATGTCTATTATTTGGAATCAAGTCCTTGAATTCAACTACATACCTGTGTTGGATCCTATGGAGAAGTCCTTTAATGAATACAGCCACTAGTGAATCATATTTCTAGCACTGTCATATCCTGAAGTGAGAGTCACCTTTTTCGAACTTATCAGCTACAGTAAAATTTTAGATAGTCCCTATGGCTCTTGCAACTGCCACCATTTCTGCGACTTTGCGCATCTGATTGTTCAACTTTAAGTAGGAACTGAGCAGAAGTCGGAGGGAGCTGTATCTACCCACCTTCTGCAACCTGTCTAGAAACAGAGTGACCTGGGTTAGTGCAACAGGACCATGTTTTGACAATTTTGTGGAAACGAAAACATGTTGTTGTAGCTCTGCCAACAGCGTACGTTACGATGTGTAAGGCCACCACCAAACGAAGCCTGCTTCTGCAACAGTAGGTAGTATAAATACAAAATATATGGCAGTGTACAATGTGTGTTACAGCAGAAAAAAAACAATGTTTCAAACAACGACACAGGGTCACAGGGAGTGTCTCTTCGACTTATAGTTTGTGGAATACGGTCATCGATGCCGGCATGCAGACAGGATTTGTTTTCAATTATGGGAGGAGTAGGAGGAGAGAGATGTGATAAATATCTTATCGAGTTCTCTATTGGATAAAGTTAGTGGAGCTATTACAGTTCGTAATTTTTTTTCTAGGGTGTACCCGTGGTCTACAAGTCTGGCATTAGCTGCCGCTGCGGTCGCACACTCCTCAAGTTTGCTCCGTGAACGTTCAGTGTTTACGCCAGTGTTTTCGTGTTTTGTGCTCGTTTATTGACGTTTTGCACGTGAATTAAGCGTTATCAATTGAGCATTTGGTCTTCTTTCGTGACATCTTTCTACGAAGTGCCGTTGGGATTTCGGCGTTGTCCGAGATTTCTTCGCTGCAGAACACCATGGCAAACTCCGTGAGAAAAAACACCGTGATTTTCACCTTCGACAAGTACACCCGTCGAGTACAGCCCTCTGCACTTGAAATACACGACTGGATTACCGAGGTAATTGGCCTTCATTCTGAATCTGTTCATACCATGCAGCTGGACTCTGATGAATACTGCATTTTTGTAAAGTTTAACGATTCTGCGAGTGTAGACCGCTTTCTGGCAAAATTTGGTTATGAAACGGAATTTATACACCGCGATGGTACTAAAAGTACTGTCAAACTCCGGAATTCCGAGTCTGTAATTAGGAATGTTAGGGTATTGAATATTCCCATAGAAGTAGACAATTCGAAAATTAAAGATGTCCTTTCAAAGTATGGGGTTGTCGGGCAAATAGTCAACGAAAGGTGGGCTTCGCATTTCAAGCTGCAGTGCTTTAACGGCATTCGCTCCGTGGAGATGGAAGTGAAAGCAAACATTCCCTCCCACATCTTTGTTGACGGGCACAAGGCGCATGTTATGTACTCAGGGCAAACCCCTACATGTCATGTATGTAACGAGTCTGGTCACCTCCGTCAGGACTGCCCTCGCCGTGTATTTGTGTTAACAAATAACCTTACGCAACGCCGGAAATTGACACTCAACGATTTGTTGCCAGCCAGTAATACAACAGAGCCGGCGGCGGTCGTGGATCCTGTTACTACCTCTGAAAATGTTGCACTTAATGTTAATGACTTTCCGTCTTTAAAACCTGCATTAACTGCTGAAATTCCGTCCCGTGACAGCGAGATTCCCACAAAAAAGCGTCCTCTAGATGACACTGAAAGAAATGTTGATGAGGACTCTTCCTGTGAAACACCCGTTGCCAGGAGGCCGAAGCCCAGTCCTGAAGATCTGTTGGAAGTGGAAAAAGGAGATAGAATGAAGGTCGATGTGGCGCCCACTTCCGCACAAGGACTTACACCGCCACGAACAGATAGTGACGCAGCGGGTAGTGATTTTTCACGGAAATGTGACCCTGAGCCTGAGGTCACGGCTGAAATAACCGCATCAAGTGCACAACCCATACAGTGCGAACCGTACGAGGAAGTACCAGGTAAAGAACCTGCTGACTCCGAAGCGCAGCGCCGCGCCGAAGGAGGAAATACACAAGCATCACCGCCTCGCCAGCAAAACAACACAACAGACACCAAGCCGGAACCAAACATTGACGACTCGCAAGCCACGGCCGTTGCCCCATTCAGCCACCGCCGGCGGCTGCGACAGACACCGGGTCTTGCTTTCACGCGTCATCAAGCGAAAGTCACACCAGAGAAGAAAGACATCAAGAAAAAGAATATTAAATATGAAGTCATCAGGGCCAACACTGACGAGGAGAAAGAGAATGGCCACAGTGACTTATAGCGATGCATTGTCAGGATTTCAGGATACTTTTCTTCTCAAGCTATTTGTTTAAAAGCAGTGCAAATTTTCTAGGCAGTTAGTACATGTAATGGGCACACAGCTTGTAAAGATCGTGCCTTGTAGGGAAGCACGATTGCTGCTATAATCATACCGAACCTCATCCCAAATAGCTTCTTCCGGTATGTCTGTGCTGCAAGCTTATAGCATTACTACTATTAACATTAATAAAATACAGTCACCCTTGAAATTGGCAGCACTAAAAGAATTCTTGTACCAGTCCGGAACAGATATCGCGTTGCTACAAGAAGTTGCGATAACGGAATTTCGGATCCCAGGCTTTTTTGAAATTGTTAATGTTTCTACGGAAGCCAATATCGGTACAGCCATTCTTATAAGGGAAGGCATTCCGGTGACTGAAATCGAACGACTAGAATCAGGAAGAGTCATAGGCATAAAAATTTTCGATGTGACAGTGATTAACCTTTACGCCCCATCAGGAACTTCCCACAAATTGGATCGTGCGAAGTTTTTTCAAGATGAACTGATTTATTTATTGAGGAAAAATCCGTGTTCTCTTATACTAGGCGGAGATTTTAACTGTGTTTTAAACCAGAAAGATCAACAACCCAACTTCAACTACTCGCCACAGTTAAAAAAGTTAGTAAGTGATCTACACCTTAAGGATGTGTGGGAACTTCAGCACCCGACGTCAGCCGGGTTCACGTATATAACCAGCCACTCCCGCAGCAGACTAGATAGAATTTACGTGTCACCAAATTTGCAAAATTATTTATTAAACGTTGAGACTATTCCAGTGTATTTTAGCGATCACAGTACACTTTTAACTTGCTTTAATCTAAGTGTACAGCCAACCCGTCGATTCAGAGGCCAATGGAACTTAAATATCTCTGTTTTAACTGACGAAGAACTGGAACAGGAAATAAGGTTTGCGTGGACTATGTGCCTCCGCACAGTAGACAAGCACCCAACAGTCATTGACTGGTGGACAAGGAGGGCTAAACCAAGGCTGCGGAAAGTTGTCATGCAGTATAGTGCAGCGAGGCACAGGGAGTTGAGGAATACAATGGAGTTTTATTATAAAGTTTTAAGAGACTTATATCAACAGGCCCATGATGACGTAATTCGTCTAAATGATATCAAAAAAATAAAAGCCAAGTTATTAAGCATTAAACGGCAACAGATGGAGGGACTCAAAATTAAATCGAAAGCCACATCAGTCGTAGCAGATGAAACAGCTTCTCTGTATCACTTGGTGCGGCATGCTAAAAACAGACGTCAAACTTTAATTGATGAAGTCCAGACGCATACTGGTACGAGGCTCACATGCCAGAAACAAATACTGGACGAAGTCCACAGGTACTATGAAACCTTATATGCCCCTACCACAGTGGAAGATGCAGCTCTCGAGGGCTTTCTCACTATTTTAGGTCCCCAATTGTCGGGAACAGACAACGCTGACATCCTGTCACCTATTACTAAAGATGAAGTGCATGAGGCAGTGCGTAACTCACCTCTCAAAAAATCTCCGGGACTTGATGGCCTCCCTGTGGAGTTTTATGCCCGCTACTGGTCTATAATTGGGGACAAGATCACTTCCATGGCAAATGAGGTCCTGAACGGAAAACCGGTTCCTGCAGAGTTTAAGGAAAGTAAAATAGTACTGATTCCTAAGAGTAAAGGCAAAACCAACTTAAACAATTTTCGGCCTCTTTCGCTACTAAATTCTGATTACAAAATAATTTCGCGTATTATCAACAAAAGACTCTCTGCCTTTTCCAACAAAATATTGAGTCATCACCAATCTTGCTCTCCGACCAGAACGATATTCGAAAGTCTATCTGCATACAGAGACGTCATTGCAATTACCTCAGTGACAAGTATAAAATGTGCTTCAATCTTTATAGATTTCAACAAAGCTTTTGACCGCGTTAGTCATAGATACCTCTTTGCGACGCTGTCAAGAATGGCTTTCCACCCCCAGATTGTGAACATGCTAAGGAATATTGCAACAGGTGTAAATGCGAAAATAGCAATCAATGGCCAAACATCTAAACCCATACAGATAAGGCGAGGGGTTCCACAGGGCAGTCCCTTATCAATGTTTTTATTTTCAGTATCTTTAGAGCCCTTCCTCCGCACTGTCCACGCAAGATTAACAGGCATAACATTGAGTGGTGAGAAAACTGTCATACGAGCTTATGCTGATGACGTGGGCGTTGTAATAAGGAATAAGGAGGAGACAGTTACACTGGAAAGAGAAATCCAAAGATATTGTCTAGCGTCGGGAGCGACAGCAAATGAAAACAAAAGTCAAATATTGAATCTACGGGGCCTAGATCACCTTCGACTGGCATGGGCAAAACAAGACAACAAACATAAAACTTTGGGAATCACCTTAATGGCATGTCCGATGCGGATGGCTGCTTTTAACTGGACGGAAACTAGGAGGAAAGTTCATGGTGCTGTAATGGAGAACATCCATCGAACGATGGACCTGGTGCAAAAAGTCAGATTCATCAACTCCTGCGTTTTGTCTAAAGCGTATTTCACTGCGCAGGTATTTCCAATCCCTAAACTAGTAGCGAAAGGGATCATGTCCACTGTTACCAATTATTTATGGCGAGGAGACATATTCAGGGTTGGTGCGACTACGGTTATACTGGATGTCAGAAACGGGGGCCTCGGTTTGGTGGATATTCGCAATAAAGCGTCTGCTCTCTTCCTCAAACGGACTTTCCATATACTCAGAGAACTTCCACAATGTATAACCGCAAAGCTCTTTGAGGCTGTGACACCCCATAGCCTGCAAGCACCGATTGATGTGCGAAGGATTAATGCCCGTCTGCAGTATGTGAGGAACTTTTTCCTCGAAGCAAGTTATCTTAGTGACGAAATCAGAAGCAACACACGTATCACAGCGCGCGACATCATACTTGAAAGGAAGTTAAATGAGGGTAGAAACAAAATTGAAACGAAATTCCCAAATTGTGACTGGAAAGCTGTATGGCGGAACATCAACTATGCCGGGCTATCTACAGACGCTATTTCCGCATGGTACAAAACAGTTAATAATGTCATCAGCACCAACGAAAGACTATATGGGATCGGTTTAAACCAGACACACCTTTGTGGAAAATGCAATCTGGTGGATACACTCAGCCACAGATTCACCTGTGGTGGCAATGTGCATAACTGGAATTGGATCAGGCAACAAATCGCCTTTCTCACCAGATCCTCTACGCAATATATAACGCCGTCGCTCCTCCTGAGACCGGACATGACATACTTTCCGAACTTAAAAACCAACGCCATTGGCTGGTTACTGGGAAAATATGTTAGTTATGGCATCCACACACTTGGGTCGGACAACGAGATAGAATTCCGCGTTTACATGAAGTGTGAATATGCAAAAATCAGCACGTATCGCAACCACAAAAAGCACTATGGCAACATGCTGAAGATCATTTTTGAAAGAATGGGTGTTGGTTAAATATGTGAAACCACTACAACACCTTGAACGAGAACGAACAGAAGAAAAATAAAAGTCACTTGGTTCCTTATTATTATTTACTTTAACCTTGCTTCCGGAACTTTTTTTTTAATTTTTTTTTGTGTTATTGTATGTGTTTAATTGGATTGTATTTAAACTGGTTCATAGTCAAGAAAACTGGTATTAAATATGCTATTATTTTTTAATCAATGGACAGTTTACAAATTAAACAGTGAATTCAACTTTGTAGACAAACCCACTGATTGGGAGACAATAGTTTGCACCTAGAATAATCTCAGTTATCTTGAGCAAAGTTTATACTGTAACCCACTTTTAAAGTTTGTTTTACCATTATTACTGTATTAGACATATTTAGCATATAAATAGTTTAAAACTGGAAAAAAAGGGGTAGCGTCTTCGATTCATAATCAAAACGTCTTCGGTCCCGGGTTCGATCCCCGCCACTGCCTAAATTTTGATAAATAATCAGCATTGGCGGCCGAAGACTTCCGGCATAAGAAGTCAGCCTCATTCTGCCAACGGCCTTGTCAAAGAGGGCGGAGGAGCGGATAGAGGTTCAGGGCACTCTCTTGTCCTAGGGGTGGGAAATTGCCCCTAAAGGCGGAAGAATCAGCAATGATCAACGACATGAGGATGCAGAAGGCAATGGAAACCACTTCATTAAAGACACGTAACGTGTATCCACAGGACATGTGGCCTGTAATTGAAGAAGTGTCATGATGATCTCTCCATTGGCAAAAGATTCCGGAATAGTCCCCCATTCGGATCTCCGGGAGGGGACTGCCAAGGGGGAGGTTACCATGAGAAAAAGATTGAATAATCAACGAAAGGATAACGTTCTACGACTTGGGGCGTGGAATGTCAGAAGCTTGAACGTGGTAGGGAAACTAGAAAATCTGAAAAGGGAAATGCAGAGGCTCAATCTAGATATAGTAGGGGTCAGTGAAGTGAAGTGGAAGGAAGACAAGGATTTCTGGTCAAATGAGTATCGGGTAATATCAACAGCAGCAGAAAATGGTATAACAGGTGTAGGATTCGTTATGAATAGGAAGGTAGGGCAGAGGGTGTGTTACTGTGAACAGTTCAGTGACCGGGTTGTTCTAATCAGAATCGACAGCAGACCAACACCGACAACGATAGTTCAGGTATACATGCCGACGTCGCAAGCTGAAGATGAACAGATAGAGAAAGTGTATGAGGATATTGAAAGGGTAATGCAGTATGTAAAGGGGGACGAAAATCTAATAGTCATGGGCGACTGGAATGCAGTTGTAGGGGAAGGAGTAGAAGAAAAGGTTACAGGAGAATATGGGCTTGGGACAAGGAATGAAAGAGGAGAAAGACTAATTGAGTTTTGTAACAAGTTTCAGCTAGTAACAGCGAATACCCTGTTCAAGAATCACAAGAGGAGAAGGTATACTTGGAAAAGGCCGGGAGATACGGGAATATTTCAATTAGATTACATCGTGGTCAGACAGAGATTCCGAAATCATGTACTGGATTGTAAGGCGTACCCAGGAGCAGATATAGACTCAGATCACAATATAGTAGTGATGAAGAGTAGGCTGAAGTTCAAGACATTAGTCAGGAAGAATCAATACGCAAAGAAGTGGGATACGGAACTACTAAGGTATGACGAGATACGTTTGAAGTTCTCTAACGCTATAGATACAGCAATAAGGAATAGCGCAGTAGGCAGTACAGTTGATGAGGAATGGACATCTCTAAAAAGGGCCATCACAGAAGTTGGGAAGGAAAACATAGGTACAAAGAAGGTAGCTGCGAAGAAACCATGGGTAACAGAAGAAATACTTCAGTTGATTGATGAAAGGAGGAAGTACAAACATGTTCCGGGAAAATCAGGAATACAGAAATACAAGTCGCTGAGGAATGAAATAAATAGGAAGTGCAGGGGAGCTAAGACGAAATGGCTGCAGGAAAAATGTGAAGACATCGAAAAAGATATGATTGTCGGAAGGACAGACTCAGCATACAGGAAAGTCAAAACAACCTTTGGTGACATTAAAAGCAACGGTGGTAACATTAAGAGTGCAACGGGAAATCCACTGTTAAACGCAGAGGAGAGAGCAGATAGGTGGAAAGAATACATTGAAAGCATCTATGAGGGTGAAGATTTGTCTGATGTGATAGAAGAAGAAACAGGAGTCAATTTAGAAGAGATAGGGGATACAGTATTAGAATCGTAATTTAAAAGAGCTTTGGAGGACTTACGGTCAAATAAGGCAGAAGGGATACATAACATTCCATCAGAATTTCTAAAATCATTGGGGGAAGTGGCAACAAAACGACTATTCACGTTGGTGTGTAGAATATATGAGTCTGGCGATATACCATCTGACTTTCGGAAAAGCTTCATCCACACAATTCCGAAGACGGCAAGAGCTGACAAGTGCGAGAATTATCGCACAATCAGCTTAACAGCTCATGCATCGAAGCTGCTTACAAGAATAACATACAGAAGAATGGAAAAGAAAATTGAGAATGCGCTAGATGACGATCAGTTTGGCTTTAGGAAAAGTAAAGGGACGATAGAGGCAATTCTGACGTTACGGCTAATAATGGAAGCAAGGCTAAAGAAAAATCAAGACACTTTCATAGGATTTGTCGACCTGGAAAAAGCGTTCGACAATATAAAATGGTGCAAGCTGTTCGAGATTCTGAAAAAAGTAGGGGTAAGCTATAGGGAGAGACGGGTCATATACAATATGTACAACAACCAAGAGGGAATAATAAGAGTGGACGATCAAGAAGGAAGTGCTCGTATTAAGAAGGGTGTAAGACAAGGCTGTAGCCTTTCGCCCCTACTCTTCAATCTGTACATCGAGGAAGCAATGATGAAAATAAAAGAAAGGTTCAGGAGTGGAATTAAAATACAAGGTGAAAGGATAACAATGATACGATTCGCTGATGACATTGCTATCCTGAGTGAAAGTGAAGAAGAATTAAATTATCTGCTGAACGGAATCAACAGTCTAATGAGTACACAGTATGGTTTGAGAGTAAATCGGAGAAAGACGAAGGTAATGAGAAGTAGTAGAAATGAGAACAGCGAGAAACTTAACATCAGGATTGATGGTCACGAAGTCAATGAAGTTAAGGAATTCTGCTACCTAGGCAGTAAAATAACCAATTGAAACGTCCTCTTAGAAAAATTATACATGACTGTGCTTAAACTGACACACAATATTTTTTAGCGCAACGCAATCTGACTTTCAAAAATCCCTACAAAAGAATGGCCCTGACTAACATTAACCTATACCTTTCACAAATCACTTACCTCACCAAAAATCTTCGTTACTCGAACTACTGCAATACAGCGAGCGCCACTACTGCCAGCTATATAAAAGATTCAAACTATTGAAGGCACTAACTACTAATAGGCATAGTTAGCAAATGAAAGATTTTGATAGAGAACAAACAATGTATTTACCTCAATAGTGTTCAAAAGTCATAATGTATATAGCAGTTCATGACATCCAGTCCTACAAATTTCGAAACTCCGCCATCTCTCTCCCCACATCCACCACTGCTGGCGGCTCACCTCCAACTGCGCAACGCTACGCGCTGTTAACATCCAGCTGCCCAACACTACAATGGCAGACAACAATGCAAACTAGCCACAGACTGCACACAGCACAGCCAGTGATTTTCATACAGAGCGCCACGTAACGTTGCCAATAAGAAAACATAAACAGCCTACTTACACAATGACGGACGGAGCAAGGAGGACATCAAAAGCAGACTCGCTATGGCAAAAAAGGCATTGCTGGCCAAGAGAAGTCTACTAATATCAAATACTGGCCTTAATTTGAGGAAGAAATTTCTGAGGATGTACGTCTGGAGTACAGCATTGTATGGTAGTGAAACATGGACTGTGGGAAAACCGGAACAGAAGAGAATCGAAGCATTTGAGATGTGGTGCTATAGACGAATGTTGAAAATTAGGTGGACTGATAAGGTAAGGAATGTGGAGGTTCTACGCAGAATCGGAGAGGAAAGGAATATGTGGAAAACACTGATAAGGAGAAGGGACAGGATGACAGGACATCTGCTAAGTGATGAGGGAATGACTTCCATGGTACTAGAGGGAGTTTTTTTTTTCTCTGTTGGATGGTATAGAATAACGAAGATAGAATGTTGGCGTGATAAACGTGAATGGGCCCTGAGGGATGCGGATCTTCTTTGGACAGCAGTACTTGTATGTTGTTGGGGGGTGCAGCACAATGCAGAAGCAAAATCCTCGTCCTCCCCCAGTTCCTGTATTGTCTTTTATATTACCTCGTGTTCCAGAAGCAGGTTTCGTTTGGCGCTGGCCTTTCACATCGTACACTGTTGGCAGAGCTACAACAACATGTTTCCGTTTCCACCAAATGGTCAACACATGGTCCTGTCGCTCTAACTCAGATCACTCTGTTTCAACACGGGTTGCCGAAGGTAGTAGATACAGCTCTCTCAGTATTCTGCTCAGTTCCTACTTGAACTGGAACGGCCACATGCGCGAAGCTGCAGAAATGGCGGCGGTTGCAAGAGGCATGGAAACTATCTAAAATTTTACTGAAGCTGATAATTTCGAAAAAGGTGACTCATTGCAGGATATGAGAGTGCCAGAAATATGATTCACTATTGGCTGTATTCATTAAAGGACTTCTCCAAAGGCTCCAACGCTGGTATGTGGTTGAAAGAAAAGACTTTATTCCAAATCATAGACATCATTTCTACCAGAAAGCGTTGCACTAGAGGACTGGGAAGCTACTGTACATTTCTTAAGACCTCAATCAGCACACCATCTACTGTTTGTGATCCTTCTCAATCAACCATTGCATATAACCCCAGTCGATATATCATCGAACGTCTGACGTGGCATCGAGACAGAATTTGTTACAAATACTGGAGAAATATCTAGCGTCGGCATAAGAGAGTTGCAAATACTGGTTTCATACCACGTTCCTTAGCCGAATCACTTTCTAAATTCGCTAATTTATTACGAGGTTGCACTGTCGGCGACGTTTAACTGCACTGTTGCTCTGATAGTATACACTCTGGCGATCACTGTTTTATTCAGTGTCGCGGTATTTGTCTGGTAAAAGCTCTTCATTAGGAGGTAATGCCATACCTCGATTTATAAAGCCAGTGTAGCTTTTAACATGGATATTTGTATGCACCTGAAGTACTAAGACCACTTGTGATAGTAACACACAGTAGTTGTTGCGATCGTGTTTTTTAACATCTGGCAGCTTGTAAGACGTTTACGCCTCTCCTTCTAAGACACAATTGTACCACTTGCAAGAAAAACTTATGTGACATGTACACCAATCGCTGATTTTCAGTATCATTTTGCATCGCCAGCAATCAGCTATTGGCGAAGTATTATACTTAGTAACAGGAGATGCGTGACAGGTTCGCCATGAGAATCAGGCTTATAAGTATGTGTTTGTGTTCCGATATGTGCAAAGGAAATGACTATCTCCAGCTCTAAGGATGGTATGCATTTGACGTGGAATGCTGTTACAGCAAAGGGAAGAGCATGGCAAGTCATAAGAAGTGTACAGATATTTTTAATTCCAGAGCCACAGCCGTCAGCAAGGTGTATTTCCAATACCTCGCTCATTCTCGAATGTCGTTCAACTGAGACCGCTGTCATTGTAAGTATAGCGATCAAATATATACAGGGTGATCCATTGATCGTGACCGGGACAAATATCTCACGAAATAAGCATCAAACGAAAAAACTACAAAGAACGAAACTTGTCTAGCTTGAAGGGGGAAACCAGAGGGCGCTATGGGTGGCCCGCTAGATGGCGCTGCCCTAGGTCAAACGGATATCAGCTGCGTTTTTTCAAACAGGAACCCCCATCTTTTATTACATATTCGTGTAGTACGTAAATAAATGTAAATGTTTTAGTTGGACCACTACTTTTTTCGCTTTGTGATAGATGGCGCTGGAATAGTCACAAACATATGGCGCACAATTTTAGACGAACAGTTGGTAACAGGTAGGTTTTTTAAATTAAAATACAGAACGTAGGTACGTTTGAATATTTTACTTCGGTTGTTCCAGTGTGATACATCTACCTTTGTGAACGTAACATTTCTGAGAACGCATGCTATTACAGCGTGATTACCTGTAAATACCACACTAATGAAATAAATGCTCAAAATGATGTCCGTCAACCACAATGCATTTGGCAATACATGTAACGACATTCCTCTCAACAGCAAGTAGTTTGCCTTCCGTAATATTCGCAAATGCATTGACAATGCGCTGAAGCATGTTGTCAGGTGTTGTCAGTGGATCATGATAGAAAATATCCTTCAACTTTCCCCATAGAAAGAATTCCGGCGACGTCAGAACCGGTGAACGTGCTTCGACGACCAATCCACCTGTCATGAAATATGCTATTCAATACCGCTTCAACCGCACACGAGCTATGTGCCGGACATCCATTCTGTCATGCAGTGAAACATCTTGTAGTAACATCGGTAGGACATTACGTTGTAAATCAGCATACATTGCACCATTTACATTGCCATCGATAAAATGGGGGCCAATTATCCTTCCTCCCATAATGCCGCACCATACATTAAACCACCAAGGTCGCTGATGTTCCACTTGTCGCAAGCTATCGTGGTTTTTCCGTTACCCAGTAGTGCATATTATGCCGGTTTACGTTACCGCTGTTGGTGAATGACGCTTCATCACTAAACAGAACGCATGCAAAAAATCTGTCATCATCCCGTAATTTCTGTTGTGCCCAGTGGCAGAACTGCACCCAGGTGGTGGAAGTGTGGACGTATCATAATTTTTTTATACAGCTATAATTGATAGAAATGTTATGCTGCTGCTTGAACATAAAGGTACCATGGCTTATTATCCGACATATGTTTGTGGGAAGAAATCAAGCCGGTCGGAGTGGCCGAGCGGTTCTACGCGCTACAGTCTGGAACCGCGCGGCCGCTACGGTCGCAGGTTCGAATCCTGCCTCAGGCATGGATGTGTGTGATGTCCTTAGGTTAGTTAGGTTTAAGTAGTTCTAAGTTCTAGGGGACTGATGACCTTAGAATTTAAGTCCCATAGTGCTCAGAGCCATTTGAACCATTTTTGAAGAAATCAAACTACTAGTCATGTAAAAACAAAAACAAAAATATGTATGCCTAGTCAGAATGGAAGGATAGACTGGACATGGTGAACTGTGATTTCAACACACTGAGGTGTATATGAGAACGTAAGTGTTGATAGATACATTTCGTTAACAGCTGCACAATATAGCAATACAAATGTTCAACTGGACCTGCTATAGTGTACAAACAGGACGGGCAATATGGCTGTAACAATACATCCCCTCATCGGCACCCCTAAGCATACCCTCACATTTCCCTTGTTCTGTCGATAGTGATGTTGACTACAGTATACCAACCCGCGTCGGTGATGGCTTTCCAAGCACTACATCCGCGGGTGTGGTATTCATTATCACACAGTGCCGGACGTTTGTCCTTCATAACACTTCTTTGAGAGAATCTTGGCAGGATGCAGCACCTTCCAGAAGTGCTGATTCGAAGACTTTGTCAGATAATTTTCTAGGAATGAGGAGAACCGAGACATATAGCTGGTGTGAGTGTAGGGATACCACAATTTTTTCGGGCGCTGTACAGATATAAACGATAGCGGCACTGTTTGTGTAAAATGTGTATATATTGCAGTGTAGTGTTACTGTGCTTATGTTGTGGCATGACCAGAGAAAATAAATGTGTGTCCTACTGTGAGGGATGTATAGATCCAGCGCATCGATAACCGCAAGGGTATGAGAGAGATTTTGGTGTTGAAAATTATGTGCACTACAGATACTGAGATTGGTTCCAAAACCACAGCTGTAAAGAGGAGACATTACCTGTACTCGATTGGTGTCAGACTGCAGCAGCAGCGTAATATTTAATTGTAGTTACACTGGCAAATATGTTCCTGGTTCCCAACATTCTTGTGAGTCTTGTATGTATTTGATGATCTGTAGACAACTTTTGTGGGGTTTATCTATGGAAAGTTCTGAGTGTAAGGTGATGTATTCTTTGTTCATTTGTTCAAAGGCAAGTTGAAGCTGACCATCCATCTCTGGCATGATGCTGTCCGTCGTCTGACATTCTCGTATTAGTATATCTCCAGGTTAGTAGCTGTAACACACCGAAAATCCCAGCCACACTACACACACATCTCGTGTCGATGCAGCAGCCTCGCTGGGCAGGTAAGCACATGCACGCAGCCAAGGCGTTTTGCGTGTCTCATTAGGATCGCCAGAAGCAATGCAACATGAGCAATTCTGGGAAGCATTGGAACAGATTTCCATAGAGCTAGACCCACAACACTGCGTCATCGCGCCAGTAATGGTGCCTAGATGAACACGAATTTCAACAGGAATTTCTCAGGTGTCAAGTATGAAAAGAATGTCGCCACCTAATGCCTGTAGGAGTCGAACGGACACCTATGCGTGGCTCGACAGCTGACGGCCGCATCGTCACTTTTCAGGGCTGCCGGTGCATCCAGACTTCTGGGAGCGTGTGCGGTAGTCTCCTGTGCGCTTTTTGGATTAAACTGTATGCCATAGACTTCATCAACCAATAGGATGCTGCAAACTAAGAAAACTACCCCATACATTTGAAGAATATCGATTTAATTAATTTGCATAATTTTTTTATATCAAGGTGGCATTAGCAGTACAATAATTAAGGGGAGAGTGTGAGAAAGTGGGTGACATGGAGTAGAACAGCAGGTTAAGAGCAGAACACTAGGTTAATTTGAATAATATTTATGTAAAACGCAGTACAATGGTTTAAGGGGGTGGGTGACAAAGAATAATGCGCCAGAAATGGCGTTCAAAAGCATGTGAAATTCGGAAAGTGTACCAGAAAATGGTGGGACGGCATAACTAATTACTTAATTTGGTATCAAAGCCGGTGCAACAGTTTAAAGAAATGGGGGTGACATGGAAAACCACTTGACAGAACAATGGGTTAAGTGCCGACAGAGGGACGAACGTTAGGTTAAGACATCCACAGTGCAGTGCCAAACATCAGGTTATGCAACATGTTTGCTCCATGTAAATACTTCTTACAAGACCTACATGTTTCCAAACGGCAGAGAATGATGAGCAAGAGAAATGCAGCCCGCACAAACCTAAATTCTTATAAATAAACAATATACCCTTGAATTTCCTGTTATGAGATCCTTCCTCTCCACCAAAGAGCCACGAATTTCCATATATTCCATACACTTCCTTGAATCCCCTAAATTGTTTAAATAAACAATATTCCATACATTCTCTAAATTGTTTAAACAATATTCCATACACAGCAGTCAGTTTCCAGACTAATTCTGTAACTAAATAAATAAACTATATTCCATACACTGCCATAAATAATGAAGTAAAATTCATACATTGTCTAAGGTGTTTAAACAATATTCCACACACTGCAACTGAATTCCCTCCAAATGACCGATCAACTGAGTCTCTTTCCTGTCAAATTCCAGGAGGGTGGGAGAGGAGTGGGTTTACCAGAGGGGGATAGGTTAATTAATTGATAAATTTAATTAAGTAGTAAATCAAATTGATAAGAGTGAGATGGGCTATTCCAATAACTCAGACCTGAAAGTGTACCTGTAGCAGGGAGGGTGGAGGTTTCCTGAGAGGATGGTGGAACAATAGGTTAAGTGCCTCTCAATCATTAGGAAGGATTCTTTTAGCACAACAATAGGTTAAGGACCTGTCAGTCAAAGAACAATTGGGTAATGACGTGTCAATCAATGGAGAACAATGGGTCTGCCCCCAAAGTGCATACCTGCCCCTGATTAGGCAACCCGCAATAACAAAATGCAGTGGCGTCCTTTTACACTACTACTAGTGTCGTCGTCTTCTCTCCTTCTGTCACGATCAAGGTTCTGTGGCTAACAGTCACAGATAATTTCCACACTTGCAAGTAAATTTTAGCACTGTTCTCGCACTGGTTTCTGCCTATTTCACTTCGGTATCCTGTTAGTGCCTACCGAGTTCGTTGTTTTCTACCAATCACTTTCACTGTTCAGTTTCCCTGCCGATGCATACCATATGTGGAGCGGCAGGTTAGTAGTAAGTAATAAGAAATATTGTTCACCATCTTCTACGAGCTCCTGAAAACTATTTTTGTGGTCAGCCAGAAAGCGATGGACAACATACTGACCATAGTTTCCAGACTGCAAGTCCACATTCTTGTCCTGCCCACTGAAAGAAATGTTTCTTCTCTCTATTTAATCAGCGTGATCAGAACTATGATTATAAATGAAAGTTTTCAGCTCTAACTGAATGATATATTTGATAAACTTTTACATACACAGCATTGTAATATTCCTGATGATAATAATAATATTGATGTGTCTATCATAAATATCACAGGTGACCTCTACGGTAAGTTCTCAATAAATGGTCTATCGCCCTCACTTCTGACAATCTAAGTTAATTGCTCGCCACAAAAGTGGAAAATAATCTGACCACTTGCCACACGGTCTTGTTAATGTTATGAGCGGCACACAGTCACTTCCATGAAATCTAAGAGATCCAGGACGGCGTGCAGTCCTCGCGAATTCACATCCTATTATTACTGAAAACATGGGTTTAGTAACGGCCTGGTTGTGATGACATCCGAGGTAGTGCGTAAGCCGGCGACTGATGGATACAGACCGTATGGTAGCTGGGTGTGAAGTGGGGTGAAGTGAAGTAAAGTGAACTGAAGTTGTAGCAGCAGCAGCAGCAGCAGCAGCATGACAGAGCTGCTGCTGCATGACAGAGACAGATGGTTCCCCGTTGCCTGGTGGAGTTCAAGCTTGTGAGCTATGCCACCAAACTGACGATAGAGGCGGTATGAGCCTGGCATCTTGATGGTGTCCTAACAGTTGGCGTGAATGGTTTCGTCCAGGTTTACTTGAGACTTAGCCGTAACAAAGCAGGTGAGAACATCTGGTAGCAGTGAGACCCATTGGCCCAGGATGCGGACAAGTCGATTTGTTGACTGGGCAGTCATTTTGTAGAAGAGCCGAGCAGCCTACTGGAACCTGTCTCTGGTGGCAGGTATACTGGAGACCCAAATGGGGTTGGTTGATGGATAGTCCCGAGGCAGATGTAATGACAGCCACAGAGCCCAGTTCTGGAGCTGTTGTAGGTGGCCAAAGTGAGACCCCGCTGCAATGCCCAAAACCACGTCAGTGTAGTCGAAGACTGTTCAGATGAACGTGATGTAAGGTGCCACACCTAGTTCTGGAGGGAGTGCCATGGATGGGTTTAGGAATGGGTACAGTTGGGTCAGTCGACCCCTGGCTTTCGGACGTTGTCGTTGTGCTGTCTCCATGTTAGCCTCCTGTCCAACGTTACCCCAGGTATTTCGCTGTAGTGCCCAAGGTACTGCGGTTCCCATGATTGTAATCCGTGGAGGGTTAGCTGGCACGTGCTTCTTGGTGATGAGGAGAATTTTCTTCTGAGCGCCATTGAAGCTAAGTCGCCATCTCCTCGCCCACTGACTGATGGTGTCAGCCACTTCTTGCATTCGGAGATGTAGCAGTGCAGCGTTCATACCTGCAAATAGCGCCGTGTCATCAGCATAGAGGGCGAGGAGCACTCCGTCCATCTGAGGCATATCAGAGGTGTACAGAATATACAGTATGGGGCCAAGTACGGAGCCTTGGGGAACCCCAGGCTGACACAGTGGGGCTTCGACGGATGTTCAGTACCAAGTGAAGTCGTAGCCTCTCAGGCAGTATTTATGTATGGCCGCAGCCGACGGCCCAAGGGAACACCTACTGCCATCCGCTCCATGCCCCGATAGTAGCCTCTGAATAGCCGCTTTTGGAGACACATAATATTTTATAACACTGTTGTGTATTACTTTAGTACCTTCGCTAATTTGGATGAATGGAGTTAAGTAGGCTTACATCACCGAAAAAGATTTTGCTCCCCTACGTTTAAACTTTGCCATCTAAGGTTTTTAGAACGACACTGACAGATGGACATGATCTCTGAACTACAACTTTCAAGGATCTTGTATTGAGTGTTATTTACATCAAAGTCTTGAAAGTTGTTGTAACTCTCATTTCGTTAGTTTCATCAGGTACTGTAACCAAAACTTTCTGCCATAATATATATGATACTTAACCTACTACAAATAAGAACATTTCTGTTCCAAATTTAGTTTTCCGTAAATTACTAGAAAACTACACTACTGGCCATTAAAATTGCTACACCAAGAAGAAATGCAGGTGATAAACGGGTATTCATTGAACAAATATATCATACTAGAACTGACATGTGATTACATTTTCACGCAATTTGGGTGCATAGATCCTGAGAAATCAGTACCCACAACAACCACCTCTGGCCGTAATAACGGCCTTGATACGCCTGGGCATTGAGTCAAACAGAGCTTGGATGGCGTGTACAGGTACAGCTGTCCATGCAGCTTCAACACGATACCACAGTTCATCAAGAGTAGTGATTGGCGTATTGTGACGAGCCAGTTGCTCGGCCACCATTGACCAGACGTTTTCAATTGGTGAGAGATCTGGAGAATGTGCTGGCCAGGGCAGCAGTAGAACATTTTCTTTATCCAGAAAGGCCCGTACAGGACCTGCAACACGCGGTCGTGCATTATCCTGCTGAAATGTAGGGTTCCGCAGGGATCGAATGAAGGGTAGAGCCACGGGGCGTAACACATCTGAAATGTAACATCCACTGTTCAAAGTGCCGTCAGTGCGAACAAGAGGTGGCCGAGACGTGTAACCAATGCCACCCCATACAATCACTCCGGGTGATACGCCAGTATGGCAATGACGAATACACGCTTCCAATGTGAGTTCACCGCGATGTCGTCAAACACGGATGCGGCCATCATGATGCTGTAAACAGAACCTGGATTCATCCGAAAAAATGACTTTTTGTCATTCGTGGACCCAGGTTCGTCGTTGAGTACACCATCGCAGGCGCTCCTGTCTGTGATGCAGCGTCAAGGGTAACCACTGCCATGGTCTCCGAGCTGATAATAGTCCATACTGCTGCAAACGTCGTCGAACTGTTCGTGCAGATGGTTGTTGTCTTTCAAACGTCCCCATCTGTTGACTCAGGGTATCGAGACGTAGCTGCACGATCCGTTGCAGCCATGCGGATAAGATGCCTGTCATCTCGACAGCTAGTGATACGAGGCCGTTGGGATCCAGCACGGCGTTCCGTATTACCCTCCTGAACCCACCGATTCCATATTCTGCTAACAGTCATTGGATCTCGACCAACGCGAGCAGCAATGTCGCGATACGATAAACCACAATCGCGATAGGCCACAATCCGACCTTTATCAAAGTCGGAAAAGTGGTGGTACGCATTTCTCCTCCTCACACGAGGCATCACAACAACGTTTCACCAGGCAACGCCGGTCAACTGCTGTTTGTGTATGAGAAATCGGTTGGAAACTTTCCTTATGTCAGCACGTTGTAGGTGTCGCCACGGACGCCAACCTTGTGTGACTGCTCTGAAAAGCTAATCATTTGCATATCACAGCATCTTCTTCCTGTCGGTTAAATTTCGCGTCTGTAGCGCGTCATCTTCGTGGTGTAGCAATTTTAATGGCCAGTAGTGTATTAGAGGTAGCTGAATGGGGGTCTCATAGTTAAGGTTTTTTTTATGAACAGAAGCTTCATACGAATTTTTGATTTTCTAGCTTTATTATTAAGCGCAACTTATTTTTTTCTTAAAACGATATATTTAGGAAAAATATTCATCTAATCACTCTGAGATTCGATATTTTCACATTAATATACTGAAGCATATGTTGACAAAATACGGAGAATTTACTTTAATTTTTATTTTCATCCTTAGATTACGGTGCAATACTTCTATGCTACACACTGACGCATTATGGTGACGTGGCGCTAGTAGCAGTGATCTGGGATAAGTCCCGGCACACTCGCTCGCCTCTGTATCTCCCAAATGATGAAACGCTCGTTTCGCCACAGTATATCCTACAGGAGTCGTGAATTCCTGTTCAATAGGCTACAGACCAATCGACTACCACTTTCTTCACGTGAGGCAACGAGCGCTGCTGGCAGGGGGTCTCAAATTTATTGAGTATTTGTAGAATTCCAGAAACCTTTCGCCACCGTTCCTCCTAAGCAGATTCATATCAACATTGTTCCCATGCAGCCTCAAATCAAACAGTGTACGTAAGGAGTATCTTTTCAGATCTGCAATGGGATTCGTGATTTCCTGTTTGATAAGCCACAGATCAAACAATCAGCTCTTTCATCACGCGAAGTAATGAATGCTACTGACAGAGGGTCTCAAATTAATTGAATACGTCTAAATTTCCTCAAGGCTTTCGACACAGCTCCTCCCAAGCACTTCCAAATCAAACTGTATACCTAAGGAGTATGGTCTCATATGTGTAGCAAGATTCGTGATTTTCCGTTTCATAGGCAACAGCTCAATCAACTAGCTCATTCTTCACATGAAGTAATGAGTGCTACTGACAGGGGGTCTCCAATTGATTGCATATTTCTAGAGTTCCAGAAGGCTTTCGACACCGTTCCTCCCCAGTAGATTCAAGTCAAACTGTGTACCTAATGAATATCGTTTCAGATGTGCAACAGGATTCGTGATTTCCTGTTAGATAGGCAACAGATAACTCAAATAGCTCTTTCTCCACGTGAACACCCTCTCAGTGCTACTGAGAGGGTGTTTCAAACTTATTGCATATTTTGAGGTCCCCAGGCTTTCTACACCATTTTTCCCAAGCAGCTTCAGATCAAACTGTGTACTTAATGAGTATCGTTTCAGATGTGCAAGGGGATTGGTGCTTTCGTGTTTGATAGACCACAGATGAATGAATTAGCTCTTACATCATGAAGTAATGAGTGTTACTGCCAGAGGTTCTAAAATTTTTTCATATTTCTAAATTTCCGGAAGACTTTCAACACCACTCCTTTCAAGCTGGTACAGATCAGACTGTTACAGTCTGTCATTTCAGATGGGTAACAGAATTCGTGATTTCCTGTTCGACAGACCACAGATTAGTCGGGTACCTCTTACATCACGTTAAGTCATGAGTGTTACTGTCAGGGGGTCTCAAATTTTTTGAATATTTTTAGATCCCAAGAAGACTTTCGACACCGTTCCTCCCCAGCAGCTTCAAATCAAACTGTGTAACGAAGCAGTCCTGATTTCCTGGTTCTTAGGCCACAGACCAAACAGCGATCACTTTGTTCACGTGAAGTTATGACTGCTACTGGCAGGGGGTCTCAAATTTGTTGCATATTTCTTAATTCTCGCTAGGCTTTCAACACCACTCCGCTCAAGCAGCTTCTAATCAAACTGTGCACATAAGGTGAATCGTTATAAAAACGCTCAACAGGCTCCGTGATTTCCTGTTTGATACGCCACTGATCAACCAACTAACTCCTTCTTCACATCAGGTTTACGCTAATACTGAGAGGGGTCTCATATTTATTGCATGTTTCTAAATTCCAGAAGGTTTCCGTCACCACTCTTCCCAAGCAGCATCAAATCAAACTGTGTACCGAAGGAGTATAGTTTTAGATGTGGAACAGGATTCGTTATTTCCTGTTTGATCAGCCATAGATCAACCAACTAACTGTTTGTTCACATGAAGTTATGACTGCTACTGGCAAGGGGTCTCATACTTATTATATATTTCTTAATTTCCAGAAGGCTTTTGACACCGTTCATCCCAAGCAGATTCAATCAAACTTCATACCAAAGGAGTACCGATTCAGATGTGCAACAGCATTCACGACCTGATGTTTGAAAGGCCACAGATCAAACAACTAGCTCCCTCTTTTTGTGCAGTGACGAGTGCTACTGACAGGGGGTCTCAAATTTGTTTCATATTTCTAAATTTCCAGATGGCTTTCGTCACCACTGTTCCCAAGAATCTTCAAATCAGTTTGTTTAGCTAAGGAATATCGTTTCAGACGTGCAAGAGGATCGTGATTTCGTGTTTGACAGGCCAGATACCAGTTGGAGGACAAAGAGGGAGCTGGTGCATATTGCTAGTGCGGGCCCGGCCGGAGTGACCGAGCGGTTCTAGGCGCTACAGTCTGGAACCGCGCGACCGCTACGGTCGCAGGTTCGAATCCTGCCTCGGGCGTGGATGTGTGTGATGTCCTTAGGTGAGTTTGGTTTAAGTAGTTCTAAGTTCTAGGGGACTGATGACCATAGCAGTCAAGTCCCATAGTGCTCAGAGCCATTTTTGCTAGTTCGGGGTGCCTACATCAGGGGCAAGCATGCACTCAGGGGCAAGCCTATTGCTCTCCTTTGACTGACAGGTAATGGCCAACTGAGGATAATTTATCCTTCTGATTGACAGGTTCTTAACCTATTGTTCCTCTGCCCTTCCCTCTGCACCTCTTCCACAACCCTTCAGGAAACCTCTAACCCACGCCCTCCCCCTTCCTGATACAGGTACACTTTCAGGTCTGAGTTATTCAAACATCCTCCTCTCATTCTTATCAATTTTATTGACTACTTAATTAAATTGATCAATTAATTAACCCCTCCCCGGTAAACCCCCTCCCCTCCTCTAGCTGGAAATTGGTGGCTCTGTGTTGGAGAGGAAGGATCTCATGACAGGAAATTCATGGCTATATTGTTAAAAATACAGTTATTGTGGATTGATTTCTCTTGCTCATTATTCTCTGCTTTTTGGGAAGATGCAGGTCTTGTAAGAAGTAATTAAATTGAATGCCTTTCTTTTTATTCTGAACAACAAGGAATACCATTATGTAACACCTACCACATGTAATTACACACTTAAAAATCTTTCGATCGCGAAGAATGCCCCATGCACTGGACTGCACAGAACGCCGTCGCACACGCTACCAGAAGTCAGGGTGCACCAGTGGCCCCAACAAAGTGACGACACGGCCTTCAGCTGCCGAGCCACTCGCAGGCGTCCATTCGGGTCCTGCAACTGACAGATTGAATGTGACACTAATTCTCAAACAAAAGCATGAGGCGGCAGCATCCCTTTCATACTTGACATCTGAGAAATTCCTGTCGAAACACATGTTTACCTAGCCACTGTGGCTGACACATCGCCTTTGTACCTCTGAGTCCAGCGCCGATTGAGATGTTTGCCTAGCAACTCATCCTCGCGGGCACAGCTAAAATGTTGTTAGTGTTATACTGATGTTTCATGTCTATGTAAGTAACAGCCAAGTCTCCCTCTGGATGTGCCACAGAAATCTTCTGCAATGCTTTCAGAACTGTTTACAAAAATATCCCATAATAAAACAGGAAGCATTTATCCTAGCGATTCTAATGGGATAACCTGTCCATTACATATCAACCCTTCCCAGAAATCGTACAGTGTCCCAGAAATAGTAAATGGGTCCTTTTGTTGTTGTAGGACCTTTTGTAATGTCTCAGCTTGTCTGCATGGAAACTCTTATTCCAAAAGGACCTGTTTACGACAACAGCCCAGAATAACACAGAATACATTCTTCCTGATGGTCCTGATAAGGCACCTCATCCATCGCATGTTATCCTTCCTGGCAATCGCAACGTCCTGCTTTCAACATACGTCTCAGAAACGGTAAACGCTCGCTCATGCTCTCCCCGTTAAAAGCCTTTATCATGTCTGTACATGCTTGCAAAAACACAGTTACTCATAAAATCATGCTTGTTGTTTGCAAAAAGAGCACTGTATAAGCACAGATGGGAAAATTAGAACAATTACGCAAACAGAATTCGAGGCACTGTGCCATAGAAGAGAAAAATCGCTGGAATTTTCAGTGTCCTACAACTGCTGATCTGTAGGTGTCATAATGCCACACTGGCGGATGAGGCACAGCATCTGCCAGAGATGAAATGGTCTGCTTCAACTTGCCTTTGAACAAAGAAGATATCATGTTACTCTCGGAACTTTCCATAGATACCTTTCCTCCATCCATTTCGAACCAGCCTGTAGAGACCCCTATATCCCACACAAAGGATGTCTTGTGAATGAATGGAGCCTTCTGATTGGCTCTTACTGAATTTACCTGCCAAACTGCTGCTGCTGGTGGTGTGGGAGCACAGTTCGCCATTTATTTCTGCGGACAAGACTTTCAGTGGCAAAAGTATTTTGTACAGATCGCCATACCGCACTGACAATTAAACCCTGCAAAAATGGTCTACACATCAAGAAATACGGAAAGACACTTCGTCAATTACACTGCTCTGCTACTGTTGAGGAAACATTGTTTCAGTATGAAGCCAATCTCCAACCCGACTATATCACCACATACCATATCGATGCAGTAAACACACAATTCGCATCCTGCATCATACAAAATCACCACCTCTGCATTCTGCATATAGCTATCAACCACCTGACACTCATACATAAACAACAAATACAGACAGCATAAGCTCATGCACTGTATATACCTCCTTGCAGCACTAGATATTTCCCACGAAGTTGGGTGGTCATCCACTGCAGCCGACAGTCACAAGTAATCTGCCCCAAAACACACACTGGCTCGACACGTGACCAGAGCAGCGTCAGTGGACCGAGGTCACTATCAGCACTGTTGTATAAAGGCTGGGTCTGTTTCCCTCAGCACAAAGACGTTACTGTTTCTGACCCGACCTCCTTGCTTGCTTGGTTTCTACACCCATCTGCAGATTCCGGGATTACAAGAACGTAAGTATTTTCACACTGTTTGCTAGAATATCATACCATTTACGCAATACTTCTCGATATCAAGCACATACCAATATCGCTTGCGTAACAGTATCGCTTGAACAGTATAATTCCGAAGATATAGCCTGGTGATTATTTCTGTAGAAACCCGAAACTTTAGCGAGGTGCAGCTAGGTGGAACGTGCTGTAAACCAAAGAGAACGAGAGACTTACCTCGTGTACGAAGACCGTTATGCCAAAAGTCGAAAAGAATAGCGATAACTGATACTTCCACTATCGAATACCGTTGTCGGTGATAAACATATTCCAAGTAATCCTTATAATTTACAAAGTCAAGTTTCTCATGTCTAGAGGACAAGCAAACGGGTCTTCCACCCATCTTTTACTCACTAGATGCACACATCACACACCACAATCGATGTCCCCTCAACCAAATAAAGACGGGAAATGTGCAGAAGCAGTCAACCGGACAGTTTACATGGGAGGTAATTATCCTCCAGCACAAACACACGTCCATATTGAATCTTCGCAAATTTCCATGGAAAACACACGTGATCACGAAAGCTGTCCAACACATGCTGAGTATTAGTTCGCTATTCAGCCATCTAGAGGGCGACATGGTTAGGTCAGCTATATTCCTGTACCTCCACCAGCCTTTCCATTCAGACAGCTCCTGCTGTAAGCCAGAAACATGAATAGTTACCGCCACAGGTCACCGCCGTGCATGCGCCACACACCTCCCGACAGAATCGCCCTAGGAAATCGGCCACATATATATTTGATCGCTGTACTTACAATTAAATGTTACGATTGCAGCCTCAATCGTACAACATTCGACAATGAGCAAAATATTGGAAATTCCCCCTCGCAACGACTGTGGCTCTGGAAATAGAAATATCTGTACCACTCTTATGACTTGACATAATTTTTTCAAGTAAAAAAAAATCTTTCATTCTGTTTGCAGCTATCGCAGTTTGCCACATGAAATCGCTACCTACTGGTACGACAGCACATATCCATTTTCTTTGCATATGACGGAACACACACACATACTTTATAAGCCTGATGCTCAAGGCCAATCTATCTTGCATCCACTACTACTAAGTATAATACTTCGCTAATAACTGAATGCTGGCGATATGAAGCAGTACTTAGTAAAAATCAGCGATGGGTTAATGTGTCTCATAATTTTTTCTTGCAAGTGGTACCACTGTGTACTAGAAATAGAATCGTAATCGTCTTTCAAGCTGCCAGATGTTAAAAACACGATAGCAATATTATGTTCCTGTCACAATCGGTCTTGGTTCTATAGGTTCTCACAATTATCGCTAACGATATCCATGTTAAAAACTATACAAGCCTTATAAATCGAGGTATGGCATTACCTCCGAATGAAATGGTTTTTCCGCACAAACACCATGACTGAATATAGATGGTGATCGCTGGAGTGTGTATTAACAGACAGAAAAAGCGGTTACACGTCGCCGATGGTGTAAGCTCGTAATAAAATTACAGAATTTAGAAAGTGATTTGGCTAAGGAACGTCGTATGCTGACACCGCTAGATATTTCTCCAGTATTATTAACGCATTCTGTCTCGATTCCACGTCAGAGGTTCCGTGACATATGCACTGGGTTATAAGCAATGGCTGAATGAGAATGATCACGTACAGTAGATGGTGTGCTGATTGAGGTCATAAGAAATGTACACAGCCTTTTCAGATTTCTAGTGTTATGCTTTCCGGTTGAAATGCTATCTACGAATTGGATTCAAGTCTTTCCATTCAAATATGTACCTGCGTTGGATCCTATGGAGAACTCTTTTAATGATTACAGCCACTAGTGACTCATATTCGTGACACACTCATATCTCGAAGAAAGTCACCTTTTTCGAACCTATCTGCTACAGTAAAATTCCGATATGGTTTTAGACAGTCTTTATGCATCTTCCAACGGCTCCTCAGACACTGCCCTGCAATCCCCCAAATTTCTATCATCGTTATTCTTTACCATCCAACAGAGAAAAAATACGAATTATAAAAGCTCCGCTAACTTCATCCAATAGACAACTTCATAAGGTTTTCAGAGCATCTCTCTCTCTCTCTCTCTCTCTCTCTCTCTTATGATATATTGAAAACAAATACAAATGGCATCGAGCATATGTGGTGATCCTATTAAATACACAGGTATTAATCCATTGCACAGACCAGTGTAAAGTGTCACCACGCATACTGTAGGAGGAGGAGGACAATATGGCACAGATTATCATTTGCAAGTGAGACTCCCTGTGATCCTGTGTTTGAGGCATTGTTTTTTTCTGCTGTAACACACTTTGTACATTGCTGTACATTTTGTTTTTTCTGCCATGACTTCGAGGGCTGTGTCAGGTTCTAAAATGACATTAACACGTTTCCATCCATTGCTTCTCACTGAAAACTAGACTTCGTACGTTGTAAATCATGTTGTTCCTGCTGCTACCACAAAACACACACACACACACACACACACACACACACACACACACACACACACACACACACACACACACACACACACACACACAACACTGGTTGATTGAAATAAAAGTCAGCCACAATATAAGGAAACTGGAAGAGTTTTGCGGCCTTGTGGAACGTTTCCAAACTGCTATCTGAAGATGATTCATGGCCTGTACATTTAAACTCATCTGTCACAGTGACAGGATAACTGATGGCTCAGTGTTCCATTTCGATTGATTCCTCATACAGCAGTCATACACACGATCACTGTTTCAGTGCTAACCATTCACAGAAGGTGTTGTCCCTCCTCCAACACTCTTTCACCATATCAAACAAGCGATATCAGTCAGTCATTATGTGGTAATCGACTGTGTACCAGTGAACGGATGGGACAGGAAAGCTACTGTTTATGTACTGTAATGATAAGCATCACAGTCAATAGTGTGAACAGTTTTAGTAAATTTACCGTAATTTCAACACCGACCAGTGACGCGACACTATGCTTCCCAGTTTCAGAATCATTGCTAAACCACCCCTCCTCTACTTTGAGACTACCACTGCGAATGTAGATAGATGACTGTGCAGTATGTCCCTTCATTGTTAATTCGCGAACATACATATCAAAGTATACCACACAGCGATCTACCTATATCTAGCACTTCTAGCATGGTGCGTAATTTACTATCTTCCTCTATGCGGATGGAAGTCACAGGGCATTCCCACATTCTTAGGATAAAGTTAGGGACTAAAAGAGCTTCTTGCACTGTCTTTGACCAGTCCCCCCTGCACCACTGTCACCGATTTAATCTGCAGCTGACCAGAAGTAGACCACAACATTCCGCGTCTCGTGAATGAATGGAGTGTACTGAGTCCGTAACCGCCGTTCTGCACCCATCCAAGTGCACAATATTCTTCCAGATGCACGCATGTCGAGGAGGTTAGCACCCCGTATTGGTGTATAGTAGTAGATATGAAAGTATTGTGATATAATAGCAGACAGTTAAGACGAACAAGAAATGAGCGGTTTTTTTTGTGCATGATGAACCTTCAGACGGACGGAGTTAGAAGCATTTTACGTAAATCAACTGAGCTATCAGTTCTAAAGTATTGTTCTAGTGTCTAGGATCAGTACCAAGAGAGCACATTATTACATGCACCCCTAAGGCTACACTGTTCTGCACTTAAAACAGGCTATAATGTTAGACCGTTGCAGTTTCCGACCTATTTGTCATGTAGAATGCAATGCTGTTAATATTCCAGTGTAAGAAATGTATTTCCATGCCAGCGGCCTTGCCATAGTGGTAACACCAGTTCTCCTCATATCACCGAAGTTAAGCACTGTCGGGCAGGGCTACTAGCACTTGGATGGTCGAGCACTGTTGACAAGTGGGGTGCACACAGCCCTTCCGAGGCAAACTGAGGAGCTACTTGATTGAGAAGTAGCGGCTGCAGTCTTATACTGACATACGGCCGGGAAGCAGCATGCTGACCCCATGCCCCTCCATATCGACATCCAGCGACGCCTGTGGGCTGAGGGTTACACGGCAGCCGGTCGGAACTGTTGGGCCTTTATGGCCTGTTCAGACGGAGTTTAAGAAATATATTTCCAGCACACGACATACACCCTTCTTGCAGATTTCTGTACGATATACTATAATGACAAATTGTAAAATAAAAAATTACTTCCTTAATACATCGATTCTGTGTGATACATGAACAATATAGCCTTCCAGAGGTGTATAGCGTCCTCTGTTCACATCCGATCATCGTTCAGAAACTACACTATGCTCGCATCAGTCGTACAGAAAATGATCATTATTAACGGAAAATAACGCCTACAAGTAAACAGATAAAAGCATAGCAGAGGTTTCTCAATTGTGAAATTACACGTCATACCGCCACTAAGTCTGTAAACAGGACATCTGCCAATCAGATGTACAGGGTGTTACAAAAAGGTACGGCCAGACTTTAAGGAAACATTCCTTACACACAAAGAAAGACACTATGATATGTGGACATGTGTCCGGAAACCCTTACTTTCCATGTTGGACCTCATTTTATTACTTCTCTTCAAATCACGTTAATCATGGAATGGAAACACACAGCAACAGAACGTACCAGCGTGACTTCAAACACTTTGTTACAGGAAATGTTCAAAATGTCCTCCGTCAGCGAGGATACATGCATCCACCCTCCGTCGCATGGCATCCCTGATGCGCTGATGCAGCCCTGGAGAATGTGGAGAATGGTGTATTGTATCACAGCCGTCCACAATACGAGCACGAAGAGTCTCTACATTTGGTACCGGGCTTGCGTAGACAAGAGCTTTCAAATGCCCCCATAAATGAAAGTCAAGAGGGTTGAGGTCAGGAGAGCGTGGAGGCCATGGAATTGGTCCACCTCTACCAATCCATCGGTCACCGAATCTGTTGTTGAGAAGCGTACGAACACTTCGACTGAAATGTGCAGGAGCTCCATCGTGCATGAACCACATGTTGTGTCGTACTTGTAAAGGCACATGTTCTAACAGCACAGGTAGAGTATCCCGTATGAAATCATGATAACGTGCTCCACTGAGCGTAGGTGGAAGAACATGGGGCCCAATCAAGACATCACCAACAATGCCTGCCCAAACGTTCACAGAAAATCTGTGTTGATGACGTGATTGCACAATTGCGTACGGATTCTCGTCAGCCCACACATGTTGATTGTGAAAATTTACAATTTGATCACGTTGGAATGAAGCCTCATCCGTAAAGAGAACATTTGCACTGAAATGAGGATTGACACATTGTTGGATGAACCATTCGCAGAAGTGTACCCATGGGGGCCAATCAGCTGCTGATAGTGCCTGCACACGGTGTACATGGTACGGAAACAACTGGTTCTCCCGTAGCACTCTCCATACAGTGACATGGTCAACGTTACCTTGTACAGCAGCAACTTCTCTGACGCTGAAATTAGGGTTATCGTCAACTGCACGAAGAATTGCCTCGTCCATTGCAGGTGTCCTCGTCGTTCTAGGTCTTCCCCAGTCGCGAGTCATAGGCTGGAATGTTCCGTGCTCCCTAAGACGCCGATGAATTGCTTCGAACGTCTTCCTGTCGGGACATCCTCGTTCTGGAAATCTGTCTCGATACAAACGTACCGCGCCACGGCTATTGCCCCGTGCTAATCCATACATCAAATGGGCATCTGCCAACTCCGCATTTGTAAACATTGCACTGACTGCAAAACCACGTTCGTGATGAACACTAACCTGTTGATGCTACGTACTGATGTGCTTGATGCTAGTACTGTAGAGCAATGAGTCGCATGTCAACACAAGCACCGAAGTCAACATTACCTTCCTTCAATTGGGCCAACTGGCGGTGAATCGAGGAAGTACAGTACATACTGACGAAACTAAAATGATCTCTAACATGGAAATTAAGCGTTTCCGGACACATGTCCACATAACATCTTTTCTTTATTTGTGTGTGAGGAATGTTTCCCGAAAGTTTGGCCGTACCTTTTTGTAACAGCCTGTATACACGGGGATTGCAGTGCCTCACAAACACCTGTCGCTAACTTAGAATCACTTTAGTTATGAAACTGAAGTCTCGATTTTATATCCAAGATGCGACAGGGGAATGGAGTATATTGCATAAATCTTCGTTTGTTTAGAGGAATGTGTCGAAACAGGATGGTCATGTTTCATCACACACGAGATGGAAGTGCTATGATGACCGATAGGTCTGCTGCTAACGATCGCAAGTAGACACTGCTCTAAGTCACACATAGAACACATGGCTGTATACAAGTTGAACGCAGGCTGTCACACAACTGATGCATCCTGGCAGAACATCGGAAAAAAGGTCAAATGGCCTGCAGCAACATCTTCCTCTCTAGAATGCATCATCAGTCTACAATTAAGTCGTACCTCGTTACAACTCCATCTCAACTGATCACTCCATCAACCCTGAGTCATTCATTATCGCAGATTCAAGTAAGATTAAGGCAGATGGCTGTCTGTTTTTCCAGGAAAACATCAAAGACAGCAGTCAACTCGTGTGTATTACTATTATCCCAATAGACATGCAGTAGGATGCTGCCACAACGAAAAAAATCACTGTCAGCCTAGTTCCCCGTGCTTCCATATCAAAATTTCCTCGTTTTCCTCTTACTGTCACATACTCGTTCCCATGTACGGGAATTATTGTGTGAATAGAATGTACACCAACGAAGGGAAGATAGAAATGCTAATGTAAGTTAGCAGAACAGTAATTGCAATACTGTTTTCTTATGTATGGGTACATTTAGTTTAGTCTTTTTTAATACTGTTGTGTAGAGTAGACATACAGTAAAGGCTCTCCTTCCTACAAGCTGCATCGACATTACGTTTCTTTTCTTGTTGTTGTTGTTGTTGTTGAAGGTGGGCGAAATGCTATGCAGGCAGCGGAACTGTACAGAGAGCAATATCCTGACAAGAACCCACCTTCCCGATGGATGTTTTCTCGTCTTGTTGCAACGCTTCATGAAACGGGAAGTTTCAACCCGCGACAATGCAATCGTCGTAGCACTCGTACAGACGAAGCCGCTGAAGTTACTGTTCTCGCTTCCGTTGCTTTGAATCCACATGTGAGCACACGACAACTTGAACACGAGACTGGCATTCCTAAAACCAGTGTACATCGTATTCTTACAGGTCACCGGTTCCATCCTCATCATGTACACCTACATCAAGAATTGCAAGGGAATGATTTCCAGAATCGCGTACAGTTCTGTCAGTGGGCACAGCAGCAGATCCTCGCCAACCAGAACTTCTTCTCCAGTGTTCTATTTATCGATGAATGTTCCTTCTCAAACAAAGGACAGTAAATACAAGGAACATGCATTATTAGTTCAGCGGCAACACACGATGGCTTAGACAGGTGGAACATCAGCGTCAATGGAGAGTTAACGTCTGGTGTGGGATGCTTGATACTACAAGTATTGGCTCTTATTTCATCAACAGTAATGTAAACGGCACAGCGTATGCCAACTTCCTCAGACGAATTCTTCCTCCTCTTCTGGATGAAGTGTCGCTAAGAACCAGAATGCTTATGTGGTATCAACACGATGGATGTCCAGCACGTAATGCCTTGCATGTACATCGTATTCTGCACTGAAGAAATCCTGCTAGACGGATTGGTCGAAGAGGAACAGTTACTTGGCCTGCTAGACTTCTTGATTTAAACCTCTGGACTTTTTTCTTTCGGGATTCATTAAAGACGTTGTCTATCGTAATATTCCAACAACTCCAGAGGACATGCAGGAACGTATCATGCTTGCTTGTAACTCTCTTCAGCGGGTAACACTGGAAGCAGTGAATAATTCTTTCATTCAACGAGTGTACCAGTGTATCTGTGTCCAGGGTCACCACTTTGAGTACCTTTGAAAGTGCTGCTCCTGGTACAAGAGAGTCAAAGTCAACTTTGTGTTATGTTTTTCTTGGTTTTCATTTGTTTTCTGACAACTCCACCAATTGGACGACTTTTTGATCCCTGGCTCAAAGTCAGTGTTGTGTTATGTAATTAATAACGTTGTGTTTCAGTGAATGGTACACTGCGATACATTTTTGAATAGGTCTTTAGGAGAGGAAATGAATTACCGAATAAAAAATACAGGGTGCCATTTAAAAAGTCATACCACTGTTAATATCTTTGTAAAAAACAAAGCTACAACGAAGGCAATCATGCTGATTGATGTCCCCCTGATGGCTAAAGAACATTTGCTTGAAACATTTTGTAATTTGCATCTGAACAATCAGTTATTTAGGGTGGTCAAGATAAATGAGACACCCTGTAAATTAGACCTCTATATCGTGTTATGAAATAAAGTATTTTCGTTTTATCTTAATTTTTCTAAATAGTACAGCCCTTCGAAAAATGTGTATTTTGTAAATGACTCTTAAAACAATAGAGAACAAAAATAATATAACTAATAAACCAAAAGTACTGGAGACCTGGCAGATGTTTTGCATTGAAGCTCCCTCTTAGTGTGTTGAAATTTAGTTGACACCTGCACACTTATGAGCTTCCTTTAACTTATAAATTTAAGATGAAAATACGAAATTTAAGTTAATTTTTCCAGTTAATTTTTTTTCTAATTTTGAATGTCACTGAACACTACCTTTTCCATCATACTACCGGATACTACTGATGTAATTATAAACAGTGTCTTCTCTGCTCCAGATATCTGTGTTATGTAAATATTTATTACTAGAAATATATAAAATGGCATTTTTACGAGTTTTTACGATTTATTTACTCGAAATCCCTTTCCGAAAACTTTTGAGAATCACAAAAAATATTCTTTGGTTAATATGTTAGCAGCCAGTGCAAACACAGTGGGCAATATTTTTCTGTGCAAAGTGTTAAAAATTCTTCAAGATTCTGCATATTTCGCGTCACTGAATTTCTAGTATAAAACATGCATGTTGGTAACACTGTTTCCAGCGCTCTTCTGTTTATAACAAACGAGCGAGAACTTGCACATAAGCCATTCTGCGTCGAGTTTTGTGTTTGGTTTGAACTGTTTGCTAGATACAATGTCAGTGAGGAAATACAGTAGTGAAAGGGTGAGCTGTGTGGACTATGAAAAAGACACAAGAAGGTGGTGTTTCAAAAAAGTGAAAAACACTTCAAAGTTGTTGGAAATCTGTCAGAGGTATTACAGAAATATCTTGGTGCTCAAGTAAAGGTAATAGCATTACATCTATTGTACAGGAATTGCTACACTCGCTACAAGAAGAAATTTAGCGACAACCCACGTCAACGATCACCATCATCCGAATGTGAAACTCAAGAAGACAGTGCAGACGTTTATATTCCTGGGTGTGAAGTTGATCCATTGAATGTTAGCATTTCTGCTGTAGTCCCTACTATATACCTCTTAAACGTCGAGGAAAGGAAAGAAGCACAAGAAGAAAGCAGGATGTAAAAAGAAAAGTCGAAGAAATAGAAACAAGTTTTACACAAGCAACATCTTCAAAACTTTGTAAAGTTTATAATATAGACACACTTGATGCAGAACCTGAAGATACTGATATGTGCACGTAACGTGATGTGTGGTTTCAAAACCTAATTAGGCCTACTGCTATCTCAGCAGCCACCTACACTGATACCAGGTAGCTACTTTAAGCAGCAGATACAGAAATACATAACTTACTCGCTTCCTCACATTATTTGATTTCAGAAGCTCGCAAAATAAAGAATACGAAAGGTATTTGGGCATGCCCAGATTCTTACTTTTGGGCATCCGTCGCAAGATGATGTACTTACTGTTGCTCTGGAATATTACCTATGTGATAACAGAGACTGTACCAGGCAAAGTCGTAACCAGGCTGACATTATCTCTGTTAGTGAAAATGGTGAAAAATTTAAAAAGGTAAAAAGATACATAACAAGATCAATAAGAGAAGCATATCTCCCAATGAAAAAGGAGAACTCGAATATAAAAATTAATCTCACAAAATTCTACACCTTACGACCAAAATGGGTAAAATGCCAGCAAGTGAAGGAAGCATGCACATGTATTTACTGCACTAAATTGAAACTTGTTTTCTTCGCCATAAACTGTGTCACAGGAAACAAGTACATAAGATTGACCTGATGCTTTTGTGTACATGTCAAGAGCTGCAAGATAAATGTTGGCTCTAGGAGTGTGTAATGTGTCCTGGTGCTGAAGTGATGACTGTTGAAGCATTACACCTTCAGAAAACTGACAATGACATAACCTATGCATTGTGCGAGGGAGGGGAATTGGTGAAGAAGAAAATAGAGCCAGAGAAATTTCTTACAGAGGTTAGGCATTGGGTCATGAAAGGAATAGCTCACCATCATATCCAGAGGATACAGAGACACGCCATAGCAGAAGTAAACTCAGCCACATCTCAGAACACTGACACATCAGTTCTCAATTCGGCTTTTCTGAGAACTGGTCTGTTCCGTTGCAGAACGAAATTCAAAGTTTCCATTGGCACACATCACAGGTATCAATATTCACACGTTTTACTCACTTCATTGGAACATCACACTGTTTTGCTATTGTCAGTGATGATCTCATTCGTGACAGTGGACATGCATATTACATTGTCAGCATGATAATTGATGACATAGCATCTAGAGGCCACGCATTTCCTAAGTATGTGTATGCAACTGTTGGTGCAGAATCTCATTTTAAAAACTGCTTTCAGGTTTATGAGCTGATTCAACACTGTGGTACAGGAATTAAGACAAAAAATTGATATTTTCAGCAACAGGTCATGGAAAAAGTGCATGTGATGGGGTAGGAGGTCTCTGCAAACATCTTGCAACAAGATTCAATGTCAGTATTAGTAAGAAACATAAAACTCGTAATATTTAATGAAAGAACATTAAGGAAAATCCATTTAAAAAAGAGAGAAGAGTGGTCTGCTATGAAGCCTGTGGTAGGAATTCAATCAAGTCACTACTGGGTTGCATCCCAGAGTGGCGCATAAATTGCAAGAACAGTTCTCCATGAAATGCAGAGACCACAGTATACATTAGAAGACTTCGTAGTCAGCCACTTAATTTCTTGTTTGTATGACATTCAGTGGTGGGTGGGACAGATAATAAGTGTCTCATGAGCTGCAAGATATAACTGTCTCCCTTATGACACCTCATGGTTCTGCTAATGCTTTCAAATGGCTGCCATCAAAAGATCAGTGTGCAGTTCCCATTATCTAAATACTGATCTTGTGGGATCTCCTTGCCTATGTGCAAATTCAGCTCAGCTATAAAAGTTCAATGAGAAGAAGATGGGGGGGAAAAAAACAAATGAAATCTCTTCAACAGTGCAGTGTTGATTGTTACACTGTAGGCAATTTTAATTCATGGAAAGTCATGAAGAAGTAAACCCATGACAGAAGCCAATAATAATTCATGGATAATGTCATAAAAAGAAAAATGGGTATAAATATTCTATGTATCTTATTTTTGTTATAAAATTTTTGAACAAAATTATGAACTGTTTTCTCGCTCACTTATAATGTTTTAAAGTTATTATTTTGATTCATAAACACCGGTTTTGCATGACATTTACTGAGAATCAGCGATCAATTTAAATATTTAAGTATCCATCATTTTTTGACCTTTTGAGACCTAGAAAATTTCTCACATTTTCTACAGACACATGTTGCCCACTCTGATTGTATACTCCCTAAGTACAATGACGAACTAACGTACCATACAATTTTTAGAACATTTAGGATGGGGGTTCTGGAGAATAATTTGTAAATTATCACTTTTCGTTTCTTTATTGCAATTTCGCAATTTTCCCTTTCGTTACGACATTTTCACAAATACTCTCATTTAGAGAGGTCTGTAGCGTTTTAACAAATCATCAAAATGCTGTAGTTTTGGAGAGGTATCATGTGGAACTTCGACATCTATTTTTTCGGCAAATTTTGAAATAGTAATGTGACACATTCGCTCTTGACCTGTATGATTTGAGTTGAAATCGCCCAATACTGACATGTTTTGAGACTGGCTCTTCACTGCCCAAGAATTAATGTGAGAATTTTTCTTGAAATGTACTTATACTATAGGCAGTGCATAAATGACTTGTATACCGAGACACATTACTTGCAGGAACTACTGCAGAGAGATACCAAATTTGCCTGGAACAAGGCGCAATAAAGGTCTTTCCTTGTCCTTAAGGAGGTGCTAAGATCTCCAGTACTAGCATTATATGGCGAGAATGACAAGACAGGATTTTACAGTGATGTTATTGGATTTGGAATAAGAGCAGTTCTACTACAAATTCACGCAGGTGCTAAGAAGACGTAGCTTATGCTTCCAGAGTACTTGCAAAGTCTGAGATGAACTACTCTACAGCAAAGAAAGAGTATTTTGCAGTTGTCTGAACTATCAACAAGTTCCAGCTGTATGTAATTAGCAAACCATTTAGTTTTGTGATCATTCTTTATGCTGGATGACTAGCTTGAAGGGTCCATCAGGTCGACTGGTGAGACATGCACTTATAGCTCTTCTGTCCTAGGTATGGGATAGATGTGTCTCTGACTGTGCCCATGAAGTTGATTTAAAATCGCCACGAACACGTAGGGAGCCATTTGGTTTTTGTAACACTATTAGCTTTTTCGGATTTCTTCCTTTCCAGCTTATTTTTGGCATCCTTCTGCACATCCACATTTCCATTGTTTCCAGGCATTGTGCATCTTGTTTCATTAGGACCCATGTTTCACAACTATATAACAAAGTATTCCACACAAATGTTTTGTTAAATTCTTTCTTACCTTTAATAGTTATCTGCCTTCTTGTCAGAAGTTATTTCTTGTTACTGAGTGAAAGCAATTCTTTTTCTGATTTCCAAGATGCACAGTTGCCTTGAATGGCAATGCTTCCTAAGTAGCAGAACTGACTGTATTGTTGTATGGCTTCATCACCTATAATTACGTTGATTTGTTTCTCTTCATCGGATTTTTTTAACAGTTATTACTTTTGATTTTTGAGATGCTTAGTTTTGATTTTGCTTCCTTTAGGATTTCTGATAAAAGTTGCAGCATTTTACTCAGTTCTTTCTCCAAATCTGCAGTTAATGCAATGTCCTCTTCAAAGTGTATGTTGCAGGTTCTTGTTCGTTGATCTTATGCCTTTGGTCTTTTGTTTAAATTTGGATATTGCCTTCTTAACTCGAATACGTACAGAGATGGTGCACAACCTTGTCTCAATCACCCTCCTGCTGGTATGTCATCTGACTCTGTTGCATTCTTGTCCAGTTGCTGAAGTGCTAGACTAAGTTCTTCTTGTGTGAGTATTAGCCCTTCATTATCGTCATGCATGATCTGCTCATGTTCAAGATAGCCTGTAAGTTATAATACTTTCTTGTCACAGTAAAAGTCTTCAAGATATTTCTTCCAGCATACTATATCTCTACTATCAATATGTAGTTGGCCATTCTTATCTTTTATAACATTAGTTCTTTTTTCTTTTTTTAGATTTGTACTGCAGTAATTTTATCATGCCACTAGCTCAGAAATCAAGGGCTCCCCGAGGTAATTATTTATTTATTCGCATCTTCTATTACTCCATTTTGTTCTCTCCCCTCTCTCTGTCCATTTTCTCCTCCTTCTCTGTCTGCCCAGCTTCTTATTCCCCACTCTCACTGTTTACATTTTCATGGCTGTTCTGCAATTCATACTTAAGTGCCTAGAAGAGGGTTCATCAAACTACGTTGAGACTATTTTTCTACTGTTCAACTCTCGATCAGCTTCCGGGAAAAACGAACACTGAAAACTTTCCGTAAAAGCTCTGATGTCTCTCACTTTATTACGATGATAATTTCTCCATATCTAGCTGGGCCTCAGCAAAACATTTTCGCATTTGGAGGAGAAAATTGGTGACTGAAATTTTGTGAAAGGATCTCGCCGCAACGAAAAACGACTTTGTTTCAATTACAGCCACTCTAACCCACTCTCTTCTCAATTTGCGATAATACAAAACGAGCTGTCCTCCTTTGAATTTTTTCGATGACCTTCATCAAACCTATCTTCTAAGGATCACATACATGGAGCAATATTCCCACGGACAAGCATAGTTTAGGCAGTCTCTTTAGTAGACCTGTTGCATCTTCTGAGTGTTCTGTCAATAAAACGCAGTTGCAGATCTATATAATCTGCAAACCACCGTGAGATGCATGGCAGAGCGTACATCCCATTGTACCAGTTATTAGAGTTTATTCCCATTCCATTTACGTACGAAGAACAGGAAGAATGATTGTCTGAATGCCTCTGTGCATGCAGTAATTACTCTAATCTTATCCTCACGATCCCTACGTGAGCGATACGTAGGGGATTGTATCATTTCCTTCAGTATCTCTGTGACACTCTCCCATGGATTAAACAAACCTGTGACCATTTGTGCTGTCAGTCCTGAATGGTAAGGGTCCCACACTCTTGAGCAATATTCTAGAACTAGTCGCATCAGCAGTTTGTAAGCAATCTCGTTTGTAGTCTGATTGCACTTTCCCAGTATTCTACCAATAAACCGGAGTCTACCACCTGATTTTCCCCTGACTGAACCTATGTGATCATTCCTACAAAGTGTTACACACAGGTATTTGTATGAGTCGGTCGCATCAACAGTCACTCACTGATATTATAGTTATAGCATACTACGGTTTTTCGTTTTATGAAGCGCACAATTTTACATTTCTGAATATATAAAGCAAGTTACCAATCTTTTGAAATCTTATCAAGATCTGACAGCTTCTTTCAGATAGTACTTCATTACAGATAACTGCATCATCTGTAAAAGCCTGATGTTACTATTAATACAATCTGCAAGGTTATTAACATACAACATAAACATCAATGGTGCCAACACACTTCCCTGGGGCATACCTGAAGTTACTACTACATCTGACATCCAAGGTAACTTGCTGCCTCCTTCCTACAAAAACTCCTCAATCCAGTCACAAATTTCACTTGATACCCCATATAATCGTACTTTGACAATGAGTCAAATGCTTTCCGGAAATCAAGAAATACTGCATCTACCTGACTGCCTTGGTCCAAAGCTTTCAGTATGTCATGTGTGAAAAGTGTGAGTTAGGTTTCACATGATCGATGTTTTCGGAATTCATGCTGGTTAGCAATTGAAGTGGTCATTCTGTTCAAGATACCTCATTATATTTGAGTTCAGAATATGTTCTAGGATTCTACAACAAACTTATGTCAATGATATTGGATGATAGTTTCGTGGAATTCAGCATATCTCTGTCTATAGTCCAACGCTTTGTTTTGCACCTATTATGCAGTAATCTGTTTCTTTAGAAGTTTCTTTATAGTGACTGTATACCATGTACATTATCTCCCGTTATGAGCTGTTTAGCTGGATACATATTCTTTTAAGCTTGATCCATAATTCCTCTACATGCTCCTGCCCTGTGCTGAAAGTTTTAAGTTCCTCATTTACATATAACACTACTGATATTTTATGTAGTTTTCTGATTATATATATCTTTCTGCTTGTTTTGGTTGTCCTCTATACTTTGGTAATCATTGTTGCCACAACAGCTTCATGGTCACTGATGCCAGTTTCGATGTGGACATCATCAAACAGGTCAGGCCTCTTTGTTATCATTGGATCCAATATAGTTCCATTATGAGTGGAGTTCCTAACTATCTGTCCTAGTTAGTTTTCAGAGAAGGCCTGTAGTAATGTTTCACATTATGTCTTATCATGCCCACCACTATTGAAACTGTACTTTTCCTAGTTAATTGTTGGATCATTAAAGTCTACACTAATGATTACAGTATGATTGGGGAACTTACATACAAGTGAACCGAGGTTTTCTCTAAAGTTTTTGGCTACATCAGGGGATAAGTCTGTCGGTCAATAGAAGGATCCAATTATCATCTTATGTCCATCTCTGATACTGAGTCCTTCCCAAACAATTTCACATGCAGCTTCAATTTCTATCTCGGTGAATTTGAGTGACAAATATACCACCTCCATTTCCCATTTGCCTACCCTTTCGATATACACTCAAATTTACACCAAAAATCTCTGCTATCAATTCTAAATTTCAACCAGCTTTCTGTTCCCAGTATTATGTGAGCTTCACTGCTTTTCATGAGCACTTCAAACTCTGCCACTTTGTTGTGAATGCTTTGTCAGTTTACCATTAGGATTTTAATACTCTCACCTGTGGAAGGCATTTCTTTCGATCTTACACTGATACTTCTGGGTTTCCTACAGCTATCGTTATCTGGATTGGATGGGGAGTTTGCACTCCACGCACAGTCAGGTACCTGAGTAGCAGCTTCTGATGTGTGGTGCACACTTCACCAATTAGGGGGATCCTACAGTTCTCAATTCTACAGCACAAGTCCATGAAATTGCAGCCTATCTTGTTACAGAACTTTCAAAGTCTCTGGTTTAGCCCTTCCACTCGACTCAGAACCAAACGGCCACAATTAGTTCTGGAGACATTGCTGCAAATTGTGATCTTCATTGAAACAATATAACTCCATGCTCAAGGCTGGTCTTCTCGACTTCCTCTGTAAGTCGTTGGAATGACCCAAGTATGACCTCGAAGCCCGACAACAGGCATAATCTGTTCCAATGTGCGCCAAAATCTGCAGCTTATTGCACCCTCAATGGTTGCTGGAATAGTCTGAATTGAATGAGGACCCGAGGCATTCACTCCGAGTACACGTGGCTTCTTTTCCTGTCCTTTGCCGCTATTTTCCTAAGGGTACCATCATATGCCGTATGTTTGAACTGTCAGTGATTAATAGACCACTACCCTTTTGCATTTGCCTCCTCTTGACACTGGACGAAACAGGTTTCCCCCAAACAGGTCAAGTGAGTCTCACTGGCTCAGTTTCAGTGAAAGACAGCACCTCAATCTTCTTGGTTAGGGGGTTAGTACAACACACTGGGTCCTCCCTTATCCCCATCCACCCTGTACAGAACGCCTAGATCTACCACTGACACGCCACTCGCAGTCAAAGTGAACGAGTAATGACAGATCCTGTACTTTCTGCAGAGGAGACAGGATTCACAGGAGAGGTACCTCTTCTACCAGTATCACAGGTACATGATTCTCGGTGGCTCTTCCAGAACAATGATTCGCAGCAACTGCCAAACGTTTGAAAGTAGTCAGGGCGATTTCCAGCTGCTTACAACGTCTACCAACTCATCCTGTGTTTGAGAACAGCAATCACAGTGAGGCTGCATTTTGACTAGTACAGTGTATACAAGGCAGTGAACAAATGACTTTAAATTAAGCCCGCTGATTATCTTTTAATTTGTTGAACTAAAAGGTTGCTAATTCCCTAAAAGAATTGAAGCAACTACACAAAACGAGATTTCTATCATGGCAACGTAAAAACCTGCGGTAAAAGTTACCACTTTCCTGAAACGTTTTGAGGTTAATTATAGTTTTTATTAAACAGGAAAACAGTTAATTTACGACAAATGCAGGTAATATGTAGGACTACTCCTTCTTAAGGGAAAATTGGATGCAACACAACATGTTAGTTAGAAAATCTGTTACAGTAACTAAATCACAAACGCCAATTTATTACAAAAATGCTCGTAGATTACGCTAAGGACAATGGTAGCTTCCGGCAATTCTCAAAGACGCACGTTTCTTTCCGTTGATATACAATGAAATTCAGGGTCTGGCAGAACTGCGAACCACAAACGCTGATTTACTACGAAATAAATTACATATCTAAAATACTCGTACCGGGAACTTCCGAAAATATGATTTGTAAGCGTCCGAAAATTCTCAAAACTAACTTATTTCCGACGTAATTGCACGATGAAATTAGAGAACGATTACTTTGAACGAGGACAGGTCTACTGTTCTCAAAAATTTTAAAAGAGCACAATAATTGAGGATAACAAATGGCTCTGAGCACTATGAGACTTTACTGCTGTGGTCATCAGTCCCCTAGAACTTAGAACTACTTAAACCTAACTAACCTAAGGACATCACACACATCCATGCCCGAGGCAGGATTCGAACCTGCGACCGTAGTGAGGATAACAGTACGAGTTTATCGCGTTACTCGCGAGTGTTCGAAATTTCACAATATATCACAACAGAAACAGGCATTGATACAATCAATGAAAGATTATGCAGAACCGACGCGAATATTTAAGTATGCGAATCTAGAACTTCAAATCGGCACATGGATCTCGTACATGTGGTCTCACGAAAGGAAAATTCAGAAGTCGGCTTTCATATATAAATAAACGTGCGTATTGTACGGATTTTTCACTTAGCTGATTCTGTGCACACTTCTGCACTTGCGTGCCGAAGAGCAACAGTGCTGCTTGAGATTATTTCGGTCAAAATCGCTAAAATGTGCAGCACGAACAAAGCACGCCTTCTGCCTGTTGCAGCTAACAACTAGATACTTGTTGGTTCGACTTAAAACACAACGTTATCTACGTGATCGTTTCAGTTTAAGTTGTTTGTAATTTTAATTCCTAAATACGTAGCTGAACTGACAGCCCTCGATTTGTGCGATTTACTGCGTGACCGAAACATAACGGACCCTTATAGTACTGATGCGGATGACTTCACACTTTTCATTATTTAGGGTCAACTTCTTTTCGTTCCATACAGATACCTCATCCAAATCATTTTGCAGTAGGCTGTTATCTTCTGATGAGAGTTAATGACAGCAGTATCTGCAAACAATCTAAGTGGGCTGCTCAAATTGACTTCTCAAATCGTTTATGCAGAGAGTAACGGAATGAAGTTTTAAAAATTTAGGTGATTGCATACGATGAAATTTTGAACTTTTTGATATAACGAACCTCTAGCAAGAAATGTGACAAAAATTTTACAGCCACAGTTGGGCTGTTGAAAAGTCACACATCACCTGTACTAGAAGTTATCAGGTGAGATTCTCAGTGAATATTTGGGCTGGCATACTTGGAGATCACCAATACTGGACCACACATCTTACCAGATCGCTTGAATGGTGTATAGTATTCGATCATTCTCGGCAACGCCTTTCCCGAAGTTATGGACGATGTTCCCTTGCAACTGCACGCTAGTTTGTGGTCGCAGGGCGATGGTGCTCCAGCGCACTTTGATCGTCAGGTCAGGACACGTCTCACAGACAACTTCAAGCAGAGAATAACTGGACGGGGATGACCAACCAGTCTCTTGGCTTGCGCGCTCCCCGGGCACCCCTCTTCACTTTTTCCTCTGGCTTGATAAGAAGCCTCTCGTATACTCAACACCAGCAGGAATTGTGCTTGACCTCATTGATAACATCTTTGCAGCGTTCGCTACCATCAGAGGAGAGTGCGGAATCGTACACAGAAACAGTCAAAATATTTAGAGTAGGGTAGGTTAGGTTAGGCTCTCTGTACTGTTCAGCATAGGTTCTCTATTGTGTATTGCACTCTCTGTATTGCCATTCTGGATTATCTGCTGTGGCTATGTTCAAGTATGAGTGTTCGACTGTATTTTAATTACTTATGAAGACAGATAGTTTGAAAATGGACATAATGTCCGAAACTAGTCACCACTAATAAATATAGGACACTTCTTAATGGGAATTTCGGCGGAATTCCAATCATTTATTTCAAAACAAGATTCGCTGTTGCACATTATGTTACAAAGTCGGAAGGAATGAAGGAAGACGAGATTTAACGTCCCACAGATATCAATGTAACGAATCTGATGAACGTCACAGTGAACATTTCCTGTACTATACTGATGTCCCATATTTAGTTAGAACATTTACTCTACAGTACTGAAGCCCCAGATTTGGTTTACAGTATTTGTATTCTACTGTCAATTTTCCATAGTACAGTATTCTGTTGCTTCATTTAGCCTGCCAGAGGTGTAGGAAGAGTGTAGTGCTGTAGAAAGTTTACCTCGCATTCCTGGCTACAGGCTCCTGGTAACGAACGTTCAGAACTTCTTCTCTACAATCTCCCAAATTTTTGAAACGTCAGCCGGTCGGAGTGGCCGTGCGGTTCTGGGCGCTACAGTCTGGAGCCGAGCGACCGCTACGGTCGCAGGTTCGACTCCTGCCTCGGGCATGGATGTGTGTGATGTCCTTAGGTCAGTTAGGTTTAATTAGTTCTAAGTTCTAGGCGACTGATGACCTCAGAAGTTAAGTCGCATAGTGCTCAGAGCCATTTTTTTGAAACGTCATTTTGTTACATGCTGTGTAGATTAGGAACACAGAGTGATTTTAATGCTTCCTTAGTGAACGACAGACATACCTTCTGTTTTCCTCGATGATCTTCCATCAACTACTATGATCTGTGATCTTTCAAACAGGAAATCACGAATTATGTCGCACATCTGAAATGATACTCCTAAGGTACGCAATTTGATTTGAAGCTGCTTGGGAGGTACGTGTCAAAAGCCTTCTGAATATCTAGGAACATGGAATATATCTGATGACTGGGTGTTGTGTGATGTCCTTAGGTTAGATAGGTTTAAGTAGTTCTAAATTCTAGGGGACTGATGACCATAGATGTTAAGTGCCATAGTGCTCAGAGCCATTTGAACCATTTGTATATATCTGAGACTCCCTGTCAGTAGCACTCATTTCTTCATGTGAAGAAAGAGCTAGTTCATTGATCTGTGGCCTATCAACAGGAAATCACGAATCCTGCTGCTTATCTGAAACGGTACTACAGTTTGATTTGAAGCTGCTTGGGACGAACGGTGTCGAAAGCCTTCTGAAAATTTAGAAATATCCACTGGATGAACTATCTGACGCTCGTAAACAGCTGGAAATCTCCCTCATTGCTGTCAAACAATTGGAAGCTGCTGTGAATCAGTGCACTGTGACAGCTACCAAGCATTGGGCACTAAAGATACCATAAGTATTCAAATACAATACTCTCCTGTGGATCCTGTCTCCTCTACAGGAAGTATGGGATGTATCACCACTGGTCCTCTTGGATCTGAGCAGTGTGTCAGTGGTAGGGCTATGTGCCCTGGGCAGGTGAGACAGGGATCAGGGAAAACCAAAAGTGTTATATAGTCCCCTATCTAACAAGTTCGAGTTGCTATCTTTCGCTGAAACCGAAACTGAGCCATTGAGACTCACTTTACATGTTGGGAAATCTGCTGTGTCCTGCAAAAGGCAGATGCAAAAGGGTAGCAATCTACTGCTCATCGGAAGTTCAAACATAGTGCGAATAACTGTACCCCTTAGGGAAACGGCTGCACCGGATGAAAAGGAACACCAGGTGCATTAGATGTGTATGCATGGGAGCTTCAGTCAACATGTTGAAGGGGCTATTCCAGCAGCCACTGAGGGAACAGGATGTGACCAAATGCAGACTGTGTTGCACGCTTGAAAAAATGATGCCTGTTTTTCCATCTCTGGGGTCCTAAAAAATGGTTCAAATGGCTCTGAGCGCTATGGGACTTAACATCTGAGGTCATCAGTCCCCTAGAACTTAGAACTGCTTAAACCTAACTAACCTAAGGACGTCACACACATCCATGAAAGAGGCAGGATTCAAACCTGCGGCCGTAGCTGTCGCGCGGTTCCAGAATGAAGTGCCTAGAACCGCTCGGCCAGACCAGGCCGGCCTCTGGGGTCCTACTTGGATCATTCCAGCAACCAGTAGAAAAGAACGAGAACACCAACCTTGCACACTGTAACGTGCAATAGGCCGTCTGGACCATGTAATTCTGAAATTTACGAGTTTATCCTGTTTTCGATCTTATTCGAATTTTTTAAAATTCCGACTGTATAATATGCCGTGATAACACAATTAACTCTTGTGGTTAAAAAACAAATTTCATAAAATTACTGTACTACAAAAGTATATATATTTTTGTGTATTTGAATATATGTTATCATAATTGTTCTATTGTTCTGTTGGGTAAATGTAGTTTTCTGTAAATTAATTTCGATTTAATGTTCTAGTTTCGATCTTAGTATGACTATATCTTTTCTGATGTACTTTGGAAAGAGGTTAACTGGGCGCGATTGGCTTGCATGTGTGTATGGGGGGAAGGAAGGAAGGAGAAATGTAAAGTTTTCTGGAGTTGCGAATAAATGCAATGTATTTCACTGAGTGAACAATTTAAATTTATGGCAGCAAAGCATCTAGAACTATTAAATATGAAAATTATGTACAAATCAGTATTGTCATCTACATTATTCTACAAACATGTCAACCTATATGGCTCGAGACATACAAGAGAACCTGGTTTCCAGACAGAAGAAATTCAAGAAACGGATTTAAGGAGATCCTCAAAAACTAGATGAGTATTTTTCTTTAAAAATACCGCTAGACCTGGCCAACAATATTTTAATTCCATGAAGATTTATTACAATTAATAGTCATCCAATGTGTGTAACAAAGGAGGTCGTTAAAACACTGAGTTTCACAAAGCCCATAATTCGCTAGATGATCACCACAGCTGATCGTAACCCCTTGAGTAAAGTGAAAGGACTAAACCAAAGATTTCAAAGCTTCTTTGACAAACTGGGATGTGGTTTTATTGACTTGAGCCATATGGTTGAGAAATGTAGGGTCCCACTAAATGGGTCAGGAGAACATTAAACATCACAGGTTGATACTCAGACTGTTGACTGTGTATGAGGTGCACACATCGACTTTTTAGATTATGTGACTTGCCATCCAGTTCAGATAACAATAGCTGTAGGAGATCTGGAAATGTCCATGTAAGTTCCAAAGAACTGTCCTCTAAAGGTGAGAGTATTAAAATTCTAGTGATTACATGCCAAGATTTGCAAAAGAGTGCCAGAACTTGAAGTTTTCATAAAAAGCTATGGAGTTCGCATTATATTAGGTACAGAAAACTGGAAAACTCCCAACATTAACCATAGTGAAGCATTTGGGAAAAATTTAAGTTTTTATAAAAAAAATAGACTAATTGTAAATGGAGGTGGTGTAATTTTCACAGTAGACAGGATACTCAAATCCAGTGAGATAGAAATTGAAACTGCGTGTGAGACTGCCTGAGCAAAACTCTGTACCACGGATAGACATAAACTTATAATAAGACCCTTTCACCGACGACCTGATTCAGCTTCATATGTAGCCAAAAACTTAAGAGAAAACCTAAATACACTAGTATGAAGGCCCACCCGGTTAGCTGTGGGGTCTAACGCGCTGCTTTCCAGGCAGGACAGCGTGCCGGTCACCAACACGAATCCACCTGGCGGATTAGTGTCAAGGTCCAGTGTGCTGGCCCGTCTATGGATGGTTTTTAAGGCAGTTTTCCATCTGCCTCAGCAAATGCGGGCTGCTTCCCCTTATTCCGCCTCAGTTGCACTATGTCAGCGATTGCTATGCAAACACTTTCTCCATGTATACGTACACCATAATTACTCTACCATGGAAACATTGGGGTTACACTCGTCTGGTGTGAGACGTTCCTCGCGGAGGGGGGGGGGGGGGGTTCCATTCGGGGACCGAACCACACAGTAACTGTGGGTTTGGTGTGGGGTGGCGTTGGGGTGAGTGGACTGCTGTAGACTGTTGTAGGGTTGTGTACCACTGCACGCTACGGCAGGGACGAAGCCTCTCCGTCGTTTCTAGGTGCCCAGTTCCATACAATACAATACAATACAGTACACTAGTATGAAAGTTCTCCAATCATATGGTCGTCATCACTGGAGGAGAGTTTAGTCATCCAGCAATCAATTGGAAAAATTACACAGTCTGTGAGTGGTGTGCATGGCAAGATATCCTGTGAAACTTTGCTAAATACCTTACCTAAAAGCAACCTAAAACAGGTAGTTTGGAAGCCCACTCATATTGGAAGTATACTGGATCTAATAGCAACATAATCTCTCTGAGGATTCTCAACAGAAACTCATATCAGTAACCATGAGGCATTTGTAATAACAGTGATTACCAAAGTAGAAATGGCAACTACAACAAGTAGAAGGACTTATATTTTCAGTAAACTACACTCCTGGAAATGGAAAAAAGAACACATTGACACCGGTGTGTCAGACCCACCATACTTGCTCCGGATACTGCGAGGTCATAAGTCCCCTAGAACTTAGAACTACTTAAACCTAACTAACCTAAGGACATCACACACACCCATGCCCGAGGCAGGATTCGAACCTGCGACCGTAGCAGTCCCGCGGTTCCGGACTGCAGCGCCAGAACCGCTAGACCACCGCGGCCGGCTCAGAGGAGATGATCAGATGCTTCTTCAAAACGTTACCTAGGCATTACCAACACATTCTTATTGGACTCTGCAGTGATAATGTAGATGAATTTAAGGATCTACTGCAAGAAATGGAATTTTTGCATCATGGCAGTTAACGATTGAATCAACCAACAGATCAGGGACGTAGTTTTACTGTGTCACAGCAACTCGGCATGAGAAAAAATAAACATTCATATGCCAACAGCAAAGAATAACGTAGGCCTCATCAACAGAACCATGGGCTATGGAATAATTCACATGGACAATGAATTAACAGTCACAGTAGGCACAATAACAATAGTAATGCAGATCATAGATGAGACCAGAGTAAAAAGGTGCAGCTGCAACAAGTGGCAGAAGGTATTGACTTCCAAGGTCCTGATCCATGTACAAACCAGATTGCACAGCTATCATCTCGACAGTGACTTGGGAACTTCACAGGCAGAAGAAATATGTGACCAGTGAGCAACCTTGGAAACACTGCATATACACTCCTGGAAATGGAAAAAAGAACACATTGACACCGGTGTGTCAGACCCACCATACTTGCTCCGGACACTGCGAGAGGGTTGTACAAGCAATGATCACACGCACGGCACAGCGGACACACCAGGAACCGCGGTGTTGGCCGTCGAATGGCGCTAGCTGCGCAGCATTTGTGCACCGCCGCCGTCAGTGTCAGCCAGTTTGCCGTGGCATACGGAGCTCCATCGCAGTCTTTAACACTGGTAGCATGCCGCGACAGCGTGGACGTGAACCGTATGTGCAGTTGACGGACTTTGAGCGAGGGCGTATAGTGAGCATGCGGGAGGCCGGGTGGACGTACCGCCGAATTGCTCAACACGTGGGGCGTGAGGTCTCCACAGTACATCGATGTTGTCGCCAGTGGTCGGCGGAAGGTGCACGTGCCCGTCGACCTGGGACCGGACCGCAGCGACGCACGGATGCACGCCAAGACCGTAGGATCCTACGTAGTGCCGTAGGGGACCGCACCGCCACTTCCCAGCAAATTAGGGACACTGTTGCTCCTGGGGTATCGGCGAGGACCATTCGCAACCGTCTCCATGAAGCTGGGCTACGGTCCCGCACACCGTTAGGCTGTCTTCCGCTCACGCCCCAACATCGTGCAGCCCGCCTCCAGTGGTGTCGCGACAGGCGTGAATGGAGGGACGAATGGAGACGTGTCGTCTTCAGCGATGAGAGTCGCTTCTGCCTTGGTGCCAATGATGGTCGTATGCGTGTTTGGCGCCGTGCAGGTGAGCGCCACAATCAGGACTGCATACGACCAAGGCACACAGGGCCAACACCCGGCATCATGGTGTGGGAAGCGATCTCCTACACTGGCCATACACCACTGGTGATCGTCGAGGGGACACTGAATAGTGCACGGTACATCCAAACCGTCATCGAACCCATCGTTCTACCATTCCTAGACCGGCAAGGGAACTTGCTGTTCCAACAGGACAATGCACGTCCGCATGTATCCCGTGCCACCCAACGTGCTCTAGAAGGTGTAAGTCAACTACCCTGGCCAGCAAGATCTCCGGATCTGTCCCCCATTGAGCATGTTTGGGACTGGATGAAGCGTCGTCTCACGCGGTCTGCACGTCCAGCACGAACGCTGGTCCAACTGAGGCGCCAGGTGGAAATGGCATGGCAAGCCGTTCCACAGGACTACATCCAGCATCTCTACGATCGTCTCCATTGGAGAATAGCAGCCTGCATTGCTGCGAAAGGTGGATATACACTGTACTAGTGCCGACATTGTGCATGCTCTGTTGCCTGTGTCTATGTGCCTGTGGTTCTGTCAGTGTGATCATGTGATGTATCTGACCCCAGGAATGTGTCAATAAAGTTTCCCCTTCCTGGGACAATGAATTCACGGTGTTCTTATTTCAATTTCCAGGAGTGTATTATACAGAACATGAAAATGTACGTAAGTTACTGTTAGAGGAGGTGAAGATGTTCAAGATATGTATATGTTTGGGAAAACACCTCATTAGCAATATTAAACCTTTTAGGGAGTGGCATAAAATATGAGCAAGGCCTTTGGGGTGAGAGTAAGGATAGAATCGATGAGGTTCAAGTGAAGTCAGGGGACCATGTGGTAATTCAAATTATATTACAAGTTATTGGGAGTAAAAGATAATGGAAATCAAGACATCAGCCAAATTTGGGCATTGAAATAAATTCAGTGGTGAAAGTGGAAAATTTGTGCCAGACCAGGAATCGAGCCCAAATCTCCCACTTAACATGAGTGATTGCCTAAACTGCCTTGGTCATCCAGACATGCTTCAAAGCTGACCAAAATTTCCAACTTGTCACAAGTTAGTAGCGCCCTTGTCCATTAACCTCAATCCTCCCAACATTATCTGTACTACCGCAAGAGTTTGGATATGGTGTGCATCTGCATTGAAGGTATCAGACGCCATCTTTGTCATATTACTATACACTGGTCAGCCAGAACATTATGACCACCAACCTACTACCGATACGAAACCGTTCAGCCAATATCAGTGTCACTTGGAGTGGAATGACTGCTAGTCAGACACAAGCATTGTGCACATAGTATCAGTGAGCGTGGTGTCTGCGTCCAGAATGGGAAAGGCTGGCGATCTGACTTTGACCGAGGAGGACAGATTGTGATGGCACAGAGGCTCGGCATGAGCATTTCAGAAATTGCACAACTTATTGGGTGTTTGAGGTGTGATGTAACGAGTGTCTTCTTCAAATGGTGAAACCGAAGAGAAATGACATCCAGAAGTCATGGGGTTGAGCAGCCACCCCTCATTATAGATGTCGGATGTCATAGGTTGGGCAAACTGGTAAAACAGGGCAGGCGGTGAGCAGTGGCGGAATTAACATCAGACTTTAATGCCGGCCAGAGTACAAGTGTGTCTGACCACACAGTGCACCAAACACTCCTAATGATGGACCTCTGCAGTCGATGACCCATGCATGTGTCAATATTAATGCCATGACATCAGAGACTATGACTGGAATAGGCATGTGGCCATTGGCACTGGACATTGGCACACTGACAGAGCATTGCACGGTCTGACAAATCCTGATACGTTCTTTGGGAGAGTGCAAATCTGTCATCTTCGAGGATAACAGCTCCTTTACACCTGTACTGCGGGACAGAGATAAGCTGGTGGCAGCTCCGTTATGCTCTGGGGAATGTCCACATGGGCATCCATGGGCTCAGTGGAGCTCGTGCAAGGCACCAAGACAGACATGGAGTATCGTACACTGGTTGCAGACCATGTAAACCCCTTCATGATCATGTTTCCCGATAGCAGTGGCATTTTTCAAAAGGATAACGCACCATGTCACAAAGCCAAGAGTGCATGGAGTGGTTTGAGTAAAACAGTGAGGAGTTCCAATTGATATGCTGGCCCCCACCTCGCCAGATCTGAATCCTATTGAACACATATGGGATGTGACTGAATGTGGCGTCACAGCTCGTCGACCCTCTCCGTAGAATGTATGGGAATTAGGTGACTTGTGTGTGCAGATGTGGTGCGGACTCCCTCCAGCAACCTACCAAGGCCACACTACTTACATGTCATGACTCACTGCATCTGTTATCCATGTGAAAGGTGGACATACTGGCTGTTACGTAGGTGGTGATAATGTTCTGGCTAATCAGTGTATATACATGTGAGAAAAGTAATGAGACTGACAACACTGTGAGCGATCTGGCAATGCTGTGTTGTTCTACTTGTGTAAACCAGTGCGTGCATCCTTTCCAGCTGCTCAGTCCAAATTTCAGCTATACACAGCCATCACGTGATTCTTGAAGTGCCATCAGTGAAGTTGTGTTTTTTTTGTGTGTTACACAAATAGAACAGAAAAATTTAGAGCAACGTTATACCACCATGTTTTGTTTTAAATTTGGGAGATTCATGAGTGTGATCCTTTAAAAGTTGAAACAGGCCTACAGGGAACATTCCTTATCAAAGGCACGTTTTTCATTGGCACAAACAATTTTTGGTAGGCCGAAAACACTGGCAGATCTTCAATTTCAAATGCTGACGAAAATGTCAAATGTGTGCATGCTCCTATGAAATCACACTAACTTTTAACAACAGGGTGTATACGCAGACAAGAAAAAAAATTCCCGGATTTCCCGGTTAAAAATACATTTTCTCCCAGGTGAAAATACACTTTTTCCGTGTTGGGTGACAGTATACTTTTCCTCGGAACAGTAAAGCTTATCCTTTGAATCGTTATGGTTTTATACACTGTCGTAGAATTTCCCAGCCCTTTTGAAAACCAAACAAAAAAAAAAAACACACGTTTTGTAAAGATGTTTGATGTGCAGCAACATGTACGCTGCATATTTTCGTATTACGAAAGTATATATTTGGATTTCACCAAACACCGCATGTTACTTTCCGAAGCATTGAAATAGAGATTGCGATGTGCTTTAGTAAATTCCTAACAGTATTAGCAGGGTGTATACACAGACAAGGAAAAAAATTTCCCGGATTTCTCCCAGATTTCCCGGTTAAAAATACACTTTCTCCTGCGTGAAAACATGCTTTTTCCCTGTTAACTGACAGTATATTTTCTCTCGGAACTGTATAACTTATCAGTCCTTTGAATGATTATGGTTTTATACAAAGGCATAGAATTCCCCGGCGCTTTAGAAAAATACACATTTTTGAAAGATCTTTGATGTGCAGCATCATGTACGCTGCATATTTTCATAATACGAAAGTATAAATTCGAATTTCACCAAACACCGCATGTTACTTTCCGAAGCATTGAAATCGAGATTGCATGCGCTTTTGTAAGCCAGTCATAGCTCATGTTACGTGATCTCACCAGTCGATGACAGGAGATATTCACAGCATAGGACACGTGATGTAGTCAGCCAATAGCAATATCACTGTTAAGTAGCACGTATACGCAAATTGGAAACATTAATGGTTTAAATTAATATACATAGTGTTGCTACAAAAAAAGTGAAAAAGCAAAGCTTTCACATATAATATTGATCTTTTTTGCGCATGTTACAGTTTAAGATACATCACACAAATGAGACAGTAAAATTTTTAATAACCACATAGGTGTCTGATCTCCTGGGTTCGAAATTTTTCTAAATGGTCGCCCTTAGAGTTGATTTTTAAATGAGACAAACGCTCTGTGATTTAAGAAATTCATCGCACATTCTCGCACATAGTTCAGCTTGCATAAAAGGAAATTTACTTTGAAAGTAAGGCTTTTGAAACAACCATTCGCAATATTTTCCCGCAACCTGTGAGAAATAGGTTCATTTCATCAGTTGCCAGAGAGCACCAGATAACAGGCGTCACCGCGTTTGTGCAGCTTCGATGACGCAGGAAGCCCGTATGTTTGTACGTGTAAAACATTAAAAGATCTTACATTATGTCATGAAAGAAACAAGACATCAGAGGATACTTCAAGAGCATCGGAACTCGTGAATCATACTAAAATGCATAATTCAGCTTACAGTGCATATTCTTATGTCCAGATTCGGATGTAAATTTTCTTAAGAGTACGAGCACTGAATTATCTCATGTTTGATTCTTTATTATGGCATAATGCCATACGTGCTAGAAGATGAAAAGATGCACTTTTGAAATGCAGCGAAAAGTTGAAACTAGACAATAGTGTGGAATTAAACACTTTGTTTCAAATAAATTGACTACCGCAGCGGAAAAGATTAATAAAAGTCAAATTTATTTAGCAAACCGACAAAGCTAACTTCATTGTTCTGCATGGCTATTAATGCTTGCCTGTCAGAAAGGTGGAAATAAAATAAAATCTGAAACTAACAACATATTTTAGCCTTCCGCAATTATGTGGATGTATTTTAATTCACTTGATAGCTCCAGGCCACAGAAATCCGGTTTTTTTATTTGTCATGAGAGCAATAAACGAAGAGGAAACCGCAAAATCACTAAACGTAAACATGGGTCACGTGGAGACTATCCACCTCCCCACCACAACTGAGACTGATCTGTGCATCAGCACCGGATCAACGACATTTCCGAACCGCGGCAATACTACACTCATGCTCATAAATTAAGGATAATGCTGATACATGGTGAAACAACGCTCTGGTGGGTGGTTTTCGGGTTTAAATCACCATGCGGTCGTCGCACCGTGGCGCTGGCAGCAGTCCACATACGCAGAGGTGTGTTGGTTCATGTCAGAGTACGGTGCAGCGAGTAAGTGTGCAGACGTTTTCAGACGTGCTAATGGCGACTGTGTGTTCAAAATGGCTCAAAGAACACATATTTATGACTTTAAGAGGGGTAGAAGACTAGGGCGACGGAGGCTGGTCAAACACAGCAGGTCGTAGCACGGGCCCTCCGTGTGCCACAAAGTGTGATCTCAAGATTATGGCAACGATTCCAGCAGACAGGAAACGTGTCCAGGCGCTAGAGTACGGGAAGACCACACTGTACAACACCACAAGAAGAGTGATATCTCACCATCAGTGCCCGCAGATGGCCATGGAGTACTGCAGGTTAGCTCGGGACCTTACTGCAGCCACTGGAACAGTTGTCTCCAGACACACAGTCTACAGGCGACTGAACAGACATGGTTTATTACTTTTCGGGGGTGCAGTGGGTCCCACCTTCCTCCTTATGGATGATAATGCACGGCCCCACCGAGCTGCCATCGTGGAGGAGTACCTTGAAACAGAAGTATCAGGTGAATGGAGTGGCCTGCCTGTTCTCCAGACCTAAACCCCATCGAGCAACGTGTGGAATGCTCTCAGTCGACGTATCGCTGTACGTTTTCAAACCCCTACGACACTTCAGGAGCTCTGACAGGCACTGGTGCAAGAATGGGAGGCTATACCAGCAGCTGCTCGACCACCTGCTCCAGAGTACGCCAACCCATTGTGCGGCCTGTGTACGTGTGCATGGTGATCACATCCCATATTGATGTTAGGGTACATGCGCAGGAAACAGTGGCGATTTGTAGCACGTTTTTTTCGGGATGATTTTCTCAACTTATCACCAACACCGTAGACTTACAGATCTGTGTCGTGTGTGTTCCCTAGGTACTGCTATTAGCGCCAATTTTGTGAAGTGCCACATTGTGTGGCACCACATTCTGCAATTATCCTTAATTTATGAGCATGAGTGTAGATAGTAGTGCCCCCCTTTCTACCTCGAGCATTGGAGGTTGGATGCCAAAAATTAAAAAAAAATCGACTTTTCAGAAATATGTTCATTTTGTAGCGCCTATCTTTCTGAACAGTCTGATACACAAAGCATAAATGTTCGAGAAAATCTAAGACATGTTCTTTGGTCTTGTGTGTGCCAAAGTGCAGTACCACGCCTCTTCACACAGCATTCTTCTATTGCATGTCATTGTATTTCGCTTTGTGGAATTCAAACGTGTAAAATTTTGTAATGGATGCCATCAAACTATATTCAGGACAGTGGAAATTAATATGTCCTGTGCTGCCTCTCCTCCCAGTCAGCCAATTTGACATCCAGTCCCTCTTTCTTTCTTTTAAACCTCGCAATTAATGTTGGATGGGATTATTTGTAACCCGGAGAGCAAGAAATCTTCAGAAAATTTGCACTCCTTATTGCCTATTAGCTAATAACTTGCTTTTTTGTGTAACATAAAATCAAATATAGGATACATGAAACCAATAACGACAAGTGAAAAGCAAGACAGTACACATTTCTTCAATCCTTAAGTCCTAGAATTTTTTTTCTCTCTAAGTTTGCTAAAGCTTTACATGGCGTGCTTTCCTTTCTGCGAAAGAATCTATTATCTCATCAAACGTGTTGCTGCATAAAAAAACGAAATGTCGTTGTCTAATACCGAAAAAGCTGTTAATGCAGTGTGGTTTCTCGATCTGATTACGTGTATTTTGTCACTGTCTGCTGGAGAAAACGAAATAGGCTTGTCTAATATTGCAGAAATATTGTAACACACACCAAATAAACGAGACTGTTTTGGCACAAACGGTCACTTTTTTTTAACACGACAGAAAATAATTCACAAGGTACCAGTATCAAATGCATATTAGGCCTACTACAAGCGCAAAAAACTTTATATTCGGAAATAGTTTATTTCATTCATACACTCCAGTTTCTTAAGCATGAGGCCGAAAAGTAGTAGTACGAAATTTTTATATAAATTTGGAATCGCCATATTCTTCCATAATTTGTGTGATGTCTCCGTTTCTTCTCCTTCCTCGTTCTAACAAACAGTCTTGTCATCACTAATTCTGTAACTATTCCTGCTAGTGTCAAAATTTATTCTCCGGTTAACTTCACTAACCCTGCCAGGATCAACGGCTTAGTTATCCCGCGTTTATTCTCCGGTTAGGCTTTATTACGAGTTCGTACAACGCGTTTTCCGCTTACTCCCAGAATAAAACTTAGGCGGCTGTTACCGGGGCCTGTACAACTGGCCGTTACTAGTGTAGCGGTCTGGCCAAAAATTTTATATCAAAATTCCATTTTCTTGGATACTCCGAGAAGATAATACGTAATCTTTCTTACCTATCATTCCTGTTAGCCGTTTATTTCCACTCTGGTAGTCTGAATCTATGGATTTCGCTGGTCATTCGCAAACCCAGTCAACCACATAAACAGACAGCAATTGGCATACTCATGAGCCCGCTCGCAACTCCTCAAACGAATCAAATGTAAGCAGTTTTGACGTCAAGCTCATCGGAGGCAATTTGTTGTTATGAAGCATTGCACAGTCTTCCTAAAGCCTTCGATACATTTTGCTGTTGACAGACGCTTGTATGAGCACTTTGTTTTGTTGTATATGACTCTTTCCATAGCAACTTAAGTTTTATTTTCGTTTTCTTCCTCTCGTTCATGTTTTATCGCTGCAATATTATTCTGCAGTAGCGGGATACAGTAATATCCTTTGTTAGAGTGTTGCTTCTTAACAGTCAAAATTACAAAAATTTAACAGAAAACTAAAACAAAAAAAATTCACGGAATTCTAAAAAAATTCCCGGGTTTTTCCCGGTTTTCTTCCGGATAAAAAGATTCCTGGGTTTTTCCCGGATCTCCCGGTTGTCCCGGGTCGCACAATAAGGATGATGGGTAACCTGTTTAATTTAAACACTTTCGCAATACATCAAATTTTGACCGAAGTTTTCCGCAAGCGAAACATCTGTGCCAAAATGGTGCCGTAAAATCTCACAAATGAGCAGATAAGCAATCGAAGAAATGAGTGTGTTGATTTTATTGATAGGATTGCCAGTGACCACGAATTGTTCAGTCATGTGATCACAGGTGGTGAAGCCTGGCTTTTTGAGTATGAACCCGAGATAAAGTGGCAATGTCAGGAGTGGCACACTCAGACATCTCCTCAAAAGAAAATGTCTTGCATGAGCAAATCACAGGCCAAAACAATGACGATTTGCTTTTTCCGCAGTAGGGGTACTGTGCTCAAAGAATTTGTTTCTCCCAGGTAAACTGTCAACCGAGTGCTTTACAAAGGTGACCTTCAAAGGTCAAGAAAATGGTGAATTGACTGCACCCAGACATTTCAGGCAAGTGGATGCTGCATCATGACAATGCCCTGTGTCGCACGGGCAGTCCTGTTGTTCCATGGCACCCAGACCCCCATCTCCCTCTTCCTATTTGCGTGATCCGAGTCCTTGTGACCTTTTTTCTTTTCCCAAAATTGAAAACGTCTTAAAAACACCTCATTTTGGACTCTAGTAAACCTTCAAAAGAATGTGAGTGACATGTTATGCCCTATTAGTTGAAACCTATCAGCACTGTTACCAAGACTGGGAGCAACTACTCTGCCGGCTTATAGCTGCCAAAGGGAACTACCTTGAAGGAAACATTATTCTTGAATTTTTTAAAACTCCGTCTCATTTCTTTTCTCACACAACTAGTGTATGTGGCATCTGTTCTGTTAGACATGTCTGACAGAACAGACACCACACTTACATATATTATTGGGCGTAAATGTAGGCATGTGAAAAGAAGAAGGCAACATGGGAGTACAATGTGCAGATTGGGATATATCATCATCATCATCATCATCATCATCATCATCAACACCACTGTCGTCGTCGTCGTCGTCGTACCCTCCCAGCGAGGCAGGTACCATGTTTATGAACAATTTACCTTCATTTTGTTCTATCTCCATATACTTCTTGTCTTGATATTATTTCCCAGGTTTCTTCAGTAGTCTTTAGATCTTCCTCGATCTGATCCAGGCATCTTCTTCCGGGTCATCCTATAGGTCTTTTGCCCTGCATCTGTCTATCCAATTGCTGTTTTGGCAGGTGGTTACCGGTATCCTTTATCTTCTTCATGTGTCTAAACCATTTGAGCCATGCAGTGCTCAGTCTCTTGGTCATTTAGATATCCACTTGCATCTTTCCTCTTATGTCTTCATTTCTTATTTTATCTTTTCTAGCCTTCTACACGGCTGATCACAGAAACTTCATTTTGCATGCTTGTAACTTGCTCAGATCTGCCTTTTTAATTACATGGCACTCCGAGCTGTATATCATAATTGGAAGGAGATACTTTAAACATTATCTGTTTGGCTATCAAAGGATGAGGGTGGGAATTGCATTAACAATAATGATGAATATTAGTCAAGTGCATATGTTTTGCAAGGAGCCCTATAAGACCCAATAGAAGGGAGGAAGGTACATTATGAGAGGATATGGAGTACTAGGGCATGCAGGAATGCACTCAACTTCCAGAAAACTTGTATTTGGTTTTGATGCCTTAGTAAATGAAAGAGAGACTGAGCACTCCTGAGGGGAATAGAAGATGCTCACACCGCGTGACAATTGGGACGTAATTTCTGCAGTTGTATATGATGGCTTACATTCAGAATGAATGTGGTATATTTTTTTATATGTTGTGGAAGAAAGGGGGTGACAGTGTCTGGACATTTGTGGAAGATTAGAGAGCAAATGTTTTACCTTAAAAGTAATCAAGAAGGTGAAGGGCAAAATGATAGTCAACTACTAGTACAATGTGTCAGTGCACATCTGACAAGGGAATAAACTTGATTGTGATGAAGGTAAATGGACAGTGGCAACACCCACTGTGAAGAGAGAATGGAAAGCTAATAAATACTGAAAAAGCATATGCACTGTTTACAACTCCACGAACAACTATGGAAGAATGTAAGGAAAACAAGAATAACTGACCGCAGACATCATCTGTGCATTTAACCAGTGAAGGAAAAAAAGATAGTATCCCACCAGGCTACACAACATAAAGGCAAGATGTAATACTGTTGATTAAGAGGTTATGTTATGTTATTGTTCTGCTTTGTAAAATGTTCACAGGTACAAAGCAGACATGCTGGAATAACAATGATGACAAGGGGACAACTGCATACATGGTACCCCTGGTAGCATGGGAATTGTGGAATGGTGAAAGGAATGAAAAGATACAAAGAAGATGAGGAAGTATGGAAATAAGCAAACAGAAGAGAAAGTCCATGCTTGGAAATGTGGGTTAACTTGTGACAAATGATGGCATCTTCTCTTCTCTTTTGGGCTAGATAATAATTAACTAGAATGTAAATGTGTAGGAGAATTAATGTGGGGAGCACCAAGGACAGGTTACATGCATGTAAAGGACAGGCTCCACAACAGCATGTTCTATTAACCATTAAAAACAATACTAACTGCTGATCTAACACTGCTAAAAATATGCTCAATTATAAGAAGATACATAAGATCTAAATTATTAAATTTCACATAAAGGAGGAAGTCAAGCTTGGATAATGTAATAGGAAGGAGGAAAGAGAGAGAGAGAGAGAGAGAGAGAGAGAGAGAGAGAGAGAGAGAGAGAGAGAGAGAGAGAGAGTGTGTGGATTGTGAAGATATGGGATGGTGAGGAAGAGCAATTGACATTACATTGATGAAGTGGCAGTAACAGGCATGAGGCAAATTGGGGACCAGCTAACGGCCTCACAGGAGGGTGGCTGTGAGCAGAGGAATGTGGGCAGTCAGCTGCCCCATTGTCCAGCACACACTTCAAGGGGATCAATGGTGTCCGCATTACAACACAGCGAGTGTGGAATACCCTTTGGAGCAGAGCAGGACATGCCCACATTGGCAGCTTAGCTGATCAAACAAATGAACACACCAAAACACAGTGTTGGCATGCATCACAAGCTGACACCAGTATGCCATGGCAGGATGGTACAATGCTAAGGCTTCCCTGCAGGGGAACAATAGATACCATTCCTTTTCAGAGGATGATGAACTGACCATGCTACAACTCATAGCAGCACTGTGCCATGGGATATAGACCCATGGTTAATTTTCTCCATGTGAGAAGTAAGCCCTTGCTTTCAGCCCTGAAATGCAGCTTTGAACAGCAACACATATTCTGCCCCATGTATACACAAGTAGTTACACCACACCAGATAGCACTACTCTTGCTATTATCACATCTTTAAATCTTCTGTGAACCATCATGCACCTTCCAGTGTTTACACAGTACACATCCAAACCACAGAATGTAGATGGACTCCACGTACAGATGCACTACACAAGGGGCAATACCTTGCCAAATCCCAGTCCTCACAAGGCCACTCAGGTGCAGAAAAAAAATCAGAATGCGTACTGCCACCCATGACATACTCACTTCCCATGTTGCTGTCGTGTGAGATGGTGAAAATCTGACTCGTAGATGGGCCATGACCTTCAAGAAAGAATGACTCCCTCATGCCCATTCTCCCAAGAAGACTAGATTTGAGGAGCACAGCTGATAACGAGGGGTGGGACCCTGCTCTGCTCTCAAACTTTGCCTCCATATGAATTTGAGTGCCAGTGCCAAATGATAGTACTCATGAGTGAAAGTGAAGATAGTATAACTACTATGTGACAAACACAAGTGCAACTCATACTACATGAAGAGAGATTACTACGATCTATTTGTTGATAGGGTGGTTACAAATTTCTATGGAACTTATGACCTGAATCATATTGTATTTATAGTGTATTGTAATATACTGTGTTTATGCATGTCAAAATCTCACTTCTCCACTCATTTACCACATTTTATCTACATTAATTCTTTACCCAAGATGCACAGACACTTAAATTATGATATCAACATTGGTATAAGTAGTAATTAGAAATGTCATAGGTATTTTTATTCAGATTATTATAACATTTACGTATTAGTATAAAACACTTGAAGTATATGATTATCAATATAGGCTTACACCACAGCCTACCCCAACCAGAATGATCCCGTAGGGCCTGCGTTGATTAAATTTTTGTTGGGGCAAAATGTAAAACATTGATGATGATGAGATGTTCTTGCATTTGTATTTATGTTTCTCTCTTACTTTTTAGGCACTATTCTTACTACAAATACTTACACAGTGCTTACTTGTTGTTTTTATTATTTTTGATTGTGCAAAATATGGAACATTTAGTATGATGCCTTGTTATTGCATATATATTGTTAGCTTAATTTTGGTCTCTAATATTACCACAGACACTAACGAAGTGCTGATCTGATGCTGTATTTCATTTTCTGCATGTTGGTTTTAATGCTGTATTTTTGTATTTTGATTAAGTAAGAGTAATTTCTGTACTGGTGTTATTTTCTGTGTAATTAGATATACACTCCTGGAAATTGAAATAAGAACACCATGAATTCATTGTCCCAGGAAGGGGAAACTTTATTGACACATTCCTGGGTCAGATACATCACATGATCACACTGACAGAACCACAGGCACATAGACACAGGCAACAGAGCATGCACAATGTCGGCACTAGTACAGTGTATATCCACCTTTCGCAGCAATGCAGGCTGCTATTCTCCCATGGAGACGATCGTAGAGATGCTGGATGTAGTCCTGTGGAACGGCTTGCCATGCCATTTCCACCTGGCGCCTCAGTTGGACCAGCGTTCGTGCTGGACGTGCAGACCGCGTGAGACGACGCTTCATCCAGTCCCAAACATGCTCAATGGGGGACAGATCCGGAGATCTTGCTGGCCAGGGTAGTTGACTTACACCTTCTAGAGCACGTTGGGTGGCACGGGATACATGCGGACGTGCATTGTCCTGTTGGAACAGCAAGTTCCCTTGCCGGTCTAGGAATGGTAGAACGATGGGTTCGATGACGGTTTGGATGTACCGTGCACTATTCAGTGTCCCCTCGACGATCACCAGTGGTGTACGGCCAGTGTAGGAGATCGCTCCCCACACCATGATGCCGGGTGTTGGCCCTGTGTGCCTTGGTCGTATGCAGTCCTGATTGTGGCGCTCACCTGCACGGCACCAAACACGCATACGACCATCATTGGCACCAAGGCAGAAGCGACTCTCATCGCTGAAGACGACACGTCTCCATTCGTCCCTCCATTCACGCCTGTCGCGACACCACTGGAGGCGGGCTGCACGATGTTGGGGCGTGAGCGGAAGACGGCCTAACGGTGTGCGGGACCGTAGCCCAGCTTCATGGAGACGGTTGCGAATGGTCCTCGCCGATACCCCAGGAGCAACAGTGTCCCTAATTTGCTGGGAAGTGGCGGTGCGGTCCCCTACGGCACTGCATAGGATCCTACGGTCTTGGCGTGCATCCGTGCATCGCTGCGGTCCGGTCCCAGGTCGACGGGCACGTGCACCTTCCGCCGACCACTGGCGACAACATCGATGTACTGTGGAGACCTCACGCCCCACGTGTTGAGCAATTCGGCGGTACGTCCACCCGGCCTCCCGCATGCCCACTATGCGCCCTCGCTCAAAGTCCGTCAACTGCACATATGGTTCACGTCCACGCTGTCACGGCATGCTACCAGTGTTAAAGACTGCGATGGAGCTCCGTATGCCACGGCAAACTGGCTGACACTGACGGCGGCGGTGCACAAATGCTGCGCAGCTAGCGCCATTCGACGGCCAACACCGCGGTTCTTGGTGTGTCCGTTGTGCCGTGCGTGTGATTATTGCTTGTACAGCCCTCTCGCAGTGTCTGGAGCAAGTATGGTGGGTCTGACACACCGGTGTCAATGTGTTCTTTTTTCCATTTCCAGGAGTGTATATTGGTGTGATGAATATGAAGATGAACATGTAAGATAATCTGTAAGTAAGCTGGGCTGGGTCTTATATGTTACCAACATTTGATGTGATGGATCAGATGAAGGAGTCATGATTCCTAAGACCACCAATTGCTTGGAGGCAGTAGAAGATATAAATATGTTGTAATCCATATTTTTCCTTCCATTATGGTGTGAATGTGTTTGTCAAAGAACTGGGCAACATGTTGTTTGTTATTTAGATTTTTGCATAATGATAGTGCCCTCTGCAACATCAAGTAATCCACCTTCAGTGCCATGCACAGCTATTAGTGTGAAAGAAAAGTGTGGGTCTCAATGACGTGAGTAGATCATTTGCATGTATATATGTGTTTGTGGGTTGGCAAGGACATTATGTTTCACCCTTTCTCCTCTTTTCCACCATTCATGTGTATGACATTATTACCAGTGAATCTTGAGAAAGTTAGGAGCTGCAAAATTTAGCTTTTAAGATGCCGCACGACCAAGTTTTGAGTATGATATCCCTTGCACAAAATTTGAACTGTGAGGGGTGTATGTGTGTGTGTGTGGGGGGGGGGGGGGGTGATGAGAGATGGCTAGTCACTCCAGCTGGGCACTACTCATTCATGATTCATGAATGAGATGATGGGATGAATTAATGACAATGAGATTCTATAATCACAATTGGAATGTGAATGAAGGTTATGACAGTGCTTGCAATGGTTGGAATGTGAATGAAGGTTATGACAGTGCTTGCAATGGCTCTATTAATATTCTATGCTTTTTACAATCTGATTTGATTTCCTGCATGCTGTAGTAATTGTCTGCTGACATGGACAACAGGCTACTGGGGGCGACTGCACACTTGAGGGAGAATGTGATCTGAGGGACGGGGAAGGTTGCTTCCTTTCAGACCAGAGAGCACACTTACGTCTAGGTAGGTAGGAGGGATGGGTTGGGTTGTTTGGGGGAGGAGACCAGACAGTGAGGTCATCAGTCTCATTAGATTAGAGAAGGATGTGGAAAGAAGTTGGCCTTGCCCTTTCAAAGGAACCATCCTGGCATTTGCCTGGGGTGATTTAGAGGAATCACAGAAAACCTAAATCAGGATGGCCAGATGTGGGATTGAACCACTGTCCTCCCGAATGCGAGTCCAGAGTGCTAGCGACTGCGCCACCTCGCTCAGTAGGTAGGTAGGTAGCAGAAGGATGGATATATTGTGGACTGGGTTGTGGGTGGCCATGATGCTGCCAACAAGGTTCCAATTAACAGGACCTCCACAGCCACAGGAACAACCTACCAAAACTCTGCTGCTGTGTTAAAACACAACAAACCCACAGGTGTCTCAGTTTAGCTTGCTGGCCATAGCACGTGCCCCCGGGCTGACATGAAAAACTTTCCCAGTGGGGACTTTGTAGAAATATTGCCAGCATCACTAAGTTTGAAAAAGAAGAGTCTCCAACCACAGATAACACCTTTAGAAAGTGTACCAAAACATCACCTAGCATTGGTTATCATCATGAAGCTGGTGACCTGCCAAGCCAACAACAAGAGAAGTTGAACAGTTTTTTTCTTTTTGTTTTCCCAAGCTGGTGTAAATGCGCCAGTGGCAATGACAGTAGCACTCATTGGACGGCGGCCTGTGACATAGGTTGTGTGTTCCACTTTTTAGATGGAAGGGTGTGGGAAGCCCATTAATTGGAGAAATAATTTTATGCAGCCTCTCAAGGGAGATCTGCAACCATTACAAAAAAATATAGTATTGGCCAGTGTTGGCTGTAAATTTAGCAGTTCATGGAAAAACTTCAGACGCGTGGAAAACAGCCACCAGTATGAGAGGAGTTGTGTTTTCGGGACACTTAAGCTTCGTATACTAAAGAGAAAGGAAAACTTAGGCTTGGTGCTCTGGAGAGGACACTACACTGGGGATTTAGTCTCTGAGGAGAGACAGAGGGTGCCTTCTGACTACTGACATGGATTCATCTGTAAACTGTCTTCTATATATCGACTTGTAGTTGCAGCCACCTTTGAGCTGGTGCTATTTCAGTTTGGCGACTGTCACCTTTGACTATTGTAGGAACACGGTGCAGCAACAGCATGGTAGGGCAGAATTGGCACATGAACACAGTAAATTCGTGAAATTCTGGAACCCTCCATCAGTAACTTTGTTCTATTTCTGGGTACTTGGTGTTTAACTACATAATAAGATAACAATGATCGACACTTGGAGTGATCAGTTTACTACTCGCATCCCACTCAGAACCTTGCCAACAATTAGTTAAAATAATTAATTTTAATCACCATTGTACTACTTGTTTTCAGTGAAACATTTGTAACAAATGCTACATTGCTTTAATTTTTGTTATGTCAGTTATAAAATAAATCATCAATATATTGCACTCCTTGCTTTTCCTTTCATAGTTAATGAACCATTCCCCACCATGAGGCAGAATTAATAGAAAGTTAAGCAAGACCTACTCAGGACACGGTGCTTAGGGCCCCTCGTAACTTATCATATTCCTTAAACTCCATTGTGCTATCTGATACTGCAGCCATAGACAACTGATCATTAATGAAAGACAGGCTCTTGGGCTCTCACAATATGTGAATGCTGTTAGTGATTCCAAAGTTGGTGTCCAAACACTAATGGACATGACAGGGATTGAAATTCTCTCATCACTGAAAAGATGAGCAATATAGATATTAGTGTTACTGTTGCTGAGAAGCAGCTGACATTTAAGAATACTCCTTAGTCCAATGGAATCCCTATCAGAGTTTGTACCAAATTTGCATCTGAGTTTGCTGCTGTTTCAACTATAATACAGCATAGATCCCTCAAATGGAAAATAATGACCAGCGTTTGGAAGAAAGCACAGATCACACCCATCTGCATGGTTACCAGAAGTTGTTGACAAAACTACCATCTGTATCAGGGCTTAACAAGGCATTGAGTTTGAGCATGAGCACTACTGACTGCTCATGCTCTTGCTCATGAGCAGAGCAGTAGCAGCATGGAGGTGTGTGAGGGAAATGTGCACACATCATCTGGACTTGACAACACAGGAGTAGCACCAACTGTGAAATAGGAGATGGCAGTTTTGACAGCAATGACACCTAATAACAACAGTGATGAGTCAGCACTGGATAACACTAGCATTGTCTTCACACTTCAGTTTACATTATGAGGAGTTGTATCTTTTTACATGAAAATATGGCTTCAGAAAATGTTTGGTGTACTGCAAGACATTGATTACTTTCAGGAACATCAATTTACGAAGACACTACCTGTCTTACCATATCAAAGATTATAGAATCAGAAAATGTGAAGGACTTGAGCCTGTACAAGAGATTTTAAAACTAAAAAGGAAGCTCTCTGAACAGACCGAAGAAGGGGAAGAAATATTAAGTGAGTGTGCAGTTCAGATGAGATGCAAAAATTGCAGTACTTTTAGCAAAGTCCTTGCAACCATTCAAGGACGGCCAGTTAATAAAAGAATACTGGCAGCAACAGCTGAACATTTATGTCCACTTCTGGTAGAAAATATTTGTGTGGTGCTGTTATCAAACATGCAATCGTACAACTCATGTGGGTTACAACAAATGATGTCCAGAGCTTGCAGAATCTTTGTAAAGAGTTTGTTACATATTCCTCAGTGTAGATATTGTAGACACAAAACTGGATGTGACATTCTTAGTAATGTAGAAAATATAGGTTTGTCATCTAATTTATTAGTTTATACAGGGTGTTTCAAAAATGACCGGTATATTTGAAACGGCAATAAAAACTAAACGAGCAGCGATAGAAATACACCGTTTGTTGCAATATGCTTGGGACAACAGTACATTTTCAGGCGGACAAACTTTCGAAATTACAGTAGTTACAGTTTTCAACAACAGATGGCGCTGCAAGTGATGTGAAAGATATAGAAGACAACGCAGTCTGTGGGTGCGCCATTCTGTACGTTGTCTTTCTGCTGTAAGCGTGTGCTGTTCACAACGTGCAAGTGTGCTGTAGACAACATGGTTTATTCCTTCGAACAGAGGATTTTTCTGGTGTTGGAATTCCACCACCTAGAACACAGTGTTGTTGCAACAAGACGAAGTTTTCAACGGAGGTTTAATGTAACCAAAGGACCGAAAAGCGATACAATAAAGGATCTGTTTGAAAAATTTCATCGGACTGGGAACGTGACGGATGAACGTGCTGGAAAGGTAGGGCGACCGCGTACGGCAACCACAGAGGGCAACACGCAGCTAGTGCAGCAGGTGATCCAACAGCGGCCTCGGGTTTGCGTTCGCCGTGTTGCAGCTGCGGTCCAAACGACGCCAACGTCCACGTATCGTCTCATGCGCCAGAGTTTACACCTCTATCCATACAAAATTCAAATGCGGCAACCCCTCAGCGCCGCTACCATTGCTGCACGAGAGACATTAGCTAACGATATAGTGCACAGGATTTATGATGGCGATATGCATGTGGGCAGCATTTGGTTTACTGATGAAGCTTATTTTTACCTGGACGGCTTCGTCAATAAACAGAACTGGCGCATATGGGGAACCGAAAAGCCCCATGTTGCAGTCCCATCGTCCCTGCATCCTCAAAAAGTACTGGTCTGGGCCGCCATTTCTTCCAAAGGAATCATTGGCCCATTTTTCAGATCCGAAACGATTGCTGCATCACGCTATCTGGACATTCTTTGTGAATTTGTGGCGGTACAAACTGCCTTAGACGACACTGCGAACACCTCGTCGTTTATGCAAGATGGTGCCCGGCCACATCGCACGGCCGACGTCTTTAATTTCCTGAATGAATATTTCGATGATCGTGTGATTGCTTTGGGCTATCCGAAACATACAGGAGGCGGCGTGGATTGGCCTCCCTATTCGCCAGACATGAACCCCTGTGACTTCTTTCTGTGGGGACACTTGAAAGACCAGGTGTACCGCCAGAATCCAGAAACAATTGAACAGCTGAAGCAGTACATCTCATCTGCATGTGAAGCCATTCTGCCAGACACGTTGTCAAAGGTTTCGGGTAATTTCATTCAGAGACTACGCCATATTATTGCTACGCATGGTGGATATGTGGAAAATATCGTACTATAGAGTTTCCCAGACCGCCATCTGTTGTTGAAAATTGTAACTACTGTAACTTCGAAAGTTTGTCTGCCTGAAAATGTACTGTTGTCCCAAGCAAATTGCAACAGACGGTGTATTTCTATCGCTGCTCGTTTAGTTTTTATTACCGTTTCAAATATACCGGTCATTTTAGAAACACCCTGTATGTCTACAGATGGAGCATGAGTCATGTTTGGAGAAAAAGAAAGACATGATTCATAGTGCAACTGTCCGCCCCCCAGTAGCTGAGTGGTCAGCGCAACAGAATGTCAATCCTAAGGGCCCGGGTTCGATTCCCGGCTGGGTCGGAGATTTTCTCTGCTCAGGGACTGGGTGTTGTGTTGTCCTAATCATCATCATTTCATCCCCATCGACGCGCAAGTCGCCAAAGTGGCGTCAAGTCGAAAGACTTGCACCCGGCGAACGGTCTACCCAATGGGAGGCCCTAGTCACATGACATTTTTATAGTGCAACTGAATGGGAAATGAAAAAGCTTCCAGTAGCCAATTTGTGCTGATCTGCAGCTTTATGCAATTCATCTGTTCATGACATGGAATATGAAGACAGTCTAGATTTCTCCCAGCATTTCCCTCATGATCAATTTCCTCATTTACACATCTCCACAGGGCTCTCCACCCTATGCTCTGTCATGATGGAGGGGATAGAATACTCGCTGCTTGCAGTCCTGCGCTCACAGTCTGCACGCGGAGTATGTTTGCTGTGAAGCCATGATACAGTCTTGACATTCAAGAATTGTAGAAAATTGTAACATAGACTGTGCTCAAACTTAATGAGGTACCTCAAACAGAATGACCTCCAGGACAACCAGCACGGATTCCGAAAACATGATCACGTGAAGCCCAACTTGCACTTTTATCACATGGCATCGTGAAAGCCATAGATGAAGGCAGTCAGGTAGAAGCTGTATTTCTGGATTGTGAAAAAAGTGTTGACTCAGTGTCACATCTACACTTATTATCAAAAGTATGATAGTATCAGTTATCAAGTAAAATTTATGACTGGATTGAGGATTTTTTTGTGGAGAGGATAGAGCAGTTATCTCAGGTGTGAGCCAGGGGAGTGTGTTGAAACCCTTGCTGTTCACATAGTACATTAATGACCTTGCAGACAATATTAATAGTAACCCCAGAATTTTTGTGGATGATGCAGTTATCTGTAATGAAGTACTGTCTGAAGAAAGCTGCACAAATATTCAGTCACACTGAAATAAATGGTTGTAGCTCTGTCATGAGTTACATTGAGAAGTGTCTATTTCTTATTTCTTGATGGTGACTAGTTTCAGACACCTGTGTCCATTTTCAAACCATCCTTGCTGTAAGTGTGACAAATACAGGCAATAGCCAGCGTACACAAACTGCCCCTGCAGTAATCAAAGTGATATGCAGCTGACTTAACAACAGCAATTTGCTGACTTAACAACAGCAATCTGCAGTTATTAAGTTGGCCATATATCACTTTGATTACTGCAAGGGCTGTTTCTCTAAATGGGCTATCACCTGTATTTGTCACACTTACAGCATGGATTGTTTGAAAATGGACACAGGTGTCTGAAACTAGTCACCATCAAGAAATAAGAAATAGACACTTCTCAATGCAACTTATGATGGAGCTACAATCATTTATTTCAATTATAATACACATTGCAGACCTATTTTTCCCTTGCAGGATGCTACAAGTTCATAAATTCAGTCAAATCTAGATAAGATTTCAAAGTGGTACAAAGATTGGCAACTTGCCTTAAATGTTCCAAAATGTAGAGTTGTTTACTTCACAAAATGTAAAAAAAACTTAGTACCCTGTGATTATAGTATCTGTGAACCACAACTGGAATTGGTCAACTCAGACAAGTATCTGCAACACTTAATAGGGATATGAAATGGAACAAGCACATAGGCTCGGACATAGGTATAGCAGGTGGCAATCTTCGGTTTCTTGGTAGAAAACTAGGGAAATGTAGTCCATCTATACAGGAGATTGCTTGCAAACCACTGATGTGGCCCATCCTAGGATACTTCTCAAGTGTGAGGAATCTGTACCAAATAGGACTAATAAGGGATATTGCACATATACAGAGAAGGGCAGTTTGAATTGTCACAGTGTTGGTTGATTCAGAAGCTGAAGGGACTGTACTGGCAAACACTTGAAGATGGGTGAAAACTCTCCTGAGAAAGCCTACTTGCAAAGTTTTAAAAACCACCTCTCACTGATAACTCTAGAAATATACTGCAATCCCCTCTGCATCACTCCCATATGGATTGTGAGGACAAGATTAGATTAAATGGCTCTGTGTGCACTATAGCTAAACAGTCATTTTCCCTGAACTCCATAAGTGAGTGCAAAGAAACCCTGATAACTGCTACAATGGGAAGTAACCTCTATCATGCACTTCACAGTGGTTTGTGGAGTGTGGATGTAGATTTCCCTGCCCAAATGCCCTTTTTCTTAAACAAAAAACCCTCTTTCGCAGCAATAACATTTATAACAGTAGTTATTCAGTTCACTATGGGCCAATGGACAACATGCTACCACCAATGCCCTCTCCAGACTACCTATGGAATGAGATCCCACATCTGATATGACACCTTATAAAATCACTTACAAGAGTTTCCTGTCACTGCATCCATAATTGTGAAGGATGCAACTGAGGACCTTATCCTCAAACAAGTTATGAAATTCATTTGTCATGGCTGGCCACAATACCTATCACCCCACTCCTTTCCAGAAATCCATATTTATTTTTCCCCAGAAACACAGGTAGTACAGGGCATACTGATGTTGACATCAGATGATGATGACAGCTGGGTGGTCAGCCCAATCCTGTCAGACCTGCTCGACAACACAGTCAATACCCCTGCAATGGCTTCATGCCTGGTCAGTGCCACAGAGCCCATGGGAGTGCATCCATGTAGACTTCGCTGGTCTCTTTCTCAGAGAGATGTGACTCATCATCATAGACTCATTTTTAAAGTTTCCATATGTAGTTCAAATATAAAACACTACAGCAAGGGGCTCAATAAATGCCTTGCAGAAAATATTCTCCATTGAATGGGCACCAAAATAAAGTGTTTCAGACAATGGCATTCAAGTTTTATCCAGTACATTTCAGGATTTTTGCTCTCTGAACAGTGTAAGACACCTGACAACGGTTCTGCTCCATGCAGCAGTGAAGCTGAAGGGTTCATCCTCAACTTTAATGTGCAGATTTGGAAGATGCTGTTACCTGCATTCAAGGTCAGGGTTCCTGATCTACCATATTTACTCGAATCTAAGCCGCACTTTTTTTCCGGTTTTTGTAATCCAAAAAACCGCCTGCGGCTTAGAATCGAGTGCAAAGCAAGCGGAAGTTCTGAAAAATGTTGGTAGATGCCGCCTCAACTAACTTCTGCCGTCGAATATATGTAGCGCTACACAGGCATGCTTTGTATACGCAAAGATAAATGCTGGCGCCAAAACCTCTGCGTCAGTAAATAAATTTTAAAAAAAGGGTGGAAGACGAGCTTTTTTTTCTCCGCCCCGAGTTTTGACCACTGCATTTTCATACATTATCCAACGAAGTAAATACAAATTCCGTATTGTTCATCTTCGAATGTAGCAGAATTTCAATGTACTACGAAAATCCGACTGGCAAGACTGTTTGGGATGTTTGTCAATATGGCCAACTCTACGTTCTGAATTTTTTCCTACCTGTGAGAAGAGATGGTTGCTAATAGGAACCTGATGAAATGTGAATCACATGCAGTATTCTCTTCACCATAAGAATAATAGGAATGTAAACATTTTTCCATGTATTCTTTCGTGTTTGCTGCTATCTCATTTAAATCCTGTCTGCCTAATAAACTACGAAACTAGATTGAGACAACGGCAAACGCGGAAGAATATACGCATCGTGTCATGTTTATATTCGTATTATTCTTATGCCTAATAGTGATACAGTCAGAAACGAAGCACGGCAACTGACTAGATTTTTAAATCTAAGATGACTCTAATTTCTGTGCAGAATTTGATGTACTAAAGAAGCGGCCGCAAAGATTTTCAAACGGAGAAAAATTTTCGCCTAACTCTCGTTCAGAACATGTTCTATCATACGCAGTTTATTATTTGGTTCTTGATCATTATCAAAGAAGCAACAGTGTAAGTAACAGCAAATAGCAGTCTCTTGTCATTGTTTCACTAATGAGACGATTCCCCTCTCCCTTTTTTTTTTTTTTTTTTTTTTAAGCGGCGGTAGCGTGCACAAAAGCAAGCCATGCCGCGAGCGGCGACAGGCTGTAAACACGCACTATCAGAATGCGACAAACAATGCATGAGACAGTACAGTAATGCATTTTCAGCTTTGAGTGACGTAAACACCTATAACAAATAGAACGGCACTTATCAGATCAAAGCAAAATAAGCAATCGATTCAAACCAGACGAAGCATGTGAAAAAGGAAGGGTACCCGTATAAATACGGACGGAGCGCCTGACGCATAGCAGTGGCTACCTGGTAAAGCTTAACTGCTAAGCTTACGACTCAAACCAAACTACTGTAACTGTATCGTCATTCATTCGACGTAAACTGTATATCATATTACAATGGACCAACTTTGTTTCGATTTGGAGGTGCGGCCTAAAACTTTTCTCTCCCCTTGAATTTCGAGTCTCAAATTTCAGGTGCGGCTTAGATTCGGGATTTTTTTTTTCCCTTTGTTTCGAGTCTCATTTTGCAGGTGCGGCTTAGATTCAAGTGCGGCTTAGATTCGAGTAAATACGGTAACTCCAGGCCTCTTATAGTACCACACTAATATAGGGGTGCACTCTGGCAGAACTGATGCATGGCTGCTGACACTAGACCCTGTGGATCTCTTGAGATGTACAACATGCCTGCAACAGGCCAATCATCAGCCCTGTTACTTGTTGGGGCCAGAGGTTTGGGCTTTTACTTTTTGAGCGATCCCAGGATGGATTCCAACCACCGGGGGACGAAAAATGTTAACAAAGGATGCCAGTCGCATCATGCTAGCACAACATGCCAACCAGCAGTGTCCACACTTAGTGGCTTCCACCATTGCCCCCAGAGCTGGCTCAATACAATGTCATACACTTGGCAGACACACATTTCTAGGTTCAGCACTGTTGAAGTTGGTTCTTTATGGAATGGCACTGATTACCACTTCCAGCTCTACTGACTTCCTCACAGACCTGGAGACCAGAACACCAGCCCCAGCCACCTCCAACATCAGCACCACACCGCGACCACCAGAGAGAACACAGAGACACAAGAAATTGAGATGGACAGTAAACCTTCAGCTGATTTTCCCATCCACATCTTCCCACTACCCGTACAGTGATCATGATATCAACAGGAACACTTATGGCACTATGCACTGATTAAAGAGTGCAGAAATACTGTATCTCTGACACCTGATAACAAGGTCAATACATTGCAATGTCTGCTATCAGTGACTCCTCCAGCAGTCGGTGAGATGCCAGTGGGCTCGCAGATGGGCCTGTCAAGTTAGAAAACTGGTCCTCAGGCCACTCCGAGACACTTCAAATTGTGTTGCACTAAAGTCTTTACATTTCCACTTGCTCCTAGCATTTTTAGCCTGTCTCTTGTGTGTTTTCATTGCTGGTACAATGAATAATGACAACAATATGAATAATTCAGCAAAGGAAAGTAACAGAAAAACTGGTAACTCTAAAAGAAAGTGTAAGAAAATGAGGGGAAGTATTTTTTTCCTGATGATGTAATGACCACCAAAGCTAAAGCTCGCAATAAGCAATCATTTAAAGTTGTTCAGACAAAAGATAGTTATTCTATGGACTTTTAGCAAGCAGCTGATATGATTATTAGCACATAGAAAGTTAACATAATTTCTGTCTTAAATATTAAAACTGCTACACCCATACCATTCTTTTTGCTGTGTATCTGCTACTTATTAGGTCACTTTACAGTGAGTAGCAACCTATACCTTCTAACATTATTAATACCCCAATTTGGAGTTTCCTTGGAGTTTCCACTGTTTCATTTGATGACACAGATAGCTGGGAAATGATAAGGGTGTTGAAAAATTGGTGGCAAAGTGAAGATTTCAAAACGATCAGATTCATTGAGGTCATTGGCACAAAAAGACTGCGTTCAGAGAAGAACAAGAGACCTCCAAAATATGATGGAACACCTACCTGAAGTGCACAAACAATTTTACAGTGAACTGGGTCAATATTGAACAGTAAAATCATTGCTAAAAGTAGAAATATTATAAAACTTGTGGGCTTAACCCATTTAGCATTTCAGTGCATTTAGGAAAGTCAGTGTTCACGTGATATTTTTGGAACATGCCAAGTGATAACTTGCTTTGCTAAAGTCAATGAGCAAGTGTTAATTCTCAAGTTAGTGCATATTTATGTCCCTGTTATTCAAATAAAGTTTATTTCGAATAAGCTAGAAAGTACATTCTGTTACTTAGTCCCTTTAGCATGATAACCTTCCAATTAACAATGACTGGTGTGGACTGGAAATGTGAACTATCAAGTGACTGTAGTGTATCCACAATGCCTGCACAGTAAGGCATGTGTTGCACCATATCTGGTATAATAGAAAGCATTACTCTTTTTTGTCTTTGTTTCTCTACCTCTCTTTTTACATTTGTAAATCCTAGGTTCATTAGTAGATATGAATAGGGATTACGGTCACAGCAGGATTGTCATCGAGTTGTTGGTTGCTGTTTGTCAACAGCTGGTAGCTGAATTGGCAGCTGTTGTCTTTGAACAAGAGATGGAGTGACAGGGCAGCCTTACTGAAAATGTGCAGTGGAACTTAACTACTACTCCTGTTGCCAACATGGTTTGTAGAAAACCCTGATCCAGTATGAAGCAGTCATCTCGCTGATGGGTCGCACCAAGATCCATAGTTGTCTCATTGTGAAGGTTTATGTGGCAAATGACTGAAACGCTAACCCCATACTTCTAACAAATAGATATTGAGTCAGTGTGCTCCCTGCCGCCGTTGGATAAGCAGCAAGTCGTATACTCCTAGCTCACTCATTTGTTACATAGTTTAATTCTTAATTTCTTTGCGTGTTTTTGGTACTTGCATTGTTTAATTCATAAATTTCGGGCGTATTATAGTATTTGAGAGTTGTAGCATCACGTTTTAGTACCTGAATAGTGTAAAATCTCGCAGTCTCCTTCCGCTGCCGAGCGGTGTGTCAGCAGTACACAAGTAGCAGCATTACTGCATTTACTAGGCAATCTTATATTTTAATAACTGTTTAAATTTTGTGTCGATTTGTTTACGCTCTCTGTAGATTAGTTCAGACGTTCTTTGCACAACAGTTTTTAGCATGGATAGGGACTGCAACTGCTGTGTTCGGATGCAGGCTGAGTTGGCATCCCTTCGCTCCCAGCTTCAGGCAGTGTTGGCTTCAGTCACACAGATTGAGGCTGTTGCCAATGGGCATCACTGTGGGGGTCCGGATGGGGGTTTGTCGGGGACGGCCAGCTCGTCCCACACATCCCCCGATCGGACTACGACTGTGGTTGCTCGGGATACTGCCCACATTGAGGCTGATCCCTCACCTGTGGTAGAGTGGGAGGTCGTCTCAAGGTGTGGCAGGGGGCGAAAGACATTCCGGAGGGCTGAATGGAAGGCCTCTCCAGTTTGTCTGACGAACCAGTTTCAGGTTCTGTCTCAGGCTGATACTGATCTTCGGCCTGACATGACTGCTTGTCCTGTTCCAGAGGTTGCCCCTCAGTCTGCAAGATCCGGGCGGTCGCAGAGGGTGGGCTTACTGGTAGTTGGGAGCTCCAACGTCAGGCGCGTAATGGGACCCCTTAGGGATATGGCAGCAAGAGAGGGGAAGAAATCCAATGTGCACTCCATGTGCATACAGAGGGGAGTCATTCCAGATGTGGAAAGGGTCCTTCCGGATGCCATGAAGGGTACAGGGTGCACCCATCTGCAGGTGGTCTCTCATGTCAGCACCAATGATGTGTGTCGCTATGGATTGGAGGAAATCCTCTCTGGCTTCCGGCGGCTATCTGATTTGGTGAAGACTGCCAGTCTCGCTAGCGGGATGAAAGCAGAGCTCACCATCTGCAGCATCGTCAACAGGACTGACTGCGGACCTTTAGTACAGAGCCGAGTGGAGGGTCTGAATCAGAGGCTGAGACGGTTCTGCGACCGTGTGGGCTGCAGATTCCTCGACTTGCGCCATAGGGTGTTGGGGTTTCGGGTTCCGCTGGATAGGTCAGGAGTCCACTACACGCAACAAGCGGCTACACGGGTAGCAGGGGTTGTGTGGCATGGGCTGGGCGGTTTTTTAGGTTAGATGGCCTTGGGCAAGTACAGAAAGGGCAACAGCCTCAACGGTTGCGGGGCAAAGTCAGGACACGCGGGGACCAAGCAGCACTCAGTATTGTAATTGTAAACTGTCGAAGCTGCGTTGGTAAAGTACCGGAACTTCAAGCGCTGATAGAAAGCACCGAAGCTGAAATCGTTATAGGTACAGAAAGCTGGCTGAAGCCAGAGGTAAATTCTGCTGAAATTTTTACAAAGGTGCAGACGCTGTTTAGAAAGGATAGATTGCATGCAATCGGTGGTGGAGTGTTCGTCGCTGTTAGTAGTAGTTTATCCTGTAGTGAAGTAGAAGTGGATAGTTCCTGTGAATTATTATGGGTGCAGGTTACACTCAACAACTGAGCTAGGTTAATAATTGGCTCCTTTTACCGACCTCCCGACTCAGCAGCATTAGTGGCAGAACAACTGAGAGAAAATTTGGAATACATTTCACATACATTTTCTCAGCATGTTATAGTCTTAAGTGGAGATTTCAATTTACCAGATATAGACTGGACAGGTGGTAGGGACAGAGCATCAAGTGACATTATACTGAGTGCACTATCCGAAAATTACTTCGAGCAATTAAACAGAGAACCGACTCGTGGAGATAACATCTTGGACCTACTGATAACAAACAGATCCAAACTTTTCGACTCTGCATGTGCAGAACAGGGAATCAGTGATCATAAGGCCATTGCAGCATGCCTTAATATGGAAGTTAATAGGAATATAAAAAAAGGGAGGAAGGTTTATCTGTTTAGCAAGAGTAATAGAAGGCAGATTTCAGACTACCTAACAGATCAAAACGAAAATTTCTGTTCAGACACTGACAATGTTGAGTGTTTATGGAAAAAGTTCAAGGCAATCGCAAAATGCGTTTTAGACAGGTACGTGACGAGTAAAACTGTGAGGGATGGGAAAAACCCACCGTGCTACGACAACAAAGTTAGGAAACTACTGCGAAAGCAAAGAGAGCTTCACTCCAAGTTTAAATGCAGCCAAAACCTCTTAGACAAACAGAAGCTAAACAATGTCAAAGTTAGCGTAAGGAGGGCTATGTGTGAAGCATTCAGTGAATTCGAAAGTAAAATTCTATGTACCGACTTGACAGAAAATCCTAGGAAGTTCTGGTCTTACATTAAATCAGTAAGTGGCTCGAAACAGCATATCCAGACACTCCGGGATGATGATGGCATTGAAACAGAGGATGACACGCGTAAAGCTGAAATACTAAACACCTTTTTCCAAAGCTGTTTCACAGAGGAAGACCGCACTGCAGTTCCTTCTCTAAATCCTCGCACAAACGAAAAAATGGCTGACATCGAAATAAGTGTCCAAGGAATAGAAAAGCAACTGGAATCACTCAACAGAGGAAAGTCCACTGGACCTGACGGGATACCAATTCGATCTACACAGAGTACGCGAAATAACTTGCCCCCCTTCTAACAGCCGTATACCGCAAGTCTCTAGAGGAACGGAAGGTTCCAAATGATTGGAAAAGAGCACAGGTAGTCCCAGTCTTCAAGAAGGGTCGTCGAGCAGATGCGCAAAACTACAGAGACCTATATCTCTGACATCAATCTGTTGTAGAATTTTAGAACATGTTTTTTGCTCGAGTATCATGTCGTTTTTGGAAACCCAGAATCTACTATGTAGGAATCAACATGGTTTCCGGAAACAGCAATCGTGTGAGACCCAACTCGCTTTATTTGTTCATGAGACCCAGAAAATATTAGATACAGGCTCCCAGGTAGATGCTATTTTTCTTGACTTCCGGAAGGCGTTCGATACAGTTCCGCACTGTCACCTGATAAACAAAGTAAGAGCCTACGGAATATCAGACCAGCTGTGTGGCTGGATTGAAGAGTTTTTAGCAAACAGAACACAGCATGTTGTTATCAATGGAGAGATGTGTACAGACGCTAAAGTAACCTCTGGCGTGCCACAGGGGAGTGTTATGGGACCATTGCTTTTCACAATATATATAAATGACCTAGTAGATAGTGTCGGAAGTTCCATGCAGCTTTTTGCAGATGATGCTGTAGTATACAGAGAAGTTGCAGCATTAGAAAATTGTAGCGAAATGCAGGAAGATCTGCAGCAGATAGGCACTTGGTGCAGGGAGTGGCAACTGACCCTTAACATAGACAAATGTAATGTATTGCGAATATATAGAAAGAAAGATCCTTTATTGTATGATTATATGATAGCGGAACAAACACTGGTAGCAGTTACTTCTGTAAAATATCTGGGAGTATGCGTGTGGAACGATTTGAAGTGGAATGATCATATAAAATTAATTGTTGGTAAGGCGGGTACCAGGTTGAGATTCATTGGGAGAGTCCTTAGAAAATGTAGTCCATCAACAAAGGAGGTGGCTTACAAAACACTCGTTCGACCTATACTTGAGTATTGCTCATCAGTGTGGGATCCGTACCAGATCAGGTTGACGGAGGAGATAGAGAAGATCCAAAGAAGAGCAGCGCGTTTCGTCACAGGGTTATTTGGTAACCGTGATAGCGTTACGGAGATGTTTAACAAACTCAACTGGCAGACTCTGCAAGAGAGGCGCTCTGCATCGTGGTGTAGCTTGCTCGCCAGGTTTCGAGAGGGTGCGTTTCTGGATGAGGTATCGAATATATTGCTTCCCCCTACTTATACCTCCCGAGGAGATCACGAATGTAAAATTAGAGAGATTAGAGTGCGCATGGAGGCTTTCAGACAGTCGTTCTTCTCGCGAACCATAAGCGACTGGAACAGGAAAGGGACGTAATGACAGTGGCACGTAAAGTGCCCTCCGCCACACACCGTTGGGTGGTTTGCTGAGTATAAATGTAGATGTAGATGTAGATGTAGATGTAGATGTAGATATGAGGAATTGTCTACTGCTGATAATGAAACAAATCTAACAGAACTTATCCCTCCTTAAGCAGTAGTTTTATCTGTTGAGGGCTGGGCAGCCACAGAGGGTAAAGAAGGGGCCTCTTAGTTGAAGGCAGTTTCAATGTTAGTCAATTTTGTAGAACTGTTAAACATGTGGGATAATCATTCCTTGCATTTGAACCCCACATACATCAACTTTTGCAGCAATGTTAGTAGTGCACATGGGATTAGTAATTTCAGAAGTAATGTTCACTGGTTCATGAGAAATAGGGAGATTTTCACTTTTATTATAAATTAGCAATGGGACGTGCGTAATACTACCACTTGCATTTATTGTACTACCAGTTTGATAACTTGATTCCGGGGTATCTTTAGTTAAATATCCATGACTTTTTACAAAACAATTGTGTAACAATCCATCAAACTCCACTTTACTTAGGAATTCATTTAACTGGTTACTTATGAACTCTTCTCCAAGAAGAGCTCTTAATAGCCAAACAATTAGACAGTTGACATTTAAAAGCTGTAGTAGTAGTAGTGACAATGAGGAGGAAGCACATTAAAACAGAGCTAGGGATTCTGATGACACATTTATTCTGTTCTGTGCAAAGGAGGTTCCATGTGTAGAAGAGAAAGATCTTGTGTGTACAAAAGACATGCAGTATGGCAGGCAGATGATGGTTCTGAAAGATTTTGGGCTGACAATCTTATTTCTATGACTATGCTGTAATAAAAGCTATACCTAATGCTACTTGCAAATTGTTTACAAGAAATTCGGAATATCGATTATATTTCAATTGGAGCATAGTCCCAGAGTGCACACCTCTCCTAGAAACCACTTGTTCCAACATCATTTTAGGAAGAGAGAGTTGGTTGACATCTGAGGTAAATAATAAGGAAACTTTTGGCAACATGTAGAATGAATATCACATTGGTTTCCCCAGGAGGAAGAATGTGTATATCAACAAGAAGGAACATTAGTTCTTTTGGGACCCAAAATGAAAATGTAGGTGAACTTATATACACACGTTCAACCTGGCAAGTGGACTTGGATTAATAATTGAATGTTTGTATTAGTAGTTTGTCAGATTGACTGTACAGTCCTTCAAAGATAGAATAAACCAACAGGTGGTGACTTTATTTTATCCAGTATGGAGTGGAAAAACTGCACATTAATGGCAGCTGGGACAGTTAGTCTTGTGATTTAATACTGACACATTGTCAGTGCCTTGGAGAACTAGTTCAATAGACCATGTGCAAAAGAAATGTTTTACACTTCCTAGCTGTAAACAGACCAGACTTTTTGCAAAGTGTTACCAATGACAGGTGGGGGAAAATCAGAAACTAAAGGGCTGTTATGGGAATGACAGCCACCACAGGAAGATAATATCAAGAAGGCTAGGAGAGAATTTGTGTTTGCCTGAGAACATTTAATCCAAATCTGACAAACACAGAACAATTGTGGTTAACACTCAGACACATCAACTGCAGTCTAAACAAATACATATCAAATAAAGTAATAAAAGATGGCAAAACCCACCATTCAGAGAAGTTGCAGCACAGGGAAAGGTGAAATATTAAGTTCTGCATTTTGTACATGGAGTTACTACTATGCCAGTGTTTGGCAACTGCACAAATTCACAGAGAGACATTGAAATAAGAATTTTGGTACTGAAAAACAATTATGATTACACAAAACAAGAAAAGCACAGAGCCTTGGTGGTACTCCTATTACCTTTTTACACTGAATATGTTGTGTAATTAGCTCCTTAGCTAGCTCATCAAGATCTCTTATGCAGTGAGTAGTCCCATGTGATTGGAAAAGAATGGTCACTTAAGGTTACAGACAGGGTAAAAGAATGGATGGACACAATTACAGGCAAATATTGTTAGATCTGGCTACTGCAGAATCCTAGAGTGTATTTGAAAAGGTTTGCTTTATTCAAACACACAATAAATGACAGATGGTGGATATAAGTTCTATGAATAGTTCTCCTGGTGTAACTGAACTTTGGTAATGAAGAGATATAGTTTTTTTTCCAGTAACTGTAAAATTTTACCATGAGTGGGAAGTGTGGGCTCTGTCATAGGTTTGTGAGTAATGGGTCACGGTGTGGGATTTGTTCAAAGTATTTTCATTGGGGGGGAATGCAGTGGGGAAGCCAATGGTCATTTTAGTGAGATCCTCTCCTGGGAATGCAGAATCTGTAGTAGAAATAAGTTGACAGAGGAGCAGGAGTGTAAGATCTGTGCCCTTCAGGTGCAGTTACAATGCGCAAAGGAGGAACTAGATAGGTTGAGGAGGGTGAAGAGTGGTGGGGAATGGGAACTGGCAGTTGGCAAGAAGACAGCTAGGAAGAAAAGGTATTCAGACAGTTTTACTTTGTGTATATGCAATAGATTTGACCAACTGTCAGAGTTGAGTGGAAAGGAGCCTTGTGTAGCTGTAGATGTAGGGAACATGCAGCAGTCCTCAGCAATTAGGAGGCCTAGATTAGTTTCAAAGTCTAACAGAAAGAAGAAGGTTCTGCTGCTAGGTAGTTCTCATGGTAGAGGTGTTGGCCAGCAGTTGCAGGAAGTGTTGGGGACTGAGTACCAGGTCACCAGCATTGTGAAGCCTAGTGCAGGGTTGACTCAAGTGACTGACAGCATAGGGGAGTTATGTAGGAATTTTACAAAGGAGGATCAGGTAGTGACAGTGGGTTGAGCAGGGAACAGTCTTGATAGGGATGGGGAATATGATGTAGGTGGTGACCTGGTAAAAATAGCTACTCAAACTGGTGGCACCAATGTGCATTTCGTGCAACTGTTTCAGCATCATGATCGGCCTCACCTTAATGTGGCTGTTATGCATGTTAACATGGGGCTGGGGAGGGCACTGATGGCAGAGGGCATGGGTCACATCTCAGTGGTGTCAGTTGGGTCTATCAGTAGATCGGATTTCACTAGGCATGGCCTGCACCTCAATAGGTATGGGAAGGGGAGGCTGGCTAAGCTTATAGGTGACAGTGTAGTGGGTGGTGGTGGGGTCACTAATGGAAAAATTCCTGTAGTAGTTGGTGTTAGAGCTGCACCTTTTTTAGTCTGAAGTCAGCTGATAGGTATACCTGCTTAAAGGAAGTCCCTCTAACTAAGAGCTCACCTTCCGAGGATGTAATGTTTCCAAGTAGAGAAGGAATTAGCATATTTCATCAAAATATAAGCGGTATTAGAGATAAAGTTAGTGAACTGCTTATAGATGTTGACTCTGAAATTATTGGTATAGCAGAACACCACTTAAATAATTTGACAATTCAGAGGCTTCCTTTACCAGGATACAGATTAGCTGGCTGTTTCTCAAGGAGTTTCTTGTGGGGTGGGGGAGTGGCTATGTAAGTAAAAAACAGTATTCTATTTGAGTCCATAGCCATATCACGGCACTGCACTGAACAGATATTTGAATGCTGTGCATTGGCAGTTGAATTTATTGAAACTAAACTTATAATTGTTTTTGGTTATAGGTCTTTCAGATCATGATGCACAAATTTTAACACTAAATGGGTTTTGTACTCAAATGTCACACATAATTACAAACTATGTAGGAAAGTTAATCCAACATCAATTAAGAGTTTTTTAAACCTTGTTAAGGAACAAGAGTGACAAGATGTTTATGCTGTTGATAACATAGATGATAAATACAATGCTTTCCTTAACACATTTCTCGTGCTCTTTGAGAGCTGCTTTCCATTACAATGTTCTAAATTGGGTACTAGCAGCAACAGGCAGTCTAGATGGCTGACTAGTGGGATAAGGATCTCTTATAGAACAAAGTGGGAATTATATCAAAATGTTACAAGTAGTCAAAATCAAGCTACAGTAGCCCATTACAAACAGTATTGTAAGGTGCTTGAAAATGTTGTTAGGAAGGCAGAGTGTATGTGGTATGCAAATAGAATAGCTAATTCACTGGATAAAATTAAAACCATATGGTCCCTTGTGAAGGAAGTGGTCAGCAGCACAAGGTCAACGATATAAAATCAGTTCACAATAAAAATATTTGTTACTGATAAATCAGATTATGTACAGTATTTAACTATCATTTTCTGAGAGCATTGCTGGCGAATTAAATAAAAACTTAGGTCCTACAGGAAATCGTGTAACTTTCTTGGTAAATGCCTTTCTGAGATTGATGTCCGAAATACTCCTCTGTGATATAGACAAGAGGGAGAGTGAGTCAATAATTACATCACTGAAGACTAGGGACTCTCATGGTTATGATGGAGTGTCTAGCAGAATATTAAAGTACTGTGCTGCACATACCCGTATTGTAGTTTTTCATTTATCAATGGTCAGTTTCCTTAACGATTAACGTACTCAGTAGTGAAGCTACTTTATAAAAGGGGAGAAAGGGATAATGTAGATAATTTTAGACCTATTTCTATGACATCAGTGTTTGCAAAAGTTATTGAAAAGCCTGTGTATGTAAGGATAATTGATCATTTTATATCACACAATTTGTTATCAAATGTACAGTTCAGCTTTAGAAGTTGTTTAACAACTGAAAATGCTATATTCTTTTTTCTCTGTGAGGTACTGGATGGGCTAAACAAAAGGTTTTGAACACTTGGCGTATTTTTTGATATAACTAAGGCGTTTGATTGTGTTGATCACAAAATATTTCTCCAGAAGTTGGACCATTACGGAATATGGGGAGTAGCTCACAATTGGTTTACCTCTTACTTTAGCAACAGACAGCAGAAGGTCATTATTTACAATGTTGATTACAGCTGTAATGTGGGGTCTGAGTGGGGTACTGTGAAGTGGGGGGTGCCGCAGGGATCAGTGTTGGGGCCACTCCTGCCCTCTAATGTTATGGGTAACTCTAAAATATTTTTGTTTGCTGATGACACTAGCTTGATAGTAAGGGATGTTGTGTGCAACATTGGCTCAGTTTCAAATAGTGCAGTACATTACCTAAGTTCATGGCTTGTAGAAAATAAACTAACACTAAATCACAGTAAGACTCAGCTTTTACAGTTTCGAACACACAATTCGACAAAACATGATGTTTTAATTTCACAGAACAGGCATATGATTAGTGAAACTGAATAGTTCAAATTTCTAGGTGATCAGATAGATAGTAAGATGCCATGGAAAGCCCACGTTCAGGATCTTGTTCAAAGACTTAATACTGCCATTTGTACTATTCCACCGGTATAAGAAATGAGTGATCATTTGACATGAAAATTAGTCTACTTTGTTTATTTTCATTCGATTATGTCATATGGTATTATATTTTGGTGTAACTCTTTCCATTCTAAAAGGATATTTTTGGCTCAGAAAGGGGCAGTTCATGTAATAAGTGGTGTAAGTTCATGAGCCTCTTGTCGACCCCTGTTCACGAGTCTGGGTATTTTGACATTGGCCTCTCAGTCTATATATTCCTCACTGCCATTTCTTGTTAACAATATTAGCTTATTTCCAAAAATAAGAAGCTTTCAGTTGGTTAATACTTGGCAGAAATCAAACCTGCATTTGGATCGGACTTCCTTAACTCTTGTGCAAAAAGGTGTGCAGTATACTGCTGCATCCATTTTCAATAAGCTACCATGTGAATTAAAAAATCTTATCAGTAATCCACGCACTTTCAAATCAAAACTGAAGAGCTTCCTCATGGGTGACTCCTATTCTGTCGAGGAGTTCCTTGAAAAATTAAGCTGATTCTTATTGTATTGTTGATTGTGTTTACTTAAACTTATGGACTAAGTTTTTTCAGGTTCATGAACATTTATTTTTATCTGTTATTACTTTTATGTTGTAATTTCATGTACTGACACGTTCCATGACCTTTGAGATTTGCTCCTCAATTTGGTCCTACGGAACTTGACGTGTAAATAAAAAATAAATAAAAACATGTCGAACATTGTGTCACATTAATGACTGACAACAAAGACATCATTATACAGAATATCTTCACAACAATATGAGGAATCTAAAATTTTCGACTACTAGTACCCAGTACACCAAATTGGATGGCAGCTATTCAACAGAAACAAAAGCATTGGGTGTGCCCTATTGAATTGTAATAGGACCTCTAATGTTTTTGAGATACATTAGCAGTTTATGAGGTAGGGTCAAATATTACTAGCAGATTGTTTGCTGACTCTTCTTTTTTTTACAGGATATTATCACTGTTGGGTGACTATAAAATACTGCAGAAAGACTTAGGCAAAATTTCCACTTGGTATAACAAATAGTGTATCTTTATAAATTTGTATAAACATACAGCAAAAGCCCAATACAAAGAGTTTGTACCAGTCGTATCAGGGGCACCTGCCAGGTGGTGGGCAGAGGGAGGGGGTGGGGGAGGAGGGTGGGGGGGGGGGCAGCTGGCCCTAGTGACCTAGTGAGACATCAGCATTTACAAATATGAAAAAGGGTCTGTAACCCCTTTTATGACAAAAATTGCCTGGAAAATTATCTCTAAAATGACCTGTAAATATTGATAAAATTGTGTAAAAACCCTATAAAACATGTATGAAGTAAGTTAAAAAATGCACCAGAGTAAATGGAAAATGTTACTGGAGGTCAGAACTGAAATTACAAACAGAAAAATTAATTTAAAATTGCTATGTTTTTCTGCAAGGAATATCTTTCTTTGAAGATGTACAAACACTGTTGTGTAACTACACACATACACCTAGCAACAAAGTTGCGCAGTGTTATAAATGGATAGTTGGGATGCATCACATTGTTGTAATCATTGTATAAATTTGTGCATCCACACTTTCAGAGTTAGTTGCACTACAGAAATCAGAATGTGATGTCCCAAGAAATTACTCTCTGTGAGATAAATGGTATTGAAGGAGAGAGCAAATTTTGGAAGGCATTACTGTCACTATGAATCATCTTGAAAATTATCACTGTAAGATGGTATGTTTTTAAGAATGTGTCCTGCTGACTTGGAAACCTATTTGCAGATGGTTGGAAAGAAGATTCAACTGTTATTTTAAACTCTGTAATTTTTTCCCATGCAGTGTTATGACATTTCATAGTTTTTGGCCAAATGCACAATATCATCCCTCCTTTTGCTCCTGTTTTTGGGATCTCACATCCAAAAGCTATGGAAGGGTCTGAAAATCCTCATTTATGTCCAATGCTGTCTCCATGGCAGATAAGTAGAAACTGATTTCAAAAAAGCACTGACTACAGCAAGTCACGCAACACTGTTGTATGTTCCCCATTTTGATGGGAAACCTGAGACATGCAACTTTTGTATCACAATGCACACTATGTTTATGAGAAGTGAGAAATTATTTGATTAACGCCATCAATAAGATCACTGCTCCTTTTCAGTGACAGAATTCTTAAACCATGTGAAGCAAGAATATGCAAAAACTACTATTGCTGCTAAAGCAAGTCAAATATAATGAATTTACTGTGCTATTAAAATAAATTTTGAAGTTATATATAACCCCTCTCTCTCTCTCTCTCTCTCTCTCTCTCTCTCTCTCTCTCTCTCTCTGTCTGTCTGTCTGTCTGTCTGTGTGTGTGTGTGTGTGTGTGTGTGTGTGTGTAATAAATAAAATAAATAAATCGATTTTGGTGATGAAACAATAGGCATTAGAGTCAATGAAACAATATCGCGCGCATTCACGCTAATGATATAAATCCAAGGAATTCTTCTTTGACAATATTAGTTGCACGATCAAAATAATGTGCAGTAAGAGAAAGTGCAAAATGTGTGGGATGCTATCCATTAATTTTTAAGAGCTGGAAAATAATTAAGTGAATAAATAGGACTTCCAAAAGGACCAATGTAAATGGCAGGAAAACCTAAAACCAGGGAATGTAAAAAAAGGTTTACTATAATTATACTGTTAGCTTGTTTATATTTATAATTCTGATGAGGTAGTAGAAGCATGCTATAAAGACTACGGGGAGAAAATGATTGGTAGGTAACAATGTCCTCAAAACATCTAAATCATGTGTGTGAGGGAAATGTTTTGGTAATACTGACAGGAAAACCTGTGGGTACCCCTGAGTAGTATCCAATAACAAAAAACATAAATGGGAATCTGGATGAAAGGCTGCCTTTCACAAGTTGGGAAGTATTCCAGGCGGAACTGCGCAAGTATTTCGGTGACACACAACGACGGAAGTGCAAGGCTGAGATAAATTAAAGAGCAGGGCACAGCATCCAGGAGAAACTACAGCATCCTACATTCAAGACATCTTGGAGCTGTGTAACATAGTGGATCCTAGAATGGAAGAGGAAGATAAAGTTGCACATCTTATGAAGGGTGTTGCTGAGGACATGTATCAAGCCCTACTCCTGAAGGAGGTTTTGACAGCAGACTACTTTATAAAATGGTGCAAATATATCGAGACAATGCATCAAAAAAGAATTACATGCAAGAAGTTTGAACAGCTTCCAAACATTGTACTATGTCTGTGATGGAGGAAAAAACTGATTTCACAAGTGTTCTTCATCAGATAGTGAGAGAGGAAGTTCAGAAGGCACTTGGATAGCACAGCAAGCAAAAAACCGAGATGCTTCAAGAGGTCATAAGGAAGGAAGTGGAACAAACTTTGCACCCAATCTCTCATCCTTCATTTCCCTATAAAACAGTGGAAAAGTCGAGACCCAGGTGAAGTTACATTCCTACTACGCCGCATGAGGAACCTGTGTGGGCACCAAGGAAGACTGACATCTGGAGGACCCAGGATAACCAACCAGTATGTTTCCACTGTGGATAACCAGGACATGTGGGGTGTTATTGTCAAGAAAGGCAGTGGATATTTGATGATGCCCGTGCCAAAAGACAGCTGACCAATCTTAGCCGATGCCAACTCTGGGACGATGAAGATGAACAAGAAGATGTGGGTGCAGGATGACATAGGTCACCATTGCCACAAGCTAGCCACTGGAGAGGGCGCTCCCCAACACGCTGATCAAGGTCTCCATCGCCACAACAACCTGGAAAACTAAAGGGTGCGACCTTCCTTGGAGGAGAGGCCGCCTAAGAGAAAAATCCTCTGCCATTGATCACTACAAAAATGATAGGAAACTATGTCGATATCCTCACGGGTGGCCAACCAGCCCAAGCTCTTGTGGACTCTGGAGCATCATATTCAGTCAATTTGGAGAAGTACTGTCACCAGTTGCAGAACACCGTATTCATTGACAACAAAACATCTTTGCTGAAGGTGGCTAATGGGAACTGTCATGTGTCATGCCATGCATCAACCCATGGATCTTGTAGTGGAATGTAAGAGAAGCATACTACTGAAGAATAACTTAGTCATCCCATCCTCTGTCGTCTCATTTAAGAATGGATTCAGGGAATCATGGATAGTTAACTGTCGCCGAGAACCGCACATCCTTCCAAGATGCATGTGCGTAGCAAACACTGATCCGTTAATTGCCGAACAGCTGAGCATCGTAGAAACCTCCCATGCCGAGTGTTTGGGTGAAATTGGCGCTACCACTATGAGACAAGATCTTCTAGCTCTACTATCACCAGATCTCACTACGGAACAACAGAAGAAGCTACTCGCCATTCTTCAAGAGTTCTCTGAATGCTTCAATCCACAGGTGAAGAGCAAATTAAACAAATCAACCAATAAGCCAGACAGCATATCGTCAGCAACGGAACATCAAACAATTCGTGACAAGGTAGAGAAAGTGATGGACAACGATATCATTCAGCCTTCGCAGAGCCCATGGTCGTCAGCAGTGGTTCTCTTCAGGAAGAAGAATGGCAGTTGGCGCTTTTGTGTTGATTACAGGAAGCTGAATAAGGTAACTAGAAAGGACGTTTACCCTCTTACACCAATTAACAATACACTAGATCGTCTGAAGGGGGCTAAGTTTTTCCCAACCATGGACATGTACTGAGGATACTGGCAAATCGAAGTAAATGAGGTTTATCGTAACGCCATTTGGTTTGTGTAATGCACCAGCAACTTTTGAACGGATGATGGATAATCTTCTAAGTCACCTGAAGAGGACGATGTGTCTGTTATTTAGATGACCTTATATTGTTCCCAGAGACATTTGATGAACACGTAAAAAGACTGAGGGGCCGTTCTTAAGTGTCTCCAACAAGGTGGACTGAAACTTAATCCAAGCAAGTGTCTCTTTGGAGCAAAATAAATCAAAATACTTGGACACGTTGTGTCAAACGAAGGTGTGCGGCCAGACCCAGAAAAGATGAGATCTATTCCTAAAAGTATTAGCAGGGTGTATACGTGGACAAAGAAAAAAAATTCCCGGATTTCTCTCGGATTTCCCTGTGAAAAATACACTTTCTACCGGGTGAAAACATACTTTTTCCCTGTTAACTGACAGTATATTTTCTCTCGGAACTGTATAACTTATCAGTCCTTTGAATGATTATGGTTTTATACACGGGCGTAGAATTCCCTGGCAGTTTAGAAAACTAAACACAGGGAAAAAACACGTTTTGGAAAGATCTGTGATGTGCAGCAACATGTACACTGCATATTTTCGTAATACGAAAGTATAAATTCGAATTTCACCAAACACCGCATGCCACCTGATCTCGTCAGCCGATGACAGCCGGTATTCAGAGCATAGGACTAGTGATGTAGTCAGCCAATAGCAACATCACGATAAGTAGCGTGAAGACACAAACAGAAAAAGTTAACGGTTTAAAGTAATATACGTAGTTTGGTACACGAAACGCAAAGCTTTCACATATAACATTGATCTATGAAATTAATACGCTGCAAGAGAAGCTAAGTTAAGCTTTCACATATAATGTTGGTCTTTCATGTCGTATTACAATTTAAGATATATCACACAAATGTGTCAGTAAAATTTTTAATAACGACATAAATGTGTAATGTTCTGGACTCGCAATTCATCTAAATGGCTCGTCATCAAAGAGTTGATTTTTAAATGAGAGTCAAACGCTCTGTGATTTAAGAAATACATCGTACATTCTCGCACATAGTTCAACTTCCGTAAAAGGAAATTTACTTTGATGGTAACGCTTTTCAAACCACAATTCGGAATATTTTCCCGCGACCTGTTAGAAATAGGTTCGTTTCTGCAGTTGCCAGAGAGCGTCAGATACAGGCGTCACCGCGCTTGCGCAGCTACGATGTCGTAGGGAGCCCGTATGTTCGTAAGTGTAAAACATTAAAAGATCTTACATTACGTCATCAAAGAAACAAGACATCAGAGGATACTCCAAGAACATCGGAATTTCGTGACCCATACTAAAATGTGCACATTTAAAGTGCATATTTAAAGTTCACATGCGTATGTCCAGATTCCCAGAGAAGTATGCCACGACCTGGTATTATGCTTTTCAGTGCGGTTTTCGGGATGTAAATTTGTTTGAAGTACCAGTACCGTGTTATTTCATGTTTGGTTCTTTATTATGGCATAATGCCATACGTGCTAGAAGTTGAAAACGTGCACTTGAAATGCAGCGAGCAGTGTGTGGAATTAAACACTTCGTTTCAAATATATTGTCTGCCTCAGAGGAAAAGATTAATAAAAGAAAATTTCTTTAGCAAACCGACAAAAATAACTTCATTGTTCCGCAAGGCAATTAATGCTTGACTGTCAGAAAGGTGGAAATACAATCTGCAACTAATAACGCATTTTAAAAAAATGGTTCAAATGGCTCTGAACACTATGAGACTTAACATCTGAGGTCATCAGTCCCACAGACTTAGAACTACTTAAACCTAACTAACCTAAGGACATAACACACATCCACGCCCGAGGCAGGATTCAAATCTGCGACCGTAGCAGCAGCGCGGTTCCGAACTGAAGCGCCTAGAACCGCTTGGCCACCGCGGACGGCAACACATTTTAGCCTTCCGTAATTAGGCCTATGTGAATGTATTTTAATTCACTTGATAGCTCCCGGCCATAGAAATCGGTTTTGTTTTCATTTGACGTGAGAGCAGTAAACGAAGAGGAAACAGCAAAATCACTAAATGTAAACACAGGTCACGTTGAGACTACCCACTTCCCCACTGTAACTCAGACTGCTCTCTGCACATCAGCTCCGGATCTACGATATTTCCGAACCGGGGCCATACACCGCCACTCCTTTGAGCGTTTGAGATAGAACGTCAATAATTAGAAAAAAGCCGAATTTTCAAAAATGTTAATTTTGTGGCGCACATCTTTCTGAAGAGTCTGATGCGCATAAAACATGTGTGTTCGAGGAAATGTAAGACATTTTATTTGGTCTTAAGTGTGCCAAAGTGCAGAGCCTCGCCTCTTCACACAGCATTCTTCTATCGCACGTCACTATATTTCGCTCTGTGGAATTGAAACGTGTGTATTTTGTAATGGATGCCATCAAACCATATTGAGGACAGTGGAAATTAAAATGTCCTGTGGGGCCTCTCCTGCTTACAGTTGGCCGGTTTGACATCCTGTCCCATATTCTTTCTTTCTTTTCTTTTTTTTTTTAAAAAAAAGAACTTCAGAAAATTTGCACTCTTTACTCCCTATCAGCCAACAACTTGATGCTTTGTGTGACATAAAATTAAATATAGGATGCATAAACCTAGTAAAGACACGAGACAAGCAAGACAACACAAATTTCTTTAATCCTTAGCTCAAATGGCTCTGAGCACTACGGGACTTAACTTCTGAGGTCATCAGTCCCCTAGAACATAGAACAAGTTAAGCCTAACTAACCTAAGGACATAACACACATCCATGCCCGAGGCAGGATTCAAACCTGCGACCGTAGCGGTCTCGCGGTTCCAGACTGTAGTGCCTAGAACCGCTCGGCCACTCCGGCCAGCCAATCCTTAGCTCCTAGAATTTTTTCTCCCTCATCTTGCTACAGCTTTACATGGCATGCTTTCCTTTCTACGAAAGAATCTATTACCTCATCAAAGTTCGTCAAACGTTTTGCTACATGAGAAATCGAAATGTAGTTGTCTAATACTGAAAAAGCTGTTAATACAAACAGTACCCAAGACTGGCGTGGTTTCCCGATCTGATTACGTCTATTTTGTCACTGTCTGTTAGATAAAACAAAATACGCCTTTCAAATAATGCAACAATTGTAACACACACCAAATAAACGAGACTTTTTTGGCACAAACGGTCTTTTTTGTAACGACTGAATATAATCCACGAAGTACCAATATCAAATGCCTGTTAGGCCTACTACAAGCAAAAAGCTTTACGTTAGGAAACAGTTTCATACTTCATTCATACACTCCAGTTTCTCAAGCATGAGATCGAAAAGTAGTAGTACGAAATTTTTAAACTTGGAATCGTCATATTATTCCGTAACTTGTGTGATGTCCCCTTTCCTTCTCCTTCCTCGTTGTAACAAACAGTCTTGTTATCACTAATGCTGTAACTAGTCCCAATAATGTCAAAGCTTATACGCCGGTTAAGTTCACTAACTCTGCCAGAATCACCGGTTTAGTTATCCCGCGACTTTTCTCCGGTTAGGCGCTGTTACATGTTCGAACAACGCGTTTTCCGCGCTTTTACCAGAATAGAACTTAAAGCGGCTGCTAGCCGGGGAATGTACAACTGGCCCTTACTATGGCCAAAAATTTTCTGTCACAGTTTCATTTTCTTGGATACACTGAGAAAGCAATACGTAATCTTTCTTACCGGTTATTCGTTTATTTCCACTCCGGTAGTCTGAATCTATGGATTTCGCTAGTAATTATAACAACGCTGTTCATTCGCAAACCCAATCAACCACACAATCAGACAGCAGTTGGCACTCATCCGTTCGGCCTTACTCCGCTCAGCTCGTATAGCCCCTTTTGTCTGAAGGAAAGTTTGTTTCTACATGCGACGAGGATTCCCCCAACAGAGACATCATGTAACTATGCACGCATTCAGAAATCAACTTAGAATGTGTTCAAAAACCGACAGGGATGCGTTTCAAAGTCATATGAATAATCGACGGACTAAAGTGCGCTGGATGCTAGTCGCTTTGTGAAGCAAGGTTTTTTTTTTCCCCTCAAGAATAGGAATTTGCCCCCCCCCCCTTCCCCCCTGATCAGGGCCTGCTGCGCATTCATGAATCTAGCAGCTTGGGTGCTCCAGTAAAATTTTTCCTGGTAGCATCTAGCTGCGACTGCTTACACGGCATACAGCCATATTCCTGTAGCCAGAAGCGGGAGAAGGTACTACGCTCCCGATCCCGCTCGTAACTGCTACAACTAATCTAATGTAAACAGTTGTGACGTCACGCTCATCGGAGGCAATTTGTTGTTACGAAGCATTGCATAGTCTTCCTAAAGCCTTTGACACTTTTTGCTGCTGGCAGACGCTTGTATGAGCACTGTGTTCTGTTGCTGTATATGACGCGTTTCCTTTCCAATTTAAGTTTTATTTTTGTTTTTTCTCTAGTTCATGTTTTACTGCTGCAGTATTATTCTGCAGTAGCGGTATACAGCAATATCCTTTGTCAGAGTATCGGTTCTTACCAGTTAAAATTACAAAAATTTAACTGAAAACAGAAACAATGAAAAATTCCCGGAATTTTAAAAAATTCCCGGGTTTTTCCCGGATCTCCCAGTTGTCCCGGGTCGTATACACCCTGATTAGGGTTGTGACAAGCTTCCTCAGATTATGTTCTTAGTACCGTCGTTTTATCAAAGATTTTTTTATCAAAGCCTGGCCACACCAAGAGTTTTTAAGAGCCGATGCTATATTTATCTGGGGTGGTGCCCAACAATATTCTTTTGATGTGCTGCGAAAAGCTCTGAAGACTGACCCTGTACTTGGTCTGTATGATGAGAGAGCACCTACAGAACTACACACAGATGCCAGTGGGTGCTATTCTGGTGCAAATTTCGGATGGAAAGGAGAAGGTTATAGCCTATGCTCCTAGGACACTTACAAAAGCCGAGAGAAACTACTCAACTACAGAAAGAGAATGTCTTGCTGTGATCTGGGTCAAGTGCAAATTTCGACATTATCTCTATGGTAGGCCATTCACAGTTGTTACAGACTATCATTCACTTTGTTGGTTGACAGGTCTTAAGGATCCAACAGGGCGACTCGCCTGTTGGGCACTATGTCTTCAAGAGTATGACATTAACATAGTGTGCAATAGTGGAAGAAAACGCCAAGATGCTGACTGTCTCTCAAGAAACCTTGAGCAAGACCATCAAGACTTTGATGAAGATAGTGACTGTCTCGCTGCACTCCAGTATCTCTCTGCTGAGCAAAAGAAGGATGCCAAGATACACTCCTGGAAATGGAAAAAAGAACACATTGACACCGGTGTGTCAGACCCACCATACTTGCTCCGGACACTGCGAGAGGGCTGTACAAGCAATGATCACACGCACGGCACAGCGGACACACCAGGAACCGAGGTGTTGGCCGTCGAATGGCGCTAGCTGCGCAGCATTTGTGCACCGCCGCCGTCAGTGTCAGCCAGTTTGCCGTGGCATACGGAGCTCCATCGCAGTCTTTAACACTGGTAGCATGCCGCGACAGCGTGGACGTGAACCGTATGTGCAGTTGACGGACTTTGAGCGAGGGCGTATAGTGGGCATGCGGGAGGCCGGGTGGACGTACCGCTGAATTGCTCAACACATGGGGCGTGAGGTCTCCACAGTACATCGATGTTGTCGCCAGTGGTCGGCGGAAGGTGCACGTGCCCGTCGACCTGGGACCGGACCGCAGCAACGCACGGATGCACGCCAAGACCGTAGGATCCTACGCAGTGCCGTAGGGGACCGCACCGCCACTTCCCAGCAAATTAGGGACACTGTTGCTCCTGGGGTATCGGCGAGGACCATTCGCAACCGTCTCCATGAAGCTGGGCTACGGTCCCGCACACCGTTAGGCCGTCTTCCGCTCACGCCCCAACATCGTGCAGCCCGCCTCCAGTGGTGTCGCGACAGGCGTGAATGGAGGGACGAATGGAGACGTGTCGTCTTCAGTGATGAGAGTCGCTTCTGCCTTGGTGCCAATGATGGTTGTATGCGTGTTTGGCGCCGTGCAGGTGAGCGCCACAATCAGGACTGCATTACGACCGAGGCACACAGGGCCAACACCCGGCATCATGGTGTGGGGAGCGATCTCCTACACTGGCCGTACACCACTGGTGATCGTCGAGGGGACACTGAATAGTGCACGATACATCCAAACCGTCATCGAACCCATCGTTCTACCATTCCTAGACCGGCAAGGGAACTTGCTGTTCCAACAGGACAATGCACGTCCGCATGTATCCCGTGCCACCCAACGTGCTCTAGAAGGTATAAGTCAACTACCCTGGCCAGCAAGATCTCCGGATCTGTCCCCCATTGAGCATGTTTGGGACTGGATGAAGCGTCGTCTCACGCGGTCTGCACGTCCAGCACGAACGCTGGTCCAACTGAGGCGCCAGGTGGAAATGGCATGGCAAGCCGTTCCACAGGACTACATCCAGCATCTCTACGATCGTCTCCATGGGAGAATAGCAGCCTGCATTGCTGCGAAAGGTGGATATACACTGTACTAGTGCCGACATTGTGCATGCTCTGTTGCCTGTGTCTATGTGCCTGTGGTTCTGTCGGTGTGATCATGTGATGTATCTGACCCCAGGAATGTGTCAATAAAGTTTCCCCTTCCTGGGACAATGAATTCACGGTGTTCTTATTTCAATTTACAGGAGTGTATTTCAAATTATGCTTGCCTTAAATTGGTCAGAGGATGTGAAAGGGCAATTTAAGATAGTTAATGGATTACTTTGCAAGAAAAACTTTGATCTGTTTGGAAAGAGGTGGCTACCAGTGATTCCTAAAAGCATGCACTTAGATGTTCTACAGAAATTCCATGTCACACCTGAGGCCGGACATTTAGGATTTATTAAGACATACGATAGAATCTGCATGAGATTTTTCTGGCCAGGTTTATTTAGGAGTGTCTGTCACTATGTGTTGCACTGTTGAGAGTGCCAGAGGAGAAAGGCAGTTCCACAGAAACCACCTGGCCAACTCATACCAATTCCACCAGCCGAAACGCCTTTCCAGTGTTCAAAATGGTTCAAATGGTTCTGAGCACTATGGGACTTAACATCTGAGGTCATCAGTCCCCTAGAACCTAGAACTACTTAAACCTAACTAACCTAAGGACATCACACACATCCATGCCCGAGGCAGGATTCACACCTGCGACCGTAGCGGGAGCACGGTTCCAGACTGTAGCACCTAGAACCGCTCGACCAGCCTTTCCAGTGTGTTGGGATGGACCTCCTCAGACTATTTCCAATGTCTGCTGGTGGCAATAGATGGATTATTGTTTGCACTGCTTATCTGACATGCTATGCCATTACAAAAGCCGTGAAAACAGCCGAAGAATTCTAGGTAGCCAAATTCATCATGGAAGACATTGTATTAAAACATGGTGCCCCACGGTTGTTAATTACAAATCGAAGGAAAGTTTTTCAATTTAATCTTGTGACAGAGATAAACCATAGGTGCAACATTACTCATCACATGACGACTGCCTACCATCCGCAAACTAACGGGCTTACTGAATGCCTCAGTAAGACCTTGGCTGACATGCTATCAATTTTGAACAGAGCAACTGGGATGAGGTGCTACCTTTCATGACGTTTGCCTACAGCACCGCCAAACAAGACACCAAAGGATTTACGCCATTTTTCCTGCTGCATGGGCATGAGGTGATTACAACGATGGACACTGTGTTTCCGTTACATCCTGATGACATGGACGACGACTACATTGGCTAGGTGTCAACCAGAGCTGAGGAAGCTCGGCAATCAGCTCGACTCCACATGCTGCAGTCTCAAGAAAACAATCGCTGAAGGTATGACGCGGGCCACCGTCCTGTTGTCTACCAGCCTGGTGACCTCGTCTGGATCTTCACTCCTGTTCGGAAGGTTGGTCTCTCTGAGAAGCTCCTCGGACACTACTTTGGACCTTATAAGGTTGTAAAACAGTTGTCTGATGTTACTTATGACGTTGAAGATTTCAACCCCCGACACAAGACGAAGGAAGATCAGAGATATGGTCCACGTCCTTCAAATGAAGCCCTATAAGGATCCTGCAGACCAGGGTAAATTCGATGCTCCAGTGACAGGCATCAAGCAGAAAGGTGACGAAGAGCATAGCAGCAAAGGAAGTTCTAAGAAAATCACCGCCAGGGCGAACATCAGTCATTGGGAGCCGGAGTATGCAGGACTGATGACTCATTTCTGGACTAGGACGACGTAACACCGAGACGCTGTTCTCTTAAGGAGGGAGCAATGTCGCAAAAGAAGCTGAGTAGCACAGTCATCGTGCTGTAGTGGTTATGATACTAGACTGATGCCTGGAGGGTTGTGAGTTCAAAACTCATCTGAACTGTAAAACTTTAATTTGTATATTCGGCTCGAGTACATTCTATAAGTATCCACAAATGTCAAGAATCATTGTACTGGAACGTTCTGTAACTGTACATATACCATACGTGTTCTGGCTGGAGGCAGTTCACTCCGCGCTCTTGTATGTGCAGGTGCTGAATAAACCTTCGTTAAGTGAAGTTAGTGTTCGCCATTCATCTAATTACACCTTCTTCTGTGTGACAATATTATAGTTGTTAAACATTAAAAATATGTAATAATCTTTATCATCTTGTGCTCCACAGCTGATTCTTGTAATATTAATGAGAAACCACCACTGCTGTATTGGTATACATTTATTATGTCATGGCCGGTTTCATTCCAAAGAACATCATGAGGTTACACTGCCAATAGTCTTAACAAATCCCAAAAGAGTTGTGCCAGTATCATGACTTAAGAAGACTGGTTATTTTACACCACGTCAAAGACAAATTTGCCTTTAACATTTTGTAAAATAACTAGTCTTTTCTTAAGTCATGATATTGGCACAATTCCTTTGGGATTTGATAAAAAGATTTTTGGCAGTGTAATGTGATGATGTTCTTTTGAACAAAGTGGTCATGACCTAATAAATTTGTATCAATACAGCTGTGATGGTTTCTTATTAGTATTAACTAAAATATGTCCCTGAAATAACAACTGAAGAAAATACCTATTCCTGTACTACAATAAACAGTGGAAATCACAAAACTGGTGTCATGAAAACATTCCCTGATGTTTGCAAACTGTAAGTACAGTTTCTTTCATTTGCTTGGTCAGTTGTAAAATAAAACAAGACTGTTCAACTATAATGATCTCAAAGATGGAAAAGCCTTCAGCCAGGTGCTTGATTTTAGTATAATCACTAGTGGCAACTTTAGCAGACAGTTTCTACATACTCAGGCTTGGTAGCATTCCTCATGACAAACTGTTGTTATTGTTGTTGTGGTCTTCAGTCCAGAGACTGATTTGATGCAGCTCTCCATGCTACTCTATCCTGTGCAAGCTTCTTCATCTCCCAGTACCTACATCCTTCTGAATCTGCTTAGTGTATTCATCTCTTGGTCTCCCTCTACAATTTTTACCCTCCACGCTGCCCTGCAGTACTAAATTGGTGATTCCTTGATGCCTCAGAATATATCCTACCAACCAATCCCTTCTTCTAGTCAAATTGTGCCACAAATTTCTCTTCTCCCCAATCCTATTCAATACCTCCTAATTAGTTAACATGACAAACTCATGAAACAAAATATTAATCTAGTACTTATTAACTTCAGGACATCCATGGAAAGGTCCCAGAACGTATCTCACGTATAAATGGTAGCATGAATTAATTCTGGGTGAAGGTAAGTGTTGAAGGTGGACCAAACAGGTTAACCAGGTGGTTTTATAGATTCCCTGCACATGTAGTGGTGGGACATCTCAGAGGAAACTTTGAGAAGGTTGAATGCAAATTTCTTGGTCACTGCATCTTACCAGTTATAGATTGGGAGACTCAAGTAATCAGGATGGGTCGTAGGGGCAGGTAATAATGCATAATTTGCAAATTGTTATTTGCTGCATTATTCTAAAAATGGACAAATTTGTCATCATCTGCTGATTTCTGCAGTTGTTTCAGAGAGTGTTCCTTGTCTGTTAGCACTTACAACTCTACACAAACGGTACTCCTCTCAGTCAGTAAGTGAAGCATATGCCCTATGTTAAACCAGTAAATAGCTTAAAGCCATCTATCCAGACAATTAGTGGTGATAACAGCAGAGAAACAGAGGATAACAGAGAAACAGAGGATAACAGAGAAAAGGCCAAAATACAGAATTCCTTTTTCCAAAATTGTTTCAGTGAGGAATAATATACTGTGTTTCTCCTTTCAGTCATGCATGGGTGTCAAAATCATACTGTGGGGAGAAAATCAACTAAACTGCTCAGAAGAAGAAAGGAAACTAGATCTGATGAGACACCTATACAGTTTTACATAGAACATGTAAAAGATGTTGCTCCTCCTGTACCAGCAGACTACTGTAGGTCACTGGAGGGAAAAAACATTCCAAATGACTGGAAAAATGTGTAGGTCATTTCCGTTTCAAGAATGATCATCAAACAGATGCACACAATGACAGGTCTGAGTACCTAGCATGAGTCTATTGTGGAATTTTGGAACTTGCTTCATGCTCCTGTGTTATCATCATCTTCTTGGAGATGAAATATCAGTCAACTCCATTCGTTCCCAAGACCAAGAAGGCAGACTGATTTCATGTTCCTCGACTTGGGGAAGGCATTCCACGCAATTCCACACTATAACTAACAAACAAAATACAATTATATATAACATCAGACCAGCTGCGAGACTGTATTGAGGAACTCCTGGAAATAGAACTCAGCATGTCACTCTTAATGGAGACAGATCTAAAGATGTAAAAGTAACTTTGGATGTACTCCAAATGGGTGTTCACAACCACTACTGTTCACATTATATGTAAATGACCTAGGGGATAATGTCAAAGGCTTCACAAGCTTGTTCGTGGATGATGCCATCGTATATAGGGAAGTCAAAATGGTGGCAGATTGTAGCGTAATGAAATGCTGGAAGTCCTGCAGAGAATCAACACTTGCAGAAATTGGCAGTTGAACCTCAACTTACACCAATGTAATATATTGCATATAAACAAGTGGGTAAGACCTGTTTTGTATGACCGCTCAACTGCAAAACAATCATTGGAGGCAGTCAAATCCATTACATATCAGGGAGTATGTGTACAGATCAAATTAAAGTGGATTGATCACATAAAACTAGTCACACGACAGGCAGATGCCAGACCAAAATTCACACTTGCAGAAATTGGCAGTTGAACCTCAACTTACACCAATGTAATATATTGCATATAAACAAGTGGGTAAGACCTGTTTTGTATGACTGCTCAACTGCAAAACAATCATTGGAGGCAGTCAAATCCATTACATATCAGGGAGTATGTGTACAGATCAAATTAAAGTGGATTGATCACATAAAACTAGTCACATGACAGGCAGATGCCAGACCAAAATTCACTGAAAGAATTCTCTGAACATATAGTCCACACACAAAGGAGGTCTCTTACAAAATTCTCATTCATTTGATATTTTTCATCAGTTGAAGCCCCTTAACAGCTAGGATTGAAAGAGGTAAGATGAAAGATACAAAAAAAGAGCAATGCATTTCATCACACATTAATTTAGTGAGAACAGAAGTGTCATGGAAATGCTCATCCAACTACAGTATCAGATGTTATTAGCACTTTGCATCATAGTGTGGTTTTCTGTTCAAAATCTGAGAGCATATGTTCCTAGAAGAGTCAAGCAGTACTTTTTTCCCTACATGTATCTTGGAAAATGACCATGACAGTAAAATTTTAGAGATTCAAGTTCTACCAACAATCGTTTTTTCTGTGCACCATTTGCAGATGGAACATATAAAGGGAAAATGACTGTGGGACACAATGTACCTTCTTCCACCACACATGATTAGGTTTAACGTCCCATCAAAATTGAGGTCATTACATATGGAGCAAAAGCTCGGATTGTGTTAAGGATGGGGAAGGAAATTGGCTGTGCCCTTTCACAGGAACCATCCCAGCATTTGCCTGGAGTAATTTAAGGAAATCACAAAAAACTTAAAACTGGCTGGCTAGATGCAGGTTTGAACCGTTGTCCACCCGAATGTGAGACCAGTGTGCTAATCACTGCGCCATCTCACTCGGCCCACCACACATGATAAGGTGGCATGAGGAGTAGAGGTTTAGATGCAAATGTAGATGACTTAATAAATATTGTACCTTCAACAGAAGCTATACAGCTGTATATAAATGTGAAACAGACAGAAACACAATACAGCTACAGTTTTAGAAATTGTAAAAGCTAATTTATAATTATGTATCAGTAAAGAATGTGTTCTGTAGTAAATAAAATTGTTTCAATGCAGCAGACAGTGATCTCAACCCAGTTTAATAGATAAAAGCATAAAATTTAATGCAACTGGTTATGATAATAAATTACCAGCACTGCAATGTCTTTAAATGAAGCTCTGCTCTTTGAATTAGATTGTGCACAATGATTAATCTTTCTGTCACATTATTATTGGGTAACAGATCAGGAATCGTCTATCTAACAAATTATTGAAGTACACTCCCAGGTAACTCAAAAATTCATTTCATCTGGTATAGCTATCTCTCTGTCACCTTTGCAAACTTCACCAAGATTCTTCTTATTTAGCAGATCCCCTATATGTCTAAGGGCACGCTGTTTGTTGGATCCAGAACTGACATGCTCATTCAAGTATGCTTTATGGACCAACCCAACTTCATTTCTCCAAGCATTAGCCCCCAAAAAATTGAATTAGATAGCCCAATGTAGTAGTGTTTAACACCCCTCCCCCCCCTCACCATCCTTTTCATACTAATAATAGTGACCATGAGTCATGGTTTGGGCTGTAAAAGTTATCAAAAGCATTTAGCATTCTAATACATGCAATTTCAGTCACAGACAACAACTCTCAGAGCTGGATCCTAAGGGCATACATCTGCACTGATAACATCCAAGATGTATTAGAATAAGATTGTTGCCATGTCATCTCAGGGGCACAGGGAAGTGGAATCTCAAAAGCACCCTCCTATCTGCACAGTGTTCCTAAAGGAATTCTGAGCAAATGCAGTAGTTCACTGGCTTACTGAATGCAGATATTAATGGTGAGGACCTGAGAGTGTGCAAATGTACGCATATGATGAGAAATTAATTTCCTTTATTGTTCATCAGAGAGAGGTGATAGCATGTAAACATATGCCTGAATGATGCAATGTTGGCAAACAGGGTGTTTTATTTCTTGTGGTTTGAAATGTACTATAACCCACGTGTTTACTGTGACTAGTTAATCTAAGTAACTAACATCATACTGCAAGTAGCCAGTGGTGGTTGTCTCATTCTCAGGCTAATCACTGTATCCTATGATGTGCAGTGAACATAAATATATGGGGGGAGTGGAGGAGTGGAAGTCTTGTTTTTGAAATACTGTCAGATTTAGATTATAGCTCAAATAAAATAGCTTCATGATTCACAGATTGCAGTGGTAGCAGCACTGTTTCTGGCATGCAGTTAGCTGAGCTTGACAAGTGTCTGCATGTATCTTCAAAACAGGTACTAACTATGAATTTCTGTGGATGTGAGCAACAGGCCTACATGAACTCAAGTTAATTTATCTGGTGTTTTTACTGGCCATCTGATTCCGCTGTTGAATTTTTAGAACTACTCAAAGAAAGTCTATGTTCAGTAGCTCCGAAATACACAGATCATGCAATATTATTTGGAAGTGACTTTAACCTACCAAGTGCAACTGGGACATCTATGGATTCTTTACTGGTAGTATGGGCAGATAGTTTTTGTGAAGTAGTTTTGAACACATTTTCCAAATACTTTCTTGAGCAGCTTGTTTGATAGGCCACATGCAATGGAAATACTTTAGACCTGGTAGCTACAAACAGGCCTGACATTATCAACAGCATCAATACAGAGATACGGATTAGCGATAATGATGTCAACAGAGCGACAAATTACTAAATTTAATACATACATCAAGAAGGCTAGGAGAGTATTTATGCTGGTAAGAGCAGATAAACAGTTGTTAGCACCCCACTTAGATAATAAATGGACAAATTTAGCTCCAGTATGATGGATGTAGAGGAATAATGGCAAAGTTTAAACTGCTTGTAAATTGCCCTCTGGAGAAATATGTGCTGAGTAAATGAATTAAGGACAGGAAAGAGCCACCATGGTTTAATAAACTTTGGAAAATGCTGAGGAAGTACAAACTAAATTTCAGTTCAAAAAAGAGCACAGAAATGTTGGCAGGCAAAAGTTCTGGAAAATTCATGTGTGTGTAAAATAACTGATGAGTGAAGCATACAGCTTGCACTGTTATACCTTAGCAAAAGTTCTTGCCTAGAATTTGAGAAAATTCTAGTCCTATGTAAAATCACTAAGCAGGTCAAAGGCTTCTATCAAATCACTAGTTGACCAGTCTGGAATGGCAACAGAAGACACTAAATGGGAAGCTGAAGCATTAAATTTCACTTTAAGGAATCATTATGTATGATGATCATACAAAGATATTGTCATTTGACAATTGCACAGACTCTCATATGGAAGAATTAGCGATAGCAATCTCTGTTGTAGAGAGGCAACTAAAAGAGCTGAAAACATATTAGTCACCAAGTCAGGATGGAATACCAGTTCGCTTTTACAGAGTACTCTGTGGTATTGGCTTCTTATTTAGCTCGCATTTATCACAAATCTCTAACCCAGCACTAATGCCCAAGTGAGTGGAAACAAGTGCAGGTGCTGGTGGCACCTGTAAGGGTGAAAGAATGGACCTGCAAAATTACAGACCTATATCCTTAACATTAGGTTGCTGCAGAATTCCTGAACATATTCTAAGTCCAAATATAATAAATTTCCTTGAGACAGAAAAACTTCCATCCACAAATCGGTGTGGATTTAGGAAGCATTGCTTGTGCAGGTCTCAGCTTGCCCTTTTCTCACATGATATTTTGTGAACCATAGATGAAGGACAACAGGAAGTTTCAATATTCCTAGATTTCTGGAAAGCATTTGACACAGTGCCCCACTGCAGACTGTTCATGAAGGCCCTTGCATACAGATTAGGTTCCCAGATATGTAAGTGGCCCAAAGATTCCTCAAGTAAAAGAACCCAGTACATTGTCCTGGATTATGAGTGTTCATCAGAGACAAGAGTAATGTCAGGAGTCCCCCAGGGAAATGTGATTGGACCACTCTTATTTTCTATGTGCATAAATGAACTGACAGACAGGGTGAGCAGCAATTCGCGGCTGTTTGCTGATTATTCTGTGGTGTACGTGAAGGTGTAATCTTTAAACGACTTGGACAGAAAGTCTGGCTGATGTGATGAACAGAAGCTTACTTGAAATGTAGAAAACTGTCACAAAACACAAAAATACAGAGTGAGTGAGTGAGTGTGTGTGTGTGTGTGTGTGTGTGTGTGTGTGTGTGTGTGTGTGTAGGGGGGTTCAAAATGGCTCTAAGCACTTAACTTCTGAGGTCATCAGTCGCCTAGAACTTAGAACTAATTAAACCTAACCAACCTAAGGACAACACACACATCCATGCCTGAGGCAAGATTCATCGAACCTGCGACCGTAGCGGTCGCTCGGCTCCAGACTGTAGCACCTAGAACCGCACGGCCACTCTGGCCGGCCGTGTAGGGGGGCTGGAGGGGAAGGGGGGGGGGGGGCAGGATAGCTGGGAAATGCATCCTGAACTTCCTATGTAATATGCCACATTTAAGGTGCATTATAACAACTGTAACTTTATCTGAAGAACAGCTAGCAGCAGCAGCTCTGGTGAGATACCCGAGGTGTGCTGAGCACTGTCCAATGCGGGTGGCAACTATCTTCTCACCACCCTAACAGAACATCCTTTGTCTACAAGGCAAGTAGTAGCCCTGTATACACACTGAGGAGTGCCAAGATCAGTGAGGCACAAACAGGGCACAAACAGGACACAAACAGCACAAGCTGTAAGTTCCTCGTTCAAATGTCCAACCAATGAAGTGACCTTGTAATCTAATAACATTTCTGTTTGGATGTATGTAAATCTTCAGTGAAGAATCTGATGAAAAGCAGACAAAACTATAATCCACATGGAAACATTAAGCTATGGTATAATAGATGGGGAGAAGATAGAAAGTTCATTTTATTTTAATGCCTTGAGGATAGGTAGTTATAATAATTCAGCCATAAAGTATTTTGTAATCATCATTTTTTATTCAAAGAAACAAGCCAACAGCCAACAGTGGGCCAAATGGACCAGCAAGTTCAACTGCTAACACGTGTTTACAAAACTTGGGAGTATTTTTTTCCTTCTTTTATGTTTCAATGGATTCAGAATTAATTGCATAACAGAGACCCTTACAGATACCCCATGAAGAGCACCATTCATATTTGCCTAGAGCAATCTATATTCTGCATATCCTTTGACTCTCTTAATGACTAGATGATTTAACAGATAACCAAAATTAGGTATTTGAGTTTGTACATAGCCATACTGCAGGACATTTAAATTGGTACAATTATTCACTGCAATCGATAGTTTCACAACAGCCTTTGCCCAATACTGAACACTAGCATACAGTTTACTGGAGTAGTAAATATGTAGATCAAATTAATCTTAAGTGTATTAATTTCCCTTCTCACTTATGGTCATCCATTAAACTATGTATGTTACATATTAAGTACAATCTGGCAAAGCATACCATTCACTCTTGAAAATGTGCACTCAACATACAGAGAACAAAGTCTGCTAAATATACATATTTGCAAAGAGTTCCCAATATCTTTCTTTTCAGAGAGCAGGTACCCCATCAGCAAAGTTCTATTGTGAGCACAAAAAACCAGAAACTTATAATGCACTTGAGAAAAGTTGAAATACTTCTACATTAAGTTAAGGAATGAATCAGTTCTTTAATTACCCATTTCCTTTATCATTAAAGATTAGAACAACACATCACTGCATTAACTAAAATAGTGCTATACTGCACTCAATCAACAAATACATTTCATTTTGATATTACAGCTGAGTGAGCCTGAGAATTTGTCTCCTCATTTATTTCAGATACACACAAATCACAACAATCATCAGTGTTTATTACATTCCAAAACTTCGAAAAGGAAGATTTTGAATGCAAACAGAAAACATATAGAAAATCATGAAATTACTAAGAAACTTTTATTCCTGTACAGTTTAGGAAATTCGCGCATGAATGCACGCCTACACACACACACACACACACACACACACACACACACACACACACACAAAATTCAACATTGCTAAGACCAGCAGGATACTTTATATTGAAAATAAATAAATAAATAAATAAATAAATAAATAAATATTTCATACACATATATTAAATATTGTATATAAGTATTACAATACTATTTCTAATATTAATGTAGCTAGTAGTGATAGAGTTAAAAACTACAGGGCACACGGAAGTTGAGAGAACATTTCAGCAAGAAAGATGAGGGATAAATTTGAAATTGTAAATAGGTAACTAGATGGAGAACTGGTATCTAGTTAGGTTTCCCATTTTTACTCAACCACTCTTATTTGTGCGAAAATTTGGGGAGACAAACTTAGTACGTAAATTCCTATCAGTTTATGCAGTGACTATGTAAAATAGCAGCATTCACTATGTTTAATTTAACAATGAAATAAATAACTGAAAACTGAAACTAACTATTTTATGTAGAAATAATTAAGCTTTATTTTTTTAAAATAGAAGAAAAAAAGAAGAAAGGAGTTTAAAGAAATTATGCAAGTGCTTCAGATTCAGACTCAAATTTCACATTACACATACCTCCTTTCCCTTCCCCCCCCTCACACATTTTTAATATTCTCAATGGTAAATACAACACTAATTACACAAGATTTGTGCATATGTTAAACAGTTGATTACTAGGAACTGCAAAGAATATGACGCATGTGCCATGAAGATATGCCACACATTTGTATTTCTCAAGTCTGTCACAACAATAACAACAACAACAACAACAACAACAATAACAACAGTAATAATATTAGTGCCTGTGACATAACAGATGTGTCATATACCCTTATGGACACAAAAATCTGGTCATTATTGGTAGATGAGTAAAAAAATATTAATAATAAAAAGAATCAAATGAGAGACAGACAGGAATGTAGACAAGAGAAATAAATTAGAAATAGTTCCACTATTATCACCTTTATGGTTGTTCAGTTCATAGTAGTAAGTGTCTGACCCTGATTGAATCTCTTTGGGATACCAGTGAGATATAGTCACTCCGGTACAGAAGTAGACCCATCTTCCCCGTCCACATACCCCACAAATTTAATTTGACATCTGGTTCCAACAAAAACAGTTTTCACTTTAGAATCTCTGAAGTGAATATTAAAACTGCTTTCATTTCAACAGAGTAATAATTCTGAAACTCTATGTAAATACCATACACCTAGAGTGTATTACATATGTTTCGTTTACAATCTGTCTAGTGTTGCTCAATTTGAGTTAAAAGTACTTTCAGTAGAACTTTTATTTCAGGTGAAAGCTGTATTGGAGCATGAGAATTTAAAATTTTGAAATTATGAGATCTCTGTGGGCAATCACTATCTTACTTGTGACAAATAAATCATATCAAAATTAAATACTAATAAACAAGTATTTACAAAAACAATAAAATTAATTGTTCTTACACATTAATACACCCACAAATATGTCAGTTTAAGAGCTCTATAAGAGTTCTTTCCCAAATAAATATTGATCTCATCTAAGTAAGGGAATACTAACTCCTTTGAAGTTTTTGGCATTAACATATCTTTATACACTCACATTATTGCTGAATTGGTACGGCAACCACAGAAAAGAATTGTTTCAAAAAAATAAGTGGGGTCTGTGAAATGCCACTTGTGGAGAAAATTATGAAAAGTTTATTAGTTACAGGTAAACTAGCCCAACTTTCCTTAAATGAAATAATGGCACACATGATATCTCTCAGCCGCATGAGTTTTATACGTACAGAAAATGTTGCAAGATTATAATAGTTTAAAATAACCTTACAAAATCAATGCACTAGTTCCTTATCACTTTACTGAAACAAATATTTCAGCCCTATACTGTCCCCTCAATTCTGTAACAGAACTCTCAATAAAGCCATCTAAGAGAGACCCTGAGATCTGTAGACACTTCTTGTATAACATTTTACAAGAGACCATTAACGACAATATGCAGAGAGGCTGCTTGCTTATTTCATATTCAATACACGGAATGTGTATTTAGAGAGTGTACACTATCCAAAATATCATGAGTAAGTAAGTGAAAGTGTGTATGTGCACACATGCATGTGATCAAGTGTGGTGCGTGTGACACACACACACACACACACACACACACACACACACACACACACACACAGTTACAAAGAGAGAGAGAGAGAGAGAGAGAGAGAGAGAGAGAGAGAGAGAGAGAGAGAGATAGATATGAGGATAAGGGAGAGGGTGAAATAAATATGGTGACTGGGGACAGTGGAGAGAAAGACACAGTTGGGGGAGAGTTTATGTGAGGGGAGAGGGTTGAATAATAGGAGAGAGGGTGAGAAGGGGAGTAATGGAGAGAGGGATCGAGATGGGGAGTAGGGAGTAGGGAGTAGGGGGAAAGGGATCGAGATGGGGAGTAGGGAGTAGGGGGAAAGGGATTGAGATGGGGAGTAGGGAGTAGGGGGGGGGAGAGGGATCGAGGTAGGGAGTAGGGGGGGGAGAGGGATCGAGGTAGGGAGTAGGGGGGGGAGAGGGATCGAGGTAGGGAGTAGGGGGGGGGAGAGGGATCGAGGTAGGGAGTAGGGGGGGGGAGAGGGATCGAGGTAGGGAGTAGGGGGGGGGAGAGGGATCGAGGTAGGGAGTAGGGGGGGAGAGGGATCGAGGTAGGGAGTAGGGGGGGAGAGGGATCGAGGTAGGGAGTAAGTGGGGGAGAGGGCTCGAGGTAGGGAGTAGGGGGGCAGAGGGATCGAGGTAGGGAGTAGGGGGGGGGGAGGGATCGAGGTAGGGAGTAGGGGGGGAGAGGGATCGAGGTAGGGAGTAGGGGGGGAGAGGGATCGAGGTAGGGAGTAGGGGGGGAGAGGGATTGAGGTAGGGAGTAGGGAGTAGGGAGTAGGGGGGGGAGAGGGATCGAGGTAGGGAGTAGGGGGGGTCCAGATGGGGAATAGGGGGGGACAGGGTGTCAAATGGGGAGAAAGTGTCAGTCAGGGAGGAGGGGGTGATATGAGCAGACAGGTGACAAGGGGCAAAATGTGGGAGATTGCAGATGGGGGAGGGGGGGCATGTGTAGGAGTGGGTAGAGAAGAGGGGGGGGAGAAAATTGTGGGAGGGGCAGTCTGTAGTGTGGGAGGGGGGCTCTGTAGTGTGGGAGGGAGGGTCTGTAGTGTGGGAGGCAGCTGAGGAGTAGTGTGGGAGGGGGCAATGTGTGGGGAGGGGTGTGATGTGTGGGGAGGGGTGTGATGTGTGGGGAGGGGTGTGATGTGTGGGGAGGGGTGTGATGTGTGGGGAGGGGTGTGATGTGTGGGGAGGGGTGTGATGTGTGGGGAGGGGTGTGATGTGTGGGGAGGGGTGTGATGTGTGGGGAGGGGTGTGATGTGTGGGGATGACACAGGGTGAGAGGAGGTGACACGGGGGTAGAGGGGGAGATGGGGCAACATGGGGAGCACACTGTTAATATGCAAACCAAATAAATATTGTACTGAATTACAGTATAGGCTTAAGGCACATAATACTTCACATTGTGTCTAGATGTTACAGTCACTCTCGGATTCAAATTAGAAAATTACTACCAGTTGTTTACTACAAGGACCTTATAAATGAGGGGAATGGAGGAAAATACTGTATGTAGTACTGTGTGCCTCAGTAACTGGTTTATTTTTAGTTGCATTTCTACTATTTAAAGGAACTGCAAATCTTTTGCAGCCCACTGTTAAACTGCTGTAAGTACATTCTTGTCTGCATCACAGACAACCTTCACTTTATTGTACAATATTCTTTTAAAAGGAACAAGAAATTTCATCTCCATTTTGAGTTATTGCATGGGTATTGTGTATCTTTAGTTTCATTAAACTGATGCTGCACATTCTGCTCCATCCTGGTATTTACTTCAATATTAGGGATTTAAAAATATTGCATGGAAATAAAATAATTATTTATATAAGTGAAATTAAATTTATGCTGCACTTTCTTGATTGTATACCCATGTATTTACTCAATATGGAAACAAAAGCTTTCCCCCCACAAAAGACATTACAGAGAGTACTAAAAACAATAGTGTACTTTATGTACTTACTCCCATTTCATATAAACATTTCGTTTCTGATGCAAAAATTTTAGATGAACTGCCAACATTTGATAACTCTTTGATTAGCTGAACAGTGGTCTCTGTTCTTTTAAACAGTAAGTAGCCTTCTCTTAGGTCATTACTGTTGTACAAATATATCTGTGTATGCACACATTTATTATAGCTATTTTAAACTGCATCATCTAGAAAATATTTATTTTACAGGCTGAAAAGTTGTCTGCATGTAAATTCATGGAACTAACTAGGTAAGAGAAAGAAGTGATCCTACAGCTCAGATAATCCAACCTCCTAAACAGAGCCACCTGTAACCCTGCATAAATTCACCCAAAATAAATATCTGAATGCACATTTTCTGTAACAAGACAAGCTCCATAGCAATTTCACTAGGGCAGGCAACTAGACATTGCATGACATCCCAGTCTAAAACTTCATACTCCAAAGTGCACTTCAAATTTGCAATTTCTTGAACTTCACTGACAGCTTCATGCACCATCTGATACTGTAATTGAGAGCACAAAGTAATGGCAGGTCAAATGAATGTCATTTCAATCCTCCCAATAGTCTTATGCAGTGCTCTTGCAAGTGCAGTTGCACTTTCCTTGGAGAAAGTTTTAAATGCAGCACTGACAACTGCTAGCAAATGATACACACATCTAAGCCAGTAACAGCTCTTTCAGTGTGATCACACTTGTCAAGCTATTGTACAAGACTGTGAACATCAGTTTCATTTTAATGGACCTAATTCATAGAATGTCAGATTTCACTTTAGATTAGGCAAATATACAAAACAAAAATTAAAATTAAAATTTTTGATGCAGTGTAGTTATCACCTTTTGCTTCCTCATCTAATACACTTGGTGTTTCTTCAAAAAGTTTCAAAATCAAGTGTTTTCAATATAATTACATAACAACAACAACAGTTTGTGCTCACCTACTCTCTTTCCTGGCTGTAACACTATCATCACACGCAAATCAAAGCACTGTTGTCTCAAAGATGAAACACAGATTAGCAGAAAGTAAAAGAGTAATAAAAACTGTCTTTTGGAACTGTCCACTGCAGCAAATGTTTCATCACTTTTCTTTTGACTACACACACACACACACACACACACACACACACACACACACACACACAAAACTCGGTGACACACCAGGGTGAGGGCGTAAAAGTTCAGTAGTTACTTTGAGCTGGGAATACAAAATAAATTAAAAAGATCCGAACACACATGGAGAAAAACAAGCAGGAATCATCATCCTGCATTATCTGTATCAGTAAGTGAACATATATTTAAAGAAAATTATGGTAAAAATGATACCACTTCACTGATTCCTTGCTTTCCCCCCCCCCCCTTCCTCCCTGCTGAAGTACACACATCTCAGTTACAGATGAGAAATGTGCAGCACACTGCACCTCGACGTAACAGAACACAGGCAACTTTAACACCTCTCTTCATTCTGCTGCAGACACGCGATTGCACACACAGACACTGAGCTGACTAAACTGCAGTCTCGGTGTGACTGTGAGATGAAAGACGTTCCACATCAATTTCTGGGATTGCCAGTTCATCCATCACATTATCAGCATAGTCTATGGAGGATGTCTGAGAAAGCCGCTTGCTAAGTGATGACTGCTTCCGCAGAACTTCAGCCAATGTGGGGTTGTCACTGTATCGAGCATCTAGGCCCTGACGGAAAGCGTTAACCACTCTTATCTGTAATAATTTGTAAAAAGGTTTACTAATTAGTGCACTGTTGTTAATCACATTTAAAATATAAATTATGTTTATTCAAAAAGAAAGCATAAAAAAAGACTGGTCTTACTATGGTTTTAAACAGTAGTAATTTATGAACTCAGAGTAGTCCGTGTCAGACATTGACCATCCAACTAAAACAATTTTGTAATAAATTAAGATTCATGAAGTGTTGTCATTTTTAAAAACCCAAATTTTTAAAAATGATTCTATTATACTTGTGTACCATGCTTTGACAGTTAAGAAATAAAAAAAGTGTAAAATAAAATAAAAAATAAAACAGTCTGTGATTGTATAGTCAAACCAGTATGGGTGATTATTACCTTTAACATGCAGTCCAAGGGGTCCAGGTTATGTCAAAGCAAGCTTATTTGAAAATGTGCTAACGTTATGTAAGGAAGAAAGGTTAACATTTAATGGTCTGAAAAAATATACACAAAATGACAGCATGTCTTCTCCTACATAACTTCTTGTAAATTGACCATTTATGTGTGAGTGTTAAAATTAAGACAGCTAAACATGGGGTAACAGACTGATAATATTTAAGCAATTAATTTAGAGGTACTTCCTAACTAACCTCTTGAGTTTAGTTTCTTGGTGTGGTATCTGTAAAGAATATACAATCTGACAAATACCATATTGCATGCGAAGGCATGGATCAAACATATTATACAACAAAAGTTAACCAGGAGACACACACACACACACACACACACACACACACACACACACACACAATTATTGTTGCTATTTTCAAATGCATTTCAGGTAAATTGTTACAAAAAAAAAACTTACATTACCAGAGATGGTACAGTTGAGGTCACGGCAACTATAATTAAATGGAGCACAGTCTCACACAAAATCCTTGAAGACAGTCTTATAACTTTTGAAACATGCTAGTATTTATGTAGATATGGACATGCTACAAAATTTCAGACTATAAAAAATTTCAAACTTTACATGCAGAAACAAGCATAATTCATGAAATGCGATAAGTCCTACGCGCAAAATTCCATTATGTACTTCCACTATTTGCTACACATGGAGTCATTCAACACTGCAAACATATGTGACCATTTCAACTGGGTAATAGGAATATAAGCAAGCAACATAAAAATGCAGTATAACAATTTTACTCAGCACTGCAAATATCTGCTTCAATATTGGGGATGGGGGGGAGGGGAGGCACCATGCAAAATAAAATATAGTTGCTACAAACATTAATAAGAACAACTGATTTTCTGTAAGTTTTAACATCCCTCACCCCCCTCCCCTACCTGCCTCCCCCCACCCCCTACAAAAAAATAATTTAATTAAATAATAATTAATAAAAATGCAGCACAATAGCAATTGTGCAAAATTTGAAAATTAGTGATACTTTTACCATTCAATTTCCTTCTCAGCTGTCAAGCTGCTAACTACCACATCATCCTGGAAGTTTACCAAATACATTTGGTCACTGATGACACCAGCCACAAACACTTTCTCACAATATGAACACTTGCTAAATTTTGTGTTTTTGAATACACATTCACACAGTTTCAGAGGTACCACCACCACCACCACCACCACCACCACCACCACCACCACCACCACCCCCCACCATCATTAAAAATGTGCATTTATTTTAAATTATGACACTTCTCACACACACATGCACATACACATGTCTAATCTGTCCCTGCACAAAAATTAACTATAGAAACACATGGCAGATTATGAAACATATGAATATCACTGCTGCAGACCTAGAATGTTAAACATGGCCGTAAGATGTGACGTGTGATCATTATATGATCTCATATAACATCAAAAGAAATTATATCTGAAGATGCACACCAAAATTTCTGTGAATGTTAAGTGAATTATTTTGTCAGCTTGTTTAATAATAATAATAAGAAGGAACAGCAACAGCAGCAGCAGCAGCAACAACAACAACAAGAACAACAACAACGTGTCAGTTATGAAGGATGTATATTATTTACTTCAAACTTAGCAAGAAAGGAAGACTGGATTTAACATCCTGTCGACACTGAGGTCATTAGAGACAGAGCACAGGTTCAGGTTGTGTCAAAGCTGTGAAAGGAAATTGGCTGTGCCCTTTCAAAGGAACCATCCAAATCTGAATGGTCCACCAGAACAATGTGTTAGGATCCTTCATATCAGCTGAGGTAGGTGGGAGTGCTCTTTAAACACTGGCATCACTTTTGTTCTGATTGAGAATGTGTCATGTTTTCAACCTTTACAAAGTCAATTATGTCTTCTTTTACCGTACCCACATTTAAGCCCTCACATCTCATTGGCTTTGCATTTAATATGTTCTAAAATTCTCTCCTTCTCTGTACTTCTCATAGAAATTTGTCTTTTAATCCGAAGTTTGAAATTACTCCAAGGTATAGGATGCACCAGAAACAGCCGACAGTTTTGAAAAGAAAACATTTCACGGGAAAGCATAAATATTTATTTTTTAATAATGATAAATTCTCTCTTTTATAATGAATTAGCATGTATTTCTATTTCTTGAAAATAACATTTGGTAAGTGTCCACCATGCAGAATGACATGTTCATGTAGTCTGCCTGAAAGTGATAATGTAACTCACAGCAACAGGTCATCTGGAATTTACCACATGCACTCAAAAATTCAGTCTTTTAACTCATCAATACTGGTTGTGTGTTGCTTAAAACTTATGTTTAAGATAGTCCCACAAAAATTAAACAGATGCTGTCATGTCAGGTGAACAAGTGGACGAGTTGATGTATGCATAGTAAGAAATGATTCTGCCTGGAAACATTTCATTCCTCTCAAAAGACATTAGACACGCATTATGAGCTGCTGTTCCACTTTGTTGGGTCCTCACGTGATGAAGGGTATTGACCTGATGGTGCATAAATGTTTGCAACCTGATTGTTTAGCACTCAGAATGCACTGTTAAAGTAAGGCTCTCACTTTTTGATACAAACAGCAACAGAGTACTGCAACAAGAGACATTGCTTTGACCAAACCTGCATCAAAAGTTGCACTGTGAAAGACTGTCTTTATAAACCCTTCTACCACCACAATGCAGTGTTCCACAGACTGGCACTAAATCCGAACTGAACTCCAGAGGACAGTGCCAAACAAACAGTGTTACAGTGCCTGGTGATGGGTATCTTGTGCATGAAAGTTTAAAAACCATAAGGTGTTTCTGGTACACCTTTAGTTATTACTGCTGTAGTTCTCAGTATTTGCAATACAAAGTATGGAAGCAATTTTTCCTGTTATTTTATAATTCTTTTGTTGCTTCCAAATTCCTCATTATTTTCAGGGCTTTAATACCACTACTTTTATAAATACTCATTTCTGTTCTCTCTTTGTGTAGGTAGCAAAAAGCATTAATTTTAACCATGAATCTGAGGAAATGAATGAATCAAACATATACCACAAACAGCCAACACTAATTAATCAATTTCATTTGTAATACAAAGCTTACAATGACACACAATACATCTTGTTAATCTATAATTCAGAAACCTCTAAAAAGAAGACTGGGGTTCAAAGTCCTGTCAATGGCAATGTTCTCACTGACAGAGTCTACATTCAGATTGATCAAAGCTGGGACAGGTTTTTGGCTTTTTCCTTTTCAAAGTAACCATCTTGTCATTTTCAATTTATGGAAACTACAAAACACTTAATTCTGGATGTTCATACAGGGACCTGAAAACTGATCATCTCATCTGAGAGTTCCATGCATTTATCACTAAACCTGTTTGTTCAGCTCTACTATCTTGACAATTCACCCTCAATTCATCTTCTGCACACTGCAAAAATGTGTGAAACCTAACAATGAATGTAGTAGGAACAGCAGGAAGGAAACACATTTTCTGTATATCTGATCAGTGGCTTTAACATAAGGAACAATACCAAATTAAATAAATATTCCATAAAGGCTGGATATTTTGTTGCTACTCCTATTACTTCCTTTTTATTGACAATGAATATTAACATAAAACATGTGAAAGCAGTGAGACAAACAGCTTGCCAATAAAGTTCGCAAATGTTACTTGCTTTCATAGTTATCAAAAAGCACAACAAAAGCAGAGAGTTGTAAAAGAAATTCTGCTGTGCATACTGCAAGTGAAAGGTCTACTTTCAACTGGACCTCAGTCACACAGGAAATTATTATTGGGGGGAGGGGGGGGGGGGGGGTTAAATTCACTCAGATCTCAATAAAACTGAAAAAATACCCTCACAGTAGTCAACCAGGCATATTCTCTACTGAAATCTAGCCTGAATGATCAATTTTGTTTTAACAATAAGTCAGTCATTTCCATCATAAACATGACCTTATTTTACTCATAAATTTGGAATGCAAACAGAAATTCTGTAGGCTTTTTTAAGAGTTAGCAAGATGGAGTCATATTCATAGTGGTTTAAAAAGCATCTGAATTCACTGATTCTATAGCTGTTATTGAAAACACTAACAAACTGCAGCTCTTCACAGCAGTGTTATTAATATGCTTCTCATGAACTGAAACTTCATCTGCAATTTCAAAGAACATGAGTTTAGTTTAAAGAAAAATATGTACTAAAAATTATAGCTGTCAGTTGCTTCTGTCACTATTAAAAAGATCACATGACATGTACATTAAATATTTGAAACTGTTACTATGTCACACATTCTCTCTCTCTCTCTCTCTCTCTCTCTCTCTCTCTTTATCTCCCTCCCCCCCCCCCTCCTCCCTCCACCAATACAAGGCACAAAAATGTAACTTACCAACACAACAGCTTGCTGACAAGGTATTTTCCAAAGGATTCATTCTTAGTTCTTCATAGCAGAAAGCACTGCAGGTTTGTCAGTAGCTTTAGAATTTCCAGGAGTATAGGAGACAGAGTTAGAAGTGCAACAGCATGGGTGAATGTGGAGTAAACAAAACAAAATAAGACATAACTCATATTAAATTATGATGCTACATTATGTTAAAAAAAAAAAAATTAAAGCAATGGGTAGCTAATTGCCACACAAAGTGAAGCCCCCAAGAAATTCAAGGAAATCAGGATAGATAGAAATAAATATGTAAAAACAATAATGAACAAGAACAAAATATACAACAATATCTCTCTCTCTCTCTCTCTCTCTCTCTCTCTCCCTCTCTCTCTCATATGCTCACACACATTTCTGTGAAACTTGAACTGAGAATTAACTGGGAAGCACTAATTAGAAACACAGTAAGTGATAATTCACTGCATAAAAGTCTTTATACTGGATCATCTGAATAGTTTTGTTGTGGACATCACAAAACTACAGAGAGTTTTCTCCATCATATTATTTTTATGAATTAAAAAAAAAACTTAATTCATGAAATCAAACAATGGGAAATCTGGGATGGAGTAAAAAATATGATGTAAGACAAGATTGCTGCTCACCACACAGACGAGGCATTGAGTAGCAAACAGGCACATTTAAAAATGTGTGTCTGCTGCTCTATGCCTCCTCTACTTTGTGAAGTAACAATTTACACTGCATGACAAACAAAACTGAAGTACTCTGAAGACATTGGATGTTAAGGTAACTTCAGGTATGTACACACACCATCAGCGGGTGTGTAAATGATTAGAGTTGCCTATGATAGGTAGAGCAGCTACCAGATTGCATTAGTGTTGTTTGTGTTTAGTGTTGTTGCAGACCTGGTAGGGTATATAAGGGACATGAACAGTGTCAGATGTTTAATAATTACTGTGAAGGACACAGAGGTGGCATGTACTCATGATTGAGTTATCAGAACCTAACAAGAGTTTGAAAAGGGTCTCATTGTGGGTCTCCATTTGGCTGCCTGGTCAAACTCTGTAATATCCAGATTTGCAGGGCATTCGGATGTGGACAGTGGCCCAATGCATGAGACTCTGAGGGCCGGCACACTCATCATCAAGTTCTGGTCAACCACATCTGACTGACATGGGAGGACTGCCATATTGTGCAACAAGCCAATTGCAACCCATTCACCTCTGCACCTGCCACCTAAAAACAAGTGATGCATTCCCTACAACATTCTGTGTCATTCCACACATTAGTCAGACTTGCAGCAGCCAGATTAGGGAATTACTGTTCCACATGAAGGCTGCTGTTAACACCACAACACAGGCAGCTGTGTTTGGAGTACTGTCATGACTGGATATCATAGACTGCTGACGTATGGTGTCACAATGTGTTCAGTGACGAATCATGGTTCTGCACAACTTTGGAAGTTCATTGTCAGAAAGTACGGTGTCAATTTAGGGATAGGTCCAGTTCCTCCAGTGTTTTAGAGACGCACAGCATTGTTGCTTCTGGTAATGTGGTGTGGGGAGCTGTTAGGTACGACTTCAGGTCTCAGCTGGCAGTGACTGAGGGAACTCTGATAGAACAATGGTACATCACGGACATCCTGGCCGGCCGAAGTGGCCGTGCGGTTAAAGGCGCTGCAGTCTGGAACCGCAAGACCGCTACGGTCGCAGGTTCGAATCCTGCCTCGGGCATGGATGTTTGTGATGTCCTTAGGTTAGTTAGGTTTAACTAGTTCTAAGTTCTCGGGGACTAATGACCTCAGCAGTTGAGTCCCATAGTGCTCAGAGCCATTTGAACCATTTTTGAACGGACATCCTGTATCCTCGTCTCTTACCTATCATAGGACAGTATTGTGGTGCCATTTTTCAACAGGACAACACTCATCTATATGTGTGTCTATGAACTGTATGAATAATGTTGAGCTACTCGTATGTCCAGAAAAATCTGCAGATCTGTCTCCCACATTATGTGTATGGGACCAGCCTGGATGTAAACTCCATCCAAATGCCAATATCTGGGATATCAGGGACTAGTTACAACAACTGTGGGCCTGCTTACCTTAGGAGATGATACAATGGTCACATGAAAACTTTCCCAACTGAATCGCTACATACATTCAGGCCAGTAGGTGTGCATCATCATACTGATAGGACAACTCACACTGCCAAGTTCTTTGTAACTTTGATTCGATTTTGTAATCGTTGAAGTAACCTCACATACTTTCTTGACCTGTGATGGTTTATTTCATTTTCTCATCCTCTTCTGGATGCTTCACTTTCTTTGACAGGCAGTGTATCTCAACTTATCTTGTTACTAGTTGATGAAAATTGTCCATACAAATAATGTATTTTAAATGGGTCAAATGTTACAAGTCTACAAACATACGATGATGTACACCACCACTATGGTGCAGTTTCATAGAACTGTCATCTCGAGTGTGTAGCTAATATAAAATTAGCAGCTATCTCTCTGTTTAAGGTTGATTCACCAAGAAAGGTCCACGTAGCTCTACTAAAAAAAAAAAAAAAAAACTACTGAAAATGAAAGATATCTTATCACTGTGGAATAAAAGTGAATATGGAGCACAGCAAGATACTTAGACAAAATATTTCTGCAAATATACAGTATTTACAGAGGCATAAACCAGTGGACTTACTAACAACTGTATAACACTTTCTGAGAGTAATGCAATATAGTGTATTCAGAGAATAGAAGAAGGAACTAAGACTGGAGGATACAACTTAACAACCCATCTAAGATAATAGCTCCAAAGGAATGATGATACACAATGGAATAATGGGTGAAGGTTGACTACAACATATTTGCATTCAACCTTATGGGATGGAGATGAAAATTTTAAGCCAGATATGAACCATCCATTTGTGTATAACATAAAGACTTATGAATGCTTTTCTGAGACAGTGATATCACAGTGTGCTCATACCTGTAATTCACCATCTTTGGACTTTGTCTAAACATTGCATATGTGGAAGAGAAATATGCTAACAAGTGAGGGACATTTGATATACAGTGCCCAGGGAGATTTTTTGAGTATCAATCCCTTCTTTGCCTGAATGACAGAGTTGTTGTACTAAAAATAATACGAAAATGCTTGTATTAGTTATAAATCAAACACAATAATGAATCACTGATAATGATGCAGCTAGTAACATAAGAATAATGGGAGGTGTGGAGGGGGGATTAAAATAATGTACTTGGCTCTCAGAACAGATGGTCTGTGACCTGAAAACAATCGCAACTTTTGAAAGGACTACTATTGCTGTTTCTCTGTGCAAAGTCATTTTACTATAAAGGACTACTATTGCTGTTTCTCTGTGCAAAGTCATTTTACTATATACTTGTTGGTATGTGTACTCCAAAAGAAATGAGTAGGAAAATATTAGAAACAGCAACAGTGTGTGCAGTAACAATAAAATAACATAACTGGAAATATAAGTTATGGATTTAAATACATTCATGCACCAAAGCAATTGCAATATTCTGTTATTACTGCCTTATAAGACATTACCAGTGATCAGCACTTTTTGACAGCTAGGACATGAATTTCCTGTTGATTGTGGTGCTAGTTCTATTGCTACCAGTTGCTGCTCTATACAAAATGAATGTACCAGACTTGAATTGGATATATCCACATACTGTTTCTGACAAGTTCACCATTCATCAGTGCACATGTCGACATTTATTATATATTACTTTTGTGACCACTGATGTGTAGAATAGTAATTCTGTAATAAATAGTAACTGTGGTGTGCCATATAGAGCCCTTAATTATATTCAGACTAAGTACCACTCTTGGTACCTGGCTCACCCACATTTTCTTCCTTTGCATCTTATACTGTTAGTTCCCATTGCTGAAACTGGTAAGTTATAAGTACTGTGGCTCACTCGAGTATAAAAGATGTGACTCCTAAAGGCATTCATGCTATATGAAACAACTCCACTTTAGGAATTTACAATTTTACTTATACTCACACTCTCAAGTATTTTTATGAACTACCATGCAAAATTACTGAGAAATAATGTCAGTGGAAGTAAAGAAACACCATATGTTTCACTAAAAAAGGTATCACAGAAAAAATTGTTATTTGCTGATCTGTTTCAGAATATCAATGGGCTCTAATTAAGACCTTTGAAACTCTAAGCATATATAAAATCAGTACTGTGAGCCACTCTATCTTGAAAATAATTGGGATAATCACCACATGCGACTCATCCTACATCTGAATGTGGCCAACAGCTAACTAATATCACATTTCCAGTCCTTTATCGTCCCATCAATGACTTCAGAAAACCTAGTGACACTGTGCCTCTTTTGTTAACACCAGCAGTGTGGATGGTCTTCAGCTCCCAATTCAATTTGGACAAATAAATACCATACTGTCCTCTCAACTCTGTGTCTGTTGATTTCAACATAACACTCTAAATTTGCTTCGAGCATGGTACCCTCCTGATTGTTTCAGACAATTGCCACTAATCTTCATCAATCACCATACATAACTATATTATTCAACTATTGTGTTGTCCATTATAAATGATAATTCACTTTCTACTCCACTGAAGTATTTGTTAAGAGAACCAGCTGATGTACCTACTTTTTTTGAGAAAGCCTGCATTTACATAAAGAATCCATCAAAGAGGATAATGTACAAGGGTTGGAACTTTAATAGTGGCAACTATTTATTTACAGCTTTTACAAAATAGATACGTGTTTCAAAGTTTTACTGACCTTCAAAGTAGTCAGCAGCATTGTGTATTACACCCTTCCCAGCGATGTGAAAGTCATAGGATACTCTTAGCAGTGCCAGTTGTGTTGACAGTTCGAGCGGTGCGGTCTATACCCCGACGAATTTGTAGCAGTTCTGAAGCGAACGCCATTAAGTGTTTCCTTCAGTTTAGAAACTGAGTTGAACTCATGAGGGCTTAAGTCAGAGGAGTGCAGTAAGTGGTGTAACACTTAGCAGCCTCATTAGTCACACTAATAAGTAACAGCTTGCACTGTACATGCTTGAGCGTTGTCCTGCAAAATGATGGTAAAGTCCTGCAGAAAGTGTCATCACTTCCGTCTCTAAACTGGTTGTAGGTTGTGATCCAAAAATGAGCAGCATAGAGACAGAAGCAATGACACGTTCTGCAGGACCTGACCATCATTTTGCAGGACAATGCTCAAGCATGTACAGCGCAAGCTGTTATTGATTTGTTTGACTGGTGGGGCTGCTAAGTGCTACATTGCTGGCAACAGGTTATACACAATGATGGTGACTACTTTGAAGGTCAGTAAAACTTTGAAACATGTATCTATTTTGTATGAGCTGTAAATAAATAGTTGCCTCTATTAAAGTTCCAACCCTCGTATATACTATTAAGAATACAACACATTACATAAAATCTGATTTCTGCACTTCTTCGATGCAGTAACGTAGTCTGTGAATTAAACATTGTAAAAGTATCTTGTGCAATTCAGTGGATATGTATTCACCCATGTGACAACTCTGCTATTAATTTCTAGATGGAAACTGTTTCAGATTTGTGACTTCCCACAGTGATAATTTTACTTAATATCATAGAATGAAAGTTAGCAACCTCTCCTTCTGAAAGGATATATTATTTATTTTTGTTTTTTATGACGTTTTCTACATCTTGAGGATCTCCTCACTATGTATTAAAAAAAAAAAAATACTAATCTACATCGGAGCAGTACCCATAGACACAGACATTTTGTAATGCCTGCTGCACAACTTTGGGAATGTTTCATCTATGTGACAATGACTGGTACATATGTTCAGCCAAAACCCTTATGCTCATATTGTATTGCCACATACTAATAATTATCTTCACTGAACATTTACAAGCAATTAACACAATACTACCAAATCACAAGCCAGCCAGTCACTATCCATTACTTTAGTTTCGTTTGTGCACATGCAATTAATGTAGAAGCAAGTTGACTACACATGATGAATATAAGGGTAATGGAAACAATTCCAGTAGTACCTTTTGTAGCTTCATCATAGCACACTTTATTTAAGACTACTTTCTGATTTTCTCACAATTAGCTCCATCATGAGCTCACTAAATACTTTGAAAGAAATTGAGATTTTGTATCAATTACACTCCTTAGTACTAGTCAACTGTAAGAACAATATATTGTTATCAAACTAAACCTGCAGTCTCTGACCTTACAAAAATGTGTGTATGTTCTTCCACTGGCTACTCATGAAGATTTACCACAACTTGCCTTCCACTAATTCATGATCATATTGATGGCATATTTTCTTGTTTCTCACGAAGTTCACAGTTAAGTTTTGTTCACAATGTTTTGATGACTAATTTAGACTGGTTGGTGTACGGTGCCAACCTCCATTCAAGCAGCACTAGCAGTGTATTCAGTTTGTGTATTTTATTACAAGCTAAGTAGAGGCAAGTCACTTATTTGGCTTTGTCTGTGTACTTCCACAGTTTAATTTTTAATTGTGCACATGTATTTTGGCAATGTGCATCACTGATGGGAGTGGGGGGGGGGGGAGGAGGAGGAGGAGGAGGAGGAGGAGGAGGAGAGATCCAAGGAATGTCCAGTATGTCCTAAGTAGATTCCAAATGGTACACAGAACTGAGGTTGGGCTCTCAGCCAGGGTCGAGTGGGCGATCATTTCAAGATGTGGCAGGCAGCAAAAGACATCCTGGGACACAGAGCAGAAGGCCTTACCAATTTGTCTAACAAACATGTTTGTAGCACTAACTGTGACTGATAATGATACTAAACCAGCTGCATCTGTTTGCCCTATTTCAGACGATGCTACATCTGGACATTCACAGAAGGCAGAATTGTTGGTGGTTGGGAGCTCCAATGTTAAGCAACTAATAGGGCCACTTATGGATATGGCTGCCAAGAAGGGTAAGTATTAAATAAAATTTGTTAACTTTCAGTTACACAATAAATCATAAAAATGTACAAGTTGTCAATTCAACTAAATACCTGGAGATTACAATTATGATCAACTTAAACTGGACCCATAACATAAAATATCTTATGGGGAAGGTGAACCAAAAACAACACTTTATGGGAAGAACACTTAGAAGATGTGACAAATCTAGTAGAGAGACTGTCTATGCTACACTTGTCCATCTTCTACTGGAGTATTACCATACAGTATGCAATCTTTACCAGATAGGATCATAGAGGGCATAAAAGAAGTTCGAAGAAGGGCAGCTTGTCTTGGGTTATCGCTATGGGAAGCATCACAAATATGGTATGAGAGTCAGAGTGGCACTCACTGAAACAATGGCTTTTTCATTGCAACAAGATTCTTCCATAAAATTGCAATTACAACATACCAAAATATTTTTTTCATTCCCACCTATTTACAGAGCAATGACCATAATGATGAAGTACGAGAAATCAGAGTTTGCACAGATTGGTTTAGGTGTTCATTTTCCCCATGTGCCATTTGAGAGTGGAACGGTAGCGAAATAGTCTGAGTGGTGGTTCCATGAAGCGACTCTGTCAAACACTTAAGAATGAACGGCATAGTAATCGTGTAGGCCTAGAATACAGGTAGTGGGCATACACAAGCTTACTGTTAGCAATTATTTAAGAAGACTACAAGTCAATCATCCAAATATGGAATTGGAACTCCCAATAACTCCTTGTTCAACAAATTAAACAGTAGAAGCCACAGTGGTTGACTGGCACATGCCCTCATAAAAAATGAAGTTACCCATGTGTGACACAGATATAAAGAAAATAACTATTGTCCATAAAGAAATGTTAATGGAACGTCACAAGCTGACCACTTCTACCTAGCTGCAAACCAAATGTGAGAGAGTCATCTTACATTACTGGAAAAAAAAAAAAAAAAAAACAAACAAAAATGGAAGTGAATCTACAACTGTACAGTAACATCACATTCTTTTACATTCCTAAATACATTCACTCCCAAAATTATCTTGCACAAAGAAAGAGAGAAATAGAGGGCCTTATATTCTACTGGATGCACTGTACCATTGTTATTAGTGTGTGATTACAATATCAGAACAAATGAATAGTTCATTATGCAGAATTTCTCCAGCGACTTGTTTAGTTACCTCAATCTTTAAGAAAAGGTGTACACTAAGTGGGCATTAAGTCAAAAGTTCCAAAATTTTAATACCTTACACAGTGAAATGTTTAGTCCTCATTTTATAAAAATGTATGATGCACTGTGAGAACACTTGGGTGCCACCTTGATTGGTTCCATAAATGTTCAACAGGTAAAATATCAAACAATTTGGTAGGCAGGAGAAATGTAGCTATCTGAGGAGGAATTCAGGTCACACCATTGCCATTTGGAGTTGCAAGTTTTTCTGTTGCAAAATCTCTCCTACAAACCTTTACCTGAGAGCCAGCATATGCAATAAGACTGCTTGTACATAGTGATGCAGTGTCACCATGTGATGCAAACAATTACTTTATAGGCTCGTTCATTGATAAGAGGTGTGAGGCAGGATGAAAGGTAAGTGAGAAGGTGGGCAGAGGTAATCCCATAACAGAAGAATTGAGGGGGTTACAATGATGCATACATATAGGCCCATATCCAGTTTATGTGCTAAAATTGAACCAATCTTCAAATAACTTATGGGTTTGCTGCCGGGTGACGTCGTCGACCACCGCCGATATTTCGACAGGAGCACACGCTGCCATTCTCAAGGCAGTTGTCCCTTGATAATGGCAGGGTGTGCTCCTGTCGAAATATCGGCAGTAGTTGAGGACGTCACCCAGCAGCAAACCCGTAAGTTAGTTGAACATTCAATTCGCCAGGAAAAGTTAAGGCCTCACATTGAACCAATCTTCATCCCTAAAAAGATAATCTGGTTCATTTTTGTTATAATATATTGCACATCCCTTCTTTGCAAAACTAAAATCTGTCACTACAGTGATGGCTTGTCAATGGCAGGACAAATAATCAATATGCAAACACCAAACACCCCACTAGAAGTGTGGACAATGGTCCAAGTACGCAGTGGGTTGATCAAACAATACTGCAACTTACTTTGGGACTGAGAGTGACTCTCATGTTTAATCTCTTGATCCTTCCATTTCATCCAAACCTTTTGCCTTTGCTGCACAAGCAGTCTTTGGCTTCAGTAGCTATTATTTTGCCAATACAGGTATATATCTTTCTGTTGTGACATCAACTTCCTATCAAACTAATAGGATGCAGAATGTTGTGTTAAGGAACACAGGGAATTACTCAATGGAATGGCATCTTCAGAATTGGTAATTACTGTAAGTGTATCATAAGGATTGATATTGCATCTGCTCTTGTTATGTGAATGACCTGAATGAATGTGAATGACTTTCCATTACATATCTGAGACTCCGAAATAGCTCTTCCTGCTGACAATGCACATATTACAAACAAGCCTAACTGAGTAACTTCAGTGTGTGAAAAGTAAACATTTTCTTGAAAATTAGTAACTGGTTCTGTGCAAATAGATTATCACTGAATTTAAATAAACCACCACATGCTATTCAGTACTGCACACCACCTGACCATATCATTAGAAATAATGCATCACGGTATATGAATAAATGAAGCAGAATGTTCTAAATTCTCAGGTGTTCATGTTGATAAGAACTTTTAGTTAAAGTCACACATTACTGATCTTTAATGTCTTAGCTCTGCCACTTTTGTTATAAATAACTCATATTTTGGATATCAAAATGTAAAAAAAAGTTACTTAATTTTCCTATTTTCAGTCTCATAACATCATATTCTGGGGTAACTTATCACTGAGGAAAGAAGTGCTTGTTACACACAAACATATAAGAATGTGTTGTGTGTCCACTTTAGCTCCTAACAATTGGTCAGATTGACAACAGCCTCAGTACATTCACTCCTTTATGAAATTTGTTATCAGTCAATCATGGTTTGAAAACAACAGTAACATTCATAAATACAACAGTAGAAGAAGAAATGGTTCACACTATCCATTAAACACTCTTAGTGTAGCACAGAAAGGAGCGAGTTATTTGGCTGTAAAATCTCTGACCACACTCTGTAATTTGAAGAAATTAATTACTAGTAAAATTAACTTCAAACACAAATCGAAATCTCATTGGCTCGACAACTGATAACTCCTCTTACTCCATAGAACAATTTCCCAATGTGTAGGTTGTGATCCACAGAACCTGAAATCTACTGACTCACTCACGACCAGAAGTTTCCAATTTTCTTCTACAACACTTCACATTTAAACTTCAAGAGCTTTACCTACTGAGTCTGTATGTTGTGTATCTTTGAAGACTTCAGTTTAATAGTGATGAAGCAGTGCATGCGAATTCAAGCATTCTACAGTGACAGTATCAACAACCTGGTCTCTTGTTTGGAGAAACACATTCGTCACCAGGAAAACTACATTGAGAAATAAATATGTAAACATGCCGAATGAAGATGTAGAATATTAATAAAGTCTGTTTCATTTAACCCTAGATTAATAAATCCTCATAAAATTTACAACTGCAACTGGTATCTCCTCGCAGTTTCCACCATTCTGGACACTCGAGTGACACATGCTCTTGAGTACCTACATGGCAAATATTGTTTTTAACAATGGCTCCAGTAGTGCTCACACGGTTGCCATGTGATCCCAGTTAGTTGAATCATAGACAATTGCTTTTAGTGCGCTATCAGTTTTATCTAGACAATAAAGGATAGGATTTGGCTGTAAAGCAACCACTTTACTGTATCACAATTTTTGAAAACTGACACAAAACCATAGTGACTTTACTGAAAGTCTTAACACCTGGGGCAGAAGATTTTATTCACCATGTGGAATTTTGGCTGTTGTCGCTCAACTTCGAAAATTATATATCTACTATACTTAGCATATTTGATTTATCACTTACAATTTATCTTAGGTGAAATATCAAATACTCACAGTTAAAAGAATGTTAGTTTATATCACAATGGCCCACTCTGGTGCCAATCTCATCTTTTGTTACTGAAATTTGCACCATATGGATCTGGCTTAATTTCATTTTGACACTAACATACTGTGAGATTTGCTTGAAGATGCCGGTAAAGACACAGACCATGGAGAATTTAGTGATGAGGAAAATTTTCTTGAATACAATGTGTGTACAGATGACAGTTTAGTAGGTACAGGCTTTGAAGCAGCAAATGAGGAATGTGAATAAGAATCCTTGGGTGACTGTGCCAGACCAATCTAGATCTCACGATGTAATAATAGTGTGTTATGATTTAGAAAATCTACTTGCGTGCAAAAAATACTCTTGGCATTGTAACTAGCATAATAATTTGTAACTAGTGCATAGCACAAATAATGACTTCTTTCCAAATAACATTTTGAGCAGTAAAATTGCCATTATAGCGTGGCTGTAAAACAAGGCAGTTTGTACTTATTTTGTATGGAACCTAATAACTGTAAATCACTAGTGCATAACCAATTTATTATGACTTCCTCTGAATAAAATTTGTGATGTGTTAGTAACAAAGTAACATTTTCCCTCCTTTAGTGCCCTCGGGTTAAAAAAAGTTTTCAGTTTTCAAATAAAAATTTTGGAGCCCTTACTCTTGAGCACACCATTGCATCACAGTTCATGAAAGTAAAACATTTTCTGGGTATGCCTCCACAATTTTCGCATCATTTCCATATTATTTCTCTCTTTCATTAATTAATAGAGAGAGTAAGTGTACTTTCATTGCCACCTAATATGAGAGATCATTTCAACAGCTGCAACACCACATCCTCTACATCAGATGAAGTAGAGTCTTATATCGTAATGCACCCTGGTGCTGATGATATCTTAAAGTGATGGAGAAGACATGAAAAGAATCTACCAGGCCTAACTGCAATTGCAAGGCATATTTGATGTATCTGCAGTAAGTGCACCTTGTCGAGGGTGTTTTAGTAAAATTGGCATTAACACACTGCCATGGCCAGTTAACAGTAGAATGTGTCAGCCATCTGCTGCTGATCAACATTATCGTAAATTTTCTTCTCTTGTGAACAAGTAGAAAGTGTGGTAAGTTACTGCTGTGAATACATGTTTTTAGTTTGTTTCTTCACAAATATTTCAGTAATAGAATTTGTTTTATGTGTATGTAGTTTTCTATTAATGACAGGCAGAATAAATCTTATGTTTGGAACAGAATTATCTTTTTCGTGCAATTCTATTAGAATATCAAATTATTTTCCACCTGCTGTACAATGTTAACTGTGTCACATAAGGTTTCTTGGAAACATTTCCTCAGCGCAGAGCCACATTGAATTTGTGCCAGAAATGAGAGATGCGACATCAACACAGACTGGTCATGCTCGATTATTCACATATCCGGAGTCCGGACAACAGATGTCAGGTGAGTATGTGACCAAGCAGAGTCACTTGTGACCGGCAACAAGTGGCTGGGTCACCTCCTTCAGCAGGCAAATGGTAACCAGCAAACAGTGTTGTAGCAATCTAGTCTTTACTGCATGCATACAGAAATTATGTAGTATATGCTGGACAACACAACCTAACATCAGTGTCACTGTTATTAACATTCTGCAATAGGGCTGTAATGTATAACCAAACTTTAACACATTTTGTCTTACGGCATGCAGCTGCTGCATTATAATTACTGTTTGTTCCTCGATAAACGTTTGTATCTCTATCATTAAAGGGAATTACTACCATGTATTCCAAAATATCAACCAAATGACAGTATACATGTAGACTGAAGTAAATCAGCAGCAATCGCAATGCAGCTACTGCTTAGACGTTAGTTATTTAATGAAAATAAGAAGAAAAAATGAGGACACTATGGACTGAAACAAGAGCAGCTTCATGAAAGTAATTTAAGAATCACCTGGACTCTTCCATTACATAATTGGACACACAGTTTGAATATTAAAATTCAGCACAAGGAAACAGAAGTTCAAAGAACTATCTATTTCCCACATTATCATAAATGTCACATATACGGACTCTTTCTTTCACTGTTCTGTTTATGTTGCTTCTGACAGAAGTGGTATTACATATTTCACTTAGTACAAAGTTCCCATGCTGAAAGTAGTGAACACATTTACATACATCCTAGACACATAGGTAACCTACGACTCACACAAAGAAAACAAGCATGCAAGCACGAGAAGAACTGGACACTGATGATGAAATTAGATATGGGCAGTTTAATAGCTCTACTGTAATTTCACTTGCAACATGGGAATATTCACTTTTACGAAGAATTACCACCTCTAGTGTAGGAAGCTTCCATGTACAAGTAATGCTACAGTAAGTAGAAATAAGAAATTCCACGAGTAAATTAATGTTGTCATCTGAGACCCATCGAAATTAACAGAAATACTACAAACAAATGTAGACACTGATATGGAAGACAAAATCTTTTCATTACACTTTTATCATTGATCTGTACTCCTGTCATTCCTCCCTGCCTTCCTGCCTAATGTACACACTAGAAATATACATGTTCAAGAAGCCCAACAGCTGAATTCAAAATCTTAAAAAAAAACTTGGCCTCTGGTATTATTCCAGTCAACAAGGAAAATTAAGTGGGGGAGGGGGGGGGGGGGAGGGGGGGAGAGGAGATCATGTACAGTCAAATTTTCCCTCAGCACTAGGGGGGGGGGGCCAAGTGTCGTGAACAACATACTAAAAATCCTGACTAGTGGGATGGGCGCAGGTTTATGGGTCAGTTTTCAATTTTTATGTTTTTTTAAATAATTCTAAAACCACAGCTTGCAAAAAATTTTTCCCAGTAAAAAATTAAAATACATTAGAATCGGAGTCCTATTAATTTTTTTTTCTCTAAGTCTGATTATTTCCACATTCAAAAAAAAAAAAAATTATTAAAAATATTGTTATAATGATATAAAGTGAATGTTTATTTTCAAATGAAATAGGTTAACATAATTAAATGTATGTACCACATTTACGTGCAATAGAGCCATATTAAGGGATAAGTTTTATTCCAAGGGGGGGGGGGGGGGATGTAATAGGGTAGAGTGGGGGATATGTTTGGGGTAGAAGTGGGAGAGAAGGTAGGTCACCAGATTGTGTTCATGCACTTCCCTCCTTCACGGGTCTGCAAACTGAAGACTGAGCAGGTGACTCCCCACTTCATCTAGCACACATCATAACAATCAACTACAGGCTGTTTCACAAAGTTACATGGACCCTCCACAGTGCACCTTACGAATCACTGATGATGAAGTGTGCACACGTCCTGTGAGTGTTTATTTTGTACTAAATGCATTGACACTATACAGAATGCACATATGAGTTACTAATCACACAAACAAATGTAATGCATATGGATGGATTCTAAGTAAATTTCTACACAATGCTCTACACTGATAGAGAAAAAGCTGATTATTAGTCCTCCTGTACAGCAGCTGTTTTATTTTTCCATGGAAAGCAACTTCGCCACCATGAGTGTTGCTCGCTTTTCAGTTTAGACAGACAGACTATACCTCACCAGCACTTCCTGTCCAGTTCCCTTATGTGAACAGATAAAATAACTTCACTGAGCTCTTGTTTGTATGGTGTTCTTTTCAGTTCATTAAGTGAGTATATATTTGCAGTTGTTAACTGAGTTATTGTGTAAAGAAGCTAACTCTCCTCCTGCCCCAAGTGTCAGATGATGTCAATATATATTCTACAATGTGGATTTCATTGTCTCCACTATCACTGTACAGAATAATTTTTCACAGCATGAGGGATATCACATGCATCACCCCAGCTTAGCTCTCTCAACATCTAAAGAGGCCCACAGGCTTAAATTGTCTCCTCCTGGAACAAAAGTAGTCCACCTAGGTGTCACAGAACAGATATTTTGACATAAGCCAAGCAAAGCATTACAGCAGATTTCCATTCTAGACTTTAGCAGGATCAGTCTCATTCCATTAGACATATTCACACCCATCTTGGAAGATATACTGTAGATATGTAGTTTTGGCTTCAATCAGTGCAGCACACTCTACAAAAGTCAACAATTCCTGAATGGAAATATTTATGCAGTTTTATCAGTAACACAATTAACTGTGTGAGGATTGCAGTAACTTTTCAGTCATTCACTAATTCACCACAAAGTGACTAACAATTATACTGCTTTACAATACTCTGCCAGTGATAGACAGCAGGAAGGTGAAATATTTACCAATCCAATCCCTTTCCCACCAGCACTACATATGCATTTAACACGAAACTAGTGAACCCTGCACTGCTTTGCAATTACTAAATATGTATCAGAATTGTACATATATCCTAATCTCCTTCCCTCCACTCTCTCTCTGCCCATCTCCTCCTTCACCCCCCCCCCCCCCCTCCAATCTCTCCATCTCCTCCTCACCCCTCTCTCTGTGTATTTTCTCTCCCCCCACCCCCACACCCCCTCCATATCTTCTTCCTCTCTTGACCTTTCTTATTTTTACTGTAAATGAAACCTCAGTTGTGGAATTATGTCGCTTAAAATCAATGGGTAAATCAGTTCAGATCATTAATACAAGGGGTACAGGAGAGACTTCTCCAACTGCTAGAGCTGTGAGGACAGAAGCTCCAGTGCCAGTATTTCTCGAGGTTTTAAGGGATAGGATTGCAAAGTTTTGGTAGATTCAGACTGCATAGTAGTATTCTGACCGTAAGTCAGTAAGTCATAAACACAACATTCCTCTTTAATCTGTAAAATGGTTTAAACACCATGATATCGAAGTGTAAACTGACTGAGAAAGAAAACAAACCCAAACATTTTCACAGCACAACATTTTTTCTCGCAGATGATTTTAACAGAAAGTCTGTATATTGTCTGTTGTTTTAAAAAAATTATAACCTATGTCCAACTAAATGTTAGTAGAATGTTGTGTAACAGTTTGAAGTAAAATGATCAAGACCTGAGATTTTAGGTAACAATGTCAAACTATAACTTGTCTCTATCCTGGGTGTTTCAGACAATGTGTATGTCTTTGTAACTTACAAAATAATAGGTGACAGGAATATTTATTGAGATAGGTTCACATAAGGAATGTTACACTTCCTGTGAGGTTATTAACATAATTTATCGAGTTACTTTTCAGTGCATTCAGGAACATGGGCACACATTTTAAAACCTCACTTACATCAATGTTCCATCACCAGAACATCCACCTGCACACAGCCAAGTATATGCACAGCACGTTGCATGCACCCCTAACACTGACGGTTTCTAGTTCCCAAAAGAAAAGTGACAAATTTGATTTACACTGATTTGTACACAGCTGGTTTAAATACAGAAGATGCGCTCTATTTTAAAAAAATTTTTTCATTGCAGTAACACACTGAAAAAGCACAATTTTCTCTCTCTCTCTCTCTCTCTCTCTCTCTCTCTCTCTCTCTCTCTCTCTCTCTGTGTGTGTGTGTGTGTGTGTGTGTGTGTGTGTGTGTGTGTGTGTGTGTGTGTGTGTGTTTTTTTCTCTCAGACATTCTTGTCACCTAGTATTTTGTATGTTACAGGGGCATACGCTCCCATGCACATCTGTGTAGTGCGTCGTCAGTGATTCATAAAGTGCACTGTGGAGGTCCCTTGTAACTTTGTTACTTCCTGTGATGTAGTAGGAAATCACATGCTCAGTCTCAAGTTTGCAGACCTATGGAGATGGGAAGTGTATGAACACAATCCAGTGGCGTACCTTCCCTCACGTTTCTACCCCCATACATATCACCCCCCCCCCCCCCTCCTTTCCACCCTGTTACACTCCCCCAGAATAACATTTATCCCTTAATATGATTCTATTGCACATATATGTGGCATACACATTTAATGTTTCTTCACCTACATCATTTGACAAAAACAATTTTATATTACTAAAACTATTTTTAATAATTGTGATTTTTTCCATTTTTGGACTCACAAACTATGTCCTAGAGAAAAAAATAATAGGACCTTCTTTGTAGGTAATTTAATTTACTTTAATTCTTTATTGGTAAACATTTTTACTACAAACAACAGTTTTAGAATTATTTGACAAAAACAAAAGAAGGGACCCACAAACTCACCCCACCCTAACAGTAGCACCCCACCACAGAGGGTTTTGTAACATATTATTCAGGACATTCTCCTAGCAATATGCAAAAATTTGTGCTCACGATTTTGCCCCCTGTAACTGAGTTTTTTGGTTTTTGTTAACTCAGTTATATACTCAACACAAAAAAGCTGTCTCCCAGGGCCATGAGCCTGTCTAATATTTCATTTGTAGAATTTATGAGTAATCAAAGTTTCTGAGCCAATGGCCTTGCTGCAGTGGTGACTCCGGTTCCCGTCAGATCACAGAAGTTAAGCACTGTCGGGCTGGGCTAGCACTTGGATGGACCATCCGGTCCGCCGAGCGCTGTTGGCAAGCGGGGTGCACTCAGCCCTTATGAGGCAAACTGAGGAGCTACTTGATTGAAAAGTAGCGGCTCCGGTCTCAGATGATGATGATGATGATGATGATGATGATGATGATGATTGGTTTGTGGGGCGCTCAACTGCGTGGTTATCAGCGCCCGTACAATTTCCCAACCTTTGCTCAGTCCAATTTCGCTACTTTACTGGATGATGATGATGATGAAATGATGATGACAACACAAACACCCAGTCATCTTGAGGCAGGTGAAAAATCCCTGACCCCGCCGGGAATCTAACCTGGGACCCCGTGCTCGGGGAGCGAGAACGCTACCGCGAGACCACGAGCGGCGGACTCCGGTCTCAGAAACTGACATACGGCTGGGAGAGTGGTGTGCTGAGTACATGCCCCTCCATATCCACATCCAATGACGCCTGTGGGCCGAGGATGACACGGCTGCCAGTCGGTACCTTTGGGCCTTCATGGCCCGTGTGGGAGGAGTTTAAGTTTCTGAAGTAGTTACTGCATTCTTTTCTGCAGCTTTACAACAGCATCTGTAAAATGAACATTGTCAGAACAGAACAATACTGACACTGACTATACCAAAAGTTCTACACTGACTGAATGAGCTCACTGACCACATCGATTTACAGTCATTCAATGGCACTCACACAGTTATTGAGGTTATTTTTCATCATTCAGTTTTCAGTGACACACACTTTGATTTAGCTCCGGTATTTTTACTTTTGATTCAAAGTGTCACAAGTGTTAGCCATTTTGTAGCAGCGACTTAATATATATTTTTTTTTAATTTGACTAGTATTCATACAGTCTGGGTATTAGAACTGAACATAAAATACATATTGTGCTGTGTACACTGATGGGAGGGAGGGACGGACGGAGGGAGGGAGGAGAAATTAACTGATGTAAGATGCAGCGATGTGAGGAAGCCATTCACTTTAATTTGCTATTTTATTGCTTTCTGTACTGATATTATGAAACCTTTTCCAATAAACATGTTTGTCTCATATCGCTGGGTACAATGTGAAACAGAATTTCAAAGAACCACGAACATTAAAATTTTCAGTCAAATTCGTGTACTGCTGAAGCATCGTCTTAACAAAAGCAAAAGAACAAGGACTCCAGTGCACCCAACACATTGATAGCAAAGCATGTACTGGTTCTTTTCTGCATACCAGTTCATCACAAATTTCTAAGTTTATACATGTTAATTACCTCCAGTAGTCCATAACAAAGAATAAGAAATAGAACCTGACCATACTGGTATGCCCTGTAGTACACATGCCTCTAATTTAGGAAGATTATCTATAAAAACTATTAGCCACTGTGAAAAATGTGATTCTTTCCCAAACTTTACTCATTATTAACAAAATTTTCAGAAACTTAAATGAAGTGACTGACTGAGGCAGTACAGTGGCATGAAATGTGCGTCTCCTCTTAGACAGCAGCACAAATCTTCCTCTGGCCGATAATGTATTCTGCAATTTCCCTAAATTCCTTAAATCAAATGTGAGGACGATTCCTTTGAAAGGGCACAGCCAGTTTCATCCAACATCATTTCTCAATTCAATCTTCTGCCCCATCTCCCACGATGATACCTTATGCAAGAAAATTACTCCCTAATCTTCCTTTCTTCAATTAATGATCAAGAAAGCACATTGAATGTTTCATGTAAACAACTAACATTTTTGCACCACCTGCATTGGAAGTGTGGACTCAGATTCATAGGGAGCAAGTTATGAAAGAACAAGCCTGATTGTAGGGAAAAAAGCTTTACTGTGGACTAAAAATGTAACAGTAACCTAAATAATGACAGCGTTTGAAAATACAGATAACTGCACATCCGTGAAAGTGAAAGTTGGTACCAAATCTGTTACAGGTACCATCTTGCTCCTCCCCACATATTGCAACATGGTCCCATCCTCCACAGTATGCAGCACCCCTGGTGGTTGAGACATTACTGAAGATTGTCCCACTAGTCCTGATATGGTACAGCTCTCAGATTACCTCTAATAACTTTGACAGGCATCCAACACCTATACGAAGTACTGGCCCAAAACATGATTGCTCAGCTTCTTTGCTGAACCAATAGGAATATAAACTGAAGACATACATTGTTTTCTGACAGCCACTATGCTCTTCTACAATTATCATCAGGTGTCTGACAAATCCTGCACTCATTAGCAAAGAGAAACAAACACTGCTGAGGCAGGTCCCACTCTGGATGTTCCTTTGCCCCCCCCCCTTTCTTTTGGGGGGGGGGGTAGTGGTGGTGGTTTGTACTGTTTTTCATAATGGACACCTAGAGGCCACATTTATCATGCAGAGATTGTTGCATACTGCCAGGGTGAACAGGGCTCTCCCGGTTGCCTTTTCCAAAAGTGTGCATGTAGTTCTGTTGCCTCTGGGTGACCACTAGGAGGCAGATGATGTGTTTCACAAGACTGGTTGAATGACAGAATAATGTTCTTGTGGTTATGTCAATTCAATGACCAACTTCCCATGCTGTTAACCCTTCTTGTAGTACATAGTCTGGACTTTGAATCATCATTTGGGTTACGTTGATAGACAATAGCGTCCAGAAGCCACACTGTCCCATCCACAGTTAGAGCACCAACATTTGAACTACACTGAGAATTCATGTTTCTTTTACTTCCATTACAAAGGTGGCTGTAAATAGCAATTTATTGCACTCAAGAGAACTGAGAAAGACTTCCAATGAAAATAGCAAACTACAAAAGTCATGACAGAGGTACAAAATGATTGAGTAATTAATATTCAAGGTGAAAACAAAAATCACTCATACGGTTGTAACTTCTATGGATAATGTTGTAAAGAATGAACAGCTAGCTGACAGTGGGAATTTGGTAGCAAAACTAAACTTTAGTAAAGATGCAATGGAAACGCAGAACACAGGCAGGTGAGGGACACTGTTTCATCTTGCAAAGGGGAGGGGGGGGGGGGGGGGAAGGAGGCACTCATAATAGTGCATTATGCACCACAAAAATAACCTTTGGGATTAGTATGGCTTCTGTTCTGATCTATTTCACTTCTACTACTCGTTACCAATCACTTTATGAAAATCAGGAGGGTACTGTTTCAATAATAATGCGCAATGAGACAACGAAACACAATGGTGCCAGTAAGCAGCTTTGAGGCAATGTAGACGTAGGTACCAGTTAAGCAAAAAACCACCAACAGGAACCAGCCGCTTGTTAACTGTCGCCAGTTGCTCCTTTTTTACGATTTGTTAGACTTAACGTATATCTTTAGACAGCCAAGGTTGTACCATGTCAATTTAGAACAAAATAGTCTGAAATATAGGCTGTAAGTGCACCATTGTTGTTCTACTCATGCAGCATCACAATTAACTGAAACAATTACAAAACAGTACTTATATAATGGAAACACACAAAAAAATATTGCATACATGCAGGCATGCAAGCAAGCACGTACAAAATTATACACTGGATGTAAGCAACAAGAAACATGTAAATGAATTCAAAGTATCCTGTTTTGCACTTACTAAACACTGTAGAGAGAGAAAAAGCACACTTAACAGGGGACATTGAAATGGACAGAATCATATAAAAATACATATTTAAAAATATAACCTTTCTTTTCCTTCACAAATGTCATACTTTACATTTCACTATAATATAAAATACCAAATATAGTAATGTCATCACTGTGCCAGATGCTTTCATAACGTTACCAGTTGAAAGGAATGTGTCAAAAATCTTACTTCTCTATTTTTACTGGAGAAATACATCTCTTCTTAACTGCCTTTGAAATCCTGTAGTTCAGCAACACACATACTTTAATTCTCAATAAAATAGCAATTGCAAATTTTAGGTTGGTTACATAAAAATATTTACTCTCTGTTTCCTAATCAAATTGTTCTTTAATTTGAAATCAAATCCAATTAATCTCCCTGAAGATATTTAACTGGAAAACTCTTTTTTAATTGCATGACACATTTTCTTGATTTTTAAATACACACAGTGGTCCTCAAGTATGAATACAACAGCTGTGAGGTGATTTCCTGTGTCAAATGGAATAAAAAACATTATACAAACTGTATTTTACCATAAGTCTCGATGGTGGTATCCACTCTATCAGTAAAACCTCCAACAGTTTTAACTGATAGCCTGAGTGCGATTAGTGAGCAAATCTGTGAATAATGTTTCATGGTAGCTTCATTGTTTCTACAGATGTTGCATTACTGCACACACTTTTAACATATATCTAAGTGAGAATACAAATAATTGCTTGCAAAATACACATCCATATGCATGGATTACAAAAAATGTTCGAAGTGGCATCCACCAGATTCAACACACAAATTTCAGTGATGCACTGTGTAGGGGTTGTGAATCTGTAATCTAGGCAAATTGCTGTCAACTAGGTATTCATATAATATGTCTTTAAACAATTTCACAGGAAAATATTGTTTGGAGTGATGTCTGGAAAGCATGGTCACAACACAATTGGTTTCACTCTGCGTATACAACCCCCTCCAAATATTCTTGTAAAATGCTGTCAATTTTATGTGTGTAGGGGCTTCATTGTGCTAGTACCAAATATGCTGAAGTGTTTGCAAATCCACATCTTCCAACAGAAGAAGAACTACTGTCTCTTGTAACTGTTGATAAAAATGGCCAGGATAATAAAAAGTACCATTTAATTACATTTCTGTTGATAATGATCAAGCACCATGTGCACTTACATCACTTAAACACAGTTTAGAAAAACAAGATTCATCTCTGCTGAGACAAAAGCCAGCAAGCGAAATTGACTCAGTGCAGAAAAATCAGCTGATTTCAATGTATCACTATTGTTGTCACAGAATTGTCCAAATCCTCTGGTATCTTGCATGCACTGTGCAAGTGATCCCATGTGTGTTAACTTTACCAAAGTCTTACTTTTTTACTGTTTATGTTTCGGTCCTTGCAACTGCAAGATGTGAATGTGGGTTACTATGTGACAGTTCATATGATGTTTTCTATCTTGGTTCACATTTGTACACATAGCTCAGGACCAATCTGCATATTTATATTAAATGTGTGCTGTAATTATGACAATACCATCAACTCCTACGATATTACGGAAAAGTCGGGAGACTTTGCTCACATAGCTGAAAATTGAGGACATTTTATCTTCCGAATGCACCATAAATATCACAATTCTGACTTGAGAAACATTAACTTACAAAGTACTGAGGTTTAATACTTTTACACAATAAGCACTTTAGCAGAAACTAAAAATTAAAAAGCCAGATCCAAGCAACTTAAAATTATATTTGTCAAGACACTGAGGACATGCAGTCAGATACCGAGAAAGAATCTGAAACCCCATGTAAAATTTCACATTCAGACATTTTAAATTAATTTGTTAATGAATCTTCACATCTGGAATGCAATCATAACTTAGCAAAGAAATATTTCTGCAACACAGTAATTTCTCAAGGTCGGTACAGGAGAATCTTAATTGTCTCTAGTCAGAGGGGTTTTGAACCTCTCTCCAACTAAATAATGGCACAATGTGTTAACTACTGAGGGAAATTTGGAGCTATAGAGTGTGGACATTGTTCCACCTTGATAATGGAGGTAACTAGCAACTTATAGCGAATCCAGATGTGCACAATCAAGTAGCACTAGAGGGACTTTAACAGCCCCATCATCCTACCAGTGACTACAAACCAAACGAAGGTGACAGAAAAATTTTCACATACCCTTACTTCTGCACCACCCAATACATAACGTCCCAATATGAGGTATGCTCAGCAAGATAGTTCAGTTGTTACAATCGCTTAATCATGTGGTGCTAACTGATGGATGGGACACTTAATTACTCAGTTTCATTTGAGAGATGGTGACACCTTCTCCTACCTGTCAATGACTATTGTGGCTATAATTAGAATGGGAAGCTTTTAAGTTCATGATCACATGTTGTTACCTTTATAATTCTCCAGGATTCCTTAAAGTTGTATCACTCAGCACAGAAATGTCTTTAATAACTGAAGTACCTCAGCATCCAGAAGTCAAGCATAATCTTCAAAGTATGGAAAATCACTGAATGACCCAAGACTTCCCCATCACTTGGGAACAGTTTCAGTAACATAATGTGTTCTCAAAATGTCATTTCAAGGAAATGAAAACGGTTCTGAGACACAGCAAATACTTATCTGAGGACAGTCCAAGATATATGACAATTGATCACTTCACAACAGAAGTGCTATCTGGTTCAACTGGATGATAAAATCCAATTATGCCTGCAAGCTAATTGTCTGTAACAGTGGTTTTGCAAGTTGTTGTTAGACTGGATTGTGAGCTCAGAGAAGTTGGTCTTGGGTGCTAGAAATCTAGCATACATGATCCACTCGAGGCTATGTGGAATTCTGGCTATTTAGTGTGGAGCTGACAATAGTGTGTTGTGTGTGGAGGAGTGCTTTCCACAGTAAACACCTGCTTCAGTGGAAGATATTTTTTCCATTTTATTTATAATTTTTTAACATGTGTGTCTGGATATATTATGTGAATGGAAGTCAACTGACTGGCTATAGGTCAGTTTTTTATGCTTCCTTAACAGGATTTCCATGGTTCACACTTGCATATTTTAGAATCTGCTTCACTAGTGGCCTGTGATGAAATTTATTTAAGTTGTTTGGTTTTTGTTGCACATGTATTGTCAACAAACACTGAAAATATTTCCTCACCCACTTACGTTTGTTGTTGATATACATGTAACGAAAACTAAAAAAGAAGAGGACTTTTGCCAGAGGCAACCAATGAAGCAGATTTTCACAATATACAGGTGTGACTGCTTCACCAGGTGTTGAAGGAATGTCTCACATGAATGTTTGAACTCCAATGATGGAACATTTGCTCCAAAATAAGAAGTGGAAATAAAAGCCTAAAAACCTGACATACAGACTCACTTTCTGTGTGCCAAACAAAACAATTACAGATTAATAAAAAAGTACATCTGATGTCATAAACTTTCTGATTATATGTATTTGGCATTGCTGTAAGCTAAATGTCTTGCAGTTACATTTTACTTGGTTTTGTAACCCTTTTGACATCCTGTTTAGGAAATGCTATGTTCAACTCTTTGATGTCTGTGTATTTTTTCTACAAAGTCAGGAAGTGTTATGCATATCCATTAATTATGTAACTTCAAAAAGTTATGAGACTGGATGAGTTACTAACCAATTAGATTTTGGGTTAAAGAAGCAGAATGTTTTCATAAAAACACTTTATGTCTCTGAAGTTCAAACTATATCTAAGATAGCCAAGACACATCCCCATTGCTATTGGTGGTGGTGGTGGTGGTGGTGGTGGTAGCAGCAGCATACGTCTCAGTAATATTTACAATTTTCATAATTGTACAGAAATTACAAATCAGTGTCTACTGGCAAGTAAGGCCCATACAGACATCTTCCCATTCCATTGTTGTGGATGCTTAGTGAGGACTGAATACAAATTTTAGGAGCAATAATGCAAAATTTAACCCAAAAGTAGAAACTGTTATGCAAACAGTGTTCAGACAGAAGGAGATGATAAATCATAAGTATGTTCATGAATATTAAAACTATCCTACCAACTACTTCAGCAATGAACACCAAGTAATAAAAATACATTGCTAAAAATTTATTAAACATTTCATAATCAAGAAAACTGAGATTTCAGTTTTCAAAACTAATTTACACAATTACTCAAACTGTGTTCCTGCATTGAATTGAAAAATAATGTAAACACTATATCTATAACAGACAAGATATTTTTAAGTATTAGCTTGATACCAGATTTCATCCATAACAATGCATAAATTATTTTACAAATCTCAGTTTTAAGAAGTGAGGTACAAAAAGAGGAAGCAATACTTAGTAAATTCCATATTTTGTATCTGGAGGTCATCATTGTGAACTAAGTTTTTACACACAATTACTATTTCTGAAAAACAATACCTGTGCCAGTATGGAGTTCATTTCAGTTTCCCGACAATTGTTTTTATATGTACAATAAGTTTTACATTTAATACCACCCACTTTTTCCTCTCCCAGTTATAAGACACTACACAGCATACCCAGCCCTGTGATGCCCTTAGTACAGAAACTTCACTGTAATAATTACTTTTAGTCAAAAGGAAATTGTTACATTATGTTATCTTACATAATAATAGGAATTTCACTCCTCATTTTGATAATGGAATATGTAAGGCAGAATACAAACACTAATGGGTAAAGACAACCATGAGAGAGAGAGAGAGAGAGAGAGAGAGAGAGAGAGAGAGAGAGAGAGAGAGTAAAAGATCAGTCCTCCAAACTGAGAATAAAGTTTACTTACACTGATACTGATTACCTGAAATATTAGCGAAGATGTACAAAAGTCGGCAGGAAAAATGTGTAAAAAGACGATGAGTGATACCTGGTGATTGGATCATCTATGATATTGACCATTGATGACATAATTACTCCAATCTTTAATGCAAATGTAGTCATAATTAACAGCCAAAAATGTCTACATTATGTAACTGCACTGTGTAACAACATGGCACACTCACTGAATCAGTAATGTGTATTCATGGGATGAAAGGGTGAGGGTGGAATGGTGGGGGGTGGGGTGGGGGGGGGGAGGGGGAAGAAATGTTCCAATTATTCTCTTGCATTATGCAGAAGAGATTTTATTTTGTTTTACTTTAATACTGAAGAGTTTTTCTCCCTTATAAAATGACACACATTGCCTCAAACAAATGCCACAGTAATATGATTCAATTACACACAATCAGTAAAAGCTAAATTATTCAACATGTGTTTTTACATGTTGATTGTAATATAAATAGTTTGACTGCTATAGCTGGTGAAGTACATAAAAAGTTAAGTTAATCTCTTACACACACAAATATTGTGAAACTATGTTTCTTGACAAACTGATTATTTTGAATGTAAATGGCACTGTTACACGACAGACTGTCAAGCTAATATTTTACGTCCACACACACACACACACACACACACACACACACACACACACACACACACACACACACACCTCTCTCCCCCCCCTCCCCTCTCCCTCCCTCTCCCCCTCCCTCCCTCTCCCCCATCCCCCATCCCCCCTCCTCTCTCCTCTCTCCTTCCCACCACACTTACTCTCCACTCTCAGCCCCCACCCTCCACTCCTCCACCCAAATCATCTTAACTATATTAGGCTTATTATTTTACTACAGAAAAATTGAACAAAAAGTAAGCTTTGTTTTGCACACTTGGATTTATATTTTCAGACGCTATTAAAATCCAAGCAAGCATATAAGGACAGAATTATATGGGGGTTCTCAAATGCTTTTACTATGTAAAATAATCATTTGAGCAATCTGATCTTTTTTAAGGCATTCACAAATTGTCTAAAGAACTTCTGAGGTAAGTGATCTGCGCAGAACATGCATTTTAAAATGCATGTCACACAGAGTCATCAACAGCAGCAGTCACTAATGACGGTTCAAAAAATTTAAAAAAGATAAATAGTTTCATTTCTGTGATCAAATTTTTGATCACACAATTGCTGTTACGAAACCCTCAAAGAAACTTGGACCTACTCTTTTTCATGTATTATTATTATTATTATTATTATTATTATTATTATTATTATTATTTTTTGAAGTATTACAACTAAAATGTTACATAGTAATGCCTAATGCTTTTATGTAGTGTTTCCTAAAAGGTATTCGACTTCTGCTTTTGATACACACAGAAGAGAGTTACAAGCAGTAGCACCTGAAAGTTGTATATATTATAGCTGCCAAAGATCACAGTCATTAAAAAAAGTAAAAATCTCGTTCTTCCTTATACACTGTACATGCCAGTGAATCATCAAGTAAACATTCAACAGATTTTTTGTTCTACTTCCAAACACAACAGTGGCAATCACAGCCAAAAAAACTAATACCTGTATAGTATTAATCCCTGTACGTAACTATTATTTCTGCATTTTAGAATTCTTGACAGTGTTCAAAGCCACCAATTTAAGAAATCAATGATGGAATTATTTACACAGGTATACATCTTTACACACACTAAAGTAACTGCAACCACAACACAGATTTCTATGAAAAATTATTGGTCAACATTTTTAGATTCACTTTCATACCCTTTTCTCCACCCACCCTTCACAAAACACATATACACATGCATGAGGCACACAGGGGAGGTGCAGGAGAGAAGATAAGGTTTGATTTATGTATTTTTGGATAGGAAATGCTATACAGAAATCACACAATTCCTACAATAGATTTCTAGAATTTCTGTAATTCAAAGTCTTTCCATTTTTTATAAAATGTTATAAGGCACTACAATATCTGATACACTAAAATAAACTATTTTATTATAAAGACCTGTGACTGTCTTTACTTTCCTTTCATTTCCAAAAGTAGAGGTGAAAGGGAATTAAAATATTCTTATCATAAAATTACAGTTTATTATGTTTCATCAAATTTTTGTAAGTATGAGTAATATGTATAATATATATATTATGTGTATATATATATATATCTATAAAGATACTTATTACAGCAGTACCGTCAGCAGCACAGCTGCCATTTTATGTACAATATCAACAAGGTATGTGCCAATAATATTGGCATATACCCAATTTGCAATAAGACTTTACAAGTATGGCAGTGCATTGATCAAATTTTGAAATCCATTCTTATAAGAACATGTGATGCAATGTGAACATAAAAATAAATTAAATTATAGCAACAGAAATGATTAGCCCGTTGCCTACAAACATTCAGATAATTAAAAACTTATCAAAAACCTTAAGTTTTTAACAGTTACCCGATTGCATCCTATAAATACTGACTGACAATATGAAAATACCTAATTTCTTTATTCATATTTAATATCAATATAAGTATCTAGTAACATTTAACAACTGTTTATTGATTAACAACATTAGAACCCTTTACTACATCAACAATAAATTTAAGGGGAGTGGCATTCTCTGCCACCTCAAATGTATTAAAGTTCATCTAGTTATTCGTAATAATTATTATTTTTCCGTTATAATGGAACAGCTTCCCAGTTCACATTTTGTGTGCATATGCACATTAGGCAAGGGGGGCCTAATTAATGTAAAAGCATCGAGACATTTCCACTGATTGCAGTCCATCGACATAAAATTTTGATCGAAGTGTTAATTGTTTTGCAACAATAGTGATAAATACCCACAGGCAATTTGCAGTTCAATATATCAGATTTAAAAAAAAATTATATATATATACATACATACATACATACATACGTACATACATACATACATACATACCATAGTGTAATACTTTGGTGTAGTGCGATTTGAGCTGGATGTACGTAAGCTACTGAATAGTACTACATTTGTGATAATTTTCTAGTTGTACAATTCTACCACTACAATGTGTTGGATGGTCATATTTCTGAAAAGGATACCCTAAGCGTAATGCTGGAAAGCTGCTTATACGTATTTCATTTCTGTTTTTATTCATTTTTTTTAAGCAGAGGGAATTAAATAAAACTATCCAGGTACCTGCATAAACTTTGTTGTACTTGGCAGTGATAGTGGCTACAAGCAAAGTTTTTTCTCGAGTTAAAAATTGCAAAATTAAACAATTTTAAAACTATTGGCCATTTGTAACATTGAACTAAAGTTTGCCTTTCTTTAACTTTTGGTATTTTAGTAAATGTTTAACTGAATCAAAATTAAAAAAAAGTACTAATTCCAAATGTTAATAAACACAACAACATGCAATAACACAGCGACTCAATTCGTTAAATTTGTTGACATACTGGCCAAGCAACTCGCAATCTGTGAAAAATCAAACTCCAAGTTGCCATCATGCTGATATTGATGGACTCATGCTACTTGTCAACAGCTGAGAAAAATCAACAGTAATATTATGATTTAAATTTAAGAAAAATATTAAAACATTCCTGACCAGCACACTGCCTTGCCAATCAAAAACACACCTATTATTTACATTGCAAGCCAATAACAACACAATACAGCAGCAATAAATGTCAGTCTAATATTTAACTCTATACATACGTACAGATACATATTTAACCTTTGCAGATTTAAGCACAGGTTTAAGTAACGCAACACCAGCCGGTCGACCGTCTCGGCATCAGCTTGGGGTAAGTCGACCCAGTAACAGCCGACGAGCACTCTGAGATCTTATATGATAAGAAAAATGATCAAAAGCAGCACTGCACGCCCGGATTGTGTCAAAAAGATATCAAAGTTTGAAACAGGCAGGCGACTTTCGTTTCTAGTAGCGAAAGAAAATTGTAATAACACACACCACGCACCTTTTCCAGCCGGCGTTTAACACACTCGACCGCTAAAGATGAAACTCTTGCAGCGGAACAAAAAGGAAAAAACCATGCAGAAATTTTTATCATCTGAAATTGGTTACTCTGAAGTAAGAGGCGCGGCTCAGAGTCATTTGTTCCGTTCTGTTTCCGCATGCAGCGAGGGATGGGGGCACCTGCAACATTGGGGCCGGGCCGACCGAGCCGGACGGCAACAGAGAAAAGAAAAAAAGAAAAGAAAAGGAGCGGGAGCGGGCATGTGGCAAAAGTACAGAAAAGGTGCACAAACCAACGACAGAAAACCATGCACTTAAAATAGCCACCTACCTGAAGCGAGTACCGCGAGTGTCCCCATTCTGAGGACTCGCGCGTTACACGCAAACTAAACTGGGGCTCACAAGTGGGGTAGTGTAAAATGAAGTTAAAAAAAAAAGTAAAAACTAACAGTCAGTTTCCTAAAGGAAAAGGTTGGACAAGGCAAGACACCAAGACTGTTATACAAAGGCACAACACACAGAAAGCTCCTCTCACTGCCACAAAAGCAGCAGCAGGGCTAATGAACAGAGGCTGGAGGGGGCAACAGGGTGGGAGCCACTAATGTGCACCCTCAGCCTCTGTCACACCCCCACTGCGAATAAATGCAAGCGGACAAGAAAGAAAGTAGGAAAGCAGCTTACAGCTTGGTCAGTGGAGCTCTTGCTGTAGGGGACCGGAATCAAACGTTCTTGCAACTCACCACCTATCACCTTCAAGAGTAAAGGGTAACAATGGTCAGAAAAACAGTAGCATGTTTCATAACTGAAAAGAAAATTTAATCGAATGGGAGGGATCAAAACTGCAGCTGGCACATCTACAGCGAGTAGGAACTAAGGTTTCCTGCTGCAGACAGCCCTGGCCCCCCTAGAACCGACCGTACAGAACTTAACAGCTGGAATTGAGAAAACAGGCATTAAAACAAAGACCATCAAATAAGTATTGTCACAAACACACATCCGTATCTACAGAGAGTAAGAGCAAAATCAAGAAACAGAAGGTTACACATAAACAGGTAAAATTATGCTGAAAAGTGAAATAGGTAGAAAGAAGTAGTCACACATGCTGTTCCCACAATAGGTGCATACTAAAAAAACTCTCTCTCTCTCTCTCTCTCTCTCTCTCTCTCTCTCTCTCTCTCTGCGCTAGTGAAATGCAGATGGAGATAACATACAAGATCTTCCGACAGAGAAGCAGACAGACACACAGACTCAGGAAACACACACACACACACACACACACACACACACACACACACACACACACACACACAAACACAAACACAAACACACGCACGCAAAGTGAAGAAAAATAAACAGTGGTAAGGTGAGTGGGGTAAAGAGCATGTTGCGGCACTCCCATCCCATAATCTCCCCTCTGACTTCAACCGACCGACATGCAGTGCTCCCAGTTACACTCTCCCTCCCCATATTCTGTCTTACAGATAAAAAGAACATTCATGTAACCGTTTAACCACTATTGCTATTAACAGTAGTAATAAACTAAAAATAAAGATTAATGTTAAGGAGCTACAGCATCACCACCACAAACCTGCATCTCCCGCCCAAGAGCAGACGCGGGGGTCCCTAGCGAGCTGTGGAAGGTGAAAGGCAAACGGACGGGGTCACTGGGAGAACTCCACTCCAATTAGATAAACTCAATGCCATCAGACTAGATAAAAATGATTGCAGAATTTATATGCTAGTCTCGTGTACCAGCTTGGGTAAATCAGGTGGGACCTGTTGTGTCGCGGATGGGGAGGGGCTCGCATCAGTCGTTTGTGGTGATAGATTCTGCAAGTGGGCAGGCGACGGGTGTGCGTGGTGCGCCTGGAGCGCGGGCCGAGGACGGGAGGGTGAGCGGTCTGCAGTACTCTGTACGGGCTGGGTCTCGGCCCCCGACGGAGACGGCGCTGTGACGGCGGCCTGCTGCAGTGCAGGCTCCAGCTGCCGGGTGGCCCCACGGGCTCCCGGTGAAGGTGGTGTCCGCACCGTATCCTCGTCTATGAAAGTGATGTCCGACAGGGGCCGGGGCCCAGTGTGGCTTCGCGAACTGCGCAAACTGTGTAAGCTGTGTAAACTATGTACAGAGCGCCGTTCCTCCAGATCTTCCAGTGTAGACTTGAAAGCCCTGATAACCCGCAGCTGCAAACACAGGGAAGGACACTCGTCAGGGAGGGGCGCGCTCTCTTTGCCACGATAAATTTGTTGTTAAGAGTAATCTAGCGGTCCAAGTGACTCCTGGCGAGGCCCGCCACCCGGAGCGCGGCAGTCGAACGTCGCCAGGAGCCTCCAATGGCAGACGGAAACCGGCAGTGGGCAGTCCGAGAAACTCCGACTTAACCTACGTCGTGGTCCAAAGTCTTTATCGCAAATCTACTGTCCGTGGAGAATTGGACACACTTACATTGCACCAGAAATTCTCTAAATACTATTAGTAGAAATATGATGTTATATACACTGATCCCAGTCCACCGAAGCTACTAACTGATAAATTGAAAATGATGAACATTTTCATTAGAATTTTGAACTGCCACACACCTGGAAATCCTCTTAACATTACATAGCCTCAAAGATACCAAACATGTGTACATATAAAAAACCTGAGATTCTGGTCACTGAAGTAATGCTACACAATGATACTTCGCACACAAGAAAGTATCAACGAAAGTGCAATTGCCGGTACCCGTTCACCAATAAAGCAGGAGGGTTGCCTTTGAACCAGAGAATGCAATTCCTCTGATCCCAAAAGGTCGAGCACATATATGCTAGAGTTATTCACCTAACAATGACAAATGAAGGATTTAGATATAGTGTACCTTACTGCACACCACACTAGGAGAGATTTCCACCACAGATGGTTAACAGAATGGGGGGGAGGAGGAGGAGGAGGAGGAGGAGGAGGAGGAGGAGGAGGAGGAGGAGGAGGAGGCGGGGGGGGGGGGGGGGGGCATGTAAGGAAGAGAGAAATTGAGGTTAAAATTGGGGTTAGGCTGAATGAAAAAATTAAAAAAGTAGGAAACAGATGGGCACACAGCAGCCAGACAGACAGACAGACAGACAGACCGACAGACAGACAGGCAGGCAGGCAAGCAGGCAGGCAGGCAGGCAGACAGACTGATTGACAGGCAAGCAAATGTACTAACAGAATGTAATTGTGCCAGAGAGGAAAAGGGAATATTATACATGCAGGACAGCGCAGTAGAAGTTGGACGAAAGGAAGGAGCATATCAGGTAATGACAGATGTAATGGAAAGGAGGGTAGAGGGGAAAAAGAAGGGTAAGAAGAAATAAGAAGGAAAAGATAAAGAAGTAGAGGGAGCAGGAAAAAGCAAGGAGGACAATGAAAGAAGAAAGGAAGATGAGGAGGAGGAGGAAAAAAAGGAATTGGAAGGAAAGATAATGGTTATTCATTGAGGAAACTGAAGCAGAGTCTTCCAAGATCTAGGTACACACACTGGTCTACTACAGGGCACAATGACTGAGTTAGAAAATACCACCACCAGTTTCAGCAATAATGGGAGACAGAACAGAGAAGAAGATCACCACATTTTGCCATCACTCGAAGTAAGTTACAGTCTGTGCACAAAGGACAGAGACCGAAGAGAAAAGACAGCCCCACACTCGATGGCGAGGTGAGCTGCAGTCTGCGGTGGCCACAGAATGTGCCGCACTCCCCCACTGGCCACTCGCCCAAACTGCTACGGACTGCCCCTTTTACTGCCTTCCCTATACCATATGCAATCCCTCACACAAAGTTTAAAGCAAAAAAAGAAAAGAAAAACTGAACAGTTTATTTCAGAACTGTTTAACAACAACAACAACAACAACAACAACAATAATAATAATAATAATACAAAGGAACAAAATACATGTATTGTCTAAATATACATACACTAATTAAAGTAGCATTCAAATCTAAATTAATTAACTAAGGGCAGAAAGGAGGAGCGCCGTCAGCTGCACGAGCTGCCTCTTAATGTCTGGACTTTGGAGGCAACTGGCATTCCGACGTTCCTTCTGAAACAGGTGTCCATAAAGTGGTCGACGGGTGAGGTGATGTGCACCTGAATCCAGACCCGAGGTCGGTATGAGAAGCGGGCACGTATCTACTGAATGGGTAGTGATGGAACACGTCAGGGTCGTGAGTGACACGGTCGCCGAACTGACAACAGAGTGCATGTGAGCTAAATTTTCAAGGTATACTCAGTCTAATTGCAAATCTCTACTATCCATACACATCAACAACACGACTGGCAACTACATTTTGGTTTCGCACAGCAGCTATTCGGCAAGCAGTCGGCAAGCGTGATCTACGAGCTACCTCTGTCGTCCCCTACACCACAGTTTCTCTCCCTGCGCTGACGGGACCCCAAACTCGCTCGCAACACGGGTTGCTCAGAACTAGAACCGCGATGCCATCCCCGTCCCCGTCGTCGGGCAACGGCAATTCGGTGACCTGCTTGGCATATCACAAGAGAGCCTTAGCATTCATGTTTCTGTCACACTGTGGTACATTTACCTTTCAGAGAGACCTCCTATTGCTATCTGAACAGAGTTTGTTCCGTGCTGCAGGATCTAAGTGCATTTTTACGACTGCTCGTGCCACTTTTGCTGGTCTGGCACATTTTGTTAAACATTTACAGTCATTTAAATAACCGGCACATTGTTTAATATTTCTCAGCTGTACAGAAGAACAAGGAATTCGAAAATTACAATTAATGACAAAGATGAACAACTTCTAATGATTGATTATTCATCGCTTTTGAATTTCTTCTCTCTTTTTTGCATGTTCTGTCCCCCAGTTTCGGATTTTTAATTTTTTTATTCCTACAACTGGCTACAGCGGCACCTGATAGCCACACTGTCAGTGTGCAGCAAAAGCAAGTCTCTCTTGCACTTTAACACAAAGAAAAGAAACTGTGCGAACAGTGATATAAAACTTAAAACGGGGCAAGTCAAAATTGTGAAGGGCAGTCTGTTTTAAGACTTGATACTTATAGCAGACAATGCAATGCATAGTACTTCAAAACATACACAAATTGCATGCCTCTTGAAATACCGAACACTGTTTACTGCAAGTGTCAACAAATAGAGCCAGTGCAACGTATTGATAAATAGGTACATAATGTAATTGCTATGATATACAATTAGACCTATACCTCAGACTGCCAGGATGTTACCAACATGTGCTGTGTGGACTAGCTGCTTCATCGCCAACTACAACATTTTCTCAAAATATCGAAAGCGATAATGTAAGTGGCTGCATTTGCCATACCACTTTATGGAACACCAATTATCATCAGGGGCATATGATAAATATATTTAACTACCTGAAAGAAAGTCTATAAATTAAAGTGCAAAACAAATGCAAGTTACAACATATAATCAAATGGTGAAAAAAGGTTTTGTAAACTATTTCATGAATCTTTCCATTTACATTCATAAAGTTAGGTTGTCAAACACAGAACTGAGTAAAACAATGTTCTTAAGTGAACTGAAGTTTACTAACATCTGTTAGTTTTAATGAAAGCCTTGTTATGAAGCTAACTTCTGCAATTTTTTAAATTATAACAAATGCAAACCATGATTATTACAAACCAGGCAAGGTTGAATAGAGTTTTCATAGCAGACAGAGATTTCAGAAGAAATACATTATACAGTTAAAACAGATCTGACACAGGCCATTTGTTAGTTATCAGATTGTCATTTGGTGAAAACTGAGGAAATAATAATGTTTAACTGTCTAAATGGTGTCGAGGAAGTAAAAAATTTTCACCACAACTACTTTAAAGATACAGCAAGAGAGTTCAAATGGGAACTTTGATTATCTTTATTCACCTTTCTCAACTTTCGGGAAGCAGAACAAAAGCTGTACAGCTCACATTCAAATCCAAACTATTGACAAATATACTACTTACACATGACATCTGCTCCTAAACTAAATAAAAAATAAAACACTAATCTACATTAAAAATTTCATAGGTATCTTCTGGGTTTATGAACTTTACGTTTTTTATTGGAAACTGTAAATTACGCAAGTGCAACAATTTTCAGGATGTTCTAGCAACAATTTCAAGCACTATTACTATTATCTTAGACCTTGCCTGATTTTTCTATGAGCACCATACTAGTAACAGAATCATGAGCATTAAGCAGTACAAAAACAAAGTAATAAACAAAATTATAAGAAACAACGGAGTACCTATATGTGTGGATTTATTGACAGCGGTGAACAATTTTAGCACTTACCTGGGTCTGTAATCTTGTAAGGCCACGAATCCACAAAATTTGGCCTGCACGAGGCTTCTTGCCATCCTGAGAATCAGGATCAAACTTCTCTTCACCAAGAGCTATCGCCTCCGTATATTCTTCTGGGTGACCACGACCCCATCTACAAATACATTCATACATACATACATACATACATACATACATACATATACATATATATATATGGATGTAATAGAGGGAAACATTCCACGTGGGAAAAATATATCTAAAAACAAAGATGATGTGACTTACCAAACGAAAGCGCTGGCAGGTCGATAGACACAAACATACACACAAAATTCAAGCTTTCGCAATCCACGGCTGCTTCGTCAGGAAAGAGTGAAGGAGAGGGAAAGATGAAAGGATGTGGGTTTTAAGGGAGAGGGTAAGGAGTCATTCCAATCCCAGGAGCGGAAAGACTTACCTTAGGGGGAGAAAAGGACAGGTATACACTCGCGAGTGTATACCTGTCCTTTTTTCCCCCTAAGGTAAGTCTTTCCGCTCCCGGGATTAGAATGACTCCTTACCCTCTCCCTTAAAACCCACATCCTTTCATCTTTCCCTCTCCTTCACTCTTTCCTGACGAAGCAGCCGTGGATTGCGAAAGCTTGAATTTTGTGTGTATGTTTGCATTTGTGTGTCTATCGACCTGCCATATATCAAAATAACTAAGTACTTCATGCTCCCTGGAAGTGGCATTGGCTCATTGTTATTAAACAAGGTTTTCTGTCTTAATGTGTATTGTTAGCAGATATACAGAACATAATTACAGGATTACTTAAGCAGGTTGCCTGCTTATGTTATTTCTGCAACACAGAATTCAGTTAAAATACTGGATTAAAGTGAGCATTGTAGTTCACCAGTATCTACATATTGAAGTTATAGCAAAAACAGGTTTTTATATTCTCATCAAAGTGGGACAACAGACTTGATAAACAGAAAATCAGGGAAATGCTACACTGTCAAAGAATGTAACAAAAAATGTGAGGACCCAAACAAAATTTGGGTAGTATGAAAATACAGAACCTACACATATGACAATGCTAAAGGTTTGTTACAGACAATAAAATCAAATGTGGTTAAATTGAGAAGGAATCCTTTTAATATATTCCATTAAATGCTTTTTTTCGTTTTTAATTTCAGTATTACAATTAGATTTTAAAGGAAGATCTCAAGGAAAGATTTTCTGCCTCCAGAAACTGTGTTCCATATGGCGGAGATAACAATGGTGAAAATGGTAATAAAGTGATAAATGACAGAGTTATACTGCAATTATGTTTCTTCCTATTTTGCAGTGTTATTTGCTTTAATGAGCAACTTCAGCCTAACAACTATTTTCCAACAACCTTTACGCTATATTAACCACGCAGCAATCAGATTTACTATTTAGAAAAGGTAAAATACATATGCAGTAGTTCAACATAATACATTTGGTATTTCGCTCCTAAAATTAGATTATTATTACTCAAAGTTATACGGTCATTACACTGAATGACGAAATGAATAAGTTTTCTTTCAGAAGTGATGTTTATCAGTAGCTGGAAAAAGGAGAAGAGCACAGAGCAAGTACATTTCATATATTAAGTACTTACGACAGTATTTTTGGAATTTTTCTAGTTGGTATCGTGGTCACTAGCTGGCCCCAGAGAAGAGTCCCAACCCCAAAGAACAGGCACCATAACCACTGTTCCAGTGTCAAACTGGCAGTAGAAAATGCAACTGTTCCAAACTGGATGATGACGACCTTCAGAGAAAGAAGTTACCATTAATAAACAAAAATTATTATTATATGAATAAAGTCAACACAGCCACATAAACCATGTTTGATGTGTAATTTTTAGACTGACTTTCATTAAAACCCTGAAAGGTTTGCACAATAGTGACATGGAACACAGGCACACTGTGTAATGCAGATCTGAGTTACTATATTACAACCAAATCACCACATTACTGAATAGCTGCCCGAGCAGGAACCGACAGATGCCAACAGTCAGCACTTCATATATATATATATATATATTTGACAAGAAATAGGAATGTTAAGGAACACTAGTGATTCAGTGCCCATGGAACCACTGTTAATACGGGCCATCGAGCTGCCTCTCCTTCCATGGGCCCCTTGCCAGTGGCCTTTTTTATATTTCAGTGTTCTACAGGCATTGCCTCAGGTTCCTTGATGGACTGCATCTGTCCAATCTGAGATCTCATCTGGAGGGTCTTCCCATGTTTGATGCAGTTGATGTCACACTTACACTGGAGACCTGCGCTGCTGGACAAGATGGCCAAACCGCAAAAACAGGTTTATCTCTGAACCATTAGAGTACTTATACTAAAAGTTTGTCAATAAAATCCGACATTTTCATTGTCAAATGAAACTGTTACAAAAAAACTTAATGGACAATTTATTTGAGATTTGCTAAGTCTTAAATGTCAATATAGCATTTCTATGATTAGTGTAATTAATGAAAATACCCTGAACTGAGCTGTACTTGCACGACGTTCAAGGCAGGGTATGAATTTCAAATGGCAAGAGATGTGTAAAAACTTAGGTGCTAAGTAGCTTGCTCCAAACAGTTGTCTTTATGTATTAGGTTGGTATTTAAGTCCCTGTCAGTTTTACACTGCCACCATTTTATTTTATCAGTATAAAATACATTACTCTGCCATATAACAACACACATTATATATATATATATATATGTAATCACAATATTTGTCAGTGACTGCCTACCAGCATCAAGGTAACAGTGCTATGACCCCTCTTGTAGAATGTTGTGGTCTCAAGTTGTTGAAATCTATCAACCAGTTGCTAAGAGAAGCTTCATCATGAAACCCTTGTCCCCGAGTGTTGATAGAGTGCGACCAGAAAAGAAGGTGATCTGATCGAACTAATTCTAGTGAATATGGATGGTGAGCAATTGGTTCTCAACGAAGTTCAGCAACTGCTCCAGTGATAATACTGGCCATATGCTGGTGTGCATTATCATGGAGGAACAACATAGGTTTACAAGTGTTTTGTTTTTAATAGCAACAGCAAGTCACCTTAGCTGTTTCGCATACATTGCTGCTTTTATCTTTCCATTTCTTGGAAGCAATCCAGAGTGATCAAATGCTAGTCTGGTTCCACCAAATGGACAACATGATTTTTTGATATGGGCTGTTGGTTTTTTTTTTTTACGGGCTGAGCCACTATTTCCTAAGTTCACATACATGAACCATTTCTCATCATCTGTAACAATGTTCCCAAAGTGTGGCTTATGCCAACAGCAAGTCAACTGGTAACAAGCAAAAAAGAAAAAAAAGAAAAAAAATATGGTTATTTGTTTCTTTTTGTTGGTGTTGCATGAGACACGTGGTACCATTGTACCCGATTTTTGCATTTTCCCACTGAAAGCAAGTGGCACATAATGGTTGTGTGGTTGCATTCCACAATTTGTACTAATTCGTGCACTGTTTGATTAGGACTGTTGTAAACCACTTGATTTAGCCAGTTTTCAGCAAAAAGAGAGTCTTCCACACTGTGGTTATCACCCAAGTCAAATTTTCCTTCTTGAAAATGAGAAAATCATTACCATGCTTCCCTACCACTTGACACTCCATATTGATTAGCCTTGAATATCACCAAAATTAGCTTTAAATAACACTGGCTCTTCTTCATAATGCTCTTACTCCAAACTGAATGAATACAATTGATAACAAAAAAGGTGGCTTCTAAATGCAGTGGTGCCAACCTAATGAATGGCATGGACTTTTACACCTACCTAAAATAATACTGAGTAGATTTCGTAAATTCAGCATGGATGTTCTCTCTGGTGTTTCAGGAAGCATTTTCAATTCAATTTTTATAATGTGTAGGAAGAATCAGCAAAAAGCAAATACCATATTTGCTTGATTATAACCCACACTTTTTTCACAAATTGGTAAAAAAGAATTTATGGTGCAGCTTATATGCATTACCCTACAAATACCATTATATTTTCACATCACAGAAACAAAATCCATGGCACTCATTTGTTAGTTTGAAATGAAACAATAATATTGCTACTGTCTGGAACTTTATTTTCGTTTACAAGATAACATTGTAATTCCTCAACTGCTGACAGTTCACTTACGCAATCACTATTATCTCATTCACAGCACAGTTATTTTACATGACAGGGTGCACAATTTTTTCACTAACTAAATAGCAAATTTAGTCTTCACCAATGAGTGGTAACATCAGTGAGGGTAGGAGACAGGAGGGTTCAGCAGTAAGCGTCAGAATTTTTTGCAGCTACAGTGAAACATTTCAAATTCTTATTTGTTATAGAGAAACAACAGAGAAACTGGAAGAAAGTATGGTTTGGAAGAATCGCATGAATGGTGTTTGACCTGAAGATACCACAGACAAAATTCTGTGGTAGTATGAACTGGTGCTGCACGTTTATGCCTGTGAGTGGCCCCTCAATCTGTCCAAGTCCTTCACTAGCATTGAGACTGCCACAAGATTGTACTGAAGAATTCAACAACTTCCAGAGGTACATTATCCAAATGCAGTAGCAGCATAGTTTTTACTGTTTACACCAGATTGGCAACACTGACGACATTCACCCATTTTTGTGTCATTGTGAGAAATACGACAGTGAACTACAGTGGAGGGAAAATTATCTCATTAAAAGTGACTGGAAAAGAAAAACAATGAATTACCATGATGTTAGCAGTTACAACAGGAAGAATGAAGCTGACCACCCCACCCCCAAGCCTTATGTTATTTGAAAAATTAGTACTTGATCCTTAGGGGTTGATGATCTACAGCAAAGAAAGGCTAGAGGACAACAAAATTCATTGTGAACTGGCTAACCACTGCTTGAAAATGCTGACCTGATGCACTGCTCGGTACGATAGCTATGATAGTGTTGGATGCCTTTAAAAATAACTTTGTACCTTAAATAAAGTTGCTACACTGAAGATAGACCTCGCCGTTATACCTGAAGGTAGAACTGCAGGTGCGTGATATCATTGTAGACAAGCATTTTAGGGATGATCTCTGAACATATTATTCCAATTGGCTTTTTGAAGGGGTCTTACACTCACTCCATTTGTCAAGATTTACAAGCAATCCGTCAGTCTGATATGCGAGTGGATTCTCTCTTCAAGGTGTAGAGTATCACCAGAGTCTCTAGTCAAATGGTTCAATCTACATCTACATTTATACCCTGCAAGCCACCCAACGGTGTGTGGCGGAGGGCACTTTATGTGCCACTGTCATTACCTCCCTTTCCTGCTCCAATCGCGTATGGTTCGCGGGAAGAACGACTGCTGGAAAGCCTCCGTCCGCACTCGAATCTCTCTAATTTTAGATTCGTGATCTCCTCGGGAGGTATAAGTAGGGGGAAGCAATATATTCGATACCTCATTCAGAAATACACCCTCTCGAAACCTGGCGATCAAGCTACACCACGATGCAGAGCGCCTCTCTTGCAGAGTCTGCCACTTGAGTTTGCTAAACATCTCCGTAATGCTATCATGCTTACCAAATAACCCTGTGACGAAACGCGCCACTTTTCTTTGGATCTTCTCTATCTCCTCCGTCAACCCGATCTGGTACGGATCCCACACTGATGAGCAATACTCAAGTACAGGTCGAACAAGTGTTTTGTACGCCACCTCCTTTGTTGATGGACTACATTTTTTAAGGACTCTCCTAATGAATCTCAACCTGGCACCCACCTTACCAACAATTAATTTTATATGATCACTCCACTTCAAATTGTTCCGTGCGCATACTCCCAGATATTTTACAGAGGTAACTGCTACCAGTGTTTGTTCCGCTATCATATAATCGTACAACAAAGGATCCTTCTTTCTACGTATTCGCAATACACTACATTTGTCTATGTTAAGGGTCAGTTGCCACTCCCTGCACCAAGTGCCTATCCACTGCATATCTTCCTGCATTTCGCTGCAATTTTCTAATGCTGCAACTTCTCTGTATACTAAAGCATCATCTGCGAAAAGCTGTATGTAACTTCCGACACTATCTACTGGGTCATTTATAAATAAAGTGAAAATCAATGGTCCCGTAACACTCCCCTGTGGCACTACAGAGGTTACTTTAATGTCTGTAGGCGTCTCTCCATTGAGAACAACGTGCTGTGTTCTGTTTGCTAAAAACTCTTCAATCCAGCCACACAGCTGGTCTGATATTCCATAGGCTCTTACTTTGTTTATCAGTAGACAGTGCGGAACTGTATCGAACGCCTTCCAGAAGTCAAGGAAAATGGAATCTACCTGGGAGCCTGTATCTAATATTTTCTGGGTCTCATGAGCAAATGAAGCAAGTTGGATCTCACACGATCGCTGCTTTCGGAATCCATGTTGATTCCTACAGAGTAGTGTGTTCAGTGGCCTGGATGGTAGTGAGGAAAACTATTTTGGTAGGAATGTGTTGAAAATAGAGACAGTGAAGAAACAAATACCAGTAGTGAAGTCAGAAGTACTATCAGTGAAGACTACAGCTGGAAGGGTGGTGTTCCCGAGTAATCTGCCTATATTACAACATCAGAAAAATGTGATTAAGGATGACCATACCATGAATCATTTTTGTGAATATGTAACAAATTCATTTCCATTGAGATTCTCTCCTCCTCTGCTTTGCTCCCCTCCCCTACCTTAAATTAAGGGTAGAATTATATTTTTGTAAATCACTTATGAATACTTGGGTATGGCTGGTACCTTATCTGCATGGTAGCAATGGATAAGAAAGCATTACATCACACATTGTAACAATGTCTGAGCACTGCTACTGGTTCAAAAATGGTTCAAATGGCTCTGAGCACTATGGGACTTAACATCTTAGGTCATCAGTCCCCTGGAACTTAGAACTACGTAAACCTAACTAACCTAAGGACATCACACACATCTATACCCGAGGCAGGATTCGAAACTGCGACCGTAGCAGTCCCGCAGTTCCGGACTGCGGCACCTAGAACCGCACGGCCACTGCGGCCGGCACTGCTACTGGTGCGTTAGTTTCCGAGACTACAGCTAATTTGTACATGCATGCACTCTTTTACAGACAAAAAGCTTAAGATCCCTGAAGTTATAATGTGCTATAGACACATATGTATAACAACTAGTAAAACAATATTTTTGACAAGTGTAGCTTCAGCCTGGGCTTAAATTATTCAATATATGTGAAAATAGTCTTCCAAAGATTCCAGAATCATTTCCAATTAACACCACACTTTTGGTCCTGGATGTTTCCAATCAACTGCACTAGTTCTCATTGTGGGAAACTATGTACACTGTATGCCTGAAGCTGTGTTACTAACAAGATTAAGAATGTCAACATGTTGCAAGCATATTTTGCTTAAAAGCTACTATCTTAACAGGTCACAAATGGATGTTTTTATTGACAATGATATTAGATGTATAATATAAATGCAGTTACAATATGATTTATGAGAATGTCTGTGGCCTAATTTAAGGAACTATTCCAGCATTTGTACATAAACCTCAGTCTGATTGGCTAACGGGGGATTTGAAACTCATTCCTCACAAATTTTAGTCAAACAACTTGGCTACTGCACTACCTAGTTTACTAACGTGATTTCAATTGCACTGTCCCTGAATACTATTCCACTGTAACTATAGATTTACAGACAAGCTCTCTTGAAAGACCTTCCTCAGCAACACATCCGAAGCCTACCTGACAACAAATGTGTAACCACGTATACCACAGTTTGTCTCAACTTCGCTGAACATTCCTATAATATTATTTGAGCCCTCTGTACATGTCACTGCTTCCTATCAGTATAAACAATATATGTGGACTACAGGTCATTAGTTCATACGAAGTACTTAACAGTACAGTGACAGTTACAAAATACCATTCTAGGTTTGTGTCACTGCTAACTACCTTTATTTTAGATCTTTCACTGCATTTAGGGTCAACAGATGACCACTATTGACTGAAAATTTACAAGAGTTTACTTGGAAGGAGTGAATAAGACAAGAAGACTGGATAATGAGCACAGAACACAGGCAAAATAAATCAAGGTTATAACAATTTTATCAATTCTTGTACCAACACTTCCTGAAACAACTGAAAATTATTTTCATTAATGATTACAATTTCAAATAAAAGAATTTCTGCAGCAACACAACACCTATTATTGGTTAATATGACAACATTTAATGCTGTATACTTTAAGTAATTCCCAAGGTAACTTATGCACATACCAGTGAGCATACTCAAATATTCAGACTTCTCACAGAAATTACTATTCCAACAAAATTTGTAACGGTGAGACAGAAGTAGTTTCGCTTTGAGGATGACATCTGTTTTGGCAAATAAACACCCCTATTAGCCTGTGACTATCTTGTGACAGAGCTAGTCCTTTCATAATCACTCACCAGTCACTGTCAGTTAAAGATACTGTGAATACCAGGCTAACAATGTAACCTCCGAAGTTTATCATCCAATTTTTGGAAACTGGACAAGAAAAATTTTTGCAAATGGTTGAAATTCCAGATTTTACTTTTATTTCTGCTATTATTTACCTTGTTTAAAGGAGATGTTGCACAATTTCAACGAACTGAAAATAGAATTAGTACGTATTGCTTTTCTAAAACACAAATGTTGCACTGATTAGCTGATCAAAGGTAATTAACAGGCTCTTATGACACAGTCTACAAGCAACGAGGAGGAGCAGCAGGAGGAGGAGGAGGAGGAGGAGGAGGAGGAGGAGGAAACTATGTCACCAACGTCCATCACTAGGAAATCTGCATTTCGTTTTGTTCTGTAATGCGAAGTTTATATTTTCAGCATTTATTACAGATAGGTGTTATGACTGTTTTTGCTACTTTAAAGAATATTACTCATCTCCAAGATTTCTTTCCACTTACCTGAGCAAGGCAAGTTCCAATCCAAATGCTGTAGAAAATTGGATTTGTAAAAATTCCTTCAAACACATTCCTTTGACCATGAATTTTTCTAGCATTTATTTCATTGAATAAAGTCATCATGACAAATGTATTAAATATAATGGTAAAATGTTGACTAGCAACGGGTGAATCTCTTCCTGTTGGAATGTCTAGCATTTTATCTCCTGTAACAACAAGACTATAATCAATGAAATGCATAAATATGGGATTGTTCTGTAGACTGCACTTAGAGTAAACCATAAGAATACTGCCATGCATTTCTACAAACAGGAGATCTGTGTTACTGAAGTGTGAGGAGTAATCTTATTCTTATGAAACTATTACTGCATTTTGTCTGAAGCACACACAAGACAAGACATCTCCTTTGCAGCCAGTAGTCAGTCAGGGAAGATATTAAGTTCCTAATTTTACACAAAACTGCAAATTTATGATTGTTTCTGGGTATAAAAGTACTAAAAACCACTATTCAGTGGGGTGATTTTTGAGGGGTCGGAGGAGCGAAGAAAGTGTGCTTCATTGCATTCCTTTTAGATGTTGGAATAAATACCCCAGTGTGAATAGATGCAATTATGTCTCAAACATAGCGCATGTTGTAGCAATCATGTTTTCAACATTTTTTGTTTCATAATTACATACAGAAGTCTGTTTATTCATTGGTTTCATATTTTACACTAGTGACACTACACATTATATACTACTCACTGTTGAAAAAATTACACGATACTACCAAAATCTACAATTTCTTTTTAAATGGCCGCTCATATTTGTGTTGTCACATAATTTAGGTTTCAAGCACAACTAGATAAACACCCAATATTGATTTATTACTTGATGCATGATCACATGATCAGTTACTTGAACTGCTACAATCATTACACATCTAGGAGTAAGAAACCTGAGGAATTCATAGGGGGAAAAAAAAAGACATTACACTAGTTACAAGAGAGGGAAGAGTAAGACACTTAAACAAAAAAGTCAACGTGGCAATGAATTTATGTTCCTGCATAGCCTTGCATCAGGACCTTTTTAATATTTGACATGAAGCAAGAATGGTCTAAGTTTTATGAGTGTCAGTATCTTGAAAGTTTTGCACACGTTTCACTCAATTAATGTAAAATAATGCTGGGAGGGAGGAGCTGGGAGGGGGGAGCTGGGATCTAGGGAGGTTGGTTGGTTGGAGGGACCAAACTACTAGGTCATTAGGCTTGAGGAGAAAACCCAAAGGTTTACTATCAGTGAAGCTGAGCTAATGCACAAAAAGACGACATGGAGACAGAGCAAGAAATGCAAGCACGGTGCCCCATCTAGGGAGCAGCCGGAAGCCCCTCGAAGCACAGTGCGCTGAGGGGACATACATCAACCAGCCCCCACCATTTACCAGAGGTAACTCTACCGCAATATTGCCTTGGAAAGACTAGCAAGAGAAGCACAGAGAGAAAAAAGAATAAGTTAGTCTAACAGGCTATACAACGGGGGTGGGAGGGGGGGGGGGGGGGGGGGAGAAATGTAAAAGTGTAGGTATGGTGCAGACCATGCTGGTCCATCGATCCCAGACAACTGCAGTATGATCTGGGCAGAGGACATGAGAGTGTTCTGCCAAACCTTCAATGGGCCGATGAGGGGATGGGGTAGAGACAGGGCAGGGAGAAGATCTAGAAACTTAGTACAAAACAGAATTATGAAGTCTTAGCTCTGATCCACATATACCTTTAATAAAATTTCATCCCTAAGTGGTACTTATTCCGTGATAGGATGTAGATGGAGTGGCTAGCAAGCCTAGCTGGGTGAACAGTCTCTGTTTCTAGATTTTTAGATAGAACTGAAATTTTCCCCGAAGTGCAACACAGCCACAGTATTTTATGATGTATTTTAGTACCTTAAGAACTACTACCAAATGACACCTTTGATAGTTCACTGATGATATAGCTATGTACACTGCTGCCCTCCTTATGGTTAGAACACTACGAAAGTGGTACCATAAACATCAATTGGCATGCATTTGCTACATACTCAGATATTCACATTAACCACATTTCAGCACAACCATACAAAGTGGGTAGGAGTAACTGCATCTACATTTATCATTCATAAATTTGATTTGTATCATGTGTGTGACTATGCAGTGTTATGTCTCAGGTTAGGAGCATATGTTTGAATTCTACACTGGGGTGACTATGGCCTATTGAGACTATTGTTTACAGTTCTGTGATACTGCTGCTAGCCTTGGTGAAGATCCTATAATTGAGACAAAAATACAAAATCTATGGGTTCTGGGAGGTCATACCTAATACCCCACAGGATCTCTCTGGCCCCCACACATTTAATGCTTAATACAACAGATAAATTGTTCTTTTGGCCATGCTGGTTTGTGCAGTCATGTGTTGCACCTTGAGTCAGGAAAGGCTTGTTTGCAGAAAGACCCATATACACACAAGGAAAGTGTATGTCTGGGGCATGATGAATTATCAGTATGGTGACCATCGTCGCAGTTTTCTTTTAAGCTGCAGTTGAGACGCTTGCCATCAGTGGTGCATCCAGCAACAACTTTGGACACAGGAGTGGCACCACACTTTTTTATTTAAATCCCAGTTATGTATTCATTGTCAAAGTAGATGCATCAATCTGTGGACATTCTGAGAAGAATGAATGTTGCCAGTCTGCATTTGTCATTCTGTGTTGTGCGCCCTGCAGACGGTGTAACAGTATAGGGTGCCTAGAAAATCAACATCTCTGGTTCTTGAATATATTAATTTGGACAGCAGCTGTAACATTGCTAATGGTTAAGGCTACTTGCTGCACACTATCTTTGTGGTCCCTGCAGTGTTACATTCCACTAGATGACATAAGCTCTGCATTACCTGTACTGTACTGTACTGTAATGTACTGTCCTGACCTGACCTACCTCAGTGCACATTCTTCAGATCTCTTACCCACTGAAAAGATCTGTCGACAGATAACCACAATAATGGCATGCCACTGTTCACGAGCCACTACGATCAACTTAAACTGGCAGAATGGAATGGTGTACCTGTATGTTATCCAAGCTCAGTTAACTGTGCCTAGCCAGGTTAGAGAGCCATTGTTGTTGCCACTGTATTACGAATTTTATACACTATATACTGATGAATCACATACAAATTCCCTTTCATTCCTCATATATGTACAGTGGGAAAAACTGTTATATAACCTGGTAACTACCCTTAAATATAAATGCTTTACACTTGATAATATGTAAAAATTTAGTGAGCCTTTGAAGCCATTGTTGAGTTTACTGACAACACTGGCCACATTACACAAATAAAATAAAAACATATGAAAATCTGAAAGTAAACTGTAACATGAGTTCAGTTGTAAGTAAAGTAGAGAATTTTATCGATATTTATCTGGAAACTACAGCTCTCTACACATATTTAGAGAAGCAACTGTGTTGATCATTAGATTTCTGACAGCAAATGCAATAAACATCTACCCCATTTCCACACTGTGTCAGAATACTTTGCCCGACACTCCATCACCAAGATAGGTTTTGGCTAGTTCTCCAAGGAAACTCCGACTCCAGTCTTACTGAGCACTGGGTGTTTGAATCAAAGGGATGTGCACATATTTTACTGTGAATTCTGACCTGTGTAGTGGCTATTTACTGGTTGCTCTCTACTGCTTGCAATGTCTTGCCCATGTCCTTATGTGCTACTATTGTCAACCAGGGCAAAAAAAGGAGCATTGCACACTACTGAAGAGGTGTGGAATTGTTTAGGTAATTTATTTTTTGGATAAACACTACACAAATTGCCAAGAGTGTTTCACATAATTTCAACAACTGTCTTCTTTGTGATTACTTATACAGTGAAATATTTTGTCACTAAAAATCCAACTACACCCCATGCACAACCAGTAGCATTGCTTGTAAATGTCATCACCTCACTAACTTTCATTATTCAACTGTGCTCTGCCATAAGAGGGAAATCTGTTGTTACACCTGACCTAAGAAACTGCTAAAGCACCTGCAGTTGGCCTGTTCCTTTGTCTTTGGAAGAGAAAAGAACATGGTAAACAACTTACATTTAAAATATGTTAATTGTGCACTGTCTCTCTAAATCTGGTATTTCTGTATAAATCTGGTATTTCTGTATAAATAAGAGATCACACATTGCAACAGACTGTTTAGAATCTGAACTTTTAGTCATTGGTAGTAACTGCGCACAACAAATAAAACACCTCTTCGCAGTCATTGAAACTAGCAGGCATGTTTCAAATAACTTCCTTTTAAGGGCTTCTTTTTCCAATAACAGAATCAAGTTCATTGGTTCACACATTTACAGTTACCAGTTCGAGAAAAAAAAATTGTAATTTGTCTAAAACAGCACATGATGAAAACAAGTCTTACCTACAAAAAGGAGTGCAAAAATGACAGAGAGCTGGTACACTGCTTGGCCTAAAATGTTTTTCATCATTGTTCTAGAAATAAGAGGTTTCGTTCTTCCATAAGGTTTCCGGAGAAGCAGATCTGGTGTAGGCATCTCTGTTGCTAGAGCTAATGAAGCCAGTGTGTCCATAATCAGATTCACCCACAGCATCTGCACAGCCTGCAATAATTTGAAGTTGCCAACTGAAAAGTCACATAGAAAAGACAAACACAAAAGACAGAGGTGATATGTAACAAGATTTTTCACTTTACCAGTAAATGGCTCAAGGTTTGCAATAACCCACCTGTACTGACTGAATGATCTTGTTTAAGTTGAAAATAGTTCACGCTGTGCTCTAATAAGAGCATCAATGTTAGGATCATTTACACCTGTCAGAGTAGGGACTTCATGTAATCTGCTGCGGTGAAATAACGTTGCAGAATGATCATGAACTTTGAGAGCACAATTCTTTGTGTATACAATTACTTAGATCCCATTTGAAGTAATTATTTTTTTTTCTTTTTTCCGGCCTTTATCCTGTGTCTTCATGTGGTGAGCACATTAATTTTCAGATCTGGAAATGTTAGTCATTGAGACTGGCCATATACCCTCCTGTCGGGTGTGAGAAGCAGCCTACAAACCACATCCACCTAAGTTACGCACTTTGTGACTGTTCCTTTTATCATAAGCTTACTTCCAAGAGTGTAATCAAACAGTGATAGGTCAACTCATCTATTTATGCATAATGGTTGTTTATTTACATTGAGAGCCATTACTAGTCTCTGCAGCCATCACCAGCAGACACTGCAGGTCTTCCTATGACTTGCTACAAATTTCTGGCATTGCATATTTCCTATAACAGACGGCATCATGGACGCACCCACCCACAGACAGCACTGCAACAGAAACAATCTTACAGCACTCCCCTGAAATACTGTAAATTTTCATCCAATGATTTCATCCCGTTAAGAATAACAGGTTAAGCTGAGCTCTTTTTTTTTTGCTAGGAAGTCCTGAATCTAGTTACAAATCTGGTCCAATACTCCATAAGTTCATATTTTGTTCACCAAATGACTGTGTGTAACTGTATCAAATGCCTTCTGGAAGTCTAGAAACATGGTAATAGACTGAGCACCCTTTTCTATTGCACACTCTCGATATCATGAAAGAACACTGCACCAAGTTTTGTAAGTTCTTCATTAGCACAGGCCAGGTTGACTCCCAAGAAAAATTTGTCTTCCAAACAGACCATAATATGTGAATATGAAAAACATTTAAAAACAACAACTGATTGACATTAGCAATATAAAAATATAATTGTATGTATCTTGTCAAATCACTTTGATCCTCCTTTGCTCCAGTAACACACAATAAACTGCTGATATAATATAATCCTACAGATTCAGATGCCTTTCTATTGTCAAGTGATTTTAATTTAATTTCTAGTCCACAATCACCTACTTCAGAACCTGACATTTCGGTGGCCATAGGACATCCGAAACGACACACCTATTCTGATATTTTACAATGAAAATTTTGTATGCCTGAATTCTGTATTTCAGTCTTTACTCTGTCATCTTTTGTTCAGTGCCAATATGGTCAACAAATGACTCAACTGACTCTGCTCCACTTACTGATTTTATGTAAGATCAAGAATTCTTAACATTTTTCCTCAGATCTATTCACTAAACAATTCTCAAGTTGCTCTCCTCCTGCTCAGTTAGACTTTGTTCAGTTTGTTTGTCAATAAAGCTTTGACTTTCCTGAAGTTTGTGATTAAACAGTCCACTTTTGCAGCAGTTTTATGTAACTATTAGGTTGGTAACCAAGTTCGTAGCATTTTTGTTTTGGATGTTGGTATTCTGGTTGCTATGGGTTTATTTGTCGATCATATATTTTATTTGTAGTTCACTGTTGCTATTTGAATTTACATATTGTCATTTTGTTCATTTGAAGACACTGATTGGAGCTGTAAAAGTTAGAAAACAGAGTGCCAAGAGGATAAATCTGAACATTTCCAATGTATTCTCCTATTAGATACAAATGTGTATGAAATCTTATGGGACTAAACTGCTAAAGTCATCAGTCCCTAAGCTTACACACTACTTAACCTAAATTATCCTAAGGACAAACATACACACACGCATGCCTGAGGGAGAACTCGAACCAACGCCGGGACCAGCCGCACAGTCCATGACTGCAGTGCCTTAAGACTGCTCAGCTAATCCCGCGTGGCCCTCTCCTGTTAGAGTTCAGTAGGGGTTGACAGTAGTGGAGTAAGTCGGAAACATTTGCGCCATGCGTGGGTATAATGCCCTTGGCCAAAGCAAACAAGAAAATTGTTTTCTTATTTTGAGGAGGATTGTTTTGACATTAGTTACTCTCCATGTTCTGCAAGACACCCGCTGCTTTTTATCAAGACCATTTAAATGCATTAACCCACAATGGTCCACATCTGTGTACTCAAAAATTGGCAGATAAGATATTGTGATCATTCCACCACTGTGCAACATTTGCATGCAATAGGGAAGGTTCAAGAATCGAGTGTATGGGTATTGCATGCTCTAAGCCAAGTCCACAAAAAATAGCAGGTTGCCATATGTGCATTTCTGCTTGCTTGTCATCAGTTGGCTTGTGAATAACACTGACCATTCTACCCTGTATCATTACTGGTGACAATAAAGTCACTCTATGCTAACATAATGAAAAGGAATGGTTGAGCATAAGCAAAGCAAAAATTTCCCATACAAAGACCTGCATGCATCCACAAAAGATAATGTTATGAATCTGGTGGAACAGCGTCAGTGTGGAGTACTACTAATTGCTTGCCCGAGATGTAATCATCACCATTGACATTTACTGTTGACAGGTGAGATGTCTTGCAGCTGCAGTCCAAGAACAACGACCAGAAAGACTGCGTGAATTGATGCTACTCCATGGTAATGCCCGTCCAGATTCTGCTAGACTACAGGAGTTTGGATGGAAAGCCATTCTGCACCCACCTTATGCACCTGATCTTGCAACCTCAGATTTTCACCTTTTGCACTCTATCAAACAACCTTCAAGAAACTTCCTTTTCTGATGAAAATGTGCTCTGAACATGGCTCAATTTTTTCACCTCAAAACCAAACGAATTCTATTCTCAGAATCAGAATTTACCCCAGCATGGGCAAACTGTTGTAAATAGTGAAGGAGAATATATTTTTGATGCATAAAATCTCCAGAATATGCATGTTCAGAGCACCTGGGGACAATGGTTTTGAAATTTATCCATTTGTGATCCACAACTTCATTACCAGATCAAACTTATTATTGTTTCCTACCACTCTTTGTGAGTAAGAGTGGTTTCTTACCTTTATTAACATTCTTTTCAACACTTCTCGTCATCAACACTCAAACAGCCTTGTGCTCACCCAGTTCACATCCACATTAACTAATCTGACAAGTTCAGGCCTCTTAGTTACTATATCAAAGACACTGGCCCTGTAAGTCAGCTCTTCAACTGCCCTAATTTTTACAGAGATTTTCAGAAGACTCAACATGAATTACTGCCCTGGCACCTGTGCTATGTAACAGAACTCCCATTCTATAGCTGGGAAATTGGATCCTGAACTATCACAATAACATGACCAGGGAGCATATAGGGCAAATTGGTAGGCCATTTCAAACAAGATAACCCGTGGACTATATTAACAGCACACTTATCTGAAAGAGGACACAGCATCACAAGCCCTTCAGAAAATTTAAAAATACTTCACAAAAAGGAAAAAACAATTTTTCAATGTATCAGAGGAAGTGATTTTTTTAAAATTCTTGTTGAATAACCAACTGGAATTAAGGCACCATAATAGCATTCTGGTTTATTTTGAGTGCTGTATGATTAGGTGTTAGTAGGCAATAAAATTCTGTATTATTCTCGCTTTTAAAGAAAGAAAGTGACACAGTGCTCTTAGTCAAGACTGTATGACATCGCACTGTCCACGTGGACAGCTTCCGTTCTGTCAGCCAGCTAGTCTCTCTCTGTTGTTCATGCATGCCATGTTAACCTTGCCCTGCACAGAGCTGCCCTGCTGTCACACTGGTAAGACACTGCCACATGATCTTTTCCACACAGTAATTTACACAGTGCCACAACTAATCATATTGGCAGTGACAATAAAATATTTTGTTTTTCTTTTTAGCTTCAGGCTAATTTTAAAGAATGGAGCATGTTATCTTAACATTTTCCTCACCACAATATTGACAATATTCTGAATAATAAATTTTGATTAGGAGCAGTAAGTATGCCTATGATCTTTGGATGTTTTGAGTATATCTTAGACATTCCTTTATTAATTTTAATGTCTACAAAACATATCCTACTTGCTGCTGCAAAGAATACTACATTATTTAGTGAAGGTACAGCAGCAGCAGCAAAGGCGGTTGGACCACTGAAGCATCTGAATACATTGTTGAGCCTAGCTCTAATGCTTACCTTCAGCCAGATTATTTCAAATTTAGAATCTGTACCTTCACTAAATAATGTAGTATTCTTTGTAGCAGCAAGTAGGATACGATCATTTGTTTCTAGCCTCTCTGATATTTATTCCAATTGAAATTATTATTCCCCTGCTGGTCACTTCCACTTTGAACCAGCTTTTTATACCTAGTACTACATCAATATTGTTACCTTTAATCAGTTAGACTAGCTCAGAGATGTTCGTGCAATTAACTGATATCACATTAACATCTCTTCCCAACCTACAAAAAAGGAAGAATTCCATTATTAACAAGGCTGGTCCACTCTTTTCTCTGATTATGGCACATAATTAATCACCGACACAATGGAGGGGTTCCTCTAACCTAAAAACCTTCATATGCACACCACTTATACTCAGCAACTATAGCACCCAGTCCATTTAACAGCATAGATTAGAATGCATAAACTGATAGCTGGTATCAAGACATCTGGGTTTCAGATGGTCAAAGAATCCAGAATTAAGTTTCACTCTGCAGTGAGTGTGCACTGATCTGAAACTTCCTGGCAGACTAAAACCAACTGTGCCAGACCAGGAGTCAAACCTGGGACTTTTGCCTTTCAGTGTTAAGTGCTCTCTATCAACTGAGCTATCCAAGCACAACTCACGATCCACCCTCACAGCGTTACTTCTATGAGAGCAGGCAGTAAGTCACGCTGGGATAGCTCTGTCGGTAGCTCACTTGCCACCGCCCCCCCCCCCCCCCCCCAAAAAGCCGAAGGTCCTTAGGCTCAAGTATCCATCTGTTGCACCATTTTTATCTGCCAAGAGGCTTCTGTCACAGAATCGTCTGAGCATTTGGTTTAGGCCTTCCACTTGGCTCCAAACAACTGTAATGTGTATTCCTTGGAATGAGAACTTTCTCCTGAAATTAACAACATTTACATTACTTTTGCTCACACACTTTTAGCAAGGAAAGAGTTTCAACTGTAATTTACACACACTTTGTTAGAGAGATATCAAATTACAACAACAGAAAATAGTCTAAAACAGAACAATTACAGTTAACTTAGATACATTGTTTAACGGAGTTTCAAAATGTTTCATGGTAGATTACAAAAGGAAAAATAGCTCTCAGCGATACCAAAAGTTTAGTTATTAGAATATATTTTTGTTGCTTTTATCCTGAAGTATTTTAATGTCTTCTACATAATCGGTTTCCACTTATCCTTGATGTGTCAGTTTTGTTGTTGAAACCACTAAAATGGAAGATTTTGAACTAAGTGTAAGGCTGGTTGCTGTATTACAATGAGCTACGATTGTCTGGTTGAAAACTTCTTAGAACGCGTGGCCAACCTCATGTACTTTTGTCAGTCTCTCATCTCACCCTCAACATTAGTTGCACACATGAACCTCCTACCACCACGACCACCACCCTCGGTTTATTATTATTATTATTATTATTATTATTATTATTATTTACAAATTCTGAACAGCAATAATTTAATCTGAGCTGATTAGGCATAAAAATGCAGGAAGTTAACTGGCAGTCTTTATATGTTTTGTACACAAAACTAACTCCAAACATATTGTTAGAAGTAATTTTTGAAATCAAAAATTAAGTTTTTGGAATAAAATATCACCAAAAAACTGTACCTTGAGTGGACTGTCTTGGACAGCACAAGCTCCTATAAAAGCGACAATGACAGCAACCACATTAACTGTAAGCTGGAACTGTAGGAACTTTGCTATACTGTCATACACATTGCGGCCCCACATTACAGCTTTGACAATACTGCTGAAATTATCATCTGTCAGAATGATATCTGAAGCTTCTTTTGCAACATCTGTTCCAGCAATACCCTAAAGAAAAAAGGGGGTAACAATTTTTAGATACTGTAACCCATTAACTTAAAATTACTAACTGGCACACTATCATATTTACATACCATGGCAAATCCTACATCAGCCTTCTTCAATGCAGGACCATCATTAGTTCCATCTCCTGTCACAGCAACTACTTCTCTACTATCGCTTATTTTGCTGTCGATAATACCCTTGACAAGAGTGTATTTGTCTGTTGGTGATGACCTTGCTAAAACCCTAAGCTTAGGCCACACTTTATCCAATAGATGTTGCTGGACCTGGTAAATTTGAAGATATTTAAATATGTACACTAGACAATTACCTGCAAAATATATGGATACTGATAAGGTATGATTAGACACCTGCAACTCTGAAATATATATGCATTACAGCCATGCTGAGTTTTCACTTAGGAAATAAATGTTATTATTTATGCTTTGGGGATAAGGTGTATGGTGTTTGACACCAGAGTAATTTGATGTTACACAGAAACCCCAGTCATTTTCCTGGCAAGGAAATAGCAATGAAACAGTACACAAACACAATTTTATTTTACCCATGACCATGTGTTAAATTTCGTATACTCTCATGCAAGCAAAGATGCTGAATAGTTCATTTTTGTATTCATGACAATAGAATGGCCAGTACACTAATTTCAAAGCAAATATTGATAATTTTAACTGTCTCTGGGATGCAATAGGGTTTCAAACAGGCTACTATGTTTCTAAACACAAAATAACCAAACAAAATACACGCACACAAAAATCTGACAGTATACCTCGGAATACATGGTCCCAGAAACTGATGATTTGTTAGCATGGACTGTTTAAAAAAGGACTTACTTCATTTCAAGCATGCATCAGTTACAGTAACTATCAGATCTCAGTACACAGTTGCTCCACATTGCCTGTTTGCTCAAAATATTGTGAGGTGTGTATTTCAATGTTTAATTTTATTGTCTTATCATCGGTGCTGTAGTTTTTAGGAACACAACAAATTTATCCTGAATCTCATTAACAAGGGACCTCAACTACCAATCATAAAGCAATAACAGTCCATTGTTTAAGACTGTTTCGCAGTTAACTCTTGAATATAGCTCACCTTATTTAGGTCATCCTCCTGTGCCACTCCTTCCCTTTTTCCATTACCCCTTGCTCATAAGGTGGGTGTCTACTAAAATTTTCCCAAGAGGGGCCACGATTTTAAAACCGCCAGTTTTATATAACCTATTTGGTGACTTTGCAAATGACAGGAATGTCACAAAATTTATTGTGTCTCATATGAAAACTGTCCACAGAGTATTTTTCAGGGAAATCATTTTGATACCTTAAACACTAAGCATATGTGAAGTACATCTTTTTATGAAATCCGGAAATATTTGTTAGCAGTAATTATTCACAATACTTATTTACACAAAACAGGTTTATTTTCTGTCTGTCAATCCCTGTTTCTATTTTAAGTTTACCAGTTTTGGGCAATGTTGTCCATCTTCAGATCTGTTAAAAAATAAACAAACCACAACTGGGCATTAATCCTGCATTTACAATATAACAAAGCTAACAAATTCTATCTACATCACAATATGAAAGTTCTGTAACATACTAAATCTCATGACTACAGATTAACAAGTTTTAATGGAATTACCAATTTTACTGTGATATACTAAAGCCATATGTGCATACTGTCACTTTATATTAAAAGTTTGAAAGATATTTGAGTAGTGCAAAACTTTTTAAAAGTTTTGCAAGTAGTTTTTCCTTTTCATAAAATGTGTTTGTAAATCCATGAAATCTTCCTTAATGTTTCATATACAATGCTCTGGTATGTTTTCTGTACGAACTGTGCGTGTGCATTGCATCATAAACCTGTTATGTGTATACTATAGGCATTTCAAACCAATCAAACTGCTTTTTAAATTTTAATATGAAGTGACAGTGTGCTAGTATGGCTTTCAAATATGACAGTGAAACTGATAGCTCTGTTAAGATCAGTTACTATGTAACTACAAGATAAGTTATCTTACAGAACTTTTGTACCTTAATTTAGATTTTGCTTTGTAATATTTTAAATGCAGGATTATATTCAATTTTTAATTGATGTTTAAGTTTTAACAGAACTGAAGATCAGTGACATTTCTCAAAACTGGTCATTTTAAAATACAGTGACTGACGGAAAATGATCCTATTTTGCACATCTTTTTATGTTATTTATATAACTACATATGCCACCTTCTTGATTAAAACAACCTGAAATTACATCCTCTCACATACTTAAACCTGGGTTATTCAATATGTCATGAAATAAATCTAGAAAACATTCACAAGAAAGTTACTCATATTTTCATAATGTTGGACTGAGACAAAACATTAAACATATACAATACAAAGACAGCCAGAATTTTAAAAGATATCCTGTGGGATATCAACAAAAGTAGCTAACAAAAAAAGTTACATTAATACTTCACATTTTCCTGTGATTTTGTCATATGCTAAAAATTAATTTTGACACCGTGTGCAACTCTTTTTACTTACAAAGCTTCATATCCAATGAAGTTAACCTATTTACTGTGTTACTGTCATGCCTTCTATTTTTTAACATTTACTAGTGTAATTAAATGGTTCAAATGGCTCTGAGCACTATGGGACTCAACATCTTAGGTCATAAGTCCCCTAGAACTTAGAACCACTTAAACCTAACTAACCTAAGGACATCACACACACCCATGCCCGAGGCAGGAGTCGAACCTGCGACCGTAGCAGTCCCGCGGTTCCGGACTGCAGCGCCAGAACCGCTAGACCACCGCGGCCGGCACTAGTGTAATTAATGGTGAGCAAAAAGTGTATTGAAAGATGTGTTTTTGGATTGAGGAAGGGCCAGTATGTGACTATATAAAGGCAGGAAAACCAATAAGATGAATTTTTAACTGCATAGCACTAATCCAAGGCATTCCTCATCCCTCCAGTTTATTACATTATTGTGCAGTCGTGCCAAATGGCTATACAGCTGCATACGGCATTGTGATAATCCACGGAGGCAGGTCCCAGTTCTTGAAGTACACCTCTTCAAAACTTCTGTTTTTCCACCCATCTTATAAGTGGAGAATTTTTTTTCTCCTACTGCTGCATTTTTGCCCACAGACTAAGTATGGAAATTGGCACCTACATGACTGTTATTCAGAGTTACTACACTACCTTTGTCACGCAAAATTGAATGTAGTGAAAAGGATAGTTGCTACTCACTGTATTGCAGAAATGGTGAGTCACAGATAGGCAGAACAAAAAGACTGTCAAAAATATGTATGCGAGTCTTTTTGTTGTGCCTATCTGTGACTCAAAATCTCCACTATATCGTGAGTAGCAACTATCCTTTCCATAATATTACATTCCATCCTGGATTTTCCATTGTTTAAAACTGAATGTAGAATGAGGAGACTATGATGGACCTTTTTCTGATTCTGTGGCACAGAAAGAGCAAAGAGCACCCTTGAGGTAATGTGGTACAGATCGTCGTCATGTATGTATTTATGTTGTGGAAGATATTCAGTAAATGGTGCTCCAGAGCTATGATATATTGCAGGTATCACATTGTGACTAACATCTTCACCTGCTGATTTTTTTTTTAAAAAAAAAAAGAAAAAAGCTTTATTCACTAGTAGTTTCTTGCTGTAAAAAGAGAAACTTGTATCTGTTGTGCCCACATCCCTCTGAGCAGATGTAACAACTCATGGCCAGGCAGGCTGGGCCATCTAGCTGCCTATGAAATTCTGCTGCCATGGCCAGAATATTGCTGAGGTGGCGCAGTGCAAGACCTCAGTCCACCACAGTAGCGAACTGCATTATCTCATTCCACGGCCTTAAGCTGCACACCTTCGGTTCCCAGATGATCAGAGGTGCGGCATTGTCATAACAATGCTGAGAAAATATACCAAAAATTCCAACACCCAGATCTAGCAAAATGTTGTCTTCAGCTAGTGCTGATGCTGAGATGTACTCGCACAAGCCAAAGGCCCTATGTGGGTCACCCGGCCTCAGCTATGATCAGCAGTGGCTTTCAATAGCTACTAATCTATTGGCCAGTCCTAGACCTAACACTGCTGAGACTCCAATTAGTGCCATCCAGCTGGATGGACACTGAGGGTGACAACAATCGAAATCTTGGCATCTCCAAGGGTGTCTGGTCCCGAGCCAGAGATGTTGCACAGGATAGAGTAGCTTCAAGAGCTTCATCAATCCAGTCTTTGGACTGAAGACAACAACAACAACAACAACCAACAACAACAACAACAACAACAGTGGCCTTAATCCTTGCCTGTTATATGTTTCATACACAGGATGCCTAGGCATTACACCACTAAATAGAGAGTGTGCATGGTTGGCACTTGGGCATAAGGATTAAGGGGTGTTTGGTAAAGTATATTATTTTTTGAATAGTAACTGCTTTCCTGTTATTTTTATTAGTGTATTTTTCCCTACAGGGACTGATTTTACAGTGAGTAAGCCAGGGGAACAAGAGGTTATTACAACACAGGCACTTCAGTCTTCGCTAGAACAAGTAGCTCAAATGAGGACAGACTTTCATACAGACTTGCAGAGGCAGTTTGATGCCTTGAGAGATAGGCCTCATATAGTTAATCAGTGGCCATCCTAGATACTACTGCTGTTACCGTAATTTCTCCTTCTTTGGGTAAGTCAGGGGAGGATGTGTTAGAATTTGTGGAGAACTTGTTGACAGCCAGGAAGATGAGTTGTGTGTGTGTGTGTGTGTGTGTGTGTGTGTGTGTGTGTGTGTGTGTGTGTGTGTGTGTGTGAGAGAGAGAGAGAGAGAGAGAGAGAGAGAGAGAGAGAGAGAGAGAGATGTTTCATATGGCTAAGTCACAGTTGATAGGATATGCAAAAACATATGTAACATATCATTAGGAGTTAGCAAATACTCAAATGTTCATTGTGCTGAGAAGAGACTTGTTGCAGCGTTATAGCTGTTATCATGAACAGTTCAATAGTGTCTTGCTAAGACACGACGAACTAATTGAAAGTTTCATGTAGACAACAAAGAAACCATGTCAAAATGTACAGTTGACAGAAACTGATGAAGTGAATAGGTTCTTCTGGGAGAAGCAGAGCAAAGGGTGTTAAGAGATTTCTGTTGGTGGTAGCCACAGGTCAAATTTCCTGAATATTTGGCTGGAGCTATAAGAAAGGCAACAGCATTATGAGGAACACTATGACTAGTCCATGATAAAAAGAGTATTTTCTCTGCTGATGCCAAATGTTACCATTTTGGGCAGTCAAGCCACATACAGCGTAGCTGCCAACAGTCACAATTTAGGATGTTATGGAATAGGAATAACGAAGTGTTAAATGGCAAAGGGGGCACCAAGCAGTGCTCCCAGTAAATTTTAGCAGAAGTTAAATCTGTATAGAGGTAGAATTTTGCTTAATTGGCTTAGTGGATAGCAGAGAACACAAGTTTTTGTTACAAACAGGTGCACACATGTCTCTGACAAGTTTGGACTTCATGGGAAAGAGGCAATTTCACCCACCATGCTCCAAGTTATGTGGAGTGGGCAATAACGACTTGCATTCACTGGGTTCAGTGATACTGAGTTTTCAGGTGGGGTCCAAATATTTCCACGAATATACACTCCTGGAAATTGAAATAAGAACACCGTGAATTCATTGTCCCAGGAAGGGGAAACTTTATTGACACATTCCTGGGGTCAGATACATCACATGATCACACTGACAGAACCACAGGCACATAGACACAGGCAACAGAGCATGCACAATGTCGGCACTAGTACAGTGTATATCCACCTTTCGCAGCAATGCAGGCTGCTATTCTCCCATGGAGACGATCTTAGAGATGCTGGATGTAGTCCTGTAGAACGGCTTGCCATGCCATTTCTACCTGGCGCCTCAGTTGGACCAGCGTTCGTGCTGGACGTGCAGACCGCGTGAGACGACGCTTCATCCAGTCCCAAACATGCTCAATGGGGGACAGATCCGGAGATCTTGCTGGCCAGGGTAGTTGACTTACACCTTCTAGAGCACGTTGGGTGGCACGGGATACATGCGGACGTGCATTGTCCTGTTGGAACAGCAAGTTCCCTTGCCGGTCTAGGAATGGTAGAACGATGGGTTCGATGACGGTTTGGATGTACCGTGCACTATTCAGTGTCCCCTCGACGATCACCAGTGGTGTACGGCCAGTGTAGGAGATCTCTCCCCACACCATGATGCCGGGTGTTGGCCCTGTGTGCCTCGGTCGTATGCAGTCCTGATTGTGGCGCTCACCTGCACGGTGCCAAACACGCATACGACCATCATTGGCACCAAGGCAGAAGCGACTCTCATCGCTGAAGACGACACGTCTCCATTCGTCCCTCCATTCACGCCTGTCGCGACACCACTGGAGGCGGGCTGCACGATGTTGGGGCGTGAGCGGAAGACGGCCTAATGGTGTGCGGGACCGTAGCCCAGCTTCATGGAGATGGTTGCGAATGGTCCTCGCCGATACCCCAGGAGCAACAGTGTCCCTAATTTGCTGGGAAGTGGCGGTGCGGTCCCCTACGGCACTGCGTAGGATCCTACGGTCTTGGCGTGCATCCGTGCGTCGCTGCGGTCCGGTCCCAGGTCGACGGGCACGTGCACCTTCCGCCGACCACTGGCGACAACATCGATGTACTGTGGAGACCTCACGCCCCACGTGTTGAGCAATTCGGCGGTACGTCCACCCGGCCTCCCGCTTGCCCACTATACGCCCTCGCTCAAAGTCCGTCAACTGCACATACGGTTCACGTCCACGCTGTCGCGGCATGCTACCAGTGTTAAAGACTGCAATGGAGCTCCGCATGCCACGGCAAACTGGCTGACACTGACGGCGGCGGTGCACAAATGCTGCGCAGCTAGCGCCATTCGACGGCCAACACCGCGGTTCCTGGTGTGTCCGCTGTGCCGTGCGTGTGATCATTGCTTGTACAGCCCTCTCGCAGTGTCCGGAGCAAGTATGGTGGGTCTGACACACCGGTGTCAATGTGTTCTTTTTTCCATTTCCAGGAGTGTATCTAAGTTTTGCCTCAAACAGGTGACAGTTACTGCATACAATATTAGGATGGTATTTCCTATGTAAGCAACACACGAATACTTGCAATGTACTGTGCAATTAAGTGGGACATTATTTTGTCTGCGGAAAACTGTTTTCAGTGTGGTAGTGCTGCAAGGTTAGTCTCTTGTAAAAGATGAATCAATTAAGCTATGTGCAAGGTCAGTAAGGATCCATTTGCACGATAAAGTACCACATGGTACTGGGAAATTGCTATGGTTGAGTGTAGGATTTGAAGGTATATTTATATCTTGCACGGATGAGCCTCTGAGAGAGAATGATGATTAGACAAATTATGTTTTTCGTATGCAGGAGAGGTGTATCCACATGGGACATAGACGGTAAGCAGCTTGTACCCACTCAAATAGATAATTCTGGAACCAAAGACATGGACTTGTCTAAGAGTTTGTTGGTTGCCAATTTAGATATTTTGGAAGATGATGATCAGGATAGGATGAATTCAGACCCTAAGCATAATAAAGCTGCCTGTGTAACTGCAGTACAGGAAAAAGTGAAACTTTTTGAAGGAAAGGGAAGATGAGTGATAGAGGAGTTGTTACTAGTATTTGAGGACTTGTTTAATGCTCATGGATCTTTGCCAGTGTCCTGACAACACAGAATCCCAGCTGGTAATGTGACATCCATGTAGGATACATCGTATTGTGCAATTCACAACCTGCAGCTGGTGATGGAGGAGTTCATTATGCAGTAGTTACAGGCTGGCATTATTGAAGAAAGTTCTAGTTCTTGGCAACACTGGTGGTAATTTGACTGAAGAGAAGCACTGATGGTACCTGAACTTATCATTTTTGCTGTGTCTACAGATACCTTAAGTGTCATATGATTATGTATGTGTACCTAATACCAAACATAATAGAAACCTTACACAATTTGGGGCACAGCAAGTGTTTCCCCCATCACTGATCTTTCTACCATTAGCTACACACGCCACCAGAAAATGACCAAAAATGGCATTTACGGACTCATCAGTACACTACCAGTACTGCCATATGCCGTTTGGGTTGAAAAATATGCCACATTTCAGGGCTTGTTAGACGAAGTCTTTCAAGGGCTGCAACCGAGACAGTGTCTGGCACATTTTGATGACAATTTATGTTTTTCTGGGGCCGCAGTGACATCAAGTCTGGTAACGACATTATGACTCCAATTTTGGGGCTTAATTGAATTCCTTTATCGCTATAGGCCTATTTCAGCTACTATTGCCATATTGTGTGTGTGTGTGTGTGTGTGTGTGTGTGTGTGTGTGTGTGGTGCTTTTTGGGGGGGAGGGGAGCATCGATCGGTACTTGTGTCTATATTTTCTTGACTTTCACATCACATATGATTGCGGCTATGATTCTGTGATCTATGTTTCTGTTTTATGACCTTTTTCACATCAATTAATGCTGTCCAAGATATTTTAGTTTATATTTATACACTATGTGATTGAAAGTATCCAGACACCCACAAAAACATACATTTTTCATTTTAGGTGCATTGTGCTGTCACCTATGGCCAGATACTCCATGTCGGCAACCTCAGTAGTCATTAGACATCGTGAGAGAGTAGAATGCGGTGCTCTGCCAAACTTGCAGACTTCGAACGTGGTCAGGCGATTGGGTGTCACTTGTGTCATATGTCTGTACGCTAGATTTACACACTCGTTAACATCCATAGGTCCACTGTTTCCAATGCGATAGTGAAGTGGAAACGTGAAGGGACACGTACAGCACAAAAGCGTACAAGCCGAACTCTTCTGTTGATTGACAGAGACCACTGACAGTTGAAGAGAGTCGTAATGTGTAATAGGCAGACATCTAACCAGACCATCACACAGGAATTCCAAATTGCAAACTGCAAGTACTATGACTGGCGGAAGGTGACAAAACTTTGATTTCATGTACGAGTGGCTGCTCGTAAGCCACATTACGCCGGTAAATGCCAAGCGATGCCTCGCTTGGTGTAAGGAGTGTAAACATTGGCAGGTTTAACTGTGGAAAAATGTTGCGTGGAGTGACAAATCACTGTACACAATGGGCGATCTGATGGCAAGATGTGGGTATGGTGAATGTCCGGTGAACGTCATCTGCCAGCATGCATAGTGCCAACAGTAATATTTGGAGGTGGTGGTGGTGTTATGGTGTGGTCATGTTTTTCATGGAGGGGGCTTGCACCCCTTGTTTTATGTGGCACTATCACAGCACAGGCCTACATTGATGTTTGAAGTATCTTCTTGCTTCCCACTGTTTAAGAGCAATTCAGGGATGGCGATTGCATCTTTGAACATGATTGAGCACCTGTTCATAATGCACAACCTGTGGAGGAGTGGTTACATGACAATAACATCCCAGTAATGGACTGGCCTACACAGAGTCCTGATCTGAATCCTATAGAACATCTTTGGGATGTTTTGGAACGCCGACTTCATGCCAGGCGTCACTGACCAACATCAATACCTCTCCTCAGTGTAGCACTCCGTGAAGAATGGACTGCCATTCCCCATAAAACCTTCCAGCACCTGACTGAATGTATTCCCGGAAGTGTGGAAGTTGTCATCAAGGCTAAGGGTGGGCCAACACCATATTGAATTCCAGCATTACTGATGGAGGTCGCTATGAAATAGGAAGTCATTTTCAGACAGGTGTCCAGATACATAGTGTATCTTAAGGAATTCTTGCACAAAGGATGCTTTAAGTTTACAGAGTTGTTTTATATAGTCTATGAAGTTAGCTGATTGAATGATTAATCTTTGGTGCTAATTTATCCTGGACTGTCTATGTTTCCCCATTATTGTAATTTAAGATTTCATCACAATTTTTATATAGTTTTTGTGTTTCAAGTCTATTTATTCATTTAGAATGTTCTTTCGTTGCATAGATGTGCACATATACGTATTTCCATTTCTTCATTGTAACATACTGAAAACTGCCGAGGACAAAGGTGGTGAACACAACAGAGCAGCCAATAAAATCCTCCTGCTTAGACCCATCCATGTGAACATTAAGAAAATCCAGGTGGTGCTGTAAAAGCTCATTAAATTTGATTTCAAAACCATAGTCTGGGATACAATACTTCCTGTAAGCAGTCTACTTGAAAAGTAACCTGGGCCTCTTTAGTAGCCAGTGGTATCCCCTACTCCACTCTGGGCTTTGGACCTTCACATCCCCCACATGTAATAACTCCAGGCTCCCCCTTGCTAGGATCCCGAAGTGCCTCACTGCCCATGGAGTGTGACATGTTACAGCTGTAGCTGTATAATGGAGATGGATAAGAGCAATTTAGGAATGTATCATGAGGAGGAGATGCTGAACAGACAGCGAAAGCTCATCAGCCTATGCACACAGGTTAGTAACTGGACACGTGGGTTATGGAGGTATGAAGGCCTTGCTGATCCACTGCTCCGTAAGTCTGGTATCACACAAAAGCCTCATAAAATTGGAGCAGACATGCCATTCTCCACTTATCTGCCAGAGTGTATTCTATAAACTGCCTAGTCTAAGACAGTTGGATTTTAAATGATGTTTTATTGTTAAGCTCCTTTCCGCATAACGACTCGTTAAATTTTCTAATATACCAAATGCCTCATCTCCAACAATGATGCAACCCATCGGTTTTCCCTTGTCTGATATGGGGTCTTTCTCTGATATTTGTAATTGTTTAATAATTAAATTTTCATGCAAAACTAATGGCATAAATTTTCCGTATGTTCCAACATCTATGCAAATGAACTTATAATCCGCAGTGCGTAAAGAAAGTAAAATTGCAGAAAAGTAATTTTTATAATTATTGTAAAGTACATTTGTTTCAAGAAAAAGAGGAATAACAAGTTCCAAGTCATCTCGCTGGGCTGATCGGTCATGACTGACCATCAGCTGGCTGGCTGAATTGACTGCGTAACATTGTGGCTGCCTAGTGCGTTATAACCCAAACTGCTGAGGCCGTCTGCTTATATTTTATTTGTTACACTGCAAATCAATTAGAGCTGTGCTAAACTTGAAGGATGGTGGTGTGCCTTGACTTCCTCCAGTCTCTGATCGGGTACAGCCCATACAAGGGGGATGTACGTTTCAACACACACTCCGAAACACAGTCCAACTTGGCTTGGCATTATTGTCATTGTTATAGGTGAAAGAAGTTATTGTCATTGTTATAGGTGAAAGAAGTGATACGAACAGAGAACATTGTAGTAGCAAACGAGGATCAAACCGTAAGTGGTCTGTATCTTAGCCACATTTTTGGACAAAATTATTTACAAAACAGAAACTGCACTGAGCCAAAGGAACAAATACAAATTCTGTACAAGAAGTAAGCAAAGAAAATATGGTGACATTTTTTGTTATTTTTTATTTAATTTGTAGATAATTTATTGGTGAATAGATTGTTTGCATGATCTACTTATTCAAATAATTATCAAGGTAGAAATCTACTCAAATAATACCTATCTGTTTTTACCTCCACACCTTACACTTACTTTCTCTTTCTGTTCACTGTTAATATTGTCAAATGTGAGAAGTCCTACTAGTTCAACTAATCACGAGTGTCTATGGTGTAACTGGACTGAAGGTTTTTTGGTTGCTCATAAAGTTGACAATTTATCGTCTTGTTGTCATACTCTTTACAAATCTTTTTAATTTGTTACATTCAAAAAATATCTACATGTCAGTACGCTTTTAGCAGCTGACAAAGCGAGCACTTATCAGCTATTTCATGGAAATATACAGTTCCACAACTCAAAAATGACCTTTAATAACATTTAATATTTGGTTCTCACTTTAATTTCCATTATACTGTGGTGACACTTGGTGAATCTCAGGTACACAGCACACACTTTCTCCACAGAAAACAGAAAATCTATAGCTAAAAAGAAATTCTAATCCTAAATGCATTTGAATGTTTGCTGGGCCCCATTAGTGCCACTACATTGTCTCGATGATGTATAGGTAAGAGTCAGTTTCCTTACCTGTGTGGCAAAGCCAAGCAGCTGTTGCGCGTCACTCCACCATTAAGGGTCGCATGACAGCGAGTGAGTGATGTGCCAGCCATGTGCATGTGCATAGCAAATGATGTAGATGAGCCCTACTTGTGCAAATTCACCTTGTGGATGCAGTGCCCTAACTGGAGTATAGGAGCCATTACAGTGGTTGTGTTCTGATTTAACCAAGCCTTGTGCCAGGGTCATGAGGCACTTTTAGCATGAGGGAGAGTGGAGGAACTGCCTGGATGTGATGACGAGCCACGTAACTTCAAGTTGTCTTCCATATCAGCCAGCCCTGCCAGAACAATGTCTGATGTGCCTCCGACAGATTTTTACCTGAATGCTGTAATCCTTTCCATTCAACCTTTTTCTTTATGGATGATGGGGGATGTGGACGTTGAGAGGCACTCTGCATTTGGCGTGCCTTCTCGATGCTCACTGTGAAAATGTTGCTGGTCTCTTCTGTCATAGCTGCTTGGATCACTATGCCTTTACTCACTTTGCTTTGGCATGTATAGGTGCTCATAGTGGTTAATAGTGTGCTGGGCATCATCTGCGTCAAAATGTCCACCTCGGGAACAGGTTTCTGCAGCACAAAAAGCGGCAAAGGCAGGGGGGTGGGGGTGGTTCCCTCTCATCTGCAGAAATGTTTAGACTGTTCCAAAGGGATACAATATGAAGAGGGATTCTTCATTTTGAGAAGTGTTAGAATTATGTAAACAAATAACATCTGTCCTGGAACAAGAATTGTCATGTCAGCAAGAGAAGTTCACAAAACCTGTTAGAGATTCATAAACTGCAGTAGAAGTAAGTTCTGAAATATATCACCTTACAGCAGAAAGTTGCCAGCCATTTATGGAGATTTCATCAAAAATTGTTTCAATATAGCTGCTGAAACAGTCTGTCCAGAATTGGCCCAACACAGAGAAAATTCAGTTAAATCAGATAACTGTGAAAAAGAGGAAAAATAACTGCAATGTCAGCATATATAAAGGTCCAGTTAACAACTTACTCAAGGAAGTATGCTCACTTTTCATTGGCTGTTGATGAATGAACTGACATATTTGCACAAGATGTAACACATGAGGTAAGTATGGGAGCAGTTGACTGGAGTGCGTTCACTGCCAAAGCAAAACAGGGATAGCAATACATTTACTCGATTCTTGGAATTGTGTTCCAAGCTTTATATGGATTTGAGCAACTCGGCAGGTATTAAGACCAGCTAAGCAACTTCCACGATAGGAATTAATTATGTATTTGTAGCATTACTGAAACAGCCCTTAGGAATGTTCCGATTTGACCAAATTTCACCATATAATTCGACAGGCAACTTTGTGCCTAAGAGTCTATGTACTGAACGAGTAACGAAAGTTTAAATTCAACATTTAATTTCACAAAATCTCATGGTCTATTATCACAGATAATTCACACAGTTTCTTTAAGGGCAAAGATCCAACGGATGTTTGAGTAGTTCTTGAATTTAATTGGTGAAATTTAAATTATAGACTTAAGAGAACAGACATATCCTCGAACAAAAAAAGAAAAAATTTTCGAGATTCATTACGTAATGAAATATTTCTAAAACAATACTGGTTATTTGAATATGTTAAATGTAAAATTTCAAGACAATGAAAAATCTATAACTGAACTTTATCTTTGTTCTTTCTGTCTAAGTTGAATCTGTTTCAAAGCAGACTGAAGCATGGAAACCACAGCCATTTACCCAACTATAAATAAACACCTGAGAAGTTTAACACCAGCTTCATGTGTGCATATGACGAAAAAATTGATAACTTGATATCAGAATTCCAGTCTTGATTCAGATATTTTCACAAGAGGAAACCATTGCTCACATTATGAAACAATCCTTTTGCCATTTTGCTTGAAAGTGCACCAGAACAGATGCAGGTTGAACTTGTAAAAATACAAAATGACGAGACATTTCTAAGTGAATTTTGTGATGGACACCTGATTAACTATTATTGTGCTGATAGAAAATAAATTGTCACATAATGGATTACACGTGGTAGAGTCTCTCGGTTAATGTAGAGGAGTACTATAAACGGCTACATACAAAAACTTTTCACAATTTCTTTTTATAGTTCTATATTTTCCATAGTATTACATGTACAAGTATATTTATTGCAGTATAGTGCATAGAAAATCCTCACGAAACTGTGGCAGATGAACAAGTGTCACCAAATTTTGTGTTTTCCACGCAGTGTCACAGACGAAGATATATGGGTCTTTTCCCTCTGTAAGAGAACTGTGATGGGTACCTCTTACCTTGATATGTTGCAGTTGTTTCTGCAGCTGGCTAAATTACTGATCCTGAGAATTTAATTTTACAGTATAGTGCACCCCTTATTTGAGCATAAATGTTAATTGATAACTAAACAACGAACTTTCACATTCCTGGATTTTGTAAAGTTATGAAGATTTGGTTCTGTTCCCTTGGCCTGACCTATCACCTTAACCCCTTGTTACTTTTTCTTTTGGAGTACTGTGTTCACATACCCTAATCCCAAGAACACAAACAGCTCAGAGAATCATCAGTGCTGACCATTATCAGTAAGTTATTACTTAAGATATGGAACAAATTTAACTACCACTTGGACTTGTGTGACCAGAGAGGCAAATATTCACAGTTCTATTCCTGCAATCAATCATATTTGTACACATAATACTTTGGAAACTAATGTATCTTTTACAGCAGCCCTGTATATTTGCGAACCAAATTTTTCCTGAATGAACAGCGACGACAACACCAACATCAGAACGAATTGTTTCACCAATGACAATTTACAATTAATTTTGCACTTAGCTATGACAAGAATCAACCCAAAAATAAAAGCCATTCTGAAATTAATGTAGTGTTTTGTTTCAAAGTGAAACACATTGAACCAAATTTAACTCCAATGTTAACCACAGTGACTGTGTGATCTGTAGTCCTACCAAGTCTCTACACCCCTAATTTAGGCCTAAAGACGAGAAGTTTGAATTCAGTTCTCAATTTAACCAGCCACTTCCTACACCATTTAAAATGGGTGTCTCTTCCCTGTCCAGTTATGGAAGTCTCCATTTACATGAAAGTGTTAGCCAGAACGAAAGAGCCATGAATTCTACTTTACACAATGCTTACCTCTCCATTGCTGTCTCTTATTCTCCTGTTGAATTCTTTGCCTTCCAAAATAAGGAAGTCATCACCGGGTTTTATAATTCCACATTTCGAAGCTATTGATCTAGCAGTGTTTATATTATCACCAGTCACCATCCGAACAGTGATTCCAGCTCGCTGACACTTCCTTATGGCATCTGGTACCTTAAGAAAGAGCGAGCAAGAAAAATAATTTTTTGATCAAAATTGGGTTCAAGGTATAACGAAATGACCTACCCAACAAAATTTTAACAATTAAATTGAACTATAAAAATAATTGCTATTGAAGGCTCTGTGAGTGAACCTGTAGTGGAAAACAATGCGTTTTCTATGTTGTTTATTTTATTTCAGCTACAGTTGACTGCACCTCTGAAACAGTCTGCCTCCTTTGAAAGATGTAAATTTCTTGCTTCCAAGTGTTAGTAGCAAGGGGTGTCCCCCCCCCCCTCCCCCCTCTCCCGACTGCATGTGACTAATGCATTTCTAGTAAAATTTTCATTGAACCTGAATTACAGAAATCATTTCTCCTACCTCAACCCTCTGCCCTTTCCTAGTATTCTCAATAAACCACTATCTTTACAAGCGCCACCTTTAAAGCTTTTACTGAAACAATGAAAAAACTCATTTTTGGTATAATGATGTTTTTGTTTCCTAGAATTTTTTCTTTGAAATGAACATATTTTTGCATGTGCTCTAACAAACAGTTGATTGCTGCTTTGCTTTGTTCACACAAAATCTAATTTATCAGTGCCCGATATGCCTCCATTCTGTGTACATCAAGTCTCTTAACAACAATCTTCTTGTGAAATTTCACTTTTTTACAATCTGCTTAGCCTGTTTCTAAGCTGCCACTGTTATGAAAACACTAAACAAATTTTAGAATGATAGTAATTATATTTCAATTGTGTCATTTAGTAGTCGGTTGTAAAAGTTGGAAAGATGATGCTCATAAAATACAGATGATGTGAAAGTCATCATTAGCACAAATTTCCTTTGCATAATTGTCTCCAAAGATACTCATTTCAGATAAAATTCTATCAAATTTCTGTGAAGCTGATGGTTAATGTTCACATGGCAGTAAAAATTAGTTATATCACTACGGTTGTATAGGAAATTGTGATATATCAAAACGTGATAAACTTTAAACAATCTCTTACCTCAGGTCGAACAGGATCTTCAATCCCCACGACACACAAGCAAGTCAAGTTGTTGACAATATTTTCCTCATCATCCCAATTAGGGTCATTGTCAATGTGAACTTGATTTATTTCAGCCTTTCCTGGCACAAAATCTCTATACGCTATGGAGATGGTACGAAGACCATCACATGCCATGGGTTCTATCACCTGTCGCACAAGCCTATCTTGCATTTCTCTAGTGAACTTCTCCAGGTGTCCATCACGACCGTAGATAAATGCACATCTGCAAAATTTCACACACAATATAGTCACAATTTCTGCCACTTAATTCACAAGAACAGAAAAAATGAAAATATGCAACTCTTTAACACGAGGGGAAACGACATTTGTAACAGTGGTGGCATAATTCTCAGGGATGTGGCTGGATCTCTTTATTGCAATATATATAAAAAGGGCACACAGTTCACTTTCATAGCTCTGAAGTTTACAGTCCCTTCAGGATAAAAAAAAAAAAAAAAATCATGAGCAGGTGGTTAAACACATTTCACATTTTCAGGTATGGAGGAGCTAATTTCTTCCCACTTACATTCTGCTTTATTTTGTCAATGTCTCTGTGTCACACAAAGTCCACTCTTGTTTCCAATATAAGTCACTTTTTCCTCCACATTTCTCATTCATTTGTTCCAATCAATCAACCCAATCAATCAAAGTCGTCAGATGTCTTTGCCACTCCTGTCATCATATACAGGGTGTTCCATTTATCTTTACCACCCTAAATAACTGTTTGTCCAGATGCAAATTACAAAATGTTCCAAGCAAATTCTCTTTAGGCATCAAGGGGACATCAATCGTCACGATTGCTTTCCTTGTAGCTTTTTTTTATTTTTTTTTTACGAAGATATGAACAGCGGCATAACTTTTTTTAAATGGCACCCTGTATTTTTTATTCGGTAATCCATTTCCTCTCCTAAAGACCTATTCAAAAATGTATCACAGTGTACCATTCACCGAAACACAATGCTATTAGTTACACAACACAACATTGACTTCGAGCCAGGGATCACAAACTCTTCCACATGCTGGAGTTGTCAGAAAACAAATAAAAACCAAGTAAAAACACAACACAAAATTGAGTGACTCTTGTACCATTGCCCAGGAGTAGAACATTCAAAGGTGCTCAAAGTGGTGACCCTGGACACCAATACACTGGTGCACTTGTCGAGTGAAATAATTATTTACTGCTTCCAGTGCTGCCTGCTGAAGAGAATTACAAGCAAGCACGATACATTCCTGTATGTCCTCTGGAGTTGTTGGAATATTGCGATAGACAACATCTTTAATGCATCCCCGAAGAAAAAAGTCCAGAGGATTTAAATCACGAGACCTAGCATGCCAAGTAACTGTTCCTCCTCAACCAATCCATCTGGCATGATACCTTCGGTTCAGAACACGATGTGCATGCAAGGTATTACGTGCTGGATATCCCTTGTGTTGGTACCACATAAGCATTTTGGTTCTTAGTGGCACTTCATCCAGAAGAGGAGGGAGAATTCGTCTGAGGAAGTTGGCATATGCCGTGCCGTTTAGACTACCATTAAGGAAATAAGGGCCAATAATTTAAGTACCAAGCATCCCATACCAGACGTTAACTCTCCATTGACGCTGATGTTCCACCTGTCTAAGCCATCGTGGGTTGTTGCTGGACCAATAGTGCATGTTCATTGTATTTACCTGTCCTTTGTTTGAGAAGGAACATTCATTGGTAAATAGAACATTGGAGAAGTAGTTCTGGTTGGCGAGGATTTGTTCTGTGCCCTTTGACAGAACTGTACACGATTCTGGAGATCATTCTCGTGCAATTCTTGATGTAGGTGTGCATGGTAAGCATTGAACCATTGACGTGTAAAAATACAATGTACACTGGTTTTAGGAATGCCAAACTTGTGTTGTCATGGGCTGAAACTTCCCATTTCCTGAAGCATCGCAACAAGATGAGAAAACTTCCATTGGGAAGGTGGGTTCTTGTCAGTACAGTTCCGCTGCCTGGGTAGGATTTTGCCTACCTTCAACAACAACAACAATATAAGAAATGATATGTCGATGCTGTTTGTGGGAAGGACAGCCTTTACTGTATGCCTACTCTACACAAACAGTATTTAAAAGGACTAAACTACTGTACTAAATGTACCCATACAGAAGGAAACAGTATGGCAATTACTTTTCTACTAACTTACATTCCCCACAGAAGAGTAGCATTTCTGCCTTCTCTTCATTGGTGTATGTTCTACTCACACAACTCTTGAACTGAATGGTTGACAGAATGATGGGTGTGTATTCTACTCATGTTTACATTTGTTCTCTGCAACGTCAGCACATTAATGTGTTCCATTACCCTGAGTACCTGCAGTAAGTGCTGGGAGTGTCAATGTTAATGTTGTGTTATGTAATTAATAACGTTGTGTTCCAGTGAATGGTAGACTGTGATACATTTTTGAATATGTCTTTAGGAGAGGAAATGAATTACCGAATAAAAAATACAGGTTACCATTTAAAGAAGTCATACTGCTGTTCATATCTCTGTAAAAGACAAAGCTACAATTAAGGTAATCTTGCTGACTGAAGTCTCCCCCCCCCCCTCCCCAATGGCTAAAGAACATCTGCTTGAAACATTTTGTAATTTGCATCTGGACAAAGAGTTATTCAGGGTGGCCAAGGTAAATGGGACACCCTGTATACTTAAAACACTTATCTATCAGTTCACTGATAATTGCAAGAATTTACTTTGACATGGCATTATCTTAAGCATTTGGATGCATCTCCACATCTGTGATTGACATCTTAATCCTGTGTTAGTGCAGATAACACCCATCTAGCTGATAAAGTAGTATATTCTCACGGCCCAAGAGTGTACCCAGTTTCTTGGCTTGAGTGTTTAATACAGCTAGAAGAACTGGCTATGGCCATGTTGAAGGAATTAATCTGGATTGATGAACCATTTAAGAAAATGGTCACGACATTGACCTACGTGTTACTTGTAAAACGGAGCACATCCATCAACATTATGTAGTAGAATTATTGTTTAACAGAAATGCCATTACCACCACCAGCAGGATAATTCAAGCCTGCTACAGGAGTGTTATGACATCTTTAATTCTGCACTAAATGCCATAGAATGTGCTACTGTTCAATCACTCACCATAAGATGACTTATGACTGGCAACAGTTCAGCATTTAACTAAGTGCAAGCTATTCACAAGATGAGTTACTATTTTTATGCCTCACAAGGAGGCTGAGGAGGAAAAGGCGACACAGAGTCACAATTTTCCTTCAATTTATCATCAAGGTATTTGTAGAAGCATATGATGTACAATTCTCTCCTAGCTATAATGGCGACATTTGTATTGGCGCATGGTGAACAATTACTTCTTACTGACTGTATTGCTTATCCACAATGAGCTACTATTGTTACTCAATACTGAGGGAAGAACTTTATGTATTGCCACATTCTTAGTGATACTTCAAAGGATTCACAAGAAAGAATTCTGATTATAGCAATTCATAAAATAAAACAGAAGTTGACATATATTTAATAACCATTTCTTTAAAAAGCTTTGCAGTGCTACTTACTTCTTTAACATTATTTCTGAAGCTCCTTTGGTAAAGAGTCTATAACCACCTCCCTGTCTTGGTACCACAGTACTCATCGACTTCCTCACAGAATTGAAGGTGTACACCCTTGTGAACACCTCTTCTGGTGTGTCATCTCTTACGGTCTGGTAATTTTTGCCCATGGCTTGAACAAATCCCAGAAGAGCACACTCTGTCTTGTTTCCAACTTGCTTTGGCAATTCTCCAGGTTCATCTGGTGGCTACAAAGGTGCAAACAGGCAAATGATAAACAGTGTACAGTTACCAGCAGCACAATATTAAGAATTTAATTTTGTTAATTTACCGAAGGAAAATAATATGAACAGGTTGTGAAACCCTAAACGGACACAGACTTCTGGCATTCATATCTATTTTAGGGGTATGAATTTCATTAATTTTGAAACACTCATGCTCTGCAGTGAACATTTATTAACTGAAGGTCAGTACTGATAAAATAATATGGACTGAAGATGCATAATGGGCATACTTTTATGTAACCTTGCTAAAGGAGGGTTAGGGAAGTGTCATGATACTAGAAGAATGGTTTTGTCTTTCCGCATGCTACAGAAGATGGGTGCTACAATACCACAGTTCAGTCAGATTGTAAATAAATCTTCACTTTAAAGAACTTCAGTCAGTAATATTAATAAAAAATGACCTCATTTCTACGAACTTCATGTTCAAAGTAGAGCATGTTTGTTTAAGTCAGCACAATGCAAACAATGAGCTTTTGCAATGAGGATTGGGCAATACCATTTCTTTGTTCAGAACAGGCACCCACTCTCTTAGGTGTTTGGCAGTAATTCATTGCAGGCTCCACTGTAGGTGTTGAATGAACACTTCATAGTCAAGCACATCAGTGTGTAAGATGCTATTAAAGTATGTCAGATTATGCTTAATTTGCATATTGATGTTGCCCCTACCATGTGGTGGCCACTTACAACCCAATCCCGATGACTACTTCAGCCCCTCTCCTCCTCAACCTTTGCATGGATTAGATTAGATTAGATTTACTTTCATTCCAATTGATCCGTAGTGAGGAGGTCCTCCAGGATGTGGAACATGTCAGAAAAACAACAATACATGACAAATATTTACAACTAAAACAAATAAGCTGGTTAAATTGTCCCAAGTGGAATGATCGTCATTTTTTAATGAACACTAAGAGTCAATACTAATGCACTGAATTTAAAATAAAAAAGTTTTTTATTTATTTATAAGGTAATAAACATGTAATACAATTACTGTAATACTTATTTACAATGAACACATTACTGCACTGAAATGGGGCAGAAGTTATGTTGTACTTATATACAAATCAGTTGGTTTTACTAAGAAATTCATCAATGGAGTAGAAGGAGTTGGCCACCAATAAATCCTTTAGGCTTCTCTTAAACTGAATTTCATTGGTGGTTAAGCTTTTTATGGCTGCTGGCAAGTTATTGTCAATGTGTGTTCCTGAATAATGCACACCTTTTTGTACAAGACTAAGTGACCTTAAATCCTTGTGAAGATTATTCTTATTTCTAGTATTGATTCCATGAATTGAGCTGTTGGTTTGAAAAAGTGATATATTTTTAATGACAAATTTCATTAAGGAATAAATATATTGGGAAGCTGTAGTTAGTATCCCTAGTTCCCTAAACAGGCTTCTGCAGGATGTTTTTGAGTTCACACCACATATAATTCTTACTGCATGTTTTTGTGCCCGGAAAACTTTAGCTTGGCTTGATGAATTACCCCAAAAAATAATCCCATATGACATTATGGAATGAAAGTAAGCATAGTATGCCAGCTTTTTCATTTTTATATCCCCTATGTCTGACAAAATTCGCATTGCAAACAGAGATTTGTTAAGACGCTTCAGCAGTTCTGTGGTGTGCTCCTCCCAGTTGAATTTATTATCAAGCTGTAATCCCAAGAATTTAACACTGTCCACTACTTCTATCTTCTTGTCATCGTATGTTAGATATATACTCTTGGGACACCCCTTACAAGTTCTGAACTGCATGTAGTGTGTTTTTTCAAAGTTTAGTGACAAAGAAATGGCTAGGAACCAGTGATTAATGTCCACAAATATTTTATTGGCTGATCTTTCTAAGACTACACTTGATTTGCTATTTATTGCAATGTTTGTATCATCGGCAAACAAAACAAAATTGGCATCTGGTAATGTTACTGATGATAGGTCATTGATATACACAAGAAAACATAAGGGCCCCAAATTGGAACCTTGTGGGACCCCACATGTAATTAGTTCCCAGTTGGATGATGCCCGATAGCTTGATACATGTCCCTTTCCTAATAACACCCTTTGTTTCCTGCCAGAGATATAAGATTTGAACCATTTTGCAGCATTTCCTGTTACACTATAATATTTTAATTTACTTAAAAGGATATTGTGATTTGCACAATCAAATGCCTTTGACAGATCACAAAATATACCAGTTGCCTGCAATTTTTTGTCTAACGAATTAAGCACATTTTCACTGTAAGTGTAGATAGCCTTCTCAATATCAGAACCTTTTAGAAATCCAAACTGTGACTTTGACAGTATGTTATTTGAGATAAGATGGTTATAAAGACAACTGTACATTACTTTTTCGAAAATTTTTGAGAATGCTGGCAACAGTGAAATTGGACAGAAATTTGATGCTATTTCTTTATCTCTCTTCTTAAACAGTGGCTTAACTTCAGCATATTTCAGCCATTCAGGAAATATTCCACTGATAAACGACTGGTTACACAGATAGCGTAATACGTTACTTAGCTCAGAATCACATTCTTTAATTAACTTTGTTGATATTTCATCATACCCACTAGATGTTTTTGATTTTAAAGATTTTATGATGGACATTACTTCTGTTGGGGTAGTGAGGGTCAAATTCATATTATGGAAGTTACTTGAAATGTCTGGTCTAAGGTAATTCATAGCAGCATCTACCGAACCTGACAACCCCATCTTTTCAGTAACAGTTATAAAATGTTTGTTAAAAAGTTCTGCAACACTATACACATCTGTCACCAATGTATCATTTACTCTTAATGCTATTTGTTCCTCTTCATGTCTGGTTCTACCGGTCTCCTCCTTCACTATATCCCATATTGTCTTTATTTTGTTATCTGATATAACTATCTTTTCCTTGTAATATATTTGCTTTGACATCCGTATTACACACTTTAATATTTTGCAGTATTTCTTATAATGTGCTATAGCATCAACATTGGAAATGTTTCGGATTGACAGATACAGTTTTCTTTTTGTTTTACAAGATACCCCTATTCCTCGAGTAATACATGGCTTCTTTGTAGACTTTGCTCTAACCTTTGTAAGTTTTGGGGGAAAGCAGTGTTCGAATACGGTAAGCACTTTATTAGCAAAAATGTTATATTTTTCATTCATGCCATGAGCACTGTAAACATCAGTCCAGTGAATTTCTCTGAGGAGTGTCCTAAAATAATCAATTTTTGGCTTACTGATTACCCTCTTGAGCTCAGATTTAACAGATTTTATATCCTGTTCAGTATTAACATTTAACAGAAGGAACTGCATGTCATGGTCTGAGGGCCATTGACTATTGGTTTTGTAATATAATTTTGTTCATTTGACTTTTCTATAAAGATATTATCAATGGCTGTTTGTGAGCAAGTGGCTATCCTAGTGGGGAACTTTACTGTGGGAATTAAGTTGAATGATAGTGTTACTAACTCAAATAAGTTCTTATTGGGAGCGTCTTTAAGGCAATCTACATTGAAATCACCAGCAACCACTATTTCTTTGTTTTTGGTTGTTAAATGGGCCAGTACAGCTTCAAGGTGGTTTACAAACAGATTAAAGTTACCTGCAGGTGCTCGATATACACTTAATATTACGAAAGATTTTTTGTGAAAATCTAATTCTGTTGCACATGCTTCCATATGCTGTTCTATGAATTTGCTGGGAAGTGGCGGTGCGGTCCCCTACGGCACTGCGTAGGATCCTACGGTCTTGGCGTGCATCCGTGCGTCGCTGCGGTCCGGTCCCAGGTCGACGGGCACGTGCACCTTCCGCCGACCACTGGCGACAACATCGATGTACTGTGGAGACCTCACGCCCCACGTGTTGAGCAATTCGGCGGTACGTCCACCCGGCCTCCCGCATGCCCACTATACGCCCTCGCTCAAAGTCCGTCAACTGCACATACGGTTCACGTCCACGCTGTCGCGGCATGCTACCAGTGTTAAAGACTGCGATGGAGCTCCGTATGCCACGGCAAACTGGCTGACACTGACGGCGACGGTGCACAAATGCTGCGCAGCTAGCGCCATTCGACGGCCAACACCGCGGTTCCTGGTGTGTCCGCTGTGCCGTGCGTGTGATCATTGCTTGTACAGCCATTTCGCAGTGTCCGGAGCAAGTATGGTGGGTCTGACACACCGGTGTCAATGTGTTCTTTGTTCCATTTCCAGGAGTGTATTTTTCCCACGTGGAATGTTTCCCTCTATTATATTCATATCATTAATGTTAAATAATTTAGTTACATGTGAATGTGTTGAGGTGAACTTCTTTAGCCAGAAATTTGCTATTTTATCTTTTCCAGGGGCTTTCCAATTGTGAGTAGAATTAATTGCTCGGGTGACTTCATGTTGCAAAATTATCACTTCAGGCATTTGTGGTATCATCTTGTATGTGTCTGTTTCTGCTTGTATCCACCGTGCGTGCCTGTTATGTTGTACTGGGTTTGACCATATGTTGCTCCAGAAGTGTTCCATGTCTTATGTTTGGTGGATTGTCTATTTTAATTTGTGTGTTATCTATCGTCTGATAAAATTTCTTTTGGTTTGTGTTGAATGTTTGGTTTTGTTTCCTTCTATTTTCACTTTTTGTATATCTTCAAAGTCGTTTGGCCAATGCTTGTAATTTCTGCTTCTTTTCATCTAATTGCTCTATTGCTTCTTGTGAGATTTTACCCAACCTTTTTCGTTTTTTTGTCTGATATTTCATTTCTTATAAATTGTGTTAGCTGTCCGATGTCTTTTCTCAGTTTTTCTATTCTGATCTGTAGCCTGTGTTGCCATGCTGGTTTTGTGGGTTTCTTCTGAGTGTTGGTTGGTTCTGATCTCTGCCTAGTGTGTATATTTAGTGTAGTGAGTGCTCCTATATAAACCAGTAGTTTTAACTCTTCCATAATTTTATTTTCATTTATTTTGTTGTGTATGATTGTGTTGATAGTAGTAGTAGTAGTAGTAGTAGTAGTAGTAGTAGTAGTTGTTGTTGTTGTTGTTGTTGTTGTTGTTGTTGTTGTTGTTTCGACTTGTGGGTTATTTGGTGGTCTATGCAAGAATGGTCTAATGTCTGTATTTGTGTCTTTGTATTCTATATATTTCAGCTGAAATTTCTCTTCTATATCTAACACTTATGTCTCTTCGTGTTCTATTTGTGCTTGTTCTGGTGGCTGTCTTAAGATTTCGTTTTCCTCCGATTGTTTAATTGATGTGTGTTGGTCTTTGTTTGTTTGCTCTGGGATGTTTGAGTCCATTACTGCATTTTCTTCTTCTTCTGATTGCACATCATTTAGTTCCAGTATTTGTTGTACTTGTTGTTTGATGTTTTCTAATTCTGACTGGGGTATCCTGTTATTTTTTATTATTACACGGATCTGATCAGCTAGTCGTCGTTCTGTTAAAAATTTTAATTCCGGGTATCTGGTAATAAATGTTGTGTATACTTGTGATCTGTATCCAGTTGTGTTGGTTCCTAGGTTTGTTGCTTGGTAATAACAGAACATGAGGTGTCGATTAACTTCATCTGACCATCTCATCCTCTGTCTGTTTTCCTTCTAGGGTGGTTGCAGGAAGCATATCCTGCAAAACACCTCTATTTGGATTTAAATCATTTTCCAGTTGGCTAGCAGTGTCGTTACCATTGTGGGCGGGCATAGGGTTCAGGCGTCGTCCCCGACCATGATAGCGCTTGTCCGAGGCTTCTTTAGTTCTGTCCTGAACCAAGTAATCACACTAAAGGGGGGTTAGCCCCATTAGTGGTTTGTTCTTTTCGTCGCCTTTTACGACTGGCAGAACATACCGGAGGCCTATTCTTTTCCCGGGCCTCCACGGGGGTTATTATTATTATTATTATTATTATTATTATTATTATTATTATTATTATTATTATTATTATTATTATTATTATTATTGACTTTTTTTTCTCAGACTTAAGTCTGGTTAAAAATGGAACGTGACGCGGACCTCGATCAAGCGTGACTTCCTTGTAACTGTATGGTATATGTTATATTGCATTTAGGAACTTTTGGGTAATTGAACATGTATCAATAATTACAGATTTTTGTAGTTGTATATATATGTTTGGATGTAGCTGTATTGCATTGATGTAATAATTGGGATAATGTCGACTTTATCCTGATGCCACATGTCCTTGACTTCCTCAGCCAGTTGGATGTATTTTTCAATTTTTTTCTCCTGTTTTCTTCTGTATATTTGTTGTGTTGGGTATGGATATTTCAATTAGTTGTGTTAATTTCTTCTTTTTATTGGTGAGTATGATGTCAGGTTTGTTATGTGGTGTTGTTTTATCTGTTATAATCGTTCTGTTCCAGTATAATTTGTATTCATCATTCTCCAGTACATTTTGTGGTGTGTACTTGTATGTGGGAACGTGTTGTTTTATTAGTTTATGTTTTATGGCAAGTTGTTGATGTATTATTTTTGCTACATTGTCATGTCTTCTGGGGTATTCTGTATTTGCTAGTATTGTACATCCGCTTGTGATGTGATCTACTGTTTCTATTTGTTGTTTGCAAAGTCTGCATTTATCTGTTGTGGTATTGGGATCTTTAATAATATGCTTGCTGTAATATCTGGTGTTTATTGTTTGATCCTGTATTGCGATCATGAATCCTTCCGTCTCACTGTATATATTGCCGTTTCTTAGCCATGTGTTGGATGCGTCTTGATCTATGTGTGGCTGTGTTAGATGATACGGGTGCTTGCCGTGTAGTGTTTTCTTTTTCCAATTTACTTTCTTTGTATCTGTTGATGTTATGTGATCTAAAGGGTTGTAGAAGTGGTTATGGAATTGCAATGGTGTAGCTGATGTATTTATATGAGTGATTGCTTTGTGTATTTTGCTAGTTTCTGCTCGTTCTAGAAAGAATTTTCTTAAATTGTCTACCTGTCCATAATGTAGGTTTTTTATATCTATAAATCCCCTTCCACCTTCCTTTCTGCTTAATGTGAATCTTTCTGTTGCTGAATGTATGTGATGTATTCTATATTTGTGGCATTGTGATCGTGTAAGTGTATTGAGTGCTTCTAGGTCTGTGTCACTCCATTTCACTACTCCAAATGAGTAGGTCAATACTGGTATAGCATAAGTATTTATAGCTTTTGTCTTGTTTCTTGCTGTCAATTCTGTTTTCAGTATTTTTGTTAGTCTTTGTCTATATTTTTCTTTTAGTTCTTCTTTAATATTTGTATTATCTATTCCTATTTTTTGTCTGTATCCTAGGTATTTATAGGCATCTGTTTTTTCCATCGCTTCTATGCAGTCGCTGTGGTTATCCAATATGTAATCATCTTGTTTAGTGTGTTTGCCCTTGACTATGCTATTTTTCTTACATTTGTCTGTTCCAAAAGCCATATTTATATCATTGCTGAATACTTCTGTTATCTTTAGTAATTGGTTGAGTTGTTGATTTGTTGCTGCCAGTAGTTTTAGATCATCCATGTATAGCAAATGTGTGATTTTGTGTGGGTATGTTCCAGTAATATTGTATCCATAATTTGTATTATTTAGCATGTTGGATAGTGGGTTCAGAGCAAGACAGAACCAGAAAGGACTTAATGAGTCTCCTTGGTATATTCCACGCTTAATCTGTATTGGCTGTGATGTGATGTTATCTGAATTTGTTTGGATATTAAGTGTGGTTTTCCAGTTTTTCATTACTGTATTTAGAAACTGTATCAATTTAGGATCTACTTTGTGTATTTCCAAAATCTGCAGTAACCATGAGTGGGGTACACTATCAAAGGCTTTTTGGTAATCAATGTATGCGTAGTGTAGGGACCTTTGTTTAGTTTTAGCTTGATATGTCACCTCTGTATCTATTATCAGTTGCTCTTTACATCCTCGTGCTCCTTTGCAGCAGCCTTTTTGTTCTTCATTTATAATTTTGTTCTGTGTTGTATGTGTCATTAATTTCTGTGTGATGACTGAAGTTAATATTTTGTATATTGTTGGTAGGCATGTTATGGGGCGATATTTAGCTGGGTTTGCTGTGTCTGCTTGATCTTTAGGTTTCAGATAGGTTATTCCATGTGCAAGTGTATCAGGGAATGTGTATGGGTCTGCAATGTAACTGTTAAATAGTTTAGTTAGATGTGAATGTGTGAGGTGAACTTCTTTAGCCAGAAATTTGCTATTTTATCTTTTCCAGGGGCTTTCCAATTGTGCGTATAATTAATTGCTCGGGTGACTTCATGTTGCAAAATTATCACTTCAGGCATTTGTGGTATCATCTTGTATATGTCTGTTTCTGCTTGTATCCACCATGCATGCCTGTTATGTTGTACCGGGTTTGACCATATGCTGCTCCAGAAGTGTTCCATGTCTGTTATGTTTGGTGGGTTGTCTATTTTAATGTGTGTGTTATCCATTGTTTGGTAAAATCTCTTTTGGTTTGTGTTGAATGTTTGCTTTTGTTTCCTTCTATTTTCACTTTTTTTGTATCTTCTAAGTCGTTTGGCCAATGCTTGCAATTTCTGCTTTTTTTCATCTAATTGCTCTATCCCTTCTTGTTGTGAGATTTTACACAACCTTATTCGTGTTTTGTCTGATATTTCATTTCTCATAAATTGTGTTAGCTGTCCGATGTCTTTTTTCAGTTTTTCTATTCTGATCTGTAACCTGTGTTGCCATGCTGGTTTTGTGGGTTTCTTCTGTGTGTTGGTTTGTTCTGATCTCTGCCTAGTGTGTATATTTAGTGTCGTGAGTGCTCCTATATAAACCAGTAGTTGTAACTCTTCCATAGCTGTGTTTTCATTTATTTTGTTGTGTATGATTGTGTTGATAGTTTTTATTGTTGTTTCGACTTGTGGGTTATTTGGCGGTCTATGCAAGAATGGTCTAATGTCTGTATTTGTGTCTTTTTATTCTATATATGTCAGCTGAAATTTCTCTTCTATATCTAACACGTATCTCTCTTCGTGTTCTATTTGTGCTTGTTCTGGTGGCTGTCTTAAGATTTCGTTTTCCTCTGATTGTTTAATTGATGCGTGTTGGTCTTTGTTTGTTTGCTCTGGGATGTTTGAGTCCATTACTGTGTTTTCTTCTTCTTCTGATTGCAGATTATTTTGTTCCAGTATTTGTTGTACTTGTTGTTTGATGTTTTCTAATTCTGACTGGGGTATCCTGTTATTTTTTATTATTACACAGATCTGATCAGCTAGTCGTCGTTCTGTTAAAAATTTTAATTCTGGGTATCTGGTAATAAATGTTGTGTATACTTGTGATCTGTATCCAGTTGTGTTGGTTCCTAGGTTTGTTGCTTGGTAATAGCAGAACATGAAGTGTCGACTAACTTCATCTGACCATCTCATCCTCTGTCTTTGTTTTCCTTCTAGGGTGGTTGCAGGAAGCATATCCTGCAAAACACCTCTATTCGGATTTAAATCATTTTCCAGTTGGCTAGCAGTGTCTTTACCATTGTGGGCGGGCATAGGGTTCAAGCGTCGTCCCCGACCATGACGGCGCTTGTCCGAGGCTTCTTCTTCTTCTTCTTCTTCTTCTTCTTATTATTATTATTATTATAATTATTATAATTATTATTTTCACTTGTGCAATTATTCTTAAGATATATACTGTATCACCAATGATTTTACTTGAATTGTGTAACTGAACCACAAAAATCTAATTACACAACTTTCTGATGTGTAGTTTTTGAAAATTTATTACTGTCATGGCAGTAACCGACACAAACATTCAGCAGTGTGATGTCATTTAAAAAATGTGTTAGGGAACCTGGGGTAAAATATGACAACATGACTGTCAAAGGAGATGGGACATATCTTCATGAAGCACTGTGAGATGAAGTTGAGGAAATGGTACATTGTCTGCAGGAATAAAAAAGGAAAGACTTAAGTGAAGGAGGGAGACAGTACGATTTCTCATCTTTATGCGTAACTGGCATTTTTACTTCTACTTTTGGCAGTTTTTATAGGCTGGTATGTTACTGCACAACTGGTCAACAGTATCTAGAAGACCTCCAAGGTATCTTGTTTAACAGTTGCTAAATAAAGGCTTACAGTAATGCACTACATAGACCATGGAGAATCATTTCCTTTTGCAACAACAGTGACTGTCAGAAAACATCCTATCTTTAGTCCTTTATTAACTGGGAAGGGGGGGGGGGGGGGGGGGGGGGGGGGAGAGAACGGATACAAATTGCAAGTCACATACATATATCAAGAACTGCAGTACGTTCAGCTTTTCATGGTTTGAATTCATAGTCATGTAGAATTTTTTTTGAAGCACATCATATTTGCCATTGACCGGGGAAGTTATTTATTTCACAATTGCCATTTCGGTCTTTGGGCCATTTTCAAGTGATACTGCAAAAGATTTTGCTTCAGTAGATGTCAGACTTCAAAATCCTCCCACATGTATATTCATACATCCCCAGATACATGTGGGAAGATTTTAGAAAGTCTGACGGGTGCTGAAGCAAAATCTTCTGCAGTACCACCAGGAAATGGGACAAGGGCCAAAATTGCTGTTGTGAGATAAGTAACTTTTACAGTCAATGGCAAATATGATGTCCTTTAAAAAATGCGATACAGTTTTCTATTAATGAAGTGCTGACAGACTGCAACACAGAAGAACATGCGACAAAGGAAAGAAGTACTAACACAAAAAATAAGTAAGAAATTCTGTATTTGAACAGAATTCAAAGTATACAAAATTAGTTTAATACAGTTGCAACAATTTCTTGCATTATAATTCTTGAGTGAACAGTTCTGACCCACAATGAAGGTTAGATTCAGGCTTATGAATACGTAACAGAGTTATTCAGTTCCAAAATTAATTAGTAGTAGAGTATGTAAATGAAAAAGTTACACATCTGTATGATATGAAAAACGAATGCTCATAGCTCGTTCAGACAAACAGAATCTCATTACATAACACTAGAGTAGTTAATACGTAGTGAAGTCCCATAGTGCTCAGAGCCATCTGAACCATTTTTGAGTTAATGCGTAAGCTGTAATATTCTCATATTAACTGATTCTCCCATCGCTTCTTGGTAGAACACCATAATAAATGAAAAGTTGTGTCTGTTCTACAGGATTAATTTATTTAGTTAACTGATTTTTGGCTTACAAGGCCATCGGACTGACTATCATCAAAGGAGTTACAATACTTGTGATCAACACTGTAGATGATGTTACCTGGACTGAGGCAAAAACACACAGTAAATGTCATCTTTGAGAATGCAGTGGTAATTCAGTTGTAATTTCTTTGATAGATATAGTCATTTACAGTCTAATGACAGCTTTGTAAGTTGAAAACTGGTAAATTAAATTAATCCTTTAGGACATACACAGTATTGTGCTTTCATGTATTCCAATATTCTCAGGCTCACATTTTACAGATGCCAATCAGTCTGTTGGACCACCATCTAAAACTGCAGTGTATCCATCATATCACCAGCACACATGCTGTGAAACTTTAATACTGTGAAGGGATTTGTTAATCTTAAATATTATTTCCAAAAACCACAGTTAAGATAAGAAAAATGTGCAACGAGGGAACGACTGCATTAACATTCATAGCTGCAACTTGTTTCACAATACTAGAGAAGAATCAGCACAAATAACTAGATACTATTGTTTAAGTCAGTCAGAATGTTGCCTAATGATGTGAAACCTGCCAACAATGTATGCTTATGGTTAAGTGAGATTCTGTTCCACTAACACAACTTCAACGAGTCACTTTATTCACTGGCAAATGCAAAGGATATTCTGAGTGGACAAGAGTCTAATATGTTGTTTATAAAATTCTACATAATTGGGACTTGCAAGTTTTTGTATGCTATATTATCTTTACGAAACTCACCATTACACGTGAAGTATAGGCACAGTTGATGGATATAGCTTGAACCATTAGATTGGCCACATGCTCTGGAATATCAGAGAATTTTGGTAAAGTTTTGCTTAATTTTTCACATATATATGTTTGTACCACTGTCATCCTGAAAGAAATGGTAAAAATGTTATCAGAAGTTATATCAACAGAAATTACTTTAGTGAGATTACGAACAGTTTACCTGTTAGTGGTAAGAGTGCCAGTCTTATCAGAGCAAATTGCAGTAGCATTTCCCATAGTTTCACAGGCATCAAGATGCCTAACCAGGTTGTTGTCTTTCATCATTTTCTGAAAAATTTTGCAACACATGAGACTTAACCAAGAAAACACCATGTTCATTACATGAAGAGACATGTTTCTGAAATGAAAATGAGAGAAATATTGAGAAACTGCTTTAATACTGAACCAAGTGCAAGCAAGGATTCAATTTTTCTGTTTTTTTTTTTATAATTTAATTTAGACCACTTTACAAGAAAGCATACTTCTATCCACCTCTATCTTCACTTATACATTTTGTGTGAGCAAATAATTAACAAGTTTGGAATAAATCTACTAACCAGCAGACTATAGAAGTAGAATTTTTGTTCATATCTACTACAATAATGCAAAAAGATAACTTGTTAGTCAGTCGTGTAAAAAGATTTAGAAAAACCAGATATATGGAACAATGAAACAGAATTTTATGTTTCACTCTCAACAAAAATATCCCCATCTAGCATTTCAGCTAAGATTGTCCTGATTCATCACAATGTAATACCTACATGTAACAAACACCCAGAGTACTTTTTACAGATAGCATCTGAAGTAGGCTGATATTTCTGTATCTTTTTCTCATTGTTCCATTAGTCATAGCTGAACACATACCTTATTACACGACTGTCAGTTCTTTAGTAACCATTGTCAAATCTACTGGTGCAATTTTTATGCAACTGACTACAAACATGTATTTCTGCATACCTGATTGTGAACCTCAAATACGTTAGACTTCAGCAGTTCATGGAAAATGCACAGTATAATAGAAATTCAAGCACCCTGCATAGTATAATCATAATGGAGTGTTTCTGTTTAATAAACAAAATTTACTTCCCTTACAACTGAAGGACAGAAAAATGGACTGTAACATACCTTGACAGAGTATGCCAGTGACAGGGTTACAGCAAGTGGAAGCCCTTCAGGTACAGCAACAACCAACACGGTAACACCAATGATCAGATGTCGCACAAGTTCATTAGCATATGATGTCTTCCACGTTTCTTTTTCAAAAACAAATGTTTTAACACAGAACTGCACAACAAGTATTACCACTGTCAAAGCAGCAATACTAGAACCTGTAATTATGACAAAAATTAATGGCATCCTATTTCAATAAAACTGAGTTCACTACAAAACTGAGTTCACTACAAAACAGAAGTCATGTAATGAATATCCACAATTAAATGATAACTTTATTTCTGGGTACTGCCTATATAATTTTTAAAAAATTGTGACTATCATTGCATTTCCAGTAACGACTGCCACTGAACACAATGGAAACACCTATTAGCAGTTACCCGTTTGCCACTGATATTACTGTCCCCATAAGATCAAAAATAGTAGTATGATATCTGAAATTCTTTTCTGGACAGCCATTCACAAAATTGAAACAGATTATAATCTCTACAGTTAAAGGATCCATTACTGTTGTGATGAACCACGCTTACTATTTGTCAGAAGGTATTTGTTGAAAGGCCTACTACTGCCTAGAAGACCCGACATAGTTATCCCATGCAGTAAATCCTGCGTAACTTCCAAATGCTAATCAAATCTCTAGGCTCATCACAGGCATTATGACTGATGTCAATGACAGGCAATAAGCTCCAAACCTAGTCCACAAACATCTCCAGTGTCAAATTCACACATGCCCTAATTCTTGAACTAGTGACATGAACCAGCTGCGAAGAAGCACTCACTCCTTTCCACTCCCCAAATTAATCAATAATAATGGCTTTAACTGCCTTTCCCCATACTCAAAAGTGTGCATCATCATTCTGAAATTCTTCCCACATCTCCCGAACTTTTACTGCCAACCATCCATTAATGAAGCATCATTACATCAAGCCTACAGATAACCCGTTACTACGCAAGTCAAATCCCTCCGAAAAACTAGGTGGGAGACATGCCCCACGCACTCATCCCACACATATTCTATCTCATCACAGGCATATCCTATCCCATTGCACACAGGGTCACCTGTGTTAGCACTCATGTCACACCAGCTTGTTTCAGCTCATGTGAATGCCCACAGGCAGCTGGGCTGACACAGAGAGCAGGCTTGTAGGCGAGGTCAAGTGGATGTGCATGCACGGAACATGTACAATAGGGCTGCTTGGCACATAGCCTTCCCTGCCTGCACCTACCCGTGAATACAACAAGGAGCAGGCAAGGTAGTTTGGAACATTCCAGTTCCACTAGCAATCGGAGTGAGGAAAAAACAACTGTCTATAATCCTCTGTATGAGGCCTAATTTCTCTTATCTTATCCTTATGTAAAATGTATGTTGGCAGCAGTAGAACCCTTCTACAGCATGCCTGACATGCCAGTTCTCTAAATTTTGTCAATAGTGTTCCTCAAAAACAAAGTACGCTTCCTGCCAGAAATTCCCATTTGAGTTCCCAAAGCATCTCTGTAACACTTGCATGTTGTTCACTACCAGTAACAAATCTAGTTGCCTGCCCCTGAACTGTTTTGACATATTCCTTTAATCTGACCTGGTGCAGATCCCAAACACAGCAGTAGTATTCAAGAATAGGCTGTACTAGTGTCTTTCATGCTGTCCCCTTCACAGATGAACCAAATTTTACTAAAATTCTCCCAAGTCAAGCATTCCCCTTCCCTAACACAAACCTCAAATGCTCATTCCATTTCATATTGCTTTGCAAATGTTACCCCATGATATCAGATGCCATAACTATGTCAAGCAGGACACTACGATGCTGTATTTGAATGTTACGGGTTTGCGTTTCCTACCCATCCACATTAACTTACATTATTCTAAATTTAGAGCTAGCTGCCATTCATGACATCAACTACAAATTTTGTCCAGGTCACCTTGTATCCTCGTGGAGTTCTTTTAGATAAGCTAAATCATTATGGTTTGAATGGGGCAGTGCACAAATGGTTTAATTCATACTTAACTGGAAGAATGCAGAAAGTTGAAATAAGTGGTTCATGTAATGTTAAAACAACAGCTGATTCCTCAAACTGGGGGGCTATCAAGTACGGGGTCCCACAGGGTTCGGTCTTAGGTCCTTTACTGTTCTTGATATATATTAATGACTTGCCATTCCACATTGATGAAGATGCAAAGTTAGTTCTTTTTGCTGATGATGCACGTATAGTAATAACATCCAAAAACCAAGAACTAAGTGATGTAATTGTAAATGATGTTTTTCACAAAATTAAGTGGTTCTCAGCAAACGGACTCTCTCTAAATTTTGATAAAACACAGTATATACAGTTCCGTACAGTAAATGGCACAACTCCAGTAATAAATATAGACTTTGAACAGAAGTCTGTAGCTAAGGTAGAAATTTCAAATTTTTTACGTGTGTCCATTGATAAGAGTTCAGCTACATATACTATTACGGTTATTGCAAATTTTGGTGATAAGAATCTCAGTAAATTAGCTTACTATGCCTACTTTCATTCACTGCTTTCGTATGGCATCATATTCTGGGGTAATTCATCGTTGAGTAGAAAAGTATTCATTGCTCAAAAACATGTAATCAGAATAATTGCTGGAGCCCACTCACGGTCATCTGGCAGACATCTATTTAAGGATCTAGGGATCCTCACAGTAACCTCACAGTATATATATTCATTTATGAAATTTGTTGTTAATAATCCAACCCAGTTCGAAAGTAATAGTGTGCATAGCTATAACACCAGGAGAAAGGATGATCTTCACTATGCAGGGTTAAATCTGACTTTGGCACAGAAAGGGGTAAATTATGCTACCACAAAAGTCTTTGGTCACCTACCAAACAGCATCAAAGGCCTGACAGATAGCCAACTAACATTTAAAAATAAATTAAAAGAATTTCTAGATGACAACTCCTTCTACTCATTGGCTGAATTTTTAGATATAAATTAAGGGGGAGGGAAAAAAAACAACAACTTAAACATTAGTGTCATGCAATATTTTGTGTAATGTAATATCTTGTTAGGACATCTTTTATTAACCTGACACATCCCACATCATTACGAAGTGTCATATTCATGATCTATGGAACAAGTATTAATCTAATCTCTAATCTGATCTGATCAACTTCAACACCTTCACAGCATCATTAGCAAACAACTGCAGATTGCTGCCCATTCTGTCCGCCAAATCATTTATGTATGTAGAACGTAACAGCAGTCATATCACACTTCCCTGAGGCACTCCTGACGATACCCTTGTCTCTGCTGAACACTTGCTGTCAAGGACAATATACTAGGTTCTGTTACTTAAAAAGTTTGAACCACTCACACTTCTGGGAACCCATTTCACATGCTCATACTTCCATTAACAGTCTGCAGCGGGGCAGAACGTCAAACGCTTTTTGGGTATCTCTCACTATGGAATTTGCCTGTTGCCCTTCATCAATAGTTTGCAGTATATCACGTGAGAGATGGACAAGGAGAGTTTCACAGGAGTGATTCTTACTATAACAGCCGATTCACGGAGCCTTTTGGTCTCTAGGAAATTTATGATATTCTAACCCAGAATATGGTCTAGAATTCTGCAGCTAACTGATGTTACGCATATTGGTCTGTAATTTTGTGGGTCCTTTCTTTTACCTTTCTTATATACAGCAGTCCTTCACACTTTTTTCCAGTCACTTGGGACTTTACATCGGATGACAGATTAATGATAAATGCAAGCTTAGCATGGGGACAATGCCATAGTGTACTCTTTATAAAACTGAATTTGGATTCCACCCAGACCTAGCAACTTATTTGCTTTCAAATCTTTTAGTTGTACTGTGTGCGATTGTGAAACTACGGTAGGCTTGCACGATTCTCCTGTGTGAAATATTTCTTAAACACATAACTTCTGCTTTCATTTTGCTATCTTCTAATGCCACAGCAAACTGGTCAACAAGCGACTGGCTGGAAGCCTTAGAATCGCTTGGCGATTTTACACAGCACCAAAATTTTCTTAGGTTCTTTGCCAGATATTTTGCTACAGTATGACGGTGGTGGCGGTATGCTTTGCGTGTAAATCTTTTCACGGACACACAAATCTCTACTAATCTTTGGTAATCATTTGTGATTCTCTTTTGAACTGAGTCTGCAATTGCCTTTAATTTCCTCAGCATTTTCTGAATTTTCTAGTTAAGCCATGCTGAGTCTTTTCTGTCCTTAACCCACTTACTGGGCATATCTGTCCAGAACATGATTTAAACTTGGCCCACACTCCACTGTGTCCATCGTACTGGAATTAAATGATGTCAATTCTTTATCTAAGTAAGATGATGATAACTGCTTATCTGCTACTTCTAGCAGAAACTCCCTTTGGTCTCCATGACCAATTTATCAACACTCTTAACCATTGTCATCATGGTGACATCATCATCACTAATCCTTGTCTATACTGACACCAACAGTAAGGTCTTGCCCATTGTAGCTACAGGGTTTAAAATATTTCTACAGAATGTGGGCTATGGAACTGGCTGCTCAAGACAGTTTAAAGAAAACCATGTTCAAAATTACTTTGCAGGGCTATCTGTCTGCAACCCCTGAAGTGAATCCATAGATGTCCCATTTGATATCCTTGGTAGGTGTTGCCTCCATTTAGTATTGGATGATGTGGGTATTTATGTGCTACTGACCACAGATGTTCTGTAAGTAACTCTACAACTGTCACAGTGGAACCCTGTGATGAGTAAAAACATCCAAGAAGTAACCTTATTTCACGTAGGCCTGTTATGTGTGTCTAAGTAACTTGACTGTCACACATTTGACCTCAATAGAGACATTTTTTGTCAATTGAAATAAACACACTCCATCCTATGGTGCCTAATCTGTCTTTCTAATATGTGTGAGAGTCAGTAAATATTTCAGTTTTCTACTTCAGCTTTCAGCTATGTCTCGGTCCCAAGAATAATTTGTGCACATGAACTTTCACAGAATGCATTAAATGCGGGAACTTTGTTATGAATACTCTGACAATTTACTAATAAAATTTTGACAGTCAAATTGTCTTGACTCTGAACACACACTGACTGCACTACCTACATATCGAATAGCGAGTGTTCATCAGAGTATCTCAAACTAATGGCTAGCCTATGAAACACCTATGTGCAATCCACAAGTAATCTGCTATCCAAGTAGCTGCTCCATTTGTGTAGTGCATCCACAGCCTATCAAGCTGAGCCATAATGCAGTCTAGAAATCTGCAGCCAAGACCACCTCAGGGTCAATGAAGCCTTGGTTGAGACCCTCCACCTGACACCAAACCAAAGGACCCCAATCAACTGAGAACAATGACAAATTGGAGCACTGCCTTCATCTCTCACGTGCAAGGCCAGCAGGTTTTACTACCTCTGCAAGCCACCTGTATGTGGCACACATGCAACACGCGTCATCTGTGCTGAAACGAGCCATAATTCGCAGATATCTGTGCCCTGTGTGCTCAATAGCCACAGGCAGAGCCGCCTCTGTGCGTCTCTTACTTGTGACACAGGTCTCCAGACTAAATGTCATGACTGGCATGATATACGTTTTCTACATGGTTTGTTTAGCTCTTAAAGGGACTCCTTTGTCCCAGTTTAAGTTTCATACTTAGTAGAAGACTCTGGGTCTTTGTGATAATCTGTTCAGAGCTTGTAGTCTGGCACTTCTATCACTTGACATGACACTACGAAGATTACTGAAACCACTTCTCCTTCCAGAATCATCCTACAAGGTGAGCGTGCCATATTCACATTTATTGCCACTGTATTGTTCTTACAGTCAGCTTTAATTCCTTAAAGTTCTTATTCCAACCACCTCTGAACTCCATTTCCATTTCTCCCCAAATGGCAGTGTCATCAACAAAAGCAAAAGCCTCAAGACCTTCATTTCCTACTTCCTTGATTTCTTTCCTGTTTGTGTCCATATCCATGATGATTTTGCAGTCATACACAGCAAACAAATCATCACAGCTAGCTATATGTGCTTTAAAAACAGTGCCATGGCGCACAATTTCAACTTTTTCCTTTATAGCCACAGAAACAGAAGTGTTTGCTGTACGTATCTATTAAGCTCTTCACTGACATATCTCAACATCTTGAACAGTTAGCAATTCAATAATTTGGAGGAAAGTTCTGAGAATTTATTTAGAATTGCATACTTAAGAAATAGATGAATTTTTAACAAAGACAAAGGAAGTGGCGTGACTTGAAATGTGTGAATTACTGTACTTATACAGTCTAAGTATTATGTAGCAATGGCCCTTAGCGTAATGCTCATTTTAGTTCCGTGACAGTTAGCATTTATATAATCTCACACACAAATTACTATTTTGTGTGTGTAAATGAGTACTGTAATGATGCATTTAATGAATCTGATGCCTGCACAATAATAAAAATTTCTTAGACTGTTCAGTTCATCATTTGTAACATGCAACAAAAAATTCACATGTGAATCCAAGTAAAATAATTTTGAATATTAAAACATAAGATAAAAGAATTTATGAAGTAAACTATGAAATAGCCAAACCTGCATATCCTATTTGTATTGCAAGTTTTGTCAACTTGGCTTGAAGTACAGATTTCTCTTTCTTGTGAGATTCCGGCGGTGGGGCCTGTGCGTGATTCTCTGAAGGTGGAGGAACATCCGCACTGTGTTTGTTGGCTGTTCTGTCTGTAATTTGTGCAGCTGGGACACTCACATGGCTGTTTCCTGTAACAGGTGCTGCCTCAGGCTCTTCAGCAGCTCCTGTAAGCCAACAAATGTAATATTATACCACCACAATATATTACATAATTGTTTTTTTATATTATAAAATTTCTTACATTGAAAGGCACAAAATCGCCTCATCATCAAGGTATTTCATTAGGTTTATAGAAACATTTTAATTCTCAAGGGTGAACTGTGGTATTGCTTGTTATCAGTAAGTTAACATACTTAACAGAAGAAACAGTGCCTTTCACGAGAAATTTTCTTTAAAGTAAAGAATTTTAAGAGTTTCACATCTGAACTATAATGGTAAATATGGTTCTAGTCCCCAAAATTAACATATAATCCAAGTTAAGTCCCTGCTGATTATACGATAGCTACAGTTCTCTTCATAGTAGCTGGAAGTTCCATTTTTTTTTTACACGACATGTTTCACTACAATTCGTCTTTCTCCAAGTCTCTAGCAGCTGCATGGAATTCACATACTAGATGTCTATTACCCTGAAAATATACGTTAATACACCACTAACACAAGGTAAATGACAATTGCCATACTGTGTCCTAACACATGTTGAGCCTCCAGTGCAAGCATTCATTCATATTGTTCTCCAAATTGATAAATGAAGTATATCAAAAAAAGAGCACCAATTGGTTTATGTAAAACCAAGTGTCTTAACTACTTAGTTAAGAGATTTTGAATGGTACTACTAAATCCTTCCTTATTGTTTTAGTTGAAATTATAACCCCACTCCCACAGACTACATTACTGTTAAAACTAAATTTTCATGTCCCTTTGTGTATGAAGTCTGCCACGTGCCACCATTTCTACTCCTTAACCCCTCTGTAAAAGGGACTAACAGAACTGGAAGTAACATTTAAAAAACTGCCACAGTGAGCCACAAGGAGTTGAAAGGGACCAGTGTATAATGAGGAGTTTTTCTCCAAAGAGATGGAACAGACAAAAGTGGTGCCCACTTTCACAGTCTTTAGGTCATCATTCCTATTTAGATTCACTGTAGAGAGATTTTTATCACTGCTGATGAAGCAGGAGACAATGATAGAACTCTCACTTCTTTCAGGAGGTAATTTTTGATGCTCACATTAGATCAAATCCTTTCATAACTAACTTAATAGCACCGTGTCCCATGGAAAAATGCCAACAAAACCAATACGGCGCTGTGCAGACCAACTGAAGAGTCTTATTTCCAAAGCACTTTCCCCCATTTTCTATTGGAAATTAAACAATACTATGGCTAAATAAGTGCACTAGAGGAAGTTCTAAGAATTACTTACTGTTAAAAGTATGAAGAACATACTGCTTGAAAAATAAATGGAAATTGTAACTATCTTTTCCTATGAAAATTCATGGATTGTTTCCATTTCACAACAAAGAAAGGGTGTGTCCAGATGCTTGGGCTGAAAGTGTGAATTACTCTCAAATTTGGACACAACAGTTACCATTGGTTCAATGAAATCACAACATGGGCACAGTAAAAATTTATTCTAAGGTGTTTTCTGCAACTGCAGCAACTACTTTACTCTGAAGCAAGGTCCATTTAAAGCAGAATTCATTCCTTGATGTAAAATAGCTTTCGGGTGCCCTCCAGTCTAATCTTTGCAATATCCTGATATGTTATGCCCTCATCTATCTCACTTCCATATTGTTTGTAATCAAACTACACTCTTTCAATGAGTTCTTCAATAGCTTCCTATATTAATCTCTTCATTATAAACACTAAAATAATTGAAAGGTTGTGATACTACTAAATATGTTATTTATTTGATGACAGCAGAACGTTTTTCACTTTAGTGTGTTTACATCTTAAAATATTAGCAGTTTCTCAGGTAATTTTATCTCCCTGCCATTTCACTGTTAACTTTGAGATGTTGCTGCTATTTTGTCACTTTCTTGAGCCAGAGTTGTCGTCTTTCCATAAAGTACTTATTAGATTTCCATTACCATTCCAATTTTTTAAATAAATTTAATACTGGTTATGAAATTAATATTACTTGCACAGCTGGTGCTTTTGTCAGTATCTTCATATCAGTAAATTGACTTGTTAACTGCAAATCTTTCAGTCATTACTTTTCTTTTCTGAACAGCTGGCAAAACATTATATATGACATCACAATAGAAAGATTGAAGGTGAAGCAACAGTTACTTGAAGAAGCGAACAGATACAACTTCAAGTCATTCAGTCAAAGCAATGCCACAGAAATGTAATGAATCCAACATACCAAGATTGGCTGAAACATTTAAGTGTGTAATGCACATTCAGTGTCTAGAAACTAAGTAATACTGCACAAACATGACATGCATATACTCAGATCCAAAATGCTTGAAGTGCAGGATACTGATGCCAGCAGTTACTTATTTTCAACACTAATAAGCTATTGTAAAACAGCATAATTGATTTCAAGTGCTGTGAGCCTATAACTTATCTACTGTAGCAACTATCACTGACAGTGCTATATGAGTACCATCCACACTTCTGTCGTCATTTAGTATGAAACTGTACTTATTTCATGATAATTTATGGAGAGGAGGAGGAGGAGGAGGAGGAGGAGGAGGAGGAGGAGTAAATGGTGGGGCAGAGGATATGTATAGTGCAGTTATTTTCTTTTCAAAGGATGTACCCCCTTCATTGACTAAGTCGTATGAATCTGACCGCTCTCTCATCCGAGTCCAGTCTCTTAACGCTTGCACTACCTCACTCATTACTATATTTTTTTCTTCCTCTGTTTAATAGAAAACAGATCCCTCAGTCAATCAATAGTTTTATCCTTCATCTATTTTCAGTTACATCTAGATGTTGAAAGGCAAATTTGTCAGTAGAATGCCAAGGAAATGAATTTCATCAAACTATGTCACTTACAATCTTGTCCACTACACTCTTGGAGATTGTTCTCCTCATATGTGACCCTCTGTAACATGAGTTATGAAGAAAGAGGGCAGAGACAGGAAGAGTAGATATGCTTCTTGTCACAGTTTTAGTTGTCATTCCAAATGTGTCGTTGAAAAGCTTCGCACACTTAAGGCACGCCCACACAATGCCTCTATCCTCATGCGCTAAGACCGACGCCCGGCAATGAAAGTGCATGCACAAAAATTAGTGGGAAGAACATATGAACGCATGCTGGAAACTAGTGGCATATGTATAAGTTCGAGCTACTTATTTCACTTTTCAAGACAAAGAATTTCAGTGATCAGTCCTTAAGCTGAGAAATACGTGAGGGGGCATTCTTTGTCATTCTGTAAAGACTGACTTTCAATACATTATTTGTATTTGTGTTTGTATTTTATAAAGTAAAATGTTGTTTCCAGAACTTCAGGCAATACAAAATAAACACAGATTACCATCCTCATAGTTGAAAAATTCGGTAATGCCATGGACCCTGAAAAGGAGGTTACGCTTTCCAATTTAGTATTCTTTTTTGCAAGATGAATAGCCCTTATTCCTGTTACTTCACTGAGGAACTCCACCATGCCATCTTTTCTTTTGTTCAGGTACCAGACTTCTCAATCATTGGCCTATTCAGTCACCATAACATGAATATTTGTCTACGGTTTCAATATGTGCTTTGATAAATTTGTAGGCTACTGCTTTTTTGCTTTCGAACTTCAAATGTACCTTATTCTTTACATCGATATGGTAAGAGACTTCTTATCTAATACTTGATTGCTATGAAATGAGTTTTTATTCAAGTAACCTTAATAGTGCCATTCCGTATGACTTCTCTTTCCCTATAATCCATCTATACATTTCAGCATGTTTTCTCTGCAGTCACCAGGCATTAATGTACGGATATCATTTTGAAGCATAACCTAACACACTACACAATGAAAGACATGAGCCCCACCTGTCTGTCTGCTAAACAGCATAAGGGATTCCCACTGATACCAGGAAGCAACACATGGCCTCCATTTCAAGAAAATTACACATTCTCGAATGATCAAGCGTAGTTGCGCTGTTGAAAATTTAAGTGCATGTGCAAAGTTGAACAGAAAAAATGGCATTGTGTGGACGCACCTTTACATATCGAAGATCAGACATTCCAATACTTGTCAACAAACATCGTTTCTGGATAGATGGGAACATAATCATCACTCAAATAATTAGACCAATTGTGACTTGCACAGAAGCATACTGATAGTCTTTCTTCCAACAATACTTGAGTAAACAGAATAGAAAACTGGGGAGGAGGTCGAAATGACGCTCTTACACTACTATAGCATCTGACACACAACATATCGGTACATGCAGATGGAAATGAGCACTTCTCAACTTGGAGAATGGAATTGTCCCATGAACAGGGATTATTGCGTGCTCTTTCTCCATGATTTCATATTTCACCTGCAGTAAATGAATGATTTTTGTTCTTTTGTTTAACTTGGTTCAAATATATTACAACGTGTGACTAAGTCATCCCTGGGCCTTCATCGGAGCTACCTACAATGACTGCCTTATCATCACAATCCTGACAGATATTGAGAGACACCCAGTTTACAAATAATGGCTTCTTACATCTTTTAGCTACTCTGCCTGTTGAATACAAAACTTACTACTTCAGTACTGATGAGATTTTCTCTCTGCAGCAGAGTGTGCACTGGTATGAAACCACCTGGCAAATTAAAACTGTGTGTTGGATTGAGACTCTGCGCACACTCTGCTGCAGAGCGAAAATCTCACTATGGAAACATCTCCCAGGCTGTGGCTAAGGCATGTCTCCACATTATCCTTTCTTCCAGGAGTGCTAGTTCTGCAAGGTTCGCAGGAGAGCTTTAGTGAAGTTTGGAAAGTAGGAGATGAGGTACTGGCGGAAGGAAAGCTGTGAGGAAAGGGCGTGAGTCATGCTTGGGTAGCTCAGATCGTAGAGCACTTGCCCGCAAAAGGCAAAGGTCCCAAGTGTGAGTCTCAGTCCGGCACACAGTTTTAATCTGCCAGGAAGTTTTACTTCAGTACTGTCCTCACTCAGCAGCTATTTGAAGTGTTCTTTACTCTTGCACTCTCTCCTTTTGCACTTTAAAAGAAATATTTTAGTGTAAATTAAGTCCAAGTGGGTCAGAAGTGCTAAGTACTTAGGAGTAAATATTTTGATTTGTTTCTCCACTCATCTCAGAAGTCAGCCATGAGGACTAATAACCTGAATGCTGCAAGTGTAACTGTGTTTTGAAACCTTATAATTACATCCATAACTTTCACAGACACAGTTTGCTAAATAACTAATCTTCATTCTGATCAACTACATTTAATGTATTAAAAAGAAACATGCCTCACTGGTTTAAACATACTACTCTGTAGCATTAAGTAATAGGTCAGATACTTTTGAAATCCTTTCAGTATTTCAGTAAACATACATCTTTAATTCCTCACAAAAGTGTTATGTATGTAAGTTGCTTTTATGACAATTGAATGATAGGTATGGGAACAATCAGTTTAATTTCCAAACACCATCAGCAGTGCGGTTACATCCAGTATGAACTACATAACACAGTAAAACTCAGGTGTGCAGCAATATTACATGCAATGCACCATAGTTTTTATCCATATAATATATTCTTTTCTTGCCTCATTGGTGATGAAACTCATTGTTGTTGTCATTTTTTTGAACAAGTTAAAATACGCTGGATTATACAAGGAAAATTAATCGGGACACCAAAACTGGAAACATCCTGCAAACTAAGCTGCAGAGTTACATGAATATGGTTTTAGAAAACCTTGAGGCATATTAGTACTTCAGATGGCAAATGCACTTTCACTCTCACTAGAAAACTGATAGTTGTGAAGTTCAATCCAAGGACTATTTTGATGCAGCTATCCATCCAAGTCTATCCTGTGCAAGTCTCTTCACCTCTACATGACCAATGCAGTCTCCATCCATTTGAATCTGCTTACTGCTATCAACACTTGGTATCCTGTTTCAACTTTTACCTCCCATCCCTCCCCCATCCACATACGCACATCCCTCAATTACCTAACTGGCAATTTCTTGAGACCTCAAGGAATGTCCTATCAACTTATGCTGTCTTTCAATAAAGTTGTGTAAATTTCATTTCATCAATTTGAATCTGTACCACCTCGTCAGTTACGTCATTCACCCCCCTTATCTTCCGCATTCGCACGTAGCACTACATTTTGAAAGCTTTTATTCTCTACTTGTCTCAAACACTGATTATCCGTGTTTCACTTCAGACACCTGGTAGCTGAACTATTTGTTTATGCACTTCAACATATCTTTGATATCAGTATTATAATTATATTATATATATTTTATATATATTATATATTATTATTATATATTATAATTATGAAAGGAACTACTTTAGTAAGGCAATGGGTTGCCAAATAATATAAATCTCCTGCTGAAAGCAACAGCGAGAATGAGTAAGCCAGTAAACAATAAGAATTGCTGTCTGATCAAAACTATTATACTGTCATAAATTTTACGTTGTGTTCCGAACGTAACTAGGCATCATAAATCTGAACCAGACAAAAAATTCTGAAAATACCACACCTACATCTGTTCATTCTGATGCTGGATTTGAATTAGACTGTTGTACCACAAAAATGCTTCCTAACGGACAAAGCAGATGTTCCTCTGCTTTATAGTAAACACAATGAATTAAAAAACCCAATATTTTGGTAGTCCCCTTTGGGTCAATGCGTTTTATCCAGCTTTTCCTCCAAGTAGATTCCAACCACGAAATTCAATTCTGGAAGGTCTTGAACATTCCCTTCCATTGGTGTCATAACCTCTTCAACACAGAGAAAGATTTGCGGTCATAGATTACTTTGTATCTGGGAGTAGTAGATAGTCTCAGGGTGGCACGTGATGGTAATAGGAGGGGGGGGGGTAATAAATCTTATGTAACATCCTTCAGTTTTCTCACTGTTTATGCACGTTTTAGGGCCAGTCTATCATCCTGTATAAGGATTACTGCTTTCTTTTGAATTCTAAGCATTCATTTGTTTTGTTCAGTTAGACATTAATACTTTAATATTATTTGTTAGTTACTGATTTAATCACTGGAAGATGATCAATCCCTTTTGCATAATTGAAAATACTGTCCATAATAGGCTTTGCTTTATTTGGCACTGTTCACGTGTCCATCCACCACTTCAATTTTATTTCTGGTGGGAGGCGATTGAGTCGTATCTTATCCTTAGTAACCAATTTATACTTTACATAAATTGGATTCTTTTCCATTAAGTCTGAACAAGGTTGACAATTTTTATTCGCAATTGTGTTTGTCAGCATTTAAAAAAGGTGACAAGTTTCGCACAAACGTTTCTCATAATTATTTAGCATTACGTGTACCATACCACCTCCTGAAACATTTACAGTGTCAGCTATTTCATGCAATTTTCACCTCCAGTCACTGAGTGCTATGTTGTGCACTACCACAAAGTTTTCATCTCTTGCAGTTTTGTGATTTGTGTGATGTGGATCAACTTCAGGGGAAATATAGAACATTTGATTTCAGACATCCATTTATTAACAGCTGAAAACTGAGGAGCAAACTCCTTAATCTTTATGATCTTTGGAAAAGATTTCACTGCCATACTTCACAAAACCAAGAATTTCATGATATGTTTTTTTCCAGTTAAAAGAAACATATGAAGTAATACTACTTTAAGAAAGCACAGTTACAAACTCAATAAAATTCGACTGACATCAACTCCATCTTTATTTCTGGTCAAGAGGGAAAAAGGAGAGAAGAGGAACTTTGGTGCGACTACAGTGCATTAGTAGGGCACCTGGTTCCAACAGCATGCCAGAAACGGGTTCAGATTAGACACTTATACTTTTCTGCATTGCCTTCATGGAGACTTCTTTTAATTATTTTTAGATATTTTCCATTTACATGGGTTCTAAGTACTCTCCTTGAAGTGCTACATACTGCTGCATTTGTCCAAATCACTTAATGGTGAATTTATGGAAGTTTTTGGAAAATCCTTTGATACACACATCATTATATAGATCTTTTATTTCTGCAGACTCATATTTATTAACACACATGGTTTCTTTTCCTACAGTTAATTAGAAGAAATTGCACTTCTCACATTACAGGGTGAATGATTAAGTACCTGGATCTCAGGCTCTGAAGGCAGAGACTTCGTGATTATTTTTACTGGAAAGTGAGCTGGCGGGTTGCCATGATAGATTAAGATCCCACTCAAATCTTATCTGGGATCTCTCTCGATGTGTGTGTTCTGTGTAGCAGTAAACTACAGAATATTCAGCTGACGTTACTGTTTTGCTTTGTCTCACAACAGTAGTAATGATGTGCCCACTATTCTTCTCCCTGGAACTCACTAGCTTTGATTTCACTGACAAATTAGTAAACTTATGCTCCATCACTAAACTATGCTTTTGAGGGCATGAAATCAATTTTTTCCTAGTTTCTTATGACAGGAATCTGTAATTTTTTTACTTGAGAGTTGGAAGGTGGAGTACATAATTACTCAAAATACTTTTTTAACTCTAGGATTTCATGCTGGTTCTTACAACCCACAGCTGATCAAATATGAATAATGAACTTAATTTGTTGTTAGATGCAACAGGGATCCATTTTCTTCAGTAATTTCCATTACTTGCAGTCCAGACTATCACCTACAAAATAGTTGTTCTCATATCTAAAGTTACCACCACAACTAATGCCTACTTTAGAAATATGATACCCAATAGTTCCAGCACACACACTGTACATTGACTTAAATCAAGTGCACAAATTAAGATAATGACAAGAAACCAGAATTATTCTAACCTCCACACAGCTAAGTGAGAGTGCTCAATTACCCGCCCAAGAGCAGCAGTTGGATGGGTGGGCAAACAGCTGATGCTGGCGCAGCCAGCCTTTAGCACACGTGACTGTACTGCCTTGGCCTCGCACTCACAGGCAGGGTTGACCAAGCCATTTGCTCATGCACAGAACATGTGTAATACGGCTACCTGGCAGATAGGCTGTACTAGTTGTGCCTGCCCACGGGCGAGTTGATAGGCACTTAATAGGGCCTGTGCCCCATGGGGGCAGAGTTCAAAGAGCCTACTCTATCACTTACACACACACACACACACACACACACACACACACACACACAGGCATTTGTTATGGGATTCACAATGTTGTCTTCAATAATTATAACACGGAACCAAGTTTCTTAATTTTGGAACCTAGGTTTTCAACAGAGTTTGTGATTTTTGTCAGATGGGTAGAGACCGAATACATTCCTTACGAAAAATGAAGTAACACCAAGTGGCAATGGTGGGAAATGCTGGAAACAATTTGCAAACTGGTAAATTGTTAAGTGATTACACCTATGAAGTAAAAGGCAATGTGTGCTCTGCTCATGTGTCCTGATGCAATTATCCTCTACACAACTGTAAAGTTGGTTCAGAGTTAGATGTAGTAATGATGGATGAGATGATCACGAATCATTGTATGCATTGTCTACAGCAGAATAATAACACAAAAGAATGGCTCATATCACTTAGAAGAAATGGTGGCACAGATGGTTCTAAGAGTACTTAAGACATATGCCCAATAATAAATAAAGAAATAACTAGCTATTTTTTACAACAAAGTTAGCTACCCTATTTTCTTTCGTGTGTATTTTCTATTTGAGACACTCCCGAAGTCATATTTATTAATGAATGTTTCACAAGAATTTTATAAGATTTTAATAAGTAGCGATTAAATTAAATCCCTACATACATATTCCAATGGACATCTCCTGTATGGCTGTTAATGACTCAAATCAGGGATTTCAGAAATTCTTAAATCACTTAAAATGAAGGCTTCCAATTTAATGACATGAAGTCTACTTTGCTATGTGAACGCACATAACAAATACCACAGCTGCTGGTGTTTTTAACTTTCCCTAAACCTTTGAATAGGCGTGGGGGAGGTGGGGAGGGGTTTGGGAGGTTTACACAGACAGTAGTTTCAATATGACACTGAATGAAGGCAGCCAGGTATTTTGAAAATTTTGAAGTTCGAAGTAATGCTTGTGCCTGAACATCAAATTTATACAAGGTTTCCCCATCTGCAAAAAAGGTGCAGGGAGGGAGAGAGAAGGCCATTTATTAGTCACCAGGTAACACTCCATCGCAAATGGGCAAAAATGTGTGTCACGAATCATAGTGGAAGAGGTGGTTACCAACAGAATTAGCCAGTGATATCAGTGATTTAGTTTCTTTAAGTGGACTGTGTACCTACCCCAGCTACCCATGCTGTATACGCTGTAAATCTAAAATTCAACTTAGAGTTAAAAAAGTGCAAAATAAGTAAAACTACTGCTGTTTCAAGTGGAAAAGCATGCAAGAAGCTAAGCCTGATTAAGATGCCTCGGAAAGACTAAAATAAGTAGCAAAAAATCCTCGATACGGATTTTCTAGTTTACTAGAAGATAGCAATTGTGTTTACACGACTTATCAGTTCTGTTTTCAACAGTTCATGTAGCCTAACAACAAGCTGCGTCATTAACTGTGCAACCTGACTAATTTCTATTGCAACATAGAAAATAATTTTACCACCCGACTTCTCAAGGTTTACAACTAGCAATGGAATCTTTAACTGAATTTATAATACATTAAGTGGGTATCATTTATTTCTTTGGAGCTTAAATTAATGTTTAAAGCACAGCAAAACATGATTTATTAGATGTTATTTGCAATATTAATGCAGTTTGCCAGTAGTTATACTTATGCATGTTGTAAGTTTACAGGCCTCATACTATGTTAAAAATTTATTTTGGTATTTATGAAGAAATTTTTAAGAAATAAATGAGAAGTTTTTTCACCTGTCAAGCTCTTCTTCTTCCGCTGTTTCTTAGCTTCTGAAGAGGGAATCATGCAAAAGGAAATTCATTAGTATTAAAAACACAAAATAAAATCCAAATATCCAGTTACAAAAGGCTCCATACTGGATGGGAATAGTGTGAACTTTGTGCTTTGTTATCAGCTTCCAACTGTAACATAGGAAGGCAAGAAACTATAAATAAAAAATTTCTGTTCTAGGGCTGAAAACCTTTTTTCACATTGCACGTATGAAATGTCGATTTCTAATAATAGTGCTGATTTAAAAATTTATCACAGATCAATCATTTTACATCCAGTATGGACATTTTTCTAAATTTCCAAATAGAAAGTAACTATCTAAAAAATAAAAGTGCTGCTAACAAGACATTTTTAAATGCCCTTCTCAAAACTATTTTTGAAAGACTGTCTGAAAATCTCTTCTGGAATGTCTGTATTGGGGTACTTAGGAGCTGTCTTGTAAGCTTCTCTCACACAAACACCACACAATTTATCAAATTTTACAGTAATTCAATTTACTTGTGTACACACTTAAGACACTAGAAACATGGCATGAAACGCACCCTACACAAATGTTTTAAAAACAAAACAGGTGTTAACATTTAACCATGCTTCTAAACTCCCACATTAAAAAAGGCATTACATGCATGATCACAGCAAAACAACACTGACAATAATTAAAACTGCAATAGTCACACCATCACACCTTTCTTCTTCTTCTTTATTTCTGCCTCCTGTTGGTCAACAGCAGCTCCCAGAAGGGTGAAAATTATACCAGCTTGGGAGTTTACACCAACTGCAGTTACCAACATCTTGCCACTGCCTTCCATTACATGAGTTCCTGGAAAGAATGGAGCATTGTTATCTTTGAGGTACCGACTAATACTTACCAACAGGAGTACAGAACAGCATAAGTTGCACACCAAGCTCTTTATACCATACATAAAACACTACTTATATTCTTCAAATGCAAACAGATACAGTAGCCAATCAATAAGTGATTATAAATGACCATGTGTGTTCAACGTAGATTCTATTCTGAAAATGATGATATGACATAATATGAAGTAGACACTTTTGAAACAGCAGACAAACTGAAGGAGGGGATGTGGCTCATCATAATGGTTTTTGTATGTGGTGTTACGTTCATCTGCACCCATCCCAGGTGCACACAGTTATGCATATATCACCGACTACTGAAAAAATGGTTAGTCATGGTTGTTCCATAGAGAATGAAGTTTTCAACAGCTGAGTCTACCCAGAAATTTACTCCTTCAGCTATTGCATGGCCTTGATGGTTTTTCATTGTGGATTTTAGCAGAGCTGAGTGAATTAACAAAAATTTTCCCCACAGTCCATCACTGCTTCCACAGTCAAATAATGCTGATCATCTTGGGACAAAAGTTGTTACACGTTCTTACTTTACAATAAAAAATTGTTGCATTTGTCGATGCAGTCTACCAGTGTCTTTATTTTAATATGATTTCAGTGTATCATGAAAATAACCATCAATGACTGCCTGCAAATTTCTGTAAGTCTAAGTGCTGAATATTACTGAATGAAAACAACTGAACAGTTGTATCACAAAAACTGAGTGGTATTTGGATAGGGAGAAAAGGGGCTTAAAGTTTAATTGCCTCTGGCTACGAGTTAATTAAAAACTGAGCTGAATTTCGGACTGGGAAATTTAGAGGAAGGAAACTGACAATGCTCTCTTCAAAGGAACTGTCTTAGTATTTGTATTTAAACCTTCCCTATACTCTATAAGCCCCCTTTGAGTGTGGTGGAGGGTACTTCTGGTAACACTATCATTTCTCAAATTTCCTGTTGCATTCTCATGCAACACATGGGAAGAATGACTGTAGATGAAGCACTGATCAATTTAGAGGAATTACAAGAAACCTAAATTGGTATGACTTTATGGAGATTTGAACTCTGCTCTTCCGGAATGCATTCCATGCCTTAACCAGCATGGCACATTGCTTCATGCAGTGTTTGGGAGTGGAGTAATGGAAAAATGAGAAAAATACTTGAACAGGGAAAAATTTCTGCGTAACTTTTTAACACTAATGACTTCCATGTCTCTGTGTGTAACATGGGTCACATGTCTTTTGTAAAAGTGGCAAAGGAGAATGGATGACTTTTGGGAAACTAAAGACAATGCAGGAGTTTCTTCTTCTTCTTCTTCTTCTTCTTCTTCTTCTTCTTCTTCGAGTTCCCTGGTAGTGAAATACAACATGATTTACAAGAAATTCCTGTCAAAACAGCAATGAGCCAATTAATCATGACATTAAGTCTGACAAAGGACTGCCCCCACTCTCGAGTGAAAAGACTCGACAGTACAGACCAGGAGTTGTTGCTGAATGTTAACACTATTTTTAACCAACTCCTTTCTAAATGGACTCACTGGAGGGAACTGCATCAGATGCAAATCTAGAACAGAGTTGTACACAAGGTATCTTCATTCTTATTCAGAAAGTTGTCCAACAACAACATGTGAACATCAACATTGATGGACTGTTGAGGACTGGGGATTTGTTAGAGTGCCTGAGGATTTACTCATTTACATTTCTCCTCTTAAGAGAATCTTGCAGAATGGTGTGTGGAAGAATGTAGTCAAGTTTATGGCATCACAAATCACCGAGCTCTGTCTTTATCAACATCCACAATCTGAACACTAAAATGCATTACAGATGCTTCTTATAGTTATACAGCATAATAGTGTTCCTTCCCATTTCAACTCTGTATGAAATGCAACAGAAATGACTGCTTAAATACCTCACTGTGCTGTAATTAGACTAATCTTGTGGTCAGAGGCCCAGCAGGAGTGACACTTAAGGTGTGTAGTATACTCTGAATAGGTCCCTCACTTAATATTGTGTCTTTAAGCGTTTTTAGTAATCTCTTGTGGGATAGCCGATTATGATTTACAAGCACATGCTAGCTCAGTTTTTTTTTCAGAATTTATGTGAAGCTTAGGCCAAACAAGTATGTGACAATTTTTGCTGTGTTTTGCCATTTTGTACGCCATCTCTGTAAGACTTTTTCAGTATCCTACCAGTCAACTGACCTCTGTGACCTGTTTTGCCTACATTTGAGCCTATGTGATCTCTTCTCATCATATCCACCCACCCACCCACACTGTTACATCTAGATATTTGTCGGGGTTGATGGATTCCATTTATGACTCACCGATATTGTAGTCATATGATATTGTTTTCTGAATTTTGTGAAGTGCACCATTTTACATCTCTGAACATTTACAGCAAGCTCCAAATTTCTGCACTGCTTCAATATCTTATCAAGATTTGACAGGATATTCATGCAGCTTGTTTGGACAGTACTTCATTGTAACTGCATAATTGACAAACATTCTGAGGTTACTATTAACACTGCTTGCCACATCATTAAAAATTCCATCAAAAGTAAAGGTGTCAACATTTTTCCTTGGGGCATACCTAAAGTAATTTCTCCTCCAGTCAATATTTCTCCATTCGAGGTAACACACTGCATCCTTCTTAATGAGAGAGCTTAAATCCAAGCACAAATTTTATTTAGTACTCCATATGATTGTGCTTTCGTTAATAAATGTTACTGTGGTACCAAGTACAATGCTTTTCAGAAATCAAGAAATACTGCACCCATCTGATTGCATTAAACCATGCCTTTCAGTATTTCACATGAGAAAGGGGAAATTGGGTTTGCTACAACCAATATTTTCAGAATCCATGCTGGTTAGCATCATGGTGGCCATTCTGTTTGAGACAGCTCATTATATTTGAGATCTGAATACATTCTGAGAATCTGTAACTGATGGACCTCAAAAAATACTGGACAGTAGCTTTGTGGATCACTTCTGCTACCCTTCTTGTACATAGGTCTACTCAATTCCAACCTGTAGCCATGTAGCCACTTTTTTTTTTTTTTTTTTTTTTTGGATCTGCAGTAAATTAGGATTACGAAAGGCTAAGTCAACTGAAAATTCTGTACAGAACCTGACAGCAACTTGTAAAATCCCCTCGTGGTACTAAACATCCATAGAAGTTTCTCAGTTCAACTGAGATTATGTAGAAGGTGGTGTAGGTGATGTGTAGCATATTGGTTAAGCCTTCCCACCAGAGACTGTGCTGCTTAAGCAGACCCTTTCATGGATTATCTCAGTTAATCGGCACGAAGGATTTTCACACAACACTTGTGGTTCCCTATGTACAGGGTTATTACAAATGATTGAAGCGATTTCACAGCTCTACAATAACTTTATTATTTGAGATATTTTCACAATGCTTTGCACACACATACAAAAACTCAAAAAGTCTTTTTAGGCATTCACAAATGTTCGATAGTGCCCCTTTAGTGATTCGGCAGACATCAAGCCCATAATCAAGTTCCTCCCACACTCTGCGCAGCATGTCCCCATCAATGAGTTCGAGAGCATCGTTGATGCGAGCTCGCAGTTCTGGCACACCGAATCTTTCATATAACCTCACAGAAAGAAATCGCATGGGGTTAAGTCAGGAGAGCGTGGAGGCCATGACATGAATTGCTGATCATGATCTCCACCACGACCGATCCATCAGTTTTCCTATCTCCTGTTTAAGAAATGCTGATCATCATGATGGAAGTGCGGTGGAGCACCATCCTGTTGAAAGATGAAGTCGGTGCTGTCGGTCTCCAGTTGTGGCATGAGCCAATTTTCCAGCATGTCCAGATACACGTGTCCTGTAACGTTTTTTTTCGCAGAAGAAAAAGGGGCCGTAAACTTTAAACCGTGAGATTGCACAAAACACGTTAACTTTTGGTGAATTGCGAATTTGCTGCACGAATGCGTGAGGATTCTCTACCGCCCAGATTCGCACATTGTGTCTGTTCACTTCACCATTAAGAAAAAATGTTGCTTCATCACTGAAAACAAGTTTCGCACTGAACGCATCCTCTTCCATGAGCTGTTGCAACCGCGCCGAAAATTCAAAGCGTTTGACTTTGTTTTCAGGTGTCAGGGCTTGTAGCAATTGTAAACGGTAAGGCTTCTGCTTTACCCTTTTCCGTAAGATTTTCCAAACCGTCGGCTGTGGTACGTTTAGCTCCCTGCTTGCTTTATTCGTCGACTTCCGCGGGCTACGCGTGAAACTTGCCCGCAATATCAGATATGAAGGTATCCTAGTAGATAACCCCAAAACGGTGGCTGAGATTTTTAATAAACACTTCCTATCAGTAACTCAACAGATTGGTTGCAAGCCCGATGTTGATGAAGCTGTAACTCTTTGTCAAGCCGTATATTCAAACACAATTTCAGAAATGCACTTTAATCCTGTCACTGTAGAAGAAATTCAAAAGATCATCATGTCTCTAAAAAGAATGAATTCTGCAGGGGTTGATAATATATCTAGTAATTTATTGAAATATTCTTGTGTGTGGATAAGGGACATTCTCTGTCATATTTTCAATGCTTCCCTTCAGAAAGGTGTTGTTCCCAGTAGACTTAAGTATGCCATTGTGAAGCACCTGTACAAAAAGGGTGATAAAGCTGAACTAACTAACTATCGACCTATCTCTTTGCTGACAGCTTTCTCCAAAATTCTAGAAAAGCTAATACATGTAAGAATTACTGATCATCTCATGAAGAATGAAGTTCTCAGTAAGAGCCAGTTTGGCTTTCAAAAGGGCCATTCAACAGAAGATGCAGTCTATGCACTTGCAAATGAAGTCCTAGAAACTCTTAATGAAAAAATGCTAGCACTTGGTGTCTTCTGTGATTTATCCAAAGCATTTGACTGTGTTGATCACCAGATTCTCTTGCAAAAAGCAAAATTAGTAGGAATAAGTGGTGTTGCAGGCAATTGGCTACAGTCGTACCTCCTAGACAGAAAACAAAAAGTTGTGTTGAATAGCTCGGGTGGAGTATGTGACACTTCCTCAGATTCTGAATGGAGTTCCATTACATGTGGAGTGCCCCAGGGCTCAATTCTTGGGCCACTATTACTCCTGATTTTTATAAATGATCTACCATCATGTACAAGCCTGCCGTGTAAATTTACATTATTTGCTGATGATACCACAATTTTTATGAGCAGTAGAACAGACAACACTCTTGAGGAACTCACTAATCACATACTCTCAGATATGGTTAATTGGTTCAAGGTGAATGGTCTCTCATTAAATTCCAGTAAGACCAGCTTTATTCAATTCCGTACAAAAACAGAAAAAGAGAGAGAGATAAGTGTGACATGTGGTAATCAACCAATAGTTAGAATGGAAACAACAAAATTTCTTGGAGTGCACATTGACAAGAAAATGAACTGGTCTTCACATATTATTGATCTCTGTAAGAGGCTTAGCTCTGCTACCTATGCTTTACGGGTTGTCACTACATTTGTTGAACCTAACACTGCAAAAGTGGCATATTATGGCTATTTTCATTGTCTCATTGAGTACAGAATTATTTTTTGGGGCAACCAGCCATTAGCAAGGAAAGTGTTCATTGCACAGAAGCAAGCTTTAAGAATTATATGTGGATTGCGCCCAAGAGTCTCTTGTATAAATAGTTTTCGTAATCTTAAAATATACACAACTACATGCCAATATATTTTTTCACTCATGTGTTTTGTTTGTAAAAATATAGATATATTTCAACCAAACAGTAATTATCATGAGCATAACACACGGAGGAAGAATGACATACACAGTGAACTCAGAAATTTGAGCTTGGCACAAAAGCATGTCTACTACACTGGAGCAAAACTCTTCAATGCTCTTCCTCCCGTAATAAAGACAAAGATTCATAACAATAGTGAGTTTAAGAAAGCTCTAAAAATATTTTTGCTAGAAAAAGCTTTTTACAGTCTAGATGAATTTTGAACTAAATAAATTGTAATATTTTAATACTATATAATACAAGTTGACAAAATGCCACTATGAATTTTATTTAACCTGAGCTCTGTAACTGTGTGTGCTCCATATCTGTTTTATGTAGTGTTTTAATGATTCTAAGAAAATATGTATTTTCTTTTTCTGTATTGCTGCCCAAAGAATTTACTGTATAAATTTTTATATAATTATGTACTCAAATTTCTGTATATGCTATAAGATTATCAGATTGTATTTGTAAAAAACTGACTCGTTCCACGTCCTTGTGTATCTAACACAGTTGGACCTATGGAACACGAAATAAATCAAATCAAATCAACGCGTTCAACCGTTTCTTTGCTCACTGCAGGTCGACCCGTTGATTTCCCCTTACAGAGGCATCCAGAAGCTTTAATCTGCGCATACCATCGCCGAATGGAGTTAGCAGTTAGTGGATCTTTGTTGAACTTCGTCCTAAAGTGTCGTTGCACTGTTATGACTGACTGATGTGAGCGCATTTCAAGCACGACATACGCTTTCTCGGCTCCTGTCGCCATTTTGTCTCACTGCGCTCGCGAGCGCTCTGGCGGCAGAAACCTGAAGTGCGGCTTCAGCCGAACAAAACTTTATGAGTTTTTCTACGTATCTATAGTGTGTCGTGACCGTATGTCAATGGATGGAGCTACAGTGAATTTATGAAATCGCTTCAATCATTTGTAATAGCCCTGTATTTACTGTCGCACAAGATTCATTCTTAATGCTCGAGTTCCTCTCTCCACACTCTTTATTCACCACTGTGCCATTTGATCCAGACATTACCACTGCCTCCATGGTAACCAGCTTCCTACTCAGTGCCTTCTTACTATGCAGCACTGCTTATGGCAGCAAATTGATTTCAGCTATCTGCCAAGTTCCAGTAAACATAAATCTGGAAAAATAAAAACACTTCAAAATGGGAGGAACTTTCATAAATTTAAAGTTCCTTAATGCTACTAACTATGGTAGCTGTCATTCATATTTACAGTAATGTGCAGATTGCACTGGGGCAGTACTCCTAGCTCCTACTTTGCAAAGGAATACCATCAAAAATGAGTACAGCATATCTGTTTTTGCTTTACTACCCCTAATTTCTATTCCTTTGCCACCCATGTGTCTTCAAATGAACTCTGGTGCCACTGACAGCTTGAACAGATGACCATAATTTATTTGGGTTTACCAAGATATCTGATAGTAATCAGCTAAAGTAGTGAATTAAGGCCTCATGCGTTGCCCCCTTTTGATGATCGGAGACATTTCTTTCAGCACCAATCTAAAGTTGTACACTTTGCTTCGTAACTTTTGTGCAGTAGTTACTACTGTTCTGTAAGTTTCTTTACCAATACTGTGTACCATGGAGAATCCCTTTTGAACAAGAGCCACATATCCTCTACATGCACTTGCCCAATCTGAATGTTCACTGTTCCTTATTGAGATACAGCATTACTGCATCTTTGTCTAGCTTGCTCAACATGCTCTTTCTACTTGTTCTAATTGTCCTTTTACTTTAGTAATTATTGTTGCTCCAACTGCCTCATTGTCAATGAGCCGTGTTCCTAAATAGAAATCCTCTAAGAAATTGGTTCGAGCTGTTGCCACTAGATTAACATGTTTCAGTCATGGCTGGGACTCTAAATTATTTGTTGTAAGTGAAGTACCCTATCTCAAATAGCTAAAACAAAACCTGAATGATTTCAAAATTCAGAGATATGTGATGTACTACGCATTGAAAGTGTAGCTGACTTATTACATAAGAACGTAAGACAACAACTACTTCAATCTGGGAAATTAGACTAAAAATATGGCATGGTTTAATATATATTGTTTCACTCAACAGTTATATTTTCACTTAGTAGTACCACATTTCTAACTTACGAGTCAGTTTGTCATAATTGTCAATTACAAAGTACTGTTTCTTCAACAACTTTTGCTTCTGTATTTGTTAAAGTTGTTAACTTAGAAACATTGATTGTAGCCAGAAGCAAAGGTTTACTGGTAAATAACCTTCATGGGTAGCAAAATGAACAAACCTGTATTTGGCACCAATTTTTATTCTGTTTTAAGCACTGGAGTCAAAGTACTTCAGTTGTAAATAGTGCTTCAGGAAAGACAATTAGTACTACAAGGTGTACAACTTTGCTTCCGCCATTTTTTCCCCAACATTTGATGCTTTAATGAAACAAACTGGTTACACATGTATCATTCAAAGTATTTTCCATCGCTGGCCACTACTTTCTCCCATCTTTCGGGCAGTGTACAAATCCTGCATCGAAAAAATTGTTGATCTTTTGAAGTGATCCATGAATCGATCCAATTTCTGACTTCTGCATGAGATCGGAAGTGTTGGTCAGCCAGGTCATGCGCCATTGGTCTAAACAGGTGATAGAGTGAGCAATGTCTGGAGAATATGGAGGGTGGGGTAGGACTTCCCATTTTAACATTTCCAAGTATGTGTTGACCTCTTTTGCAATGTGGGATAGAGCGATGTAGTGCTGCAACATCACTTTAGCACGCCTCTCGCTGTATTGTGGCCATTTGTCTTTTCATGCTCTGCTCAAACACATTAACTGTACTTGATAATGAGCAATTGTGATGGTTTCACTTGGTTTTAACACCTCATATTACACGACACCGAGCTGGTCCAATCAAATGCAGATCATGATCTTGGACCCATAAATATTCAGTTTGGCAGTTGACATTGAAGCATGGCAGGGATATCCCCACAATTTTTTGCATTTAGGGTTATCATAATGAACCATTTTTCGTCCCCGGTCACAATGCGATGCAGAAATCCTTTCTGTTTTTGCTTCTGAAGCAACTATTCACAAACACACAAACGCCATTAAACGTCTCTTGGTTTCAGCTCACATGGGACCCAAGTTCCTTCTTTCTGAATCACACTCATGGCCTTGAGACGTTTTGAAATGGCTTGCTGTGTCACTCCCACGAATCGTGCCAATTCTTCTTGAGTCTGACATGAGTCTTCACACAACAATGTCTCAAATTCTGCATCTTCGAAAACATTCTCTCTTCCACCAGTATGCCGGTTTACGACGTTAAAATCACTGTTCTTGAAGCGTTGAAACCACTCATGACATGTTCTTTCACTAATAGCATCCTTCATCCTTACCATACATACTTGAGAGCATTTGATGAGGATCAACCACTGTTTCTTTCATACTGAAACAAAACAGTAACACCACCTGTAAATGATGAGAATTAGGCTCGTAAACTGACATTTTCAATCACGAACAACTTTATGATGCAGGCACAAACCGACTAATGTTTGAATGAGGTTTTGTTGACTGAGGTTCAAGCTAACTGCCTGATGCCTGCGATCTGTTTCTTTTGACTGCTACTTATCTTTGTCGACACCTATTGGCAAATGGTGGAAGCAGAGTTCTACACCATATATTTCCCAGGATATATTGTCACAACTACCATTTAAAAAAAACTATCCATATCAACTGTTGGACATTAGAAGTTTCAACCTACAATAAAGGCACGATTGGGGAGTGTGTGTATTAACTAACTGAAGTTCTCTCTAAAACTTTCTGTATACCTCCGAGGTAATTCTGATGGTCGATAGGTGGACAATTCTATGTTTTTGTCCACCTTCAATACTAGGTATTGCCTGAATGATCTTTCATGCATATTCCATTTGTCTTTTGGTAAACGAGTTTCTCTACTGAAACAAATACAGCACCTCCATTTCCAATTAGCACCAAGAACACAACTTATATTTTCCTTTAAGAAGAAGTATTGTATTACAGTTTCACCACCATTCAAAGTATACTGTTCATGTCTCACCTGATAATACCATGGGATCAAATGACTCGCCCTTTTTCACATGATCTGATTCTCCCGTTAACGAAGATTCATCGATCTTAAGGTCATTGCTCTGTATAAGAATACCATCTGCTGGAAGGAGATCCCCATATTTCACCTGTAAATTTAAACATTTTTAAAATTGTTGGTTTCAACTGCAACTATCAAATGCAATTGACAAGACATATGCCACCACTGGTGGTTCACGTTAATTTTCTCGAACACACTACATTCTGGGTTGGAAACTGCTCTCCGACATTAATTTTAGGTTGTGTTCCAGTTTATTTTAACATTTAAATGACAAATTTTTTGGTCTCTCACACAGATTATGTTGGTATAAGAAATGTCCTGATAATTCAAAACAGTTTATCCATATGCCCAACAGGATTAAAGAATGAATAGAAAAAGAGAATTTTGTAGAAGAGGGAATAGTCTGCTATTACTGATGTGTTTCAAATGAGTACTGGCGTCAATAAAGCATAAATCAAATCGAATTAAACTTTGTTTGCCTTAAAGAAAACCCTCCAGAACATTAAACTATATGATGAGAACAGATGAGACAGGCAGTGAAGACAGTATCGTTATTCTGATTTAGTATCCACACAAAAACTATGGAAACCCTACAATTCTGTACAGAACACACCATGTTTTTGTTTTTAGGTCACTGTTTTATATGAACATTAGTAAGGGAGGTGGGTGTGTGTATGTGTGTGTGTGTGTGTGTGTGTGTGTGTGTGTGTGTGTGTGTGTGTGTGTGTGCGTGAGAGAGAGAGAGAGAGAGAGAGAGAGAGAGAGAGAGAGAGAGGAAGGAGATATTTAGATATTTTTCACCAGTAATGTGGAATGATCAGTGGAATATATGCTGTTTACTCTGAAACTGATATTAATATTGTTAAGAAATTTTAAGTAACCTATAGTTATGATACACACATGTGAATTACGAATGTGGGATGTAATAACTGCACCGTATAATAATGTGAAGTGTTAGAAAATGTGTCGAAGAAAAAAAAAAAAAGAAGAAATGAAGTGCAAGAGTTTTAATACTCATCACTTTTAGCACATACAATAGCATGTACTGACTGGCACAACAATGACAAAACTCATCTTACATCAGGCCGTTCGGTGTAGCTGATTGGGAGTACAGAGCAATCCAATGCACACAGAGTGATGGATTAGAGTAACAAGAAGTGTAAGGAGTCCTAGTTACAAGTGCACTATGAGATGGCAGAAAAATCAAGTTGCTCCAATAGCAGACCTTCAATGGTAATTGTTTTTAATGTGATATGCAAGGATCTGAATCCATTTAAAATATGTGGTTGTGTGAAACATCTAGCAAATACAACAAAATACCAAAAAATTCAATTTGCAGTGAGATCACGCCACGAATCACATAGGAGACTACGAAAAACACTTTAATGGTAAGTAAAAGACAAAACCCGTCTATCAAAGTAAGAAAGATACCACTTAATTTACAGTAATAATAAGTACTTTTTGTAATATGACTATAGCATGGAACATGCTTCACAGCAATTCCAATTTTAGTTTGGTAAGCTTTGGTGACTGACTAATTTTGTTAAGATATCCCAATACTTGCAGGAAGTAGATAATTTGGGAACACACTTTCCTTTGAGCATCAGTTACAAAATGTCTTTCGAGAGTGGTGTCAATTTGAACTAATTTTCGAAAGACTACTTTATTAATGACTGTATCTTGAAAGTGGAAGGAAACTGTCCTTTGAGGATTGAGGATCTTATGCATGGAAAAGCAAACAGATAATTACAGAACAAACAGGAAACTATTCTGCACCAATTTCACCTTTTTCCACTGTATATTTGTTTCTCACTTTTGCATAGCACTTCATTACTGCATCACAAGACCAATGATTAGCTTACTCATTAACTTTGTGGTTACATATACATCATTGCATTTTTGAGATGAGACGCGGGAAGCAGCCTGGTATGTACCATATCGGATATGGGAAACCACTTACAAACCGCATTCAGGCTGTCAGGCTCACCAGCCCTCACAGTTAATCTATGAGGCGTATTTGATCCAGTGCAGTCTCACCTCCCCAAAAATTGGAAGTTGCATGATAATGCGCTTGGCTGTTCACGTGGGTCATCATTAAAATATTTTTTACATGCAAGTAATAAGAAACCAAGTTACTATTAATCAAGATTGAATTATTATGACACACTGCTTAAAGAAACTTTTCTTCTCTAGTAAATGAGAAGAATTTTAGCCTTGGGAAGACAACAATGGCCATTATAGTTACAGGTGCAGTCCTCAATAGGAGACAACATTGCAATGATGTGCTGTCTAATAATAAAGAGTTTTGTTAACTGTTTTGAGCACATCATACTATTAAAAATTTCTAGTGCACCAGTGGATGCTGAAATTTTTATTTTGACCTCTTTGTAAAAGAAAAAAAAATGCACTACAGCTTCACTCACATTTCACATTAAACTGATGGTTCAGGTTCAGGTTTATGTTCATGTCCATGTCCTCCACCATAACTCGTGGAGGACAGAGGTTCTAACCACTGTGTTGATTACTACTGTACTTTTTACAGTGGGTCCAACACTCAAGTTTTCCTATTTTTATTAACTGATTTATTTATCCTGACAAAATCAGGGCTATCAGTTCCCCCTCTCACATCTAACCTGGCATCCCACATATTTTATATCCCATTCATTACAATACAGATGTTATAAGGAGTCTTACATTCAATATGGGATAGAACACTTAAGAACAGCTGTAACATACATAATGAAATCAATAGTAGTTATAACAGCAAACAAGAAAGTGAACAATTTACAGCAGTTCATGAAAAACAGAGTAAAAAACACAAATGACAAGCAGGTAGATTTAAACTGAGTGGATTGGCAGGAGGAGGAGGAGGAGGAGGAGGAGGAGGAGGAGGAGCAGTTACACTATAGTTGCCAGTATAAAAAGTTGGTTGTGTTTCCTCAACACAGTAGCTGTAAATCATTTTTAATATAATGTCAACAAGATAGGCACATCTGTACTCAGCTTTTAACTAAAATTTTTAATGAAGTGTCTTTCATGTCTCAGGTAAATTTGCTTCCAAATCTTCATTACAACAGATTAGGTCTACTTAAAAGTTACAACTTTGTGTAATATTTTTGTTCTAGTATTTTATCCAGATTTATGTTAAGTAAGGTTAAGTCTTAAAAAGCTAGGTAACATGAAAAAAGTGTTCTCAACAACTAATAAATCAATTACATAGCATACCTGGCATATGTCGCCTACAACTATATCACCAACAGAAATTTGCTTAACTTCACCACCTCTTATCACAGAAAATGTGTGTTCACCTTCAATTCTACTTTGTAGACCCCGAAACTGTCTTTCTTTTGTGTAATCATTGAATGCTGTCACAATCACCACTACTATTACAGAGATGAGAATGGCCAAACCCTCTATCCAGCCATGTTTTGCTTCATCTTCATCAAAATGTGCTGTAACATTAATACCATTTATTAGCAATACTGATTCAAAATGGTGACCTTTGCCCAATGAGAAGTGTGCCTTAAAGCATGAAAGAATTGTTTAACTAGAAAAAAATAAGAAATAAGTTTACATGGAATTATATACAGTCAGACTATTGGGGAGAAGGAATCTGTGTTTACTTGAGGCATTAACTGCGAATCTACCAGAAAAACAAAACAGGTGGTGATGGATTAATTACAGCTTCATTTACAGATGAAAATAGCAGTAAACTTTTGACACATTGTAACAACAATCACACCTGACTGCTAATAATATATATATGGAACTTCAGTTTACGTGAATTTCACGGATACTGAAATAATCTGATCAATTACCATCACACTTTAAGCTAAATGAGTAAGAAATGGTAGCACCAAATGTTTTATCTTAATCACTGTTTTTCAATTTTAAAAATATTTCAAATGGCTGAAAAGGAAAACTGAGTGCTGTAGGAAGTAACTCCACAGTAGGAATTCACTGCTCACAAACCATTCAGCAAAAAAATGCACTGAAGGCATGGACTGAGGCATAATTTGTGCAATTTGAAAAGCAGAGACTGCATTGCATGTAAGTGCCCACCAGGTTTACTGTAAACAAGAATCAATTGCAGACATTAACAAAGTATCTCAAATAATGGGTAGCAACATGTAGGCACAGTAAGAACAACACAGAAAAAGATTTAGAAAGTACGTTGGCATTAAGTCCTTTCACTCTATACAGAACAAGTAGTGACATACGTTGCAAAACAGACAAAAGGCAGAACAAATGTTTAAAAAAAAAAATTGCACATCTGTTACTGTGGAATGAAGTTTGGGGAGAGACTGAAGTGCTATAACGTGAAATGTTTTTCTGAACATTAGTTCTCTCTCCCCCATTATTTGTACAACAGAGTTATTTGTTAAGAAACTGGTACTATAGATCAGAAAGGAAAGATATTACCAGTAACTGAGGACATTCCATACAGGAAATATTAACGTCAATTGCTAGTGAATCTGCTTCAATAATTCAATTTTTTTCTGTCTTAAATCAATATTTAGAGTTTTGTGAACAAAATGGTAGTTAAATGAATCTATTCAGACATCAGGAACATCTTTATAAACAAATTTAAATATTTATCGGTATGCAGCAACGACCGTGTTTCCACTGCGGTCAGATGTCAAATGGCGTACTCATTATTTTACCAATTTGAAAATATATGCCTGATGGAAGAACTGTAAAATTGAAAATTTAGAGTGTGTTGGTCATATCCAAAAGAGGAAGAGGTGGACAAACTGCAGCTCTATTATCGTTTAGCCATAAAAAGGGATCGAGACAATATTAAGGCCATGAAGAAAGCAGTATGGGCTACCTTTTTCCATAAGGCTTCTACGGATGACCATCCACAGCATGCTCTCTGTGACAGTGGTGTAGACACCTGGCATGGATGCAAAAAAGCAATAGAAAATGGTGAGACTTATGCACACCATCACCCCCTGCCATTTGAGGTATTGGAAGCAATTAAGCCCACAAACAGGGACCTAAGTGACACTAAACTGATGTCACGGTGCTTACATGGAAAGACACAAAATGATAATGTTTCAACCATGTGATATGGAAACGCCTGCCTGAAACTGTGTTTGTTGGTTTCAATACCATGAGATTAGGTGTATTAGATGCAGTTGTTTTGGTTTAATGATTAAACATTTAGCAGATGTGATGTTTTACAGTTGTTGAGACTAGCTCCTAGTTTCAATATGACAAGCACAGATGATAATTGATTCCTTGAGAGTTGCCAAAGGCAAAAAATGGCTTCTTGAGGCAACTAAAGAGGCCAGAATAGCAAAGAGGAGCAAGAAAAGGAAGATAGAAGGTGAGGAACACACAAACCAAGAATATTAGGCAACTGGAGGGTTTTCAGAACAACAGAGGTGAGTAACAGATGAAATGCACTTTAAACAGAATTTCCCAAGAAACAAATTTTCTGATGTTTATTTTATACACAAGGAAAAAAACTATTTGAGCTAGAGGTCTGAAATTTTTGGGGTATTTCAGGCTACCATTTGGAGAGAAGTAGACAACAAACACCAGTTTAGAATCACCAGGAGGAAAAATATACCCATATTAATTATAAAAAATTAAGGTAATTTCGACTGTCTAATTTATGTATTTATAGTATAAAAACTATTGATTGAAATCACTTGATTTTAGTCTACTTTCTAGATAACAATGTCATAAATGTGTGCACAAAGTTTTAAGCATCTAAGGAAAGTAGTTGATAAGTCTATAGACTTCAAACATAGACTGGCAGAAAAAATTTTAAATTACTGACTGGCATAAATGTTGATATAATAAAGTTTATATCAAAGCTATTCTGATTATTCTTACACCGAAATTTTCATCCTTAAAACACTTTCATTGTCCTAAAATTTCATTGTATTCAGGGTTCACATTATGTAGTTAGACCCTTAAACTTCATGGAAATTCTTACTGTTTTTCCACCCGTTCATTGGCAAGTTACCTTAACAGAGAATGGGGACAGATACGGGTAACAAAGAAAATGGCATCATGGTATTAACTGTGTGAAAGCATGCATTGTGGAGCTGTTAACTGCTTCATGTGTTAAGAGTTACAGAAAATTCACTTACCAGCTCCGTCATCTGATGGTTGATAAAAAGAAAGACCAAGTGATACCAAAGCAGCAACCTCCAAAATGATAAGAGTAACATCTTGAAGAGCTTCCCAAACAAGCTGCAGAAACGTTTTAGGTGGTTTTGGTGGTATCACATTTGAACCAAATGTTTCTCGCCTGTGTTCAATGTCTACCTTTGATCCACTGAGACCTGTAAAACAGTAACTAATTAGTAACATGAATGAAGTAGTTTAAATTATTTGCAAAGAAACAAGACAAACAAATCCCCTACTCAGCAGCAGTATTGTGACAATTCCTATGACCAGCAGAAACTAAGTTTTTAATGAAAAGGAAAGCTGGACAGATGTAACACAGGCTAGAAACAAAGCGGTAGAATTTAGGGATGATGTATTGAACAAAAGTTTTTTGCAATTACAGTTATTGGATTACTAACAATAGAGACAGCATGCAAATCTACTGAGGAACAAGTTAATTAACTATTATGTCTCAACATTTATTATAGGCTAAAGTAACACAAACAGTACCATGTGTCTACTATACGAAAGCGCATAGCCTATATGGTATGGTATGCAGTTCTTGGGAAATTTTAGTCTTGCAGAATAATCACTTAAAACTTAAAAATGAGTAGTAAACATAACTGAATGTATTACTAATCAAGGATTGTGCAAAAATGCTTTAAATTTCTTCAGAACTATGTCCCTTCAAGTGTGCTGTATGACCCATGTCTTAACTATGAATAATATGTATGTTACTACTATTCTTTTCTGTTTTCTTTAGTGCAGTCAACTACCCAGCAATCCCTCTATATGGACGGTGCGTAGGCGTGGGTAAGCAGAGGTACAGGTAGCAGGTAGGAGGAGAGGGGGGGGGGCGGCAGAGAGAGAGAGAGAGAGAGAGAGAGAGAGAGAGAGAGAGAGAGAGAGAGAGAGACAATGTCCTGCAACCAAGTAACACTGGCATTATTAAGGAAATATATATGTGGTTAGAGTAAAGTGACCTTCGCTGGGAGAGGTGTAGAGCTTCCTGCAGATTTCTTGAACCCCGCCGAGCTCGTTGACCTTGCCAATGCCCTCACGGCCACGCAGCTCCATCAGGTCACGCAGCTGCTTCAGCGTGATGCCGTACTGCGCCGGCCGCCCGTCGATAGTAGCCATCTTCGTTTGCGTCTGAAAAATACCATGCAGTACAGTCAGTCTAACTCACCGAACCCAGCAGTACATTGCTGCACCAGAAGTGAAGTTAAGATTTGATTTGATAATACTATCTCCAACAATCACGCCACACGCTCTGCACGCGTCAGTTCTTAACAACCCTAATACGTCAGTTTCTGAAACGGCGCCATCTGAAATATTGGCCCGCCACTGTGCAATGAGTGCGTCACGAATGGACTAATGGCACGTGTGTGAATAATCAGTGGAAAATGTACGCGATACTACTATTTTTAAGTGGTAGACAGTTTTAGATGTATGCCCAACGACACAATACAGGGGAACAGCTTACCTCCAAAATAATCCAGAGGAAGAAACAGAAGTGATGATAATTCGACTAACCCTGCTGCATATGGGGCTGAAGTAGATGAAATTTATTCCTCTGCATACACATTACAGCTGATTTATCGCAGTGGCGGCCCATGTTACTTGAAGTTGGGTTATGCACCACATTTTGCAATGAAGTTCAGGAGGGAATTACTTTTTTTTTATCTCGGCACCTCACTTCTTAACATGTGGTCCCAAAAAATGGTACTTCAGAATACGCCTTTTCGAAAAGATGTGGCTAATATCACACGTAGAAACTCATATCAGACAACTAACAACAAGAAAGCACAATGTTGGAATAGGATGATAGTTCACGGCGTTAAATCAAATACGTAGTCACTAGCTATTAGAAATGGCGCTAGTACAAGTCTTGTGTTAAGGGTTTCATACATTAGATACGTAGGCGCCGCCCTTACGTCAGTACTTACAGGCATCCTGGCACATTGCCTCTACGAAGTCGAAAATCAAGTGATGTAGTGTATTAAATAGCAAATATGGTCCTGACGAGGAGGAATGAAGCCTGGAAAAATATTCAATGCTATAGCCCACTCTTCAGATATATAACAAGTTCGTCCAATGCAAACAAAATGATTGTATTCTTGTTTATTCTACCTCCACCATGAGACAACGAATGCTCTGTCAGACGAAAACAGGACACACAACAAAGCCACTTATGTCCCTGCGATCAAATAGCGCTGTTGGTGTATTATTCTGGTCATAGTAACTCACATTTGTAGACTAATAGCAAGATGTATGGCTTACCGTTTATTTCCTTAATTTTTTCAAATACGTCGGTAAATTTATCAAAATAATTGCTCATCATTTAGAGATTACCCTTCATCCTCGCGTCTTGTCGTCACTGACTTCGAAACATGTCTAAAATGTGTGCATATCAACGTAATTGTTAGACGTTGTCCGAATACAGATTAAATAGTCTTCTAAACATTGCCTGTCCTTAAGAACAGAACAATATTCACTGCGAAACAGTCATTGTAGAGTACAACATTCACTGCTGGCATATAATTATCGTCATGCCCAACCGTTGGGTATGCAGTCCTAGGAGTTCTATTTGGAACTCGTGCACTCGCTCTTCTTTCCTGGCTGGTATACACCACTTATAGCCGGCAAGAGACTTGAAGTGGCGAGTTCTCAGATGAATGGGCAGCGGCGGAGCCTGCCGAAGTCTCCGGGCTATAGATATGGTGAGTACGGATATGACAGGAGCAGGACCCGATGGCGAGCTTAAAGCGAGTATACAGAGCTCATTTCTCATATCAAGCTGACCTGCAACCAGCCAATAAAAATTCAGGTGATACGACAGCTGTATTCCTCCTAGAAAGTCATGTGAAGCAAATATTATGCAGTTACAAAAACATGAGAAGCACACACAAATAATACCGTTAAATCATGAACTGTCTTCCTCTTGAAACTTTAGTGTAGTGTAGTGTAGTGTAGAAAAAGGCAAATTATGTAACAACTACACTTCTACGGGAGTTTTGCCCTTCTGTCTTTTGGTGATGCGAATTTGTCAATCAACCGCTAACTGAAGACTTATCTCCATCACTACATCTCTTTCGCGAAGGCCGAAAGTCTTTCCTACTTCATAAAATTTCTTGCGAATAAAAAACTCTTTCCAAAGTAAAAGACATCTTTCTGCACCGACGTCATCGGATAGGGCAAGATCGTGGCGAACACTTAATTACCTCATCGAAGATCGTCGCACCCTGTATCACGAATTCCTATGGAAACATGTGGATTTGATGATTGATTCAGTTCATCATGACCCCATTAGGATTAGTCGAAAGAAGCACAGAAACGAATAAAATTTATTAAAATATTTCACACGTATCTATTATGCCTAACTTATTGTTATACACCATAACTTTTTTTCTATATGTACTAGTCAACTGCGCAGTTACGTTGACCAATCCAGAAAAAAAGTGTCAGTTCTAGACATGAACAGCTGAAGATTCATGTTTATTTTGGTACTTCGGTGGTTTATGTCCTTAACTCCTATTTTGGTCCGCGCAGGTTCCCTCCGAAATAACAGGCAACATGAAGTCAAATATCTAATCATATTTTTACAAGTATCACTTTTATATGTTCACAAACTATTTCTTATATTAATATATTTTGCACAGTATTTAAATTCGGTAGTTTTTTCAGAAAGTAAGCTTCTCCTGGCCACAAAACTGGGAAAATTCTCCAACTTTTAAAATTACTCGTATTTATATCAATTTTCACTCACATATCTATACTGGTAAAGTAGTAATCACAATCCAGAAGCGATGAGATCTAACGAAGCTCAGCAAGTTATCAAACCGGAACAGTCTCCTCGAAACACTGCAGAACTTTGAACACGAGAAAAACGTAATGGTAACGCACACAGTAATACCAACGTTTTCCTACAGTCCAGTCACTTAACTATTTGTAGCAATGTTGGCACTAAGCACGATTTACGTGACAATATATAAAACGAAGTTAGCTTTATGAGGGAACATTTCCACCGAAACACCATCCTATCAAATTTGTGGATGAACTGGTTGGTAAAATTATGGTAGCATGAGCACACATTCTCCCTGGTCGCTTCTGCGCATTTGATGTACGATATGTTACACCAGAAAAACTAAGCCAGATTTAATTACTGAATAAATGTACGTGCAAATGTTTGTTTTCAGAATCTAGCAATTATTAGAATTTAACTAACTTTGTTACTTGAGAAGCATAATACTCTGTTTCTTCCCGTCCACATTTACCACTTTCATTTGTGTGTACGCCTAACCACTTGGTACAGTTCGTTGACTCGTGTTTATATCCTACATTAATCACTGATAGTGAATTTGTTATACAGAAGTGAGTATAATGTTTATGAACATACCATTTGCAGACAAGCATTTAATTCTTTGATGATTATAAATAAATTGCCTGACGTGATTTCTCAAACGATCCAACCAAATAGTCACCTGCAAAATCCTTCAGTGATTTTGTCATTCAGTGAAATTATCTGTACTTTCCGTTTTCAGATTTTACTGAGCACCAACTGTTTGTAACGCCATTCAAAAAATGGCTCTGAGCACTATGGGACTTAACTTCTGAGGTCATCATCAGTCCCCTAGAACTTAGAACTACTGAAACTCACGACCCGTCCTCACAGCTTCAATTCTGCCAGTACCTCGTCCCCTACCTTCCAAACTTCACAGAAGCTCTTCTGCGAACCTTGCAGAACAAGCACGCCTGGAAGAAAGGATATTGCAGAGGCACGGCTTAGCCACAGTCTGGGGAATGTTTCCAGAAACAAGACATCGTCTTATAAAATTCGACGGTTTACCGCTCTTACTACCGAATAACTGAGGTGCAGTTGGGTAAAACGATAATTTTCACTAGTAATTTAATTTCGTTGAATGACGCTAACCTTCATTTTAACACATTAGCACATTTATTACATCTTCAAACTACTGTCACACACTTTAATTTCCGTGATACTTTGAACATGAGGAGACATTGATGGTAAGTAGACTTCCGACTGTTCTGTACAATTTACATTTCATTGGGGATGCATCGTCAGAAGTACTAGGGTAGAGTTAGCAGAAAATGTTTTATGATTAGACAGTGTGGTCAGAAATAGTCTGCAAAGCCTGGAAGGATGTTTCAGGGTAGGCTTCGCTGAGAAGTAACTTATTAAAAATTTCGATACGTTGGGCCGTTCATGAGTTGATTAGCATTGAACTTAGTCACCCCACTATGCATGCAAACTGAACCGCCCGCCAGAGACGGTGTCGCCAGAAGTATCAAGACCAAACAAGACAGCGATACAAAAATTGGACATGTGACTGTAGTAAGGATTGAATCGGAGCCGTCTCGTGTGCTATCATCTACACTGAGGGGGGGGGGGGGGGGGCAACAACAGACGCTAATTGTATCTGTCAGGCGGGTTGAATTTGCGTGCGCAACGGTCTGATTGGCCAACTTCAAAGACAATTAACTCGCAAATGGCGCAACGTATTTGATTTCTCAGCACAACATACCTTGCAATACCCTTACAAGCTTATCGGACAGTTTCTGACCAAATGCGTACGTCTAAAGTATGTAGCCTTTCTTGTAGAAGTGAGACATCGCACATCAATATTGAATATCAAGACATAGGTCAACTCTTAAAACGATGGCTATGATTAAACCATAGCCTTCATACTCCCTACAAAGAACTGACCTGTAGTACACAGTTCCGCATCATTAGTTAACAAATGCTTTGCAATGTGAGATTAACGCACCAGATGCAACTTTTAATCTCTCCTAAGCTAACACTGTGCTGAATTGGGATTCACTGCATAGAAAAAGATTCAGTTACCATCCGTAACATAACAATCTTCATTCCTTGCCTACACCCACACAAAACTGTGATTTACAGATGCTTACGTAGGTCAACACACACACACACACACACACACACACACACACACACACACACACACACACAGTAAGCAATCTGAGTTTGTGGGAGAAGCTGTGGAGCTATAATGTAGGGTGTGTGTGTGTTAAGAGGAAGATGACTCCACATTAGGGAATGGCTCGGAGCACTATGGAACTTAACATCTATGGTCATCAGTATTAGGGAATGCATACGTGGATTAGGTATGGGTGTGTTTCTCCAAGAAGAGAGCAGAACACGCTACACTCCTGTGTGGGATCACCATAAAAAAAACACGTGGCAGATAAACAAGCGTTTTCCAGTATGTTTTGCTTGACTATGCAAGGATGCAATATACCTATGGAGCTACGATCTAAACGACACTTCAATGCATATAAACCGCTAAATTTCCTTTCCAGGTAGGTGTTTTTGGGTGGGGAGCAACAGTATGTTCACAAAGAATATTTAGGTCGCTTATCGTAATATGCGCAGTTTGGTCGCAAATGATGCAGCTGTCTATAGTAAGACAGCAGTGGTGGGAGGCTGCAGTAAATTGCTGAGGTTCGAAGATTGGTACACAGACTGGATGTAAATAAATGTAACATAATAAGCAGACACAAATTGAGTAATCCTTTACTGTACAATTACTCTATTGGTGGAAACAGTAACTACCGTAAAATACCCAACAGTCACCATCAGAAGCGACCTACAGTGAAATAATCACATAAAGCGAAAATAGACGCTGGACAGACATTTTAGGGAAATTTAATTCATAAACGTAAGATGCAGTGGGTTACAAAACACTTGTTCGGCCGATTTGCTAGTATCGTTCCTTCGCCTGGCATACAGTGTTACAACAGGCACATAAGATTATTTCCCAATTTCCACAGATTAAATGTAATAGGAATTCTGGGAAGGCTGTGCAGTGTCAGTTACACCTAAAGCCGTCCTCAAATGGGGCGTGTTTCTCATGGTGATGAACGTCACACGTGGTGTCCTTGAAATGATCTGTTACATCTCACGGAACGTGTTCCTAATCGTGATTTGTGACCGCAGCGCTCGCTAGTGGCAGTTCTCGGCTATACTTTGCGCGCAAATCTGAGTTTCTATGCGAAAGCAGATGCGCGTGCAATAGCTGCGTTAAATCTTTTAGCGATTGTCGAAGAAGAGTGGAGAAGAACGTTTTGGACTCGACGGCTTGAACAGCGAACTGCTGCCCGACGAACGCTACATAGTGCTGTACAAAGATCTGATACATACTAGTACTAATTATTTATAAACTCAATCGAATCTCCTTGCCATTTTCGGTTTTAAATTGACCATCGTTGAAGTGTAATGTCCATACTCGCGATGTTGTATTTACTACCATCACTCTGAAGTAGCGTACTTCAGAGAGATTTCAAGAATGGGATTCGTTTCGTAATTTCATTCGAATGCAATAGGAGATTTTTCAAAGCTGTTCGCCATCACGGAGGAAGATATTAGCTGGCAAGATACGAACATGGCGCAGTCCATAAAACAACGAGATAGGTGGACATATATCTCATACAAAGTTTCATAACATCAAAAACCTCCAGTGTATAATGTATGTTTGCTTTCTGACCTAGACCAATAGTCACAGTAAGATCTCTTGTCCATAGGTAAACATTCCAGTCGTTGGCCTATGCAACGAGAATTGCAGCGAATACATTATTTATAGCACTGTAGATAACACTGCTATGAAATAAGAAAGACCCAGAATATTTGCGTAAACAAAAGGACAGAAAAAAATTCTAAGTAACTACACGTGAATCTGCCAACTCTCATAGTTCATGATTCTACTAACTACATTACAGCATCATGGCTACAGCACCTTAGTTATATCGCTGACACTGACAGTTCTATCTTCAAATTTCATAATTTGATATTTGAAACAAAATTTACAAAAAAAAAAAAGGAGCGATTTTGACGGATTATTGTGCCGCGGCACTAGAGCGGTATACTTTCAGAGAACACAGGTTACAACACTAAAAGCATTAAATGTGGGAAGCCTTCGACTACCGATGTATGGTTTCCTGTCACTGCATTATAACAAATCGTACCTTGACGCGTTTTCGAGAGAATGTGCCGATGCTTTTTAACAGCTTATAGCCATACCACGTGCTACATAAAAGTCGCCAAGTACACGGTGAATTCCATACAATATGGCGTCTCCTCAGGTCTGCTTGTGACGTAAAAAATGCCCCATCTCATTGGCCACGTTCCTATCCACAAGGCGTTACCTGACCTGCCGGGCTGTTCATTTCACACTTCGCAATGTAGTTGAACGTGGAATTCCACGCTGTGACATCACCAGCTCCTTGTCCATGTACGTTTTGATGTCCGATGGGAGGATGGCTGAATTTATACAGGTTGTTCCCGTAAGAACACGCAAAAATTTAACAGGACATAGAGGATGCACCACTGACAATCTGAGATAGGGAACCTGGGGGTCGGAGAAACCAGCTTGAATAAAATCACAGTAATGTGTAATTTATTTGTATTAGTTACAATTAATTGCAAATACCATCACTGACACAATGAACTTACCATTTGTACTATACCACACAAAATGAGCTGAAACTGACTGCCATCAAATTCAATGCAAGCACATCGGCCAACAAGATTCTGACGCACCTTGACAAAATTCCCTGGTGTGTTTAGAATCACATCACCGGCAGCTACCATTCTGGCAATTAATCCCAACTCCGTATCAACTGGGGTCTCATACACAAGTGACTTTAGATCTCCCCATAGGAAATAATGAAGGGGATGCGGGTCAGGTGACCTCGCAGGCCATGGAACAGGACCACCTCTTCCAATCCAGCGACCAGGAAGTGAAGCATTCAGATGGTTGCGGACATCCACACTGAGGTGCGCGGTGCGCTGTCATGTTACGTCCACATCATCAGACGGAAAGTGACCGGTACGTTCTCCAGCAACTCAGGTACAACTTTTTGCACGAACCTAAAGTACAGGTGGTCATTCAGACGGCCAGGTAGAAGATGTGGCCCAATGAGATTGTTGCCTACAATGCCGGCCCAGATATCCACAGTGAAACGTACTTTATGGTGTGACTATACGACAGTGTGAGGGTTTTCCTCGTCCCACACTTTGCTATTCCTGCTGTTCGAAATACCATCACGATCATATGAAGCCTCGTCAGTAAACAGCACGATTCAGGGGAAATCTGGTGATCAATCCGTTGTTGGAGCAACCGCGGACAGAATGCAACCCTTGGTGCAACGTCAGTCGCAAGTATTGCACGGACTCGCTGTGGGGGATATGGTGTAATTATTGTTCGTGGACTACTCGTCTCTCGCAATTATCTCCAGCGCCCATTTCACGTGCAATACGAGGAGTACTTGTTTTAGAGTCCACTGCAACGCGTTCCAGCACCGCCTCTTCAAAATCAGGTATGTGCGTGGTTCCTCATGTTGCCACGTCTTTCGTTTCCTCTTTCCAATGAACCAGTCTCCCGCATTCGTCGATCGAGAGAAACACACTCGTAGTGACGGATGGTGCCTGTTAGGAAATCGTTCCCTGTACAGCCTTTCAACAGCGACAGCGTTGCAACGTGCTTCCCCATACACAAGGTTCATGTCAGTCAGTAAAATTGTACCGATATTGCTCCTTATGTATTGTACATCTCTGAATAGCACTGAATAATTGAATGGTCTGTCGTTGACTGGTAGTACGTCCAGTCATGGGACAATGTAAATACGATACAACAGAGGCACCTCATGTACAAGTGAAGTAAACGAAACCTGCATCTTGATGTCCTTCAAATGGTTCAAATGGCTCTGAGCACTATGGGACTTAACTTCTGAGGTCATCAGTCCCCTAGAACTTAGAACTACTTAAACCTAACTAACCTAAGGACATCACACACATCCATGCCCGAGGCAGGATTCGAACCTGCAACCGTAGCGGTCGCGCGGTTCCAGGCTGAAGCGCCTAGAACCGCTTGGCCACAACGGCCGACCCTGATGTCCTAGTAATGAAGCTCGTTCTCCTTGTTTTCTTGCAGGAAATAAAGATCGTACATGTAAATAAACAGCACAGTAAGTGTAAACTTGTGCCAATGTTAGTTTTAAATAAGCTGGAAAACAGTGATGTTACACAAAGCGGCAGCCAAGTTCACTTCCACATCTCTTTAAGCTGGCTTCTCCGACCCCAGGTTCCCTACCTCAAATTGTTCAGTGGAGCATTCTCTATGTTCAGTTACATTTTTGCACGCTCTTACGGCACCACACTGTATATGTAATTCTTTTCTTCTACGTGTTAGGTACAGTAACTGTCCAATGGATATCTAATTACATCTACCGCCTTGTGCATGGGCACTGCCCTTGTGGGATGAGATATACTCTACCTTATTCGAAATCTGTTGTGTGGATACTATTCTAAGCACTGTATGATTGTTAATAACTTAAGTTCCCACATGATACACTGCTGACGGGAGGATATATTAACTGAATGGGTGAAATATGTAACATCTGTTATTTGCTACTTAACTGGCAGGGATGCAGGGTGTCAATATCTATGCTTGGGTGGTGGTGTGCTGGAATATTGGCTATTCCTCGTGTTCTTATGTCCCTGTTAATACATATCGGTTGAAGAAATATCGCTCTAGACTAATTTGGGGCCGCTCTATTGAATGACCAGGTGAAATTCCGCTTTCAAGTAATTTTGTTCTCAACGGGGAACAAAGCTTCACTTTCTGTCGACAGTGTGACTCGCATTAAAGACACCATGAGGACTATTTGTGTAGACTCTGGCTAATAATAGCAAAAACGAAACTGCAAATATATACCAGAACACGTGAGAAAATTTATCTGATGACACTTAGCAGGCACACACTGCATTTATGATCACTTCAGTAGTGTTTGAATTTTGGAACTTCAGCAAGGGGGAAGTTTCTTGACCTTGGTCGTGGTGTGGGAGCTTCTATCGAGTGCAAACTAACTTTTGTGATATAGAATGGTTCTCCACTCTCACTCAAGTCCTAGCAGTCCACCAATTTCGATTGTGGAAGGAATTTACCACTACAGAAAAACGATAGATTAGTACGGTCAATTTCCTCTGCTTATTGGAGTTCCATCTACTAGGAAGTTGACTGATCCATTTGCCGAACTGACACAAATGTAATATTTATTTGCTAAAACGAATTTAGTACATTTAAGCAAGTGTTCTGCAGAATGACGTGCACACTTACATGCCAAAATACGGTCTTCCAGTGTCTTGCATGATATCGCTGACGCTCACTCACCCATTTCATGATTCTATTGAAGTGAGCCGCCAATCTTTGAATTTTTCGCTTCAACGTCATCTGTGAATCCTACTCTGTGTTGATCCCTTACAGAGCAGCAACAGTCAAGAAGGGAGTGAACAGCCGTGATGTAAGCAATCTTTTTTAGCATACATTTGTTGCATCTTCGAAGTGTTGTGGCAATGAAATGTCATTTTTGCCTTATCTTTCCACACGACGTAAACTCTGCTGTAGAGACGATTCCATTATTTGGACCAATTTCTAGGTATGTAGAGACGTTATTTAGAACATGAAACACGTTAAGCAATGTCTAAATCAGGCTCGTCGAAACTGTGCCCCTGAAACTAGCGCCCGCGATCGCCTGCGGCCAGCGCCCCGGGCGAATTCGTATGCTGTCGCAGTGGCCGAGCCGTGTCGCTTAGTTGGCCGAGCCTCGCCATGCCGCTGTACGCGCGCTTCGTACGTAATTTTCTTCTTTTACAATGTTGCCTGTAAGAATTAAAGAGATTTATAACCTTAATTCTGTTTTTTAATAAGTATTCAAACTTGGCCGGTTAAAATTATTACGCACAAGACAGCAAACTAAGGATCCCATGTCTAAACTGTGACAAGGGATACAAAAAGATTTAGCCCAAAGTATAACAAAAAATATTTACTTGTAACTGCTAACAGTAAGAATGAGACACTATATCCCTTACATAAAATTATTTCTAAAATAGAATAGTTATGACTAGTTCATTTAAGAAACTTATATACAGGGCGAGTCGAAAGTCCTTTGACACCTTCATAAGTTGGAAGACTAAAGGGAAAATTGAAATGTGATGACGGAACCATAGGTTTGACGTGGGGCCGCAACTTTTGGAGTGAATGTCATTCATGGCCGCCATCTTGAAATCCGTCATTTTGGATTGAAGTCTTTTTTTTAATGGGAAGGGGGTGTATGACACATCAAACAACACTCGCTTGAGCTCTGGAATTGAGTGGTGTAATTTGTTTTTGTCTAGAAGTTAATAATGTTCAAAGTTACCTTGATACCGATTCATGTCTCCCTCTGTTCCAGATGATCTAAAATGGGTCTGACACGTGAACGGAAGATCGAAATCATCCTTATATCAGGGGAACGCAGCTACCGAACAATAGCAGCTGACTACAACAGACGGCACCCAGGCAGAGAACCGGTATCGCACAGCACTGTGGCTCACGTGATCACCAAATTCGGGGAGACGGGCTCTGTTCACGATAGGACACGTAGTGGACTACCAAGGGCTGCCACCAATGAGGAAACCGCAACTGCGGTTGTTGCGTCGTTTGTGAAAAGTCCTAAACGAAGTACCCGTCGTTGGGCCCTAGCATGTGGAATAAGCCAAACCTTCGTTGTCCGGATATTGCACACCAATAAGTGGCATCCTTAAAAGCTGCAGATGCAACATCGACTTAACGAGGATGACCCTGATCGCCGGTTAGAGTTCTGCCTGTGGGCTACTTAACAACACGAACTGGATCCTTCGTTTTCCAAGGGCATACTGTTCAGGCGTATTTCACTTTGAACGGGGAGGTTAATCGACATAACTGTCGATACTGGAGTGACGCAAATCCGAACTGGATTGCCCCAATTCGAGGACATAATCCAGCGAAGGCGATGGTGTGGTATATGGGACACCCACGTCACTGGGCCATTTTTCATTTACAACACCTTGACTGCACCACAATATCTGATGCTGCTGCAGGACCTTGTGTTCCCTTCCACACTGAACGCAGACGGCATTTTCCCATCTTATTTTCAGCACGATGGAGCCCCTCCACACTATGGCATTGGTGTCCGTGAATGGTTGGAGGAACAACTGCCAGGGAAGTGGATTGGTCGCCGTGGTCCCATGGAGTGGCCACCCAGATCCCCTGACTTAACGCCCCTTGATTTTTATCTGTGGGGACATCATAAGCAAATAGCGTATGCTGAGAGCATCCGTGATTTGAGACACCTGGTGGAACGCATACAACACGCCTGTGACCACATTGCAGGAGACACTCTCCTCAGTGTGCAGTCTGAGTGGTTGCGGCGACTACAGTTGTGAATTGCACAGGATGGACAACACGTAGAATGTGTTGTAGCAGTCGGTATGAAGGTAATTTCCCAACTTTGAACATAATAACCTGCAAACTGTACAAGATAGACAAAAACAAATTACACCACTAAATTCCATAGCTCACGCAAGTGTTACTTGATATGTCATACATCCCTTTCCTTGAATCCAAAATGATGGATTTAAAGATGGCGGCCATGAATGACATTTACTCCAAAAGTTGCGGCCCCACATCAAATCTATGTTCCCATCATCACATTTCAATTTTCCATTTAATCTTCCAACTTATGAAGGTGTCCAAGGACTTTTGACTCGCCCTGTATTTTTCAGAAGACACCTATTGTACATAATGACGAGTGTGCATGTGCAGTACTAATAGAATGGTACTAACAGAATGAACCTGTGGGTCAGAAAACAACTAAGATGTTGTTCGATTCTTGTTTTGGAGATAGTTTTCTAAAGCTTTGCGTAGTAATTCTGCCACACGAACACTAGTTCTTACGTAAACAGTAAATGGTTTGCTTGTTTTACCGCTCATCGACCTCTTTTACAGAGGTGCGCTTCCTCTGTTACTTTGTTTACGCTGGATCTGACTGCGGGACAGTCCAGCGCAGCGCAGTGTTGTGCGGTCTCACTTGCTCCGCAGCTCCTACGCCGACACTAGCGACGGTCGCGGACGGGGCGCTGAACTACACTGCCTTGCGCCCGCGGGGCGCTGGCGCGCCCACCGGGCGAAATTTTTCAGTGAGCCTGGTCTAAATGGAACGTTACCGCTACATCGTGACCGGATTCCTAGAGAACATTACACTCCGAAACTCGGAAAGAAACACGTCAAATTCTTCGCAAATCCAGCTCTCATGTGCCAACCTCGCCAGTCGCGATTTTCTTTTTTAAACACAGCTTGTGATTCCATCAGTGGACTCCTCGTATTAATGTCCGTTAGTAGGTGTTCGGATACTTTAAAACCGATAGTTATGCAGAATATAGATCGCTAAGACTGAAGTAACTTCTCAAATTCTGTAATTAGACTAGCGGCAGCTGCCTCTGATGGTCTGCACGGAGGAGGACGAGTATCTGTTCCTACAGCGGGCTGTGTGGTGACAGACGTCTATTGTTCCCGGCATGTGAGGTGACGTAACTGTTTATACAGCGAGCCACCCATGTGCAATGAGCCGCTAGTTACAGTGCGGTTTACAGCGTCCATCAGACGAGAAGCCATAGCAGTCCCAAAAAAAAGAATCACGGTACAGGAGTTGTAGCTGCACGGTTCACTGCCAGCTGTCAGGAGAGGCGCGCAAGACACTAGATACTATGACATGCAGGACTCGTCGCATAATTTTTTTTAAAGCAGTTCATACCTCTCCCATTTCAATCCTGCTATTATACATGGCAGCGATTTGTTTGAAGCTGCACCAGTGAGCTATACAGTTTTAAACTTGGGGAAGTGGAGTCTTTTTTTTCTTTCTACAAGTCCACTACTATGCTCATACTGACATCATGCGCTGATAACTGGTTTTAACACAATGATAGTGGAAGGACGAGTACTTTACAGTGAAACGTTCCTACATAGACTAGTTATGTATCAAGTATGTATTTGTTTAAATAACGAACCGCTGTGTATTATTGTTGGTATTTGGAACACTGGGAGAAAATTGTCCAAAAATTGTAACAAAATGCCTGAAAATAGTAAAAAAATTCCGCAAAACTAAATAACAATGGAAGGTGCTCATACGTTGGAGTTGGTTCATTGCTGCACCTTCTGCTGCGGATGCAATATGGTGATTGACCAATGTACAGAGCACGAGCGATGAGTCCATCTCATTGATGGTTACTACCATAACCGGACTAGTGTGGGGGAAACCTCTTCGGTGACCCTGACATAAATTACGGTATCCAGGCCGACGAAGTTGCCTAGATGAGTAGGGAAAGGTGGAACTTTGAGTGATATGGCCATCTCAATACTCGCGCCAACTAAAGTGACGATCCTCGTAAGAGTTCCGGTAAGTGTGCGCATTCACACAGAAGGTCAATGGCCGGGTAGCCTTCAACTATATGAAGAGGGTAACTGTTCAGAAAGAATTGAATGAATGGGCACATATCCTTTAGGAACATTACGAATGTAGGTTGTGGACAGTTGGGAATGTAGGTCTCACGGGAAGCGTGCAAGGGATAAGTTCCTGCAGTCGCTCTATCCTCTGAGTCCTCGGTGGCTCAGATGGATAGAGCGCCTGCCATGTAAGCAGGAGATCCCGGGTTCGAGTCCTGTTCGGGGCACACATTTTCAGCTGTCCCCACTGAAGTATATCAACAACACTGTTGGCAGCTGAGAGTTCCGATTAATTATCTTTCTAGAGAAGCTGCATGGTCATCATTGGTAACAGTTCTTTCGGAACAGTTACTATCTTCATTTCTTTCGGAAATCGTGCTCCTTTAAATGGTGCGACACAGCCCATTCGTAGCCACTGATTTACGACGCTTCTCAGCACCTGTCACTTTCAACGTCACTTATCACCGCGAAGGTCAAGTGTCAAAGTCACTCCTCCCACTCACTCTTATTAATGCTTTGTGAGGCTGCTGCTAATAGAATGTATTACTGTCTAATTGATCACAATTATTTATTACTCAAACATATCTCAAGGAACCACCACCACCACCACCACCACCACCACCACCACCACCCAGTAAAAAGAAGTTACCCTATCGCTTCCCTGGTCCTACTAACCAGAAGGACTCTTCATTTGTGTGGTATATGCTGCAGTGAAAGGTTCAACATCAAAGAGAAGGAAACACGTAAGCATTGACCCATTAATCACTGTTTCCAAAATAGTACACATGTTCAGCCAGGTTATTTTCATAATTTATTACCCAGAAAGTGGTCATTCTCCTTCAAAATAGTTTTTCAAATTTCCGTAAATAGTGGGAAATTCGAAAGGTTGGAAACATGCAAGGTATTTTGCTTGTTCTAAGAGAAAATTCAATCAGCCCATTCAAGCCTACATGTTTCAAGCTTAAAACGGCGCTAAATAAAAAATAGCCATGTTTAAGAATGTTTATGGTATGTATATACTAGTAGCACATTAAAAACTCCACCACTAACATAGTCAGCACACACTAATTCAAAAAATGCGAAATAGCTCCCTTGTTAAGACAGTTACTGCTATGTTTTCGTCGCGGTGGACAGATTCATGACGGAGTCTATAATCTCACAACCTACGTAACACATGAAGTACATTTTAGTTGTGAAGCAATTGCACTACAGTTCGCACAAAGAGACATCACTAAAATTTTACTGGTAGCCCCTAGCTCCAGATACCACAGTTTTTATCATCATCCAGTTATGCTATATCACTAGGTGTAGTAGACTAGAAATGGGTCAGTTACGATCATTTTATTAGAAAACTGTCACAGCAAGCGCTGTAAAAAAAAAAACCACATGGTGTTGGAAGGGGCACTGTAATAGCAGAGCCCGCACCGCGCGATCCGCCCCCTTCCTACCCCCCCCCCTTTCCCCCGCAAGCCAAATGCGTGACATGTCAAGCCGCCTTCTCCGCCTCGGTAACACACACTGCTAGTCATCCTGTGAAGACCACTGACACCTATTCAGTAGTCATTACGTGTACTGTATGCATAATGCAAACGTGCGAACTTACGCCCCATTTTACACATCTACCATTTAACATCCATATTCGTGCCATTTGCAAGTAGTTCGTCGGAAGAACTGCTGACAGTAAAAGAGAAAAAACACACCTCTATATTAGCTCTAATTCCACAGATTCTTTCGTCCGTGGCCTTTTTGTCAATGCCATAATTTTACAGTAACAGACCCCTTCATCTATGAATATGCAATAAAATTAACATCCTGCTTTAATCTCCCCCGGCCCCCCTCCATCATCGTTCTGGACAATGTGTCCCTTGTAGCGTCCGCCGCCGCACATATACGATACGGAAAGGCGACATCTTGATACACGCCTATTTACCCCATGTTAACGAAATACACCCGTACTCTATGACCAGCAACAAACCTCTGTGTTATCATTCGCTAAGAATATTCGAAATCCACGATCTTTACAGAGCTATCTGAAAATACCTGTGTAATTACACATAAATAATGAAGTTAGTGCCTCTTTACCTCACATTAGTGACTTATTTCATTTATCGTTATCTGCCCTGTTGTACACCCCTCTAACTCTTCTTCCTCCTGGAAATGAGATTTTTCTCTCTCTTGTAATCCGATTCTTTTCCTGTACCCTCCAGCAGCAAATTCTATCAATCTATGCGAACTTGCTCCCCCTACCTTTTGTACCTCTAACGTTTAACCCGAGTATTAGCTCTAATTTCCCATCACGGCCATTTCACGAGACACGTAAAAGGAGAAGTAACATAATACCTGGAACTTACGCTCGGCTGTTCACCCGTTTCGCTACTAAAAATTCAGTTTTCCATTTCGTCCACTTGCAGGACGGTAATTCCCTGTAATTAATTGATGAATGGGTTACTTCACTTCCTTTTTCCTATATTCCTGTGTATGCAGGGTCGTCAAAAACGGCCTGATAAGACTGTAAGGGTGTTGCAGGGTAGGTTGTGCTGAGAACTGATAAGAAAAAACTGGATACATTGTGTCGTTTCCGACTTAATTAGCATTAAAGTTAGCCAATCAGGCCGTTGTGGGCGCAAATTCAAGCGGCTCGCCAGATACAATAACTACTGACAGCTGTTCTCATTGTTTAGATGACAGCTGTTCAGCCTTTGGCTCGGGTTCGATCCTTAATACCGTCCTACGTCAAATTCTGTATCTCTCTGTTGTTCGGTGTTAGCAAACCAAACAGTCTCTGGCGGTACGCTTGAATTTGCGCGCCCAACGATCTGATGCAACTACCTCTGAAACGGCACAACAGCTCAAATTTTTTTACAATTATTTCTCAACAAAACCTACCCTACAACGCCCTTACAACCTTTTCAAACTGTTTTTGAACACCTTGTATAACCAGAGTTTCTGCCACTATCAAACGCACAGCCGTTTTCCAGTTCACGCCACAACAGAAGCAAGTAGCAGGCGGAATGTTGATATTGCTAGTTTTGTAAGCCTATCTGATTATTAAGTTATTGACATAGTGTACACTGGAGCATATTGTAAGTACTGTTTGTCGACATGTAACAGCGTTACACAGAATGAAACACATCGTCCATTCCATAGTTAGATAATCGTAGTGTCTGGATCTAGCTTGACGAGCAATATTCAAAACTGATTAACAAGTATTCTGTAAATCACTTATTATCGGATTAATTACATGTCCCTGAGAGTCCTCAATGAATCTGAGCCACGTATATGCTTCCCTACCCTACAGATGTAGCAGTCAGATGCCTTCTCGTACAATGACATTTTCCTGAGTTTTATCCCCAGGAACGTTGGTGCGATAAATCACATCAGCTTTCTCCACTACATATCTGAAAGAGGCGACATGGACATGGCTTATCACACACTAGTAACCCAACATCAACAATAAAACTAGTAGAGGCTACAGGACTTACTATGACGACCAGCGTCACTCCTGTGCTGCATGTTACATCTTTAACAGTCTCAAGTAATATTACTACTCCAGTTTACAAGTTACTGCGATAGGGTTTAACATTCAAAGTAAGCTTTCTCGAAATCTACAAATGCTATAAACGCAGGTTTGCCCTTCGTTATCCTGCCGTCTAATTTAAGTCGTAGTGTCAGTACCGACTATTGTGTTCCTACAGCGCGCTGAATGTACCTCCGCAGAAGTAGAATTTTGTCCAAGACGTAATGTGTGTGACGTTGGTGAAGGAAACGCTTTGACTGACTGGTGGCGCTCGTTACTGGCTCTGTGATTTGATGTTCCTCTTCGCCGTCTACTTCAGCGGTGCACTGCTCAGTCCTACATCTGATATCGTTTCTAGTGGTATTGATTGTAGGTAAGTTATGGCACACAACTCTGGGTAAGTATCTATGGATAGCAACGCAGAGTTAAAAATAATAAAGTGAACCTCTTCGCAATGGACGCACATATGCCGCATGGAAAGGAGTAGGAAGAACCACGATGGCAGAAGGGCTGCCAATATAATAAAATGCCACCTGCACCGTCCGCAAGATCACTGCTTATGAACTGGAGATGCGGCAGGGCAGTGGATACCTGACGTCAATGCTGAGGGTGTGGTTTCCATCAAGAAACTTATGCCGTTATCTCTATAGCACAGGCTTCACATACTCCTCAACATCTCTGTGCGATTGTACATCGGAATGTGGTGCAAATCATCTATTCTTCCTGTGTGAATTATATTGAGATCAGCATGTCACTATGTTCAGGGGACTGAAGTTAAACACCACTTTTGCCTAGTACCACCACTGCCTCGCCCCCTCCCGTCCCCCAAATCAGAAAATACGTATACAAAATGGAGAGAATCGTTTGGGGCTTTATCAGAGACTGTAACCCGCAAATATTACACTTTCACAAGGAACTCTGTGCCATGTGCTCTATATAGTAATTGTAACTAGGGGCTACTAACTGAGTAATTTTAGCAATGTCTCTTGTGTGACCAGTGGCGCAATCGTTCCACAGCAATAACGTACTTCATAAGTTACGTAGGTTGTATAACAATGGACTGCCAGTCATGGGTCTATGTCCAATGTGACGACGACGTAACAGCAATTGTTTTAACAAGCGAGCCATTTCGCATTTTTCCATTAGATCAGTGTTGATTTTAGTGAAGGTGCTTTTTAATATTATACTGGTAATACACACCACTAAAGTTCCTAAACAAAGATTTTTTATTTAATGCTATTTTAAGCGTCAAACATGCAGGCTGTAGTGGACTATTTGAATTTTCCCTTAGGACCAGCAAGACACCTTGCATTTTCCCACCCTTTCGAATTTCCCATCGTTTACGGAAACTGTAACAACTATTTCAAAGGGAATACGGTGTTTTCGAGTTAATAAATTATGGAGATGGTGTGGCTGAAAGTGAAATACTGTTTTGGAAACAGTGAGGAATGGGTCAATAATTAAATGTATGTTTTCTTCCTTTTGATGTTTAACCTTTCGCTACAGTATACAGAACACGAGTGACGAATGCATCTGATGGTTAGTAAGACCATGGGACGGTAAACGAACTGAAGTCCCCCTGAAGAGGCCAGAAGGCCCAACGGCACCGACAGGCCGCCGTGTCATCCTCAACCCACAGGCGTCACTGGATGCGGATATGGAGGGCCATGTGGTCAGCACACCGCTCTCTCGGCCGTATGTCAGTTTACGAGACCGTAGCCACTGCTTCTGAATAAAGTAGCTCTTTAGTTGGCCTTGCAAGGGAACGGCAGGGGTAACTCTGCGTTGGACTGGCAGCGGCGGCGGAAAATCCTCGAGTCATGTTGGGGTAAATAAATTACAGTAACTGGATAATAAATAATAATTTAGATAGCTATAAATTATAGCAGTAACAGGGAAATTCATTAGTAAAAGTAACAGGTCGTCACACAACTGCCTTAGAACGGAGGTGGAAGAGGGAGGAAAACCATGAATCCTTTTGTCCTGCACACTGACGACGACGTGAAACATTGGGCCACTCAAATAGAAGAGATTTTGTCAAGTTTCCCACCCTATTTTTTAGTATCCAACATATTTTTAATTTCCATCCTCTTTCAAGTCAGAGGGTTGACGTCGAATCGAGGAGGAGGTCGGGGAGTAGGAGCGGTGACTGACTCTTGACCTTGGTGAACGTGACTGATGCTGGTAGGCTTCCTTAGTAAGTGACCTCGAGCAGGCTCTGTGCAACTACTACGCTCTTGTTTGAATTCCATACGCAAATAAAGCTATTTCAGTTGTAGATGACCACCTCGTTATATTGGGTATTTCAGGACTACGAAGACCACATGTACTAGTTAGAATTTTCACTATTACGCGACAGTGGTTGTGAACCGGACAGCTGCGAGTAGTTACGTGAAATACTTGCAACAATCAAGATACTCTGACACGACATTCTCCCCTAGAGGTATCAGACAGCTTTAAATACAATTAGCGTGAAACTAACAGATCAGGTGCACTATGTTGCACAGCGGCGTACTGGTACGACAGAAGCTGGTGAGCTACAACTGAGGTAGCAAATGCCGCTGGAACGTGACATGGCGCAATTTCACGATTATTGCCTTCCTCTAGAATGGGAGAATTTAAGATCTAACGGCAAAATGGACCGCAAGTAACAACAGGCTTATGAAATTCTTCTTCGCAACTATTTTAGTTGGAATAGACAGCAGACACGAACTTGGTTCTTCCAGGCGGCAACAGCAGCAGCCTGAGAAATGCCAACCCTACCTGTCTGCAGCTGTCTTGACTCTCAGCTACGTGGGAAAAATGCCGCGACTCGTCTGGAGCTGGAGGCTGGTAGGCTAGACGAGAGACACGTAACTCCACAGGTACTTCTTCATACGAGATGCATTCAAGTTCTAAGGCCTCCGATTTTTTTTCTCCGGATTGGAAAGAGATAGAAACATGCGCATTGTTTTAAAATGAGGCCGCGTTCATTGTCAATACGTCCCAGAGATGGCAGCACTGTACGGTAGATGGAATTTTACCGCCAGAGGCGAGAATGAGAACTGTTTTAAATACTTAAAATGGCGACGTTTTCCTTACTTGAACAGCGTGCAATCATTCGTTTTCTGAATTTGCGTGGTGTGAAACCAATTGAAATTCATCGACAGTTGAAGGAGACATGTGGTGATGGATCTATGGATGTGTCGAAAGTGCGTTCGTGGGTGCGAGAGTTTAATGAAGGCAGAACATCATGTGACAACAAACCGAAACAACCTCGGGCTCGCACAAGCCGGTCTGACGACATGATCAAGAAAGTGGCGAGAATTGTTTTGGGGGATCGCCGAATGACTGTTGAACAGATCGCCTCTTTCTGTGGGTTCTGTGCACACAATCCTGCATGACGACCTGAAAATGCGAAAAGTATCATCCAGGTGGGTGCCACGAATGCTGACGGACGACCACACGGCTGCCCGTGTGGCAATGTTGATGCGCAACGACAGCATGAATGGGACTTTCTTTTCGTCGGTTGTGACAATGGATGAGACGTGGATGCCATTTTTCAATCCAGAAACAAAGCGCCAGTCAGCTCAATGGAAGCACACAGATTCACCGCCACCAAAAAAATTTCGGGTAACCGCCAGTGCTGAAAAAATGGTGTCCATGTTCTGGGACAGCGAGGGCGTAATCCTTACCCATTGCGTTCCAAAGGGCACTACGGTAACAGGTGCATCCTACGAAAATGTTTTGAAGAACAAATTCCTTCCTGCACTGCAACAAAAACGTCCGGGAAGGGCTGCGCGTGTGCTGTTTCACCAAGACAACGTACCCGCACATCGAGCTAACGTTACGCAACAGTTTCTTCGTGATAACTTTGAAGTGATTCCTCATGCTCCCTACTCACCTGACCTGGCTCCTAGTGACTTTTGGCTTTTTCCAACAATGAAAGACACTCTACGTGGCCGCACATTCACCAGCCGTGCTGCTATTGCCTCAGCGATTTTCCAGTGGTCAAAACAGACTCCTAAAGAAGCCTTCGCCGCTGCCATGGAATCATGGCGTCAGCGTTGTGAAAAATGTGTACGTCTGCAGGGCGATTACGTCGAGAAGTAACGCCAGTTTCATCGATTTCGGGTGAGTAGTTAATTAGAAAAAAAAATCTGAGGCCTTAGAACTTGAATGCACCTCGTAGTTCACACGATATTAGGGGGCGTCCCTGTGGTTATTCCGCTACTTTACAGGAGCAGAAATTATTATTCTTGAGTTACATGGACAAAACCGCACACTGACATGTCCGGGAATAGTGATATACACACATGCTAATGACTGGAGTATCGCGTAAACTTGGTAGTGAACTCACGTTTATGTCTGCCACCAAACTCGCCGGAACGCAACCCAATGGATCACATCTGGGAAATTATCAGGCGCCAGCTACACGCCCACAAACCACTGGTTCATAATTTATGGGAACTGCGTAACCTATCAGTCGACATCATGTGGTACATACCTCTGTAAACGGATCATGAATTTGTCCAATCCATGTAACGCACAATTGCTGCAGTACTGCATTCCAAACACGGGTCAACACGCCATTACGCAGGTTGTGATGATTATTGGTTTGTGGGGCGCTCAACTGCGCGGTCATCAGCGTCCGTACAAAGTCCCAATTTTTACGCAGTCCAGGTTTTTTTTCACACTCCAATCTAGCCACTGTCACGAATGGTGGTGGTGGTGGTGGTGGTGGTGGTATAATGAGGACAACACAAACACCCAGCCCCCGGGCAGAGAAAATCCCCAAACCGGCCGGGAATCGAACCCAGTACCCCGTGGTGCAGAGGCAGCAACGCTAGCCACTAGAGCACGAGCCGCGGACTTGCGTAGGTTGTGATATTGTTAACGCTTATCAGTGCAAACCAATTAATTGTGGAATGCAGAGAGACGCTATCGTACCAGCGAAAAATTTCGTACCCGTTGAACTCTTAGTATAGTGAATATGCCTTGAGTACTGTCAGAGACAGCAAAGGACTTGGAAGAGCACTTGAACGGAATGGACAGTGTCTTGAAAGGAGGGTATAACATGAACAACAACAAAAGCAAAACAAGGATAATGGAATGTAGTCGAATTAAGTCGGGTGATGCTGAGAGAATTAGATTAGGAAATGAGACACTTAAAGTAGTAAAGGAGTTTTGTTATTTGGGGAGCAAAATAACTGATGATGGTCGAAGTAGAGAGGATATAAAACGTAGACCGGCAATGGCAAGGAAAGCGTTTCTGAAGAAGAAAAATTTGTTAACATCGAGTATAGATTTAAATGTCAGGAAGTCGTTTCTAAAAGTATTTATATGGAGTGTAGCCATGTATGGAAGTGAAACGTGGACGATAAGTAGCTTAGACAAGAAGAGAATAGAAGCTTTCGAAATGAGGTGCTACAGAAGAATGCTTAAGATTAGATGGGTAGGTCACATAACTAATGAGGAGGTATTTAATAGAATTGGGGAGAAGAGGAGCTTGTGGCACAACTTGACTCAAAGAAGGGATCAGTTGGTAGGACATGTTCTGAGATATCGAGGGATCACCAATTTAGTATTGGAGGGCCACGTGGACGGTAAAAATCGTAGAGGGAGACCAAGAGATGAATACACGAAGCAGATTCAGAAAGATGTAGGCTGCAGTAGGTACTGGGAGATGAAGCTTGCACAGGACAGAGTAGCATGGAGAGCTGCATCAAACCACTCTCAGGACTGAAGACTACAACAACATTGAAAATTTGTATCAGACATGGAGCCGTACCCGGTCAGCCTATGCGACTTAAGTCGTCCTCTCTTGGTACGCGAAAACGAATGCAGACGAGAAGCTAGTGACGTCACAGCGTCGAATTCCATGTACCACTAGATTGCAAAGTGTGAAATGAGGTCTACCGTATCAGATATTCGGCTTGTGGAGACGAACGTGGCCAATGACATGCGTAATCAGTTGTACGTCACAAGTAGAAATGAGGAAACGCCATATTGTATGGAATTAAACGCCATGCTTGGCGGTTTTTCTATTATACAGCACGTGGTATGAATATAAGCTGTTTCAAAGCATGAACACATTGAGGATCTCTCGAAAAGGCGTCAAGGTACGATTTGTTATAATGCAGTGACAGTGAACTACGTATCAGTAGTCGAAGGCTTCCCATATTTAATGCTTTCAGTGTTTTAACTCGTGTTCTCTAAAACTATACCGTTCCAGTGCTACGACACAATAATCCATCAAAATCGCTTCGTTTTCGGTAAATTTTGTCTCGTATATAAAAATTATGAAATTTGAAGATAGAACTGTTATAATGTCCGCGATATAGCCATGTTGAAGCTGTAGTGCAATTGGTAGAACCGTGAAGAGCAAAGCGGTAGGTTCTTGTCTACTTACTTCTAAATTTATTCTCTCCATTTGTTTATGAAGAGATTCTGTGTCTTTCTTATTAATTTCATAGTAGTATTATCTACAGTGTTATAAATAATGTATTTGCTGTTGCATAGGTCAACGACTGGAATGTGTGCCTAGGGGCAAGAGATCTTATCGTAACTATTGGTCTACGTCAGAAAGCAAACATACATTATACACTGTTGTTATGAAACTTTGTACGAGATGTATGTCCGCCTATCTCGTTGTTTTATGGACTGTCCCATGTTCGTATCTTGCCGGCTAATATCTTTCTCCGTGATGGCGAGCAGCTTTGAAAATCTCCCATTCCATTCAAATGAGATTACGAAACGAATCCCGGTGTTGAAATCTCTATAAACTACGCTACTTCAGAGTGATGATAGTAAATACAACATCGCGAGTATGGATATTATACATGCACGAAGTAACATTCGGCACTATACTTCAACTATGGTCAATTTAAAACCGAAAATGGCAAGGAGATGCGATTGAGTTTATAAATAACTAGTACCAGTATGTCTCAGTTATTTGTACAGCACTATGTAGCCTTCGTCGGGCAGTAGTTCGCTGTTCAAGCCGTCGAGTCCAAAACGTTATTCTCCACTCTTCTTCGACAATCTTTAAAAGATATTGTACGCGCGTCTGCTTTCGTATAGAAACTCAGATTTGCGCGCGAAGTATAGCCGAGAACTGCCACTAGCGAGCGCTGCGGTCACAAATCACACCACGTCTGGCGTGCTTCGCGGTGAGGAACACGTCCCATGCTGGACTAGTTTAATGCAGCAGATCCGGGTTGGAATTCTGGTAAACTTTTCATTTGTCACGATGTATTACACTGTAGCCCAGAATATTACTGGACCCGTCTCATTTTCTTCCATTTGATATATATTACTCTGTGCCACTAGCAGTAATTAGATATGGGATCACATATGCCTTACCAACATCAAAGGACCATACTAACAAGATATTGTGCTCGGGAGTTGAAAACTGAGTTCATGACGAGAAGGTGTCGCCAAATTGCTTCTCGTACGGTTGTGTAGAATGTGTGGTTCCAAGACACTTAGCAGAAATAAAAACTTGCCTTGAGGGGGTGGGGGAGTCGCGAAGTTGAACTTCTGACACGATGCAGTGATGGGACCTAGAGTGTTTTCCTGACTAAAATGCCAGCACCAGTTGCACTTTCCTGATTGTTTTGAAAACCACGACTGGTTTCGATTCCGAAGGTCATTATCCAGTGGGATTACATAGTATTGAAAAATGACATGTAGTGGAATTACTGAAATAGAGAAGAATGTAGCAATATGCATCATCAACGGTAAGTATAATACATAAATGTTACATAACAGCTTTTTTATAAACTTGACAAAAGCTGCATAATCAAAAATTATTCTGTAATTAAATTACAGAAATATGTACCATATTAAATAATACTGAAGAACAAATAGTCAACAGACAGTCTTGGTGCTTTAATGCTCAAGATATCCTTTCCTGTTTCCACTAGTTTTTCAACATTATTTAGTTTATGTTACGCATTTCTGTTTTTTAGTAATAGACGACTTATTACATATTTTTATTATGCTTTTATGAAATTTGTGAAAGAAATGTTTCGCAACATTTATGTATTACGCTTGCTGTTTGTGATGCACACTGGAACATTATTCCCTCTCTGAATTACATTATAGTTCGGTTTTCGACACTATTTAGGTGTCACTGGATAATGGCCTTTGAGGCCGAAACCGGTAGTGATTTTTAAAATAAAGCATGGAAACAGAGCTGGCTTTTTATTCAAAATCAATACTGCAGTTGCGGAACCTGCATGAACATACTCTACATGCTGGACAACAAATAATTTTTTGTTGTTGACTGAAGCACTGTCAATTATGCGGTATGGCTCCACAGTTCAACGACACACCTTCCTAGGCACAGGCTACCTGCTAAAGACGAAGTAAAGATTCATGCAGCTGCAGCACATTTGTCACAATCGTAGGAAGTATCAACAGTAGTCCTTCCTTGACAGTATATCGAGAGACTGCAGTAACAGCATTACTCCACTGAAACCATTTTAAAAATGGGACACCATATTGAAGTGCTTCATCCATTCCAATATGGAACGTAAGCCTTCATCGCTAGTTGGTATAATGGTCAATATTGGCTACTCCTAATAAAGGTTCTTCTGGACAGCTACCACTAAATCCGTATCGAAGAAGTTTTACAGTTAGAATGTGTAGTGTTACTCTTAATGCATTCTTGGAGCCGTATTCTAATAGGGGTTGCCGCTCCACACGTTGTAAACAACATTGATCATTTCATTCATGACAGCGACTCCGTAGAAATAGAGCAATGAGAACACTTCAGTCACTTAGTTTCGGCCTAAGAGCATCTTCAGGCTGAGGCAGGGAGATATATATATATATATATATATATATATATATATATATATATATATATATATATATAAGAATTAGCTTCATATACGAAAAAAGAACTGCTTACTAGGTGCACAGCTGCATAGCTATTATACCAGAATACCATTTAGAATTTTAAGATGTTCTTAATCCCAGAAATATTTCTTCGAATGAACGTTTTATTTACGCGTAACGATTTATTGGAGTGTTTCTTCTTAAGAAGTTCAGTTCTATTATTTTACACTACTCTCACTTTCTCTGCTCTGTCTATTTAACATTAATTTCACTGGTAGGCGACTCGCTTGTGGTACTCTTCCAACAGCCAATACAACCTATCTAAAACCCTAAAACGATGCTGCGTTAGCGCGGGATTAGCCGAGCGGTCTAGGGCGCTACAGTCATGGACTGTGCGGCTGGTCCCGGCGGAGGTTCGAGTCCTCCCTCGCGCATGGGTGTGTTTGTCCTTAGGATAATTTACGTTAAGTAGTGTGTAAGCTTAGGGACTGATGACCTTAGTAGTAAGTCCCATAAGATTTCACACACATTTTTGAACGATGCTGTGTTATGCTACTTATCACTAACACATTCAAAGCGCAGTGGATTCGACGGCACCATATGTTGAAATTATCTGGGCTCTTGGAGGCGTGACCATGGGGGATATGATTTATAGCTCTGTAGATTTATTACTTCTTTTGGACAACTATATTCCAAATATCCCGAGTGTTTTCGTATTTTTACACACGTTACATTATACGAATGACGATTAGTCATTAGAAGCTGAACCGTATGAAGTACCTAGAAGTATCAGGAAACAGAGATGTCTGGAGTAATAAACACAAATCCAGATGGTGAAGAATACGAAATTTTCGATCGATTCTTCAGCACTATATATACTCTAACTTCGATGATCCCTCTTCGAAACTTCACGTAAGCCTCATTTTTTCAATTTGTTCCCACACTGACTTCCATTCTATTCCTCCATTTTTCCTGTATTTATTTTTTCATTGTGGTTGTCTATACACCCCTTATATTCTATTTAGATTTTTCCTGCAATGAGAAAGCTCTTCATACCTGGACATTTAACTTAGCTTGTTTCCTGTAACAACTGTCAATATTTTTACTCTGTTTTTCGATCACCTGCTACATGTAATACTCTTCAAGCTATTCTTCAATACTTTTCCCTTTTATGACTTATTTTATTGTTCTCGTTAACTTATTATATAGGCAATTAATTAGTTTTACTACATGTATATTCACTTCTCTGTTGAGTGAACTACTTTGCTGATGTTATCCCTTCCTACCTTCCACCTCTTTAAAACGAGTTTACTTTTTGATAATTTTATATTCGTTGTTGACTGCGATGGAACAGCCTAAACACGAGAAAAGTTTCCAATCATGTTCTCTTTCATATTACCCAAAAGGTTAAAGATGCAAACACAATAATGGCATGTAACTATTCAAGAACAGAACTATGTAACGATTTCACCCTTACTTCTAATTTTCTCCAGGACATTTCCTATGAATTTGCAGTTTTTATTGCTTATATTGTGTTCTTTATTAATCAGTTCTTTATGTGCAAACGTAAAATGAGCTTCATAAATGAATTACAATTTGTTCTCATACCTGAGCACAATCCTTCGGGTTAATTCAAAATCTGTGGAACACAGCTCTCTTGAAGACAGCAGCTCCTTTTAAGCCATACGGATTTATTTTCAAGAACGCATCATCGTTTTCCTGAAACACAAATACGATAATATATAAATTTTTCCGCATCAACATAGAATTGCACAGCATTAACAAAAAAATTAGTGCATAATTTGACTACACTGTACATAAATGTTACCGAATGTCTGCTCAATCATTGGGCAGTAAGTTTTAGAAACTGTCAACGTTTTCTGGCTTAAAGTAGTTGAGAGACGTCTCGTTCGACGTGAAAGTGTCTTACGCAACTACATAGTTTAAGTTAGGTTTTAAGAACAGACTAATCTGAAAACTTGTTTATTGAAGCAGTTCTCCAGTATGTGGACTTGTTACATTCACACACAAAATACGTAACCTGCGAGGACGTGCCGAAAAGAAATTCCTTTGAATTTTTTATTCCGTTTTCAGTATAGGTTGAGGTACAGTCAGTGACAGAATTTGGGAGACCCCTCGCCTCATCGTTCTGCTCAACTGCACAGCTTTTCTGTCTGATAGCACAGCGTAACATGCGAGGAGGACAGGTACTATCAGCATATTATCTACAGACGTGAAATCTAAAATCTTTCCAAACATTATCTGACCGTTTCAGGTCACGTGGGTGACTATATTACTACTAATTTATTTACCTCGTACGTTTATCTGCTGTGTTCAATAAATTAACGAAAAAAACGTCATTTAGAATTCACTGTACTAATACAAACGAGTTACAACTTATTAAAAGTTACCAAACGAGTATTTTTTTATTAAAACGAAGTATTTCATACTGTCAAGAACACACGAATTAGCAGGATAACACGAACTTTCAACTTCGAAACGATCTCTATATTCAGTCTATGGTAACACTTAAGTAGCGTTACAGAACCACCACGGAAGTATGCAGACGTAGCACCTATATACCTACAGGGTACAGAACCAAGTTAGCGACAAAATTTATAGAGCAGAAGTTGTCTTAGGATTTCTTCACTGAAAGCCAATCTGCCTATTAGTGGCTTTTTAAAAGCAGAGGTAAAAATCTTGTCTCCACTGTCATTAGAAACGAAAAATAACTCATTCTTCTGCTTGAAGGGCGAACACTTTACCTTTAAGCTAGCATACAACTCCGTCAAACACGGCTCACTTTTTGTCCCAATGATGGCCGAGACACGCACGTAAATGACGAAGCAAGCTCCAGTTTGTTGGTACGAGCTTCCTGGACTCTAAACGACCATTTTCCTACCTCTCTCTGTCATGAAATGAGAAAATTCAGATTTAATAATGTAAATGACAAGAAAATATCGAATGCAGTTTACCAGAGTAATATTCGGAACCAAACGAGCAAGTAAATCGACGGTCACATAAGTGCCAGAAGTATTCTACAATGTTGCCATTCTTCAGAATAACGACAGGCTGATATGGAGAAAGCTCGCCCTTCGAACAAACTGCGTTGTCGGCTGCCATTGCATTGACTGGAAGCAGAAATACCTAATATAGGCCAATGAGCTTCATTCACATTTTTGTAGCTATGCTATGGCTCTAAAGCATAATTACGAGAAACATCCAGATGCGCTGACAGCAACTCTATCATAATAAAGAGCAGCGAAAATTATTTCAGAGTTCGTCCTCTTTTGTTGCTGCCGTAGGTATTTTTGCTTCTCTGCCTTATGGAAACTGTAAACTAAAAAAATATTCACTGGAAGCGATTCGCTTTTTTTTATCACCACCAGACACTATCAACCTTATACGTAAGTAGCTATAATTTCAATAAACTGTACAAGGGACTTTTTCGCAATGACCGGAAAGTAGTACTCAAAAGCTGCGAAGGTAATTAAACAAGTGAATCATTGCAGTGCAAGTTCGAGTCCAGATTCTGAATGCGTTAAAGGAGAAATAGTTGTGATAATGTGCAACAAGGAACAAAAAGTACCGACAGTAATGAGTCTATTCTGCCTGTCACTAGTCTTATGAAGACTTCGCAATATTGTAGAATACTTTGGGCAACTACGTGAGCACCGATTTACTTCCTGGTATGGCTCAAAACATTAACCTGGTAAATTCACTGGACACTTGTCATTTAGCTTAAATATGACAAAGGTAGCGAATTTATGGTTTGAGTCCAGGAAGCTCGTTCCAATATAAACTGCAGCTTGTCTTGCCATTTATGTTGCGGATTCTCTTTCTTGGCCATCATTGGGACAAAAAGTGAGTGCTGTTTGACGCAGTTGTATGCGAACTTAGCGGTGAAATGTTCGACCTTCACGCAGAAGAAAGTGTTATTTTTCGGTTTTAGTGAGACTAGAGACAAGGTTTTCACCTCTGCCGCAAAAGCCACTAGCAGGCAGAGCGGTTTTCAGCGAAGAAATCCTAAGACAATTTCCGCTCCATAAAATTTGTCGCTCTCTCGATTCTGTGCCCTTTTGGATTCATAGGTGAAAAACTTGCTGAATTACACACTTGTCACGGTGTGCTTTTTCTGCTTCTGTCAATTGCATTGACATAATTGTGGCACTGAATGATTTATTAACTGTTATGCTCTGCTAAGTTTGCATACCTCCGTGGCAGTCCTGTAACGCTACTTCAGTGTGACTAAGGACTGAATGTAGAGAGGGGTTTTCGAAGTTTAAAGTTCGTATGATCCTGCTAATTCGTGTGCTAACTCTTGAAAATATGAAATACTTCATTTTATTGGAAATGGAAATGCCGTGTAGCTAGGGCCTCCCGTCGGGTAGACCGTTCGCCTGGTGCAAGTCTTTCGAGTTGACGCCACTTCGGCGACTTGCGTGTCGATGGGGATGAAATGATGAAAGGCACACAACACCCAGTCATCACGAGGCAGAGAAAATCCCTGGCCCCGCCGGGAATCGAACCCGGGACCCCGTGCGCGGGAAGTTAAAAATTATTCTTTCTGTAAAGTTATCATGATAAGCTGTAACTGTGTTAGTACAGTGCATACTAAATAGTGTCTTTCGTTAGTTTATTGAACACAGCAGAGAAGCATAGAGAAATCAGCAGCAATATAGCCGCCCACATGACCTAAAACAGGCTGATAACGTTCGGAAAGATTTTCGACTTCACGCATATAGACAATATGCTGGTCGTACTTTTTCTCCTTTACTGTTATGCGGTGTTAACAGACAGTAAAGCTGTTCGGTTCACCGGAACGATGAGGCGAGGGCTATCGCAAATGGTGTGCAAAGCGACAATTTACTCTGAACAATGAGAAGCGTGCGGTCCACCACAAGAATAGCAAAGGCATTCCGTTGAATTTCTGTTACGCGATAGATCACACCAATCTGAAAGCTGTGTAACTAAATTTCTAGGGATTACAATTACGAGCAACTTAAACTGAGACGAACAAGTAGATAATGTTGTGGGTAAGTCTAAAATTAGCAGAACGCTTAGAATATGCAGGAAATCCACCGAAGACACTGCCTACACTACTCTTGCCCGTCCTCTGCTAGGGTACTGCTGTGCAGTATGGGATCCTTATCAGATACGACTGACTGAGGGCATCGGAGAATTTCAAAGAAAGGTAGCTCGTCTTGCATGATCGCCGAAATAGGAGAGTCACGGATACAACCCGCGAGTTGGAATGGCTGTCGTTAGAACAGGGGCGTTTTTCGTTGCGTCGACATTTTTTCATAAAATTGCAATCACCAACTTTCTCTTCCGAATGCGAAAACATTTTGTTGGCGCCCATGTACATAGGGAAGAATCGAACCTCGCATGGAAATAATCCTGTGTTCGTTTCTTCTCGCGCGCTATTCGAGAGTGAAACAGAGGTACATACCAGTGCTTCAGTGGGCATGGCCCTTTTGGACGTGGTGTACACTCGCTTTCCTCCGACTTTGAAACTGACTAGCCCTAGAAATTATATGTGTAACTGGGGTTTACCGTCGATTCCAAACCGACGTGCAACTTGGCGTTATTCGCATTAACGAATAATTTCCAGGTGTGAAAGAAGCGGTAAGTAACAAAAAATCCCAGGACCGTGTGAGGAGCAATTCCCAGGCGTTTGGGTTTCTTATCCATTTTACTACATTTACTCTGAAATGCCTGTATCACTACTAGACACCGGCTTATTTCACTGTCTCTTTAATACAACTAAGAGAGGTTGCGAGCTGTATAGAACGATCAAATTTAAATGCACTTGCGGTATCGAGATAGAGAGGGCACAAACTCAATCGGCCGATGACGGCAGATAGGAAATAGCGAAGGCGGCACTAAGGGAACGATTCAGGAATCGACTAAAATTTATTTAGGGGACTTGCGTACACGTGACTCATGATACTTTAATTCCAATCTTCCCGCGCACGAACGAGTTTACGATTCGTCATTGCGCCACTTCGACCGGTAAAAGAAACGCTTCTGAAGTGAAAGCTGAACACATCTGCGTGAACGGTAGAGGTCCAAATGAAACACTTTACTAGTGAGGACACAACATTGCCATTAAAGGCGAGCGACGAGGAACAGGTAGCGTTATCAGTACCCGTACTTCAAATGGCTCTGAGCACTATGGGACTCAACATCTGAGGTCATTAGTCTCCTAGCATTGGAACTACTTAAACCTAACTAACCTAAGGACATCACATATCCATGCCCGAGGCAGGATTCGAACCTGCGACCGTAGCGGTCGCGCGGTTCCAGACTGAAGCGCCTAGAGCCGCTCGGCCACCCTGGCCAGCTGTCTTGTTACATATTGACATCAAACCTGAAACCATTTGACTGCACTTGTCGGCATATTTTATTTCATACCACTTCATATAAATTATGCAGAAATATTCCAATAGATAATGTTAATTTTCCAGCAAATACCTATGCCTATATGCCAATTTACACTACTGTACTTCCTTGTACTGCATATTCGGCGGCTTTCCAAACGCTGTAGCACTACTTGCCGCTATTGTTGAGAGCTTCCTTGTCGAAATTGTAAACGCAAGAATGTTTCTTTACCAGCAAACAACTAAAAAGAATTTCATTTCTTCCGACTTGACATGATACCTCAAAAGTATGTTGCATACATTCTCTGCTTCGAATCGCCCACGTGATCTTTATATTAACCGAAACTCTTCGTATTGGTTTTATTTGAATGGGGACAAGAAATCCTTCTACAGAGCTCTGTGGAAGACATCGTGCGCAATGTTTACAAAACAGAATCGATGAAAAGCAACAGATGCCAACTGGAGCTAAAAAATGAACAGACTTGCTGACTCTGGAACAATGCTGCGATTTAACAGCAGATTACAAAAGGAACACACGGCGAAATGTAGAAGTAAATACGAAATCGAGCTGCAATCGAGAAAGAGGTACATGGATGCTGAAAATTTTCTCGATCCTTGATATTACGAAGCAGAGGATTTACTCTTCGTTGCAAGGAAATTTGGTATTTTGCTCTTGTCAGTAAGCTCGATTTATTTTAGGCTTACGTATGAGTTACGTGAAGAGCGATAGAAAGTCAAGGAAATGGGTAAAGGGAAGGAATTCTCTTCGAACCATGCGAGATGATACCATCTCGCCATCGGAAGCGTGCAAAGCGGTGTTTCTACTATCTCCTGGCTGTTGTGGTATGATTAAAACGCTACGTTTGTACGATGAGAGCAGGCTGACTGTATATTTCAACATTATCTGATAATTTACGAATATAGAAGACTAATATATCTAACACATTACATATTGCCTACACTCTAGAAGTAAGGGCTACAGGAGAACGTGAAATTCTGTTATAAATCCGAAACCATCTACGAACAGGAAACTACACCAAATAGTTTTCGAAACAAACATCACAAAATATTACCGATGTTCATGTGTTTCTAAATAACAAACTCAGCAGGCAAATAACCACACACATCTCAGTAGATGTTAACTACAGCAACGGTCAGCGTAAAGGAAGTTGGCGTATCTCACAATTTTACCGTAATATACAGTTTCGAGGTTATATTCTAAAACAAAAATTCAATTCAGACGTTGTTCTAACATCCTCCTATTGCGTCTAACTTGCTGTATTAAAGATTTGGGGGGTGATATCTTTTGTCAGTCACAGGGCGCACACAATGTAAAATCGGTAAAACATATGTAATCTGACCAACAAAATCTGTTAACACATTTCTAACTCACATAAAATTTGTGTGTGTATATTTTAGGAACAATAACAGAAAAAAAACGCTAAAGATGCCACAACAGCGGTGAAAAAATTTGTGGAGTCAAACAAAACAAAACATTCTGTTCTCGCAAGAAAACGGTTGCTCTTATATCAGTTATTTTGAAGTGTAGCATTCTCACTATTTTTCTTCTGTAAATACGCCCGAATAATGTGTCCGGACAATTACCTATATTCGCTACTGTTTGGAGGTTTTTATTTCTGGTTTCACGCAGCCTTCTGTTTTATAAGTTGCAAAAAAAAAAATAAATAAACGAGCCAGAGAGTGTATAATGAACGCTCGAAGCTCCAAAGCTCGGCATTTGAGGGACGTGCGCACATACCCGCACTACGACGAAGTGAGCACGCGCGCGTTCAAAGGTGGAGGTCTCAGACATGGCCAACCGATTCGGTCCATGTCTGGCAGGTCCCCTGTATGAAACACTTGTTTCTTCTGAAGATTTGGCGAGAAAGTGATTTTCTTTGCATTTAAAATAACTGGTTCCCGGGAGTTAAGTTTGATATACGGTACCATCGCCTAAAAAATCGGTACCGACAACTGATTAAGAATTATGCTGTGAATCGTTATTGTGTCCTCGCCGTTGGGCAATTCCCGCTCGGTTTCCACAAAGCCCTCAAAATTAAATTCTGTCCCGCGCCTGTTTGTAAACAAGCATCACCCGGTTGGCTGGCTGTGGTCTCTCTCTACATATTCGCAGCAGCCTTACTCCCAATTTCTTTCGTGTAACTAGAGTTAAAATTTTAATTCTTTACTAGCAAAGTCTTTGATAAATTTATTTACCTACCTATTTTTTTGTTTACTTATCTTGTTTACCTTGCCCCGTCTACAAATTTCCATACGCAATAAAATACAGGGCTATTACAAACGATTGAAGCGATTTCACAGCTCTACAATAAATTTATTACTTGAGATATTTTCACAATGCTTTGCACACACATACAAAAACTCAAAAAGTTTTTTTAGGCATTCACAAATGTTCGATATGTGCCCCTTTAGTGATTCGGCAGACATCAAGCTCATAATCAAGCTCCTCCCACACTCGGCACAGCATGTCCCCATCAATGAGTTCGAGAGCATCGTTGATGCGAGCTCGCAGTTCTGGCACGTTTCTTGGTAGAGGCGGTTTAAACACTGAATCTTTCACATAACCCCACAGAAAGAAATCGCATGGGGTTAAGTCAGGAGATCGTGGAGGCCATGACATGAATTGCTGATCATGATCTCCACCACGACCGATCCATCGGTTTTCCAATCTCCTGTTTAAGAAATGCCGATCATCATGATGGAAGTGCGGTGGAGCACCATCCTGTTGAAAGATGAAGTCGGCGCTGTCGGTCTCCAGTTGTGGCATGAGCCATTTTCCAGCATGTCCAGATACACGTGTCCTGTAACGTTTTTTTCGCAGAAGAAAAAGGGGCAGTAAACTTTAAACCGTGAGATTGCACAAAACACGTCAACTTTTGGTGAACTGCGAATTTGCTGCACGAATGCGTGAGAATTCTCTACCGCCCAGATTCGCACATTGTGTCTGTTCACTTCACCATTAAGAAAAAATGTTGCTTCATCACTGAAAACAAGTTTCGCACTGAACGCATCCTCTTCCATGAGCTGTTGCAACCGCGCCGAAAATTCAAAGTGTTTGACTTTGTCTTCAGGTGTCAGGGCTTGTAGCAATTGTAAACGGTAAGGTTTCTGCTTTAGCCTTTTCCGTAAGATTTTCCAAACCGTCGGTTGTGGTACGTTTAGCTCCCTGCTTGCTTTATTCGTCGACTTCCGCGGGCTATGCGTGAAACTTGCCCGCACGCGTTCAACCGTTTCTTCGCTCACTGCAGGCCGACCCGTTGATTTCCCTTACAGAGGCATCCAGAAGCTTTAAACTGCGCATACCATCACCGAATGGAGTTAGCAGTTGGTGGATCTTTGTTGAACTTCGTCCTAAAGTGTCGTTGCACTGTTACGACTGACTGATGTGAGTGCATTTCAAGCACGACATACGCTTTCTCGGCTCCTGTCGCCATTTTCTCTCACTGCGCTCTCGGGCGCTCTGACGGCAGAAACCTGAAGTGCGGCTTCAGCCGAACAAAACTTTATGAGTTTTTCTACGTATCTGGAGTGGGTCGTGACCATATGTCAATGAATGGAGCTACAGTGAAATTATGAAATCGCTTCAATCATTTGTAATAGCCCTGTACAAATAAAGACACTGCAGAAATCGTTTGGGAACCTATCACGGGTTCTCCGGCCCCTAGCCAAATGCCTTGGTCACTAACCTAGCGGAGCTTTCGAGCTTGAGTGTGCACCTTATGGGTACGTAATTGGCTGTCTTAATGTCTTTCCTCGATTTCTAGGAGAATATGCGTTTGCAGACCTAACATATGATGAAAAAGGCTCATATACTGATCCCGTCAATTTTGAGTCGATTGCGCGTCATGAAATTTAGGGATGTTTCTCTCAAATACGGAGGGGTGTTGAGCCAAAATATCTTGCACTGATTCATTTTAGGTAGCACACGACCAAGCTGCCAAATACGAGCCGAATGTGTTCGACGTTTACAAAGCCTTCCCCTCCGTCAGTCGTGCTGAAAAGAGTAAAATGGAGGCTTCAAAAGATGAGCAAATGGGTGTAGTGCGTTTCCCGACTGCGGAAGGAGTGCGGTGAAGGGAAATTAATCGAAGAATGGTACAAATATCCGTTGCAAGAGTGAAGACGTGGCACAAGTGTGTCAGGAAAAGACGGATGCCTTTGTCCGATGATGCACGGTCTGGAACGCCACAATGAATTACCGATGTTATTCCCCAGCAGGTAGATGCCCTCAATCGAGACAGGCGTGTTGCGGTAGCAGCCATTGCCACGGAGGTCCGATGGAGCACGTGTTCACTACACTATTACGGACAGACAAATTTTATGAAGTGTGTGGCGAGTGAGTGTCTCAATCTTCAGTCAGCACAGCAAGCATGTCGAATGGGACTCTGCCGAACATCTGCAGCGCTGTGCTAAGGAAGGGAATGAGTTCTTGTGACGAGTGGTCGCTGGAGACGGAGACGGGATATTGTATCACCATTTCGAACCCGACTCAATTACGATCCTTTCAGAGGTTTACATTTTACAGCCTCTGGCTCGTTTCTCTTCGAGTGTTACTTATAGTTACTGTCCTTAAGAAATGAGACTCGTCCTATATCCTTCACTTTACTGTCTCTGCTATTTACTCTCTCGCCTGCAGATCACATCCGGATAATCCGTCCTCACAACTTCAGTAAACTGCCACGAGGAATCGAGGATGACCTTAGAATCCGGCGACTGTAACTGAAATGAGCGACCAATGTATTTAATCCTTTCAGGCCTGAATTTTTTCTGGAGGAGGAAATTTTTTCTTTGTCCTTTAATACTTTTAGGTGATTCTTTAATGATTTCAGATGCAACATGTATACACATGTATGTGCTCGTTTTCAAAATACATATTGTACACTTGGCAGCTTCTTACAGACTAAAATAATTTTGAAATATTCACTGTTGTAATAAATAATCATGTCATTCAGTAAGTACTATGCAAAATAATAATATTCAATTATATAGTGGAATATAACTAATCACGTCCGTGTATCCTGGCTGCCATTAGCTGCTGAGGACTCCTACATTCATTTGTTGATATAGTTAAGACCAAGAGGTGGCAGCCCTTGGGCATGGTGGGAACACCGGACATTCATTCACAAATGTTTATATGAAGTTTCCTTTGAGGAAAAATACTTCTGTTGTCTCGGTCCGGTTCACAGCTTCAATCTGCCAGGAAGTCTCAATGTACACAATTATAGGCAGAGGGTGAGCTAATAATTTCCGGCACAAGTAGCTCCACGTCTCTGACGAGATCCCCGTCTAGCACACGACACACTTTTGGACCTACGCAACATCAGTCTCAACCCCAGCAGAAAATGCAATTCGTGCCGGCTCAGGCACAGCTGCGTATCACCAACTGAGAATGCTTCCTATCGCACGAGGGCAGCTGTGCGATGCTACCAATCCACTGTAGCCACACGCGCGACAAAAAACACGACCCGCCATCCCCTTCCGTGGTGACGGCACGGCTGCCCAGCGAGGCGTGTTTCAGCGCCGCTGCACCCAGAGCACGGCCTCCAGCTGCTGCCGTACAGCTGCCACTTTCCCTTGCAACCCGCAAACAACGATCTAGAAATCTCCCATTATCAGAACTAACGCAGCGTGTCAATCAACTATCAAAATCTGCCTGTGCGCATTATAGAAATCAATAGAAAGGAGCATCAAGTAGGTGGGGTGGGGGATTTTATTGTAAGAAATATTATCAAGGTTCAGAAATAGGAAAACAGTCAAGTCGCCCTCAAGTACGCAAACGCTACAAAAAGGCAAGTTATATCCGAAAATACGAAATCCTGACAGCTGATGAATTTTAAGATCTGTCGCCTGGGAGTATAAACGAGTGAACAGAGACGAATTTGTGAGGGGGATTTAGTAACAGTTCTGACGAACTAGCAAACAAGAAAAGCTTTCGCATACAAGCTAATATCTGTGAAAAATACTTTATTTTAAATGTTAAAACGCCGAGATTCTTTTCAGATTTTTTCTTAGAATGGTCACACGCGAACCAACCATGGACAAACTAACCTCCCGCGTTTTGGTACGTACACTAATGGACGTCTTTGGTTCATCTGACAAGTACCAACCGGCAGACACCTTGACGTCTGAAATAGAACACCGAGCACAAAAGGAAAGTGTGGAACTATTATACGAAGCCATTAGACAGTATTTAACCACAGGAAGTGCTAGTGGTATTACCCTAGTCACGCATACTTATTTTCCCATGACGGATGTGTTGTACTAATGCCGAACATTCAGTTATTTAAATGATAAACACTAACAATCACATTTACCTTATGGCTGTTGTGGATGTAGTTGGATTTTCCGAGAATGCAAGCGTGTTGTCGCGGCGCATGACACTTTCGTACTAAGCGAAGTAAGAAAGAAGGTAGGTAGCGGTAACTGCAAAATGAGAGAGGGAACGAGAAGTAAGAGGCAGCTGTTCTGAGTGAAGGTCAACTGATTTTTTTTTGCACATATTACAATTACTGACGATGATCTTTGCACTTTCAGTTTTATTGCTGGTTTCGGCTTGCTAAATTTAATAATCAATAACTGGTCAAACGAAAACTTTGTCAGTGGCTTCATTCTCGAAGTATATCATGTATTATTAGTTTTCGTTAATCTTAATTTGTGTATCAGTTCACTTTCCTGCTTTCTGCGGTCTGCTTAGTGTGGCTTAAGATACAGAAGGTTAGTGTAACTTCATCAATTGACAATATTTTACTAGCGCAGCCTAGTCTGCTATGATGGTCTGAATGTTAATCAGAACTGTTAATGCTAGGAAGTATAATAATTTGTTTCTAGCAAACCACGAAGTTAAATTTAATGAATTATTATTTACGGCAAACAAACCGTCACTAAATGCAATACTGACACTTGGGGGCTTATGCATTTTACAAAAAATTATTGAAGACAAATCAGTCTAAGATCATGGAGTACAAAAGCCACTAACGCTACCTCCAGCTTCTGCTCATTTGTCGATGTACATTTTCACGAAAAAAAGTAATAAAACATACAACGAAGCGCTAGTGATTGCAGTTTGAACTTACTTTCTCCTCAAGTACAGTATAAAAGCATAACATTAGAATTGCTACCAATGCACTGGTTAACTTTTACTAACGTTTTGAAAAAACAAATTCGTTCTATTCTTTTATCGTATGTAATAGACATAAAAAGTGTTCTTGACATAGGCGCAAATAACCAACGTTAAGCGCCCCTAAGTCATGGACACGCACTATTCGTGACATTTCCTCTGCAACAAAAGTAAGGTATTACTGGGTTTTGTGGAAGTCTCCAGTGTCAGATTTCGTAAGTATTTCGTTTGCAGAGTCGTTTATAGATATTAGTTGCTTTTAAGGTTTGGTCTCTCAGCAACACAAGAATTTTAAAGCTGTCATTCACTTCAGTTTACCGTGTCTTCCTAAGTATATTTGTCGATAATATTCTATCTTCTAACAACACGCTCCCTATCTCCTCGCTTTTAATGATGTTAAACACCAATATGAAGGCAGCCGTTGCACGTGCAGTATTTACGGCAATGTGGCGAGAAATGAGGAACGACAGCTGCGCCAGGCTGCTGCGCTCGAGCACAAGCAAACTACAATACGGCATACGAACAGCTGCGCTGCCGACCGCTTTGAACTGGACGCTTTTAGGAGATGCTTTGTGCCACAAGCACAGCGAGAAATACTCTCTTATTAGGACTTCGAGGAACGTAAATATTGTGTGTGAATACTAGAAGTTCTTCCTAATAAATCTGTGTCTGTGCTTCACCTTTTTTTCTTTATATGACGTCAACTTAAGGAGGCCAGATTTATGCACTGACGAACTAGTCAAGATCTAACAATACCTAACAGTTCTATACGATTCCGTCCCATCTGTAACTAACTGCTCTATGTACGAAGCCAAATGAAATATGAACGAGTACTGGTTTTCCAGCTGCTTCAGTTACGGCCTCACAGAAATCCTTAGCACGCAGGACATTTTATGTAACCCAAAATACTGACTTTTCGTTGACAGCTTCTGATCACTTTTGGTGAAGCTAAGAGCCTTAGTAATATCAATGATACTACCCACCCATCGCTGGTGCCACTAAGCATTCAAAGCAACCCTAAGTTTTCAGCAAAGATCGTTAAACAGATTCACAGAATTATTGACCCATATCGCTGACTTACATCTGCTGTAAAATTGTCGAACACGTTTGATGCTCGTGTGTGATGATAGTTTTGCAAATGGAAAAGTATCTCTTCAGCAATCAACATGGATTCTGTGGGCAACGAGCTTGTTAAACAGCTCGTGCAGTCCACAAGGTACAGTGTCTCAGTAAATAACGGCACCCAAGTTGAAGCCGTGTGCCTTTACTTCCGGAAGGCATTCGATACCGTCCTGCACAGGAGCCTAGTGAACAAAATTCGAGCTTACGGAATATCCGATCATATTTGTGAGTTAAGTCTTGACTTCGTCGTGCACAGAGCTCAACATGTCGTACAAAAAGGGTTACTGGTAATTGCAGCTTCGGGAGTAACTCAAGGGAGTGCTATGAGGCCATTACCATTCATGGTACCAATCTCTCTGAGTAGGCATATTGAAAAATGACAACTCTACAAAACAGCAGCGAGATGAACGAAAACCTGAGAGGATTTACACTTAGTGCAGTGTTTGGAAATTGATACTGAACTTCGATAAATGCTGCAGCGTATTGCTTATATATACGGGAAAAGACCGTTTACTATTCGATTACAGTTATTGTGAAGAAGCACTGGGAACCTTAAGAGTAACTGAACGGAACTAGATGGTGGTGGTAGTAGTAGTAGTAGTAGTAGTCAAAGCAGATACTCCACTGAGTCTAATAATCCTGAAGTAATGTTATTCACCTACGAAAGAGAGGGCTTAAAAAACCTACTCGATCGTTTAGAGATAACTGCTTGTCAATATGGGACCCCAAAATGGAACATTAATAGAGAAAATGAGAAGCAAAGAAAAGTGACGCGTTTCGTCTGAGGCTCATTTTGGTATTTTTTTTTGTTTTGGTTTTAGGGCGCAAAACTTATATGGTCATTAGCGCCCAGCCCGTGACTTAAGACAGTAAAAAAAAACCGAAATTGAAAACCAGCAGCAATGGGAACAAAGTCATAAAATTGGAGAAACTAAAAATAGAAGGAATGCTTAAAAATCCACTACAGAAAGGGGGTGCTTGTCCCCAAAAAAAGCTTCAAATGACTGACGTCATTTCACTGTCACTAATAAACTGGAGAACGCGGTAGGCTGAGCGCGTGTCATCTGCTAAAATCGACGATAGATCAGGCGATAGCTGTAGACGGGAGCGTAACGGATTAAAATAGGGGCATTCAATTAAAAGGTGTCTGACCGTCCACAGCTGAGAGCAGTGGGGACAGAGTGGGGGAGGATCGCCGCTTAAAAGATGTCGATGGCTAAAAAGACAGTGCCCTATCCGGAGTCTAGCTAAAATTACCTCCTCCCGACGACGCGTTCGGGAGGAAGAGGTCCAAGCGCAAGGAAGGGCTTTCACTTCCCGCAATTTATTACGGGGAAGTGCCGACCAATGCGCATTCCATAAATGAGCAACTTTGCGACATAAACCGCTCCGTAGATCGGTGAAGGGAAGCGACTGAACAGCTGGCCGAGGAAGAGAGACTGCAGCCTTGGCCGCTATATCAGCCGCCTCATTCCCACAGATACCAGCGTGTCCCGGGAGCCAGAGGAACGCCACCGAGACGCCCCCCAGGTGGAGCAAGCGCAGACAGTCCTGAATCCGGTGGACCAGAGCGTGCACAGGGTAAAGAGCTTGGAGACTGAGGAGAGAGCTGAGAGAATCTGAGCAGATAACGTACTGTATCCGCTGATGGCGGCGGATGTAGTGGACAGCCTGGAGAACAGCGTAAAGCTCCGCAGTATAAACCGAACACTGGTCGGGAAGCCGAAAGCGATTTGGGGTGTCGCCAACAATATAGGCACTCCCTACACCTAACGATGTTTTCGAGCCGTCGGTGTAAATAAATGTGGCGTCCGTCATTTGTGCACATAGAGCAACAAATGCCCGACGATAAACAAGTGTAGGGGTACCATCCTTGGGAAACTGACAAAGGTCACGGAGCAGGCAGATCCGGGGACGAAGCCAAGGCGGTGCTGTACCCCAAGTTGTCAAGAAGGTTTTAGGAAAGCGGAAGGAAATAGAATGGAGCAGTTGACGGAAGCGGACTCCCGGGGGTAGTAGGGAGGAGGAGCGGCCTGCATACCCTACATCAAAGGAGGCGTCGAAAAAAATGTCATGGGCCGGATTAGCAGGCATGGAAGACAGATGGCTAGCATAACGACTCAGGAGGACTGCTCGCCGATTGGACAGCGGAGGTTCAGCAGTCTCAGCATAAAGGCTTTCCACAGGGCTAGTGTAAAAAGCTCCAGACACTAAACGTAATCCACGGTGGTGGATAGAGTCGAGACGCCGAAGAATAGACGGCCGAGCAGAGGAGTAGACTATGCTTTCATAATCCAATTTCGAGCGCACTAAGGCGCGATAGAGGCGGAGAAGGACCACTCGGTCCGCTCCCCAGGAGGTACCATTCAGGACACGGAGGGTGTTAAGCGATCGCAGACAGCGAGCCGAAAGATAGGAAACGTGGGAGGACCAGCAGAGTTTTCTGTCAAACATAAGACCCAAGAATTTAGCGACGTCTGAAAACGGAAGGTTGACAGGACCTAGGTGTAAGGAGGGCGGAAGAAAAATTGACACAAACGGTCTTACTGGGTGAGAAACGGAAGCCGGTTTCGATGCTCCACGAGTGGAGGCGATCGAGACATCCTTGAAGACACCGTTCAAGAAGGCTGGTCCGTTGAGAGCTGTAGTAGATCGCAAAATCGTCCACAAAGAGGGAGCCCGAGACATCAGGAAGGAGACAGTCCATAATTGGATTGATGGCGATGGCAAACAGTACAACACTCAGCACGGATCCCTGGCGTACCCCGTTTTCTTGGGAGAAAGTACGGGAGAGAGTAGTGTTCACCCGCACCCTAAATGTGCGCTCTGCCATAAATTCGCGAAGAAAAAGGGGCAGCCGGCCTCGAAAGCCCCAAGAGAACAGTGTGCGGAGGATGCCTGTCCTCCAACAGGTATCGTATGCTCTCTCCAGATCAAAAAATATTGCTACCGTTTGGCGTTTCCGGAGAAAATTGTTCATGATATAAGTGGAGAGAGCAACAAGATGGTCAACTGCAGAACGATGCTTCCGAAATCCGCATTGGGCTGGTGTTAAAAGACTGCGGGATTCCAGCCACCAAGCTAAACGGTAATTCACCATATGCTCCAAAACCTTACAGACACTACTCGTGAGAGAAATGGGGCGATAGCTGGAGGGGAGATGTTTGTCCTTTCCAGGTTTCGGAACTGGAACGACAACAGCTTCCCGCCACCGTCTGGGAAAGGTACTGTCGGTCCAAATTCGATTATAAGGCGAAGGAGGTAACGCAGACTATGGGTTGATAAATGCAGCAACATTTGGACATGGATACCATCCGGTCCTGGGGCGGAGGAGCGAGAAGAAGAGAGGGCATGTTGGAGTTCCCGCATGGAGAAAACATTATTGTAGCTTTCGTGATTTTGAGAGGAGAAAGCAAGATGTCGCACCCCCGCTGCACGTTTCTTCGGGAGAAACGCTGGCGGGTAATTTGAAGAGCTCGAAATCTCAGCAAAGTGCTGACCCAACGAGTTAGAAATTGCGACGGGGTCCACTAAGGTATCATGCGCGACAGTGAGCCCAGAGACCGGGGAGAAACTAGGCGCGCCTGAGAACCGTCGAAGCCGACTCCAAACTTCCGAGGAGGGAGTGAAGGTGTTAAATGAGCTAATAAAGAATTTCCAGCTTGCCTTCTTGCTATCGCGGATGACGCGACGGCATCGCGCACGGAGCTGCTTATAGCGGATACAGTTGGCCAAAGTAGGATGGTGACGGAAAATGCGAAGAGCACGTCGCCGCTCACGTATTGCGTCACGGCATGCCTCGTTCCACCAAGGAACTGGGGGGCGCCAGGGCAATTCGGAGGTGCGTGGTATGGAACGTTCCGCAGCTGTAAGAATAACGTCGGTAATATGTGTGACCTCATCGTCGACGCTGGGAAAGCGACGGTCAGCGAATGTCGCTAGAGACGAAAAAAGTGTCCAATCGGCTTGGGCAAATTTCCAGCGTCGCGAGCGCATATATGGCAGTGGAGGCTGCAATCTAAGGACACATGGAAAGTGGTCACTCGAGTGTGTATCATCAAGGGCGAACCATTCGAAGCGCCGAGCTAGCGGAACAGTACCGACCGCAAGGTCCAAATGAGATAAATTTGTCGTGGAGGCAGACAAAAATGTGGGGACCCCAGTGTTGAGGCAAACTAGATCCGCTTGGTGGAAGACGTCTAGCAATAGAGAGCCACGTGGACAAGGATGTGGAGATCCCCAAAGCGGGTGGTGGGCATTGAAGTCCCCAACCAGCAAATAGGTGGGTGGAAGCTGACCAAGATGATGAAGGAGATCAGCTCGTGCCATTGGTGTGGATGATGGTATGTATACAGTACAAAGAGAGAACGTGTATCCAGAAAGGGAAAGACGGACGGCGACAGCTTGGAAGGAGGTGGTTAAGGGGATTGGGTGATAATGGAGAGTATCATGGAGAAGAATCATGAGTCCTCCATGGGCTGGAGTGCCTTCAACAGAGGGGAGGTCATATCGGACGGACTGAAAATGAGGGAGAACAAAGCGGTCATGGGGACACAGCTTTGTTTCCTGAAGACAGAAGATGACCGGCGAGTAGGATCGTAAGAGGATCGACAATTCATCCCGATTGGCTCGAATGCCGCGGATATTCCAGTGGATAATGGACATAGGGTGAACAGAAAATGGAGGAATGTGACCAAGGGTGCTGTCAACAACTGCTCAGAGCTTGCGACCGACAGCATGGAATGGCATTCAGCCGAAGGCAGAAGATCCTGATCCATAGGTTGGTCAGGAGCAGCCCCTGCCACCAGCGATCGGCCGGTTGCCCGGCCACCAGCAGTGCGCCTCGGCGACACAGAAGACGGCCGAGGGCGATTTCCGCCAGGTGGTGCTGTAGATGGGACACGCCTTGGCGGAGAAGGAGAGGAACTGGGTTTCTTTGTAGCCTTCTTGGAAGTATGATGTTTAGATGAAGGAGGAACCGATGGTTGTGAAGTTGCGGTACGTAAAAACTCTTCACGAGTATGCTCTTTTTTCGAAGACTTGGCGTCGGACTTTTGGGCTCGAGATTGAGCAGAACCCGACGAAGGGTGAGCCATAGAGTGGGCAGGCGAAAGCGGTGAGGTTGAACGGGCGATCCTTGCGCTGGCCGACCTGACGACCGTGGTACTAAAGGTGAGGTCGCAAGTCTGCGTGGCCGCCTCCTTTGTTGGCTGAGGAGAAGCAAGGACAGTGCTGTATTTTCCTGTCTGAGGCACGGTGGGCTGTCGACTGGCGAATAATTTTCGAGCAGCAAAGGTAGACACCTTTTCCTTCACTCTTATTTCCTGGATGAGCTCTTCGTCCTTAAAAACGGGGCAATCTCGAGAGGAAGCAGGGTGGTCACCCATACAGTTGATGCAGCGAGGGGATGGAGGTGGACAAGCACCCTCATGGGCATCCTTGCCACACGTAACACATTTGGCCGGAATGGAACAGGACTGGCTGGTGTGATTGAACCGCTGATATTGATAGCAACGCGTAGGGTTTGGGACGTAAGGGCGAACGGAAATTATCTCATAGCCTGCTTTGATTTTCGATGGGAGTTGAACTTTGTCAAATGTCAAGAAGACAGTGCGGGTTGGAATGATGTTCGTGTCAACCCATTTCATAACTCTATGAACAGCCGTTACGCCCTGGTCAGACAGGTAGTGCTGAATTTCGTCGTCAGACAATCCATCGAGGGAGCGTGTATAAACGACTCCACGCGAGGAATTTAAGGTACGGTGCGGTTCCACCCGGACAGGGAAGGTGTGGAGCAGAGAAGTACGCAGCAATTTTTGTGCCTGGAGGGCACTGTGTGTTTCGAACAACAGGGTGCCATTCCGTAATCTGGAACAAGACTTTACAGGACCTGCAATTGCGTCGACACCTTTCTGAATAATGAAAGGGTTGACCGTGGAGAAGTTGTGACCTTCGTCAGACCGAGAAACAACAAGGAACTGTGGTAACGATGGAAGAATCGTCTGTGGCTGAGACTCAGTATACTTACGTTTGTGAGCAGACATAGTGGAAGGTGAGGAAACCATTGCGGAAGAATCCCCCACGATTACCGGCGTCTCCGATGGCGCGCTCCTCCCTTGTGGGGGCCCTCTCTGAGGGCACTCCCGCCTTAGATGATTGTTCACACCTCAGGTCACACCTCCCGACAAACGGACGGAGGGACCAATCGGCACTTTCGGAAGTTATCAGCTCGGGTAATCACCCCTCCCTGGGCCTGGCCGTTACCAGGGGGTACGTACGTGTCCTACCTGTCTACCCGGGGCGGGAAATTACGCGTTACCCCGTCACCGGCTACGCACAAAAGGCGTGGGTCGGCCTTCAGACACGCACAGGGAGGAAGAAAGAGAAAGGGAAAGGAAAGAAGAGAGGTCTCAAACGCCGCAGCGGAGAAAAGGGTAAAGAGAAGAGGTAAGGAAAAGAGAAGGACAAAGGAAGGAAGAAGACATAAAAGCAAGGAAGGCGAAGAATGCAGTACATTTACGAGCGTCCGTCTCCGGACGTAGGCACAAACCATACTCCCAGATGGGGAGAAAGGGAAGGAAAGAGCCAGAGGTGAGGGGAGGAGGGCGAAGAGAGGGATGGGGAAGGATGCGGAAAGGGAAGGTATGCAGCCCGGAAAGGAAGGAAGGCCACATTAGCTCGGAGTCCCGTGCGCGCTACGCACGTATCCACAAAAGAGTTGTGGACCCCCTGGGGGGCATTTTGGTAGTGTCATAGCGTCACGATGTTACCCGCCAGGTTAGCCGAGAGCGCCAATGTGCTGCTTTCTGGACTCGGGTAGGCGCTCCGGCCCCAGATCGAATCCGCCCGGCGGATTAACGATGAAGGCCGGTGTGCCGGACATTGTGGATGTCATTTTTAGGCGGTTTTCCACATCCCACAAGGTAAATGTCCCGCCTCAGTTACACGACTTGCAGACAATTGAAAACGTTCGCACTATTTCGTGCCTTACACTAGACGCAGACAGCTGGGGTACAGTATGGGGTGGCGACAGGAAGGGCATCTAGCCACCCTCTGATATTAACATTTGCCAAATCCATAGTAACAGGGCCGAACCCGTGTTGAAGTGGGACAAAGGCCCAAGCAGACGATGATGATGGCGTCACAATGTTCACTATATTCCAACTGCAGTCGCCACAAGAGAGGTGTTTCGCTACACAAAGATGGCTACTGTTGAAAGCTGTGAGAGCATAAAATTCAAGAAGAATGCAGTAACTTTCACATACATCTCCCGAAACAACAATCACGTGAAAGTCAGATCAGTTCGAGCTTACACACGCAATCGTTCAAGCTCACTTGCTGACTGTAGGCGTAGGTTATATTTCCAGTGATTTGGAAGAAGGTTCTAACAACTTTTGAATTCCCGAAGCTATGGATACGAATATTAGCGCTGTATAGTACAGGGTTATTACAGATGACTGAAGCGATTTGACAGCTCTACAATAACTTTATTATGAGATATTTTCACAATACTTTGCACACACATACAAAAACTCAAAAAGTTTTTTTAGGCATTCACAAATGTTCGATATGTGCCCCTTTAGTGATTCGGTAGACATCAAGCCGATAATGAAGTCCCTTCCACACACGGCGCAGCATGTCCCCATCAATGAGTTCGAAAGCGTCGTTGATGCGAGCTCGCAGTTCTGGCAGGTTTCTTGGTAGAGGAGGTTTAAACACAATCTTTCACATAACCCCACAGAAAGAAATCGCATGGGGTTAAGTCGGGAGAGCGTGGAGGCTATGACATGAATTGCTGATCATGATCTCCACCACGATCGATCCATCAGTTTTCTAATCTCCTGTTTAAGAAATGCCGAACATCATGATGGAAGTGCGGTGGAGCACCATCCTGTTGAAATATGAAGTCGGCGCTGTCGGTCTCCAGTTGTGGCATGAGCCAATTTTCCATCATGTCCAGATACACGTGTCCTGTAACGTTTTTTTCGCAGAAGAAAAAGGGGCCGTAAACTTTAAACCGTGAGATTGCACAAAACACGTTAACTTTTGGTGAACTGCGAATTTGCTGCACGAATGCGTGAGGATTCTCCACCGCCCAGATTCGCATATTTGTGTCTGTTCACTTCACCATTAAGAAAAAAATGTTGCTTCATCACTGAAAAAAGTTTCGCGCTGAACGCATCCTCTTCCATGAGCTGTTGCAACCGCGCCGAAAATTCAAAGCGTTTGACTTTGTCATCGGGTGTCAGGGCTTGTAGCAATCGTAAACGGTAAGGCTTCTGCTTTAGCCTTTTCCGTAAGATTTTCCAAACCGTCGGTTGTGGTACGCTTAGCTCCCTGCTTGCTTTATTCGTCGACTTCCGCGGGCTACGCGTGAAACTTGCCCGCACGCGTTCAACCGTTTCTTCGCTCACTGCAGGCCTACCCGTTGATTTCCCCTTACAAAGGCATCCAGAAGCTTTAAACTGCGCATACCATCACCGAATGGAGTTAGCAGTTGGTGGATCTTTATTGAAATTCGTCCTGAAGTGTCGTTGCACTGTTATGACTGACTAATGTGAGTGCATTTCAAGCACGACATACGCTTTCTCGGCTCCTTTCGACATTTTCTCTCACTGCGCTCTAGAGCGCTCTGACGGCAGAAACCTGAAGTGCGGCTTCAGCCGAACAAAACTTTATGAGTTTTTCTACGTATCTGGAGTGGGTCGTGACCATATGTCAATGAATGGAGCTACAGTGAAATTATGAAATCGCTTCAATCATTTGTAATAGCCCTGTACATAACGTTAAGATCAACGGAAATACTTCTTGAGATATATATATACTCACTTACGTTATCGGCAAAATCTTTTGTTTGTAGGAAACCGCTCTAATTTTATATTTCTTGTGCCTGATGTTCTACAGCCTAGACAAATTGTATTAAACACAGTACATAATATTGCAATAAAAATCAGATTTTATTTACTGCTACCCGTTCTAACCGATGTCGTTCTGAAGTAGTACCTAGATACAGTGAAAACACACACACACACACACACACACACACACACACACACACACACACACACACACACACACTTTCATTGTATGTAGTTTTTAGTTTTCACTTACCTTATAAGCTCTTATTTTTTCCAAATATAATCTTTTAATTCATATTTTTGACAAAAATTGAGGAAAATCGTATGTAAAATGTAGGACTGTCTTCTTTGTTATGAATTACCTGGAACCGGTAAGAATTTTGTTGAAGTCCCCAATATATATTTTATAATTCGAATTTCTTTGTTCATTTAAGATGTTATTTGGATTTTTTAGTAGACGTGTGTATATCACTATTTCCTCGAAGATGCTCATGTAACTTTCTTTTTCGGCTCTATGAAAGATGGAAAGATTAGGGCTGAGTGCGCGGAGTGACCGCGCGGTTTGCGGAGGCATTTGCACGGATTGCGCGGCCCCTCCCGCCGGAGGTTCGCGTCCTCCCTCGGGCGTGTGTGTGTGTGTGTGTGTGTGTGTGTGTGTGTGTGTGTGTGTGTGTGTGTGTGTGTGTGTGTGTGTGCGCGCGCGTGTGTTTTTTTTGCTCTTAGCATAAGTAAGTTTAAGTAGTGTGTACGTTTAGGGACCAATGACCTCAGCAGTTTGTTCACATAGGAATTCAGACATTTTAACATATGATTAGGGCTAATGTTTACAGTAGAGTGTAGAAGTCTCGAAAATTCATACTGAATGGAGATTCTTTCGCTTTTGTTTAAATGTTATTTTTGTCTTTTAATAATTTAATGTCGTGTTTGTTCGATGTACAACATGTCACTGTCGCTGCATTTGAGCTGTGTCTTGTGTATAATCTTCATTCCTAGTTTATGTTTCCCATACATGGCACCGAACGAATTTTTCTTTCTTCTTCCTTTCTACTTTCGCTAATGTTTCCTCATTTTCGTTAGCACATTTGGCCATAGTTTTCTTCCTGAATATTTCGTCGACTATATTAGGATTGTAGCCTCTACTTGTGGCTACAATTTTAACTATATCACATTTTGTCTCCATATTTTCTTTAGCAAGTGGAACTGTACTCACACGATCTATCACAGCGTGAAAATACGCTATTTTCTGTACTAGTGAGTCACATGATGAGTTATGTATTACAGGCCTATATAAATTGTTAAAATGGCTGTGAGCACCATGTGACTTAACATCTGAGGTCATCAGTCCCCTAGAACTTAGAATTACTTAAACCTAACTAACCTAAGGACATCATCACACACATCCGTGCCCGAGGCAGGATACGAACCTGCGACCGTAGCGTTCACGCGGTTCCAGACTGAAGCGCGTAGAACCGCACGGACACACCGGCCGGCTGGCCTATATAGTCATTTGTGATTTGTTTACAAAATATTTCAAATTTATGGGTAGCTTTATCATCAGACAGTTTTTATTAAATAAGTTTTTGCTCTTGCCTGTTTCATGTTCGATGGTGAACGTTACGCATATTATTAAATTCCACTAACAAGGAATAAATTCATTTTTAATTGACTACTAGGCATATTTCAGTGATATTGATGATGTTAAATTTTAATGTAAGTATACTAACATTTAATTCAATCTATGAAGAATAATTACGAACAGTAGTGCCTCTTTGGAGCTCTTAATTATCCTCAGGGAGTTGAAAACTAGGTTATGCGAATAGAGAAGTTCAGTTATTAATTGTTAAGACCGAAGAGGAATGGTCTTACTGCCAGACGCCGATAGTATTTCTTCGAATAACAGGAAGATTATTGGAGAAACAAAAATGCGTCTTTCGTCCGCCAACGAAATTCAGAGCTCTTTTAGGCTCAGTGAGAGATGATCTTGACTGAAGGTGGTTGTGTGTCTATAAGATTCCTAAAAATGCGGGACATCATACGTTGGACAAACTTGTCGCACCGTGGAGGACAGATGCGTCGAACATCGACAACACACTCGTCTGGGCCAGCCAGAGATATCTGCAGTGGCCGAGCACTGTTTCAGTACACAACACAGTAAGGAATTAAAAAAAATTCTCACGTCGACGTCTTCATACTGGGACAGCGTCGTTAAAGAAGCAGTAAAAATTCGCAGCTCGACTAATCTGCCGAACTGGGACAAAGCGTGTAATCCAGCGCTAGCTGTGTTAAATTACCAGTGACCACAAAGAACTGTTCGACGTACAAGGGATGACGCTGCTGGCGACCTATATATTCGGATGACAAGGACGAGGCTGGGCGCACGCCAGCGCGGACACTTACCGGCAGCCGGCTCCCTACAGACGGCGCTGCGCCCGCCGACGGCACTGCACAGTGTGACCGAGAGTGCGCGTGCGTCGATGCTGTTCGTTCCTCGTCCGACAGGTGGCGTAGCTGTCTCTCGGACCACTATTGGCCACAGAGTTCGGCGCGTTTGCTCATGCGCAGTTCCTTCCCAGACGCGTGGAAAGGAGACATCGGTCACAGCCCCAGCAGTGTGTTCGCCGCACCTGGCGACTGTCAGTTGCACCGGCGAAATATAATGTAAATTTCACAAAGATTTCCGACGACGTCTCGCCAGAGAACCGTATTTACAGTAATTTCGCTTTTCGACTTTAACTCGAGGATGGCAAATGGATTTCAATACATTAAATGAATTAGCAATTGCTTATAAGGACAACGATCAGCTGTAGAATGACAATGAAATGGAAGGCGAGCGCTAGAGATAAGCGGGAAATCTGGGTTAGAGTGGTGGTCCGGCACAGATCTCCACTGTCTTTATTCCATTCCATTCTACAGCTGATGGTTGTAATTCGCTATTCCGAATTCATTTAAAGTACTTCATTACGGCTGTAGTCGCGCAGTGCCTGTTCCTTTCGACATGCATGCATTTCTAAAAACTTTGCATCGTAATCAGAACACAGGCACTGCAATATCGTATATATCGTATTTTAATATTGTGGGTACTCCTCTGTACAATCCCACATACTTAATTTTAACGTCCGAGTCATTACGAGAGATTTATGTAGCGGAAAAGTATGTTTCTTGACTTAACAGAAGATGAACTAACGGAATTTCGACAGTGAGGCTCTCCGCGATGCGTAACGCATTTGTTGTGGCGTCTCACGCTGCAGTTTTAACTTGTTACGCTCAAGCGCTGACGAAACACACACTTGACGAACGACGCATCTACTCTTTCAGTCTCTGACTGGCAACAATAGTCAGGAATTGGAAGAGCGATGGTACTGCAAGTGGGATCCTCCGACAGTGAAACAACGTAATAAATACTCTTCTTATATAATTGGATATGTTAGTAATATGAGAGCGTAAAATACAAAACGATCAGGGAGAAAACTGGAAATAGCTGTGTAGCAGGGTAAACTGGAGTGTGTGTGTGTGTGTGTGTGTGTGTGTGTGTGTGTGTGTGTGTGTGTGTATGTGTGTAAAAATTTCTATCTCAATCTAATAACACCCTTACGCATGAAAGTCAACGAGAAACTAACGAAACTAATTGCATGAAGTGCAAATAACCTGAGTGAATTGCCATACTGTAAGTGAACGCTGTGTTCTGTTCGTGTCTCACGTTTAAAAAGCATTCGTAAGAAGTACAGGCTGCGCTACATTCCTGCCTCACTTTTATCTGTAATAGTGTAGACTCTGAACTTTTACTCTCCATAGTTACCTTTCTCCACCTGTAAGGTGACAGACAATCCAACGCGAGTTACTTTCTAGATCATAATCAGTAACTGTCGAAGTGTTAAGTACCAGCCGGTGTGATTAACAGCGCACATGCTACAGTATCTGGCTACTATTGGCGATATGCCACCAACTGCAGAGTTGAGAGTACACTTTTACTATACGTGAAATTGTACTCTGTGGATTACTGGGACGTGTGGTGCTAGAATTCTGTGAACGCAAACACACGAGGAATAGCACTTCTAAAATAATCACGACACCGTTTCCGAATAATGCAGCAAGGGAAGGACGTGTTCTTACCAACACTAATTATGCAATAGAGCCTTTTCCAACGACGAAGGTTTAGTCTGACGGACATCCATCTATGGCGGGTAAACTACCAAACAGTTCAGAAATGGCACTGCAAATACACACATCCATGGCCACGACAGAGAAAGAGGTGTCGTTCCTACGCACTGCACGAATTACACTTTAACAAAGCAAGTTGTTGTAGAGTTTCTAGCGCTTTGAAACGGGGATAGTTCTGTCACAAGAGACATACCCGACGAAAGCACAGAGCGGAAGCAGCACCAACATCGAATGTCCCGGAAAGGGGTCGCTACTGTCTTATAAGAATGAAGCTACATTATCTGATTACAGGCCTGTTTTGTGGCGACGATATTGGTAACAAAATCATCTAACTCATGCAAGGGAGTTTTTGAAACTTCCTGGCGGATTAAAACTGTGTGCCGGACCGAGACTCGAACTCGGGACCTTTGCCTTACGCGGGCAAGTGCTCTACCAACTGAGCCACCCAAGCACGACTCACGCCCCGTCCTCACAGCTTTACTTCTGCCAGTACCTCGTCTCCTACCTTCCAAACTTTACAGAAGCTCTCCTGCGAACCTATCAGCGCACACTCCGCTGCAGAGTGAAAATCTCATTCTGAAGGCAGTTTTTGTCGTTCATGCAGGTAACGTGAAGAACAGTTAAGGTGAAGAGTGTCAAAATACTCAGTTCCACATATACTTCCATTAGTTATTGTAGTGGAATGCAATTGCGAGGAAACTGGAAAGTGGACATGCACCAGTGGAAACAACGTGAAAAGCTCTAAAGATTGGAGGATGATCGCTAAAAACAAGGCTACGCTTATAGGTCAGCAAAAAGGTACCGAGGTAGCATGAAGAAGGCTGTATACCGAGTTAACTGGCCTTGACACACTCAGTAGGAAATACTGAGTAGAGGAAATAATATTGGACCAGCCTGGTAAGTCGAGTGCATTTAAAGCGCCCGCTTCCAAGACACAGGCAGGCGCATAGGCCCCAGATCGAATCCGCCTCGCGGATTAACAACGATGTGATTGTGGCTTTTCCCTATGCATCCACCTAGGTGAATACCGGGCTGGTTCCACCTGACCGCCTCAGATACACGATATGTTAACGCCTTGAAAAACTGTCACATTTGGTTATGCGATTACCCTAGACGAGGGGTGTACAAAATTTCTAGTACCGCGGTCCGCAAACCTCTTATTGGTTAGTACATAAGGACCACAAAAAGGGAATAAATGTATCTTTTTTTCTTGAATATTATGCTGATGGAAAATACCATTTTGTAGTTTCCAATACGACTCACCTTTCCCGGGAGAGAATGAAAGATGAATATTAAAAAAAAATTACAAGAACAAACGGTGAGAGGTGGGCCTTATGCGGCCGCGGTCTGTATCTCCGCTCTATACGCAGACGAGGGAGGGGGGGGGGGAAGGGGGGGGGGACTGAGCTGGTAATAAATTTGAAATGCCTTTGAGAGTGGCGACCCCACCGTAATAATAGCCTAGATACGACTCTAGTCACGACCCAACACTGGCTGGATAAAGGACACCGATAATGAAGGAAGACAGATTAATACTTTATCTCCTTAACGAAAAATTACTAAAGCAAACGAAAGAAAACTTGACAAAGAAGTATTTATAACACTTAAGACTCACACTTTGAAGGTCAGGGGGCATGCACAAGTAAGTACCAATGTCCGTGCTGATTGTGACAAGGTGGCAGAATCATAGTTGCAAACCTGAAGTTCTCGGTTGACAACCCAGAATTTCTAAATGGAGAGAATAACGATATGCAGATACAAATGGCGGTAGCATCGCATACAAAAGGTGTGAAAGCGCAATGCATTGGTGGAGCTGTTAGTTGCGCTCGGATGATTCATGTGAAAAGGTTTCCTACGTGATTATGGCCGCTCGGCGGGAATTAACAGACTCTGAACGCGGAATAGTAGTTGGAATAGATGCATAGGACATTCCATTTCGGAAATCATTAGAGAAATCAATACATCGAGAGCCGCAGTGTCACGAGTGTGCTGTATCATTAACGTCATCATTAACTTTTAGTGTGAATTCCGAAACCGAACTCACTAAGAGAAAACACCAAATACTGATTTAGATAACGCTTTGATGAAGCGGTGAACTCCCGAGTCACCAAAGCTGAAAGGAACTATAGAGAAACTGATGTGCTAATTCCTGAGACGGAAACAGTCTTCACTATATTACTACCTAGAGTGTACTTCAGCTGCAATTCTCTATCTGAAATCCTGATATTTCTAGTACTTTGCCACCAAGTTTTCGTGAATGATAGGTATGCGGTAAAGTGTGTTCTAGCAATTAAGAAATATAATGGATGTGCTCCATTCAACCGTTGGAAGTCAGGGTTGGTGAAAGTTACGTTCAGGATTTAATAGTATATACAGTACACCACGGCCTGAGGCACGAAACAAGTGGTCTCAGTTGTGCGACTTTAACTCGTGATTTTCTGTCAGAAAGGAGAGCTCGTACTAACAACGAATTTCCAGGTAGAATTTTAAGTCATACTTTATGAGAAACAAAATAGTCTCAGTGAAAGTACTCTTAGATGGTGTATTTAGACAGGTTCTTTTACTCCGAAAGAAAGAGGTGAGTGGTAGGAACGTAACCTAGGGCAAACATTACACGCCGCGGTCTTTGACAAAAATAGTCCGCATATTAGAAGAGAGATCAAGTGTAACATCTAGACAACGAAACCATTACTTAGTATCAGTTGTTGAGGCCATGAATGATGAACTGTTACACGTCCCTTTGTGTGTATTGTTTACAGCTCATGGAAAATTGGTAATCTTCCTTATGTACATAAATGTTTTGAACTTTGTGGAAGACGTATTTAAATCTGTTATACATGCTTGCTTTAAGAAAGAATATGCCTGAGATAAAAATAAAACGCACAGTAAAAAGATAAGCCAAACAAATTTTTTACACATTTCAAAACATTTGCGTTGATAAGTGTAATTGGTAGCATATCCTCGGGAATTACGAAGGATACATCCTTGTCAACATATGAAACACACAATTAAAATTTGATTATTTCATTGCAAGATTGCAAGAATTACACGCGCCGTGTGTCCTTTTGTGGAAGAAGGTAGGTAGTGTCACAGGAGAAATACGTATTTTGGGGAGAGAAAGGATAATTTCCTTCCGTTATTGTATTTGGCACGATCCTGTTACCATTATACGGATAAGTTCAGAAACACGTTTTGAAAAGTAACTTGATTACCTGCTGCTTGTACTTCTCAGTGTGTAAGAAAAAATTTCCCACGTTGTTTTGAAATACTATTAAAACCAGGTTAAAGAAAGCATTTCAAGTACAGTACTTTAGGACGAAGTTTGAACCTTTTAATTAACCAGTTACATTATCTGCACAAGCTCCTACTCAAAATCTTAGTTTCTGCCACTGCAAATCTCTCGTGGTGGTAGTCCACATCGCCTGTTTTCAGTCGCTCATAAGGCGCATTGTAGTGACTTGGCTGCGTTCACACTGCACGCCTGTCCGGGATGGCATAACCCGCTTCTGCGATTTTCACGTTGTAAAACCTCTTGGCTGTATAAAGGACTACGCCACTTCGTTTTATGAAATAATTATTTTTACTTAAAAAGTTTTATCTTCCTCGTGAAGTTCTATAACGTTTCTCAATAGATTTTGACGAAAGTATGTGATTACGAATTCTGATTTTTGTACACATGGTAGTTCTGCACCTTTACTTCTTCATAAACCATTTACCTTTCCGTAACTCATAAACAATCATCGTGAAATGGTGCTATCTGTCAAACATGTGCACTTGATTCACGAATCTTTTAGTGAAAATGTTTGATAGCGGGTGGCTCAAAGTTGGTACGTTTTAGACCATACATTATTGCGAGCGAAATACAGCTGAAAGTACAAAAAAAAAAAATTGAAATTGTAGTAACACATACCTGGCTCCGTTCACAAATAAATGCGAGTTACTGAATGGCGACAATGTTCCAATCACTAGCTTACGGAATTAGCGCGTGATTAGCGTTGTGCTGAACACTGCACGATAGAAAAACGAATTAATGGCGATCAGCGCACGTCTAGTGTAGGTCTCTCGTGTTACCATAATGATCCCTGTCCAGAAAGCTCCTAACAGATACGAATTCTTCCCTCGGCAACGACCGATTACACTGGCTATGGTTTTACAATAGGATGGTTGATTCGAAGGAGGGGACCAAACAACGAGGTCATCAGTTCCATCGGATTTGGGAAGGACGAGGATGGAAGTCGGCCGTGCCCTTTCAAAGAAACCATCACGGCATTTGCCTGAAGCGATTTAGGGATATCACGGAAAACCTAAATCAGGATGGCAGGACGCGGGTTTCAACTGTCGTCCTCCCGAATACGAGCGTAGTGTGCTAACCACTGCGCCACCTCGCTCGGCTTTACAACAGGCTACACTTGGCATAATAGGCAATCAACTTCTTGTGTCAACATCTTAATTTGCAGAATGTACACTTCGTATTTTGAAAAAGAATAAATTAACCCGAGACTTTGGCGTGGATCGATTATAATTTAGACTTGCGACATTCTTCTTAATTGCCTTCTAGGTGGAGATATAAAACGGAAGAGGCCAAAAAAATACAATCTTATTTATACTGTAGATGTCTCTACGTCCAACAAGGGGAGGCCACGTAGTTTGGAACGCGGATTTACTGTAAACTTCTTACACTCTTCGTACTCCACGAGGACAATAAAATGTGTAAGCAGTAGCGCGTACTTCTCAAGCGTTATTGAGAAAATCGCAAAGTAATCTCGGTCCTGAAATATATACCTGTGCGTGGCCATTTTTACCATGAAGCGGCGGCAGCCGAGTTGTTAGCGTTCAAGCCCCGTAGCCGCTGGATCGTTGGATCGAGTCCCGTTCGTCCGTTTTTTTATTTTCAACACAGTCAATTTTTTACCATTTACATTACAATTGATATAATGGGAAAAATACGTGTAATCAGATTAACTTTTATTAAATTTACAATGATATTTGTCAGTCTACAAATTTTTATTATCACAGATAATATAATACTCGTAACTATTGACTAAAGGAACGACCAAATTCATAAAATGATACTAAAATGCAGGATTTTTCGTGTCTTCAAAATTGTTCGTATTTGATCAAAAGAGAAAGAGAAACTGCTGCTCGTGAAGACGCTACTAAAATACACTCGATACTGCATGACCAATCATCAGCGCCAATATTCAAGGAAATACTGCGTTATGCATGGTTTGCTTCCAAATTATCGGCTGAAAGAGAGGTTTTTGAAAATGTTAACGAGGTTTGTTTTTCCACGGAAAAACTCGAAAGACCTTGCGTATGCGGAAACACAGCATTTATTCAATGCAGCTGGTGCCGTTTAGATATGTTTTCCATGTTTTTACGAAAAATACCATACTGCAACTTGTAATGTCGAAAGCGACGAACAATTGTACATCTTTCGAAAGCCGTCTGTGCCGGTCAAAACTTGGAGATAACAAGTCTTTTGGGCTCCTTCCAGGTATAAGGGATTTCTCAAATCACGGACAAGCATACATTTTCAGTATCACTTTATGAATTTGGTCGTTTACTAGTCGATAGTTATGAATACTATATTACCTGTGGTGGTAATTTGTAGACTGCCAAATAACATTGTAAATTTAATAAAAGTTCATCCGATTAAACGTATTTTTCCCATTATATCAATTGTAATATAAATAGTAAAATTGTGTTGAAAATAAAAAAACTGACGAACGGGACTCGATCCAGCGATTACGGGGCTTGAAAGCTAACCATTCGGCTACTGCCGCTTCATAGTAAAAATGGCCACGCACAGGTGTATATCTGACGACCGAAATTATCTTGCGATTTTCTCAATAACGCTTGAGAAGTACACACTACTGCCTACACATTTTGTTGTACTCGTGGAGTACTACGAGAGTACGAAGTTCACAGTAAATCCGCGTTCCAAACGTCGTGGCCACCCCTTGTAAGTTGACTAATGCGTTTTCAAATTTTCACTTTCCTGTGACAGCTCAGTACTCTAAGTTGTAAATAATTAAATCTCATCTCCGTGCCTCAGGAGCTTCGGCTGCGACTTTTCTATTTTAACAGAACCAGGCAGGATAGGAAAATAAGGATTGAATGTCCTGTCGATATAGATGTCACTAGAGACTTACACTCACACACTGCAGGGCAGGTAAACTAACTACTACCCATCAGTGCAAGTGTCTGTCTTTCTTTTCTCCTTTCACCCCGTTGACGATCCGAGGTGCAACGGGAAGGGAATTCCCACTCTTCGACAGCTGACACATAAGATCGTAGACAACATAGGTGCAGTTTCACCACCAGCTTGCCTGTGCAATCTTACAGAACAATAACTTCATTACTTTTCTGGTGTTTGTTTTGACACTGAAGTGACTCAGAATTCTTAAGTACAAAAGAAATAGGAGGCTATGGACTACAATGTGTAGCGATAGGCATTTAGGAGTATTTTTTACTTTACATAAAGTAAAAACTTTCCTGAAAAATTTTATTCGTATTACAGAATGACTCCTAATGCATTCTGTGTGCTGTAGAACATTATATACTTGAGACACATTGTGATCTTTGGTAATACCTTGCTGTGCCTTCAGACGTATGTTGTCAGTTTAGAGTTTCAAAAATTCAGCATTTCCTCAATATTTCTTTTTTCTTTTTTCTTGATTATGCGGTAGTTGGCAGTGGTTGATCTTCCACTGGAGTCAATGACGATCTGTCAGAACGACCTCCCTTGTCTTGTGACATACTCATAGGAGAAAATTCTTGATATAATGCCATCTCTCTCACTGTTTGTTTCCAGTTTCAAGGGACTGTGCATAGCTCTTCAAATTAAGACTCATTTTACGAAATTGTCATGTAACCAAGGCCAAGAGGAACTACTTTTTGATGGACTTATCCCTCGATCACATGACCAGATATTGCCTAATTTTTCGCTTTATCTCTATAACTGTATCTATGGTTTTCCCATTTGAATTTCACCATTTTAAGATGAATAAGAAAGGTGTCAAAAATGTGACTCTTTAGTTCCCTATTGTTACAGATGGATCAAAATAAATGGACTAAGTAACTGCAGATGGACTCTGGTCCCGGCGGAGGTTCGAGTCGTCCTTCGCGCATTGGTGTGTGTGTGTGTGTGTGTGTGTGTGTGTGTGTGTGTGTGTGTGTGTGTGTGTGTGTGTTATTAGGATAATTTAGGTTAAGTAGTGTGTAAGCTTAGGGACTGATGACCTTAGCAGTTAAGTCCCATAAGCTTTCACACACATTTGAACATTTGCAAATGGACTACACAACTTTGCATGCATTATTCAAATACTTGTAGTTTTTCCTCATTGATTTTTGGATATGAAGGAACTGCTACTTTAGCATGAAACGTGCTCAGTGATATTCTTATGGTAATTACACACTTTTATACAAAATCGATCGACTGTCTACAGATATTGTAGACAGACTGTCTAAAGACAAGTCGCTAGATAATGAAAGTAGACAGTCTAGATACTTTGCTTCGTGATCAATCATTAAGGCCTCTGTATTTGCTAAATACGGCTGACCTTGGGATTTCTGCTTGTGCGGAGATGATAATGGACAGTGAAAGAAATCTTAACAGGAGACGTTGGTAGAAACACGTGTACTGTTTGCCGACTACTACTTGTTGCGATTTTTATATTCGGAATTACACTCCTGGAAATTGAAATAAGAACACCGTGAATTCATTGTCCCAGGAAGGGGAAACTTTATTGACACATTCCTGGGGTCAGATACATCACATGATCACACTGACAGAACCACAGGCACATAGACACAGGCAACAGAGCATGCACAATGTCGGCACTAGTACAGTGTATATCCACCTTTCGCAGCAATGCAGGCTGCTACTCTCCCATGGAGACGATCGTAGAGATGCTGGATGTAGTCCTGTGGAACGGCTTGCCATGCCATTTCCACCTGGCGCCTCAGTTGGACCAGCGTTCGTGCTGGACGTGCAGACCGCGTGAGACGACGCTTCATCCAGTCCCAAACATGCTCAATGGGGGACAGATCCGGAGATCTTGCTGGCCAGGGTAGTTGACTTACACCTTCTAGAGCACGTTGGGTGGCACGGGATACATGCGGACGTGCATTGTCCTGTTGGAACAGCAAGTTCCCTTGCCGGTCTAGGAATGGTAGAACGATGGGTTCGATGACGGTTTGGATGTACCGTGCACTATTCAGTGTCCCCTCGACGATCACCAGTGGTGTACGGCCAGTGTAGGAGATCGCTCCCCATACCATGATGCCGGGTGTTGGCCCTGTGTGCCTCGGTCGTATGCAGTCCTGATTGTGGCGCTCACCTGCACGGCGCCAAACACGCATACGACCATCATTGGCACCAAGGCAGAAGCGACTCTCATCGCTGAAGACGACACGTCTCCATTCGTCCCTCCATTCACGCCTGTCGCGACACCACTGGAGGCGGGCTGCACGATGTTGGGGCGTGAGCGGAAGACGGCCTAACGGTGTGCGGGACCGTAGCCCAGCTTCATGGAGACGGTTGCGAATGGTCCTCGCCGATACCCCAGGAGCAACAGTGTCCCTAATTTGCTGGGAAGTGGCGGTGCGGTCCCCTACGGCACTGCGTAGGATCCTACGGTCTTGGCGTGCATCCGTGCGTCGCTGCGGTCCGGTCCCAGGTCGACGGGCACGTGCACCTTCCGCCGACCACTGGCGACAACATCGATGTACTGTGGAGACCTCACGCCCCACGTGTTGAGCAATTCGGCGGTACGTCCACCCGGCCTCCCGCATGCCCACTATACGCCCTCGCTCAAAGTCCGTCAACTGCACATACGGTTCACGTCCACGCTGTCGCGGCATGCTACCAGTGTTAAAGACTGCGATGGAGCTCCGTATGCCACGGCAAACTGGCTGACACTGACGGCGGCGGTGCACAAATGCTGCGCAGCTAGCGCCATTCGACGGCCAACACCGCGGTTCCTGGTGTGTCCGTTGTGCCGTGCGTGTGATTATTGCTTGTACAGCCCTCTCGCAGTGTCCGGAGCAAGTATGGTGGGTCTGACACACCGGTGTCAATGTGTTCTTTTTTCCATTTCCAGGAGTGTATTTACTTTCCACAAATATGATGCCACGTGAAAATCTTCAGTCAGCTACAACATTTTCTCCATTAGCCGCATCTTGTGAAGTGACGTTCAACAATAAGAAGAAAAAAAAAACAAAAAACGACGAAACATTCAGAATAGCTGGAGGCCATATCTACCATCACGTCCACACTACGATGTGTTGAGCAACATTGTATAGCAATTGTCTCCGTCTCCCATTTCAAACGGGGCTCTAAAGTCCTGCGATTTTTTCGCAAAAGCGTGTCTGTAGGAATTTCTTGTCTCTATTGTCTATATACAAAATCGCTTGATGGTTTACACAGTGTCTAATACGAAATGCGCCCGAAATATTATTCTCACGACAAAAAGGCGCCCTCGTGAAGATGTGCTTCCAAGATTTATAATGGGTTAAAAAACTTTATAGCCAATATCGCGTAAATACCGGTTTCGACAGACTTTGCTGTCGTCATCTGGTCTTCAAGATTTGTTACAAAACGTGTTCATTTTGAGTAGGCACCACCTGCCTAGTTGTCTTATTAGTGGATAAAATGTGGTACATTATACAAATGTTTGTCAGAAATAAAACATTTACAAGCAAAAAGCACCTTGTGCACATGGCTATGTCCGTACACGTAGCGCTCACAATATACTGTAGAATACATTAGCACATCTGTTTAACTTATTTCTCAGCAAGAGAAAACTTAACCATATTACCACGGGTAGTCTTTACGTCTGAAGCAAAAGCTGTAAGATGGCCCACTTAAAATCGCTAAGTACTTTCTGGATTCCACGTTGCGTAGCAGACTTCTTGAAACATTGGCTCTTCACCTACGTAACTACAATAGGTCGTACTACATAAATAAAAGAGCTGCATCGCTTACTTAGAAAAAGGCTGAAACTTCAATGAGTTACCCTTACAACTACAGTTATTTCTTCGCCGCTTAGCACGTCATAGAAGCTACTTCCAGTCCCTGTCAGGTGAGGTTGTGTTTAAACTGCACCAATGCCCGGCAGTAATTACGTTTGTCAGCATCTCTTCCTCCTAGGGCTTACTGACAGAAAGTGGAAGTTGCTATGTAGTGCTCTATCTATGAAAATAAAAATCTAAGTTTGCTGTATTTCCAGTTGATTAATTTGTGAAATTATGAGAAGCTTTAGATGCAACCAACAACTATTCTCATTCCTTCCACACATCCCTTCTACCTCAATAATAAACAAGGAGCATTCATTTTTCCTCGATTCTTTCACCTAAAAATGCAATATATTGGTATGTCGGATCAAATACTAGGTCAGTAGACACGGAGCACAAGATCGATATGAGAAAGGATTGTGAAGGTAAACTACGGTGTGTTTTTCGAAGGAAGTCTCCTGCATTTGCAGTAAGATATTTAAGGGAACCACAGAAAAATCTAGGTCTGAATGGCCGAAGGAGTTTTTGAACCGCCGTCCTCCCGAATGTGCGACCAGTATCTTAACCACTGTCCACATTATTCGGACTCGCATTCGTCGCACCCAGGCGCCAGTCCGCGGACTGGTTCAGACCATCAGCTCGTAGCTGTCCACCTGTTGTGTGCTGGGACCACAGAATGCCGCAGGCTCTAAGGAACAGTCTCCTCATACTGCTGTTTACTTTACATGTCTTGTAGCTCATGTGGTGGAATTTAATTACAAGAATTGTTTGGCGAGTCTTACTGTTCTGACGAGTATCTTCACAGAAACTCTTGTAACTGCTGTTATAGGTTATTTTATTATTAATATTACCACGGTAATACAACAATAATTCATAACATTAAGTCATTTCATTGCATTTCCATAACCTTGAGACCGCTTTCTCTGGGATCCTTGAAATACAAATAATGTAAATGTAATGTAAAACAATAATTGATGTGTTGTACGGAGGAAGATCAACGCAAACCGTTTTCAAGTTAACTGTTGCAACAGCAAAGTGTAAATTATCCCCACCATAGAATAGCAAAGCTGTAGAATGTAATATAATATTAACTGTAGAATATTAATGACGGAAGAGTGGTTTAATTTATCTACAATCTCGCCAAAAGAGCTGCAAACAGAACAATTTTTATTATGTACCTGTTGGAGACAGCATTAATGAAGAGCAGATTTCCTGAATTATGTGAACAAGGAGTATAAATTTATATTTGGGCTATCTCTGAACATTAAGTTTTCTTAAATACAAAATGTTACTTGCAACTGATCACAAACTAATGGCCTGAAGTTGTTCTTGGTATGTAAACGATCCTAATAAGCAGTTATAAAACGTAAATTATATCACTGAACACTTCATTAATGTAGGAATTACAACAAAAATAAATTTTATGAAGAACATAGTTTACACCAGAAATAACTGAGGATGGAAGATCGTGGAATATGAGAATAATAAATCCTAAAGACACTCAAGAGAATGGTTAAGGGACTTGGAATCACACTGAATTAAAGATTGGACTTACTTTCAATCAAGTAATTGTGGGTGATGTGTAGCTTTACAACAATTCAGAACGTGCAGCGACTATATGCTAATTAAACCCAGGTAATAAATGAATGACATTAACAACCAATCTTCGTATTCTCTGGGAATTAAGAACCTGTAGACAAATATGGGGCATAAAACTATCTACCATTCTATTGGAAACTCAGAGCTCCGAGGTATAAAGATGAAAGTTGACATTTCCTGAAGAACATCAACCGCTGATAACTGAAAGGAAACAGCAATTTAGACCCTATAGAATGATTGTACTTAATAAAAACAAACAAAATAGTCCACGCGAAGATTTTGAAGATAATGAAAAACAATGTAACCATGATGTAAATGAAAAACTTTTTAATATTTAGCATCCGTCCTTAATGAATTATCTAATATACTGCGTGAATGAAAGCTTTCCTTAAATATACCTGAAGTAGGTAAAAACGTTTGAGAAGCAAAGGATGGAGTCATACCCGAAAATGTATCATTAGAGAGTACAATACAAGAAATCTATGAAGTCACAAAGGAATTGGAGACATTAGCTGCCAGTAGTCATTGATTGAAATCAATGGGCAAGCTGAAAATTAGAGCCTGACTGGGATTCGAACCCGGGTCTCGTGCTTACTAGGCAGATGTGCTGCGCAGCAAGCCATCCTGACACAGTGGTCACCACATCCGCGCTCCGCATTTTTCCTTACGATATTTTTCTTAAGTTTCGAGGACCGGTAACATATATCCCTCACCATAGAAACCTAAACTAAGTGTAACACAGCTCTGATAATTTATGAGCCTAACATACACGTACAGCTTCGTGTATAGTCATCTGTCACACGGGGGGAGGGGTTTATTAGTTCTTGGGAGCTCCAACGTTAGGCGGGTGATGGAGCCCCTTAGGGAAATAGCGGGAAGGTCGGGGAAGAAGGCCAGTGTTCACTCTGTCTGCTTGCCGGGGGGTCTCATCCGAGATGTGGAGGAGGCCTTACCGGCGGCGATAGAGAGCACTGGGTGCACCCGACTGCAAATTGTTGCTCATGTCGGCACCAATGACTCCTGCCGTCTGGGTTTAGAGGTCATCCTCAGTTCGTACAGGCGGTTGGCGGAATTGGTGAAGGCGGAAAGCCTCGTTCGCGGGGTGGAATCAGAGCTAACTATTTGTTGTATCGTTCCCAGAACCGATCGCGGTCCTCTGGTTTGGAGCCGAGTGGAAGGCTTAAACCAGAGGCTCAGACGATTCTGCGGACATCTGGGGTGCAAATTTCTCGACGTCCGCTATCGGGTGGAGAAATGTAGGGTCCCCCTGAATAGGTCAGGCGTGCACTACACGCCGGAAGCGGCTACAAGGGGAGCGGAGTGCGTGTGGAGTGCACATGGGGGTTTTTTTAGGTTAGAGAATCCCCTCCCTAGGCCCGACAAGACGCCTCCTGAGACGCGGCAAGGTAGGAGTAGGCAAAATGCAACAGGGAATAACAATATTAATGTGCTAATAGTAAACTGCAGGAGCGTCTACAGAAAGGTCCCAGAACTGCTCTCATTAATAAACGGTCACAACGCCCATATAGTACTAGGGACAGAAAGTTGGCTGAAACCAGACGTAAACAGTAATGAAATCCTGAACTCAGATTGGAATGTATACCGCAGAGGCAGGCTGAACACTGAAGGGAGAGGCGTGTTTATAGCGATAAGAAGTGCAATAGTATCGAAGGAAATTGACGGAGATCCGAAATGTGAAATGATTTGGGTGAAGGTCACGGTTAAAGCAGGCTCAGACATGGTAATTGGATGTCTCTATAGGCCCCCTGGCTCAGCAGCTGTTGTGGCTGAGCGCCTGAAGGATAATTTGGAAAATATTTCGAGTAAATTTCCCCACCATGTTATAGTTCTGGGTGGAGATTTTAATTTGCCGGATATAGACTGGGAGACTCAAACGTTCATAACGGGTGGCAGGAACAAAGAATCCAGTGAAATTTAAGTGCTTTATCTGAAAACTACCTTGAGCAGTTAAACAGAGAACCGATTCGTGGCGATAACATTAGACCTTCTGGTGACAAACAGACCCGAACTATTTGAAAAAGTTAACGCAGAACAGGGAATCAGCGATCATAAAGCGGTTACGGCATCGATGATTTCAGCCGTAAATAGGAATATTAAAAAGGGTAGGAAGATTTTTCTGTTTAGCAAAAGTGACAAAAAGCAGATTTCAGAGTACCTGTTGGCTCAACACAAAAGTTTTGTCTGAAGTACAGATAGTGTTGAGGATCAGTGGACAAAGTTCAAAACCATCGTACATTATGCGTTAGATGAGTATATGCCAAGCAAGATCGTAAGAGATGGAAAAGAGCCACCGTGGTACAACAACCGAGTTAGAAAACTGCTGCGGAAGCGAAGGGAACTTCACAGCAAACATAAACATAGCCAAAGCCTTGCAGACAAACAAAAATTACGCGAAGCGAAATGTAGTGTGAGGAGGGCTATGCGAGAGGCGTTCAATGAATTCGAAAGTAAAGTTCTATGTACTGACTTGGCAGAAAATCCTAAGAAATTTTGGTCTTACGTCAAAGCGGTAGGTGGATCAAAACAAAATGTCCAAGACTGTGACCAAAATGGTACTGAAACAGAGGATGACAGACTAAAGGCCGAAATACTAAATGTCTTTTTCCAAAGTTGTTTCACAGAGGAAGATTGCACTGTAGTTCCTTCTCTAGATTGTCGCACAGATGACAAAATGGTAGATATCGAAATAGACGACAGAGGGATAGAAAAACAATTGAAATCGCTCAAAAGAGCGAAGGCCTCTGGACCTGATGGGATACCAGTTCAATTTTACACAGAGTACGCGAAGGAACTTGCCCCCCTTCTTGCAGCGGTGTACCGTAGGTCTCTAGAAGAGCGTAGCGTTCCAAAGGATTGGAAAAGGGCACAGGTCATCCCCGTTTTCAAGAAGGGACGTCGAACAGATGTGCAGAACTATAGACCTATATCTCTAACGTCGATCAGTTGTAGAATTTTGGAACACGTATCATGTTCGAGTATGATGACTTTTCTGGAGACTAGAAATCTACTCTGTAGGGATCAGCATGGGTTTCGAAAAAGAAGGTCATGTGAAACCCAGCTCGCGCTATTCGTCCACGAGACTCAGAGGGCCATAGACACGGGTTCACAGGTAGATGCCGTGTTTCTTGACTTCCGCAAGGCGTTCGATACAGTTCCCCACAGTCGTTTAATGAACAAAGTAAGAGCATATGGACTATCAGACCAATTGTGTGATTGGATTGAAGAGTTCCTAGATAACAGGACGCAGCATGTTATTCTCAATGGAGAGAAGTCTTCCGAAGTAAGAGTGATTTCAGGTGTTCCGCAGGGGAGTGTCATAGGACCGTTGCTATTCACAATATACATAAATGACCTGGTGGATGACATCGGAAGTTCACTGAGGCTTTTTGCAGATGATGCTGTGGTGTATCGAGAGGTTGTAACAATGGAAAATTGTACTGAAATGCTGGAGGATCTGCAGCGAATTGACGCATGGTGCAGGGAATGGCAATCGAATCTCAATGTAGACAAGTGTAATGTGCTGCGAATACACAGAAAGATAGATCCTTTATTATTTAGCTACAAAATAGCAGGTCAGCAACTGGAAGCAGTTAATACCATAAATTATCTGGGAGTACGCATTAGGAGTGATTTAAAATGGAATGATCATATAAAGTTGATCGTCGGTAAAGCAGATGCCAGACTGAGATTCATTGGAAAAATCCTAAGAAAATGCAATCCGAAAACAAAGGAAGTAGGGTACAGTACGCTTGTTCGCCCACTGCTTGAATACTGCTCAGTAGTGTGGGATCCGTACCAGATAGGGTTGATACAAGACAGAGAAGATCCAACGGAGAGCAGCGCGCTTCGTTACAGGATCATTTAGTAATCGCGAAAGCGTTACGGAGATGATAGATAAACTCCAGTGGAAGACTCTGCAGGAGAGTCGCTCAGTAGCTCGGTACGGGCTAGTGTTGTTTCGAGAACATACCTTCACCGAGGAGTCAAGCAGTATATTGCTCCCTCCTACGTATATCTCGCGAAGAGACCATGAGGATAAAATCAGAGAGATTAGAGCCCACACAGAGGCATACCGACAATCCTTCTTTCCACGAACAATACGAGACTGGAATAGAAGGGAGAACCGATAGAGGTACTCAAGGTACCCTCCGCCACACACCGTCAGGTGGCTTGCGGAGTATGGGTGTAGATTCAAATGGCTCTGAGCACTATGGGACTCAACATCTTAGGTCATAAGTCCCCTAGAACTTAGAACTACTTAAACCTAACTAACCTAAGGACATCACACACACACACACACACACACACACACACACACACACACATATGCCCGAGGCAGGATTCGAACCTGCGACCGTAGCAGTCCCGCGGTTCCGGACTGCAGCGCCAGAACCGCTAGACCACCGCGGCCGGCATGGGTGTAGATGTCTTTCTGCGAACATGTCATGCAGTGACTGTATTCCTGATGGTCAATTAGTCCAATGAAGGACGCTCAGCTCACCGAAAAGTTGCTGTATATATTTACCTTGGGCGTGACATGAAAAGCATTTTTTTGACCTAATGAAAAACAGATCTTTACAAACAAAAAATTCATTGAAATTTAAACGTACTTTATGGGATGAACTTCGTTTAATAACAATAGGATTATGAATTCCAAGAAAATAGATGATATTAAAAAGGAGAAAAATTACTAATGTTCTGCAATATTCTGTCAACCACAGACGGAAAATTCGGTTAATATTAGAAAATAGATTATCACTCACCAGTTTACTAACAGAAGTAAACAGTAGCAAAGCAGACGAAAGCCGTGCAAAGCATTATATTTGTACGCCAGTTCGACTATTTACTACTCAATAGCTTCGTGAAAATTTTACGAAATGAAAACAAATGGCGATTTGCACGTCACTAGACAGATCATCAGATACCGTTTACTCATGAAGGGAGCAGCTTTAGGGCATTCTTACGACAAACTGGACCTAGCTCATCGTAATCTTTTACACACACTGAGTGACAGTTTGGAAAGATCCAACGGGGACACTCAAACCAGAACTCGTTGTTTACCACTGATGGGCAGGGAGGAAGCGTAGGTTTCAGTGGTGCTCTAAAACATCACGCTGTACTGCTTACAAACATTACTTGAAAACGGAAGCGAATGGTGAGGGAAGGGAAGATAATTTTACAGTAGAGTGGTGATAATTGTGGCTCGTGCGTGGCTTGGAAACACACTGCCCTATCGACCGATTTCCTGACTACGCAACGCCTACAGAATGTCTGTTGCCGACGCAGTCCTGATATTCGTGTATTAGTATTTGCCATTGTTTCTATATGTGAACGTATTTAAGAACACACTCTTGTACGTCAATCCGAATTTCGCTATTTTATACATTAATACCTCGTATGAACACGTACAAAGAATGTGCAGAACAAGATTTCACACGTTAGCTTAGCGTTAGTTTAGAAACTGGTAGGTAGATGTCATGTCACAAATTTTAGGAGGAGTGCATTTGCTTGTATGGTACAAAATCTCTGAAGTGATTGAAAGCATGGGACTTCCATTTTAACACCTATTATCGCAACATGAAGAACCTTGAAGTGAACCTCACTCACAAATGTCGCCGTCGCTATAAACATGATATTTACAATGCAATATAAAATGTGACAATTTTTAGCATTACTACATGGAAGATTATTTTTAGTGGTGACTTACCACTTAACTAAGAAAGCTGTGTATCTGTAACTCTTGTAGAACATTCATTAGCATCAAATGCTGAAGATCTTTTAATGGAAGCACACAACTAATGGGTCACTTACATACAACAAATTTCGCTCTGGTGCGATGCGCTGCACAAGCGTTTTCAAGAAATCGAGGTTCTGGGTTTTACGTACCTATTTAATACCATACCAGAGCACAAGCCGTGAAGCAATCGCGTTGTTGCAACCGACTAAGACGTCAGGCTAGAAGTCTACATGCACCGTTTTAGAATAACTTAACTAATTTTCTTATCGTACACCACACACTTCTAGTGAATCACTGTCTTTCGGAAAAAGCAGTTGTGGTGCATTCTTATTATATGTAAGGCATCGTGATGAAATTGGTATTTTATCGATATGTCCATGTGCGTATGGCAAAAGTTATATCGGCCTAGACCTGTTTATAACAATGTATAAATGTTTGTAAACAAAGGCGTCAGGTACTGACATCATTAACTGTCCCTGTAAATGTTTTACGAGGATCACTGATTATTCGGCCTCCTTTTACGGGGCTTCCTGAAATAAAATGCCTCCATTTGTTTATTCTGTTCTTAATATCGGTTTAGGTATTACATGCCATGCATATTACTCTGTAGAATTTCCCGTTTCGCTGACAAGTTGCAACCTTCTGGCACTAGAGGGCTCCGAATTGTGGCTTACAACAGGGCCGTGGGTAAGTTAACTATGTCCGTGCGTGAGAAACAGCTTTCTGTAATCGAGTTTCCAATTCTGAGAGTTCGTCCACACATGGAGCACCCTCTCAGTCGGCGTGACTACGCCAGACCGCACACGAGCGCTGCTATACCCGCAACAATCCAATGCTTTGTGTTCGATGTTCTCAATTATCTTCCATATAGTCTAGTGTGTAAACGTCCTAGATGTGAAGTTACTCTTATTGGTCAGTAGGGTCAGGACAGCGACTTATTCATACGTATTTCTGCTATACTGTATGTAATGTTGGACTCCTTTCGGTAACAGACGTCTCAATTTTTCCCCCAGTTTGAAACGAATTGAATAAAAGGTGTACGAATTTCTCAGCGAGGCCTCTATTTCATGGGAGTTAATTATTTGATAGGTTAAGATACATATAATGCAGTGATCATTTATACGCTTGTGTGATTACTATAGCCTCTGTCTTCGGCAAATGATTTACTTGATGCCATGAATCGTTTTATGACGAAGTTTTCTCCTAAAGATGACAAAGGCGAGGGAACTCTAGGCGGTAATCAGAGGTTTGGAGATTAACAACTCATACCAAAGTTTTAGTTTGATTAATTGACATCAAAACGGAAATAAGGAACTGATTCAGGTGTTGATAGACACATGCACTGCCGGGTACATAATACTCCACCTAGTACTTTGCGTACAGACTATCTGACGAAGGGGTTCTATAGTAACCTGTAGAAATTTATGTTTCCAAAACGAATGTCTATGGTGTTAACTGATTTGATGTGCGAGTGCTGTTGTGTGATTTGTTTCAAGTCACTGGCGTAGGCACTGTATGCAACGCACTTCCACTATTACAGTTTTTGGGAAAGGATAGCAAACTTAAGTCGACAAGGTGTTCCTGAAATATTCAGCTATTAGTGGGCAGATGGCTTGGCGTAATACTTGTAACCTCTAGCCCGTCTTCTTGAATGCAGGAAACACTTCTGTCCCTGGACTGCAACAGGCAGAACAACTACACCTAAGATACCGCTGCAAAATAGCGAGTCGATGGGTACCCGGTCGTTTTAGAAGATACTTTCCCGTGGCCATAAGCGTGCGACTGATGAACATGGAAATTCTTGCGTTTTGAGCTGCTTATAGATATTTTTTTCTCTGTCATCCCAATGTAAATGTTTCATCATGTTTATGTTTATTTACTGTAATTCAATGTACATATTCCCAACAATGTTTCACTGCCTTGATACCCCACATTTCTGTATCACATTCCTACCTTCTCTCTTTCAGAACTGCATGCAAACTGACCTTTTGTAATTTGCTAGTAATAGGTAGCTTGAACGCCAGTTGAATCAGTTAGTGGTTGGTTGGTTGATTGATTTGGAGGAGGGGACCAAACAGATCATTTAGTGGAATCCTTTAAGCATTAAATAATTCCATACCAATCAATTATTCTAAAAATTGAAGCCCCAATGATCAATTTTTTTTACATCAGAATATACACTGTCCAGTCACATTAATATGACCATCTGTTAGAAGCCTGAATGGCCACATAGATTCACTGTGCCTTCCAAAATGACGCCATCACCCAGGAAATGCTCTCCGTCCTGGAACCTTCAGACTATTGTTGCTAGATGTTTGCTTTCACACATTTCACGCCAACTGCTATCTGTCCGATGGTGCATAAAACGTGGTTCATCTGAAAAGGCCACCTGCCTCTACCCTGTGGACGTCCAGATGCAGTACTGGCGCGCAATGTCCAACCTTCGTCGCCGATGAACAGCTGTCAGCATGGGTGCATGAACTAGGCGCCTGCTGCGGAGGTCCATCACATGCGCCGGGTTTGGATAGCTACGTTTTGCCCTGAATAATTTAACCACGGCGTCATGCGAACAGTTTACAAACTTAGCCATTTCGGAAATGATTCCACCGTTGCCCCCAATGCCAACGATCCTGCCCCTTTGGACACTCAGTTTCCGCATTAAGACTAGGACTGCACTGTTCCGGGGCCCGCACGACATGCTTTATATACCTTCCACTGCTAGTGCTGCCATCTGCCGTCTATGAATTATTGCACGCTGGTGTCGAACGTAGACGATGGTCACAATGTAGCTGGACCGTATGCAGACATACGAAGTCTCAACTGCGAAGAGTCTTCTTTCGTTCACCTTGGCGAATTTCGTAAGCGACGTATTTTTATGTATGTGTTTTCGTGGAAATGACAGGTGACTGCCTCCACGAATAATATTGTGTCTGAATCGTTTGCTTAAGTGAAAAGCGTTGCCAGCATTCTTTGTGGCACAGAAAGGAGGGGTGAGGTGGGGGGGGGGGAGGAGCAGGAGGGGGCACATCTTTGTGTCTCCACCTTGACGGAGGGGTCGATCATCATCAATTCCTATGTTATATATATTATACACAGAATGCTAATCGATACGAAAATGACTTTCCGCCCTGTAAGTTCCAACACTGTGCAACTATAGCATGCGAGGTCGAAACTTACCGCTGAAACCACCACAGTGGTTACATTTTCTAAGAAAAAAAGATATTCTACGGTCGCAAAGGAGCAGAACACGATGTGAGTAGTTAAGACATCGCCACTGTATCTGATTTGCACACTGCTATGTCATCAGCATCACAATGTAAGATCTGCACTAATTCTGGCTCCTCAAATATATATCTTAAGGTACACAACAAGCTTCTATTTTTTCCTCGGAAATTTGTATATTTGTTTTTCTTTTTTGGTATCGTTGGCAAATAACAAGCGATATTTAGAATTTGAAGCGTCTCGAGTAACTTGTGTTTAAACACCAGAGCAAAGTTGGTAAGTAATGAGCCTCCATTAGGGGCGGTCGTAGTCGTAGTGCTAAGAAGCTCTACTGAGGAACACCCGTGCGCTTTCTGTGTGCGTTCACCTGATTTCAGGCTAAGAACAAACCTCCAGCACATAAACACGTACTTGGGTGATGAAGCAGCAGGCTTCCGCGCTGCCTCGTAAGCTGTCGAATGGAGACGGGAAGTAACGTACGGCGGCGGGTGGGTGATCGAGCCCAGAAGGCAGCGCAGGGGGGAAGCGTGGCACCGTCAGCGTTGCGTCAAAGCTGATAGCAGCACTTGCGTCAGCCGCCGCCAGCACGTGCCCGGGGACCGAATTGACCAGCCTAGTCCCGAGCGCCGCAACCACCCTGTCCGCCATATATTTCCATCGCTGTTTACGCCGCATACATACACGCTTCGCGAGTGTTGATCTACAAGCGACGTGTTATACGATCCTTTGGCGATGTCCCTGACCCGCCAGGAGGATTTCAGAGGTACTGCGAGCGGAGGAACAGGCCAGCAGGACGCGTCACCGTCACCGCAGCTCCACAGATGCTGCTGCTGACGAGAAAAACCCTAGTTACCTCGCATCACTGGGAACTTACGATCCCCAGATCCAGTCGACACCGCTGCACTCAAGTGGCACATTTCTAAAATGGCGAAAAGAAAGGGGGCCATCTTTTCAGCAGTGACCACCACTCAGAACATCCAAAACTGATATTCAACCGTGTTCTTCCAAAGTGGCTACAGAAGATTAAAACACGTAATTGACCTTAATGAAGCAGACTCATTACTACACAGCGTGGGAGTCTTTACGCTAGGTTAATAATATTAAAAGTGTTCGATAAGCATACCACTACTTATTACATATTAAAATCCCCTCGTAGAGTTTATCTGTCTTTACAAACGCTATTCTCAGAAACTACTGTGGGGATTCTGATACGGTTTTGGTGTAGACATTGACGAGGAAGGTTTCTGTATGTAATTTATAAATATTTCACGCTAACTGGCTGAGGTATTATACTGATTCTCGATTAAGTCACGCCTCCTGAGGAACTCTTGTCGTGCACTTTTTAAGTCGTTTAAATTATTTCGATCATAACCCTATACAGTGGCCCGTTAACAAAATTTCCGCTACGCCAGACACGTCTTCCGGCCGTACATACTTCGTGCCACCCGTGCGAGGCTGGGTCGGGTCGCCAGTATGTTCATTAAAGCAGCACAGGCTCGGTTTGGGCAAGGATGGGGCTACGCCCTTACAAAATGAAATAACCCAGCATTTGTCTAAATAGATTTAAGGCTCTGTTTTCTGTTCATTGCTGCAAAATAACAATGACCAGCATACAACATCCAATGAGAACCTTACCTTCACGGCTACATGAAGAACTTTAATAATTAAGGTAATCGAAATTAATAACACTAGATTTCAAAACAGTATTTACTATTACTATATCATCATCATCATCATCATCATCATCATCATCATCATCATCATCATCATCATCATCATGTTTATTTAGTATTCATGTTTACTGTGAAGTTGATATAACATCAGTTCTAATTTTATTGCTTCTAAATTAAGAGCCTCTAAATTCGAAGCATGTTTCCCCATAAAGGAGAAAGGTCACTTGTGTTCTACGCAATTAAGTGACATCTACACACGTGGTTAGCTAATTTTGAGGATAATTTTCGGAAATCAAACAACAAAACTGATTTTAATAACTACGCTTACACCACAAATAATCACAATTTCTGTGTTAATACGGTACTGAGAATACGTGTTTCGAAACAATACATCTACATATCAACTTACTAGGGGACAGTGCGAACTTCCCTTCACCGATTTTCTTCGTATTCACTGGATTTGTAGGGCACGTCTAGAACTTATTATGTAACTAGAAAGACCCAACTCTCAACCGTTTTCAAGAAAAACAAGTTAGAAATTTTTAAGTGTGGTTATATGCTTTGCATGGTTGCTGCTATTCACGGAGTCCGCGGCCAAGCTAGTAAGCTCTTAGTCTCATAAGAGTGACGACTCTTGATCGAATCGCGCTGCCGGTTTTTCATTCACACACAACTTTCCCAAGATGGAGACCGTTTACTAACGTGTAGTATTAAAGCAATTCCTCCCAAATGTACTCCCTGGTGCAGCCTTGCGACGTTTATTTTTACAGGCCGCTGAAGAACACAAAATTGCGCATACATCACCGAAGAGAATAGAGGAAGAGCCTATAGAGAAGATACCATATAAACTCAATCATGCACCATCATTTATCCGCACCAATATTCGGTGTTGTGCTTGCGTCTTTTTTTTATACATAATTTTGTTGAAGTCCTAGTCGTGCCCTACACATCCTGTCAGTATGAATAAAATCGGTGATAAGTTCGTACACACACGCTACAGTGCTTGGTGGGGATTACTTCGCACCAATATTGGCCAAAAGCTTTTTTTTTCTGTTCCATTAGTTGTAATGGTTCAAATGGTTCTGAGCACTATGGGACTTAACTTCCGAGGTCATCAGTCCCCTAGAACTTAGAACTACTTAAACCTAACTAACCTACGGACATCACACACATCCATGCCAGAGGCAGGATTCGAAACTGCGACCGTAGCGGTCGCACGGATCCAGACTGAAGTGCCTACAACCGTTCTGCCACAACGGCCGGCTTAGCTGTAACGGCGCAAGAAAGCATGGCTGTCGACGTCCTCTGTACGCGCCATGATTTTCCTTACCTTACCGAGTCTACGCGGCAATATAAATGTCGCACTATCTGCCTATGACAACGTTCTCTAAATTTAAAAGTGCTTCGCATAAACGACGTCGTTTGTCTTCCAAAAACTCTTATATAAGTTCCCCGAGAGTCACTGTTGCACTGTCGTATGTACCATATCCAATGTTACGACCCTAGCAGCCCGTGTCTATAACCGACCTGCTTTTGCAGTCTGATCTACTAGACAGACTTCTGAGGCTGTAGTAGTGCTGTTGCGTAGGTCACTATCCTCTTGTACGCTATTTCCCTTTTATATACTGCATCCTGTCCCAGAATCCTTCCAAGAAGTCAATTTTTCCTTGGTCTTACGCATTACTGATTTTACGCTTCATACTGTTTCACATGCCTTTCTTGTATTATCCCAAAATACTTAAACGTTTTGACAGGGTCAATGAGATTGCGACATTTTGAAATTGGATAATATCGAGTTCTTTGTAATAGCGATTATCTTGCATTTATCGGTATTTAAAATAAACTGCTATTCATTACACCAAATCTTTCTGCAATTTCTTATGATCGTCGAACGACAATACTTTCGTGGAGGCAGCAGCAGCGTCAGCCAACAACCAGATAATACTGCTCATCCTATCATTTAAGTAATTTGTGTGTACTGAAAACATCACGAGTCCTACTACTATTTCTTGCTGAATCTCAGGCGAAAATATTAAACCTTGGTATACAAACGGCCTGCTTCGGCCTTCGTATCGAAAGTTATCTTTTTCTTGTGCCTGTGTCCCGCATCGGCGCAGGATTGGCATTGTTAGTAAAGGATTTGGCATGATAAAGGGATGGCTGGATGTCCTTGTCGACACCCCATCACCCCGGGACGGAATATGAGAACCCAAACTGCGTAGTAGTGATATTCATGTGAAAGTTAGCGAAAATTTTATAAAATTTTGCGAATCGTGTAACTGAGGCGGGAGTTTCGTACCAGCCGGGTATTCAAGTTGTGGGATGCGGGAAATCGCCTAAAAACCACATCCAGGCTGGCCGGTGGCCATCGTAGCAGAATGGGAATACGAGTCTAATTGCGTTGTAGCAAGAATTATAGTTATTCCCACGACGTAACATTCGTTCCCTTCGTCGTCTTTGAACTGTAACCATCCAACGTCATCTAGACCGCAGGTTTCGCTGCAAATCAGTATCGCCCCACTCAACATAAAATAATAATAATAATAATAATAATAATATAACAGATAAAACAACACATAGCAAACCTGACATCATACTCACCAATAAAAAGAAGAAATTAACAACTAATCGAAATATCCATACCCAATACAACAAATATACAGAAGAAAAAAGGAGAAAAAAATTTAAAAATACATCCAACTGGCTGAGGAAGTCAAGGACATGTGGCATCAGGATAAAGTTGACATAACAATTATAGTAACAACTACAGGAGTCATACCACACAATATCCACCAGTACATCAACGCAATACAGCTACATCCAAACATATATATACAACTACAGAAATCTGTAGTTATTGATAGATGCTTAATTACCCGAAAGTTCCTAAATGCAATGTAACATATACTGTACAGTTAAAAGGAAGTCACGCTTGATCAAGGTCTGCGTCACTTTCTATTTTTGACCAGACATAACGTCTGAGAAAAGAAAGAAAAATAATAATAATAATAATAATAATAATAATAATAATAATAATGAAGCACGTCTATATTCTGTACTCACTGAAAAATTATGACGTCACCCGTCACAACATGGTAGGTAATTGTAAGCATTAGACATATTACGTCACTTGTCGAAGCCGACGTACGTTATCAGTAGGTTCATTGTATCCCACCTGATGGTACCTTAAGTTTTGTTGATCATTGGCCGTCAACATTAAATGTACTTCGTTTTATTAGACAAATATTCATCGGGCCAACCTTATATTTGGGAAGGTACTGCGTACGGTCATGACTTTGTTAGTGGTGTATGTGGAATAGTAGCTAAGGTGTTCCTGAGATCTCTAGGACGGAATTTGTTCACGTGCCTCTATTGCTTGTAAAATGTTGTGCGTGATTAGAAAAAGCTTTTTTTCAATCATCACTGCTGATTCCTTGAGTAGCTAGTTTCCAACAGGCAATGTCGACGTTTACATATGGTATTTTCCCTAGAAGCCTTCAGAATGATAGAAGCGATATGGTAGGTAATTGTAAGCATCAGACATATTACCTTCTTTGTAAACTAGAGTGGCCTGCGCTCTTTCCCACTCACGCTGAACTATTCGCTGGTGATTCTCGATAAACTTGCGCTAGGAAAGGGGCTAAGTCCATAGCGTATTGAGCGTAAAATTAGCGAAAGCCGTCAGGGTCTTGTCCCTCGTTTACTCCAAGTAATATGATTTTTTTTTCAGTGTCTGTAGTGCTTGTACCAGTAGTGCTGGCATCAGTATCATTTGAGTCTGTAGACGGGTCGATGTTGATGTATTTCAAAACCAGACGTAGTTACGAGACCAAAGGAAACTACATGGTTCCAGAGACCTTTTACTTTGCCACCGTAACACAGTGGCTTTGCACAACTGATTGAATAAAGCACATACACTTAGGTTTAAGGAAGGATCCCCCATTTCGTTCGATGCTGAAGTGGTATTCCAGTACAGCCGGAATGCATCTGCAAAGTTATTCGAGTTTAGGGCGAATACCTAGTGGGCTAAAGCGTGAATGGGAATTTGGATTGGCCGACCGAAGGGCCGAGCGGTTCAAGGCGCTACAGTCTGGAACCGCGCGACCGCTACGGTCACAGGATCGAATCCTGCCTCGGGCATGGATGTGTGTTTAAGTAGTTCTAAGTTCTAGGGGACTGATGACCTCAGAAGTTAAGTCCCATAGTGATATATATATTCGTCGCTTCATAAGCGACACATACATACATACATCATAGATCTACAAGATACTATCCACTATGACTTCACCTTTGACCAGAAATCCCTAATATTTTTGATAGATATGACTGAAAAAATTTGAGATTTCACGCATGGCCGTTCCTGCAAATGCATGAGTTTCTATCAAGTTTTCTTAGTCACCTTCCCTGCACTCTCGCAGCGAGTGTATGGTAGTCTGTTCTCGAAACTTTGTCCGTATGCTGCCATTACGTCAAGGTGGGTCTTCGCTGTCTGTGTTTTACTTGATACGTCCTTTTCTAGATCGCGGTTGAAGATTTCTTCGAGCTACGATCTCAGTTCTGCGTTTGTCGGATTTGAACAAAATGTTTTTAGTGTGTGTCGACTTGATTGTTAGTGTGTCAGGTCTACGACACACAAACTTTACTGTCTTTTGTTTTTGTAACAACATGGTCGTTTATACCTCTCTCATCGTCGACACTCAAAAACTTTAGTCTGTAGGCAGGACGTCTAGAAAGCTTTTACATATGTTGGTGTGTCAATATTCGCACATCAGACTCTAGCAAAAAATTATTTCCTGGTCGTTTCACTCCTTTAACAAACAGTAGCGCACGACATGTTAAGGACAGACAGAAATAACTAAATTTGTTGTAACTGTGATGCGCAAAAAGCTATAGTAAAACGCTGATTCTTGACATCGCTTCATTATGTTACTAGTCAAATAGTTTCAGAAGATAGGAGCGTTGGCCAAGTGAAAGACAAGTTCGTAGCTAACCTGGGTTCAGCTTGAAATTGAGGCAGCTGGGATAAGGACGACGGTGTAAATTGATATTGTTAAGTGTAGCGGCGGCAGCAGGGCCTACCCGCGGCTCGAGGTGGGCCCGCCCGGATAAAAATAGCGGTAACTCCGTGCCAGAGGTAAACCGAGAGCCGAGCGCTGACTCTCAGCAGCGCCACGTACCACCCGCTTTATTGCATTTCTGTCTCGCCTGCCGGAGTTTTATCTGCTACAATACGTGCCAAATTCAGCGCTTGCGATAAGAACCGCCGCGTCGTAACTATTGAAAGCAACAATATCATGGAGGAACTGGTTCCTTGCACGGTGTGTGAAATTAATGTATTACCGGCCAATAATGCAGCTTTTTATTCTTACGAAAATATTTCTAGCACAAAATTTTCAGTAACTCCTCTGTTAAATGTATCTAATTTTAGTAGCATACGTGTCGTAAGTCGTTATATGTCTATTGTACAGATAAATTTTGAAAGCGATCAATTTTCATTCTTCATGCAGCTGGAATATCACGTTCTAACATCGGTCGCACGTTTAACCTGTGTACCGGACACGGATTGAGGACAGTTTTGGCCCAGCACCAATAAGATCTTTACCTTCACCGGCTGTTCTGAGAGATAACTTAGGCGACATTGTGGGAAGCCTCTGTGGGCGATTGGGAGGTGGGGGAGATCCGCTGAAGGTGGCTCACCTGGAAGACTACGATCCATGGAAGCTGTTACTTTGGTTGCTACAGTCCTGACTATTTTATCCTCTAGCATTCCGTTAGTGTGAAGAATGTCAAAGCAAACACTTAAGGTAACCCGCAACTCTACTTAATATACGTTTTCAACATTCACAAACTCTCTATATATAAATTAAAGTCACGTTCGTCTACATACGCAAGCTAATCAATAGATACACACATTCACGAGGAAGGTTTCTGTATACGATTCTTAAGTATTTCGTCCAAATTGTCTGAATTAAGATGAATTAAATGTGTGACAACGATGTCATTGCCACTGAACTAACAGTTGCCCTAACTCGAGAGAGCAGCAGTGCCTCGAGAACACGGTGTGAACTAGTTTACATCTGGCGTGGTGGTCTAGCTGGAGAGCGTATGGCTAGAAACAAAAATATGAAAGCAAATTGTGGTTGGATCACTTATCGCTCTGTCTTTCAACCTAGCATTCACCTCTCAATGATTTGGAGATACGCATTTTGAAATACAATTTCGGACTGCCAGCTTCTGAATCGCTCAGATTAGCCATCCCAATTCTCCCTTTTAATTCACAGAAAATTCTTCGAACGATCAGCAGTAAGTTCCTCAACTTTGAAGCACTGTAATAAATATGACAAATAACGGAAAGACAACCACCTTATCAGGTTGTGATGTGGTACTTAAAATTTTAACTAATCTAATATTTTTAACCAATAGTTTCCCTGCAATCGTGTTGGAACAACTGCAGAGCGAAGAAAACATGCGAATCCAGAATGTGTCGTTTTACTTTTTATGCTACAAGAAAGTTTTCCGAAAAATTTTATCTCTGTTTCGTTTACGCACATTGCGTTCTTTCAGCAGTGCAGCAGATGACTCAACTTTAAGCTTTCTGCTTTCCTTGAATCAAACCTAGACGTGGACACGATTCTTTGCATGGTACGGCGAAGTAGTCTGCCATAATGTGTCAAAGACAAAGAATTGCTGCAATGACACTCAACAATGCATCACAGTGCGTACCAAGTTTCACAAGAGGAGTTCTGTAGCGCGAGCTGAATATGTAGATCACGCGTGATTCGCATATATTGTTTACATTGGTTGTAAACGTATCACTTAAATCACAATGTGCTCCCATAATTGCTGTAAGATGTCACTCAAAACGCCAAAAAACTTCCCTGTCGTTCGGTGCGTACATCACGTAGGTTATATGAAATTGAGTTTGAAATTTATTCGTAACTCTACGCAGCGGGCCGCAAACAAAATGTGCTACGCCACCCAAGTCGTCCGGCCGTAGATACTTAATGCTACCCATGCGAAGTCATGTCTGTCGCTGGTAGTTAGTGGCAAGATGGCCCAATTGATAGCCCGTCAAAACCTGAACACCGATCAAGCTTGAAAACAGGAAAAAGGTGTACTGAACTGTGGAAAAAAAGGAGGAGAAATAGAAACTGAACGCCCGAAGGTCAATATGTGCAACATCTAGCGAATTTGAATAGTCAGGGCGTCGTGTTGTGTGGTCACGGTGTTTGACTCCGAAGAGGATGATCCGTGTTCAAATCTCCCTTGTGCCCCTTTTTTCCACGAAATTATCTATCCGTCCGGTCACTGACGTGTCTATTCGCTGTATTCAAATCTGCGTCTGTGTCGTGGTTAACGTCCGTGTGCTACAGCACCTCCAGACGTACGTACCTCGTATTTGCTCTACCCAAGTACCACGTATTATGACTCTTGCGTTCCGTTTTGGAAGGTTTGGCTCTTGAATTCCTTTGTTGTAACACAGTTCACACCCGTTTGTGTGTTGGTTTCACTTCTGCGAGACGTCTATACGGCATCTCGCCTGCTCCTACTAGTTATCAAATTTACTTGCGACGGTAAATATTATCACATGACTCACATTTTATAACCAACGTACGTTATAATAATGGCCAACACTACACAAGAAAAGACACTGACTGATCAAACGTAAAGCTCAATTTTGTAATAAAAATGGGGCACAAAGGAGATTTGAACACGAATCTCTCGCTTTGCAGTCCTACACTGACCACACAACCACGACTCCGTGGGTTTTTCAGTTCGCACGATGTTGCACGTGTTGAGAATGAATGAACCGTTCATTGTTTCTATTTTGCTTCTTTCTTCACAGTTCACTACACCTTCTTCCTGTTTCCATGCTTGACGTGCGTTCAGTTTTTGACAGGCTATCCACTGGGACATTTTACCACTAAATCTGAGGGGGTGTAGCGGGGGGCGGGGTGATGCGACGGGTAGTTTCCCTTGGAAGTAACTTCGTCTCATGACTCGAAGAAATACCTGTAATGTCATCGAAGTGCTCTTTCCTGGAGAGTTATTTGACTATTCCTATTTCTCGTGTCTGAATTGTCTTTTGCGATGTCACTAAATACCATTAATCACTGCTCTCAGGTATACTACATGCCTACTTATTGCTGATGCACATTTGAGTCTGCTACCTAGTAGCTGACTCAGATGGTAGTTTTTATGGTTCTACGTCTGTATGACTGCTCTGCAATTCACGATTAGGTGCTTGGCAGAGTGTTCACCGTACCACAGTCACGCTATTTCTCTATCGTTCGATTCTCGAATAGCGCGCGGGGAGAAATGAACACTTAAGTCGTTTGTGCGAGTTATTATTACTATTATTTCTTTACTATACCTGTTTCTCCGTATGGAGGTGAGAGCCACTAAATATTTTCGCTTTCGGAGGTGAAAGGTATTGATTGTAATTTCGTGAAAAGACATCACCGCAAAGAAAAATACCCCTGATATAATGATAGCGACCCCACCCGCGTATTATATCCGTGACACACTCGTTCCCTGTTCCACGATAATGCGAAAGGAGCTCCCCTTCTTTGAACGTTATCGATGTTCTCTGTCAATCCTCTGATACGGAACCCTCACTGCACAGCAATATTGAGCTTAGCGCAGGCAATCTCTCTACTACACCTGCTGCATTTTCTAAGCGTTCTGCTAATAAATCGCATTATCTATTCGATCGTTCCAATTTTTCTTGTAATCGTAATCCTTCAGTATTTAGTTAAATTCACAACCTTAGATATGTGTGGTTTATGGTGTAATAAAATAACTATCACTATGTAGTTTTATTTTCAAAGAAATGACAATTTCCAACTAATTAATTACTAAGAACTCAGTACTTACTAACTCGCTAATATAAGAACTACTTAATAATTGAGCTCTCGGACCCTTCTAAACTGTGCCCATTTACAAAATAGTTTTACGGTTTCTGGCTTGAATGTAATGTTTCTGGCCTCTGGTAGACGTTGATCAGGTTACATAGATCAAATCCTGTAACTTAGACAGTTCTTAAAGTTCCAGTTGTCTGCTATACGTTCTCACTGTACCAATTTGTACCGTCAGCGCCGCATGTCATTCGCCTCTGGAGTCCACTATGGACATAACGCTGCAACAGGTCTTTATATGTAGCAACAGCTACAGTAATCTATGGAGAGAGAAGATAGATAAAAAAAGCAGCAGCAGCTTAAACATTTTTACCAGATTACTGGTTACAAGTAAGTATTTTATGACGTTTGTGACAACGAGTCACATTCTCCACGAGCCACACCATTTCCATATGATCAGTAGTTAAATATCTAACATAAAAAGGTAAAGTCTGTGGCCCCCAAACCGTGAACGGGGTTCTCGCCTAGCTGCAACTGCAACTGCAGCCTTTCGTTAGCTACGGTGCTAGGACTGGGTGGCTGCCGAGTCCACAGCCCCGCCAACGTTCAACATCCCGTAAGATATGTCCAGTATTCAGTCTGATAGCATGCTAAGGGGACCTGGGGCCGTTCCTGGACGGACTGGAACGAGGAAAATTGCCCACGCCTACCAGACATTGAACCCGGGACCTGGAGGGCCGGAGTCCAGCCACAGTTTAATATGTGGTGATAAATTCAAATTTGTAGCAGTTGGCGGATGTGACGACATGCTGTGGGTGTGGGTCAGAGCAAGGAGCAGAACTATTCCGCTTTTGGCGGCCATGAGGGCAACATGTTCTGTAGTATACGAATCAATGTGTTATAATAAATGAGTTCAGTATGAGTGGAACTTCAACGTACCGCGACAGAAATACCCAACAATTTGAAAGTAGTTACCACTTATTTCAGAACTCTAGCAGGGCTTACATTGCAGAAATTCCCCTGAACGTAAATTTAGAAAGCCATTTTGCTTGTGTCTTGTCTGCCAAACTGCTTTTACTCGTGTTTTCAAGTTACTGTTTTCTGCAGATTACGGAAAGAGAAAAGTGTGACAGGAATTGAAGGTTGAAAAGAAGTGGTAGATTCCTCTCATGGGGCGGGTGGGGGGCTACGTGATCATGACCTCATTAAGAGCACGCCCTGTCCTCTAAGGTACGGCCACGATTGCGCTAAAGAAATATACCAGTGACTGTAAAACATAGTTGGGCAACTATAAAGATTATCCTCAATTCGCGATCTTTGAGATCAGCACGTGGTAGAAACACGGAGCCCCACTGAGGGATTCAACAATGCAATACAGCGAACATGTGCTCTACGAAACGGGTTGAAGTCGAGACGATAGACACACGCAAAACCAACGCACCAGAAACTGGAAGACATCAGTCGACGTCATAAAGCACGCTGAATGTCAACTCTACTGGGAATACAAAAACATATTCAGTCCCACCAAGAGAACCTCAAATATTTGCTGTAAGTAATATTCAAGTTACAGCAGCCTTTTAAACTACCGACAGGGACCATCAGGATACATACTTTGATTTGCGCAGTGGATAAAAGCACTTTGCTACCAGTTATGGTACCCTGCTATATACTGTCTTCACTGCCCGCTGATGCCTGCGCTATTCGAACGAACTCCAACGTCGATCGTATTTCGGTTTGCTTTTATTTTCAATAGATTTGTTTGAAAAATTTGGTGATGGGTTCAGCATTTTGTTTGCAGTAACCATGTAGGCTGATCCAAGGACGTTCCGGACATTTATACTACTGGTGTTTCCTATAGTTTTTTTAGGTATCAAGCCGCAATGAATAGTTCTGTTACCATGAACAGGCGGACTATTTTAACGTTATTTAAATATTGACCTCCATTTGGGAAATAAAGCAAATACTGACAATGATATGAAGTACCGAGACACATACAACCCATTCTAGGTAATAAAATGCAACTGAAGCACGGATCGCGAATTTAATGTTTGTGAACAAAATAGGTGCAATAGCGATCGTTAGTTTAAGTTCTTGAAATCTGGTTTTGAAAGTGGCACATTGCCCCGTCAGTCCAAGAATTTCGAGATTGTAATAGTAAAATTAGAGAAATGTTACGATGGTTGTTTTTAATGCTTCAGGTGTTCAACATTATCCTCCCCCAATGGAATAAAATACACAGGTGTTCACACAACCACGTGGAACCGTCAGATAAATCCTCCTTTGGGATAATGTTCAACTCGCGCATCGCAATGGCATGAATGTCGGTTGTGTAGTCAAACGTTGACCATTCAGACGAATTTCTGCAATTTCGCGTTTTGGGGTAGGTTCGTATTGATAATAAATCTTGTTGCTCGTGATGATTTTTCCAGAGAAATTCATTTCCATGAAGAAGCGGCAGGCGACCATGCGTCGTTTTTGTTCAGTTGCCAGGGTGTGCGGGACATTTTGCACGTACTCTAGAGACTCTGGGAAAGTCTTCAACGCAATTCGGAGACGTTGCTCCATTGCGATTTGCAACACCGCTGGTACTACGGCCGCACGTCTACTACTTAACACTGCCTGCTCACAACTGACTGGTCGGACACACATATATTGCTGACTTACTAGTTCCAGGTATCTTCCGAAGAAAAACAACTTATTTATTTCATATGCCGAAATATATGATTAATATTACTTATCCTATTAGTTATGTGTCAGCGATATGTTCATAAGAAACCGTTGCTTACACGATGACGGATGACCCCCATTAAGACTGTGTCGCAACTTTTCCGAAGTTTAGGACCGATGCGGGTCCGTCGATAAACGTTTTTATTCCTAATCAGTGGTGTAATTTGTCGCGTAATTGTGTCGTGCGCCACACATCGCTAGAAATGCGTCGATTCCGGTCGCGAAACGCTACAGCATTACCCAGGAATAAGTCAAAGAATTCTTCAGTGTCTCGAGTTACTGCTCTCTGTAGTTTGGAATATGTGACAAGAGACGTACTTTTAGCTTTTGGAATGTATCTATTGCATTTCACCTCATATACGAACATTCAAGTAGAAAACACCCGGGTTCCTTGAGCGCCGAAAGGATTTCTTTGAGATGCAGTGTAAAATCTACTTTGGTACCGGTTTTGAATGTTAATGCCTTCTTTATGTTTATTTCTCGTGGAACTTTAATAGTTTTAGAACGAAGTATAACTGCATTTGAACTAGGTAGGAGCGTAATAGCAGCAAGAGTTTCACAATTTACTACATGCTTTCACCAACACTTTCAAAATTAAGCTCTTTAAGAACAACGTAGTACTCTACATTCATTTTCTCTTGCACTTTGGAACTAAAGGGGACCATAAAGTCGCCATGAGAACACTGAAGCTCACCCATTTTACGAGTTCGTCTCCTGCTAATGATAAATCAATAGAAGCATCCGTAACCTACATCTCCGTAATTACTCTAGCATTCACAATAAAGTGCCTGGCATAGGCAACAGACCTACACAAAACGGTATTGAAGTATGTGTGATGCATCTAATTATAGCTACACTGACCATCATGTGACAATAGTTTAGGAACGCTACTATATCATGAATGTTAAGTGTAGTAGGATGACAGCTAATAAGTGGGTTGTGCACAGTTGTTTTTAAGACGAAGCTGCTGCTCTGTGCCGGCTCCTCTTCGAATTTACCGGAATTTATGCTTTGTCTGAATGGCTTCCGACGTTGAACATTCAGCTTGACGGCTCTTATATCAAGAGCCGTTATGTATGAATAATCTTGTGCCAGAATTGACGAGAAACGGATATCGCTGATTACGGAAACCCACATGCCTCAGCGCGCGCTGCCTGCAGCGCATACTGGGCGTCACGCCTGATATTTCGTATTCGTTTCTTTAGGTACCGACAGTATAGGTTGCGGCGCAAGCAGCACGCGCCTCTGATGTGGCCTACATTACGCAATTTCTGATTTCCAGGTTGGTGGCCTCATTACGAAGTTTGGGCGAACAGAAACACTGAGCCAAGCAGAAAGGAAAGCACTGAGGTGAGTCTTCGTCTCTCTTGAACACTCCGACATTGAGCAGCGACACGCAACAGATACTCACCTCTGATCTTGTGGCAGCTAATCCTTATCTTCGGGTCATCGGGAAAGTGTGTTTTTGAATCTGAAACAAATACATAAAAACTAGATTACAACACGACAGCAAAACAGTTTCTTCTAATTGATAAAAAGTCCACGCGGGATATCTCGAAAGGTGACACACACACACACACACACACACACACACACACACACACACACACACACACACACACACACACACACACACACACAAACGAGAGAGAGAGAGAGAGAGAGAGAGAGAGAGAGAGAGAGAGAGAGAGAGATAGATAGATAGAGATGTATCATGATAAAAGCCCGAAACAATAGGCATGGTAAAAGAGGCTGCCTCATTTCCTAAAAATAAGGACTGGCTCGTCCGAGCATTATGTAACCTTGCTAGTTTTACATTTTCTCCTCTTTAGCCGTAATGAATAGGATAGGAATTGTAGCATTTCCATCTTTACCATTTGTTAACAAATGAAGCTGTACGTCCCACACTTAAAGAAGGGTATATAACGCTCTATCGACATTTTGTGCTGCTACGAGAGTACAGGTGTCATTTGTTGCAGTTATATACAAGGTTTGTGTAAGTACTAACCGGATTAGTGACGTAAAGTTTGCTTATTCACTACTTTTCGTTACCGGCTTAAAAATAATTTCCTCAAAGAGCCTTACACCGCTCGATGCGACTTTTTACACTGTTCAAAATATAGTTGGAAGTTTTCTTGTGATAGCACGTTCGTCACCGTCGCTTTTTCTTTCACAGCTTAACGGTTTCAAATCTTGTTCTTTCCAGTGCCGATTTCATCTTCGGGAATCGAAAAAGCAACACGGAGCAAGATCTGGTGAATGTTTCAACACAGGAATTCCATGCTTACCCAAAACCACTTCACAGGCCTAAGTTTCTTGGGCATCATTTTTCTACAAAATTTTCTTATACGAAACATTTTCTTATACGAAACATTTTCTTATACGAAACATTTTCTTATACGAAACATTTTCTTATACGAAACATTTTCTTATACGAAACATTTTCTTATACGAAACATTTTCTTATACGAAACATTTTCTTATACGAAACATTTTCTTATACGAAACATTTTCTTATACGAAACATTTTCTTATACGAAACATTTTCTTATACGAAACATTTTCTTATACGAAACATTTTCTTATACGAAACATTTTCTTATACGAAACATTTTCTTATACGAAACATTTTCTTATACGAAACATTTTCTTATACGAAACATTTTCTTATACGAAACATTTTCTTATACGAAACATTTTCTTATACGAAACATTTTCTTCCGAAATTTGCAGACCCGTTTGACGACCGCATAAATACTAAACCGACGGCAATTCTGATTAAATCCCCGTTTTTTCAGTGTTTCCCTCCGTTGGTGACGCTGGAGGTCGCCCTAGATATGACTAATCTTCAACCTCTTCTCGTCCCTATTTGAACTGCTGTAACACTAAAAAATACCTTGAGTGTGTGAAAGACAGTGATCAGTCTAGCCTTGTTTCACCAAATAATAGGCTTGTGTGGCGGACTTTCCAAGTTTCGCATCGTATGTTGCTCTCTAGCCTTTTTTCGACGTGCTGCGCATACACGGTCAGACTCAATGAAGGCAACAGTCCGACTGAGGGGAATGGAGGGATGTCACATAACCCGTCAGTGTAGCACTTGACCTCACCGCCCAGGCTGTTTGGCTAAAAAAAATAACCGTATTGATTTTTAACGAACCTCGTGCAAAAGTTAACATCGCTATTTATGGTAGAGAACTAACACCAGGCTCGAGTATCTGATTTCCTCTATTACAGACGTCATTCCCCATTCAACCGAAACACTTAGCAGTAAAGTAATGGCACGCATGGATCGAATCATTGCTGAACTACAGGCGCATAACCTCTGCAGATGTTTGGCATTTTATTACTTAAACCGAACATTAAAAGAAAGAGTATTGTATTTTATTTGCTAGCTAGTTTGAATCAGTAATTACTATTTTCATATCAATCTATAAGACATCAGAAGAATGTGTAAAGGTGAAAGCATTGCACCAAGATTAGAAGTCATTAGCAACAACATGTATATGCTATGTGACAGAAAGACGAGATACGAAAAATAGTATCGTCTTAAGCGAACTGTAATTACATAAAGTTCCTGCGAAGATTTACGGCAAAACAAAGGCACGAACTTACAGCGTGACTTGTAATGCGTCTGCAATGTCTTCGTGTTGTGCTTTCAACTGCGGCACGTACGTACACGCCAGAGCAGCAAGCAGCACCTTCGCCAGGTCACACACACACACACACACACACACACACACACACACACACACACACGTGTGCGTGACGAAGGAAGAACCTACAACCCTGAATCAACAGTTGATTACCATGACTCAATCAGCACGTCGTACATAGAACTTATGGCTAATATTCTGTAAATTGAAAGTGGATGGGGGAAAAGGAAAGGGAAGGAACTTTTGATGCCAGCTGCATCGGGACTTCATGTGGAATCGGCAGCGTCGAGTGAAAATGTGTCCCGGACCAGCAGGGTTCGAACCCGGGATCTCCTGCTTACTAGGCAGTTTCATTAACCACTGCTCCTTCTGGACACAGGAATCACCGCAAATGAGCAGACTACGTCGGCACGCCTCTCGGCTGACCCACACTCGCACCTAACACCGCCTATCCACAGTGCCCGTCGATGTCCTCCATGATCACAACTATCGATATTCGTACAGGAGGTCGAGCGTATTGGTGTATCCGCACTGAAGGTGGTGGATTCATTCATTGCCCATCGAGGTGAGTCAATTATATGAATGCGTGGTTTCGCCCGGAAGAACAGACACCACGCACTGATATAATTATTGCTAATAATTTCAAACAGTGCTAGACATTTTTGAAGTTATTGACTGACAAACGTTTTACAAAATAAAACACACACACAATCGAAGCGTAGCAGTATTAACTTGCAAGGGAAAGGCCTCACACACAGTCAACCGATTCGATTCTCATTTGGCAGGTCGTTTGTGTGTAACCTAAAACAAAAGATTAAACTATTTTGGCTCAAGATAACCCCCTTTTTGAGGAAACCATACCCCAAGTTCATGATGCGCAATCGATTAAAAATTTACCATCGATGGGTAATTGAGACTTGAGCGTTTTAATTATCATATAATGGGGTCACGAATGCGTAATTTCCTAAAAAATCAAGGAAATTTTTGCTACTGCCGCAAATGTACGCGTAAGGTAAGCGCCATTCAGCATAAGCGGCGATATCGCAGCGACCAAAGCATCTGCCTGTGGAGCAGATAACTGGTGTTACATTCCCACACGAGTTTTGCAGTTTAACATTTGTATATTTTCAGTTACGAAATTTGTAATAGGAGGGTTAATAAGGTAAGTAAGTTAACAACGAGGTAGGCAAATGGGCTTCTCAACCAACTTGCATTCGCAAATAATTAAAAATATAATCCTGGTCGCTTTGCAATGGCTCTTTCACTACCTCTGTTACTTGCCCTCAGTTTCGTTTGAAGAACTACGTGATGGTACTTGTCATATAAACACTCCAAGCAAATATACTCGCAGCATCAAAAACATCCAATGAATGCAATCTCAGCGCAACTACATTGAACCTTCCGAAGATTCGGCGCAAAACAGACTTCGTTTTCACTTTTTTGGGGGAATTTTTTTTTGCATACCACGCTTACGACAACGCTGAAAAATCGGTGCTGAAAGTTTATCATCGTTATTGTATCCGTGCGGTTGTGTAATTCCCGATAGGTTTCCAGAACCAGATAGCCATTTTGAAGTCTCGAAATAAAGTTTTTTTAACTTGGTAATGAAAATGAACGGCTGTGACACTTGCATGTAGTTTGGCGATATTACTTCTACCGTGAAAATCTGTTTACTATCGTCATCTATTAGTACATCATCATACACGACGGTATTTGTCATCCTCAGCAATCCAATATCAGGGAACTTAACAACATGGGTTTAAAATTTAAAGAAGACATGTTTTATAACCGAGTCTGACGATTTCCCAGACTTTGAGCGAGTGACGTCAACATTTTTTTAACGAGCCAGTTATACGTTTGAGCTGTCCAACACGCCGAGGGGCCAAATTAATTAGGTTCTTATAAGCACAGGGAGAGCTTTAGCAAACAATTTTCCAGACGCTGTGATGGAATAACTACGCCATGCACGAATGTGAAAGGAATTGGTTTTTATCCATTATGCGATAACGTGGATAGAATATGCTGGTCTTCTCAGCAGTCTTACTCGCAATTTTTTTCCTAAACTATGTTTAAAATTTTTGTTCTATACTAACTCAATTAGTTTGAGACATTTGCCCACTTTTTTGCAATTCCTTATTGATTTACTTAACGTATTATCCCTCCTATTACTACGAATTTCGATGCGAAATATATACAAATGAAAAAAAAAATACTGAATACCTCTGGGAACGTAACAAACGTCCTCTGCTCCCCATTAAGATGTCTTGGTCGCTACGACAGCGGCACAATCGTTGAATAGAGTATATCTTATGGGTACATTACCTGCAGTCTTAACAGTTTTTCCTCAATTTCTAGGAAAATATGCGTTTATGGACCCACACATGATGAAAAATGCCCTATTTTTAATAACCTATCGATTACGCGTCGTGAACATTAGGAGCGGTTTTCTCAAAACCAAACGGATGTTTAGTCAAAATATCATGTCGTCCCATGTTAGGTTTTACACAAATAAGCCCAAAATGTGCAGAACCGGGTGGCTGTGTCTGAGGCCTTCCGCTTGTCAGTGTAATTTCAAGCACCTTCATCGAAGTAGCTTCATTCTTACGTCTCGCAGCAGCAGGATTATAGTATCGCTTTCACTTTGTATCTATGAAGTGAGTGAGTGTAATCTGCTAAGATCCAAACATTGCGAATTGAAAAGCGTTAGCACACAAACCACTATGGTTCACAACAACCGCAGTGAATTTGACAATTTTCTGGTCTGTGAAACATTTCGCTGCGCCTCCTATACGAAAAAACCATACAAACTCACTCGAAAAAACAAAGTAACATAGTAATTATCCGCGTAAGATGATAGCACAGTACGTAAATACGCCTGGTTGCTAAAACAGTGTCTCGCAGTAAGGCCGCCTTGCTATTCTTCCCCAAATGATGGTGTAAAAGCGATCAGTTTTGTCTCAAGAGTGGTCAGGTGCATTTTCTCTCTTGTTTCGGCAGATATTTGTAATTTCGTTTTTGGAATGTGTATCTTGAGTGAGCTAAAGAATACTGCTTATCGTATCTATCATGCGACGCCCATTGTCGTTGGAGAGGGTCGGTTTGTTTTCTATTATGGACAAAATTTTTCTTAACGCAGAATTTAACGTACTCATTCGACAGAGCGGTCTCATACTGCTGCAGTGCGACATTCTCTTCATCGATCTGTATTAACGGGGGCAGTAGAACGCGAAGAATAACCCGTACTCTAGCAGTGATTAAGCAGCGCTGCTGCTGGGCGGCAGCAGTCAGTGTGGGCCAGGGTGTCCTGTCGCTGCTGGAGTTCAAAAAATGGTTCAAATGGGGCACATCTGAGGTCATCAGTCCCCTAGAACTTCGAACTACTTAAACCATCTAACCTAAGGACATCACACACGTCCATGCCCGAGGCAGGATTCGAACCTGCGGCCGTAGCGGTCACGCGGTTCCGGACTGAAGCGCCTAGAACCGCACGGCCACACCGGCCAGCCGTTGCTGGAGAACTGATTAGTCTTAGTATTTTAATGCCCGTGTTAATACGAACCGCTGAAACGAATGTCGCACTAATTTGGGAACGCTCTGTCCAACAGTGACGTAAAACTCCATTTAAAAAAATTTGGTTGTAATGGGAAACAAACGTAGCCTTTTTACTGACATTGGATTTGGCATGCAAGATGTGATAAGCGGTATTTGTTAGTACTGACTGCAGGTACACATCGCAAAAACCAAATTACAATCGTCTCCCGAAAGAGAAAATGCGTGTGAAGTCTCTTAGGGAAGGGATATATATATTTTAAAGGCCACTAATAATGGTTATGAGCTGCTTCGTTGTAGGAGCGGCGTCCACTATTGCGTAAGCTTGCAGCCCTGGCGGCGACCGGCGCCCACCGCGGCCTCCGACGATCCAATTAGCGGCCTTCGGCAGCCTTACAACGCGACACGCCACCTTCGCGTCCAGAGAAAAAAGCAGCCGACGCCACACCACCCTCTGCAGTCCGACTACACCATTCAGATGCACCCACCTACAGTCTAATCCAATTTTAACGACGGAATTGCAGTCCAAAATCTACATCTATTACTACTGTATTTCTATTACACTGTTATACTTACAAGGGAACCTCCCCATCGCACCCCCCTCAGATTTAGTTATAAGTTGGCACAGTGGATAGGCCTTGAAAAACTGAACACACATCAATCGAGAAAAACAAGAAGTAGTTATGTGGAACTATGAAAAAATAAGCAAAATATATAAACTGAGTAGTCTATGCGCAACATAGGCAACATCAAGGCTGTGAGTTCAGGAGCGCCGGGGTCACGTGGTTAGCGTGAGCAGCTGCGGAACGAGAGGTCCTTGGTTCAAGTCTTCCCTCGAGTGAAAAGTTTACTTTCTTTATTTTCGCAAAGTTATGATCTGTCCGTTCGTTCACTGACGTCTCTGTTCACTGTAAGTAGTTTAGTGTGTGTTTTGCGACCGCACCGCGAAACCGTGCGATTAGTAGACGAAAGGACGTGCCTCTCCAATGGGAACCGAAAACATTTGATCGCAAGGTCGTAGGTCAACCGATTCCTCCACAGGGAAACGCGTCTGATATATTCTATACGACACTGGTGACGGCATGTGCGTCACATGACAGGAATATGTTGTCGACCCACCTAACTTGTACACTTGGCGAATGGGTGAAAAGATTCTTCTACCTTGCCCGATTTAGGTTTTCTTGTGGATGTGATAATTACTCCCAAAAAAGTGATGAAAACATAAGAATTTGTCACATAAACTGCAACAAATGAATGCAAGTTTCACAGTAGCACAGTTTTCCCTGTGCTCTGCCAAAACATACGTTTTTAACGTTTTCAAATTTTTCCGTGTGCAGACCGTCAAATCCATCGGACGGACGGACAGATAATAATTGTCTGAAAGTAAAAAATTAAACTTTCTACTCGAGGGAAGACTTGAACGAAGGACCTCTCGTTCCGCAGCTGCTCACGCTAAACACGGGACCACGGCGCTCCTGAGCTCACACTATCCTTGATGTTGCCTATCTTGCGCATGGACTACTCAGTTTGTATATTTTGCTTATTTTTTCATAGTTCCACACAAATTCTTCCTGTTTTCTCGATTGATCTGTGTTCAGTTTTTCGAGGCCTATCCACTGTGCCAACTTTTAACTAAATCTGAGGGGGGTGCGATGGGGAGGTTCCCTTGTTACAAGGTCGCGTTTCAATATTCGGTCATAGCACACTTAGAAATTTATATATTTTCCGGCTATCTTCTTGCCACTGTTATCCAGGACTGTCAGAGACGAAGCTAATTTGTCCCACAGATTTTCGCCAGCTAAAGACAAAATGCCAATTTAAATTCCTTTTCATTCTGTTTTATCAGTATCTAACATTTTCAGATAGTGTAACAAAAACGTCTGCAATTAGTGTCAGCAGCAATATCCCATAAGATGGAGCGGAAAACGGAAAAAGGCACACTGGCCCTTACCCTTCAAGATACCTATGTTGGAATTTGACAATTTTATTTCCTGTGAGGTAAAATTTCCTTACACGAATCAGCAGAAACAATGGTGCTACTGTAAGAACAGAGTATTATGAGCACCACTCTACAATTTTCTTAGTTCACACTATACGTCGTTCAGCCGTATTGGACACGGTGGACCTCCACATTTATTCTTCAGCATAGTATAGGTATGATTTCAGTATTTGCATTTTAAGTCAAATCACTCCAAACGTTTCACAAAATCATATTTTGGCATTAATCTGCTGAAAAGAAATGCTTCTACACACTCTAGAGAATATAGACAGAGGGTGAAGTAAGGGAAAATAGTCATTTTAAACTTTTGTTTTTATTTTACACGGGAAATTGTTAACAAGCATTGTAGCGCTCTTACAGTTTTCCTCCTCTCATTCAGTAACTCACATTTTGAAAAAGCTACGGCACACGTAAAAAACCATGCATATTTTGTTCTATTTACAGAAGTGCCGAAAAAGCTTTATTGTATTCCAGAAGTAACAGATGTCCTAATAGTTTGAACCGTCTGACAAGGACATTCGATGTTTACATTTATAGTTCGTGTGTGTTAAGAAGGAAGTATGATACGAATACACGTAACGAGTGACAAAACGTGTGACTGCATGCTTTCTCTTAGTATTCCAACGATGAAATAATCTCGGTGACCAGCCAAATGGTGATGTCTTGTTGCAACGTTTCGATCCTTTTCGTACCCATCATCTTAAAGCCTGAAGATGATGGGTACGAACCTAAACGTTGCGGCAAGAAGACATCACTACTCGGATGATCTCCCGAGAAGATTTCATAAGTCAAAAGGTATTTTAATTCGGCTAGCCTTTTCAGGGACAAAAGTTTATGTATTCAAAATACAAGAGGGTTATTCGTTAAGTGAAATCCGATCGGTCCCGAAATGGGAAACGCAGTGGAAATCAAGAAGGTTTTATTTGCAGCATACAACTACACCTTCCAGCTGCTTCTATACATAGTCGCCGCTTCGTCTTCAGACATCTGTTGTAACGTTGTACCAACTTTCCAATACCCTGTCAAAGAAGGCAGCCACCTGTGTTTTCTGCAAATTCTCTACGATCGTCTGCAGATCATTGTCTGTGCAAGAACGTTGTCTTTGCAGCCAGTGGTTCATGTGAGCAGGATGAACGTCAGAGGGACAAAGTCCAGGTTTTATAGTGGATGATCAGACACTTCCCACCGAAGACACTGCACGGTCGTCCTCATTGCCCCTGCAGCGTGCAGTCGAGAAATTCTCATGAAGCAAATGCACGACAGTTACGTTACATGGGGTTGCATAAAATTAGGCGAAATCTCTCAGCACCCATCCACACTTGGCGGGAGACACTATTTTCTAGGCATCTTTACGTGCTCACTGTACGCTCAGAACTAATGAGGGGTGACGTGACGCGATCGATGGGCGTACTAGAGAAACTGACCAACGCATTTATGCGAAGCGTCATAGTATATTCACTGTTTCAATTCAGCGACCAGTCGGACCTTACTTTCAGAATAAATCTCGTGTTTAACATCATATGGTTATTTTGTACTGCACTTTCTAACTCGGTTCTGCCTATTACCTGAAGTTACTGAGGTGAATAAATTATTTACTTATTCTCGTAAAAGCAACTACCTTTGAATGTGTGCTTTATATTAAGGTTGGTAGTCGTCCCTTTAAATTTTGTTTCTGTGTGAAATCTTACGGAAAATTTAGAGTTACTGGACAAGTATAACGTCAGCGACGAACAACGGTGACTTTCCGTTGTTTCAGTTGCCAACCTAAATTGTGGGAGAACGTTTCGCTCTATTTTTATTTATTTTTTACTGTAGTCACAGGTATACTTCCTTTTTATCTCTTTCATATTGAATCACCCTATATTCTGATCAGGCTGCTCCCGCCTAACTTTAGTGTGTCATTGCTTTTTCACACAGCAGAACGCAGAACAAGCAACGTGTGCTGTTACGCACCCTAAAGTTTCTATAAACGGGGAGAATACACGTGATAAATCAACTCTATACCTCTCATTAGAAACATGAGAATATGAAACATTGATTATGCTTACAAAGCATTACATTTATCTCCGACTTACGGAATTCAGCATCGCGTCAATTCGCCACTTAACTACAATCACAGCCTGTAAGCGTTGGGGCCATTAATCAAAGAGATCTTGGAAATGTTCTCTGCACCTGGTTTGTGTACTAATTCATGAAGTATCAACAGTGGTTGTTGGAGGGCCATGACGAACAAGTTGCAGAACATCTTGCAGACTTCCCAAGCGAACATGAAAGCCGACAGGCAGTGGTGCCCGCCGTTGGTTTGCACATTTATCTCGCATCGCCGGGAATTCTGCTAAAATATGCCACATGTAGAATGGTGGAGGAGGAGGTGGTAGTACCTCATGCTCTGCAGCCACCCGCATGCAGGAGTTCGTATTCGGATTTCCCACGGTATGTGCGAATTAAAATCTTATGTCGAATCGGACGGTGTGACAACCACATTTTGTAGTTTGTCAGGCCTGCATCTCAACAATGCCGGCTCCTAGATTCCGGTCACCAGAGTAAAGCCTCGAACAGAAGGATTACGAAAGTCAGAAGCAGCAGCAGCAGCACCACACATTTTGGAACTCGGCAGTCCAGCAACATCGTTCATGTGTCCAATGAGATCTGAAATATTTGCTACTTGGAGATAATGTAATACGACGCAACTGCGCGCATATAACGTACCACCATCATAACAGCATTCAACAGAAATGCTGTCTGAACTCTGTCTACTACCGACCTTTCACGTCACACAAGACGGCGCTACGAGCCGACATTCGCCGTCTGTGCAGAATCACTTGTCCTTGGTACACAGACCTTTGATTCATTCCAGTCTTCATTCCAAGTGTGCAAACTTTCAGATAAGTTAATGAACATTGGTTTTCATAAGAAAAGAAACCTTCGCCAAGACTTCAAGGTCTTAACGTTTGTACTGCAAGATTTGAGATACGTAACTTCACATGTATCAAACAACCTGCCAAATCATCAATTTTCTTATGGTTAGTGTGATTGAATGTAAATATTCTATTGATGAATTACTGGTACTCCACTGATGTTATGTTATTTTTAGTCAATAACGAATATTACAATAGTGTTTCATGACGCAGGTGTGAGCAGTGAAGATTCCAAGCTGCAGCACGATAGCTTGGCTGATTTCAACGAGAATTACCGACTGAGAAAGACGCTGCGGACCCGAAATTAGTTGCGACCAAAGAAAAAGTGGAAGTATCTGTGTGGCTTATACCCGCACAAAAAATTTGTCAGTTACGGACTCAGAAGAAACTGTTCTTATGAACTGAAGGATATCATGAATCACTGTAGCCCCATATTTTTGATGATAAATCCTTTACTTTTTCCATATCCCATATCCATATCCATATCCGTGAAATAAGACGAATATGATACAAAAAAACTGAACACAGGAAATACGAGATTTCGTACTGTTAGTAGCCAAAAGTTGGAAAATTATTTCAACGCTTCTGGCGATGCAGGCGGGGAGGGGGGGGGCCTCAGAAGCGCGGCACAAGGAAACCTATGATGAACCATGTTTCTCCGTATTCCTAGATTTTTGGACAGTATTTGCAACAGTACCGTACTGCAGACTTAACTAAGGACGAAGCATACGGAATAAATTATCAGGCATGAGAGTGGCTCGAAGACCTCCGAGCACGACGTCCTGGACAGCGGGTGTTCAGAGACAAGGATATCGCCAGGAATGCCCCTCGCGAGTGTGACAGAAACCACCCTTGTTCTCCATATACGTAAACGATCAGACAGCGTCAGCGGGAATCTACGACAGTCTGCTACTGTCGTAGCGTACGGTATTATGAATGGCAACTTGTTCTAAATGTGGGAAAATTTAAGTTAATGCAGATGATTAGGAAAAATAAGCCTCAAAGCGTTCGAACACAGTATCAGCGGTGTGCTGAGTAACAGTCACTTCGTTTAAAAACCTAGGCGATATGAAATGGAAAGAGCACGTAAGTTCGGTAGTAGGGAAGGCGAATGGTCGAACTGAGTTCATTGTTAGAGTTTTAATGAAGATTAGCTCGTCTCTGAAGTACAGAACATTTGTGAGACCATTCTTTAGTACTACTCGAGTGTTTGGGATCCCACCAGGTCGGATTAAATGAAGACTCAATCAATTCAGAGACGTGCTGCTAGATTTGTTAGACCCAGGTTCGATCAACAACCAAGTATTAGGAAAGTGTTTCGATCCTGAACGCCAATGTGAACCCATGGAAGGAACACAATTTTCTTTTCGCGAAACGCTATTGTGAAAATGGGAGAATCAGCATTTGCGACTGCCTGCAGAATGATTCTGCTGCCACCAATGTATATTGCGCGTAAGGACCGAAAAGACAAGAAAAATTAGGTATGGTACAGAGGCATACAGACAGTAGTTTCTCCCTCACTCGATTTGCGAGTAGAAGAGGAATGGGAATGACTAGTAGAACCGCAAGCTACTCTCCGCCATGTATAGTATGATGCCTCGCGGAGTATGTATGTAAACGTAGATGACATTTGTCCACAACGTCGACACACTTCTTACAGGAACTACCATTTGTACTTGTTCAAGTAACACGAGCCTTGTAATTCAAAGAATGTTGTTACACCGAGATAAGAGCCAGATTCTTTTAATGTAAGATACTTACGTTTTAAGCTCGAATTCTTCAGTAGCCTATTCGGCTTCTGGAGTAAAAGCGCTACTTTTTTTCTATGTATATAGTATACAGTAATCCGCTTGCTGCTGTAACGTGTATAGTGGAGATTTCGTGGAAAGGGGGAGAGCGTAAGGGGCTAAACAGCAAGGTTATCAGTCTCTCCGCCAAGATACTGTGTATCTGTAGTTAAGGACATCAACCAATATCCTGACCGATTTGAGAAAGTATGTTCCAGTGGTAAATTCGAGGGGAGTACTCCGTATCAATGTCATATACTTTGTTTTTATGTATTCGCGAACAGGAAAATAGATGAATGCCTTAATCTCTTCTCATGATTTCTACACGCCATAGATGATCACGTTTCTTTCAAGGATTTCCAACTTATGTTCCCAGACTATCTCTGTTACAATTTCGCTTTGGCTGACCATTTTTCGGTCATACCCAGCAGCCTAAGTTAAATTCTAAGACTGCTGTCATCACTACTTGACAAGGACTTTACACGCGGGAGCAGTACGTTAGTTGGTCTTGTATGCTGATTCCTCTGCATATCTGCCACCCTTTCACAAAACACTTCCAACAAACCTGTCTTCTCTTGGACTTCCTTGTAATATACACTACTGGCCATTACAATTGCTACACCACGAAGATGACGTGCTACAAAAAAATGGTTCAAAAGGCTCTGAGCACTATGGGACTTCTGAGGTAATCAGTCCCCTAGAACGTAGAACTACTTAAACCTAACTAACCTAAGGACATCACACACATCCATGCCAGAGGCAGGATTCGAATCTGCGACAGTAGCGGTCGCGCGGTTCCAGACTAGCGGCTAGAACCAACCTGCCACCACGGCCGGCCGACGTGCTACAGACTCTAAATTTAACCGACAGGAAGAAGATGCTGTGATATGCAACTGATTAGCTTTTCAGAACATTCACACAAGGTGGGCGCCGGTGGCGACACCTACAACGTGCTGACATGAGGAAAGTTTCCAACCGATTTCTCATACACAAACAGCAGTTGACCGGTGTTGCCTGGTGAAACGTTGTTGTGATCCTCATAAGGAGGAGAAATGCCTACCATCACGTTTCCGACTCTGATAAAGGTCGGACTGTAGCCTATCGTGATTGCGGTTTATCGTATCGCGACATTGCTGCTCGCGTTGGTCGAGATCCAATGACTATTAGCAGAATATGGAATCGGTGGGTTCAGGTGGGTAATACGGAACGCCGTTCTGGATCCCAACGGCCTCGTATCACTAGCAGTCAAGATGACAGGCATCTTATCCGCATGGCTGTAACGGATAGTGCAGCCACGTCTCGATCCCTGAGTCAACAGATGGGGACATTTGCAAGACGACAACCATCTGCACGAACAGTTCGAGGACGTTTGCAGCAGCATGGACTATCAGCTCTGAGACCGTGGCTGCGGTTACCTTTGATGCTGCATCACAGACATGAGCGCCTGCGATGGTATACTCAACGACGAACCTGGGTGCACGAACGGCAAAACGTCACTTTTTCGGATGAATCCAGGTTCCGTTTACAGCATCATGATGATCGCCTCCGTGTTTGGCGACAGCGCGGTGAACGCACATTGGAAGCGTCTACTCGTCATCGCCATACTGGCTTATCACCCGGCGTGATGGCATGGGGTGCCATTGATTACACGTCTGTCACCTCTTGTTCGCATTGACGGCACTTTGAACAGTGGACGTTACATTTCAGATGTGTTACGAACCGTGGCTCTACCCTTCATTCGATCCCTGCGAAACCCTACATTTCAGCAGGATAATGCACGACCGCATGTTGCAGGTCCTGTACGGGTCTTTCTGGATACAGAAAATGTTCGACTGCTGCCCTGGCCAGCACATTCTCCAGATCTCTCACCAACTGAAAACGTCTGGTCAATGGTGGCCGAGCAACTGGCTCGTTACAATACGCCAGCCACTACTGTTGATGAACTGTGGTATCGTGTTGAAGCTGCATGGGCAGCTGTACCTGTACACGCCATCCAAGCTCTGTTTGACTCAATGCCCAGGCGTATCAAGGCCGTTATTACGGCCAGAGGTGGTCGTTCTCAGTAATGATTTCTCAGGATCTATGCACCCAAATTGCGTGAAAATGTAATCATGTGTCAGTTCTAGTATATTTGTCCAATGAATACCCGTTTATCATCTGCATTTCTTCTTGGTGTAGCAATTTTAATGGCCAGTAGTGTATTTCACGCAAGCCTCCTATTTCATATCGTATCTTCTTATTACCCTATCTATTTAAATTACGCGGAAGCTGCAGAAGTTTACCGCGAATTTTGTACTTTGATACGAAGTTCCAGAGAATTCGCCTACGTAGGGGCGCCGTGTAGAAGGCCGTTTTAAGCGTTAAGTGATTATATGCATCGCTATTTGTGACTTAATATACGCCAGAATTTCTGGGAATTATTTTGCCTTTCCTGGAAGGTTTGCACCCAGCGAGCTCTTCTGTACTCTGGTAGGTGAATTAATTTCTTGCCCTAGGCTGTTTGCAGTTCTCCTGTGCACTACGCCGTCATACGTCTGCCAGCCTTTCCTCGGGCTCTTCTTTGTACGGATAAGTACACAGAGTTCGCCAGGCTGGTCCTGTCGTCTCCTCTCGTAGCGGTTCTCTCGTTGAATGTTTTTAATACTATTTGATTATATTATCGAACTGCGCCTACTCGTCTGTCGTTCAGATGAGGTACAACCTCAGTGTGAAAGTCCGCATTTTTTGTGTATATTTCCCCGTTTGTTTCGTCACGGATGTATCTAACATGTTTGGGCGTACCTTGGCTATCTTGTGTATACTCACACAATTCGCGAGTGATAATCTGTGCTAAGGCCTGGAATTTAACCCGAGTCTCCTTAGTAGGCAGGTGCGTTAGCCAATAAGCCACGTTGGCACAGCGATTCACACAGCTGCACGGATTGCATTGCTCGTGTGTAAGGGGGAATTTAAAGTAGACTGGGGCTGCAGGGAGAATTGAGACAGAGGAGGGAGGCGTGCCAGGGTAATCTGTGCAGTTGTGTCAACAGCTGCGCCAAGGTGGCTTAGTGGCTAACACACCTGCCTCGTAAGCAGGAGAACTGGGTTCAGTTCCCTGCCTTAGAAAAAATTTTCACTCGCCGCTACGGTCTACATACATAGAATAGTAACTGTGTGAGTCCAATGAAGTCTTTGAATCTGTGTTATTTCATTTGGCTGTCTGTAGTAGTGAGTCCATCTTTACAACTCAAACCTCCCGCCCTCTGCAATATCTCACGTCTATTTTAATGCTTATCTTGAAGTGACGTGCTTTCCATCGTATTGAAAAATAGCCGAAGTTATTACCATTTCCAAACCAAACCATAATACTCTATTCCCACATAACTATCGACTTATCTCACTCCTAAGTACTCAAGGAAAGGTCCTAATACGCTTGATCCTTAACCCAGTCCAAACCTTACTTTACGAGAAGAAGGTCACCATTCCGTGACAGCGTGGCTTTCATGCTGGGCATGACACCATATCCCAGGCCACCCTAGTGGTTCACTAAATATGCAAGGCAAAGGCAGATGGGTTGTGCGGTGTGTGTGTGTGTGGGGGGGGGGGGGAGGGGGAGCGAGGGGGAGGGGGGAGGGGGGAGAGGGGGGGAGAGGGGGAGGATAGCAGCAGACACACACTTGAGATTCTGATCCTACAAAACAAGGCTCTTGGAATTATCACAACGCACCGTGGTTCGTAACAAACTCACTCATCCACCAAGACACTACCATGCCCACCATCACCTCACTCACTGAATGAAGAACAGTCACTCCTTACCTAATCTGAAAATTCTCCATTCCAACTCTTCTGACCACTTCGTTCTGATCCATTCCGTGTCAACTGGTAACACCCCCAAACACACCTTCTCCCCATTTTATAATATACACTGATCAAAAGTATCCGGACACCTGGCTGAAAATGACTTACAAGTTCTTGGCGCCCTCCATCGGTAATGCTGGAATTCAATATCGTGTTGGCCTGCCCTTAACCTTGATAACAGCTTCCACTCTCGCAGATCAGTTAGGTGCTGAAGGCTTCTTGGGAAATGGCAGTCCACTCTTCACGGAGTGCTGCAATGAGGAGAGGTATGGATGTCGGTCGGTGAGGCCTGGCACGAAGTCGGCGTTCCAAAAAATCCCAGATGTGTTCTATAGGATTCAGGTCAGGATTCTGTGCAGGCCAATCCATTACTGGGATGTTACTGTCGTATAACCACTCCCCACAGTTCGTGCATTATGAACAGGTGCTCGATCGTGTTGAAAGATGCAATCACCATCGCCGAATTGCTCTTCAACAGTGGGAAGCAAGAAGGTGCTTAAAAACATCAATGTATGCATGTGCTGTGATAGTGCCACGTAAAACAAGGAGTGCAAGCCCCCTCCATGAAAAACACGATACGCCCTAAGACCACCGCCTCCAAATTTTACTGTTGGCACTACACACACTGGCAAATTACGTTCACCGGCCATTCGCCATACAGACACCCTGCCGTCGGATCGCCACATTGTGTGCCGTGATTCGTCATTCCACACAACGTTTTTCCACTTTTCAGTCGTCCAATGTTTACGCTCCTTACACCAAGCGAGGCGTCGTTTGCCATTTACAGGCGTGATGTCTGGCTTATGAGCAGCCGCTCGAACACGAAATCTTAGTTTTCTCACCTCCTGCCTAACTGTCATAGTACTTGCAGTGGATCCTGATGCAGTTTGCAATTCCTGTGTGATGGTATGGGTAGATATCTGCCTATTACACATTACAACTCTCTTCAATTGTCGGCGGTCTCTGCCAGCCAACACACAAGGTCCGTGTGTACGCTTTTATGCTGTACGTGTTCCTTCACGTTCCCACTTCACTATCACACCGGAAACAATGGACCTAGGGATGTTTAGGAGTGTGGAGACGTATGACCCAAGTGACACGCAATCACCCGACCACGTTCAAAGTCCGTGAGTTCCGCAGAGCGCCCCATTCTGCTCTCTCAGGATGTCTAATGACTGACACATGGATTTCTTGGCTGTAGGTAGCAGCACAATGCACCTAATATGAAAACGTATGTTTTGGGGTGTCCGAATACTTTTGATCAGATAGTGTAACAATTTTTACACAACAGAATTGTTTCGGAGCTCATCACCCACTCTAGCGGTTTACTAGCAGACCTCTTTGAACGCAGTCGTACAGTCAGTATTTATGACAACATATCGGCAGGTCTTCAGCATTTCAGCCGGAGCTATGGTGACATGACACAACGAGCGCAGACTAGTTAGCGACAGACAGCTAGAAAATGTCACATACGTTATTACTGGAAAACACATTCAATCTTTTGAGCTTGGCAAGTTATACGTTAATATCAGAGTCCCAAGGACAGAGCTTGTGCCAATGGAACCAGTGGCCAGCAAAATTCCATCATATCACGTAATCTCCTCGAACTGCACTTTCGTACATTTGTAACAGAGCTGGTAACCTACGAACATTATCATGGTGTATGATAAATTGTAGGACAGTGCCAAAATATATCTACGGCATACGAAGCATGTAACTGTCAGCGAATTCCTTCGACAGATTTCATGCCAGTAATTAGTACCTAAATCACAGAGGCAATGGGAAACCGAATCATGTTCGCCCGTTTCTCTGCGCGTAGTCGTTGCTGTTCGTTACTTTGCTGTGTCAGAAGGGGGCACAACTGGCTGTTTCATGTCTGAAGAGTGGCACGGGCATAAGGAAATCAGCTCTCTAAATATTGTGTCGAGTACATATCAAAGGCGAGCCCGCCCGGTTGACCGTGCGGTCTAACGCACGGCTTTCCGGGCGGGAAGGAGCGCCTGGTCCCCGACACGAATCCGCCCGGTGAATGTGTGTCGAGGTCCGGTGAACCGGCCAGTCTGTGGATGGTATTTAGGCGGTTTTCCATCTGCCTCGGCGAATGCGGGCTGGTTCCCCTTATTCCACCTCAGTTACACTATGTCGGCGATTGCTGCGCAAACAAGTTCTCCACGTACGCGTACACCACCATTATTCCTCTATCACGCAAACATAGGGGTTACACTCGTCTGGTGTGAGACGCTCCCTGGGGGGTCCACCGGGAACCGAACTGCACAATAACCCTGGGTTCGGCGTGGGGCGGCGGAGGGGTGAAGTGGACTGCGGTAGTAGTCGTGGGGTTGCGGACCACTGCGGCGGGGACGGAGCCTCACTGTCGTTTCTAGGTCCGCGGTTAACATACAATACAAATCAAAGACAACGTAGTATAAAAGGAAATAGTTAATATCACAGTATTTTAATAGGCATTTACGTACGAGATGTAGTACACCTTTGCTTTGCTCTAACCTCAATAACTTGCTTACACAGAGGAGTATAGCTCGTTAAATTAGAACACGTCGTCTGCCTTTTTGCACATGGAACACACTGTTAATGGTGGAAAGAAGAACTGATACATTATTTTTTCGTCAGACACCACTCTTGACCCAAGACTGGGTGAAAATAGTAGCCTAATTTATCACGCAATATTCGCCCCATGTGGATCACGCACCCAATCGACCCTCATTTACTCCTTAGCATTGAAAATCTGCACGTCCACGCTAGCACAGAGGTCTCTAGCGCGCATTTAATCTCGTGTAGCAAAATACGTGAGCCACGCGCTATCAGCTATGTACTCAGCGGCTGTAAATGGCTGCGAGCTTCTACACGGAACAGTCACATTAATGTGATCATCTGTCAGAAGCCTGAGTAATCAGATATTCCAACGCCGATGTGCAGGAAGGGAGTGAGTTTCAGCATGGTCCTAATAGGGATGTGGAATCATGCCCATACTACTGCCGTGGCCAGCTGTACTAAGTTTCTTGAGTGAGGATCCATGGCGTGCATAGACCATCCCACAGATTCTGGATTGTGTTGAAGCCCGGTGAGTTTGGTGACCAGGAGAGTACAGTAAATTCTTTCTGATGCTCTTCGAACCTCGCAGGACACTGCGAGCTGCGTGACGCGTTGCATTGTCCAGGTGGTAGATGCAATCGTGCCAAGAACAAGCAGCATGTAGGTGTGCATATGGTCCCCAATGACAGATGCATACTGATGTTGATCCACTGTGCCTAACAGAATGACGAACTCACCTAGGAAAATCCACAGAAACATTCCCCAGAACGTAACGCTTCCCCCCCCCCCCCCCCCTCAGACCCTTCCGACGATTGTTGCAGGGTGTTTGCTTTCAGACGTTTCACGACGTACACGCCAATGGCCATGTATCCGATGAAGCGCACCCCCGACACCCTTCACCATCCACTGCTAGTGCTGCCGCCTGCAGCCTGAGTGGCTGTTACACGTTGGCGTCTAACATAAGCGGTGGTCACAATGTGACTGGACCGTGAATAACAGGTGAAGCATTTCATGACATTTCGAAATCGTCATTTACTGGACACAGGTGTTGCAGCGTATCTCCGTCGTATTTCATAGTTTTACTACTTCTTAACACCAACAAGACGTAAACAATTGCTTTATCCACTGACCATTTTGCTGTGGTGCAGGATTTATCGTAATACAATGAAAATACTAGTAAGCAGCTCGAACATACATCCACAGTATATGTTTTTATGACGATACGATAGGTGGTCGGCCGTGACCTTGCCAAATGAACTATTCCGCCATTTGCTTGAAATGATCTAGAAAACCGCGGAAAGCCGAATCAGGATGATTAATTCGGTTGGTTCCTACTGTCTATTGTTCCTTTGACAGTGCGTAATTTGAACAAGGTACCATGTAATATAAAAGAGCTGCATGATTAATGCATTCACTACGTCTGTTATGAACAAACATGTTTTTGTATCATCCATGATCAGGATTTCAATCGGTAAATGTAAGTTCTTGAACATTTTAAACAACACTATTGTCGCGTGATCTTTTGTATTGATCTACTGCGTTGTGGATATTAGTTGAGCCACTTCATAAATTTCTCTTTCAGTTGTTTTTAAATTTTACAAAAATGGAGACAAGATTTTGGTATTCTGTTGTTGCCACCGAAAACTGCTAAATTCGTTCACCTTATCCTTGTACCTCTCAGGTTGGTTGGGTGGATTGGAGAAGGGACCAAACTACGCGGTCATCAGTCCCTGCGACCTTGGAGTAACTAAAACCGATAAAACCTCACACTGTAAGAGGGAACTACAAATGCCATAAAATTACAAATTGACAGAGAAGGAATGAAGAAGGCGGAAGAAGAGAGGAGGGAAAGAAAGTGACTGATGACAGGGGCATGAAGGAAGAAGCACAGGTAGACAAGGTAGACACTTAAGATAAAACAGACCCCATAAAGAAAGGAGTGGGAAGGCAGATAGCCGGGGTGAACCACCAAGCCCAGTCAAAGCCAGTCCAATCGGGGCGAAGGGGGGAGCAAGATGGCATGCCATCCCCTCCACCAACCGGTAAGGTTGAAGGCCCCACCCTTAAAGCGATAAAAAACCCCATCACGAAGAAATCGAAAACTAGATCAGCTCCTGAGGCATTGTCAGCAAACGCCAGGGGTGGCGAGCCAGGAAAGCTTGAAGTCCGTCACAGGGCGGCTAAGTCGGGACAGTCCAGTAAGAGGAGAATCACGTTGGACGACAGAGAGGGGGGTCCTCACGACGGAGGAGATAACCGTGAGTCAACCAAGTATGGCCGATGCGGAGTCTGCAAAGTACGACAGAGGCTTTACGAGGGGCCCGTAAGGAGGACCGCCACATAGTTTTAGAATCCTTTATCGCCCTTAGATTGTTCGGCGAAGAAAGAGTGTGCCATTCTGCATTCCAAAGTCCCAAAACCCTATGACGTAATGCCGAGCGAAGGTCTCTTTCGGGAATGTCAATAGCAAGAGATGGCCCGTTGGTAGCCAATTTAGCCAGTAGATCAGCAAGTTCATTGCCAGCGATCCCAAAATGGCCTGGAGCCCAAATGAAAACCACTGAGCATCTACGTCGATCAAGGAGAGGAAAGGGAGTACTGGATAGCAATGACCAACGGGTTGCGAGAGAAGCACTGGCCGATAGCTTGCAAACTGCCAAGGAGTCACTACAGATAGTGGAGGACAGTCCTGAGCAAAAGTGGACACGGTCCAATGCGTGCATGATTTCTACCAATTCTGCAGTAAAAACACTACAGCCATCTGGCAAGGAAGTAAGTTCAGTGTGTCTCGCATAAGTGTACGCATAACCAGTGTGACCACCAACCCTGGAACCACCAGTATAAAACACTTCGGAAGCCTGGAATGATCTGAGGAGACAGTGGAATTGGTTGTGAAGGACCTCCGGAGGGACAGAATCCTTTGGACTGATGGAGAGATCAAGACAGAGCTGTGGCCGGGAGATGCACCATGGAGGGGTACGTGCGTGAGCGGAGAAAAGAGGCGGTAAAGGGAAGTGTTAGAGCTCAGAAAAGAGCGCCTGAATGCGGGCAGCCATGGTAAGCCCACATCGTGGCCGCTGCGGGAGGTTGATCTCCATGTCTGGATAAATGAGACCAAAATTAGAGTGCTCTGGGGTGCAGCGCATCCGGAGCGCGTAAGATATCAGCTGCTGTTGGCGCAAAACTCGCAGCAGTGGAATCCCCACCTCTGTGAGAAGGCTAATCACAGGGGCTAGTCCGGAAGGCACCAATTGCAATGGTGGATGGGGTCTAGTATCTGCAATGTCTAAGGTTACGCAGAACCATAGACAGGACTCCTGTAGTCTAAACGAGATTTTTTTTTTTTTTTTTTGGTTGGGTTTAAGGGCGCTCAACTGCTGAGGTCATTAGCGCCCAGTCACTGTTGTTTGAGCACATGGAATCTGGTAAAACTCAAGGGGATGGAGGGGACACCAGAAGGACCCGACAAAGATGCAGACAAAATAAGTAAAAAGATTAAATGTCCTTGGACAAGCCAGTTAAAGTTATAAAACGCAGAATACGAGCAGCTGCTCGAGCGTCATCAGCTAAAACATCCGGTAAAGTAGATGGCAGGGACAGGACAACACGAAATTGACTAAAACGGGGACACGACAATAAAACATGGCGCACTGTTAATGCCTGACCACAAGGGCACTGCGGGGCTGGGTCACCGGAGAGCAGGTAGCGGTGGCTATAAACGAGATTGAACCAGCGCTTTGTACAATCGCAGGAGAATAGAGCAGTCTGCATCCCATGTGGTTTTGCAGGTATCTAAGATCATTGAGATGTAACGAGCACGTCCTCTTCAGCTGGCGAAAACAGGGAATCATGTCAACCTGGCAACGACGACCAGAGCCAAGAACCGATAGGTGTACACCACCTCGAGGGATTGGCCATCGAGGAACAGATCCAGATGGGGATGGACTGTACTGCGACGGCAGAAATGCATGAGACACGACTTGGCCACCGAAAACTGAAAGCCATAGGAGAGAGCCCAAGACTGCGCCCGGTAGATCGCCCCTGTAGACGGCATTCTGCAGCGCCCATTACGAAGAAAGCGACGTAGATACAAAAATCGTCAGCATACAAATAGAGGGACACTGTCGACCCAGCAGCCGCCACCAGTCCATTAATTGCAACGAGACAGACAGGGACGCTCAGCACAGAACCCTGTGGAACCCCATTTTCTTGTCGATGGGAAGTACTGTAAGAGGAACCAACTTGGACCTGGAAAGAGCGACAAGAAAGAAAGTTACGGATAAAAACGGACAGAGCGCCACGAAGGCCTCATTCGTGAAAGGTGGTGAAGATGTGGTGGCACCAGGTAGTGTCGTAGGCTTTATGGAGGCCAAAGAAGACTGCAATGAGGTGCTGCCAATGGGTAAAAGCCGACCAGATATCAGACTCCAGATGGACGAAATTATCCACAGTAGAGCGGCCACAGCGAAAACCAGAGTCGATGACGAAAGGTCGCAGAATTCAAGGATCCAAAACAGCCGCCAACTCACCAGCCCTTCAAGGAGCATGCACGGGATGTTGGTAAGGCTAATTGGACGGTAGCTATCCAACTGAAGAGGTGGCTTCCCAGGCTTCAACACCAGAATAACAATGCTTTCCTGCCACTGGGTACGAAATACCCCTCACTCCAGACAGCTGAAAAGGGGCAGTACACAACAGTGGCCAGCCACTGGTAAGTGTTGGAGCATTTGGTTATGTATCTGATCCGGCCCAGGAGCCATGTCGGGACAAAGGGCGAGGGCGCTGGTGAATTCCAACTAGCTAAATGGGGCATTATAAGGCTCCAAGCAGCGAGAAACGAAAGACAAAGGCAGTCGCGTTCCGAGCGCTCTTTCAGGAGAAGGAACGTGGGCGGATGTTGAGTCGATGCAGTGGCTTGGGCAAAGTGTTCATGCACAGAAATTCCTGCAACGCCAGTGGGAGGACCATGGCCAAGAATTCGCCCGAGCTTCGCCCAGACTTGTGAAGAGGGGGTGTGCAGTCCTATGGCAGCCATATATCGCTCCCAAGAAATCCGTTTATGAAATTTGATTACGTAACGGGCCCGGGCGCAAAATCGTTTAAACACCAGAAGGAGAGCAGTAGAAGAGTGCCACTTGATGCATTGAAGGGAATGGCAGTTGAAGTGCACGGCGGCCGTCTTTTATGGCCACAGCAATTTCCGGAGTCCACCATGGTGCGAATGGGGTGGGGCTGAGAAGAGGGCGTAGGAGGGGGAATGGACGTAACTGAAGCGAGAGTAGAAGTTATAGGCACGGGATGGAGCCGGTCATACTTTCGACAAGCGTCAGTGTGTGTAAGTCAATCTAAGGTCTTGTACCCTTGAATCCGTCGTTCTTTCCCATACACCAGGCATGCTGGCGAGCGTGGAGGATGCTGCGCATTACAACTGATGCACAATGGCGGAGCACAGGCACTCCCCTCATGAAGGGGGCACCCTCAGTCACCGTAGAGAGGATCACTGGTACAGCAGTACGACGTGTATCCAAACCATAAGCATCTAAAGCATCTCATCGGTTTACATCACATCGATACACCATCACCCTTACCTTATCTGGGTGGGTATCCCCTCGAAGGCAAGGATAAAGGCGCCTGTGTCGGTGCGATTGTTTTTAGGGCCACGCTGTACACTGTGGATAAATCGGACTCTTCGTCACTTGAGGTTTGTACGGAGCTCCTCATCAGTTTGGAGAAGAAGATCCCGGTGGAAAATGACGCCTTGTGCAGAGTTCAAAGATTGGTAGGGTGCGACAGAGACTAGGATGTCACCAAGATGGTCACAAGCACGCAGGGCTTCAGATTCGGCAGCAGATGATGTCTATGAGCAAAGAACCGGACCACATTTTACTCATGGATTCCACTTCGCCATACTTATCTTCAATTGTCTCCACGAGAAACAAAGGCTTCGTCGAGGCAAAACTTTGACCAACTGTCTTGGTACAAACCAGGTACTGGGGGACAGGTATCAACCTAAGCCGGGGAGCTTGACCCTCTTCCCAGGGGGTGGCCACGGAGGGGAAGGCCGAAGGATCAGAAAGGAGTGTCACGCCTTCTATCACTCTTAGAGACGCCCACAGAATGGCCATTATTTTGAAGCTTTTGTCGATTCGTGTGCAAGGTGCCCGCCCTAGTACAACCCACTCCGAACAGGTGCTCGCCCCGTGGGCGCCACCCAGCCACAGCAAGGGCCGTCTGGCACAGCGGCCATTACTGGGAGTTCTGATGCCCCCAAGGTGATGAGCACCAACACCTTGGTACACACGAGGTGTTAACGGCTCCTGTGTTGTCAGGAGACTTAGCCAAGCGGCTACTTAACAGCCCCACCACACTGACTGCCTACCGTGCTCGTGACCTATCAGGAAGAGGGGCAGGTGCAACGGGAGAAGGGAGGGGAGGGTGAGGGGAGGGGAGGGGGAGAGGAGCATTAGCACAAACTGAAATTTACGTTAAAATAACTTTTATGATGTACTTATATCTACTGTCAATGATCTCAATATGGCCACTATGAAAATATCGCGCGTCGCACTCTTCTTACATACATCAAAAAAAGTTTTTCATCATCCCAGTTTCCAGAACTGCTGAAGAAAAACGTTGATTGTGGATATCACAGACACAGTCCCTTTGACTGTTCAGAGATGTCACTAATCCGGCCCCGCCCCCCCCCCCCCCAAAGATGTACACAACCATGCATGAGCAGCGCCTATTAGACGGAGTGGGGTCCGACAGCCGACCACTTCCTGTCATTCCACCAGTAAGGAGGTACAACACGGCTCGTGTTGTCTGTAGTTCAACCATGCCTAGCGGTCAATACCGTGGTTCGATCGCATCCGCGTTGTTACTTTGTGCCAGGAACAGTTCTCGACAAGGAAAGTGTACAGGTGTCTTGGAGTGAACCAAAGCGATGTTGTTCGGACATGTAGGAAATACAGAGAGACAGCAACTATCGATGACATGCCTCGCTCAGGCCACCAAAGGGCTACTACTGCAGTGGATGACCGCTACCTAGGGATTATGGCTCGGAGGAAACCTGACAGCAACGCCACCATGTTGAATGATGCTTTTAGTGCTGTCACAGGACGTTGTGTTACGACTCAAACTGTGCGCAATAAGCTGCATGATGCGCAACTTCACTCCCGACGTCCATGGCGAGGTCCCTCTTTGCAACCACGGCACCATGCACCGCGGTACAGATGGGCCCAACAACATGCCGAATGGACCGCTCAGGATTGGCATCACGTTCTATTCACTGATGAGTGTCGTATACGCCTTCAACCAGACAATCGTCAGACCTGTTTGAAGGGAACCCGGTCAGGCTGAACGCCTTAGACACATTGTCCATCGAGTGCAGGAAGGTGGAGGTTCCCTGCTGTTTTTGGGTGCCACTATGTGGGGCCGTACGCCGCTTGTGGTCATGGAAGGCGCCGTAACAGCTTTACGATACGTGAATGCCACCCTCCGTCCGATAGTGCAACCATATCGGCAGCTTACTGGCGAGACATTCGTCTTCATGATCAACAATTAACGGCTGTATCGGCCACATCTTGTGAATGACTTCCTTCAGGATAACGACATCGCTCGACTAGAGTGGCCAGCATATTCTCCAGACAAGAACGCTATCAAACATGCCTGGGATAGATTGAAAAGGGCCGCTTATGGACGACGCCATCCACCAACGACTGAGGGATCTATGCCGAATCGCCGTTGAGGAGTGGGACAATCTGGACCAACAGTGCTCTGATGAACTTGTGGATAGTATGCCACGACGAATACAGGCATGCATCAATGCAGGAGAACGTGCTACCGGTTATTAGATGTACTAGTGTGTAAAGCAATCTGGACCACCATCTCTGAAGGTTTCGTCGTATGGTGGTACAACATGCAATGTGTGGTTTTCATGAGTAATAAAAAGGGCGGAAAGGATGTTTATGTTTATCTCTATTCCAATTTTCTGTACAGGTTCCAGAACTTTCGGAACCAAGGTGATACAAGGCTTTTCTTGGTGTGTGTATAATCACGTAGCATAATCTCTGCACTGACTGACTTTGAACTCTGACTGCTACAATTAACTACATTCGTGTAGGTACGTCACTGTACGGCTAGATGACTATCTTACAACACCTTTGGTTCTTTCGAGCTAAAGGCACTAGTAGTTCAAATAATTAGTAAAATGGTGGTTTCAGGCAGAAACCACTTGTGCTCGAAAGGGTTAAAGGAGCCTCAGTATGTATCTCTATTGGTCAGCAAGTATCCAGATTTGTAGGGCATTCTGATGTGACAGTGACCCGATTTTGGGCGGCATTCGGATGCGAGGCAGGCGTATACGTGCTGAAGGTTCTGGTCGACAATGACCACAAGGGATGATTGCTGTATTGTGCATAGTCTCTTGTAGCCCCTTCACATCTCCAAGTGCTATCCCAGAACAAGTACCAGCAGCCGGACTAGGAAATTAACGCACAATGCATAGGCTGCAGTCAACTCGATAAGAAACGACTGCGGTTGGAGTGGACTGCTGATGAATGGCGGAGCGTTGTGTTCGTGGTTCTACAGTACCATAGAAAACCATCGCCGGCGAGTATGGCGGCTACCTGGGGACAGTTCCCTGTCTTCCTGTATTTCCAAGAGGCACAGCGGTATTACTCCTGGTGTTCTGGTGTGGGGAACCATCCGGTGTAACTTCAGGTTACAGCTGGTGGCGACATAACTGATGGCACAACGGTAGGTCACTGACATCCTACGTCCTTTGTGTCCTCACATGCGACAGTATCGTCGTCCAATTTTCAACAGCACAATGCTCGTCCACAGATGCCACTATCTACTAACTGTGCGTGATTCTGAGGTACTCCCACGGCCAGCACGCTCCCCATGTCTGTCCCCAACATATCGCTGTGTGATACTAGCTCGCAGTTCAACTCTGTCCCAGTGCCAGTATCCATGCTATCGAAGACCAGTTACAACAGTCGTGGGCCGGATTGTCTGAGCCGAGTATTCAGCGGCTGTATGACACCCTTCCCAAACGAATCTACGCATACATATACGCCAGAGGGAGTGGAACGTCCTACTGACAGATTGACTCACATTACCAAGTCTTTAAAAATTTGACAGTTTCTCACTGCAAAAGCATCATAATTTCATTCCCTGCGCCTCTTCTGGGTGCTTCTCTTTATTGGCAGGCGCGGTGTATATATCAGTGTTTTGCAAGACATTACTGGCTAGGGCATAGCCACCTTTGGCAAGCTAACACACCAACAAGCGGCGAACGTCGGCAAGCCCCTGCACATCATTAACACTGACTGGAAACTACCAGCTGCTATCACAGCCGACCAACAGGCCACAGCAGGGAAACCGACCAGCTCGCCCACTGACGCACATGCAATTCGCTATTATCACCCTACACTGTGCGCATCCGATAGATGACCTATCGGACACAAAAACGATGATAAACCTAACTGTTGCAGGTTGCTGACGCTGATCGAGAGTTCAACACCGACACCCAGCGGCAGCCACCGAGCAACAGCACCGCACAACTCCAAGGTATCGGCGTGCACGATACCCACTGCTATCAAAGCCTACCCTTGCACGACCTATCGCAGGCAGCAAGACATCCGCTACTGCTCTTACCACCCGACCTCACTATCGCAGAGGTTTTTACTCCTTGGCTCTCGCATCGGTACATTTTTTCCTCTGCCCTTCAAACCGCTTCCTTCGTTCGACTTCGACCCAATCTATCTCCAGATGAGCGCGTATTAATGGTTAACCTTAACCAGACGTACGGAAACATCGCAGTACCCACATCTTGTGACACCTTATTTAGAGATGGCAGTAGACCTTTTGAGTTGGCCATCATGCCGGTGTGGGCGTGGAGGGGCTCCAATTCTAAAGAAAAAAATTCCTAGCAGATTGGAGCTGTGCAGACGGGAACTTCAAATTGGAATTTCGTCTTTCGCAGACACTGCTATTCAGGTGCGACTCAGGAAACACCCTCACATCTTCATTTCCGTCAGTACCACTCTTGCCATTCAAGCAAACCCCTGGGCTGTGGCTAAAGCCATTGGCACACGGACCGTTCATCCGAACGTTGAGCGTGCCGAGTTTCTGATCCATAGCGTAAAATAGCATGTTGGAAGTCTTTCAGAACGTGTACAGCTGTATCTGTCATGTCAGATATGATGAACCTGCGGTTGAACAGTGACCAATGAGATGGCCGAACTCCACCTACATCACATGCACGCCCTCTCCCTTGTGAGGCGCCACATTGGCTTTCAGTTAAAGCCCATATGTACGTATATACGCCTTTTCTGAACACTCACAAGCTAGGGAGCTCTCCAAACCATTGGGATAATTGTATGATTCGTTGTTCAAAAAGGTTCAAATGGCTCTGAGCACTATGGGACTCAACTGCTGTGGTCGTAAGTCCCCTAGAACTTAGAACTACTTAAACCTAACTAACCTAAGGACAGCACACAACACCCAGCCATCACGAGGCAGAGAAAATCCCTGACCCCGCCGGGAATCGAACCCGGGAACCCGGGCGTGGGAAGCGAGAACGCTACCGCACGACCACGAGATGCGGGCTATGATTCGTTGTAATAAAGTCTTATTCGCGGTAAAAGAATTAATGTAACTTGCGTATTATGAGAGTAGGCCATTTGAAATCAACAGCACAGAGGATCCATTAAGAACACATCGTTCTTGGTACAATTTGTTATAATTCAATTACAGCTAGTAATATACCTACAACGAAAGCTTTCAGGATACGGTGAGAAGCTAGATCTGGTCTCTGAACAAGCGTGGTGGGGATAGCGCAATGAGCAGCGTCCCAGTCTCACTGTGAAACTTAAGTGTTGGTGGTTCGCATGCCAATAAACCCGAAATTTTTTTTCTTCCAACCTTCCCTTTTTTAATAGGTTCTGATAGTTCATTATTAATTTGATGTAAGTATATACTATGATATTCGATTATATGGAAATATAACAACGCTCTTTTTTAGGGGTGAGTTTGTTCGATTGGCTTAATCCACCGGGCACCTAGCACTACTTGCAGTAGGATACTGTATTTTGCCGTTTTTTCTTATAGGTTTTGTAACTCGCATGTAGAGATTCTGCTACTGCGTAGGAACAGTGATCACTTAAGAATGACCTTACGTTTTACTAAAGAGTGGGGATGACTAGAAAAATTTTCTTATGAGGAGAACTATTGAAAGCTGATGTGCTTATTGAGTAGACATGGTGGTATCCTTTTTGCCTTATGTTTTCACGGATATTTAAGCTTTTATTTATGTATACTGCAGACAGAACACGACTAGCGTATGGACAATGCAAGAAAGTCCATTTTAATACAGTTAATATAGGGATTTTTACGCCCGTCCATTTCGTAAACGAACAGTGTGATTCACGAGCCAGATACAGCCGGCAAGTGCCGCTGAGCGCACTGCGATCGCGTATACTACGTTGGTGCCCACGTACCGTATGCGCGAGTCGCATCGTTTCTGAGTGTTCAACAGAACGTAAAGCCGAAACGCTAAACGATGACGTTTCTACAGCACGGCCCGTGTGCCGACGGCATAAACGAATTCACTGCGACATTTATTTCATGAGTACTGATCCAGCAAGTTTCCTGTGAAGTTCTGAAATCAGGACGGAGAAGCTGGCAGAAGGTAGTTTGAAAGACGGGCCAGGATAGCTCAAACGGTGAGAGCATTGTCCGCCAGAGACGAGGTTTCGGATTCTGAAGCCCTATTCAACACGCAGTTACCTATGGAAGTTTCTGGAGAATGCGCATTCCACAGCTGAGAGAGAATTTTGGATATATTGTGCACTAGGTTTTAAATTGGTAGATAATGTTCCTGCAGTCAGCATAGGTCGACACTGTGGATGGGTTGGGGGTGGGAGATAGCTCACATTGCAAACACCTAAGACAGCCATGAATTAAGCCTGCCCGTAGAGCGGAGTAACGGCAGTGGTTAAATGCCGACGATGTATTAAGGTTTCAATTTAATTTTTGTGTTACTATTTTTGTAAAGTGAAGAAACCGTGCAACAGTTGCTTACTCCATTATATTTTATTGTGTATACAACCCGCTTCCGGACACGAGTTCCATCCGAGGGTCCGTGTCAAATGGATTGAAAGACGAGTTCCATAAAAACCATTCCCCCGTGCTTCGCGACCGGGAACAAAAACAGGAAAACCGAGAGATCAAGAATTACATAGTTTTGCCGTTTTCGTTCCCGGTTGCGCAGCACGGAGGAACGGTTTTATGGAATTTATGTCCCTTTTTATCCGTCTGACACGGAATCTTCAGTTCCATGACAACTTTCGGGTGAGGATGACCTCAGAATTTTTTTTACGCCAGATGATGGTACTTGCGTGTTCGGAAACGGGTTGTGTGCCAGTACGAGAATAAATTGTGTAACTATTGTGAGGTTTCTTCACTCTATAAAATGGACTTGTACAGTTGCGGCTGCCCCATATGAACAATTCCATATTAGGTTCCATCTTCGTCCTGCGCCACGCGACGCTATGCATTGTGTGAGTGGTGACAAAACGTTGCCAGACTACATCAGATGTTTTGATCCATACTAACCGGTTCGGGTTCTTAAGCTGGAAATTCATTGTCGCTAAAAAGCCCAGTTATCGAACATTAGATAGTTTCCAGCCTAGCCAGTAAATTTTAGTTGTGTAAGTAATACAGGCTACATATCTTTCTTTTCGGCGGTAAGAATGTCTCCGACCACAAGCGTTTCGCTTTATTTCGCGACATGTGGTCACTGTAACGATTTGGTTTTGACCATCTCTTTCTGAAGTTCGTGAACAGTTCTCATGTTGTTCGTCACTCCTATTGAAAACATTGAATTGCAATTACTACTCACGATTATTTCCTTCTTACTTCAGTCTCAGTTTTCCTTCACACATAGATGCTCTATTTTTAGAACATTCTACCTCCCTGGTACTGGAGATTATACATACATATGTATATATTCCTGCTTAGGCCCCCTTATACCTCGCGTACTTCGTTTTGATGCTGCGAAATGGGACAGTATTTTCTTTTCTGTGGCGCGCGTGCGCATTTTTTAGTTGCTAACATGTTGTGTGTTTTTCTCGAGTTTATTACATAATTTTGGAATTAGAGGTCCTTTGAATCCACTTTTTTTTTACTAATTGATTTATTATATCTAGTTCCTTATTGTAGTTGTGTTTGTCTAGTGGCCCTGTATTTAACACATTGACTTCCATAAGGCCGCCGACGGCTACAGCAAAGCCCTACACCTGACGCCATGGCCTGGTCTGCAGGTCTAAGATTCATGACTATGTCCAGCGCAGTCAACTGTGTTGAGTATGAGAGATGCCTGTTTTCGCGACTGTGTGTGATCTGATGACTGGTGTAGCATTGCGTCTGTTGTGTTTTCCTGTAAATACTGAAGGCGTGTTGGTTTTTTTTCTTTTTATCTCTAGGGAATTTACTTGCCCTGATTGTTCTTTGTTTCAGACCCAAAAACAAATAGTGTGAATTAATCTAGTGTACGATCGCCCATGTGAACCATGTAAAGCTGTAGCAAGGAGAATCTCAACTCTCAATTAACGCAATTCTTTGACATTTTGACATTTCCTGTAACTAACTCCGCCCCCCCCCTCCCTACAAAAAAAAGCCGACAATCGCATTATTGCAGATTTGAGACAGCCTTAACAGTTACACCCATCGACTTCCACTAAGCTAATGCGAAACAGGGCAGTAAGGAACTTACATTAATGAGATACAGGGAAACAGCAATGAACCTAAACATGTCCACAGAATACATGTACGTACGTATGACACCCAAGAGGAAGCAGTGAACGGTCCACTTCGCCTTCGCCTCAGCTTTGCCTCACAGAATTGCAGAGCAAGTAGTCAAAAATGCACGTCTATTTGTACATCGCAATCTAAACACCTAGCAGATATCTTTCACAGCGTTTGATTGGGAGTACGATATCTCGAGCATCTGAAATTTTGGAGAAGTCTTCACTGAAATCAATAAAATGTGACTTTGACACACTGATGTTTCGAGAGAGAATATCTTGCATTTATTCCCTTTTGTTGAAGGTTTGCCGAAACAAACTTTTTTTCTAGTTCTTATCAAGAAACATATAAGGTCCTACTATCGACGCATTTATTAACGATTTAACGGGAACGGCCAGTATTTTCCGTAACGCACCTGAGAGTTTACAGATGGAAGTGAGACGTTCGCATTGTAGGGGCACAAGCGAAAGCATCCCGCTGTGCTCCGCTGCGCGTGTGCCTGCCGCGGTGAGCCACCAAGGAATCACGTTGCCTGGCCTTCGCACTGACAGAAATGCTCTACAGTATCAGCAGATTAAAAGGTCGCTCATCGTTGGAGCTGCCACTTTGTTCACTATGTGAACACCGAACCATCACCAGACGGTCGCTGAGATAGGTACAGAAAGAGAAAGTTCTGAAAATTCCGTCTCAGTACGCTGGCGAAGCTGCAAATTTGGCCTTTCACTTATACGCTGCAACTTTTCTTTTCACCATTCTTACGGCACAGGTAAATATGTGACGAATATTAAAATGGAATTAATTCAGATGAAATGAAGATAGTTTGAACACGCCTGCTTCTGATTTTTAACTTTAATCTTTCCAGAGAATGCCTATTAGGATGGCTATCTTCACTAAAGCAATTTTTTGCTAAGACATTTTACCTCGTATTAATACAGTGACGGTAAAGTATCTGAATACCACCGAGGTGTTGAGACACGCGAAAGTTGGTAGGCGTACTTCTACATGTGAAAGATGTATATTCAGATTTCGCGCCAGTAGCGCCACTGAGCATGCATAGTAGGTTTTCTTCAAATACATGCTGAAACGGTCGTGAGCGTTAGATACTTTGAAAGTGAACGAGGTGAGTCAAATGCCTTTAAGTTGGCAAAGACGCCATTATCAACACGTCACCTAGTGAACGACGTTGTGTAATTGGGCTACGAGAAGCTGGACGTTCCTTCCGCGACATTGCAGGTAGACACGGCAGGAATGCGGCCACCGTACATTATTGCTGGCAGCGGGGGTCAGGAGACCTTACGGTCGTTCAAAGACTAGGCTCCAGATGCTCACGTGGTGCTACCGAGAGGTAAGACCATCGTGTTCGCCATATGGCTCGCACTGTGTCTGCAGCAGCAATTCGAGCATCAGTTGGCACCGCAGTGACACTACAAAATGTTACAAAACGGTTATTTCAAGGACAGCTCCGAGCCAGACGCCCTTCGGAGTGCATTCCACTGACTCCAAACCACCGCCATTTGTGACTTCAGTAGTGTCAAGCGAGAACTCACTGGAGGGCAGGGTGGATGTCTGTCGTGTATTTTGATGAAGTGGAGATTCGACCTGTTGTGCTGCCATTCATGAAGATCATTTCATGGGGTGTTTTCCAACAGGATAACGCTCACCCACATACTACCACTGTTGTAATCAAATATACTCTGCAGAGTGTCTACATCTAGCCATGGCCTGCTCTATCACCATAACTGTCTCCAATCGAGTACGTATGGGACATCGTTGGACGACAACTCCAGCGTATCTACAACGAGCTTTAACCGTTCCTGTACTGACGGACCAATTGTAACAGCCATGGAACTCCATCCTACAAACTGACATCCGGCGCCTCTACGACATAAATGTATGCACTTTTTCATGCTTCTATTTAATATTGTACCGGTTACGCTGGTTATTAATGCACCAGCATTTCAGAGTTGCAATGGCTTACGTGCTTACTTGCAGTGCTGATCATTTAAATGCCGGCCGCGGTGGTCTAGCGGTTCTAGGCGCTCAGTCCGGAACCGCGCGACTGCTACGGTCGCAGGTTCGAATCCTGCCTCGGGCATGGATGTGTGTGATGTCCTTAGGTTAGTTAGGTTTAAGTAGTACTGAGTTCTAGAGGGCTGATGACCACAGATGTTTAGTCCCATAGTGCTCAGAGCCATTTGAACCATTTTGAATCATTTAAATATGTTACATACAAAAATGTATTCCCGAAATTTCATTACTATATATTAATTACTTTCCGTCAGGGTAAATGCTTTTTAGTTAATAGTATCTCCTTACATGCTCTTTATTGATCGCGACATTTACGCGTTTCATTGCTATTGAAGCTTTTGCGTCGCGGTATTCCGTCCGCCGATGGTACACACAAACCAAACCGTCGTCTCTACAGGTTTTACTTGGTTATATCCCTTCCTACAACTAGTCGGAAATAGTCATTGCTGTAGATTGACGATCAATGTATTCAGACAACAGTGTCATTACTGCTAATATTAAAACGATTCCCACAGAGAAATTCGCGTTGAATTTTTCACTGATTTTTTACACCGTAACAATGACTAACTTTATAAAAACAAATGGAACTATGAGAATAGCATGCGTATCCTCGAGAATTGACAAACAGATGGTTTTAACTGCATAACACTTTTCAACACTCCAGAAATTCATAGTGGGTTGTTATTAAATTTAAGTCTTCACAACATATTTATTTATGTTTAACTTCTTTACGTTTCTAGAATGTATTGATCATATTGTAACATCCGGCGTACAACTAGAACCCAACACCTGATGATTAAGCCTGCTGGCTAACAGAATAGAATGAAGTCGTGCTGCTTAGCGACTTGTGAATACAGCTGCTTACAGGATACTAAAATAGAGAACTGGAAGATGACAATAGTTCAAAACTTATTTACTGCACAGTAAATAAGATCACTTTGTTGCATAAGAGCATGGATATAATTACATTACACCACCTCTGTTGTGTGTCTTCCCGTTCAGTACCGCTTTTCCTTCGCGTCGCTCAGATTCAGCCAACGAGAAGGGCGGAAAAGGAGACTGGAAACGACATTGGACGCGAGTTTCAAGCCAATTGTACAACAAATGAAAAGACTGACTTAAAGTAGTTATTGACTGTTTCTTAGTCCATGAACTTTTTGCAAGTTTGTTGTCTATTCTTGAGCTGTCACAAATTCTGTCCGTATGTCGGGAGCAGAATATTCACTCAAACTTCATAGCATAGTTAGAACCGTGGAATCTTACGTTTATAAACTAATGAAAGTAGTGTTCCGCCGTATGAATATGCTTTAATATTCTCTACAATAAAAATGCGATTACAGAACAATGATATTCGGTGTCGGCTATATCTTGCCCATAGTAAAATTGAACACAAATGGGAACAGAGCATTTGCCAGGTGTTTTGTTATGCTAAATCTTCGACCCCTGAATGCCGCCCATGACAACCAGAATCTGAAGATGGCCAATGCATGGCCGGAATCGGTTAAGATTGCTGTAGTATGTGATTGAGGATGAAATAAATTTTGTGATACATGAATCACTTCTCCCTAGACGTTGTCTTTTCCAAAAATTCTGATACCGTCTTCACCTCTGTGAAGGTATTGAAAATGTCAATATTACGTTTGGTCTTCTGCGCGGTTCCCACGCACTTCGGAGTTTTGCACAGATTCGTGCACCCCATCCTACACGGGTACGTGAACTTTGAAAATTAAGCTGAATTTAACCGTGAGAGGAAATGGCAGTCATGTTAAATAAAGAATAGGCCTGCTGATTGGGGAGGATGAAATACGCACTAAGCAATAGCTTTGGTATACTTAAATTTTCCCGTACAATACTGCATGTTTTCCCACTTTTATCATTATCTTAGAAGAAAATGTGAATGTTCCAACCGTCATAGTCTTGCATTTCATTTTTTTTTTTTGCACGTTCCCTTTAATTTCAGATCATTTATAAAGTTTGCTCAGTACTGTAATTCTGATCTTAGAGGTATCTCTTTCGATGTCCTGTCTTGGAAACACCCAAAAATTGCAGAAAAAATTTGGCTGAACAAGAGTGTTGTTTCACAGAGTAACTCCTCCAGATTCACCATCAAGTCTGCAGATGTTTCCATTCTAACACATCTTTATACATGTGCCATATCCATTTTAAACATTATTGTGCAACATGAGCAACACTTCTTGAAATGTCTGGAAAACAATGCAATGTCGAAAATAGAGTTCGGGGGAAAAATGTCTCCCCTTTTTCACTAGCGTTGTGCGTTAGCATCAAATGTTTTAAAAATAAACCGTAACTTTTATTATTCGCTTGCACTAAAGTAGAAGTCTCCATCCTGCAGTCAGCTCGAAGCAGCGTTTCTTATTTTCAGAAAAAAAACGGAAGTGTCATAGTCCAGAATGTATGAATTTACTTCAATCGCACGCCAATGAAGTCTCAGTACAATCTCTCATTCACCGAAAGACCCTGCACTGTTACAGCTTGATAAATTCCCCAACTTATAGTGCTGCGATCTGCAGTGTCAACATGTTATGTGATACGATACTGCATGTTTACAGTAGTACTAAATATGAATTTTTAATTTCTATTCCATAATCACTTAGAACGAAAATCAAATTATCTGCCCACTCATTTGATTCGTGCAGGTACAGAGCTTATTTTAATGCCCATGTTCTAGATTTCCTAAACAATCTGCAATATTACTTCCCTATTTCTTCGTGATTTGTAATAATACTAATAATAATAACAATATTTTCCTATAGCCATAATAGTAATAGTAATTATTATGATTGCCGTACAAAAAGTATAACGTTTTTTTGAAATGCAGACGATAAAATTTGCGGGCTGCGCTTCGCTTACAAAACTAAATTGTGCTGTAATTGAATGGATAATACATTACCCGCAAAATACTCCGGTTATGAGTTGTCATCAGAAGAAATATTGCTACTGCCTTACAAACTTTCTAAAAATTTAAACGAAAAATATCGCTATTTCTTGCTTCTACATGAGGTTTCCTACAACGTAGACGTTAGCTGGCTGTAACGGCCACTCTTCAACATTATAAAACCTTGTAATAATCTTACTTTTCTGTTTCGGTCACGAGTTAGTACCAGTACTACCATTACCTGCCAAGGTGCGTTTCTGGCGCTCGTCTATCAATTATACATTCGATGTAAATAATTTAAAAATAACCCAGTAGATGCTCAACTGATGGTAGCACGCTACAAGAACACAGTGTCAAACGAAATATGGGTGACTGCAGCACGAAAGATTTCGTGTAATCCTTCATCCCGTTCTCTGTAACATGGATAAATTTACGTTTAAATATTATGATATCTTATTTGAAACGCAAAGCCACGACCCGCCATAAATTCGCGTCAAATTCCCTCGTGAGCGGTGCTCAATAGGAAGCAGACTGTTTGAATCCCACTGAAAGAAGTAATGGTTAATTACTGAGAGAACATCGTTCAGTTCTAGATAGCGCGTCGCTGTATTTAGTTACAGCGCACACCTATATGGACTGTCTGTAGGGTGCACTTCAGGCCGATCTGATTTTTGTATGCCTCTATCACCTTGGATTTGGAAGAAGCAACGACTTAACGCCCCCCCCCCCCCCACCTTCACGACAAATTCTGTTAAAATAACCGACTACAGATCGTTCATTGCAGTAAATTACATGCTACAATTATTAAATTGACAATCGCAGGGCTAATGATGTGCCACATCACTAAGACCTTACCCAGAACAGCAATATTAAGTCGCTCATCATTTCCGACTATGAATAGGGAACTATCAAGGTCAAAATTTTTTTTATCTCCCAACGTAAGAAAAATTTGAGTTATACACATACGTCTGAGATCGCAGAAGTACTCAGAGCGTGAAGACACTGTTCTAGTGCAGCAATACACTGACCTCAATTACCCAATCGCTTGCTCACTCGGGAAACGCTTTTGTCACTGAAATCTTGATCCGAAAAAAATCTTTCCCCTTCCTCCATAAGCACTACACTCTTTCCTACGTTTATGCTTCTCCCGATCTATCAGGCTGGTAATTTGGACGTGATTTCCCATGTGCCAGAACGCCGCGCTCTTTCTGGAAGATTTTATATTTGAGGGAGGGGAGGAGACAGAAGGAGGTAATTGTTAATTACGACTACAACCATTTAGTCCCTAGTTAAATGTAAATGAAGTATACATTTTTTTACTGGAAAAATGAGATGTGAAATTTATGTTTTAATTTTTGCAACTGCTGTGGTCTTCATAAATCGTTTTGCTCAAAGCTGCTGAGTAAGTGTTTAAGGAGACCAAACGGCTAAGGTCATCCGTCCCTGATACAACCCCCCCTCCGAATAGAAGCAGTGTACCCAGTTTGCGCATGGAGCGAGTTCTGTGTGCATGTGAGAAAAATATTCCGAATATTTGCTTAGCGTGTATGTGAGGCGGAACATGAGAACCAGCCCAGTATTCACTTAATGGGATGTGGGAACCACCTACAAACCACATCCCGGCTGGCAGGCACACGAAGCGCTCGTCGATCCGCCGGGTCGATTGCACCCGAGACCGGCATACCTCTCCGTCCCGGAAGCGGTCGCATTAACGCGTGGTTTCCCCGGACGGATCGCTGATGGCTATGTCGGAAACTTACTCTAGGTCTCAATGACCCACGAATTTTGAAACTATGCAACTGTTGAGAGAACATTCTTATGGGTAACTAGCTAGTATGTCGAGAGACGCAACATCGAGTAGTGTACTGTAAGTCTAGAAATCTGAGTCATCTTACAATATAGGGCTACTGTGAATGATTCTTTTTTCAAAGCTCTAAATTTTTGGCAGCATAACACATAGAAATATGACTGATGCAGGAACAGAACCGCGAACTCACTAAATCTGTATTTTGTACTCTACAAAGGTGTGAGTGCGCCGGCTGGAGTGGTCGAGCGGTTCTAGGCGCTACCGTCTGGAGCCTCACGACCACTACGGTCGCAGGTTCGAATCCTGCCTCGGGCATGGATGTGTGTGATGTCCTTAGGTTAGTTAGGTTTAAGAAGTTCTAGGGGGCTGATGACCTCAGCAGTTAAGTCCCATAGTGCTCAGAGCCATTTGAACCATTTTTTTGGTGTGAGTGCCCCTCTGGTCCCACAAGTTCACCCACTTGTTAAGCTTGTTCCATACCTTATGGAATAACACCCCGTCAATGTTCATCACAGAAACTTCGGTGCATTCTCTGGACTGTTCCAGTATTCTTGACAATGGGCGTGCGTAAACACGGTACTTTTGTATCCACAAAGGAGAAAGTCACAAGACATTAGGTCATGCGAGCGGGAGTGCCAAGGGAACAGGGCCACAACTCCGCCCAATCCAGCGATGTTGAACGTCGTCGTTGGAAGATGAATTTGTCGGAAACTACAGATTCAACATATCAAGATAAAAGGTATCAATCACAGTCTTCTCACAGAAAAAAACCGACCCATACCTCTGTCTGTGATCATGCACAGAAACAACCTTCGACTAATCTTCCTCATGCGCAACAATTTAATGAGCACCTTCAGTGCCTCACAGTAAAACTGTGGCGGTTAACCTTGCCAGATAAATGGAAGGATACTACGTTACTGGATATCAGCTTGAAGGCGAAATATTCATCCTGAAGTGCTTTCTCCATTATGATACAAAATTCAAGGCGCTGACCACAATCATCTGGTTTTTATTCTTACACGAGCTGCAGACCGTACGGCTTGAAACGTAACCGCCGTCTTAAGATCATCCACACCGTTTCCTGAGTATTCCAAATACGTGGCTTGCGCGGACTGTAGATTTGTTTTTGGACTGCGGATGGAACTTTCCCTCACCCTGTCAACTGCTGCATATGACACACTTTGTCGACAGTTACTTTTCCTTTTACAGAGACATTGTCCGTAAGACGAGCCCGTGTTATTCAAAAATACTATGCAAAGCTCCTTCGGACATGCATCGAATTTTTTAGTAACACAGGCATTGCAGCATCGTATTTATCCGCCGACACCGGGCAGGCGACTTTCAAGTAAAACGTCTCCCCTGTACAGGAATATACATAATGGATGTAGATACATGGTTGATGACATGTAGAAGTTTGGGTCGGACCGTGAATCGTGCTCGGATACCCAAGTTGTAAGGCGACAGCTCTAGAAGAACGGGAAATCCGCGTTCGAGTCCCGGCCCGGTAGAAATCTTTATTGTACTCGCTCCATTACACAGCTAATGGTTGGCCATAATCTCAACTGCGAATACAGTAAATGTGTCCATGAACAGTCAATACTAATGCACAATGCTCTGTTTACACTGCGGTTCTTTCCGAAACTTCCTTCTAAATGCACGCTGCACGGTTTTAACAGAAAAACATCTCTCATATTCCAACACAAACATAATTATTGTTTTGTCGTTATTTTGCCAAAGCACTGCCATCTCAACGCCAACACACGGGCAAAATTCGAACTGTGTAAGTTTTCGGTTACATTCATGCATCATTCATATCTATACATGTAATACTTTGGAAAACATAGATCTTTGAAAGCGAATTAATTATTTATTGTATTGTATGTTAACCGGGGACCTAGAAACGACGGAGAGGCTCCGTCCCCGTCGCAGCCGCAGTGGTCCACAACCCCACGACGACTACCGCAGACCACTTCACCCCTCCGCCGCCCCACACCGAACACAGGGTTATTGTACGGTTCGGCCCCCGGTGGACCCCCCAGGGAACGTCTCACACCAGACGAGTGTAACCCCTATGTTTGCGTGGTAGAGTAATAGTGGTGGTGTACGCGTACGTGGAGAACTTGTTTGCGCAGTAATCGCCGACGTAGTGTAGCTGAGGCGGAATAAGGGGAACCAGCCCGCATTCGCCGAGGCAGATGGAAAACCGCCTTAAAACCATCCACAGACTGGCCGGTTCACCGGACCTCGACACAAATCCGCCGGGCGGGTTCGTGCCGGGGACCAGGCGCTCCTTCCCGCACGGAAATAATTATTTATAGTAGGTCTGCATTTCTGTTTCTTGATCTCTGAATGATAACAGGTGGCGATGCCACCGTAGGAAGCCTTTATAGCCAACTTGACTTTAGCTTGGTCACACAATGCCAGTTGAGACCGTAAGTGAAAATTGAGGCCCTTTAGTACCATACGGCATTATCAGTGATCCAGGTGTGACCTAATCACGTTATGATAAAGTTGGTAAATGCGTGAAAGTATTAAACTGAATGCGGAAGGGAACAGAGCAGACACTTTTTTTAAAAAATAGCGAAGTGCTTGATGTCGAGGCGTATCACTAATGAACTGATTAAAAGGAAGTCCTGTGCATATAATTTATTACTGCTACGGCAGCCGAAACGTCCGTCCGTGGATACTTAAGGATGGGTCGCTAGTGTGAAACACTGGTAAGCCGTAACGTCATGACCACTGCCCACCGCGACGTTGGATGCCGCCTGGTGGCGTTGCGGGCACGAGACGCGGTAACTGAAGTATGTGAGCAGAGCAGACACAGACGGGAAATCACTATAGCGAAGATATGGGCTGCAAATGGGGAAATCCATTAGGGCAAGATATGTTGACAAAGGGAAGATCATTATTACGCAAAACCTGTGCACGAATATCTCAAAAATGGCGAAGTTGGTCGAATGTTCACGTGCTACTGTCTTAAGTATCAACAGGAAGAGGTAGAACAGTGAACTACTACTAGGCGCTAAATGCTTGGACATCCACGACACTTCACAGATCGTGGGGTTCGGAGGCTTGTCTGTTCTGTAAAGCAGTACAGGTGATCATTGGCACCTCTGCCCAAAGAGCACAATGCTGGTGCACGCACAACTGTCTCGGAACACGCCGTTCATCTTACATTGTTGAACACGGAGTTCCGAAACAGACCATCCCTACGTGTTCACACGTTGACCCCTACGACATCGTCAGTGATTACTGCAGTGGGTACAGGACCATCGCGATTCGACCATCTGTCAATTGAAACGTGTAGGGTGAGTCATTTTTGACACCCTAGGTCGATGGTTGTCTCCACAAACGCCGTCATCGATGTGAACGCCGTCATCGATGTGAACGGCGGCTAGAAACGTGCAGGGTGCCACGGACGCGGCCGGGTGGAAGCAGTATTGTGTTGTGGGAGGCATTCTCCTGCGCTTACATGGATCCTGTGATAGTAATCCAAGACACGCTGGCATCTGTAAACCACCTGCATACCTTCATGCTTGATGTCTTCCCCGACGACTGTCATCATAACCGTGCTACAGTGGTTTAAGGAGCATTATAGTGAATTCACATCGATGTCTCAGGGACCAAATTCGTCTGATATGAATCCTATGTAACCCATAGGGAGCCATCACCGCGTACGCAAATCAGCGGCCTATTATTTAAGTGAATTACGTGGCTTGTGTGTATACGTCTAATGCCACGTATCTCTGCAAACCTACCAACAAACTGTCGGATCCCTGATACGCAGAATTAGTGATGTATTTCATTACGAAGACGGACCAACAAGCTAGTAAGGAGGTTGCCAAAGTTCTGGCTCATCGGCCTGTTCTGTCAACAGCAACACGTTCACCTACCCTTTAGTGAAATATCCCGCTATCGTGTTGCGGCAGGGAGTTTAGGTAAAACTCTTTACAGCGTAAGGAAAGGGCAGCACTGTTGAACGCTCAACACAAACTGGAAAACAGAGCACCTAACAGTCAGCAAGTGGCAACGCTGAGGTAAGATAGGAAAGCCTCGCTGAGAGAGACTATCTCACAAATGCATACATTTTTCCCAGTAATGATTTAGATCAATTTATCCAGTTTTCTTCCAAGAAGTAAACCGAAAGCTTGTAGAGCGACACTAGCAGATCTACAACACAGCAGTCATGGACAGTTATAACGGAAAAGGTTTTTCCGGCCTCTTAGGATGTGTGAATGGGGTTACGCTGGAGAGAGTAATATCTAGCGAGTAGAGGAAAAAGCAGGTTTAACAAGACAATTCTGTGTTTCAGAGTCTCTAGTTTTTGCATGATTCAAAGCACCCTTCATTGTACGGATATTCTGATGTCCAGATTCCTACTCACGTATTTGTTTCGTCTGGCTGGCCCAGACAAGTTGGGTATTTTCGATCAGTTGTTTTCCAAAAGATTAACAAGAGTGCGCAACAGGGAATGAGGGTAGTCAAGCCAATAGCAGCAGCAGCAGCAGCAGCAGCAGCAGAACACAGCATTCATTACGTTCCGTGAATAAGTATTTTGTGAAGCGGAAGAAGGACAAACCATGTTAACGACGTAACAAGCAAAAACATTGTAGCAAAGAGGCAAATAGGAAGATCATACCTTGTGGCGGATACGTAGATTCTGTTATTCACACAACAATATTTTATAACATTGACTGCTTCCGAGCTATGCTGCTTGATTACGGCGCAGTACGTGTTTCGCCATCTAATCGGACCTACAGTAAGTCAATATCTGAAGAATACCTCTTCCTAAAATAAGAGAAAGTACCTTACTCATACGGACGACGATCTTGAACAGCTGTAAAATACTTCGAACTATCTAAAAAGATTCTCAGATTCCTCTGGGCAAGCGTTCTAGAAGACGAAACCTTATTAGGAACTAACAAATGGCATCGAAGACTAATAGCAGACTGCTAGTCACTGGAAGAGTTAAGAGGAAGCTGAAGTCAGGAATCGAGGCTCCTTCCGACAGTCAACGTTTAGAGATTCGCTTCACCATAGAGCATAAAATGCTTTTTTTTCGTGCCGTGCAGTGATTAGAAAGATATTCATGGAGGTCTTTCGTTGGAAATTTCACTGATAATAGCCAGGAAAAATACAGATCGTCAAAAACCGAATGCATCGGGAGATCCGTCTCTATTTTCTCTCATTTTCCCAAATGGCAAGGGTATGCTGAATTTGGCGAGAGACTTCATGATCAGAATCTGTACACCTGAAAGAAAATCAGTCGCAGCGCCAGGAGAACCACTGCGCTCACAACAGCGAACCTTACTTAGAGCCTACTTAACGCACAAAGCTTCGTATATGAATGTTTTTATACAATAAACAACTTTTTTTCGTAAATAAATCCCAACTAATCCTCATAGAATCCTGCTAGAATATATTTGGCCAAAGAAAAAGTTACCACTGCTCACGCACGTCGCTGCGACTGATCAGAGTTTCAGGTATCCCTAACGAATAAGTTACGTCTGAACGTTTTTAGTGAAACTCACGGAATTCTCTGAAGGTGTTCAACTGGACTAGTTTGTGTGAGTGCATAACCACTTAAAGAAATTCTCTTTATTGCCAAGTGCAGAACAAAGTATAATGAAGAAAACTTCGTAATTCTGGAGGTGATCATGGTGCGACACAAGAAAAATGTTTTGAGCGTGTATGTTGTCTAACAAAGTTTCCTTGTCTAAAATAAAACAATGATTTTAAGAATGTAGTAATGGTTTATCTACAGTTGTCATAAAATTACTTCAGATTCATGAAGCAGTCCCGAGCGGATGCGTGGCAGGTTATGTCGGCAGCCACAGATCTTTTTTCTTCGGGCAGCGATACGGTACTGATTTTTTTGCGAAAGCTTCTGTGGTGTATGCGCGCCAATAAACGAATTTTAAACCACCTGAGATATTGTACTGTTACAACGTTATATCATGTTTTCCTCGAAATGTCACTTCACTTCATCAACGTCGCCATACCTAATATTGGATTATATCGTTTTGAAGGTAAAATACCATATTTATTTCCTTCCACGAGGATATGATGCTTGAAAATAGTGGTGCATTCAGGAATTGTTATCGTAAAATATAGGTAACTGATACAACTGCCCCGGTTAAACATAAAGTCTAATACCTTTAAACGTAATTGAATTATTTTATTTTGTCGAAAACTGACATTCCGAGCCCGTGGCTGTGTACAGGATATAGGTTGACTCTTACATAGGTTAGAGGGTAATAGCAACCACCTACTTTTCACAATGCTATTTATTTAAATAGCGCCGTTATTGGTTTCGAACCGACAGGTTCATGTTAAGATATATTTACATTAGGTTTCGCTATCCGTTTTCCCAACTGATGGAATTTCCTGCAGGTTGGAGTCAACCTGCATTATGTAACATTTATAGACCTTTGCGTCTACAAGTATGGTAACTCCAAATGTTTGCTGATTGCTTGTGCCAGTTGGTACTGCGTGCGGATATGCGTAACTGCTTTGTTCACGTAAACGCGCATTAATAGGAATGTGGACTCCACGCGAGGAGATGTTCTGTGTGTTCTCTCGTGAAGCCAAAGTCTGCTAAACTGGTACAATGTTTCCGGCGTATGGACTGTTCAACTGAGGATCTTCCCACTTACGTAACAATCTGCTTCGGGAAGCTGGAAGTTTCGTTTTAATGACGGGTCACCACGCCAAGCAAGCAGTTCCAGAGACTACTGTTAAATTAATCCACACGTCCTTCCAGCACAGCCCTGCTGAGTCAGTCCATCAAACCTTGTAGACAATTACAGTTAGCTCGTCCGACAGTACACGGTGTCGCCCATAAAAGATTGCGCCTATATGCACACAAGACTGCAGCTTCGTCACAAAATCAAGCCAGAGGACAGGACGCGAGGAGAGGTACTCCATCGATTACTTTGCCCCCAAAGAAGCCCAGACATTATGCCACTTCATTTTTTCTGTAAGCGTTTATCAAGAATCAAGTCTACCAGGCATGTTTGTGATCTATCAGATCTGCGCCATCGCATCGTGCAGCTATCGCGAGTGTTACGCCTCCAATGCTGCGAAACAGTGCGGGAAGTGGAATACAGATTAGGTGGTTGTCACACATACAATGGTGATCACATCGATGTGTATTAGGTGGGTGAAAACCATTTTCAGTTACTATACTTGTAGAAACATACCGCCAATAAATATCTTCATTACTTCAAGTTATTACATTTTATATTATTTTATGTGTAACCCAGACACCCTGTATATTAATTTCAGTGTGTCCCCGAATGCTAAAATAGGATTCATAAATCAATGCAGGGAAGCTCATGACATTTAATAGACGTACAGATTCCCACAGAAAACACGCAGGAACAAACCTAGTAGCTCGGAGTTGTGTTTATTCACATGTGTATCTGTAAAGAATGAGGTTTTAAATTATATATGCCAACTCATTAAGATCCTGGAGTCGTTAAATTTGTTGCAACTGCGGCTTAGACCTGAGATAAACCATTGTCAAACAACTCTCGCAGAGATGTTACATCTATGATTCCTTCCTTCGCTTGTTAGCGAATGCTAACTAAACCCAATAATCTCAAAAGTGAATAAAAAAAGAAAACATGACAAACTAGAGAAGGATTTTACAACAAAACGTGGGTCGTAAGTTAATAATTTATCAACGATTAACAACCAATAAATTTGAACACCACACATTAAGATGAGACCTACACAGGTTCTAAAGACTGCATAGTTGAATGGAAAGCAAGTTTTGTTTCTGAATATGGGAAGGAAGTGGCTTCAACGTTGAAAGAGACACTTCCCTGCTAATGACATGGCGATATGAGAACGAGGAAAAAGACGACCTATTTTCTTTGACAGAAAGCTACGTAACTTAACATGAAGAGCCATACACTTGTGCCGGCTTATTATTTGAGGTGGTCAGATGTCCTTTACGTTTGTGAAACTGCGAAATATCGGCTCCAGCGATGCTTTCGCTCTACGTTAGCGTGTGAATTGGTTAACTGTTTCTAAAACGTAGCTATGCATAAAAAGCTGCTTCACGACAGTACATTCCACTAAGATCGGCGGCCAACTGTCACTCGGCAGCTCTCTGCAGCTATAATGCGACATAGGGACAACTTTTTTCATTCATCGCACCCAATTTTCTTCGTCCAAATCATGTCAAGTCTCGGTGTGCTTAAGAAATTGATATAGCATTACACTATTTCTGAGAACCCCAGGGTAACGAATTACAGCATATAGTCATTACTGATCTTCCGAAGTTCAGTCCAGTTCTGAACTAAACAGCTGGCAAGAGAGAAAGAAGCTATAGCCTCTCAAACAATGAATGAAGATCACGGTTTTACGTTCCGTTGATGACGAGGTCTTTAGAGATAGCTCAAGTTCATTGACATCCAGTTATTTACATGGAGCGATTTAGGGGATCCACAGAAACATGAATCTTGATCGCTGGCTGGGAAATTGAACACCGATCCTCCCAAACTAGTCCAAGGTTGTAACCACCGAGCCACGTCCCGGTTTTGTAGCATGTTAGGATCCCAATGGGTTAGCGTCAACTAGCTGTCGTATTGGCAAAGGTCACGTCCAACTGAATGCAGTTGTCAGTTATCGAAGGCGAAAGCCGCTTATTGAAGAGTACAATCTTTCCTCGAAAGTGCTCAACTTGAGACAATCGCTCCGTCGCTCTGGCTACCTGTACCAACATCGTCGTCCGAATAGTTCGGTAGCATTCGTAAACCTATGAATCCTATTGTCGATAAGGAACTCATTGCAATATTTTCGAAGGCATTGCCTTCTTGTGAGACATGTGAAGAAACTATGACGCAGGCGCTGCTCATGAGGACAGCGTTCAGACCGTTCACTGCAGATAGCCAAGCAGTGAGAACTGGAGTTCACCGAGGAATAAAGTGTGTGACGGCAGGTAAATCCGATCCTAATAGACCCTTTCTAATAGGCGTCTGACTACCCACGGAAAGCGGTAATTTGCTCCACACAGGCGAATGTTTTACGGAGAAATACACCTGTGTGCGAAGCTTAGGGACAAAAGTACCTTTTTAATGCTGTGTCACTGCCAAATAACGTAACTCGAACTTTGATCGTAAATAGAACTGCACAGCAAAGTACAGAGAGCAACAAAGAAAACAATGAGATGAACAGAAATGACAGTTTTATTCAAAGACAATAATTACACTGGAGTCACCGCACTCTATGATGGGTCCCTGGACATAACGAAAGTAGAGACATGGTTGCTTATACGATGTGAGATAACCAGAGACGGCAGTGAATGCTCTTCTACGTGCTCGCATGCTGGCACCAAGGTTGGTCGAGTTCTTGTAGGGCGTTCCATTCCTTCGTCAACTGCTGGATGGTCTTTGGTGCATGTGGATGTCGTGCAGTATGTCTCCCCAACGCATTCCTAGCGTGTTCGATGGGAATTACGTCGATGGAGCACGTCGATGGAGCAAGCAGGCAGGCAGGTCCATTCGCCGAACACCTTGTTCCAAGAGGTCCTCCAACTGCATTGCTCGATGCGGACGCGCATTGTTATCCATAACAAAGTCAAGGCCGGATGCACAACTGAAAAGAAACATGGGGAAGGAGTACAATACCACAATAACGCTGACCGGTGAATGTGCTGTGTTCAAAGATTTTGAGGTCAGTACACCCATGCAACATTTTTCTTCCTCACTCCGTGACATCTGGACCACCAAAAAAATCATGGCAGTGTTCCTGGCTGCACTACGTGTTTCCAACCTCTCGCCATACTCTAACATGAGTTTTGGTGAACGAGGTGTTATGGTGTGGGGACGCAAAATGTTGCAAGGGCGTACTGACCTCAGAATCTGTGAAGACGGTACATTAACCGGTCAACGTTATTTTAGCACTGTACTCCTTCCCCATTTGCCTTTTCTGGGGTATATTCGACCCGGACACCATTTTCCTGGATGACAATGCGCAACTGCATCGAACAGGTGGGCCAGCTCTTGGAAGAAGGGGATATTCGACGAATGGACTAGCCTGCACGTTCCTCTGACTTAAATCCCATCGAACACGTCTGGGATGAGTTGGGGAGAAGTACTAGAACACGTCCACATGCACCAACGGCCATCCAGCAGTCGTAAACCACTATGGTGGAAAAATGGAACATCGTACCTCAAGATCGCCTTACCAAGGTTGAGGCCGGCAATGGAGAACGTTGGAGATCGCGCATTGTCGTCAGTGGTGATCACACACTCTAGGAAGAACCATGTTTTCTCACAGGACATAGAAATTGTTAATACAATTGTTAATATGGACTGAGTAGAGAAGATCCCAAATGTGTGCCAAAAGCGATTTATCACTTCTTATTGTGTTACCAGTAAGATTTTTATAATATACTACCAGTGTGTATACTGTGCTCCATTTTCGTTTCGTTTACTCGTTTTCGAATACTCTTTATTGTAAATCTCGCATCCAATGAGTCCAATCAGTGCCTTGTTACTTCGTACCAGGGCACGACTAAATTTCTACCATGAATCGCAATACCAATCGTAATGTAACATTTCCTGTAATTAGCTGGCTTTATGGGCACGTGCCAAAGGCCAGTGAAGTAAAAAGACTCAATTTTTTTATGTCCAGGGAACGATCATAAATCGCGGTGACTCATCTGTAATTTTTGACTTTCTATCAATGTGTCATTCCTGTTGATGTCATTGCGTATTTTTTGTTAGCTTCTGTATTATACTGCAGCTGTTCTTTCTATGTATGGTCCTAGTTCATAGAGCTATGTTACTTGGCAGTGAAGCACCACGTGAAAGTTACTTTCGTCCTGAAGTTTTACACACCAGTGTAGTTTCATTTTTGTGTGATCCACGCGCCCTGTTGACAAGGCAACAATGTTTTTTTTCCAAATCGCCGAAATTTTTGGTGAGAATCGAATATCTTAACCTCCACTAAAGCACTACAGTTCGTCAATGCCTTGCTGGAACAGCAGAGGTAGTAGAATTCCCGGAGTATTGGCAGATCGCCCTCACCCTACCGGAACGTACTGCCTGCAACAACGAGTAGTCGCTAAAATATCTCCCGACAGGGTGTTTACGTTTACGCCCAGTACCTTCTTTGCAATGACCATTACGTGGCCGACTTCCATATACTACCCAAAATGCCTTCCACACTTCGAACAACGCATGTCTCGCTACGATCCCTACAGAATGCGCGTTTGTCGATGCAATGAGCCGACGTCCCAAAAAATCATGGACTGTAATTCTTCAAGATTATAATTTTTCGTGGACTAGTTTGGGAGGATCGGTGTTTAATTTTCCATCCAGCGATCAAGATTCATGTTTCTGTAGTTCCTAAATCGCTCCACGTAAATAATTGGATTTCTTTGTGGAGAGTAGCTACAACTTTTTAGTGCAATATGATTTACACACATTATGGGTATTAAGACAATCTCCTTTCAATTACGTATTCCAGAGACGTATAGGTATTACTTTGCGTTTTTCACAACAGTAACGAAGACCAGAGACGACACTACATAGTGCAGCCCCCTGATTTCAAAATTCACTGTATGTAATTCGTCCTTCTAAAGGTATAGACTGAAGTCAGCAGCTTTGTGTCACATGGCTCCCCGATTGAGTGATAATTTTTCACTACGAAACATTCTACGAGTATTATCATGGGGTCATAAACACGAAAGAACTATGTTGACAATATCTGCACGTAACATCTGCTCACCGAACGTACGCAACCGACAACAGCGCACTTTACTAAATTTCATTTCCAACGTCATCTGAGTAGAATGGCTTAGTTTTGAAAACAATACGAAATAACGTGCATAAAATTTCCGAACTTTGTATTATGCAATACACAGTGTTCGACTAATCGCTCCAGAGACTACACAGGAAAACGCCCACACGCCATATGACTTGTTTGATATCCAACAAATCGCCTGAAGTCCAAGATGAAGCCACTCAAATACGGTTTCTCATAACTGATTTATTCGTAGGAAGTTGGCCTAGGTTACTGCTTTGTTCTTTAATAACTTCAAGAAGAATATACGCATATATATGTTCTCTGAATCAAATTGCTCTGTTTATACACTTATAGTCTGTTCAGCTTCAAAATTAGTGAAAAATTAGCTTGCAGTGCTGAGAAAATGGTTTTCTGTTAACACTGCGTTGAACCCAGAGCAAGATGACGTACTGCTTCTCGTGCTCCTTCGTTAACAGAACGCTGTCATGTATTGAAAATGAAAATTACCCTCTGTCGTGCACCTCAATTGTTGATTATAACTAACAATGTGTTGATCGCCTACTTTCATGTGATTTATTGTGTTTCGATTTTTACTGGAGATACTTTCATAATTTTTCACACGAACTGTACGTGGGCGTGATGAAAAGTTGCCTTTCCGAATTTTATGTGAAAACTCGGAAAGCTTTTTAAATAAAACTAACGATATTGACGTTCGAGATATTTATTCTTCATGTGTGTATATTTCTCAACATAGTCACCCTGGCGACGAACACCCTTCTCCTGAGACGTTACCAATTTGTTGATTCTTTAACTCTAGCATATTTGACTTTGTCGACGGCCCACGACCTCATCTCTGCTTGCACAGCTTGATTACTATGAAAGTGGAGTCCTCGGAGGCGTTCTTTAAGTTTGTAAACTAATTAAAGTCTGACGGGGCGAAGTCGGGAGCTTATGAAGATAGTAGCCGTGAACCCCAGGCGTCCGAGTGTTACAGTTGCCGCTGCGCTCGTGTGTGATCTGGCTCTGTCATGCTGAAGGACCGACAACAGCGCACTTTGCTAAATTTCATTCTCAAGGTCGTCTGGGTAGAATGGCTGCGTTTCGAAAATACGAAATCACGTACATGAAATTTCCGAACTTTGTGTTCTGCAATGCACTAATGTGCATTAATCATTATTTGATCATGTGTTATGAAAGTGGAAATTAGCTGATGTCTTTTCACACCTCCCAGTGAAATTGTCAAAATTTATCCTTGACATGGTCATTCAGCTCACATCCTCAGGTTTTTCTCAACAATCACATTTTAAATGAAAAATGTTTATTCTCCAAAAAGTAATTGTCTCCGAAGGTTTTGACCAAATAATCCAAAAAAGAGGTCCCATTTTATGACTCCGGATTCTATAAAAAGTACTTGAAGAGACCTAGCTACTTTTTACTGAAATTCTCAGGGTTAATCTTCTAGAATATCATTATCTCGGGATATACAGCTTATTAGTAGCAACAGCACGTCTATTGTGTTTGGTTTCTCTTCCAACTATTGGGAACACTATTAAACGTTCACCATTTATCATGGACCGTGCCGAGGTGAGGTGGCCTGCGTGCCTCATCGATAACAGCCGTAACGTAGTCGCAACCACAACGGATGCGTATCTGTTGAGAGGTGAGACTAACCCATGGCTCCTTTTTCAGTAACTGCCAGGAAAACTGTGGATGGATGGATGGATGGATGATTAGGCCTTACAAACACACTAGCTAACATTGCCTTGCTGCGCTAGTACTGCCAACGGTTCAAGGAAAGGGAAACTTACAGCTGTTAATTTTTTCCTGACAGCATGCAACTCTACCGTATGGCTTAATCATGATGGCATCCTTATGAGTACAATGTTTCAAAGATAAAATATTTCCCGTATGAATCTCCGGATGAGGACTATTCAGCAGGATGTCAAAGAAAAAACTGAACAGTTCGAATTTCTAGGTGTTCTGATAGTAAACTGTCGTGGAAAGCCCATGTTAAGGATCTTGTTGAAAGACTTCATACTGTCATTCTTACTATTCGAATGGTACCTGAAGTGACAGATCGTTCGACGCGAAAACCAGTCCACTTATTTTCATTCGCTTATGTCGTATGGTATTATACTTTTGGGGTAACTCTTCCTATTCTGAAACTATTTTTGGCTCATAAGTGTAGTAAGTCGTGTAAGTTCACCTACCTCTTGTCGACCGCTGTTCACAAGTCTGGGTATTTTGACATTGGCCTCTCAACATACATATTCCTTACTGTCATTTCTTGTCAACATTATTAGCTTATTCCCAAGAATAAGCAGCTTTCACTCAGTTAATACTCTGCAGAAATCAAACCTGCATTTGGATCGGACTTCCTTAACTCTTGTGCAAAAAGGTGTGCAGTAGACTGCTGCATCGATTTCCAATAAGCTACCACTCGACTTCAAAAGTCTTAGCAGTAATCCACGCGCTTTCAAATCTAAACTGTTCTGTCAAAGAGTTCCTTGAAAAATTAAGCTGATTCTTGTATTGTTGATTGCGTTTACTTAAACTTATGGACTGACTTTTTCGGGTTCATGAACATTTTATTTTTATCTGTTATTACTTTCATGATGTAATTTCATGTACTGACACGTTCCATGACCTAGCAGATTTGCTCCTCAATTTGGTCCTACGGAACTCGATGTGTAAATAAAAATAACGTGGAGAAGGCCTGGAGACAAGGATTGGTTTCGGACAGATTACAAAATGTTAAGACATACTTCGAAATTATATTTTGAACCAGGGGTTTTTGAGACTTTCAGAGAGCATTAGATTTGACTGAAATATAGGGGAAAGGAATACAACAGATGACAAGTATGTAGCTTTTAAAGATGAAACAGTGAAGGCAGCATAGGATCACTCAGGTATGAAGACAAGCTGCGTGTTGGCTTTGTCTCTGGTTCTTCGGCCGACCTTTGATTTTTCTGAAGTTTCGCCAGCACGAGTAGCTAGCATTGTTAAAGCTTCACCCTTCATTGCTGGTGGACCCCAGTCCAGCTCGCGGCCGCAGATTACATGTACCTGGCGCGCCAACGTCCAAGGGCTTTTTCGTGGCCCACAGGGGAAACTACCACGGAAAAGCCCTTGTATGCTGGCTCGCCACGTACATGTAATCTGCGGCCCCGAGCTCGACATCAGCCCACCGCCAGCAATTGAGGGTGAAGCTTCGACAATGCCAGCCACTCGTGCTGGCGAAACGTCAGAAAAATCATTAGACGTCGGCCGAAGAACCCGAGACTGAAGTCAACTGGCAGTGTGTCAACAAGTGGCCACGACGGCCTTAATTTTGTAAGACAATATTCAAGCCATATCTCAAGAATCGTGATCTAAATTGTAACAGATGCACACCGTCTGGATCAGTTTTTAATTAACGACTATCGGTCATTCTTACCACTGGACGAACTGTACCTTGCAGCACCAGATCTGAAGATTTAGCTACAGTGCAGTTGGAAACTGGTAATCGTTACTAAAAGAAATTGGGATTCAGACGGTTTTTCTCCATTTATTACAAAATGGGGAGCCCTAGAAGAAATCCTTGGATAGCACCGCAGATTGAATGTAACTGACATAAGAGGAAGATACAACAAGTCAGAAAACCTATCAGGTGAAATGCAATACAGAGGTCTAAAAATTAATCCAAGAAAATGCAAAATGGACGGCAGGAATTGCTAGAGAACCAATGCAAAGCTCTAGAAGCATGTATGACAAGGGGTAAAGTAGATAAAGCCTATAGCACATCTGAAGAGATATTTGAGGAAAGGGAAACAGCTATTCGAAAATCAAGAGCTCAAATGGTAAGCCACGTACTAAGCGAAGAGGAAAGCAAAAAATGGGAAGGAATGTGTGGAGGATCTGTATAAGGGAAACAAACTGACAGTATTACAGGAATAGGGTGTAGGTGAAGATGAGGTGGCAGATACGACAATGTGAGAAGGTTTTGACGTGGTACTGAACGAGCTAAGTCGAAACAAGGCCCCTGGGGTAGACGGCATTAGCACAATTATTGAGACCCTTGGGCGAGCCAGCCGTGACGGAACTCTTCCACCTGGTGTGCAAGATATGAGATGGGAGGAAAAACCCCGTAGCTTAAGAATTAGGAGAAACAGGTGGCTTAGCTATGGGGACCCCTCTCAGCCCGCTTTTGGCAGTAGTGTTCATGGACAATTCTGAGCAACGTTTCTTGAATGTACAACCTTTTGAGTGCAAATATTAAATGCTGATTTAAATCTGGTCGATGATATAGTGTGCATGTCGACAGGCACTACAAGACAGATAAATTTTTCCGTAAGAGTCAACATGAACACGTTCACTTTATCATTGACGTGGAAAACAAACTTACTTGATGTAGCCACTAACGTGAGTAGGAAAGCCTAATAATGCCTTCGTGTTCGTAGCACACAGTAACACTCAAACCTACACTGTCCACTCAATGGTGCACAAACTTATCTGTTCCCAGTTCCAAATATAAATTCAAAGCGGAGTTAGATACAATAAAATGTATTGCCTCATCCGATTGCTATAACCTTCTCTTGATTGACCGTATCTTGCAACCCATGTCCATCTGCTGTGCCAATGTTTACAAGAAGTGGTGTGTATAGTTCCATACGTAGAACAAGTATCCGAGTGAAGCCAAAACAATGAAATTCTGAAACTACAGGATTTCCTACTACATGCGTAACAGTGTTTTTCACCAGTGAAGTACGACCCAATTATTTGTCAACAGTAGGGTATACAATGTTACTTGTCCTTATTGTAAGTTTTATATAGGTCTATCAGAGACATAGCAGCTAGGCTGTCTGAACTGAACGTGGCTGGAGGTTGCAGAATTATGATTTCACGCTCACTGAGGGCACTCACATTCCCGTGACCACTTTGCAAACGAAGACGGAAGCCCTGGGAACCAACACACACCTGGCCCATAGTCCTTATACATATTAAATGAACAATAACAGCTCAGTACTTTTCTCTTTTGAACTTAATTGTGTTTTGCCATCTTCCCGCATTGTGTTCCGTTCGGTTCCTATTGTTTTCCTGCATTTATTCATTTTCTTGTCATTATTTATCTACCCCAAAAATTCTATTTTAATGATTGTCAAATATCTTTTACTGTTTCTGTATCTCCTTCCGTATGCAATACATCTTCAAGCTATTCTTCAATATTCTCACGTACTAAATTTATTTTATTGGCCTTGTTAAATTGTTATTTAGGCATTTTCTTTTCGTGTTCAGTGATAGTAGGTTTCTGGTATGCTTTTACTTGCTCTTTAATACTTTTAATGACACTACTGTACTGTCTGATGACATTCTGTGTTCATACAACTTTCTGTGTACTTCATTGCGTGTAACGTTTTTCAAAGTTGTCCACGAACACTTTTCCTTCTTTCATGACGATAGTCGGACTCATTATGGCCTTGTAAGCCAAAAACCTCTTATTAAAATCAATATTGTACACCACACACAATATTTAAGAGTGTTCGCAGTTGCGAATATGAACAACCATCACCTGTATAATGGAATGACAATGAAAATTTGTCCCCGACTGGGACTCGAACCCAGATTTCTCGATTATCGCGAGCGGTCTCCTTACCATTAGGCTATCCGAGCACGAGTCACGCCATACCCAAACTTCCCTATATCCCCCACCACATGCCTATAACTTCTACTCTTACATTCATTATGTATATCCCTGTGCAGAAGACTTTTTATTGAAACCCGCCTGCCCCGTGTCGGCGCATAAATACGATACTTCAGTGCCTGTGTTGTTCAGAACTACTATGCAATGTTCCAATATCTTATTTGCCCGCCAACACCGGGCAAACGACTTTCAATTAAAATGTCTCCCTATCCGGGAACACACAAAATGAACATACGACTTCAGGTTGCAGACACACGGTTGACGACAAATTGAAGCTTGGATCTGGTAGTGAGCAGTGCGCTAACAGTCTAATAAAAAAGCGACCGCTCGCGATAAGCGAGAAATCCGGATTAGATTCCCAGTCCGGCACAAATTTTCACTGTCGTCATTCCATCATACAGCAGATGGGTGCCCATATTCGCAACTGCGAAAACTTCATGTAATTAGTGAAGGCTGTAGTCGCCGCAGTGCCTGTTCCTTCTGCGTCAGAGGGACCATTGCATGTCACTTCTGAACAACACAGGCACACCAATATCTTACACAGAATATTGAGCTTTTCATTTATGAGAATGTAAAAATTTCACTTCCACAGAATGCAGGTGCTGACAGGCGTGTGTACCATCGAATCATCAGTTTCAGTAAGTCATGGTTGCGGAATATTCTTTACACCGTCTGTAAAAACCAACTTCGGGGGAACATCAATTCTCGTTCCCGAGAGGTAATACTGGCCCTACGATTTTTTTTAGACGACAGGTTGAAGCAAGGAAAACTTGAATTTATAGCATTTGTAAATTTACCCATTTATAACTTTCAGAAACCAAACTGCAGTTATACGAGTGAAAACACATGAAAGGGAAGCTAACGGAGAAGGGAGTGAGACAGGAATGCACCCTATTCCCAGTGGTATTCAATCTGCAGACTGGCAAGGCAGTACAAGGGAAAACGAAGAAGTAATTTTGAGGTTTGCCGACGAAATTGTCATTATCAGAGACGGCGAAAGATTTGGAAGAGCATTAGTAATGGATAGTGTCCTGAAGAGAGATAAGATGAATATCAACAAAAGTAAAACAAGGGTAATGGAACGAAGTCACATTAAATCAAGTGACGCCGAGGGAATTGTATTAGGAAATGAAGCACTAACATTAGATTAGTTTTGGTATTCGGGCAGTAAAAGAACAGATGATGGCTGAAGTGGAGAGGATACAAAATTTAAAATTAAGTGGAAAAGGAAAGTGTTTCTGAAGAAGAATTTTATTAAAATCAAATGAAAATTTAAATGTTAAGGCGGCTCTTCTGAAGGCGTTTGTCTGACGCGAACGGAAGCGAAACGTTGCAAGCAGTTCAGCGGAGGTTAAATACGTAAATTGAATAACCGACGAGTAGGTAATATATCGGACTGGGAAACTTTTATGGTACAACTTGACTAAAAGAATGGATTGATACATCGTGAAGCACCAAAAAAGTCATTTTTTATCAATCGTACGTCTCTGTACATATCACAGCGTAGGAGCAGCGGAAATCTGATGTTTCAAAGAGCTTTGAATGCCACTATATTCAAATTACAGCGGGAGACAAACAAATCTAACTTATGCAAACTGTCTGGCTTCGACGGTGATCTCTCTCTATTATACCTTTCATGCTAAGCACTGGAGTGCAGCGAGGGTATTACAAAAACCGCAGCGTCATTGAGTGTACTAGATTTCAGATTTTTCCACGAACCTATAGGACGCTGTGTTTTTCCCTGAAATATATCAACGGTTTGCAAGGCATTGGCTGGTAACCAGATGGTAAGTGGCGGAGATTGTACCCACTGAAACTATCTCTGCGCCGAAACGACTATTAGGCAACCAGAATCAATGCAGGCAGTGACCTTCCTTTCGGCGACTAGCAGCCACAACGCAGTCATTGCCCCCTCTCACATACGTCACTACGGTCATCAGTTTTCAGCTTTCCCAAGTACAACAGATAATTCGCTGACGCTGAGGTAGCGGGAACAATGCTGCTTCAGCACTTGCGCAGCAGGTCGGAAATGAGTGGGCACACAGTCAATGAAGCAAATCGCTGCAAGACATGCATCTTTACTAACGCTGCGTCACAGTTCACCTGTCGCTCGACTCATATGTTACTTACATCCAGGAGGTCCAGCAGTAAAGCTACTACTCCGCGGTGGCTGCATCGAAGCCCTATTTCCCTAACAAGCAAGTAAGGCAGGAAAAAATTAACAGTTTCAGGGTCGAAGCTGCAAATTGAGACATTTCATTGCGGGTGTATACTGCTGAAATTACTAATACAAAAACTAATTCAGGCCGGAAGCCTCACGGTAAACATAATTCTATGAAAGGAAACGAAACTTTAAAGTGATAATCCGCCGACATCAACAATAAGGGGAGGAGCATTTTCTTTATTGCTGCCGGAAAACCGTTGTGAATTAAGACTCCACATCATTCGCCATTAATGGTTTGCACTCATTGATAGTAGGTTGGTGATTTGGAAACCGGTTGTAATGGAATGGCAACACAGTATCTTAACCACTACATTATCCTCGCTCCCTGATCCGTGACGTAATCGCATATTAAGGGTTCAATAGTTTGAAACCAAGGCAGCTAACGACATGAGATCTTTGTCTCTGAGAAATCTAGGCAGTTACGCAACGACGTGATGCAAATATTGCACAGACGACGACGACGACCACCCACCACCACCACCACCACCACCACCACCACCACCACCACCACAGTAAATACCACAATCAGCGACCCAAGTTGAATACGTGTAACTCCTAGTTTAAACTGCAGCACGGAATACGAGGATACATAGATAAAATTAATGGCACAGCTATGGGAAGAATTTATTAGTTTTGTTCTACTTCCCTGTGTATCAGACGAATATTTGCCAGTCGACAAGTTGACACACTGTCCAACGACCGTTACGAACAGCAGTTTTGGTTCGCCTTGGGCTTCGCAAAACATCAGATACAGGCGAAGCAGACGTATCAAGTGTCAACCTCTAACACACGCAATACGGAAACGGATAACAACAACAAACTTTCTCTTGACAGACTAGCTTCGGCAAAGTAACACCAGGAATTATACACCACATTAGTTCCACGGGCTGCACTAAACTTATGAGAAGAACATACGTCGATACAGAAGTTGGGCACAGGAAAAGCCGCTTCGAAACTAGTAAGTTTCGCTCGCCGGAATACCATACTGTCATAAAACAAATTTTCCCAGACAAGTGGTTAGTTTAAGAAACGTTTTAATTTTATGTTTGACGAAGATCCAGTAGAATAAAGGCAGCTAAAAATAGTATTAGATCGATTTAACGCTATGTTTAATGTAAGGTTACAATAAAATCCTGGTAATCAATATCTGAAATTGGTTTATGCTCACTTCTACACGTAATGAATTAAAGATATATCCGAATGATCGGGCTGTCGGATTATGCCTAGTCCTTACGCGAAGTTGGCTTCCTAGTTGGTTTCCAGAAATTAAGAAGAACAGATCGTGAGCTTAGGGAAAGTACATCATCCCCAGATACTACTCAAGCCACTGCATGTCGGACAGCATTCTGTACCACCGCTAGTCATTCCGTTTCGTGCATCACTTCCAAATGGAGCGACGGAAAAATGATTGCACTAGCTGAAGACGACAATTAAGCTCTAAAATATCGTAACGAGGATGAGAAAGTAGGAGACTGAGTCATAAGGTAATGTCTTCCTTTATACGTTACCTATTCTGACGATTAATTAGTTGACTTAAGGCGGGGGAGTACGGCTTAGCGTCGAAGTCTACTGAAGTTATAAGCCCTTGACGGTGGAACGTTAACTTGCAATGCATTCTGAAACTTCTGATGGTCTATTTAAACTATCGCGGCCACGTGAACGTTTCAAAAACTACAGACGAAAGCCAAAATATTTATTACAGAAGCAGGATGAAAAATAAGATCACTTGGTATTGCTACATTTGTTGTATATTTTAATGTGAAAATAGCCACAACTAAGATATATGTGCTCACTTTCAGTGCAAAATGTATTCCGCATTTTGTTCTCAAAGTAAAATCAACTTGACTGCGCAGACGTTAAACACACACCACTAGCTGATGTGGAGGAGGGATATTTCTGTCACGAAGAAGCAATCTTAGAATTGCCCGAGGTGAAGCTGCTTCGTTTGCGTCACCTAACAGCATTTGCGCAGACAACAGCCGTAAACAATGGAAATGAAGTCCTTGCGGATCTTGCTGCCTACTCTTATATGACAAGGAACCTAAGATTAGAACGATGTAGTGACTGCAACTAGTATCTGTGGTTATACTAAAAACCATTTAAAAATTAGAAAATATTTTAGCTCTATTTTATTCGCTTCTAATACCACGATGGTCATCGTACGTGTACTTCGCTGAAGTTTATAAATCTGTCGTCTCGCACTTCTATTGTTTATTGACCTGTAAATACCAATAAAACTGATGAAGTATATGAAACACGATAATCACGTCTAAGTAAATTAAAAAGTCAATAAATATTGAACAATGATTTTTCGTCTACATAGAAGAAAAGATTATGAGCAGAAGTGATCATCCAGAAACAGCCTTATCTCTAACGGAATTATCGAATGCGATGTAGGTTGAGTCATAAAAATTACAATGCCTCAGAGGAGAACAGGACATAAAATTCACAGTCCGCCTGACGGTCACGCGATGTGACCTCGGAAGTGCCGCTTCCATACTCATCTCGTGTGCAACCTGAAGCTCAGAGAAAGGTAACTCATTTTGTACATGCTATAAATTATTTTTTCCTGTTGCTTATCATTTATGTGACCTCAGAAATAATATCAGTGGTGCTTTAACTATGGAAAAGTTTTTGTTAGATACGAAACTTTCGTGGAGAAGATGAGACCAAGTGCTGAAAATGAACTGTATCAGGAGATGCTGGTTATTCTATATTGATTATACTACACTAAATGCAGAAGAAAGCTGCTGCCCTTTCACGATTCAGCACAACGAATTTACGTTTTAGACAATCCTGTGTTATTCGTGTTCGAAACAAAAGGTTAAATCACATATTTGCATAAACAAATTTCCAAATTAGGAATTCTATGAGTTTGCCGGGAGATTGTACGTATCAAGACACGCTTATTGCAAACTTACTATTCGAATTTTTCGTAAGTCATAAAAAATACCGCCATTAATTTTTCACAGGAACTAAATTTCTTACGTTGTTAAATTTCTAGCCGAGATCATCTGTACAAATCTGATAACGAGCATTAGACTAGTGCATCCTCACTTCTGTGACTGCACAATGTCATTAGGAGCCTTTTGTAGCGAAAGGCCTGCCAGACTGGCACACAAACCACGACACTACGCGTTGCCAAACCTCACTTCTTTCCTAAAGGACAGTAAGTTAATAATATTGCACCAGACATAATTAGATTACATCTTTGTCTACTTCCAAATATAAGATACAAATACATCCTGTTTCTGAATGAAGGAAATACTTGAACATAGTGAAGCCACAATTTTACCTTAATATTTGCTAAATAAAAACCATTGCATTGGACGTACTGTATGTATAACTAAGTATCTGCTTATATACAGATGTCTCAATAACAAGCTTCTGTCACCAAATCTATAGATAACTCCGTTTCTCCGGGAAGCTATCATGAGAAAACTAAATACCTAGGAAAACCCATGGAACATCAGTACCTTGGGCTGACCCTATCGAACTTCTCTCAACGCATAACGCACTGTGCTCAAGTAGACGTGTCGATTAGATGTAATCATTGAAATCGACAATCATTTATCGGCAGCTTTAGTGATTTGCAGCTGGTGAGGCAGATGAAAGTGGGGTGGAAGGGGGCGAAGCAACGTGGGAGATGGCTAATAGTTTTTATTGCAATAACATACGATTACTAAGGAAATTGGCCAACGTGCGAATAAAGAAAGCGCGTTGCGAGACGTTTCTCGTCTTTATTACATTGGTAACTCAGAAAATCAGTGTCTACGGAGATTAATAAATTACAAGTAACTTATACGGTCCGCAACAGACGGGTTTATTCTGCTCGAGATTGTCACACAGGAGAAGGGCTTATATAAGCGTAAATGCATCAAGTTTTAACTTTAAACTTAATTTACATTAGGATACGTTGCATGCCACAATGTTTCCTTGCTTTTTTTACGCAATTCATCAATCATTCTGACTATTGAGGTCCCGAACGCAAAACCATGGACGTAATGGGGAAATTTAGGCTCAGTTCTGGGTACTGATGTTCCATGGGCTTTCCTAGGTATTTAGTATGATAAAGCGTATATGCTAGTATGTCCCTCCACGTGTTTGTCTCTTCGAAGAACAGCAAAAACAAGGTATGTGAAACCAGAATTTAGAACTTCGAGAAAACAAATCTCAGTTTGTCTCCAACAGCTTTCAATCGTACATTAGAATGTCTATGGTTAACAATGACAGCAACACACGCTAACGTAGAGGTTGTTTAACAACTGTAACAGTTTTTATACCAGTTTTAATACGTCGGAAATAGGAATTTTCAGGGTCATATCGTTCGATGCAAGACCATCGAGACGTACACTACTGGCCATTAAATTGCTACACCAAGAAGAAATGCAGATGATACACGGGTATTCATTGGACAAATATATTCTACTAGAAGTGACATGTGATTACATTTTCACGCAGTTTGGGTGAATAGATCCTGAGAAATCAGTACCCAGAACAACCAACTCTGGCCGTATTAACGGCCTTCATACGCCTGGGCAATGATTCAAACAGAGCTTGGATGGCGTGTACAGGTACAGCTGCCCATGAAGCTTCAACACGATACCACAGTTCATCAACAGTAGTGACTGGCGTACTGTGACCAGCCAGTTGCTCGGCCACCATTGACCAGACGTTTTCAATTGGTGAGAGATCTGGAGCATGTGCTGGCCAGGGCAGCAGTCGAACATTTTCTGTATCCAGAAAGGCCCGCACAGGATCTCCAACATCCGGTCGTGCATTATCCTGCTGAAATGTAGGGTTTCGCAGGGATCGAATGAAGGGTAGAGCCACGGGTCGTAACACATCTGAACTGTAACGTCCACTGTTCAAACTGCCGTCAATGCGAACAAGAGGTGACCGAGACGTATAACGAATGGCACCCCATCCCATCACGCCGGGTGATACGCCAGTATGGCGATGACGAATACACGCTTCCAATGTGCGTTCACCGCCATGTCGCCAAACACGGACGCGACCATCATGATGCTGTAAACAGAACCTGGATTCATCCGAAAAAGTGACGTTTTGCCATTCGTGCACCCAGGTTCGTCGTTGAGTACACCATCGCAGGTGCTCCTGTCTGATTCACCGTCAAGGGTAACCGCAGCCATGGTCTCCGAGCCGATAGTCCATGCTGCTGCAAACGTCGAACTGTTCGTGCAGATGGTTGTCATCTTGCAAACGCCCCCATCTATTGACTCAGGGATCGAGACGTGGCTGCACGATCCGTTACAGCCATGCGGATAAGATGCCTGTCATCTCGACTGCTAGTCATACGAGGCCGTTGTGATCCAGCATGGCGTTCCGTATTACCGTCCGGAACCCGCCGATTCCATATTCTGCTAACAGTCATTGGATCTCGACCAACGCGAGCAGCAATGTCGCGATACAATAAACTGGAATCGCGATAGGCTTCAATCCGACCTCTATTAAAGTAGCAAACCTGATGGTACGCATTTCTCCTCTTTACACGGAGGCATCACAACAACTTTTCACCAGGCAACGCCGGTCAACTGCTGTTTGTGCATGAGAAATCGGTTGGAAACTTTCCTCATGTGAGCACGTTGTCACAACTGGCGCCCACCTTGTGTGAATGCTCTGAAAAGCTAATCAGTTTCATATCACAGCATCTTCTTCCTGTCTGTTAAATTTCGCGTCTGTAGCACGTCAACTTCGTGGTGTAGCAATTTTAATGGCCAGTAGTGTATGTTGCTGCTGCATCACACTTTTAGAAGACTGTTCTCCCTGCTGCCCTTGAGTGGCGCTACAAATGAAACAGTCTTAGATATTTGAAGATGGTATCAAGATACGTCAAAGGCCATAAATACTCTAGCTCCCGCATCAACGTACATGATAGCTACAGCTAAGTATGGCATAATTGGGAGACTCCGAGGCGTCACGTCAGTCGTCTTGTCGGAGACCGTTTCTGCATTCGAGTTTAAATTTTCTTCTTGAAATGTGTTGCGCCATAACGATGTACAGCACAAACGAGTGCGCCCTGAGCAGCTTCGAGTTTATGAGAATGCAGGTAAGACGACATCTAAACCATAGTTCTCTAATGACCCGCAACGGGTCGCCGAGTTGAACACTCCCATCCTACGGACAGACCACCACCCAAAGTGTCCCGTTCTCACATGGGAGTACATCATCAATGTAAACCTGCCGCACTACCTAGGATTAACGACCTCAGGTACGGACTTAACGTTTCCTGTATAAGCTGTCTGTATATGAACGAAGTGATACTGAAATACGTAACACGCAGTTTCGACCCGTCTATTCTATACCAAAGAATCAATGATTAATCGTTTGCGTTTGCATCTCAACCAGCAGTTTCACAATCGCTGCCAGTTGCGCTGCGACTGCTTTACGTACTACAGTAGAAAATTGCCGACTAATCTGATTGCGTTTCCTGGCAGACTAATTTACGTATTTCACGGATTCCTCATCGTAAATAACATTATTCGTTACTTCAGCGTGGCTCCGACTGTATCACAGGTGAATTGGTATCAATTCAGGCTTCCGGATTCATATAGTACGACGCACATACCGACAGCAGGGACGGCATCTAAACGCGCAACTGGCGGGGCTGTCGCAATCTGAGAAGGAAATCCGTTTTAATTGGGTCACTGCAGTTCGCGCTGACGTCAAGCTGCTACACTACTGATGAACTGAAACAATGCGTCTAGTCAGCTTAGCTGAGTACTACACTAGGGGGCCTTAGTTTCTAAAATGGGCGGAGAAGTGAACGTTTGCGAAGGGTCGATGATCCAGCTGATACCGGTTGCAAATTTCACTACTGAATGAGGAAAGTAAGCGCACCAAGTATTATCCCCATTCTAAAAAACAAGCTTCACGTTAACATCTAAATCTGTTCTGCATTCAAGAATAAATGTTCACCTTATAGTGCAAAATAACATTTATATTCGTAGCCATTCCTGAACTTCTAGTTCAGTTATGTTAATCTTTTAAATAATTATTGCTAGTCTTCTGGAACTCAAAATTCAGCTGCAAAAGACGGGTAGTCGTTTCTTATATACAAAAACAGCAACTGCGGAAGCCTTAAGACGTGGACTACGTAAATATGCATTAATCTGTTACTGACTCAAATTTGAAATTTTATATCATATGGATTTCGATCAGAAAAGCTAGCAATGTCTTATCCAAGTGTGATAGGCATTCAATGAGGTCCTGTTGAAAAAATTCTTATACTATTACTCTCCTATTTAGAGAAATTCTTAGGACGTGATTATAGTGGTGATCAGTACGGGAAGTTCTACTTTACTAACGGGAAAAGAATACAATATTTTTTAACGTGTACTGGCACTACACATCAGTAACCGAAATTGCGAACTGATGCACGGAAGACATTTCAGTTTATAGGATATTATCCAGACGCGAGAACGTGCTTCGGGGTAATGAGTCTGATGGCCAGCCTTTTAATACTTCTGCAACGGACAGCTAAAACTAATATATTTCATACGGTGTAGAAATTCTAGTCTTAATTTTTGGCATTTTGATGCGTTTCACTTCGGCACACCCAGAAAATCTGTAAAATCAGCAGGGCAGTTCGATTTTATCTACTTGCACCACATACTGTCTTCCAATATCTTGGACAAAATTATGGGACAGTAAAAAACAACACATTGCCATGCCTAATACGGTGTGGCAAACCCGTTGGCATTGAAAACAGCTTTCGGTTGTCTCGGAATGGATAAAAAGAGGTGCTGTATGGTTAAGGGAATCTTCTACCATTCTTCCTGCAAAAGACTGTCAGTTTCGGATAATGATGGTCGACGTCGATAGCGATCACGTACACTTCTCTCTAACGCGTACCAGAAACGCTCAACAACGTTGAGATTTAGTGACTGCTGGCCAGGACAGATGCGACAATTCATCCTCGTGCTCACGAAACCAGTCATGGACGATGAGAGCTGTTCGAACATTTACCATGGGATGGATCTGGTTAGCCAAAAGGGTCACAGCTCTTGACAATAATGCAACCCCGCAGAGTAACGATGGTGCCGTGAAATACCGGCATATGGCTGCCCAAATCGTCACCTAACCCCGGCCGCCTTTCACTATTGGGACGTAAAAGTTGGCCAGTAGTTGGAAACTGTGAGAAACAAGACCTATCACACCAAATTACTCCGTAGGCCGGGGTTTATGACGTCGGCGCCACACTTTCCTGTTGTGGGCACTGCATTACTGGAATTCCACCTCGCCCTGCAGTTCCCTGCGTATGGATCTCCGTTCGCGCTGTTTTGATGGTGACAGTGTTCACCAGCACGACATTCAGTTCTCCAGAGACTTTTGCAGCTGTCGTCCGTTACTGACGTCTTCTTGAATGACTGTCACTACGACATAGCGGATGTGTTTTCGCCCTTTCCCTGTACGCGGTTTATCTTCGATACTGTGCCTCCTAGAATCCGAACACTTCGACTACCTCTGTTACCGAAGTATCTACCATACGAGCACCAACAATATGCCCGTAATCTGATGCACTGAGCACTGATGAAATTCACGACGACACAGAACATTGTTCTGACTACGACTAACAGTTGTAATGTTTTGAGGACGCTGCACAGGCGACGTTCGTCGACGCGTACTCTTTACAACAGCGCAAACTGTAGGCTTCGCCAGTACTTCATTGATGTTCAAGCGTGCATTTCTCGCTTGTGTTTCCGTATTTTGTCCAGTCCCTGTATATTTAAAGTAAGTACAGGAGCTTACAATTTTCGGGACACTGACGTTCGCCTTGCTATGCGAATTGAAGTCCGTCAAACGTGAACAAGCAAGCAGTGTTTCGACAAATCAAGTGGTAGCAGTTTATGGATGGATGGCAATTCAGTAGTCTTACATGACTGCGAAAGCAGTGTTTATTCCTATAATCCACAAACCTCAACTGCGGTCTTTCGCTATGATGTGGAACACGTCAGTTGTTTTGCAACCAACACTATCTTTGACATGGTGCCATTTCCACAGCTAGCTTTTACATTGGCCTTAATTTCATTACATTAAACCTAACGCACGCAGGTGTTATTGATGTTACTTCTTCCAAACTGATTTATTGTTAGCAGCGAACATTACAAGAGAGGAAATTTAGTGTGAGGCTGATAGCATGTCCACCTATGAACAGTTTCTTACAACACGCTCGAGAGTGACCATCTGCACAACGAATACTTTCTTCGTCTGTTAAGAGTTGGTCCCCGCTGTGATCCTTAAGAGTGTCAAAATACGCAATTTTTGTTTTGATCTCCAGCCATACAAAAGAATTTAGAAGTTTAAGATAATATCCAACCAGTGACTTGTGCTTTACGTTTTTATTAACATGAACAATTAAGAATTAGAAAACACTTTAATATATTAATTTTCAGTGGGGTTTTCTGATCCTGTGCAGTACAGAGTAGCTGGTACCGTGTTTTATCAGTCTAGTAACATTTTGCTGAAAATAAAAATGTAATACTTTAGCTTCCTGGATATACGGAAGTCTAACATTCATACGCAACAAGATGGGACACACTGTCAGTCCCAGCAAATATTAAATCCGTCCTCTGAAGAAGCTGGTTCATGACATGCACTGTCGAACGTTCATATGGCGCACAAGATTCTTCAGCAATATCATCTTTAACGTCGTGAGTTTAAGAGAATACTGTAGGAATCAAAATTAAACGGTCCCAAGAAGTCAAAAACTGCAGTTTCTTTCACTTAAGGTTAGTAACGTATGATTCACTACGTAAAAAATGGCATTTTCCGCGCAGAGCTCCTTTGTAAATCGAATCTGAGAATTAACTCCTTTCGTAACAGCCATGTTATCGTTCTGGAATTCATAGCATTTTCAAGTAAGTATGAGAACGAAAAAAGCAGTGAAACTGGTCGGTAATTATTAATGTAATTTTATCCATTTCTGTCGATGTTTCTTTCGTGATTGTATCATCCCGTAATATGAAGACATCGCCTTCAGTCACAATAATGGTATTATTTGAATACACGATCCAGATGCTTTGACAGCCTACATAGATTATTTTTCCAAATTTAGTTTAATTCTGGTCCTGGTAAGGTTACAATGGAACATTACAAAACGGGCACATAGTGAATGTAAGTTTACGAAACTAATACAAATCGAAAAATAACTTACTGTTTCCAGTGGTGGATACATGATCTTTGAAGCACAGTGTGAGCCACCATGTTTATGTACATACACCTTTTGTTCTACAGCACATTTTGTAAACAAGTCAAAGTATTTCAGATTTAAAGATGCTGCATTTCTACCAATACAGAGGTTTCTTGTATATGCGCTCTGATAATGAACTGAAGCGATACTGGGAATATTCCGTGTAGTCAGTCATATGGGAAACATCACATACAGTGTACTTTACTAAGATTTTAGAAACACACTTGAAATGTTAACTGCGTAGGAGTGTGTATTAACTTCCATCCTTAATTTGACAAAGCACAGAGTAACTGCCATCTGGCTGCATGTGGCACTGCTACTTTTACATTTCATTGGTTCATCGCGTGACCTGAATAGAGAAAACCTAAATCAAGATGTAGTGAATAACTCTGCGGTGAAAATCAATCGACGTGAAAGCAAAAGCCCGTAAGGCCTGGCCATGTTTTACTGCCCTTATCGCAAGAACTGCGGGGTGCGCTTATCGATCCGTTCGATCTCTGTAGCAAACTCAAACCGCCTGGAAAAGAGCGTGTCATACAGACTACATAGCGTGTTGAGAAAAAAATTTAGTGGTATAATGTCGGCAATACATACATTCAATTTCATGACAACATTTGCTCTGAAACAGGCATGGGCAACCTCTGGTGACCCGCGGGACTGATTCACACACATACTTGCTCGCGGGGCCGCATCCTCACGTGACGCAAAAGCGCACCAATTGTATAAAAATCATACAGCATCCGTCACGTTAATGCTTATGGGGTAATGCACCGATACGAATCGCACCACTAGCCCGACATGCCACGCAGACAAATTGTCTCTCCAGACACGCGCTTTTTATGTTCACCCGAAATATCGTCCGCGGCCCGAATTGAAACAAGTAGCGCCGGCCGCTGTGGCCGAGCGGTTCTAGGCGCTTCAGTCTGGAACCGCGCGACCGCTACGGTCGCAGGTTCGAATCCTGCCTCGTGCAGGGATGTGTGTGATGTCCTTAGGTTAGTTAGGTTTAAGTAGTTCTAAGTTCTAGGGGACTGATGACCTCAGATGTAAAGTCCCATAGTGCTCAGAGTCATTTGAACCATTTTTTTTAAACAAATCGCCGCCCGCGAGCCACCCGTTGCTGATGCTCTAAAATCTAATCGCCTGTAATCATTACTAACAAATGGAAACTGTGGTTAAATAAACTCTGAAGGGAACGATTTGATGTGCAAGTTCTACAAAGCTAATTCTCATCTCAACTGCTACCATGGGTATTTATGGAATACAGAATGGAATAATTTTAAGAACTCATTCAGTGAGTGGCAGGGTCGACTTGAGTTAAAAGGTTTACGTTCTTACCGCACCGAACCGTGTATCGCTCAACGAATACACACGGGCATCGGGGCCAGTACTTTGAAAAAACGCAATAAGTGGTGTCAATGTTATCTGGGTCTATATCCTGTTAGCATGTACGCAGCAGAATGTGTGCACTGCGGGTAATGTGACGGCTGTGATGTAAATGAATGGCATCGTGTAGACGAGTATGTGGGTATTTTGTGGTTTCCATGATGAAAGTGCCCTACTATAGAGAACTGGGCTGCTGAGTACCTGCAAGATCACGTTTCTACATTTATCAGCTCCCAGTGACCTTTTACCACGCATGGGACGCAATAGGCCGAAGCACCACTACTGACCTCAAGGCGGTGCTTTCTGAGTAATGGGAAGGCTTTGCCTCAATCCACACAGGACTGTGTATTCTGGATTACCGTGCTGGGGCATTACACTCCATACTAACATTCTGTACAACATCAGCGGAGGGACAACAAACGCTAAACATGCTTTGCATGTTTAAATGTATGTTTTGAAGTTGATTTGGGTGATACCTTAAATTTGGCATGGGTTCCTGAGAACAAAGTGCTCATGGCGAATATGAAGTCTTTTTGTAGCAGTTGCTCTATTCTGCCTTCAACTGCCATGGTGTCAGCCAAGACGGCGCGGAAGATCTGAATCAATATAGCGGCAACGAGGAGTCAGGAGCGCCGGCGTAATTCTTGCGCAGTAATTGCAGCCTCTTTCTTGCAGGCCTAATTTTCCTCTTGCCACTGCGCACGCTAATTTTCTCGCAACGTTTCCGCACAAAGGCGCGCGCACTCAGCTAGGCGTGCGGCCACGATAGCACGCGCACACGATTACGTACGCATCTTAGTACTGATGACCATGGAAAAGTGCTAGATTAAACTAACGACAAATCCATTTTCACCGATGATATCCATCCAGTTCCCTCATACGATACAGCTGTTTCATGATGACCATCGGAATGTTGAGTCATATGGAGGTCACAGCAACAATCTAGTGCCATTAAGAATGCCAGCAAAGTTTACTGTTAAGATGTAGCTTTTTTTTGGAGGAGGAATGAATTACTGATTGTGGGTCGATGGCGCAAAACGAAATTACGGAACCCCGTGAGAATATAAAGTGCACCGAAGGACAGCCTGGAAGGTGGGGGGGGGGGGGGGGGGGCGCGGAAATTTCAGCAATATACAATATATTTTTATAATGAATTCAGTCGTAACACAGCGACTTTAAGCTATATACCAGCAGTATTTTCTTAAGGAAAAAATTATGGTCTAACATACATACGACGAGGTCATTACAAACGGAGAAAATCTCGGGGAAAGTGTGGATGGAAACCGGCCATGACCTTTTCTACGGAATCATACCAGCTTTTGCCTCACGTGATTTACGGAACCACGGAAAATCTGTATCTGGATGGCCGGACGGGGATTTGAACCGGCGTCCTGCCGAATCCGAATACAGTGTCTTACAATGCGCCACCTTCCTAGGTAGTATTTTGTAGACCGCTTGAGCAGTAGATTGCGAAGTACAGGAAAGATGAAAACGTGTGAATGTTGGCTGGAAGGAAAGAAGCTTTTGCTTTATGATGCTAAACTCGGGGTAGCCACTCTTTGAACACACTAAGCTGACAGGGTAAATATTTAAGGACAGTGTGAACAGGGCCACTTGAGTTACGTCAAATAATGACGTCATATACTCTTAGGATTACGTTAAGACGAATGTGCGTAAATAAAATAGCGTATCTTACTGCTGAAGTGCCTCTTGCATTTTAAGCTAACAAATTACTACTAACGACATATGAACATTTGTATTGTAGCTGCAGAAGGAAGTATCTCACAGCGTCTTTAATACATGTTGCATGGTAGATGAAGTTTGCAAAAGTAGTTTTATCAACTTTTGGGGCTCATTACACAGTGTGTACAGCTTCTGTGTTGTTACCTTCAAGGTTAAGTCAGCCAAGGGAGCTTGCTTTTCAAGCCACAATAATTTAACACATCGTCCAATAGGAGATTGTACTAACATACCATCTTACTGTTAAATAACCCATCCTATTACCATAAGGAATCTAGATATTCAACATGGATTGTAACCACAGTGCAACTTCGTCTTTAATACTGAAATGACTACCAGTTATTGAAGTCTACAAGTGCATATGTTCAAGCTGTAACACTGTATCTGTATGGGGATCAGAAGTGACTGTGCACGCATATAAGAAGTGGCTAAGCGAACAATTTTAGATAATGCTGAAAATAATTCATAAGGGGATGTAAAGATTCTGACCGCGGTAAAATGTTTTCAACGAAGCTGAAACGAACTGAAAGTGCATATTCTTACATTTGAAGAGATTGTGATCGGTTTATGCGTGTCTGAAGTATAAAAACTTGCTTCCGACCATGCAGAACGAAACGGATTGCCCCACGATTTCCGTACCGATCAATTCATGCCAAGCAAGAAGAGAGCTGAATGCGTCCACCCAGCAATTATCACCGAATTCGAGGCATATGGTGAGAGCTCCAAGCAAAACCTAAAGCCTCTGAACTGAGAAGTACCCTATGAAAAAAAATCGATCCTTGAAAAAGGTAACACGTCAAATTACACCTTCCCTTGTAAAAGGTAAGTGTTTTGCGGTCAGGGGGAAGCGGGAGTATTGCGAGTTGTGTGACGAAGAAAGAATACATAAATTGGTCACATGTGCGAAATACAAATGTAGATTCACCAGACGTGTACAGGAATGAGGAAAGAAGTGAAAATTTTATGTTGTAATGTCTGCAAATAGTTATGTAAGAACTAAAATATGGAGCACTTCACTTCATTAGACTAGTACGTATCTTCAAGCTCATGGACATGGTTCAGAAGGGTGGTACAAATTAGGAAACCGAATTCCTAATTTGCGCCACATGACGATGTTTAGAAAGTTTTAGTGTTGTTTTTCTCCAAAGTTCCATTATTTACATCAGATACCAAGATCATCCTGAAGTTTAAGTATTTTTGTAACTTCCTGTTTAGGCTACAAATATATAAAATCTCAAGAGTAATACGAATCAGGAAACACTCCGCTACACTCAGTAAATGATTTGAAAGGCGGCGCCAGTATTAAGTATTAAACAGCTGGACATGATGATGGGTTGACTTGCTCTGAAGACACAGTAGGCAGAAAGCATTAATTTAAAAGCAGACTTTTTTGTAACGTGCTGAAGCGGGAAGATACTATCTGGACATGAGTTGTTTGAGTATAAGCTTTGTCACTGTGGTTTTGTTGGACATATTACGATATCTATTACAGTGATGACATTTAATTAGAAACGGTGAATAATTGTTCCAGAATAGGGACACACACACACTAGGTAAGAGGCATGCGGTTAGTAATGGGAGAGAACCCAATTTAATACTAAGTGCTCACGGCAAGTCCTGAATGAACTGAAGGTTCAATACAAACAGGTACAATTCAGCATTGCTAGTGGAAGCTGTAACTTAATCTAACCCGCTTACTACACTGCAGAGGATAAGCACAGATGTGAACCAGGGCACGTCACCGTTGCGGCGGCTACTGAAACATCCCGGCAGTGATATAACTGAAGCACAGAGATAAGTTATCACTGGTCACAGATAACGGAGATTACGTGATGAATTTACCTAGCTGCAGTACTTCCACGAGAACGCAGAGCTTAGACCTGACACTTAGGCAAGGTGCGCCAGGCAACCGAAGTAACTGCTCTTTAATTACAATCATTCATAACAATAACTACTCTTAATCACGACTGATATTTCGCTACCACCTCAGGGTTTTGAATGTATGAAGCTAGCTTGCACCACATGCGTAACTGTTCAGTGAAGTGGCACAGCAGCTTCATCCGTCTTAACAAAATTTGTTTCGAAGGGTAAACGTTTCTTCCTCGAGGACTATTATGAAACGCTTTTATTGTAACTTCGAAATGAGAGTATTTTCTCCGTATGCTTCAGTCAGCTATCTCGTTGGTATGTCACAAAATGATTTTGGTGAACTGCACAGCGAAATTTTCGTAACTGCCGTTTGAATTTGTGGCTTTGCAATTTAGTTACACTTACAAATATAAACTTTCAAATTTACAGCCTTGTTTCTTACTCTTCATACAATGAAAATTTCGGAAAATAGCTCCACATGCCTTTATAGTAACGTATTCTAGAGAACTGCATATACTACTGGCCATTAAAATTGCAACATCACGAAGATGACGTGCTACAGACGCGAAATTTAACCGACAGGAAGAAGATGCTGTGATATGCAAATGATTAGCTTTTCAGAGCATTCACACAAGGTTGGCGCCGATGGCGACACCTACAACGTGCTGACATGAGGAAAGTGTCCAACCGATTTCTCGTACACAAACAGCAGTTGCCCGGCGTTGCCTGGTGAAACATGGTTGTGATGCCTCGTGTAAGGAGGAGAAATGCGTACCATCACGTTTCCGACTTTGATAAAGGTCGGATTGTACCTTTCGCGATTGCGGTTTATCGTATCGCGACACTGCTGCTCGCGTTGGTCGAGATCCAATGACTGTTAGCAGAATATGGAATCGGTGTGTTCAGGAGGGTAATACGGAACGCCGTGCTGGATCCCAACGGCCTCGTATCACTAGCAGTCGAGATGCCAGGCATCTTATCCGCATGGCTGTTAAGGATCGTGCAGCCACGTCTAAATCCCTGAGTCAACAGATGGGGACGTTTGCAAAACAATAACCATCTGCACGAACAGTTCGATGACGTTTGCAGCAGCATGAACTATCAGCTCTGAGACCATGGCTGCGGTTACCCTTGACGCTGCATCACAGACAAGAGCGCCTACGATGGTGTACTCAACGACGAACCTGGGTGCACGAATGGCAAAACGTCAAGTCTCTGTCACCTCTTGTTCGCATTGGCGGCACTTTGAACAGTGGACGTTACTTTTCATGTGTGTTACGAACCGTGGCTCTACCCTTCATTCGATCCCTGCGAAACCCTACATTTCAACAGGATAATGCACGGCCCCATGTTGCAGGTCCTGTACGGGTCTTTCTGGATACAGAAAATGTTCGACTGCTGCCCTGGCCAGCACATTCTCCAGATCTCTCACCAACTGAAAACGTCTGGTCAATGGTGGCCGAGCAACTGGCTCGTCACAATACGCCAGTCACTACTCTTGATGAACCGTGGTATCGTGTTGAAGATGCATGGGCAGCTGTACCTGTACACGCCATCCAAGCTCTGTATGACTCAATGCCCAGGCGTATCAAGGCCGTTATTACGGCCAGAGGTGGTTGTTCTAGGTACTGATTTCTCATGATCTATGCACCCAAATTTCGTGTAATCACATATCAGTTCTAGTGTAATATATTTGTCCAATGAATACCCGTTTATCATCTGCATTTCTTCTTGGTGTAGCAATTTTAATGACCAGTATTGCATACATATATGAACAGATCTGCACCATCAGTGTGACGCAGGTCGTAATCACCACGACCAAAGCATTTACACGAAATTATCGAGAAAACATCTGATCACAAGCTATACAATGAATCTAAGCATACTCCAGCAATACAGTACGTAATATTTTACGTTTAGTTTTATTTTTTGACAGCAACACACGAAGTAAATATGCAGGGACTCCAACGGCACATGGCTATAATAATTGCAGGGGATCAACGCCAACTTATTTTCAGTTCTGCCCCTGACAAAGTCTCTTAGCTTACACGTTAACATACATGGTTGAGAAGGGTGCATGAAGTTCGTGTTTTTAGACCCAGTCCACATGCTTGTGCTTGGAAAGTAATCAATACGTCAGCAAAGGAAGACAGAATAAACTGGCCGTGGTCTTCCTTACAGCACCATTCCACTTCCACATGGAAACTACGAAAATTATAAATGAGGATGACCGAGATGGGATAAACCCTTCTACACGTAAACGCTGCTACGACCAATGCTTCAGCTAGCTCTCGATAATGCTACATTCTCTTTTCAGGCGTTTTTGCAAAACGGATAACGATTCTCGGCAGAAATGTCCACTTTCACATCTGTTTGATCAGGAAAGCTAGTGTAACAAAATTAAGCGATTTAGCATCTTTCACATCATGGAGATTCCTAATAAATTATGACTGCAGTTGACAGCTCTACACATCGGTGATACTACCACTTTACGAGGAAACGTGGAACGGTCTTTCTCGAAGTAGTAACTACAACGAAGAACAGTTCTCACTACAGTGCAGCTTCATTCCGCCCACTCGAAATAAATGTGAAAGTCTGAGGAGACTAGTGTTTCAATCCAGCGCGAAGGCCGTGACATAGAAACAACGTGGCACGGCAGGTCGTCAGCATTCGTCATTGTGCCGGCGGCTCCGTGTGGTTTCAGAAGCGCTGGCGTGTTGCGCCGAGGTGTAGCGCAGTATGCCAAGGCCGGCGGTGCAGCCGCTTTCACATCCCGCACAACAATGCTGGCAACTCACTACCACCGCCTCCCATCCTTTTTTAGCAGTCACTTCTGTCCGGCTCGTTGTCGTCAGCAACAAAATACAGTACTGGTTACGGCAACATGAACACTTATCTAATGTTATGTGCGGGCAGTTTTTAGTAGACAGTCACGGATGACTATTGATACGAAGTATGTAGGCCAGAGTGATCTCTCAAGGTAGCAGTTCCATTTCCTTGGGATTTTCTGGTGTTTACTTCTGAACTGTGCCAGGCACTTTATTGTGAATAGTAATCACGTAGATGTAGATGTAACTTCCAGCCTTGCAAACTGGGGTATTATCATGGCTGGACAACAGAATGGGCATATCCTGAAACATGTTTCAAAGATTTTGTCAGTTACGTGAGTATAACCACTTTATCAACCGGAAACTACTATATGACCACGTAAGTCATTAGAAGTAATAGGCTTCATTTCTAAAAAAATAAATTATGTGCCTCGTACAGTCAATCTTCTCACTGTTAGCTACATTAAGAAAGGTCACGTACTGGGAACAGCGGGTGACCCTTGCGATGCACTGTTTCCCTTAGTCGATAATTCGGGGTTTGTACACTTCTGTTTATAGAAATTTTGGAACGCTCAAATGTACAAAGGAAGATTTGTTCATGGACCTTTTAAATTCAGTGGCACAGTTCTCTCTCGTGCTCTTAACGGTATTAAAATAAAAGATGTATTGTACACTCAGATCAATTTTATGAATAACTTTTACGTACACTACTTAGAAGTTGCAATAGTCAAGGACTCCAACTCCGGACGGTCATTAAAGTTGATCAGTTGGATTAATCCTAGTGGAGAGTTAATATTTGTGTTTACGCCGTTTACCTCTAGTACACTGTATGAAACAATTTGAGAATTTTATTTCAATTGTGGACACACTGAGCTTCTGATATTCGGTTCCCAGAATTGAATATATTTATTTTCCTGTTACTCTTCAGATAAACTGCTGGAGACGATACCACGTATTCATACAAACTTAAGCTCTGCAGGAGAAAGTTAAAAAAAAATTGAACAGAACTAAGCATCTGATTCATATTGTTTGTAATTGGTTAAAGGAAAAATAAAGTATTTGGTTAAACTACCAGAATAGCGACGCTGTCACAGGCAATTCTTTGGCAGATTCTTACAAGTACACTTCCGAAAGAAGTATACAAGTCGCCGCTGTCATTTTGAATTACAAGAATCTTTTAAAGCATGAACTTGACCAACTCAGACATACAAGGATGTCACAGAAGAACTCATTTCACGTTAGTTATGAGCACAGGTAGAATCAAAAGCTGTTCAGACGTGCTTCGTGGTAATTTGATTACAACTTGGCTGGCTTTACCGTGGCGACAGTATAAAAAACTAATTTCTCCGGGAAAGTTACGGTTTTCGCTGTAGAATGAACGTCGATATTGGTCTAGCATCCTGGAAATTCTGTTTTAAACACCGAAAATTAATCTCATAATGATAACGGGCAACTGAATGTTATTTTGAAGAGTGTCATGAAGTACTCATTCACCTTTAAAGAGCAACTAGTATTTCCTATTTGACGAAATGTAGAAATAGACCCCAGCTGTTAGTTTATCAGGTAAATACATAGATTATATGTGTGTTTTATAACATGTTCCACGTAACCATTTCGTTTGAAATTTACACCCTGTTATTACGATACAAAATGAGGTTCTTGTCATCGGTTACTCACACGAATATTCAAGAGTATTTTGCTCATGAGAGACCTAGCTCCTGCTCCAAAACGTTACTGATTTGAAGTCACGTGAAAGATTGAATGACTGTATCTACAAGTTAAAAGCAAATTGTGAACTGCTGAGCTCATGGATTCATTTCAGCAGTCGCTTGTCACTTGCCTTTGCTGGTCTAGAAATTTTTCCAGCTTTCACATTACAAGATCAATGCAGTCAAACATTTCGGCTCTTAGTACTTTCCTCTGTACAGTTTTACGAAAGTATACACGTACCTAAATCATACGCATCAAAGTAAACTACCTCCAAGTCGTATATAAGAAATGCTTGAATTAAGTACCTGTAGTGAAACGAGATGGACATCAAATTTCTTCTATATGAAATGCTGGCCACAGACAGCGTTCCTGGAAAAAAAGAAACATTATTAAATTTTCATCGAACACGAATGATAAAATTTATGACACACACGAAACTTAATTTGTGGAAGTCGCCTCGTAAAGGGGATCAACGAGTCTCGGCGATAATGAACGGACTGCAGAGGTTCCAGAATGTGTAAATGCGCTTAATCAGATCAGTAAAAAGTGTCAGTAGAACACTTGCTGAGAAGTCGCGGTATTTGAACACTGCTGCCCAGTTAAAAGGACCTTTCCCGACTGCCCTTCTGCGTGAGAGGTGGTTACTTTGTCACGATAACACAGTTAACAACTGTTACACAACAAGTTAACTACCGTATTTTGATCACAGCGCAGTCATGTAAAATCAAGCGCACGTTTTCTCCGAAAATTAACATGTAAATTGAATAGAATTGAAAGAGGTTCTGGTAAGTTGCCTAGAGTTTTTCAGTGAACTATTTCGTCGAGATTGTATTACACAGGTAGTGCCAGCCAAATCTTCACGGTATGTGGAGGAACCTATATAGAGTATTAGGCATTCCGAACCTATTGTCAGAGCTGTTATTTCAGGCGGTACGATATCTAGAATGAGGAAAGAGCTTGGGGCATGTATCTACAAACAGCGCTTGTTTCGCAAAAACTGCCTGCCGCATCCACTTAAGTGACGGTATTACTCAACGACAATGTTATTTCACTTGGCCGTTGTCGGAAACACGCGGTGACGCTATGGTAATCAAGTCAGTGATGATGAAATACGTGTCGCATTGTCAATGCTTTCAAGTCGGTTGTGCGTATACTATCAACCCCGATTACGTGCTGACTCACAATGAGCCGACTCACAATGAGCCGACCGAAACGCCCTCACTTCCAGGTGCAATAATACAGTGGTCGACGAATGCCTTTAACAAAAGGGAAAAAAGGAAACAATACGTAACAAGTACACCGTGGAGTGACTACAGTTTACAGTTCGTGACTAAGACGGAGTACTACTCGTTACAGGAACCTGCATTCAAGTACTTATTAATGTAGTGGTTGGAAAACAGAGAAAGCTGTCTCAACAGGTGTCGCTCTAATTGAAAGAAATTTATCGCCGTATAGAAACATACGACAAGCTATGTCGTTCAAACCACACAGCGCTGTCCAAGGCTCTCGAAGAGGAATTACAACAAAGAGAATACGGAGACGATGATGGTGATGATTATGATGACTGGTCGTGAGGTACGATACTCACCAGCAGTCACATGTCGACTTTGCAGTCGGTACTGGAACGTTGTTGCGAGCGTAAGTTGCTGCTGTAATGTATAAATTGTTAACGTCAATAATGAATATCTATTTCCGATCATTAGAGATCCTTACCTCATATTTCAGTTTAGGATTCTCAACCTTCCGTGAAAGCATTTGCCCCTAAAAGTCTGGGACACCTTCTGTGTCTTCAAAAAATAGGAAGTGAGTAATGTATCACCACCACTATTAGAATTCGGAGTCACCGTCCTAGCTATCGCATGATAACTTCATACCTAACCCACTTTCATATTACGAAAAAATACAACACATCATCTTGTTGCCTGCTTTTTTCTTTATTTACATGCTTGCAATGAAATGGTTGAAGTACTATTTTCTTTGAACAATTATTGTTTCTTGGCCAATCATACTTCTCTTTTCTAACGCCCATTGCGTGGTGAAAAGTTCTTAAGTTTTTTCCAAGCAATTTTTGTTTCTGCAAAAAAAAATAACCCTTCCCCTGACAAAAGATGAAGTGTTAAATGACGAGGCGTCAAGAGTCAGTTAACAAATATATTGTATAGTGGGCTCCAGCGCAATACGCTATAGTTACAAGCAGATTTGTTGCAGCTACAACAAACAGCAGACGCCACGCTGTTGCACAAGCCCGCTAGGCGGTAAGTACATCAATTTGCAGTAGCGTGACAAGTTTATTCTCGGCCCGTTTCAGAAGCGCCAGCACGGGCCGGCGGTTATGTGGGTGCAACTACGAAGAGACGCTCTTCCAGGCGCCAGTCAACGCTATCGGAAGACGGGACCACATCGAGTGGTGGTATGGAATCCTCAGGATCATGAGCTTTCAGTACCTAATCCTTCCTTGAGACAACTGGCTCACCAAATTAATTTATATAGCACTGGAAATCAAGTATTTATTCGGTATGCCCCAGAACTCGTTCACGGAGTTCAACTGCCACGTAACGTGGGACGCATTCTGCAGCCGTAAGCAGCGGGCACTCAATTTAGCTGCAACTTCAGTGTAAACAAGACCATCAGCCCGATTTAGGAAACTACGGAGGCCTAAATCTCAATGGCAGGACTGGGATTTGAAGCCCGAGCCTACCAAATACGAGTTCAATTTCTCAATCAACCCGTCTCTTCGTCCTGTAAGTGCTTCGGACCTGAGAGCCAACTGACCAGGTCGACTGTTCGAAAATATTTAAGGTATTGCGATGAGGAAAGAGAACAGAGGTGGAATGAAAGGTATGATTTGCCAATTATCCCAAACTACGGCACTAATGCATACAAAAACGAAAGACTGTCACTGGAAACGCCAGGACAAGTAACGATCTTAGCACTCGCACAAACATTTGGTCAGGTGCTCTGGTAGTGTTCTGCCGTACGATTATCAAAGACCACTTTTCATCAATTCTAACGTGTGAAGTGATAAATCCTGCTGCTATGAAATATAGAAGTTACGTGTCGTAACCGCCTTTCGTTTCAGACTGTCCACGTGTTTTGTGAATGGAGCGAGCACTTTATGTTACATCACATTTTGTGTAGTAGTCAGCAGAATATAGCGTGTCTCACAAAATCTATTCCCTTTTAACCCGGAGAGGTGACCCGCCCGCCTGACATATTTTGAAGCAGCAAGCGCGCCGACAACTTGTGGGCGTGGCTCGGGGGGGGGGGGGGGGGGGGGGAAGAATCGGCAGCGGAGGACATTCAAAGGCGGGCGGGTGTCGCTTGTTAGCGGTAGGCAGTGTCCTTGCCGCGTCTAGGCCTCGGTGGCGCCCGAATCGATACGCCAGAGCCCGCACGCACTGTGTCGTTCACCTCGCTGGCATGCCGCACGCACGCAATATGGATGAGACACCAATCCACTAGTGGCCCTTCCGCACTACTGCCTTTAATAGCTCCTGCTATTGCACTGCCGCTCACGCAACGTCTGGAGAGTGGGAGGTTAAAGGGTTTTTAATGCCTAATCTCACACTTGTCAGAAGAACGAGAAACTATCTGTAGCAAAAAACTTATGGTATTCTGATACCACAAAATTACGCTGCTCGCCGTATCACTAAAAATAGTGAGACGAATAGAAAAATACTAACATCATTCGGAGTGCTGTACCACGAAACTAACTGGTTCTAGGTACCAATGAAGTTTTTATGCGTTTGTTCTTGTAACGAAGAAACCATCAGTAACCAGGTACTGTTAATAATGTCATTCATGTACAAAAATTGCGCTGTTACTAGTTTCGAACCGAAAGGTTTATATCCGGACGGCTCTCAAGTTTACGTTACATTTGTTTTTGTTGACGTAAGTTGGCTGTTTTGTTTTCAACATCTAATGTAAACAACAGTGTCATTTAAACGCTAACAGTCGTCTGAAGGTTAATATGTCGGCTCGAAACCGGTAACGGCGCTATTTATGTAGATAAATGGCATTATGAACAGTGGCTGAATGCTGGTGGTTCTCTTCTCTACAACGCTGAACTTGCATTGTGTACACAGCCATGATCTTAAAAATGAAAGTTTTCGGTGAAATATCGGGAAGAAACTTTGTTGCAAGTGCCATAAACAATGAAGCATTAAGTTTTGTGGTAACAGAAGAACAGAAATAATCAATAGGTTTATATGTAATAAAACAGCACGCCACAAAAGCCACTTCTCATATCTTAAATTCTGGAACTCCAGGGAGAAGCACAGCTTGACACGAAGACCATGTGCCATCTGCTAATGCATCTTTGAAAGACTTTCTCCACGATTTGGCACTTGGCGCAAGTATAAGGACAACAACCAAGTACACAATAGCACTGAAAACGCGTTTTGTTAAGTGGCACTTTGAATGTTTTTAATTTCTACTCTCCACTTCGTTCTCACACGGAAGAGTGAGGTATTACATTAGCGCCCACTGGACCATAGTAGACTGTAATAGACCATTTCGCCTACGAACCAGCCCGCTAGTCCTTCGCAGAAGCTTGCCTAGCCGCATTTCTTCCGGCAACGTTTAATGCAGTAGCAACGAATATTAGACACGTCGAGCTGCTCGTGCGTACCATCAAGGAAGGAACTGTTATAAATACTGATTTAGGAAAAACATAACGTAGCCAGGAAACGACTGGCTAATATTTTTTTATTCCAAAGCAGAGGTGAAAACCGTGCTATCCTGCATACGACCGTGGAGGTTTTAGTCAGTTGCTATTCGAGGAAATTAATCTGGAAAAATTTTCACTTAAACGTTATCAAGTCAATGTTAATTTATCATTTTTCCATCAATAGTCATATTTGGAAGCTAGGCGCCTTTAAGTTTCATTAGGTATTATCTGCATGTTCGATACATTAAGCGGTCAATACCAACAGAATTCGTCGTAGGCCGCCTGCGCTCATCTGCTCGTGATGCCTACAGCCGGCGTAGGGAAAATGTGTGTGTTCTTTTCTGGGCGAATCTATTTGTTTTCTCCCACAATTAGAGCATCACATAAGTGTTTCACACTTCACTGCAGCTTTCAGGCGATGCCGGGAGCTGCTCGCAAGATTAACGGGTTACTATCATAAATGAGAGAAATGAGTTATGGACCAGAGCCATCTGTGTCAGACTTTTGACTCACGTCTAACAAATGACCCGGAAATAGCCGACACATCATTAGCTAGTAGACTGAGGAAGCAGTACGGGGAAGCACAGACTGCGTGCGTTTTTTGAACGTTAGAATCATATTCGGAGAGATTATGTAAACAGCGGATACTTGGGGGTTTGGCCACATATTCGTGTAGACAACGTCTAACAGAATATTAAACCGTTAACTACTATGCAGTCCGTACTTCACACGTGCCGGACTCAATACTTGTCAGCATCTAGAAATAAACCGTAAGGCCGGTACAGTTTTAATTCTGCACTGTATTTGAGGATTTCTCGTGTCTGACAGTGATTCGGACAGCCCGCCCACGCTGAGTATCGATACGGAGCCGAGGTCGGGGCGTCTGTCCAGCACAGCCGCGCTCGCTCCCGCCGCCGCAGGCACACCTGCGTGCGCCGTCCACTGACGCGACACGCCGTAAATACCGCTGCCCGCGGCTCTCGATATTCTCTGAAGCCTTCAATACGTGCCATTGACGAGTGATTGGCCTTGCCTGTATTTACGTTTTTTTTTATTCTGATGGCTCCATGGACAGTTTGCGCGCGCATACGTCGTCTTTCACTACGCTTCGGACTGCTTCTGGCTAATCGTTCACTTCGTGAGCTCTGCCGTAGTCGACAACAATAACCGCCTGTTAGTTCCGGAACTCCGTGTCGCCGCCAACGAGAGTGATCAGAAACTGCTCCACCTGAACCGAGGGCAGAAAATAATTGGTTTTTCCTTCCTTTTTGATAGACATGAATCGTTCGTTTAGCAAGTCCTACACTGGGCATTGTGTCACATTTGCCCGTTAGTTCCAGATGTTCAGCTGCTACTATCAGTCCACATTCTCGTGGCGTATACAACAGATCAAAAAAATTTTTGACGTCGAAGTTTTGATTTTTTTAAATATCGATAAAAGCACAGCATTTCAACCATTATTTTGTACAATTTCACAACCATCCCTCTTATATCTGATATTCATTTAAGATTGAAACTTTGTCACAGAAGAACTGAGGGCAATGTGTTAACACCTAACTGCAGAAATCAAAGAAAAGTGTAGAAGAATATGAACGTATTCGACGAAGCTAGTAACCGTCTTCAGACAGTTAGGTATTGTCAAGCAGTTATATTTTTAGTAAACTAGTTCACTACGGTATGGGACAACGTTTGTTTCCCCAGGCCTACAGCTATCGAAGTCCTTCCAACTCTCTTCAGCTAGTTCAGTCTTGTGGCCTCTACATCGTGCATGAATTTCCATCACCTCTCCTCCCCACCCCCCCCCCCCCCCCTCTCCCCGCCTCCCTTGATCTATTATATAGACGAACAAAAAAATATTTAATTTACACTATCGCGAGACTACACAGGAAAAAAGTATCACATTGGTCGTGTCACTCTAGACAGAATACAAAAGCTTGTTATGTAAACGTTCTTACTCCCCTGGCATACCACATATGAAATACTCCACCGTGCGATCAGTAAGGCAGACAAACTGAGTAAGGGCGAAAAGCAGGGTCTTTCTTATTTAATATATGTACAATTTTATACGTTCTTTGCCACGTTAGCTAACTGTCTCAGGGTAGAATTTTAAATGTTATTTTTACCATTTATCTGTTGTTACAAGCCGATATTCTCTGCCTGCAATCCAAATGGCGTCGATATAAACGTACTTGCGAAACTTTAAAAAACAAAATATCGGGAGATTCAGTTTTTCAGTTTTAAAACTCAGGAGGTGTGAATGATCAAAAACCGCAGCTCATTCTCACTATAGTGCACGGAAATGATCTGCGTCTCCCTATGACGTTGTGAAGTTATTAAAAGCTATAAAAACACGAAGATACTGGAACTACCCAAAACGTTGATTCCCTATCATTCATCTGGGGCGTAGAACTGGTACTCTGTGCTAGGTTGGGAAGCTGACACCAGTGGAACCCGTCTTGGAAGTCAGGCAGAGATAATAAGCTACTCTATTTTTTGGGTCGTATTATTATGAACAGTAACAAGCACGGGACAAATTCGCATCATTTCTGTTACTATCTTTAGCTGAAATAGATAATGGTCAATCTCAAAATTTCTAAGATTTCTTTTTTTAGCTTTTTCGTGATTTTTCCTATAATTACGACAGGTTTCGCTGCACTGCTATCCGGGAAAACTTTCGTGAACAGCTGACTCGCCCGGTTAGCGCAACTGATAGGCAAATTGTGTTCTAAAACAAACGAAGTAAGCATTCAGCAGTTTACAAACCCCGTAACTCACTTTTAACAACGAATTTCATATTTTTATTGTCATTCACGAATTTAACGTTTTCTTTATGCTTTTGTTTCCACATTAAAAACAGTTATTTTTATGCCATAATGAAAAGAAAAATATCAAACCAAAATGCTACGAATAAGGTACACGTGGAACAACTGCTTACACAAAAATAAAGCCTTTCAGGAATACAGGTGACAAAATTACACCCATTACCACCCACTCTAATGATTTATACCAATTATAGAAACGTTTAATAAGCGACTTCACTTGAGCACAATGACAAGACAAAAGCCCAGACAGAGCGAAACACTGAGCAGTACAAGTAGACTTTCTATAAAAGCACGGGAGAGTGGAAAAACTGCAATTTAAGTGTAGGTCGCAGGCGACTTCCTAATTTCTATGAACCTCGATACATATATTAATTAAAAACGACTAATTACTGAAGAACTTCCGACCATTGGCCAAAAAACTGAAATGGCGGCCATTCAAAACTAATGTCTTACGATTTGACAATAATTAGCTAAAAATCGGGAGACTTAATGAAATAATCTGGAGGCGCGAGAGGAAGTGGCAAATCAGGAGTTTCCCGATTAAGTTGTGAAAAATGGCAGGTACATATAAATGAAATGTAGAAGTTATTTGTTAAATATTGTGAAGTATTAAGTTAAATATGATAGCTTCGGTTACATGAATTTCAATTATCCATTTTTCTGCATTTAGCTCAATCGGGTAGGCAGATACTGTGCCGTCAGAAAATTCTTAGTTTTGGACAGTTTATCGTCAACAGACATCTCCAAATGTAACATATTACGATCTAAAGAAGTCTCTTTCTGTCAGACCAAATGGCCTCGTATGCACGCTGTTTGTATGAGGGCTGAACTATGGTCTGTCGACCACATTCTTACAGTTAGGTAGATGCCCTCAACAGCGCGTCCCGAGTGTCATCATAGAAGGAAATCATACTGAATATAACTTTGCAAAATTACTTCCAAGAGATCTTATATGAAAATTTATTTTCAGTTCTCTTAATACCCACTACACTGCAGTGAGCCGAAGTTAGCTGAGTGCCCTATTTTTCGTGGAAACTAAGCGAACAACTGCACCACACAGATGTCACTGTGAAGATACAGTCACTTTGAAAAGGACAATCTTTTAGGAGCTGTTTTAACAGGCTAATATCTGTGTATCTAATCCCTATCATAAGTCTCCGTTCATTTCCAGCGGTCCACGTCTAACTTTTCTTTAGAAATTGAAAGAAATGTTAGCATTGTTCTTATAGAACATTTCTTCCACTTACAGGATCGCAGAGGCTATTTCAGGATCCCGCTTAGCTACCTCATCCGTGATGGGAAATACGTTAGCATGAGTACGATTATTGTAACAACAACGAGGTTATTAGAGTGGCAGTGAGAGCTCAGATTGGGTACTGGAAAGCGAACGCTGAGGCCACAGTGGTCGCCTTAACCGATTTAGTGAAAAAAACCAAACTTCTAGTGGCTGGAATCCCGGAAGTAGGTTTACACGATTCTGGTTCCGGCAAATCTGCATGCCATTTTCGACACGACATTAAGCCATCTCACTGCGAATCCAATGAATCAGATAGAGCAACAGAAAATTAGACAAAGGGAAGGATCCTGCTAATAAGCTCTCCCTATAAGAAGGGGAAAAATTTAATCAATTAACAAGAGAGCTTCAGAACGAGAAGCAAACGTTAGCTATGAGACAGGTGTTCCAATATTGGTCTGGTTGCTATTCTTTTTCCAGCGAAAGAATTTTAGTGAATTTGTAATAGCTGGGTGCGCTGGAGTGTGCATCGATTTGGACTCAACTTGCAAATTGTGAGGTTCTGCTGGAACGGAAACTGTGAGAGCGAATCTGAGTTGCTTTAGTACATATGACTTCTGTAACCTAATTTTGTCAGTCGTATTGAGAAGCTATGAAGAAAGTGAGCGTCACACACTCCCGCCACCCACCCTCCCCTCCCCCGAACACTGTTTCCCAAGGTGTCTTGTTCAAATAGTGGCCACTGTTGTCAAAGAATAGTGGGTCGTTGCCAATGGAAGCTAACATACACTAGACCTCATGATCTTCTCTGACGTCACTATTCCAGATTTCGTAAAACACACACACACACGGAATACTTGCACAATTTCTAATTAAGATTACACATTCTCGTCAGAGGACTCTTTGGAAATCATTTAAGATAGAATTTGCTTCACTTACTGTTTACCAACCGCAACTCTACTACGCACAGACATGGCACACTGGGAAACACGGAGTAGCAAGAGGCGAATTACTGCCACTTACGATGATCTGCCTACATGAGCGCGGAAACACGAACCGTGTCTGCCAGCACACATGCTACCAAACTGTTGCCGTTTCTGTACGCAGCTGCTTCCCATTTTAACAGCTGTCAGCAGAGACGCGAGTTAGAGCCGTAATCAACAAATCTTGGCGAAATTCGCTGAAGTTCTGTCGCTGACGAAAGAATGGCAACCAGATGAATGGCTGTGAGTTGTCGCATTCTTAACAGTTGATTGTCGCTCTCCCGCTCTCTGCAGTTCCTTAAAGTTGTCCATCTGATACAAACAGAATTTAAAAAGTGTCTTACCAGCAGAATCCTTTTCTTTACAACAGTGCGTGAATGCACCCCCTTTTGACTACCTCGATGAATTCATTCTTTAAAAAATCTTCCTACAGTGACATGGCTCGTAGCGAAGCGTTCAGTATTTTATCACTAACTTTTTCGCTAAATATAAATGTTGGCAGTATCTCAGAGTGATCCAGCTGCTTCCAATATCTGCGAAAGTGATTAGCCAACTACTTTATTTCCTGTATTTTGTACAGTTTCACGAACTGTCGCCGGAAAAGTTATCACACCGTCGCGGCACCACAGAAAAACTTCCCCGCTATTGCACTTTCTAAACAAACGAAACGTTTTGTCCGTTTCGTATTCAGCTATAACAAATTCATTTCAACAGAGATATCCGTGAAGACAGGGGACGTTTTCTCGAAACTAACGCCATCTGGAAAATTACTTAGTGACTAGTATCCTAAGAAACATCCTGAAAGCACTATGTCAAACTAATTTGTTTCGTAAATTAGCTCGTATCACTCCAATACTATCACCCACGATTTGATGCTTCCCTTTAGAGAGAGAGAGAGTGTGTGTGTGTGTGTGTGTGTGTGTGTGTGTGTGTGTGTGTGTGTGTCTCACACACTAACTTCATACACACACGTGTTTAAGATTTTTGGACACTTTCACTTCCAGTCGCTAGTGTAAGTAACAATTTACGATTTACAATTAGGAAAGACTGTTCCCCTTTAAAAGAAACTTTAACTCGACTAGTATGGGCAATTGGAACGTTTTCCATGGCAATGCCATCGAAGACGCGCGGTAGTAGAGAGCGGCGACGCGCAGCAACTGACGTGCGCCTGCTTTTTGATGGGTGGATGTAGTCCACTACACAGCCTCGTCCGAGTCACGAACGAGAATCAATACACGTGGCGCCAGCCAGAATCTACCAAGCGGCCGCATTAAATGCACCCGAGTTAAGCTGCTGATCTCGATCTGGCGAGACGACTTACACCGTTAAACGATACATATCTCTGGTTATTGAAGCACGCTGCTGTTTACTTAGATGTATCATAGGATTACTTTGTACGTATGTAGACTAGGATCCCTCTAAAACGTCAAGGAGCTACCACGTGCATTTTACGTTACCGTTAACCGGCTGCAAAATAAAAACAGAATGAAAACTAGAGTCCCAAATGCAGCTTCACATTCTTATCCTCCTCAACATCCCATTTTATGCAATACGTTCGAGGTTAATTAAAGAAGAATATTCGAAGCAGCGTCGTTAAATTCTACAGCGATAAGCAAGTTTTAAATCGAAGTTCAGCATTACGGTTTCCTCGAAGCCCTAAGCCGGAAGACATGGAAACATCGTTAATCCGGTGATTCGAAATTCCCGTCGGAATTTATTTCGTGTGAACGCCCACTATTTTGAATGCAACTTTCTCCCTTGCCAGTTCTGAAAGGGTTTATGAAATATTTGTGTTGACTGCTGCAGGCTCTAGAAATGTCACCGAAAATATTTGCACGCTCAGCTACGCGCACAACCACTTTTGCTCATGTTATGCAGTGTAAGCTTTAAGCACCGATGGGCACGCTCTTTTTCCTTTGACGTAGCCAGTATTGTGTAACAGTAATCTCTTCAAAGTAAAACTGACTGGCAGGCTCCCTGGACCGTCTGTAAGTAGAATCATACCAGATTTTTATTATTGGAAACGAATTAGATTTTTGTATTGCCGCTGGTCGAATAGGTAACAAGGAACGGCATTTTATTTTTAAAGATTATATACCTTTTCTCGTTTTGCAACTATTTTTAGACGAAATACTTTTGCAAGCGTGAAGAATCAATGTAACTTCGAAAATTTTTAGTTTGATAGTGAAAGTAACACTGACTAACATTTTGCAGCCCATCAAATTAGCGTTTCTGCGCAATTTTTATGGTGAATCTTACAGAAAAGTAGTAAATAATTTGTAGTACAGAATTTCAGATGACTCCAAGCATACAGAGAGCGGAGAAAGGAGGGAATGGGCGAGCAGTTGTTACATAGTGCAGATGAACTGTAACAGACACATGAAAACAAGCCGCGCGGGATTAGCCGAGCGGTCTCGGGCGCTGCAGCCATGGACTGTGCGGCTGGTCCCCGCGGAGGTTCGAGTCCTCCCTCGGGCATGGGTGTGTGTGTGTCCTTAGGATAATTTAGGTTAAGTAGTGTGTAAGTTTAGGGACTGATGACCTTAGCAGTTAAGTCCCATAAGATTTCACACACATTTGAACATGAAAACGAGATAGATGGAAAAGTGAACTGTTTATTATTTCAAAAGTAATCGCCATAACTGTTAACACATTTAACTCACTGTGAGACAAAACGGTCTCAGTTGCCTACGGAACCATGATTTTACCCAGTCGTGCACCGCTTCGTCTAAAGAAATAGACGGCCACGAATGTCTCTTCAGGGTTCCAAAAATTATGGAACTCGCATGAGAAGTGAATGGGACTGTGCGGAGGATGCCTAAGGGCTTGCCAGCGAACTCTACACAACTTTGGCGACATGTGGATGGGCCCACATGTTGCCAACGTTGTTCCGACTGGCTGTCATTTGCAGGTTTGAACTCTGATCAACGTGCATTTCATTTTGGCTCTTTTTTTGCGGCCATCAGCTCAAACAATCTCTTGTACATTTAAAACCATTGGACGGAAAGTCACGTAGCTTGTCAGTTCTTGCCGAATTAACATGTTGTTGTTGTTGTTCTCACTCCTAAGACTGGTTTGATGCAGCTCTCTATGCTACTCTATCCTGTGCAAGCTTCTTCATCTCCCAGTACCTACTGCAGCCTACATCCTTCTGAATCTGCTTAGTGTATCCATCTTTTGGTCTCCCTCTACAATTTTTACCCTCCACGCTGTCCTCCAGTACTAAACTGGTGATCCCTTGGTGCCTCAGAATATGTCCTACCAACCGGTCCCTTCTAGTCAAGTTGTGCCACAAATTTCTCTTCTCTCCAATTCTATTAAATACCTCCTCATTAGTTATGTGATCTACCCATCTAATCTTTCGCATTCTTCTGTAGCACCTCATTTCGAAAGCTTCTATTCTCTTCTTGTCCAAACTATTTATCGTCCACGTTTCGCTTTCATACATGGCTACACTCCATATAAATACTTTCAGAAACGACTTCCTGACACTTAAATCTATACTCGATGTTAAATTTTTCTTCTTCAGAAACGCTTTCTTAGCCATTGCCAGTCTACATTTTATATCCTCTCTACTTCGACCATCGTCAGTTATTTTGCTCCCCAAATAGCAAAACTCCTTTACTACTTTAAGTGTCTCATTTCCTAATCTAATTCCTCAGCATCACCCGACTTAATTCGACTACATTCCACTATCCTCGTTTTGCTTTTTTTGATGTTCATCTTATACCCTCCTTTCAAGACACTGTCCATTCCGTTCAATTGCTCTTACTAGTCCTTTGCTGCCTCTGACAGAATTACAATGTCATCGGCGAACCTCAAAGTTTTTATTTCTTCTCCATGGATTTTAATACCTACTCCGAACTTTTCTTTTGTTTCCTTTACTGCTTGCTCAATATACAGATTGAATAACATCGGGGATAAGCTACAACCCTGTCTCACTCCCTTCCCAACCACTGCTTCCCTTTCATACCCCTCGACTCCTGTAACCGCCATCTGCTTTCTGCACCAACTGTAAATAGCCTTTCGCTCCCTGTATTATACCCCTGCCACCTTCAGAATTTGAAAGAGTATTCCAGTCAACATTGTCAAAAGCTTTCTCTATGTCTACACATGCTAGAAACGTAGGTTTGCCTTTTCTTCATCTTTCTTCTAAGATAAGTCGTAAGGTCAGTATTCCCTCACGTGTTCCAACATATTTAATTCATTAACGTATCTTAAGCTAAATTTACATCAAGTCAAAAAGATATTTAAGTCAATAACACTAGTGATACTTCAAATGTACATTTAAAGAAACAGTTTCAATCGCTCAGTGGAACTGTTTACTTCGACGAAGTACTTAATACTTTTTCTGTAGTTCGCTCCGCTTGTGAAGTAACGGGTGAATTGTGGCGTGAAAATATTCTAAGTTGGGAGTTGGCGTGGCCGCACGGACCGCTCGGCAGGCCGACCACGTGGTGCCGGACGTTGGCCCAAGCAAGAGGGGTCCAGTCCGATCGCGTGGCCGGGAACTCCATGTTGACGCTGTGACGAAGACGGTGCTTTGTGTCGATGAAGGAGGTGTCTATGCTGGGAGTGCCAAAGATGGCGGACTTCGTGAAACCTTAATGTCAGACATTTCATTTCACAGTTCGTATAGAAATTAATAGTAGCCAGAGGAGTCATGATACCTCAAAAAGAAATATGTACATTACCATTATTTGCATGACGATTCTGATGGTGTAATCAGATTTTCACTATATTAGTTTAAAGTTTAGTATCTGACTAAATTGTACAAGCAACACGCAGCAACGAATTTCCAAAATCTAAACGATTCCGTCGATCGACGTGTCTTTAGAAAGCTATTAGTGTATACCTAAATTGATATGAATTACAGGCGTGTAACTTGAATGGTACACGGGTTATTGGAGGTCAAAGTGGCCGATTACTATCGATCGTGTCAGGCTTTAAGTATTCCACCGTCACACGAAAAAACGGTAACAGCATGCTTATAAATATATTTATTCGCCTATGTCTTTGTTTATATTCGATATATACTATTCATGAAGAAATTGGTTAAATATTTACTGTGTTTTGGAAAGCACAGAGACATTAGGCTACTGGCTATCTTCTGTTCTATTCCTTTGATAAATGTTTGTTTAAACTGTGTTTTATTTAATAATAGGCGTTGGAGCGTGTCTATGGTCCAGCCGTAGGAATATTTATTTAATTTCAAGTTATTTAAATGTAAATCCAGTATTTCGAATGTGTTTCAAAATGTTTGAGAGTGTGCGTTGGCTTGGAGATACGACGTAAGCGCTATCGCCAATCACAGTGCTCGTTACTAAGAGAGGCGACTACCGAAGCGAATGGAGCGGGAGTTCTGGACCGGGCGGCGCGAGAGGGTACGGCACAGCACACGGAGAGTCCGGGACGGTACGGCGCGACGGACGCAGTCGGCGGAAAGACTGACAGTGGAGCAGTTTGCGCGTGGTCGCGGAGAAAAGATATTTTTAAGTGCCGACCTGTGTTCCTGTGTTCTTGTGTTATTTCCGTGGCTTCTGCAGTGAAGACATAGTATGCGTTCAGAAGTCAATATCTCGCGAGCTATGTTGTTCGTAACTAATTACGTGAAGTAGGGATCTACTGTTTCCCTGTTATTCAACATACATTTTATTAAAATTGCTGGACCATCGACACCAATTAGTGTCTTGCATAAATATATCGCATTCTCAGAAGTACTACTACCGTAGTCATTTAAAGTCGTAGTACCTGCAGATTTTATTCAATTGCAATCTTATTTATAAATTTATATGTTACATTCATAATTCGCAGTTGCCGAGTGATAGAAACCCTCGACCATTCGATTCATGTGTGTATTATCGTATACTGTAGACTCAGCAGTATTTGGTCTGTAATGCGACAACTACATATCCCAGCCCCTAGACCACGAAACCAGCAGAAACTTTTAATATTGCAACTCTGAGTCGGAGGGTACGTAGTTGAGGGCCACCACACCAACATCATTTCGCCTTTTTTAAAGGAAAGCCTGCACCCTTCCGAGATTAAAATTTTCCTACTGCATTTTATTCTTTTAGGCCATTAACCTGGTAATCGCTTTTCCATTTTCTGCATCCTTCGTTCTCTTCATTTCAGAGGAATTTAAGTAGAATTGTTTCTGGATAATATTCCAGGATGATCGTTTTCAGAAGCGATTCGCAACTTTGTCGTTCTTATGTTCGGTCTAAAGGCATCTTAATAGCTATTTCATCCTTTTACTCTCTGATAAGTTTATAAACTTACCCATTTCGGAGGAACTTCAGATGTTTTTGATCATACGAACGTGTTGCGTAGAGCATGGTGCAGCATACAGCTATTAGCTAATTTCACTGAGAAGCCCTTAAACTTCCTCAGTACAGTCCCGATTTCCCCGTATACGATTTACATGTTTTTGGCGCCCTAACTGAAAGCATTTGCGGCCTTCGGATAATTACGTAGGCAACCACAAACATTTTGGCATGAAGACATTGTCTTGCTTCTGTGGGATAAATGTATTAAATTGTTATGACGATTACTTTCAAAATAAACTGTGTAATTATTCCATCTGTTTCGTTTTCATTTTAACGATATATTGATTTGAACAGGCCTACAAGACAATTCCAAACGTGCAGAGCAGTAATCACCAACCAGCGTCACCAAGTGCATTACAAACTAAGGGATATCATTTAATGAAGATAAACACCTAATAGATACTTTTACAACTGCGCCATGATCTACGAAACGTTCGTATGGTCAAAAACATTTGAAATTCGGCTAGAGCGGGTAAGTTTAGAAATTTATAGTCGAGTTAAAGGAAGAAATGAGTTCTGTTACGTAATTTCGTCTTACGAGAGACTAGAACGAGAAAGTTTCAAATCACTTTTTGAAACTGCCATTGTGGAATTTTTCCCGAGAACAATTCTAGCAGAGTTATTCTCAAGCAATGAGAATAACGGATGCACAGAACAGATGAACAGCGACTGAAGATCACTGGCCGAAAATAAACTAATGCAGTAGGAAAATCAATCTCGGAAGGGGTGACATATTGACGAATAATTAGTACTAATTGCTCTATCGAAGTTAATGGTTCCACTGGACCATAAAAAGCATCAACAAATTGCTTATTTATCTGATTTTTAAAAATGTTTGACGTACCAGTACTGCTACTGGCTTTATTACATCTTGTTTGGATGTAAATTTAACTTTCTATAGATGTCGAATTCGGCACGAATTAACTGGCAAGCGACGTACCTTATCAGACAACCGCGTAAGTTGTACAAGCGACAGTGTGAAGCAATGGCCACAGAAATACCGAGCCGAAATTAAATTCACACTGGTCAGAGTTCAAATCTGCCGATGACAGCCAGTGACTCACTTTCTCGATCTCCATGCTCCTATAATATCCAGGGAAGACAGTTACGTGTCGAAGTGAGCACATTGTAAAGCTTCAGCGCCCTGTGTTCCATTACATTCAACCACCGATTGATGAGTAAATTCAGCACTCACCTCGAAGAACTTATGCCGTCACGTATCAAGTGACAGCTCATTATCAGCTACTGTATTTTCTCGTTCGTATTCACCCTGAGGTGACTGAAGTCATCTGATAGCTATGTGTACATATGCAGAAGGCGGTTGTATCGCGTACACAGTGTATGAAGAGCTGTGTATTTGCGAAGCTGTCATTTGTACTCGGTTGATTCATGTGGGAAGGCTTCCGACGCGTTTATGGGCGCATGATGGGAATTAAACTACGAACGCGGAATGGTGGTTGGAGCAAGATGAACGGAGCCCTCCATTTCGGAAATCGTTGGGAAATTCAATATTCGAGATGCACGGTGTCGAGAGAGCGCCTAGTACCAAATTTCAGGCCTTACCTCTCACCACGGACAACGCAGTGCCCGACGGCCTTCTCTTAACGAACGAGGGTAGGGGCGTTTGCGTAGAGTTGTCAGTGCTAACATACAAGCAACACTGCGTGAAATAACCACAGAAATCAATTCAGGACGTAGGACGAACGCATCCTTTAGCACAGTACGTCGAAATTTGGCGTTAACGGGCAACGGCAGCAGTTAACCGACGTGCGTATCTTCCCTAACAGCACGACATCGCCTGCAGCGCCTCTCCTGGACTCGTGACCATATTCGTTGGACCCTGGATAACCGTGGCCTTATCAGTTGAGTCTACATTTCAGATGGTAAGAGCTGATTGTAGGGTTGCGAGTGTGGCGTAGAACCCACGAAGCAATGTCCCCAGTCGTCAACAAGGCACTGTGTGAGCTGGTGGTGGCTCCATAATGGTGTAAGCTGTGTTTACACAGAATGGGCTGGGACTCCGCTCCAACTGAACCCATCACTGACTGAAAATGTGTGTTCGGATACAAAGTTGGAAATCATATGTACCCATTTCTGGACTACATGTTCGCAAACAACGAAGGAATTTTTATGGCTAACAATGCGCCATGTTACCGGGCCACACTTACACGCGCATGGTTTGAAGAACATTCTAAATAATGCGAGCAAATGCTTTGGCCACCCAGATAGCCAGATATGAATCCCATCTAACATTCGTGCGACATAATGAAGGGGTAGTCCGTGCACAAAATCCTGCACTAGCAACACGTTCGGAATTATGGACAGCTATTACACGGTTGAGAGCAACAGCATTTAGCCAAAATCTAACAGTTTTTAGTACACATTCAGCGTAATGTAATAGGCACGAGATGTGAAAATCTCCGAATCACCATATTCTCAAACAAAAGCTAAACTGTAGAGGCGTGTAACATTACTAGCAGTAAGTTATTCGATATGACAAGCACCTAGCCGCTGGCAAACAGAACTCAAAGACGCTCTACATTGTGACACTACACGAGTGGAATTCTTTGTAGATTTTTAATGTAGATGAAGTCTCGCGGTCCTGTAAGCAAGATACAAAAATTGACAGATTAAGACCGTGGGCCGGAATGGGACTCTAACATGAAAATTCTGCATTTTTCAGGCAAATGCTCTGCGGACTGAGCAAAACTCGCGAGCCCGCCTTCACAGAGTAACTTCCGCTTGTCCCTCTCTTCCTCTCCAAATTTTCCGATTAAGTTACGTGAAGGTCTGAACTGGCACATTTGCACTGTGTCGCACGGGGACTCAGATGCAGGAAGAAAAACACAGGGCCGGCATGTGCGCTCGATACGGCGGCTGCAGCACGCCTGCGATGAGCCGCGGCCGGCCCACAATCGATACGCCCGCCTCGGGGGAAAACACGGCCGGCTCTCCGCTTTACGAGCGACACAACCGGTTCGCGGCTTACCTAACCCGAAGGCATTGCTGCCAGCATCGCACAGATACGGGCCCTCGCTGCCAAACCTGTTTCGGCCGCCGGTTCAATGAACCTGCAGGCACACCTCTCGCTGAGTCATTCGGCGACTCAGTGCGCTCCCAATTCGGTAAACGTAGCCGAGAAATGAAACCGAGACGTGGAGGGGTCAGTTGTTGCCCGATCCTGAACAACTCTCACCAGATCTGGAAGCTAGGGGGATACTAGCGCTAAGGAAATGTGTGTTTTTAAATTTTGCAAGCACGTTCACATTTGCAGCTATGTGCCTTTCTCCCGAACTTGGATGGTGGTGGTTCAGTTCGATGCTGATCATATAAAGAAGCGCTTAGCTACGTATTCCGCTGGTTCATAAAACAACTGTTTTCACTTGGGAAAGATCTATTTGTTTCGGGTTTACTACCGACAATGAAGATATAGTTATTATTGGAACTGGTTCCTTGTGAGTCCGTAATGGGATTCACCATGTCCGAATTCGACCTCGCTGACCCAGTAACGACTCGACCAGAGTTTAAACCGAAATAACATTTATTCACGTAAAGCTTCCTGGCAGATTGAAATTGACTGTCAGACAGACTCGAACTCGAGGCCTTTGCCTCTCGTGATCAAGTGCTCTACCAACGGGGTTACCCAAGCACGACTCACGACTCGACCCCACAGCTTTACTTCCACCAGTACCCAATTTCCTACCTCCGTTGCCCGCGACAGGCGAAGGTCCCGAATTCGAATCTAGGTTCGGCACACAGTTTAAATCCGAAAGTGAGTTAATATTGGGGCACACACTACTGCAGGGCGAAAACCTCATTCTGAAATGGTTCACATATGCTGGAGGAACCTTCCATTAATTGCACGACTTCCGGAACTCTCCTTCCTCGTGTTCGAACAATGATTTAGTATGTTCGCTACTAGAGGTCTACATATTAAACAACTTCTGATCTACATACTGCGGAAGGAGGTTTTGTTAGTGACCATTTTGAGTCAGACCCGTAGAGGATAGAAATTCTTCATACGGAAATGTTAATGCCATGAGACGCCGTTCTTTCTGTACGAGTCGCATTACTTTTGGTAGCCGCGATTTAATGACCCCACCCTGCGCATCCCAGGAACATGAGAGGCAGACTGCCCTTTGCGGATTCCTCCCGCGAACTCTGACCTCGACCTTTTCTCTCATTTCCCGGTAAGCACATTATGTATTGATCGCTAAAATTCCTCCCATTCCTGGTTAGTTACTGCGGACGATTGCGGCGCCAACCAGGTCAATTTTCACATATCAGTACTTTCATATTTACGCCGCTGGACAATGAGGTCTTCGACGTCCACACTAATATATAGGGAAGACTTTTAGAAATTAACATGTTAAACTTTTACCATAATCCGAGGAAAATTTACTTTTCTACGATTAAACTGACAATCATGAGTAGCGTTGCGTAAGTAGTAAGGGAGAGAATTTTCGTTTCCTATTACTAGATACTGTGGATGGGTACTGCGGGAAAATTTACGTAACATTTGATATCAGATATATTTCAATGTTGGGTTAGCTTTCCTCATTCCTTACTAGCTTCACAAGTTTAACTACATTTTCCAGCATTCTGTTTGTACTTTACCAAAAATTGGGCAGATCTTTTAGAGTAACGTTAGTTAGAACCTCGTCCCCGTCAAATATAACTCAAGTATCTGGGCGATGCCCCAGATATCCGCTGTTTGGCCAAGCTTTATTCGCCGTCTAGATTTACTACTGTTTTCCAACGATATCAGACCATCGATTGGACTTCTCTCTAAACTGCAACCACGAGATCTACACAACGCGTATGGAATTATAGCTAGTCTGGAGTGCACTAAGGAAGGAAATATATACTGAAGAATTTGATAAACAGCTAGTTAACGGCACAGAGTTTAGCTGCTGGACATATCCACAGAGCTCTACGTTAGAAGAGCACGAAAATGATCAAGACAACGAACTACATACATTTTCCAACCTGGAAGTGAATCTAAGCGTGATACGGAAGAAAGAACAACTGTGATCCAGCAGAATCCTGCACAGACGTCCAAGGCCTATGGGTGACACTTTTGGAAATCCCGTAATACACACATGTGATATTAGAGCTATTAAAGGAAGTAGTACCTCAGTACTGATTCAATAGCAAAACAATTACGTTGACGCAGTATTAAGATTTTCTCTAAGCGTGACAGTCAATTGTACACACTTTTAGTCTACAGCAGTCGATCGTTTCACACGCTTATGCTAATGCTCGTTATGCATTTTTACCCACAGCACAGAACTCTAAATATGTCGATAAATTGACTGTGGCGTGTCAACGTGGATACGCTTGACATAACACGTCACTGCACGATTGCTTAGATTGCCTGCAACAGAAATGGACGCAGAGGATTTCAGTTTATTAACACGTTGCTCCTCACGCACTGCGAACTGCCAGATCTATTTCCCCCTCCCCCCCACAGATGCATCGCAAAGCTCGGCAGATACGGTGTAGTCCCGAACACGAGAGGAGCCACAAACACTGGTGTCGTGCCCATTTCACGGATGAGTCTTTAGAGACTAACCAGTAAACCCCCGCTTCTTTAATGAATTTAACTGCCAAATGTAAAACAGCTTCAAATTTCTTATTCTTTAAAAATCTGTTAATGTTTCAAATATTTGACCTTAAACATGGAAGCGAGTAAAGGTTTGGAAGATATCTGAAATTATATATAAAATCTGTTTAAAGTCTGTCAGTGCTCTCATTCTCAAATACTGGATGAATATAGCGAGTATTTGTGCGTCTTGCGTTACGCTTCCTGAAGATACAGTTTCGAACTGCAATACACTTCTCATACTGTGTTAAACCTGTAACTTCCGACTAATGAGTAGATCATGACAGCATTTCGTAAATACTTGTCTGAAATACTGAACAAATTTTTTTGACCCTGGAAAACGTTAGATGGGCAACTTGCAACTGTGATTGGGTTACCGTGCCTCGGGTTTGTCTCTTACGGTTAGTAATATAGGTTGTTTCAGTCTTAATCTTCATTGTAAATGTTACAATTATGCCAATACTGCGAAGCACCGATACGACAGCTTCAGTATTCTTGTCTCTAGCGACACCGAAGTAGCACTCCCAAGGAGACGGCATGACCGTGGGGTCAGGGATTTGTCCGCAATTTTGTGTGGTGAAAGAGGACCCCTAACACCTCAAGTGGTTAAAATATTAGGACGCACTACCCGGAAGATCCCGGGAAAAATCGATCCAAAGTTTCTTAGGTGCCTTATGAGTATAAAATGTTAGTACACTGCCGAGCCGCCGTCTGGCCTAGGTGTTTAGGGCTCGGATTTTTACGCCAGAGGTCTCGTGTTCGATTCCTCCTCTGGCACTTTTTTTCGTTCTGTTTCATTTTCTTTGGTTATTCCACAAATTATTCAGAAAGTTTCCCAGACCTACATTATCTTTAACAAATTAGTTACATTATTGAATAAAAATTTTCTTTTTGTCCAACACCACAATTCATGGCGGTGGGTTTTCCATTTTTCATTGTAAAGTATATGAGTAGAAACATAGACTTTTCAATCAGAATAACAAAGTCCATTGGGAAACATTCAATTTTTATACATATAATAATTATAAACAAGAACCGCAGTGTTAATTATCGTAAAAACAAAGCAATTTTTGCGACATCTTGCGCAACATATAAAAGTGGATTTTTTACAATCACAGGACGCTTGCAATAAATCTGTACAAAAAAGTGCCCCATTAAAATTTACGAAAATGTTTCGAGTTTCTGACAATTTTGAGGCAAACCAGGCACATTAAATCATGTCTCGGAATATTGGTGACGATAATTGATGGTGAATTATAGAATGAATTTTTATACAGTCTTCCCGGTAATTAATTTCACGGTTCTCCTGTAACAAAGCGCTGCAATTTTGCAAGCAACAGAAGAAAAGTGCCAGAGGAGGAATCGAACCAGAGACCTCTGGCATAAGGGTTCGAGCACTAACCATGTAGGTCAGACGGCGGCTCGGCAATGAACTAACGTTTTATACTCATAATGCACCTAAGAAACTTTGGATCGATTTTTCTCGGGATTTTCCGAGTAGTGCGTCCTAATATTTTAACTACGTGAGGTGTTAGGGGTCCTCTTTCACCACACAAGACTGCGGACAAATCCCCGACCCCACGGTCGTGCCGTCTCCTAGTCAGTATGTGTTTCCCAGGGACATTGTGACGGCTGCGGGCAAACTGACCGGCTCCCTGCTGAGGTAACTGTGGCTTGTTCGTGAAACGTCTGACAATGCCCGACCACACATGACTGGGCTAGTAGATGAATAGCTGCAACGTACCAAGCGCCTACCCGCCCTCCGAATGTAAATCCGATGGAATTCTAAGACCGAAAGATTGTCGACCTCGTCAGATGAACTACTCTCTGCGATGGAAGTCGTCACTGCGTGCTATGCTGAATGGTCAGAGCCACAGAATGGGCCGTTGCTTATTCTGTATTGCACGCGGATGCATCACAACCCGTACGAGCTTTCCGTATGCCACTGATTGAGGGGCGTCATACACTGCTTTTGCCCTGAAACGCTACGCCCTGTACTTCCAGACAGGTGACAGGAGTATGTTGGAACGACACTTTTGTGCAAATATCGCCGTGCGTTATGTTTCCTTTATCTGAAAGACTAATGCATGCGCGTAGTTTCAACAGCTGTGGATGAGGCACATACGGTAGCTTAGTGATTATCCGTCGCCAGGTTTAGGAGCTGCTGTCCAGCAAGGACGAGCCAGCTGAGGGGTTACGAGGGCAGCGCGGCTTGGCGTGGTATCGACTGGGGCGCCGAGGCGTCGCGTGCCGCCAGCTTCATTTGCATGGCCCGAGCCCGGCTCAGAATAGCCACCACAGCTTTCTTCCTCTGACCTCCAATTCCTTTCCTTCGTTATGCTACGTCTACACTTCATATTTGTTGCGAGTCTCCCAGTCGTTAACGCTGTCTACTGAATCAGTAATACGCCACAGTTTTCTAGGTAATACATAAGCAACATTGTCTCACGTTGTGTTGCTCCGACGTCCTAGCCGGCTTTCAATGGACTCGCGCAAATTTGCCGCAGTTTCGCGTGGCCTTGTGTACCGGTAACCACAGGTACTGAGAAACTGAATACGCGCCGTTATAAACTACCATCTTGATGACGTACCAATGGAGTCGTACCGCATTGTTTACTGGGAGGTGCCGAAGGGCATATTCAGGCACCTAATTGGAAAGTTTTCTCTGTTGTTCTAGCACAATGGCGCCTTTCTTCGCCGAGTGTGACAGTTGTCTGATTAAGGTATCTGGTAACTAGGTGACTAATGGGTGTGCATAGTGTTCTGACATTTGTATTTGATGATGATTATTTCTAATAGTGAGCCGCCGAGCTTAACATTTTGAGACGGTGTACTGAAACGACACGCAGCATTACACCAGTACCCAAGACATCACAACGAACTGATTACATGTACTACAACATTCACTCGAAATATTTTTAATAACACACACACACACACACACACACACACACACACACACACACACACACACACACACTAAAAATAAATCTTTCATGCCTGTCAATGAATAATACGACGCTCTCATTCCAAGTGGCGACTCTTCTCCAGACATGGCTCTTTCTGGAGCGGTACGCATGCTAATTACCAGTCAGATTAGAACCCTAACGTGTACTACTACTACTACGAATCAGTGACTTGGAATTTTTAAGATTTATCTACAAATGTTGCTCATGAGAAAAAAACGAGGTAAAATACTTAATTCCTAGGTAGGACGCACCTTTACCAATTACAGTCAAACGCCAGATTTTACTATCGCATTCACTGTATTTCCTGTTTACAAATTTATTTACACGTATATGACCAGACAAACAACAATACTTAATGCCATTTGCTATCGGGAGCCTTCAAATTTCTGGAGAGAGAGAGAGAGAGAGTGTTTTCTCTTTCATTGTTCAAATGTTGTAATGGCAGTAACGAAATTGGGCATTGACATGTATCCATGGCACCAGGTGAAAATTTGTGCCGGAGCGGGAGAAACCTGGATTTCCAGCTTAAGGCGAGCGGTCGCCTGAAGCGTCTCGGCTATCTGAGCACGCTTCCCCTTGCCACCCAAATTCCCAGCCTGTTACTACTTACGTAGTGACACCCACCCAAGAACCACTTACCCGCAGTCCCTAACAGATCGGGAACCGTGTGCATCCTCAATGGAAGAATCTTCGCTCATCGTCAGCACATGTACAGGGTATACATGAAGTCTGGGAACACACTATTTACTGCACAAGCACTAAACATTGTACATATGTCATACATTCTGCATTTTGAAGAGAAAAACTTAATTTTTTTTTTACAAACATTCGATATGCGAACCATGAGTGTCCCGGCAGATGTCAACACGGTAATCGAATTCTTGCCATACTCATCCGAGCACTAACATCGTCGACTGTGGCAGTCGCTTCCCGTATTCTCTCCCGGAGTTCTGCTACATCGCGTGGTAGAGGCGGTACATACATCAGATCTTTAACTTGTCCCCACAGAAAAGTCACACGGAATGAGTTCTGGTGGTCGGGGAGGCTATTTCATGGAACAGCTGTCCCGTTCTGTAGCACGACCGATCTATCGATGCGGCAGCTCCGTGTTCAGGTAGCCACGAACTTCACGATGAAAATGGGGTGGAGCCCCATCCTGCTGAAAGATGGAGAGTCCGAATGCATCTGAGGCATCAGCCATTGCTGCACAACGTCCAAGTAAGACTATCCAATGACATTGCTCTCGGCGAAGAAGAATAGCCCGTACAGTTTTCGACGTGACAAGGCACAAAAAACATTTACCTTTGGGGATTCACGCTCAAATTCAATGCATTCGAAAGGATGGTTTGTACCTCAGATTCGACAATTATACCTGTTCACTTTCCCCATTAGTGTGAAAACTGGCTTAGTCGCTAAAAATTAAGCGAACAACAATGCCATCCACATCCTCATTCAATTGTTGCAAACTGCGAACAAAACTCAAAACGCTTGTCTTTGTCGTTGTCATTGAGCTTCTGCACTAGCTCCAATTTGAATGGTTTCATAGTTTCTGTCTCAGAACTTTCCACACTGTCATTGGAGTTATTTCGAGTTCACGGGACGCACGACGAACCGATTTCTTTGGACTAATTATGAATGTGTGTCGTACGCGCTCCACATTCATTTCACTCACACTGGGACGTCCGCTTCTCTTTGCCGGGACCAGCAACCCCTCGTAACGAATTTGTTGTGCAAGTGGTAAATGGCCTTCCTTGCTGGTGGCTTCTTACCGTACTTAGTCCTAAACATCCGTTGAACAGCTGTAGTACACTTGTTTGTGTCGAAATCCAACACACAGAAAGCTAGCTCAGCACCTGAACTCGCTATGTTTGCGACTAGCGCTATCGGCAAATTACGAAACTACGCTGTGGCGGTATACATGAAAATAAACTTTCACGGTTGTCTTCAAAATGGTTCATGTATGATATCTGTACAATGTTTGGTTCTTGTGCAGTATATAGTTGGAAGTGTTCCCGGACTTTATATATAATCCTCACTCATTTGTAACAAAAAAAATATGCAGATACCTACAGATGACAGACGTTTGCCCATTCCTACTGAGTTCTTATATTTTCAACACTTTTGAAGGAAAGTATTAAAACGGAACTTTTAAGATTGTTTCTGTAGATTCATGCTACATCCGGCTCCCATCACCCCGAAATCAAACAATTGACCGCGAATAAACGAAATGTGTTTCGTCTAGCCAACTACTGCTTCACCAGCGTCGAAATCCATTCCCGGTTATTCCAGTATTTCGCCTAATGTGTTGCTTGAGGCTTTCCCGACGGACTAGTTGTAATTATGGTTTACGGGCGAGACGTCGGATGTCGTCGTGAAAATTACACAATATTTAGTCGACGCAACTGATCGACATCTTCCGGTGAGTTAAACACGCTGCTGATACTGTGACCGATGTCTCGTATTTATACGAATCTGAGAACTACGCAGCCGTGAACGCCCAAATTCCGTGACCAATAGCGCAGACATCCTGATCGGTAGCGAGAAACAGCTACGCCATCTGTCGACGATGAACTAACAGCTCCGAAGCACGCGCAGAAGCTGTCGATCACACGGTGCACAGCCGTCGGCTGCCCCAGCGCCCCCTGCCTGGCGCCGCCTACCGATGTGTATCCGCGCTGGCGTGCGCCCGTCCTCGTCATCCGAATATCTACGTAGCCACAGCAGCGTCATCGCTTGTACGACCAACAGTTATTTGTTGTTGCCGTGTTTTTAATAAGAGCTGAATCCCCTGCTGTGTCCCTGTTCAGATTAGTCGAGCTGCGAATTTCCACTGCTGCTTTAATAACGCTGTCCCAGTACAAAGACGCCGACGAGAGAATATTTGCGGTTCTTGTATTCCATACTGTGTCGTGCTGAGAGAATGCTCCGCCACTGCAGATCTCTCTGGCTGGCCCGGACGTGTGTGTCGTCGATGTTCGGTGCATCTGTCGACGGTGAGACAAGTTTGTCCAATGTATGCAGCTAGAGGGAATGTTTTACACATTAGGCCTTCGTAAACCACGATAATCTTTCACTTAGCCTAAAAGAGTGCAGTCGACGACAGATGCACTGAACTTAATTTCTCGAATAATCTTCCTATTTTCGAAAAAATCCTGCTGACGTAAGCCAAGATGGCAGTTACTCTTCGTTCTTCACTTTCTTCCAGTTCCTCTCTACATCTACATTCATACTCCGCAAGCCACCCGACGGTGTATGGCGGAGGGTACCTTGAGTACCTCTATCGGTTCTCCCTTCTATTCCAGTCTCGTATTGTTCGTGGAAAGAAAGATTGTCGGTAAGCCTCTGTGGGCTCTAATCTTTTTCTTTCTCTGATTTTATCCTCATGGTCTCTTCGCGAGATATACGTAGGAGGGAGTAATATACTGCTTCACTCCTCCGTGAAGGTATGTTCTCGAAACTTCAACAAAAGCCCGCACCGAGCTACTGATCGTCTCTCCTGCTGTCTTCCACTGGAGTTCAACTCCATAACGCTTTCGCGATTACTAAATGATCCTGTAACGAAGCGCGCCGCTCTCCGTTGGATCTTCTCTGTGTAAGACGCGCCGGTAGGAAGAGATGGCGAATTTCCCTTTCAAAATATCACCTATCTAAAAACATGGCACGGAGTTGGCGTAGCTCATCAGGTAAGCTGTCTGAATCTGGCAGTCCCGTGCGCTGTGCACCAACGTCCTAAACACGCCACTTCGATGTGCTGAATGGTGACAGCTGATGGTCTGTGAATCCGTGTGTGAAGGCTTACGATACACAGCGTGACCGGAGGTGCCATCTTTTCTCCGCACCAAGAGGCCCAGGAACGGTAGATCGCCGTTATTCTCTATCTCTACCGTCAACTTGATGTTCGAAGGAAGAGAATTTTATTGCTGCAAAAATGAATGCAGCGATGCAGTGTCGTCGAAGGAAGAAAGATGTCATGATATTACACTACTGGCCATTAAAACTGCTACACCAAGAAGATGACGTGCTACAGACACGAAATTTAACCGACAGGAAGAAGATACTGTGATATGCAAATGATTAGCTTTTCAGAGCATTCACACAAGGTTGGCGCCGGTGGCGACACCTGCAACGTGCTGACATGAGGAGAGTTTCCAACCGATTTCTCATACAGAAACAGCAGTTCACCGGCGTTGCCAGGTGAAACGTTGCTGTGATGCCTCGTGTAAGGAGGAGAAATGCGTACCATCACCTTCCCAACTTTGATGAAGGTCGGATTGTAGCCCATCGCGATTGTGGTTTATCGTATCGCGACATTGCTGCCCGCTTTGGTCGAGATCCAATGACTGCTGTTAGAATATGGAATCGGTGGGTTCGGGAGGGTAATACGGAATGCCGTGCTGGATCCCAACGGCCTCATATCACTAGCAGTCGATATGACAGCCATCTTATCCGCATGGCTGTAACGGATCGTGCAGCCACGTCTCAATCCCTGAGTCAACAGATGGGGACGTTTGCAAGACGACAACCATCTGCACGAACAGTTCGACGACGTTTGCAGTAGCATGGACTATCAGCTCGGAGACCATGGCTGCGGTTACCCTTGACGGTGCATCACAGACAGGAGCGCCTACGATGGTGTACTCAGCGACGAACCTGGGTGCATGAACGGCAAAACGTCATTTTTTCGGATGCATCCAGGTTCTGTTTCCAGCATCATGATGGTCGCATCCGTGTTTGGCGACATCGCGGTGAACGTACATTGGAAGCGTGTATTCGTCATCGCCATACTGGCGTATCGCCCGGCGTGATGGTACGAGGTGCCATTCGTTACACGTCTGTCACCTCTTGTTCGCATTGACGGCACTTTGAACAGTGGACGTTACATTTCAGATGTGTTACGACCCGTGGCTCTACCCTTCATTCGATCCCTGCGAAACCCTACATTTCAGCAGGATAATGCACGACCGCATGTAGCAGGTCCTGTACGGGCCTTTCTGGATACAGAAAATGTTCGACTGCTGCCCTGGCCAGCACATTCTCCAGGTGTCTCACCAACTGAAAACGTCTGGTCAATGGTGGCCAAGCAAGTGGCTCGTCACAATACGCCAGCCACTACTGTTGATGAACTGTGGTATCGTGTTGAAGCTGCATGGGCAGCTGTACCTGCACACGCCATCCAAGCTCTGTTTGGCTCAATGCCGTGGCGTATCAAGGCCGTTATTACGGCCGGAGGTGGTTGTGCTGGGTACTGATTTCTCAGGATGTATGCACCCAAATTGCGTGAAAATGTAATCACATGTCAGTTCTAGTATAATATATTTGTCCAATGAATACCCGTTTATCATCTGCAGTTCTTCTTGGTGTAGCAATTTTAATGGCCAGTAGTGTAGCTAACGATTTCTGTGGACCTGAATGCAACTTAACATCACACAATATTACATTATTATAAAGTTAAACAGAATGACTGTTCATGGGTACTACACTTCCTGACAAGCACGTAACACTGCTTGACCCGAAGTGCAAGGAGACTATCAAGATGGTACTCGCTCTGATACGGGAATATTATTTTAACGACAATGAAATTCAGCAGTTCCGCGTTTCCCAACCGAAACCTCGAGGGAAGCAGTTTTTGTTTATCTTAGTGCATTTGACGTTCTCTGTACTCCCATGTACGAAGAAGAAATTTATGACTGTGTTCCAAAAACGTGATGTGCTAGCACTAAAACCATCAGTCACTGGGTAAGGTAACCTTGAACTAAGAAATTTTAAATGAAGTGTCTAGGGTACAGCCGAATAGCTGATTGTTTCACTGCGTCAACGTCTCAGCAAACGTGTAATTTGTAGTGACTTGACGCTAGAAGCTACCGAGTTGCTAAGCAGCCCAGTTGCAGAGAGACAGGTGGAAATCTTGGTTTCACGGTTTAGCATTTTTATAGCGTGTTGTAGAGGCGGGCAGACGCAGGCGGCGTGACTCCGGAAGTGGGCCGTGCACCGGAAGTCGCGCCGCCGCCCCGCCCCCCGCTGCCACGAGCGCCCGCTGCCCAGCAGCAACGCGCTGCATCACGTGTTCCACTTAATTCTCTTGCTCTCCTCGTGGACAGCCACATATTTCAGCATTTACGTAACGCCCAATTAGCAACCGGACACCGGCGAAACATACGTGACAAACCGCACTGGGTACCAAGTTCAAGGAGAGCCCTAACTAATTCTTATGTAGCTTTAATTGTCCCCTCTGACGTTTTACAAGGTTCTGGACTGTAAAAAATTAACGTATTAAACGCAATCAACATTGATTAGGCTAACTATTAAGTTGAAGCAGCAGAGCAATGCAACCAGACTGTAAGAAATTTGGGAAGTATTTTAAACTGGGCCATTGAGAACCCAGTAAGAATCAGACACACTTCTGCCACAGCACGAGCTTCCTTATATTGCTTACGATGCGAGATGTTTTCACAACGTACTACTAGCCCCCAAGAAACAACGTAGCTGACAGTATTTTATACTGTTTCGTCACTTAGTCGAAACATAAAAACTTGTCCATAACGCAGTGAATGGACTTCAGAAGATAAAACAGCATGTGTATACGAAAGTGTTATGCCCGAAGGACAGCAGAACAATCGCATACGGAACATATTCTGCAATTGTTACGTCTCACTGTAATCCACAATTAGCACTTACTAGACATACTGATGTCGCTGTCTTTACCGAATCGGCTAAACGTGTCTTTAGAGCACTCTGACCTATCTTTCCTGGAAGTATTGGCTTCGGTGTAGATATAAAAAAATATCTTCTGGAAACTGGGTCGTTTTTCCAGAAATGCTCAAAAATAGTCGATTCTTGCTCTTATATTTGCATCCCGCATGTCACCAAACGCCTCGGTCTTGCTATTCTTCGTCATCCTCTTGCTATTTTCTCCATCGCGTCTTGGATACTATTTATTTATTTATTTTTATTTACACGTCAAGTTCCGTAGGACCAAATTGAGGAACAAATCTCCAAGGTCATGGAACGTATCAGTACATGAACTTACAACATAAAAGTAGTAACAGATAAATGTTCATGAACCTGAAAAAAGTCAGTCCATAAGTTTAAGTAAACGCTATCAGCAATACAACGATCAGCTTAATTTTCCAAGGAACTCCTCGACAGAATAGAAGGAGTGACCTATGAGGAAACTCTTCAGTTTCATTTGAAAGCGTGGATTACTGCTACGATTTTTGAATTCGAGTGGCAGCTTATTGAAAATGGATGCAGCAGTATACTGCACACCTTTTTGCATAAGAGTTAAGGAAGTCCGATCCAAATGGAGGTTTGATTTATGCCGAGTATTAACTGGGTGAAACCTGCTTATTCTTGGGAATAAGCTAATATTGTTAACAAGAAACGACAATAAGGAATATACGTATTGAGAGGCCAATGTCAAACTACCCAGACTCGTGAACAGAGGTCGACAAGAGGTTCGTGAACTCACCACTTATTGCCCGAACCGCCCGTTTCTGAGCCAAAAATATCCCTCTAGAATGGGAAGAGTTACCCCAAAACATAATACCATACGACATAAGTGCATGAAAATAAGCAAAGTAGACTAATTTACGTGTCGAAGTATCACTTTTGATACCGTTCGAATGGTGAAAATGGCAGTATTAATTCTTTAAACAAGATCCTGAACGTGGGCTTTCCATGGCATCTTACTATCTATCTGAACACCTAAAAATTTGAACTTTTCAGTTTCACTAATCATATGCCCGTTCTGTGAGATTAAAACGTCAGGTTTTGTTGAATTGTGTGCTAGAAACTGTAAAAACTGAGTCTTACTGTGATTTAACGTTAGTTCATTTTCTACAAGCCATTAACTTGGGTCATGTACTGCACTACTTGAAACCGAGTCAATGTTGCACACAACATTCTTTACTACCAAGCCAGTGTCATCAGCAAACAGAAATATTTTAGAGTTACCCATAACATTAGAGGGCATATCATTTATATGAATAAGGAACAGGAGCAGCCCCAACACTGATCCCTGGGGCACCCCCCACTTGACAGTACCCCACTCAGATCCCACATCACGGCCGTTATCAACATTGTGAATAATGACCTTTTGCTGCCTGTTGCTAAAGTAAGAGGTGAACCAATTGTGAGCTACTGCCCTTATTCCGTAATGGTCCAACTTCTGGAGCAATATTGTGGGATCAACAGTCAAATGCCTTTGTTAAATCAAAGAATACGCCAAGCGTGCGAAACTTTTTGTTTAGCCCATCCAGTATCTCACAGAGAAAAGAGAATATAGCATTTTCAGTTGTTAAATGACTTCTACAGCCGAGCTGTACATTTGTGTTTAACGGCTATAAAATTTGCATAGTATAAAATTGGGGCCCCACAGTTGTCAATACATGCGTCTAGACGTCGCGACACGGATGTAGTCCTGTGATACTTCATCCGGTGTCGCTTCGACCTGAGCGCACAGATCCTACAGATTTGTGGCTGGAGGTGGGGTCCTGATGACACGCTCTGTGGCATCCCCACACATTCTGAATGGCAGACAGATGGGGGCCATGCGGCTGACCGTGCGAAAGTATCCATAGCTGCAAGCCACGCTTGGGTGGTGGGAGCCGTATGAGGACAAGAGTTGTCCTGGTAACATAGGGCATGGAGCGTAGGCGCTCACCAACAGCCGAGTTATCGCTTGCAGGACCTCATCAATGTACCGTGCGGCTGGCATGCAGCCCGTTAGGAACACACTAGCGGTGAATGGGCTCCGTAGGATAACGCTCCTCACATCACCGCAACAGGCTGCTCTTCGGGCGCTCTCCACTGCACCTGGAAGACCGAAGCGGGAATCGACACTAAAGATGACCTATCCCCCTTGCCCGTTGTTGCAGACACGTCGGGTGCGACGCCGTGGGTGTGTGTGAGTGGCAGGCGTCCTGAAGGATGGCCTGTGGGGATCCCTGCATCATGCAGCCTACTGCCAATGATATTACCACTTGCAACATGTTGTACAGAAGGCAGGACACCCCACTGAATGGCTTTTATCGTTTCCGTTGGACCTGCATGAGGTCGGTGAAGAATCCTTCGGTGCTCGCTCTTTGGGGCGCGTGTCTGACGTGCAGGTCCTACATATCGTGCATGCGTGCCTTCCTGTATCCATTGCCTCTAACAACGAGCAATGGTGATGTCCGTACGACCGGTGTGGTGCGCAATACAAGACCGCCCAGCCTTCCTCAACCCCCCTCTCTAACTCGTCTAGCTGGGCAACATACTGTCAAATGCGTCGCCTGGTACCACGCATTTTCAGGTCATGCTTTAGTGATGCTATTTGCACTGGTACTGGCCGGTGCAGCCGTTTGGGGCCTTAAATCGATCGATGTGCACATCACGGCTCCTGTGCTCTTTGAGCACACCTACCCAGCTTGCAGTGGATCGGTTGTGTCCGTCTGGGTAACGTTCTTTTTACAATGAATGTACATTTGTTCTATAACCTCACACGCGCCATGTATTGGCTCTTCGTTTAAAAATAAAAATGCGAAATATCTCAAAATTCCTGCAACAGTCGAAGTTTGTGTTGCATGACCACATTTACGCTGAGTATTTTCACTGAATCGAGAGAAATTTAAGTGCTTTTACGAGGAAAAGCTGCTAATGGAATTAAATTCTGCAATTCTGACGATAATGTGGCTTGGTTTATCCTGTTCACTTAATAATCCGCATTTCGAACTACGCTTGTATGACAGGCAGTGTGCAAGTAAGAGGATATGTGTGCTAAAACAGGTGAAAAACTGAACAGTATGTTCAGGGTTTAATTTTTTCCGTTGCATATACTGAGGATTATTAACAGCAGGAGTAAGTTTTTCTTGGTACTAATACATCTGTTATAAAAAATTCTCAAAGAAAAACATCTCATTTATATCAGTGAATATACAGAAGTTGAATACTAATATCCGTGCTCCTTAGAAACCCCTAAAAAATATTTGGAAGGAAAAAATTTGTACAGAGCAACAACAAAGACGTGGGCTGAAATGCATTAATTTAAATTCGTCAAAACTGTGCATTCTGCAGTATTTTAGAACTTACAACGCTGTTAAAGTCTGCTTACTCCTTTCCCACAACAGCACAGAAATCTGCAAGATTCTTAGAAAGTTACTAGACGGATACATTTTAATTCAGAAGCGATTCCTGCAGTTGACAGTTGTACAGTTTTCCACATGACTAATAGTTGGGTAGTCCCTCGTGCAATATGGTTGACAATCGCAGCGATCGACAGTTGTAAGTTCGCGCTCAACGGCGGCGCAGATGTTGCAATGGATTTCGATCCTTACAATGTGGGAACTAGAACGAACAGGGAAGACCAGGTGACACTGATAATTAAGTGCACATAACAAGTAAATTGGGCGTAATGTATCACTACACACTAAGAGTAAAGCAGAAATTAATGGTAGTAATTAACAAAACTGTTAGCATCATACCAAATCAGAATTTTGTCACCAGCGATTTCGCTGCACGGCAACGGCATACGGAATTATAGTGACCAGTACGTTGTATCGAACAGCTAGACGCGATACAGATAATCTACATCTAATAATACTTGCAAAAATGATATATATCCCAGAAAATCGACTTAACAGCACAGAACAGGTGAATACGTAAATTTTCAAAAATTGCTAAATGTTTTGTGAAATGATTTATCAAAAATTAAGATGTAAAATATATTACAGAAACATTTCGCGAGACTTCGAATGATGCTTGAAATCACGTACAGGAAGTGAGGTGCGTAAAGTAACTTTTTTCATTTCACGAAACAGTTCACTGAATTTTTATTTTAAAGTTTTTTCCTCAGAAAGCATGATCTTACTGACCCCTATTTGTTTTCCTAGCGCCTTCTGTTCTCGAAATGTACTGAATTCAGTACTTGATTCGAAGGAAAACATTTTGACATTAAATATCACACCAACTTATTTTTATGTGCAAAACAGACTTTAAAAGATGAATTTTTCAACGTTTCACTTAGCAGCAGCTAATCTTGAAGCATTTCAATTTTCCTTCAAATCATGGGCATTTTTTTAAATACCATGACGTTAATTTTTTTTACAGAACTAGACCTCTCACTGGTCAATTTGAGACACCACATTTATTCGTTTCTCGCTCTTCGTTTGGCTACTAAAATATGGACGAAAACTCATTTTGTAATTTATAGGGAGTAGTGTTTCCGCTCCCTTTAGACATTTGACCAACAAAAGCTGAAACCATTTCTGTGCCAGCAGCAAAGAGCATGGTACGTCAACGTTAATCCAGGAAAGCCTTTTCCGGATCACTACGGACAGGGTTTAACATTAGGCGTGCGTACACACTGATACGGAACGGCGCCGAGATTCACCATATCGCATTTCCACTATAATGCCATTAGAGAACTGAGAAGACGGACTTCTGCTTCTAAGGCGCTCTCTCAAGTACGTATATCTGTAGGGAACAAGGGTCAAGGTAACGCTGTGGGTTCTGACTAAGCATCTCAGTATTGTCAATTGTGACAGTGAGTGGGTGTATCCATGTATGATCGAGTGCTTTTGAGACTACTGCAAGCAGTGGGATTTCTACAACGTCGGTTGTCTGATTTGGCGATGTCAAAATAGAAATACGAAGAGAGTAGGTGAGTCGGGCGGTAAGCAGGCAAGAGAGCGAGCGAGTGCCCGTTGCCGCCGCTTAATAACTTAGGGCGGCGGCGATCGTTAAGTTTGTTTACCTTGCGCTGCGCCTCGCCCCACCGCTATGCCCGCTAGAGCTTTCATTCTGCGCTCTTCTTCTGTTTCACGATCTGGCTGCGGCAAACTGCAGCCTAAGTTTACCATCAACTTCTTGTCGGGGAACCCAATCCTCCAGCAATAATAGTTATTTGAATAATAGATGATACCTGCAGTTGACTTATAATCTGTTAGGGGGACAATTTTGTTCTGCGGGGAGAATTTATTTTATTTAAAATACAACGAAGAGAAGAACACAGCACAGCCTTGAAAGGCAAATTCTGATTAGCCCTCTAACACTGAAGAGTGAAAACGTGTTACTGACACATCGTCAGTCTTGTTACCATGAAGCTAGGAAATTTTGGACACTTAGTACTTTGGGTACTATAACCTTGTAAAAATATTTAGCGCAACATTCAGCTTCCTTGTATAGCCTCCAACCCTAAATTTTGAGAGAAAAGTTTCATGCTCAATGAGGTAATGCAAATATCGAAGATGGTCAAAATTAGCACGAAGCTTAGGACAACAGAAGAAATGAAGTATCTGCGTTACAAATTTGCCCAGTTTTACGAGTTTTGTTTAATGCATACCCAGAAAACATGCGTCAAAAGTTAACCAATTTGGCGAGATTATTTTTCTAACTTTCTTAAAATATAAATAATCACAGGCCTATCGAGTGAACTGCATCAAACAAGGTAGTCAAATTTTTAACACACCTACTTACGCATCGGTTCACTGGAACCGTATGAGTTGGAATTGTTTTGGGGAAGGAGACCAGACAGCGAGGTCATCGGTCTCATCGGATTAGGGAAGGACAGGGAAGGAAGTCGGCCGTGTCCTTTCAAATGAACCATCCCGGCATTTGCCTGGAGCTATTTAGGGAAATCACGGAAAACCTAAATCAGGATGGCCGGATGCGGGATTGAACCGTCGTCCTCCCGAATGCGAGTCCACTGTCTAAGAACCGTATGAGAAAAAAATGTTACAGCACTTACATCTAAAACAGTATCCTTTAAGCAACGTAATTAGTTGAAACTGTTGGACACTTTTTACAAATTTAGCTGTATGAGAGTCACTACGCGTTCAGTATAATAACCTGAGCAATTGTGTGTGATATTTAGTCCTTTTTTAGTAAAAAATTCACAAAGGTCCCTAATTTCATTGAGATTTGCTTTCTACAATTTCAGCAGTCACTGTTCTTTCTGAAGCTATGTGTGCTTTCAGGAAGTTACCTTTACAATCCCCAGCAATAAATTTCTCGTTTCCCAATGGCTGAATAATATTCCTGTACAATTTAGTTCTTTGTACAGAGTGATCTGCATATATATCTTATTTTTATCGACTTACATTCGGCGAGTTAGCCCTTCAAAGTTATCGGGAGTAGCAGGAAGTTTCCAAGAAATCTACAGACACTTTTCTCTAGCAGCCAAAAAAAGAAACAGAAAGAAAAGCCTTTGGGACGATCTCAGGTGTAATGCACGTACTTTGGGTTCCCATCACTAACGGCAGTACCATCCAAGAACAAATACCAGCTGAGTTTTATGTTTGGTGTTGACCCGTAGAAAGGTATTTAGGATTAAAAAGATGAAGCGCGCTGTTATCACGAAGTAATAAAGTACAATCCGGGTTACTCAACTAAAAGGAAGGGGTGGAGGGGGAAAACTGTTTCGAGTTATTTTGCGGTTAAGCCATGAGCATCTAGTATGTACTACAGTATTTTGTGTTATACGTATTTTTGGAAGCTTTGAAGATCAAACGAAGTCTAAACTATCTGTAGGCTACGCTCACGTTCTTTATTAAAGTTAAAATTGAGTTTTCAGAATTACAGTATATTAATATATACTATACTGTACTTAATAGTTTTAGCATATCACAGGAATACGCAACGGAAAACAACCAAGCTAATGCACAACTGTTGGCAGTATAGCTTTGTTTAGAGAGGTTAGTCGGTGGGTCGGGAAGCAACTGGTGAGCGTTCACCTCTCGCTCCCCGCTAACCGCAGCCCATCACGCTCTCGCCATGAATTACTTCAGCGAGTATAGGATTTTATCTGTGATTTTCGGAGTAGTTTCACATAAATCTTGTTTCGGTTGCCCGAGTTTGGTTAACTTGGGTTTTGCTGTATTTCAGGTAAAAAGTTTCCCCATTTCATTAAGAGGACGACATAATTTATAGTGTCTGCACTAGTTAATTACAATTGTAAGGTCTCCAATGGTATTTAACGAAGTACAAAATTTGCTGTTTTACACCCTATACTGACATTGCCAGTTTGGTGGGAACCGCGAATTGGTATCACGCAACCGTAAATTTTACGAGGTTTTAGTAATCTAGGGTTAGTAACTCTGGTTGCTGACATGCAGAATGTCACGTGCCTTCCTTTATGTACAAACTCAGAGAATCATACAAGCGTTCTAATTACGTTTACCAGTTCTACTACTCGACAAAGCGAACCGCAGACCCGGCGTTATCGCGAACTAACTTGTCCACTAGGAGCAGCGAAGTTCCAGATCAAAGTAGTGCGCGTTGCAACCCCTAAATGCAAGTACGGGAAACAATAGCGGGGAACTTTGTGGGCAGCGGCTTGCTGTTAACATCATTCATATCTCATTGACTATACTGACGAATGAGTTATTAGGCAGTAATTTCTTCAGAGCTTTTGTCTAACTTAACTATACATCAATGATAGCGAGAGTAGACTGAAAAAATTGTCTGCCTCTGGGATACGGTTTTTAAAAAGAGTAAACTAGTCATGCGCGAAAGAGACGAGTGTTTCTAGCAAGGCATACTAAATTATATTTTTTATGAAAAATTAAATATCCACACAGAGGGACGAGAATGAAGCAGTGAGACTTTCCTCCTACATGGGCGACAACTCAGCAGCCTGCTACCGCAGGCAGTGTTGACCTCTGTCTCTCCTCACTACACCCACAAGTGGCGTGCGCCTAAGTTTCAGTAAGGAGTAACAGCTTTAACAGTAAACTCTCCTCGTCACAACAATGAAATCTCAAAATATTATGCAGTAGTACGCAGTCTTTGTGAGAGACTGGCTGAGACTGCCACAGTAATATACGGGACGCTTCGCCACACTTACGGAACCGTGGTTTTATGAAGTGCACAAGCGTTTCACTGGCAGAAAATTTTTTTAAAGGCAGAACTGATGTCTAAGATGAACACCGCAGTGTGCGACCATCAGCAGCACGGACTGATAACACAGTCAGGATGAGTGGACTTGTGCAAGCTGATCGAAGATTAATCTTGAAAAAGACTGCAATCGAACTGAATACTTCGCCTGACATTAACTGGAAATCTGAAAATCAGGTAACTGTGCCAAAATGGTTTCCAATAACTTCATACTGCAACAAAAAGATCAACGGAAGACTGTAGTTGCTCGTCTATTTGAACAAGAGGAATTGATCCAGAATTACTTAATCGAGTTATCGTCCAGTAATATATGTAATAATGTTCTGGTGCAGCCATATTTAAGAAAAGCAGCTTTAGTCGCTTAAAAACCTGCTTTAGGAATAATATGGGGTGCTCACTTACGATAATCTTTTAGACATTGATGTAAGGAGTTGGGCATTCTGACTACTGCTCCACTATATCCCCTCACCAAGTTTGTTGTAAATAAAACACTACAATTGGAAAGGAACAATGATTTATACAATTAGAATAACAGAAGAAGAAATGAAATAATTCCACATTGAAGTAGTCTTTAGCATAAGAAGTGCACAATGCTGCAGTTTTGGCTACTTAGCGATATAAAACATCAGACGACAAATCAAATTTTCAAGCACTAAGAACGTTTCTCCTTAGCAACGTCTGTTCTGTAGAATTTCTATTATTGTAAAGCGTAAACGGTGTTTGACAGGAATTCGTAACTCGTATCTGTGTAGAAAGAACTTATAAACGTTCAGCATGTAACAACATGTACAAATTAAATTGCGATGTGAATGTAAATTTACCTGTTCCACATAATTCACATTTATCACACAAAATCATCCATGGAACACGGAAATGACTAGTGATTATACTAGGTTTTTCCAGTACGATCCCACACGCAAGGTTAAGTTAAGCACTAGTCTTGGTAGGAATCGCGAAGACCAAAGAAAGCGCGCATGTCTAAGTCAAAAGTTTCTCCGACTCTATTGGTATTGGGCACAAAGAACATTTACCTCCAGGTGCGACAGCAAACGAATATTACTTCGAGGAAATTCTCGGAAAACATGGAAATCGCATCCGCTGTGTTCGTCCACAGAAAGCTAACCACTGGATCTTCCATCACTATAACGCACCGTCCCATACCACATTGCCTGTTGGGCAGTTTTTGACGTCTAAGTCAATTGCAGTGCTACCACAACGTCCTTATTCTGCCGACATGGCGCCGTGTCTTTATCGCCAGAAGTGGAGGCGATGGGCATTTTACAATGGTACAGGAGATTCAAACAGCTGTACCAAGGGCCTCTGCTGACAAACCAGAAGATGAGTTCCAGAGAGACTACTAACAGTAATACCTATAGAAGAAATGTGCAAACGCAAGGGAGTTACTTTGGAAGTAATGCTAGCGTAGTTGGTTAAAATGTACGTAAACGTTTTTCTAACCGATCATTATTGTCGCATAGTAAAAAATTTACCGGGCGTTTCTCTCTGTATCTAAAGGCTAATCTCCGAAACTACTGTAGGGAATTTTATACGGTTTTCACTAATCGACTTATTCACGAGGAATGTTTGTATACGTAATTAATTACCGCTAAATTGGACAAGTAATCCGGCCGAAAATGTTTAGTGCTACCCGTTGTGAAGCCGGAATGGCTCGCTAGTCAAAACTGAAGCTTCCTGTGGGTTATTCATTGAAACGTGGAACCGCGCACACTGCACTACCAATATATATCACGCTAATAGAGTGCGAGGAGTATTGTGGAACAGGAGTGCCAAACTGTGTTTAATTCCAATGCTATCTAAGCGTGTACGAGTGACAGCGTTCCACTTGAGAGTACTGGAAGGTATTTTGTTACTACCTCGCTTCTCTATTTCTCGCCTACGCAATCAGATCGCTTAGTGGTAATTCTGTGTTTGCTGTGTTTACAGGTTTGGTTTACACTAGACAATAGATACAGAGTTATTAAATACATCTGTGGCGCAGAGAGAGAGAGAGAAACTGTGAGTGGCGTTTAGCGTGAAAATGCTACATACGCAACATGATTTCCCACCTCAACTATGTAATACAGCACTTCTGTGAACTGAAACCCGTTTATACAAAATACAGAATTCACGCTACATTCCATCTTCAGAAAACAATGCCGCTTGCGGTGGTTCGAACTGTAATTGTGATTTATTTTAAAATGCGAGACTGGAATACATCTGTAGTTAAGTGACGACCATTCACAGCTCAGATCGGAAGTGAACTTCTGTGTAACTTGACACGCGTACTGTAGCACGCGACTGTGCAGAGAGGTTGGGAGGGCGGCGGTATGCGCACAACTCGGCAGACAGAGCGACTTGTCGCGGTAGCCGGGAACCCAGCCCGACCGGCCCGCACCAGGCTAAAATTAGGCCAAAACGCGAAGCCTGCCAAGTGCACAGATTGTCACGCCAATACCTACAAATACCCGCGTGGGAGACAAAGCGCACCACTGCGGGATAGCTCCTGCCATATTACTGCTACGCTCATTTCCAAAAGGTCGAGCATTAGTATTCCCGTACAGCTCCGTATTTGTGTCGAGCAGCTGGCGCGCGCACACACACACACACACACACACACACACACACACACACACACACACACACCCCTTATATACGATGGGTGTTTCAGTTCAGTAGTCAAGATGCATCCACAATGATGCAAATTTCAGCCACGTGCTCTGAGTTTGGTATGCATGCCAGTGCAGCTTATTCGGCTGCCAAGCAACTACAACTTAATAGCTCTAGCCAGTTTATTTTCAGAGAAATGTAATGTGCCTGTTTCTCACACGTGTGGATAACTTTGGTGCTACAGAACGAATACAAGGCGGCTGATATCAATTCCTAGATATATCGAGAGCTGAACTGATCAAATTTAGAGCATATGTTTCTAACAAAACTATCCTCTCGTAAGGCGAAAGTCGGTTTGACATCCGAGTAAACTTGTGACACTACATTAAAAAGAATGTTCGGGTGGCTTCAAGACTTGGACACACATTTGTGGAGAAGAATCACCATAGCAAAATTAAATATAGCCTAACCTAAGAAAGGAACTACCCGGCCGGTATTGCCCTGTTTCAAGTTAGCAATAAGAATAATTGATCATTTCCTCGTGTTTTTGACTTCAATCGGCTTTGTGGAATGAGCGTCGATGTTACGAAACTTTTAAAATTTGAAAACTGATAGTACAGAAATAGTGGATTTCAGCACCAACAACCAAAAACTAGCTGTCAAACAATTGTCTGAAACCAGCACCACACTGCTCTAACCTGGCATTTTCACAGACCCATTATCAGGAACTTTATTACTTAGTTTTCATAATTTAGAAGTTTTAAACATATCTACTCCAGCGTGATTTACGTTCCAAGGTAGCAGGTTAAGTGGTTATTTGCTACTTTTCGCAAAATGTCCGCGACTTCAAGAAATTTTCGGGTTAAAGAGTCTTTCCCATGCCCCATATTTGAGATATTCCTTCAGGTTCTAAAGAACACCCGCGATGAGGCTCCATCAAAGTGTTCTCTCACTCAAGCAATGTGATGGTATCTTATTCAGTACCGCCACTCATTCACTAAATATTGCCGCAGACAGAATGTTAAAAAGTGATGAGGGGTAAGGGAGCGAGCATGCCTCACAAAAGACCGAATTACGTTAGACACCCGATACACAGCAGTCAACAAAATTTGTCAAACTTCATGCAATAATTCTGCAGGGTTAGCTACAGCCCACAATTTTTTTGTGTGTTTTTACTAGCGACTGGACATAATTTTATATTTGGTATGTATGTGCATCGACTGTCTTTGAGGAGAATTTCTTGTTTACCTGAGATCGAAATGCATCCATTTCTTTGATATTGTTTCCTTATCTGTTTCCTGACAAACAATGTTACTTCAATGTACAGGACTGGGCGGTCTGATATAATCATCTAGGAAGTTCCATTCTCGTGAGAGAAATATTCGCACTGGGCCATCCCTTTAAGTTCTCCGTATAACAAGGAAACAGTACGTAAGTTATTTTAATCACAATATAATGGAAGGTAAAACGTCTTGTGAATCCAAGGGTTTGACAGTTATAAGTTATTGGAAGTGCTGTGTTAGCGGCTATTACTGCTTGCGCCCAGGACGAAGTTTTGTCACGCCACTGAAGAGGCACCAACAACAACTTTTAACTAGCATCTATGAAAGGAATTTTTATCTGAATATAAGTTAGTGCCGATCAGTTTGTGTATGTATTTGCGGAGTTTACACTTCAGAAGTAGGTGAACTACATCGGGCGAGCGTAACTTAATAGTATTCGAAGCATCTCCCGTGCTTAAAGGGAGAAGGTACTGTATCTCAGACATGTTAAATTGGCCGTTTTCAATGCAACTTCTCTCAGGAAGTATTAACAGCAGAACATGAATTTTTTGACATTTACACTATTTGCTAACAAGCTGACACTTTAAGAATAGTCTATTAAAACTGATTTTGAAAAATTTTTTATTAGTCCGTTTTTCGGATAAAGTTTTGCAATAAGAAATATGGTTCTTTATATTGTAGCAAGGAAGCTGCACCAAGGTACTCCAGTCACGTTTAGTAAGACAAGTGACCGAATCAGAAAATTTACATTGAGCCAGAAAACAAAAGTTGCGGGGAATTGCGTTTGAAGCGTTACTGACCTTGCAGTATCCTCAATACATTCCGGTTATGTACTCATTTCAATTCACAGTTTCTTTCACTGTGTCAGATTCTTCTGCCAGTGGTTTGCAAGCAGCACGCTGTAAAGAATCGTATTTCTGAATTTCTGTTTACGGTCTTGGTAAGTTCACGAATGCACAATATTATCCCTGCTGGTAACCCCTTTCCAATATGATGCATGCCATAGGCAAACCCATTATTGTTTTCACTATATCCACGATTTTCTTTCTTTCCAGTCCCCCAGACCTTTCCTTGAAAACTGAGACCGATCTTGGCATTCTTTGCTCAGGAACAGAAACACTTATTACGTTACTACAAAAGGGAAGAACCGAATACACAACACAACCAATACCTGAAAACTCAAAGCAACGGAAGAAATGTCCCTAGACTTATGAATTTAAATGCAAGTCACAGATAAGCAAGTGGGCATTACACACACTGCAGGCTGCCATTTAAACCGACATTATGGTCTATAAGTATGTATTTGGTATAAAAGACATTCGAACAAAGTATACTAAAACTATCATAATTTTAAAAAAGTTATTTTTGTTATTTTCCAGTTACCTTCTGCCCTGAATCGAATGCAGTTTTAGGAATAACACAGCCACTAAGTAGCAGAGGAAAACTACCAAATAATAAACTATTAACAGTTTTATTAAATGCTGATTAAGTTCAACCGTAGGGTAAACTCTCATTTTTGTGAGCATGAAATACAAACCGTGATGATATTTTGGCGCCTCAGTTCGTGTGCACCGAGACAGCAGTTAACCAATGGGAAACATGCAACGAGACTTCACTACAGTGATAACTTCCTTGGGTATTCCCTTCATTGACGGGCGACATTTTACGAAAGAGAGAAAACCAAATTAGATGGCACAATTAAAAAATGGAACTCACTCATGACGAATTCACATCCGAGACTGACCATCCCGATTTAGATCTTCTGTAATTTTTCAGACCCACCTCAGACGTGTAACAGCGCCGTTTCTTCAGTAACTGCACGGTCGATTCCTTCCTCCGAATTTCCTAATAATTTAGTGCTGTGTCTTTAATGGCCACTAATGCGACGTGATAGTTCCTTACCTTCCTCTGGAAGAAAGAAGATTCCAGAAATAGAATAGCGTCTCGAAGTTGGTACTGAAATTACTTCCAGCAAATCGCTAACAAAATAATTCGGATCGAAGACATCGCGTCCATCTTTGTCACAAACTTTTTGTTAGAGCCCTCAGAATGATAGTTATTGCGGAACAGTTTGCTTTCTCGAGACTACTGGGATGTAGCTGCGCTCGCTATGAACGAAGGGAACGGGCTAGATATCAGTCCGTGTCCGGAGAAAGTAGGTTCTCCCCTTCCATGTTGTCTGTGTCCCGGTCTGCTTGCTTCCGTTCTACAGGATTTCTAAATCTTAGGGATCAATGCCTTCCATGTTACTTGAAACGTATACGTTTGGCCGTTTCGGTGCTGCCCACACCTCAGAAAACACAGGAATGTGTTTTGTTTTGCAATTTTAAGCTAACAGGAAAGCTGCTTCACAGAGGAAAATAACGTCAAATCTCAATTTTTCTTCAACATCTACATACATACTTTGCAAGCAGTATTTTCCCAGCATTTTTCTCTTGTTCCACTCGCAAACGGAGAGAGGGAGAAAAAAACACTTCGTTTCCGTACGACCCCTAATTTCTCTCGTCTTTGCGATCCTTAAGCGTAATATACGTTGACAACAGTAGAATCGTTCTGCAGTCAGCCGCAAATCCCTCTTCTCTTACTTTTCTCAATAGCGTTCCGCGAAAAGAAATTCGACTCACAATTGAGTTCATTTCCATAATGATCATTTAATCCGATCAGGTGGGGATCCAGTACTCAATTCGCACAAGTATTCCGTATGGTTTCCTAAAATTCTACCAATAAATCTTAGTCGACTATTAGCGTTCCCTATTACCGACCTCTTGTGCTCGTTCCGTTTCACATCGTTCTGCAACGTTACGCCTAGATATTTAATCTAGGTGACAGACGGCCCACCACTAACGCTGTCTTTCGGGGATGAAGTCTGAACCGGACAAGTACGATACAGGAAATTCGCTCTGGCTCTTTTGGAAGAACCACCGTAATGTTGGCCTTGGATAGTTTAGGGAGATCTGGATTACGCAATGGAGATTTCAACCTCGCTTATCCGGAGTGCGGGTCGACAGTGCAAACCACGTTTACTATTGGTTCTTTGCACAGGATTCTGAACATATGTGCATCTTTCTTGTGGTTCACTGATGCCACATGAAGCCCACACTACGAAAATCGCATCAGGATCCCAATCGCTTCAATTCGTCTGGGTAACGTCATAGCGCCACTGCATAGAAGAAAGCTGCGTATCTTGGTCGTAACTGGCGTTGAAACTTCTCTTTGGATTAGTTAATTCTTTAGCTTCGCTTATTCAAATTACCAACGAAACAATATTTCTGACAAAGGGATTCAGTAGATATCAGAATTAAATCCAGATTAAAATTAATCGCTGTGCAGAGAAGCATCCATTAGAGCTTAACTCTAAAGTCTCAATTTCTATAATGCTGATTCTTAGAAATTACTCTGGTTGTGATGCAAGTTAAGCGTACGCATCCAACACAGGGAAACAGGATCTGAGATTCAACGCTATGCATGGCTATATAACAACGTGTATACTCGGACTAAGCTGTAGCGGGCTGTAGAAATGCTCTTAACTTCCCTTTTGTTTTCACACCATTGGGCGACCGATATTACTCAACAGCCATTGCTACATTGCATTTCAGCCTACAATGTCTACAGCCAATTGCTTCGCCTGTGTTAATAACCAGTAGCTGCATCCGGTCCAACGTGATCGGTCTTTTCGTTTGAGAACCCTACCACCCGAACTTTTATCCCATCCTAAATAAGACATCACAGAATGGAAATCAGCGTCCGAACTGAATACGAACATACGAACAGCAGAGTCGACCAACACAACCGCGAACATCTTCACTATCAATCCCTGCAACCCAGTTGCTTTCCATGTTCCCACGATAGCGCCGGTACATCACCCCAACCACGTAAATACTCGAAATTATGTGCAACAGGCAGCGCCCAAAACCGCTAATAACGCACTTTTTCATCTTTCTCCTTCTGGGTGTGTGTACGAAACTACGCGTTCCAAAATCACGCTAATACTGGTGGGGCAGTATTGTTGGAAGCTGCTGTCATGTCTAAGAATTCCCAGTATTTCGTTGCTTTCCTAAATGACAGTTTTGTTACCTTGCATTTGAAAAACCCATTTTGAAGTTACTCCATCAGCGCTTTAAACAATACAGCTGACTTCATATTTGTCCGAAACTACAGCAACTAGTCTGGTTTATACCATTTGCTTCCTCAAACATGACGCAAAGAATAGGAAGTAACATCAGTTTAATAGCGTCAGTGAGGCTGGAAAGAAAAGATATTTAAATAATGAACTACATGCACGAAAACTCATGCGTAAACTGAATGACGAACATAGAAATAAATGTTTCTCAATTTATTGCACATCGAATGTACACCATTCAAAATAAAACCTTGAAGGCACAAAATGTGGAAATTTGGGAGAGAAAAAGTGTCCATCCAAAATCAAAGATTTTTTACATGTTTCGGCGAAGCTTTTATGTTCTTTGACAGATTCGAGGAACAATACAGTCGATAATCAAAATCGTCTTCTGTCTGATCAGATAATCTGCAGTGGAGGTTTTGCCACTCACGGCTCGAATTAGGAAAATCTACCGAGCCCTCGCTGTATAATGCTCCTACGCAGTCCCCATGGAATCAGTCTTACTGTTATTAGCGTTACTAAAGTTGCTAAGAATGTTCACGTTGTTTGAAGTCATTGTCGAGGAAGTTTGCGCTTTACTTATGCCGCACACGTTTGCTGCAATTAGACACCCGTTACCTTAACATATATTCCATTGACAACTTTGGCGGTAAACACTTCGCGATCTGCCCGGGAGCTTCGCAGTACAGTGCAGCTAGCAAATTCTGAGATTTCCAATAACTGCCGCTAAGCTTACGTACGGAAGATAAATAACCATTATTTATTTTCTCCCACAACACTTTTCGAGGGTTTACAGTTTACACCACGATCTTCAGGTGAATCAGTGAACTGCATTACACTTTTGTTTGCTGAAGGTAGCCAGTTGTCTCAACTCCATTTCGCTTATTTTTAACGAAAGGAAGTTCAAAACAGACAAATGGCTATATCCAGCGAACATAAATTTACTGTAATCCACTGATCCACTTTAAGGTGAGTGTGCAAGCCCTCGAAACGCATCGTGAGAGAAAGAAGTGACAACTGTTTTATTTTTTATTTCATGAACAGTCAGTCACAGTTTCAAAAACACAGTTCAATATTGGCGACATTATTTACATGAACCCGATTATTAAAGGTTGATACACTACGTTCGTTTTATGAACACTGGAAACTACCCGACATCACACTCCGTTGTCCTTCACTACAACATGAAACACCAATTATTTCTGAAATTATAGTTAAGGAACATTATATTGCAGAACAACTGTTCGGAAATTGTGAATTAAAGAAATAGTGACAAACTATTACTTACTTTGAGAAGATCCTACCGACCACTCTTGGTTTGACTAACTTCAGGCAGACTAAGAACTCGACTCCAGTTCTCATCGGATAAAGAACTGTGATAAATTTTCCTGTTTCCACCAGTTCTTGGTCTCTCAACAAGGCCACAGTTCCAGACACAGGTACACTGCCTTATCAGTAGTAGCGTTCTCGATGGTAACTTGCTGGCATTCACTGCCGCCTTCCCCATTACACAAAAAGTAGATATACTCTCATATCCAGTGATACAAAAAGTATTTAGTTTGGATACTTTGACTTGCAAATTGTCAGCGCTATTTTAAACATCAATTTTTGTAACCTAAATGCGTGGCGGTATCAACAGGCTCTCACTAGTTTTGACCAGTAGGTCTGAGGATAACTCTTGCGTCGTAAAAAAAAACTTCGCGCGCTCTAACCAACAGCAGCTATGACGATTCGTCCCTAATTTTTGTTGTATATTAGGTGTTTTCTGTTGTAAGTGTACAGCTAGCAGTGCACGTTATTTGGAATTGCTCTGTTGTATCTACAGACTTAGCACAGTACGGTTGCCCAAAAAACCCAGACATACGATACACGATTCTACGATCATTAATGAACGAAACTATTTCTGGCTGTTATAATTTTATGACGTTCGGTACGTTTTGCATCTGAAAAAATATTCTGAGCACAAATAATATTCAATTAATTGAACTTCTTTACAGGAATGACTATTTTACGGATCTTTAAATCTCTGCGTACCTTAAAGAGTTTAGCGAAGAACTGTGAAGCGCCTGAAGACAGATGAGATGGTCCAAAATTTTCTACATCTACATGATTACTCTGCAATTCACATTTAAGTACTTGGCAGAGGGGTCATCGAACCATAATCGTACTATCTACAATTCCACTCCAGAACAGCTAGCGGGAAAAACAAACACCTAAACCTTTCTGTTCGAGCTCTGATTTATTTTATTTTGATGGTCATTCCTACCTATGTAGATTGGGCTCAACAAAATATTTTCGCATTCGGAAGAGAAAGTTGTTGACAAATTTCGTAAATAGATCTCGCTGCGACGAAAAACGTCTTTGCTTTAATGACTTCCATCCCAAGTCGCGTATCATATCTGCCACACTCTCCCCCTATTACGTGATAATACAAAACGAGCTGCCCTTTTTTGCACCCTTTCGATGTCCTCCGTCAATCCCACCTGGTAAGGATCCCACACCGCGCAGAAATATTCTAACAGATTGAGAGAACTTCTCAGCCTGACGACAAATCAGCTTCGTATAACTAAAGGTAAGGTCTTGCGGCAGTACAAATCGCTTGCTGCACCTCGCCTCATTTTGAAGAATTGCACTTACTGTCTGAAAACTACAAGGTCTGGCGGTCAGTGAGCTATTACCAACTGTTTTACAAATGTGACAGTCATCTAAGCTTCTGAACGATACTATCAGGACAGCCCGTCTGAAAGACTGTTTAGCAGTGCGAGGTGTGAAATGCCAAGGAGTCGCGTTCCCTACAGCAACGGTTAACTACGAGCGTAGTCTGTAACGCAGCTGTTCGTGTAAACTTCAGAATGTCTGCTGTATTTTTTCCTTGAATACGCAGGGAGGTATTTCCAAATAAAACGTCACTAGCTGTACTATCTGACGTACCGAACGAAGACCTCAAATTCTTTCCAACACAGTTCAAGAAAAACCTACCTTGGAAACCAAAGAAAAATTGTAATGGAGAGAAAAAACTAAGCGATAATTGTTACGAATTATTGAGGCAAACTAGAGCAAAGCCTGTATATATATAGTGGACAAGTTTTACATTAAACCACTGTTCGTTGATTACCTCCGTGTAACCGCGACCTGAAATCAGCTGAACTAATTCGGAACAAACCAAATATATGGGAAAAACGCACAGACGAAGCGACTAAAACGGAAATGCATAGAAGAACGCGTCGTGATGCTTTAATGTAGCAGGAACATTGTGGAACAGGTTGGACTTTGAACTACTGAAGAACAAAGTGGTGAAGACATCATGGTTCCGATCGGAAGTTCTACAGACACACCAACAGCATTCACTCACGTGAATGACGAAACAAATTTCACATTTTAAGATTTACTTCAAAATTTATGGCGGTACAGTGCCAAGTAACTAGCTTCATCGCTGAGTAATACCTCTGTTTTATGGATTACAAAAAATGTGCTATGGTGTTAATGTTCACCACTATCAATGTTTTGAAAATGAATGTAATTTCAAACGTTTGTGTTATTCTTGCGATAGTTTTACAGTCATAGTGAACAGTTGTCACTGGATCACGTAGAGAGCTTACGGCAGCGGAGCACTGACGGCGCTGTCGAGTCTGACTTTCGAGAAAATGGGTTTCCACGAAAGCCAACATCGCTGACCGAAAGTGCTACTCGCCTTTTCACATAATCCAAAATCATGTGAATCGTGCATCGTATTCGCTCAGTTTTACGACGAATATAAAGTGAATCTACCACAAAAACACCAGATAAAGACGCAGTGGAAGGAAACTTGACAGTGTTCCCCTATATCGAGAGCACTGTATGAGAAGTCTAGCCCTACCAATCACAGTTCAGAGCTCTAAACGTTAAGTCCCCTGACGTTTCCGTCGTTTATAGTTACGTAGTTAAGTACAGGGTGACAATTATTGAATTACATGAAATAAAACCATCATAACTTTAAACGTTTTGCGTTAGGACGTTCAAACTGTACGTTTGGCAGCGGGGCGTGATGGGAGTTATATGGTTTGGTTTAGTGACAAACCCTACTTTCATTTGGATGGGTTCATCATCAATAAGCGAAATTGGCTCATTTCGGGGACAGAAAATCCGCATTTCGCGACCGAGAAGTCTCTTCACCCTGAACGGGTGACTTGTGTGCAATATCCAGTCACGGAATAATCGGTGCGATATTCCTTGATGGCACACTGACTACCGAACGGTACGTGAAGGTTTTGGAAGATGTCATCCCTACTATCCGAAGTGACCCTAATTTCGACGAGATGTGGTTCATGCAAGACGAAGCTCGACCCCATCGAAGCAAGAGTGTTTGTCGTCCTGGAGAAGCGCTTTGGGGACCGCATTCTGGCGCTGGGGTACCGAGATGCTCCTGGCATGGGCCACGATTGGCCGCCACATTCTCCGGATCCGAACACACGCTTTTTTGTGGAGCTATGTTAAAAACAAGGTGTACAGCAATAATCCCAAAACCATTGCTGATCCGAAAACAGCCATTCATGCGGTCGTCGACAGCATCTATGTTCAGACACTTCGGCGAGTCATGCAGAATTTCGCTATTGGTCTGCGGTACATCATCGCCAATGAAGACAGGCATACCGAACGTGTCCTTGCCTAAATACAAATATCTGTAGTGACATTTACATGTTGAAGTGTGTGCACACCGTAGTTTGATACTAACTTCCGTTTTTTTTCGTACAGTTCAATAATTGTCACCCTGCATGTCTATTGGCTACAACATACGATTTCAAAAAATCGTTTTTATATTCTCTTCCGTAGGTGAAGTATCACACAGGAGGTCATTAATGCTTCTTGGCCGTTATATGAAATAAAGAAAGGGGAAAGAACTGGCAGGGAGGGTGAGAATTCATGCCTTCCAACCGTACAGTGCATGGCGATAATTCACTGGCGAAAGCTGAAAATTTGTGCCGCACCTGGACTTACCGCTTTTCGTGAGCCACCATCCGAACAAGGTTCCTGACCGTCTAACTTCCAACTTATCGCAGGCTGAAATGCAGCGTTACTCGTCCATTAACCCCCTACTCGCAAATTGATTCCCGTAGGCGTTCGGACGACAATAGTACATACACACTGAAACAAAAGTCAAGAAGCCGTCGCACTCTTACAAAAATGTATATCTTTGAGTTCGACAGCACACCACGCTAGATGGCAGATTGGAACTGTGACGGACCGGGATGTTAACGTGCGGCCCAAGCTCGAGTTCCGGTCCGGCACACAATCTGCCAGGAAGTCTCAAATCAGTACACTGCTGCAGAGTAAAAATTCATCCTAGGAGTCATAAATACTTGATTAACGAAATTAAGGTTTAAAAATGTCCAGTGTCCCCGTAGTAAGTCAGCTGAACAGACCTACCTGCCTACACGCATGCACATCCGTAGAGGAGCCTGCAATGTATGCGAACCTTGTCCTTCAGCCTGCGTGTCGCCCAGGCTGATCCGCTTTCATGCCAACTGACCTGCTTTCCCCGACGCCACATTCCCAGTGAAACGTGTGGTCGCAACTGCTCGCTCTTCTACACACAAATAGTTTCGGAATTACAGCGGATGGAGAACTGTTTCCTCATACGCTGAATGCAGCAATGCGGCGGCCTCCTAGAGCTTCAGCAACTACTAACCATTAGAAAAGGAACTCTTGGGAGAATTGCAGACTATTACATGAATACAATCACATAGAGGGAGCCTTAGCAGAAAACGATATGGTAGACAGAGACTTGGACCGGTATTCCTACATTTGTTGGCCAGTTTTCCTTACTTTGCCATCTGAGCACGTATCTTAGTTCTATCTAATGCACCTACACCTACCGCTAACCTCCTACGGTTACTAACAGTGAGACTACTCCGAATGTCCCAGATGGCGACTATAGAAAGGTATACAATCCAGATGTGTGACGATAGCTTGTATCTGCCACTACGGTTAAAATCGGTGTAGTATTTTCGAGAACACCAGAGATGGATAGAGAATGAATCGGGGCGACGGTGTGGGGAGATTAGTGATAAAGCTGAATGCTTTCTCTATCATTACGCCTTCTTTCAGATTCAGAAATGCAATGTGCAAAGAACCATGCTGACAACATCACAGCCCCTTTATACATGCAAGGCCCCCTTACGACCTCGCCAACTTATGAATTTTATAGGTGCTGATGGAGCCTAGAAACTTCACGAAAGATCTCATATCTATATGAAGATGGTATCTGTTCTTTGGGACATGTCCGAAAGAACAGATACCATCATACAGTTAAGAGTAACCGGCCATTGACCTCCTGTACTGGATGCACACGCATTGCCCGAACTCTTACGGGACTCGGCAAGATTATCTGCCCCGAGTAATGAGTGTAATGGGCAGGTGCACTACGAATGTAGTGTGTGGACATTAAGTTGGGAATGTGGGTCTCACGTGGATCGTGCAAGGGATAAATCCCTGCAGTCGCACTATCCCCATCCCCTGTGCCCTCGATGGCTCAGATGGATAGAGCGTCTGCCATGTAAGCAGGAGATCCCGGGTTCGAGTCCCGGTCGGGGCACACATTTTCAATTGTCCCCGTTGATGTATATCAACGCCTGTCGACAAGTTAGGGTCTTGATTTAGTTATTTCAATCTCTGATATCTTGCTCTGGCTGTATCCATCTAAGACCATAGTCTCCAGAGCCTTATCATGGCTCCACCTCACTCAGTGTCTCGCTCTTAAGCTAGATTTTGTTTTACAGGAAACACGCAAGTAGCTGCTGTATGTTACTACATTCAGGATAACATTTCTGGGCGCATCACAATGACTGCATACAAACGGATTCATGTAACTACTGTTTCGGGAGCCAAAACTCATTCGCAAAGAAGCACTTCAGCTACCATGGCGAGTCTGTCGAAATTTGTAACGTGCTCTAATTGTGAGCAAAAAGCTGAAACACAGACGACATCGGCATTTAAGATACCGAGGAAGTGTGGAGCTAACTGAACTTCAAATGCAAGCCATCTTAATACTTTCCGTTTTTCCTTGTGCCCGTGTCTCGCATCATACCGGGTCACCATTGCTACTACCGGATTCGGCATGGTTAATGTAATGACTGGCTTGTTGCCCTTTCTACCGCCACGTCGTTAGCACCAGGACGGAAAGCGTGCATCCCAACTGCTTGCGTACAGTGTTATCCATGTGGACTGGTGCAAAAGTTTTTGAAATGATTCCGAATAGCGCAACTAAGGCGGAGCTTGGGTGTTAACCCCGCAATCACGAAGTCGGTTGTGGAAAAGCGCCTAAAAATCAAATTCAGGCTGGCCGGTACATAGGTCGCGTCGTTAATCCGCCGGGCGCCCGAATCCCGGAAGCGACGTGCTAACACGCGCGGCTACCCGGCCGATTATCTTTTAATAGTTGTTAGTGAAGTGTGTTAACGACCAAGGGAAGAAAGCCACGTCTCCTTTAAGGGCGATTGACTCCAGGAACTAGGTTTAACGCAAAGATCCCTTGAGTAGTAGGCACAGAGCAGGGAACGACGAAACTATGACAAATGCCGAATGAAGCGTGGCGCGGCAGTGACGGCGAGCTGCCATTGTAATGAGATCGGCGGCCATCCAAAGGCGCGCGCAAAGCGCTCAGACGCGCCACCAGCTACAATTGGCGCGACGTGAGCAGCAGCTTAAGAGGGCCTGCGGCCCGGCCCCACATCTCCACTGTCGCCGATTAAAAAAATGGACCTGACGAAGTCAAACTACACAGCAAATACGCTCTGGTACACACGGTGCGATACGAATCAGTACTATCGTGAGAACGTCCCTTGACGCGCCATTAAAATTTGGGATTCGATGAAGCTGTTATGTGTCTACTAGGACTGATGCGACGAATGAAAATTTGTTCCAAGGCTGGGATTCCAATCCGGGTGTCCTCATTAGGCAGATACGCTAACCACTTCGCCACCCTGGCACAGTGGCTTTGCACAACGGCGTGGACTACCCTAGCGCGCTTCCCTCGTCAGTCCAAATTCCCATTCACGCCTCAGTCCAGTTTGTACTCCCCCCAAACTCTAACGGCATTGATAAGTGGGCTGAGGCGTGAATGGGAATTTGGACGCAGAAGGGAGTCCGTGCAGTTACGCAAAGCCATTGTGCCAGGCTTGCGTAGTGGTTAGTGTACCCAGTGACCTGGCGAGACCTGGGTTCGAATTCCGGCCTCGGTACCATTCTTCATCAGTAGCTTCAGTCTGCATATATAGATCATGTGTTTGAGACCTAATAAGGTCTCGAGTCTAATAGTTTAATTCGATCGATGAAGCTATGTTTTGACAAGGTTTTAAGCAAGTAAAGATAAAGTAAGATTGATAACGATGTTCAGTAAGAACATGCAGACGACTTACAGCGCCACTACATGTCTTGTTACTTGCTATATTATGGTGAACTACGCAATTATATACACCACGGCTCTTCCCTTGTCTCCCCGGGCAAAGAAGTTAATTTGTTGCGTAAATAGGCTGGGGAAGGAAGGGGCGGCTCAACAAACCCACCATACCTTTATTGACTGCACACTTTTTTCGTCTCCTGACACTGACCAAGCCAATGTACCGATTTTTTCTCAGTCTTGTGAAAAATCGTTTTGTATTACTATTTTGGGCATTTTCATATCCCTGGGCAATCCACACAACACCATGGTACTTAATGTGACTGCATCTTGCAAACTGGCGGACGGGAACTAATATCTGTAGAACACTCCATCAGTTCTCGGTATGACGATCGGTGACCGTTGATTTGATCGATGAATAGCAATGAGCGTGGAAGATTCACTATCTAAAGAAAGTTGGTACTTTTGGTACTGTTTGAGGGCGAAATGCAGATCTTTTACCCATCGTAAGCGCTTTCTTCTATGACGGGGTTAGTGGTGAGCAGTAATTTTGTGACAACTGTTAACGGCAGTGTCTGCTTGTACCATTCCGTGTTGCCTATCATGATAGCCACGACTCGTTCAGTTGTGATATGGTGCAGATATGTCTGCAGCTGTCGGGCTTGCTTACTAGTCTGAAGTGGCCGACGCTACATACAACTGACACTAACAGTTTTCAGTTTACCTTAAAGTAGTTGCACAAAGCATGAACAGAATCAGAACGTGACTTTGAAGCTAGTTTTGATGACTGTCCTGTCGCGCAACCTTGTGGCAAATGTACTATTCTGGCGAGGACTATCCTGAACAACATACTGGACTCTGTAATTGAGTTACAAGTGCGAGGTTCTATTGTCACTAAGGTTCGATCTTTCAATTTAATGACGTGAAACTAGGTTGCTTGGTCGGTCGGTTGACGGGTGTTAATGGACTGAACAGCGAGTTCATCAGTCTCTCGGTCAAGGGAGTTCATCTATAGTTAGTGATGTCCGCCAGAAACTTTGTCGGACTGTGTAGGGATTTTAAAATCGACGCAATGAAAACAACGTTGACGCGAAAGCTGAGAAATAATTTAAGGAAATAAAAGCACTATGACGAGAGAAACTCCACCGTATTAAAGTTGGAATGTAGTGAATACCTTCTAGCCGCAGGAGAATTAGCAGTGGAAGTGAGTAGGCAAAAGTGTAATGGAGATAGTTTTGTCAATTACGCAACAAGGTGAGAGATTTAAGCAGGTCAGCTAGTGAGTGGGGCCAGGCGATTGTCCCTCGGGGCTCTGGACGCCACGACGGCCAACTTTTTATGGCCCGAATATTTTGCCTCGCTATCGCACTGTCTGGTGTAATTTTAGAATACCACCAGCAGTACCCACTTCATCTTCGGTGTAGCAAACGCTCGCTCTGGAGAGTACTAAGTTTCGTGCATACAAATTAAAATTGCCTTGAGATTTTACAGCTAATTAATACGCAAGTTTACGTCGTTTACCGATTGATTTCCACGTCTACTGAACTGGCGAGAACACTGCTTTGGATGACTTACTTCCCAGTCAGAACGGAACCGAATTGCACACCAGTGAGAGTAAATACAAGTAGTTTTTTGCTGCAACCTGTCCTCAAGAAAGACAGCAATACTGATTTTTGCTATTTACTTTGTGAGCTCTCGTTAATGTGTCGGCGGATATACAGGTAAATCTCGTTATACGCGATAATTATGTTCTGTGGAATCGCCGTGCATACCGAATTCGCTATCTAGAGTTATTTTATATATAAATTATGCGGTTAGGTTCTCGTTTACTCACATGTTCTCTTTAAAACGGCCTTTTTAATATTTTTTTTTACCAAAAATAACGATAAACTTTCTGAAACTCATTTTATTGCAATATGTATACACTTAAAAAATTAATGCTGAAACACACAATAATACACATCATTTACATTAAGACCATCTACATCCTGAACAGCATCAGGTTCATCTACATCGGAAGAATGTGATGGTGCTTTAGTAAATTCAGTTGCCGTGATGGATTTTTTTAAACGCAATTCTTAGTAGTTGAAGTGCTCTCGCTAGGCGCTTGACATTCATTTGAAGTGCCACACTGTTTTTCAAGGAGAATGTTCAACATTTCTCTTCACTGCTGCACTACTCTTTTAGCATTATGTTCTTCAAAAATTGTCATTGCATCTTTAATCATTCTGAAGGCCTCGCTCCTTAAATGTCGAAAATTTGCAATACAGTCTTTTTCTGTCACAACCTCTAACCTCTTCTTGAATTCCTCGGCTCGAACCCCATCTGCCGCAGCTGCCTCCCGTACAATTTTTATGCTGTGAAAGCAAAACGAAGCTTGAAGCGATCAAACCAACTTCTGATGGCCGAGAAAAGTGCCGGATCGTCGTCGTCTTTCGTTAAATATGCATACAAGCTCTTGGCTTCGGTTTGAATAGCAGCTCCACAGAGAGGCACGTGTTAGTTGCGGTACTCAGTCCAATGGTTTAGGTTTTTTCCTCGTTCTTTCCATCGCCCCCGAAAGATATTTTGTTACTAGTCACTCAAGTCAGTTTAAGGTTGACAAGTTTTCCGAATTGACTACGCATTGTCACGAATATTTCTCACAGTGGTTCCACTAACGTAAGTACCAATATCAGAAGCTACCCAGAACTACTTTATTTCTCCTGAATACGATCTTCGTACAAGCTTCTTTCCTTCGACATTAACACTATTTCCTCTTACTCGGCATTTTAAATACAGACCCTGTCAACTACGACGTCACAGCTATACTGGTCCGAACTGACGATTCGCATCTGGACAAACATGACGAGATGTGCGTTCAGATGCGCTAACGCATCACCGCTTCCCCTACTGTTAACAGATGGCAGCACTGGACTTAAATCTAAAATTGCGGAAATGCGAATAACGAATCCACATACAACGGGTCGGCCTGTAAAATGCACCATCGATTATTCACACACTTCATCATTGTAAACGCCAGTTTCTTTCTTTTCACACTGTCTTCACCTGGAGGAACATGCTAACTGCGTCAGCTAGATTGACGTGGTACATGAGAATGTAGCATGTATTTTTTCTCACGTTCAAGTTTCTACATGAAAACACTACAGCCTTTGAACACTTATGTGGGGCGCCACTGCATCTCTCCCACGCGAATCAGCTCCTCAGTCATATGGACAAAACGCTGGAAGAGGGACGATTAATTTTGTTAAAGGGTCTGCTGCATATGACATCAGTGTCAGTCTCAGAAACAGAGGACTGACGTGGTCTCCCTAATTATCCACCTGGCATGTAACCAAATGAGCGACAGACATGACATCGGTACATGGGACGACAAAATTTGTAGCTCAATGAAGTAGTCCAACATTCCCCCTCTCCTCAAAACGCGCAGAATCTTTTATGCACTTCATCCAGTGTCGTCAGAACAAACGACTTTTGCATCTTTTATTGCGTTTTACATAGCGCTTTGTATTCGTTTGTAGGTTTCATGAAAACCGACCGGTTGGAAAGAAAGAATTAAATTTATCCACCAATTTCAAGTTTATTTTTGAGTTGATTGTACGCTCGCCAAATTCTGGGATGCTACGGCCGCGAGAAGCAGCATTCCATTCACATGCTGTCTCCACGTGCCCCGTCTGCGAAGTGATATCGCGCTTTACCAAGCGGCTCAAGCGCACAGCTACTACGTTCGACTTAAGATATTACTGAAAATGCACGCGTGTTAGATGGAACTGTAATCTTACACGCGGATAGCTGCAAATTTAGTAACGGAACACCTATTTCTGCAATCAAATATTAGATCTGTTAAAGAGTTCCAAGTCTTTTAGTAATGTGAGTTGCGTTGCAGATATCCTTAACGGCAGAAAACCGTTAAAATGAGCTACGAACTGTCGGATGTACGTCGGAGTACAAATGAAAATATTGAAAGCAAATCACAAACAGTGGAAATTTATACCACGTTCGTTTTGTCGGAAATTTTCTGTGTTAAAATTTTAATATCTGTTACGAAAGCGTCCGTTATTAGAAACGAACTTTTGTATACAGATGGAAACAGTTACTGGAAAATACAGACACAAAGTACTGTTCACTTTCCCTCCGAGAGCTGTCTCATCCAGCTACAGTTACATGGTAGACTTAAATTTTAACGTAATCATTTTTTCACATACGCAAAAAATTGCTATGTGTAAACATTACTACTTAATTTCAGCCCGCGAATTACTGGTCTGCAACGGGTAATAATTAAGATAGTTATGCACCTTAGACAAATTCTTCCGAAAATTTTGATGTGGTTTTTGGTTAATAAGAATCCCGCACGACAATCTGATTTTTGTCATTTTTATGTTTATGATACGTGAAGTTCATTACTCAAATACCTATGTGCCAAAGCAGTTCTATGCAACTCAAAAATTCTCGATAAAATAGATTGACCGAGCGACTTTAATTCAAAAGTTCACATCCGATTTTATCGACGGGTCACATGGCTCCATGGGAGAAAGATCGCCTACGACATGGGTGACATAGGTTCGGCTCCCGGCTGATTTAAGTATTTTAACAGTCGTGCATTTTCTGCCAACATCCCCGTTAAACGTGGAGATGTGGAAGGTACATGGCGCTCGATACTGGAAGTCCTGCTTCGAGTTGTTTCTTTTTGTGTTTGTTTTCCGTTCGGATCAAATATTTACGAAATTTACATGTAACTATCAAATACGCTAATTAACACACATTGCCATTTTATATGAAAAATATACCTCTTATTTCAAAACACATATCGCAGACAAAAGTTCTTTGTTACCAATCCCCTGTGAAAGATTAACTAAGTTTTTTTACATTAAAACATTACAAATTAATTCTTTCGTCTTTATGTATTTAACGTTTCGAGGAAATGCTCGTGGAACATGCACCACTGTTTAAAAATTTCCATCGCTCAGGAATAGAACCCAGCGGCCCACGGTGCAGGCGCACGTTCTACTATAAAGCCATGTGGACCAGCGACAAATCAGGCCGTGAATTGAGGAATTAAAGATGTTCTGAAAATTTCATCGTCTGTTTTCGTGAGAATTTTGGGAGTGGCATGAAACTGTTGCGGGGCATTAATATTTGAGTTCCTAATTTGACGTACCATAAATATAAAATTACAAAAATCCGATTGCAGTGCAGTTTCTTAAGAAGTCTTACAGTTAGTAGAATTTCTGGTGAAATGTAGTGAACTTCAAATACGTTTTATTAATTTTTTCCGAATAGTTCATATTACATTCTGCATCTTAGTAAATCACATTTAAGACATATAGGAGTGCACAATTTCACGGCGATATGTACTAATAAAGTTTTCTCGGGATTCCAGCCGCGTCGAGTGGTTTAAAATGCACGAGCTCTCGGCCGAGTACTCCTCGGTCATTGTCAAGTTGTGACTTCTGGTTATTGCTGCTGCTGCTGCTCCTGCCGTCCATTTAAGACATTTCAGCCATCACTTGCACCCGAGGTGAGACTCTAAAGAATTCAGTATTATGAAGCCATAAATCACTTTGACACAATTGGTGGCCTATGTTCCCCTACACATACAGATTTAAGTACTATTAAGATAGCCGCTGGTCGAAATATAAACACGATTCACGTATAGCAGGCTGACAAAATGTGTTTCCATGATTTTTACCTATTATAAAATATGTTATATAGTCTAGCAAATTTCGTACTGTTCTGTCAATGAGGTAAATCGTTTACACGAAAAGACATTTATCATACAACAGACAGTTAATTTTGCTTGTTACTAGCGATCACTAATGATTTATTTTTAAATTAGGCTTAAATACATTAAGCAAGTACAATGGATGTAGACTGCGGTAGTTATGCAGGAATGACGCTTGCACAGGACTGACTTGCATCAAGATATGTATCAAACCAGCGTTTGAGGGCGAAAACCACAGCTACCACCTGAAAATTCATTGACAGCAGCTGTATTACGCGTAAATCTATTACGCAATAGTGACTAACCCGGATTTCCCGCTTATAGCGAGCGGTTGGCTAAATCATTTCGGCTATCCGTGCACGCTACCCAGACCGACCCGAAATTAATCCAGCGCGTAAACATTGTTAAGGATGGCCCTTAATACTCTGCCCTCGTACAGTCACACGTTTACTGATTGGTTGTTGGATTTAAAGGGACCAGGCTGCGAGGTCATCACTCCACTCTGTATGTATCGAACCAAAAACAGTTCTCGGAAGGAGGATAGAAAAGGCAAAACCTGGGAAGCCCAACTGTAAGTAAGATACATAAAGACAGAAAATCAAAGACAAGTGGGAGAGGTGTGAGAGGGAGGAAAGGTGGGCGAGCCGCTCTGCCCAGAATGCAGTTGTAGGTCCCCGGAGCACGGTATGCGGAGGGAGACGCACTAGCACTACCTCACCGTCCGTTACCCCAAGAAAACGAGGAGCACAGACGAGATGATACAATTTTAGCAAACATTAAAAACGGTAAACGTGGAAGAACAAGAAGTATAAATAGGTGGGAAGGGTAAGGGCCCGGCCAGATCGCCGAGCAAGGGCTGCCATAGGGCCAGAGCGCGCGAGGGGTGCCCCTTCAACCTTCAGGCGGTCAATGAGGAGAAAGTGTCTGAACTCACACAGCCGAGTCGAAACAATCTTCGCGAGTGAGACGTAAAACATGGTCAACCGTTTACGTACATTCACATAAGGGGCACAACATTGTTTACTTAAGTAGTTATTCACATTTACCTGATTAGCAGCAACTTTTGAAGCGCATTTGCTTCAAAGAAGATTGAGTATTTTTATATGGGTCGTAGTTACCCACATTTGTACAAATCGCTCCTGAAAAGCATCTCCCAGCCACGAATACCGCACACGTTAGTACTACTGGCAGCCATGGTTTTTGGCACTTACCACTGTTTACATGCAAATACCCTGTAAAAGTCGCCATTAATAAGACAAATTAGAAACAAAGCTACCATTTCTCGGCTGATCTCGGAACTATCAACTAATATGGATAAAGCACATCCAGCACCATGTTTTGTACACAACGTCTTCGGCTGCCCCCTTAACACTATTTACAGCCAAGTTCTTCATATGCTGATTGTCCCTCCTGAGATCTGTCACACATTCTCTGTTTCGGCAGATATATGCCATGCAGGCAGCCGAAACAAATACTGGTCATCTCGGTTCTTGCGATGACAATGGGAAGCGCCGATTTCTTTCCCGTTACAAACGCAATTATTTTGAAGCAAAATTTCTCGTGTCCATTCGATAGAGCTGTCACAAATTAGTGTAATGAGATTCGTTTCATCAGTAAGTATCAACATGGACGTTAAAGCACTAACAGCGGAGTGTGTGTGATGTGGGTCACCGATGTTGATCAAGTTTTGCAAGGACGTTCTATACTGAAAGTAGACACTTTCAGGCTTTTTGCTAGACGTTCCCCACATTTTGAAGAATCTCTGTCAAAGTTCACGATTGAAAATATTTTCAATGCTATACATCGAACGTGTCTAAAGACAAACTTTTTTATTAATATAATGTAGGGTCCAACATCAATTACGTTTGTGTGTTTTGATGCTGCAGCTAAGGTACCCATCATTCTACGTACTTAGCAGGGCGAGGTCGGTGAACGAGACAGACTATCAAATCTGTGGTCCGTGTCCGATTGTTGAGAGGGGCTTTTTTCCACTATATTTTTTCGGTGGATCTGGTAATGATAATACCGTTCTTTGCCTTTTTTGGAGTAAAATATCAGGAAGTGTGATTAGTAGTCAAATAAGTGTATATAATTCATAAATAGTTATTTTCATTGTGGTACATGAAGCGCTACGATAGAACTTTCGTAGATAAAGCTCAAGCGACCTGCACCGTGAAAGTGATATCACCGAAATGCACCCCCTTTATCAACCGAAGATGTTTACTTTTTCCAACAGGAAAATATTATCTCATGATATCAATATCATGCGAAATCACAGCAGAGCAGAGGAAAGATAGGGAGGATGCTATCAAAATCCACGCGTTCGTCCATAACCGGTTGTCCGCGCCTGTCTCAAGACTTGCTTTTATAAACTTGGTAGGCATTAAAATTGATTTCACGAATGTGAATCAGGTACGTTTTTTACTAACAGTGTACGGGAAACATGTCAATGGTGAGAGATTTCGCTCGTGTGTTACGCATGCTGCGAGAAATATTTATGTTCTGATTACTTTTATGAACAGTTGACACCTACTGATTGCGAGAACGCTCACGAATAGACGAATATACTTCAGGTGTACTTTACTACTATCATGACTGAAGTACTTCAATACATTGTATATACTTACTGTTAACCACACCTCCCGATGTTTTACCTTAATAAAGGCAGAGAAAAGTACTCCCATTATCTGAATGTTGCCAAATACATCGAAAAAATATCTAATGAAAAGCCACGATGAAGAATCTAACACGGACCAGTGGTTAGGTAGTCTAATACATTGACGGCCGACCTCCCTCTGCTAAAGGCGTCGACGTTAGTAACAAACATTAACTTGTGACTCCATATTAATGTGTTTTCAGACGATCTTCGATGTGTAGCAACGAGAGTTCTTCATCAATTTTGACCTCTATTTTTTCCAGAAACTACGGAATGCCTAGCAAAACGTGAAACACGCGTCTATTTTGAACATAGATAATCCTGGCGTAACTTTATCAAAATCTGTAGCACCGCCCTGGCCCTCGCTGACTCCCAGTACCACACAGGTGTGCGGATAATTCGCATTCGCACTAGACTAATTTCGGACCGTTCTATTGAATGAAAACGTAAAATTCCGATTTAAAAATCTTTTGTTTGTAACAGTAGGCAACCCTACGCTTTCCGTCAACACTGGGCTTCGCATGAAAGACGTGAGGAGCAATATTTGTTTCGTTTGGCTGCAGCTACACATCTCAAAAGCTAAACTGGAAATATCTGCCGAATAACCAGGGAAAATGCGCCGGACGGCTCTTAGGATCTCACTGTTAGAGCAGTCCAAAAGAATACCAAATTTTGGAAGCTGACTTTGGCTGATCACGAAGTTACTTCGTAAATATACGTAGCAGTCTTCTTCAGTGATGTACAACGAAGAGAAACAACATTCTGTTACAGTAATGGTGAAAAGAAATACGAACAATAAAGGCCTACTGAGCAGTAGTTTTCTGATTGTAATGATGCCCACCATTTTTATGTTTTCAAAATGAACGGACAAATGTTGAATTCAACACTACCTCGTTCACAGCAAGAGACGCAGTTTTTCCTGTCGAAGTTGTGTAGTAAACGTGACAGGCTTCTGCACACTGAGCAAGTGCGTGGCTGCACGCACACTCGCGCGTCCCGGAAGTGGCGAGCCGGATTTGGCGACACCTCAGAGACGCCGGCCGAATACGAAGGCGCGCTGCCCGCTATGCGTGTCTCGGGCATTTCCGACTCACGCCGAGATCCGAAAGCGCTTCACTGGAGTTTTTCGCATTAACTGCAAGAAATGTTTCAAGGTAGTTTAACTTTGCTTCCTCCATCTGTCACCCCTCACGCTGAAATGATCCAGTCAACAATTGTCCTGCAGCAATATTCACGCTTCTTCCGGTGGCTTCTAGTCAGCAGTGACGATACGCTGCTAACAGCTTTCCTGTAAATGATGATTTACAAAGGAAGCTTTAGACAGCGGATTCAACTAGCAGCGTTATCGAAATTGACCACGGCCATCAGTACAGTTTGAAAACAGTCTTCAGAGCTGAATTTAGCGTGAATTAATGGCAACTAATTTATCTGAAATGGGTACAAAGGAACAATTTCATGAACTCAGAAAAACGTGTGCGACAGAACAAGCATGAAAGTTAGCAAGTAACAATTTGAAAATCTAACACTAGTTCCATACAGAACGTTTCTATTATCGAAAATAGGCATGTAACTACTATATAAAGACAAGTAGTGGTTCAACGTTGCTACCTAAGTTCTCGAGAAGTTCTTGACAGAATATTTTCTTAAACAACAATGTACAGGTTCTCTATTGAAACCAATTGCGAGAGAGAAAATGCAGTGCTGTGAAAATGTGCGGTTATGTTTTCCTTCTCACAATTAGTTTCAGATACGAGAGCAGGGCATTTATACCATCACACAAATTGTTTCTTCTATGTATATTATTCCTCCTTAAACAATTTTTAAAAAATTTGTACACAACTAGGTGCTTTTTCGTTTTCTTCCTCACAGTCCGTTTCGAGAAGAGGAAAGTTGCATTTATGGCTTATCTGCTTATAATTGAAATACTACTGCGAAATCTGAATTGTTTGAAACTTAGTAACCTTACCCGTTTCTAGATTAAACCTATGCGAAATACTGTCACCAAAGCTACCACTGTCACAGATGCAAGAAAGCAACAGTAGGGTTTAACGTCCCGTCAACATTTAGGTCGTTAGAGACGGAGAACAAGCCGTTTAGGTTTCAAAGATGGGGAAGGAAAACGACTGTGCCCTTTCAAATGAATCATCCCGGCGTTTGTCCTGAGCGATTTACGGTTTTTGTGGAAAAACTATCAGGAAGGTCGTCCTCTCGAATACGAGTTCTGTGAGCAGTAGGAGACGTCTCTCGTACCCGATGTACCAAAGATCCCAACCGATTTACCCATTCCAATTTCTACGAGAGTTTTGTTGAAAATAAACAGAGCTCAAGCTCAGAGAGCGGGAAAGAGGTGATGGCAGAGGGAGAGGGGAGGAGACAGAGGGAGGAGCAGTTACAGGGAAGAGGACGTAATGGATAAGAAAGGGGGGATTATTAGGACGTAGCCTATACCCGATTCCCATAGATATTTAGCAATTGCGAAGCATTGCCAGGTTCGCTAATAATACACAAGTACCTGCGACAGAATCTGCAATTTGAACGAATTTAGCGTGTTCAAATAGAAAGAATGCTGCTTAGTTTCAATATTTGGAGCACACAGTAGAATAGGAACAACATAGCCTGGCAGCGAAATGAAGTCACCGCGATTAGGCGGCGGATACCTGCGCGCTGCCGTCACGGGTATTCTTTGCGCACCGGTCTTAGGAAACTGCTGTGGCGCACCCTCATGACGTAACTGAAAAGGGATCTGAGATCACTGGTGAGATCACACGGCCCGGCCGGCCTTCGAGCAACGGTGTCGCGGGGCTGAACAGGCAAGCCGGCCACGCGTCACTCAGAAAGTGGGACTCAAAACGAGGTAACCCTTCTTACCGGCTGTGCCTCCTCGACTCGAAGACGTGTTCCACCGACTGAAATATTGCTAAATACAGTGGGTAGAGTTATTTACGCTGCTGGCATATTCATCACAGGACTATACAACAAATTCATCATTCACGAAATATTAATATAAAATGCAATATTTAATTAATTGCATACAAATAATCAGACAGGGATTCTCTCGACGTGTCGAACATTTGTCGTGTTTAATCTGACAGTGCAACCAGAAGCCACGAAAGATTTCAGCAGATGAAGTGAAGTAGATGCTCCACTACCTTCTGAACGGTGTTCTTCCGCTAAGCTATCAAACAATCCGAAAAACTGCGATTGAAGAAAATCACAGCGTACAGTCACAGTCAGAATCTAATCGAAGAATTCTGAAGACCATGTCTGACTAATAACACAAATGCCACTCAGTGTTTCCCAGCTTAGCCGAATCACATTTTATATTACAACGTCCATCAGGATAGCGATCTGTAGCGATAATGCTACTTCGAATATGTTAGAAGAGCAATTACTCTAGCTAGATGTTTCTCCGTAACAATAAATATGGTCGCGTTCTGTTATGATTTCATTTAAGGCGGAGTCCAGGTTCAGACATTTCTGTGTATGTAGCAAGCTCAGTTTTCAGACTCATTGCGGTCGGAAACTGCTGTTCCTTTCTTGGAAGAACCAATTTGTCCTAGTATCCCTAATTAGCACTGAACAAGAACGGGGAAAAAACTTCCGTTGTGGTCTTGAGGGAGCTAAAGAATTCGCGCAAGGCGAGTTATGGGTTCACGTGAAATTTTATTCCGGATCCGCCAGTGTACGAGTTCACGACCCTAACAGTGTCGCTGCACTCTGTAATTAAGACCGCTGGAAATACAGTTTTTGTACAGTTTCATCTCTTAGTGCGGTCAACGTTTTCGCCGACAAGGCTGAATCGCAGCAAGAGAGGCCATGCCACTAAAATGACACTGTTGTATGTTTGACACTTTAGAGAAAGGCAGCGAGGACATAGATGACGTTTGACTTGCACGCACATAGCACTTAACAAGTTCAGAAATGTATATGGGTCACTATACTACTTCGTAGAAAAGGCTTTCTTGCATTGTGTGAGCAAAGATCACAATCCTTCACGAAGTAATATTTTTATTGCGTACTATATTCATAACCGAATTGGGGACGAATTAGAGAGTTGTGAGAAGTCAAAACTGAGGTATGCTGCCGGCATTACATTTCGTGTGTGTCTACTACTAATTCATGGTAGACAAGTTACCTGTGGTGCGCGTTGTGACAACGGTGCCAGATACAGGAGGCGCCAAGACTCAAACTCGTTTTGCGTAACGAAGAGAAGCGGGTCGCAGCGGCGAGGAACGCCGCGCTGAAGCAGCACGTGCGCGTCTGTCCTAAGCCGGCAGCCTCAGCGCTCTGCGCCGTCACCAGGCGCACTATGACGTCAGCCGGATACGTCATCACACGGGGAGGGGAATGGGAATGCGGAGGGGGGAACGAGAGAGAGAGAGAGAGAGAGAGAGAGAGAAGCCCCGCAAAGAGAGCAGCGCCAACTTTCCCTCACAGACGGAAGCCCTGGCCGCCATACATTTTCCCTATACGTCATTCACGCCGATGCTGCAGCTCTAAGCTCAGGACTATGCTATTTAACAGCGATATCTTCAATTTCAACTTCTGTCTTTAATTTTTAACATTACGCTTTTCAAAACTGGTGCTGAATCGCCATTAGCTCGCATCGCCACTTAGAAATTTGCGGAACAGAATAAGAGGGGTCACGGAGTAATTCATTTGTGACGGCAGCTTTCATCGACTTCAACTCTGGAATGGAACCTCCACTTTCTATCCTTGACTATATAATGACAGTGAGCACGAAAGCATCAAGTTGACTTCCCGTTTACGGATAACACTTCGACGCTGCACATTTCAAACGATCCGAACAAACTTTACCAAGATAGTTAAATATGTAACGTCAAGACAAAAGCGTCGGTTTTTTAAAAAAAGTGCCATAAACAGCAGCGTTATTAAACGTGCAAGCACTGGCTCAGCTGTAACCTTAATTCGCTCACAGTTACGCTTAACATCCCACTAGGAAAGCCATCCGTTGAAATTTATGTAAAGCACAAATGCTCGGAACCAAGAAAGCCAAACCAAAAACTGTACCATATTAAAGTATAGTACACATGCGTAATGGGAGCAGTGCTATAGTAAGTAACATTTCAATGTAGCCGCCACCTTTTTCTATAATGACGCAAAGTTATTGAGAAACATGCAAGCGAGAAACACTAGCAAGAAGACCCTACGAAAGCCATTACAACTTTGGGCCAGGACAGATGATAGACGTTAGCTAAGATATTTAAGATTGAGGCTTAATGCCCCGTCGCGACGAGGTCACAAGAGGTCGAGCGCAATGTCTGGTAGGGCACGGACGGCATGGAAACATCCCGGCATTCGTCGTAACTGATGTAGGGAAACGACGGAAAGCCTGACTCTGGACGGCCGGAAGGGGATCTGAAGTAAGTTCCCCCTGAATGCGAGTCTAGTACCTTAGCCATTCCGCCACATCTTCTGGTACAGATAAACTAAAGGTAGGCGAATTCCATATCGAGCAAATTCAAGTGTTGGCAGATCAGCAGGTATCCATATCCATTCCGGAATACGATACTGCATATTCCAAAGGGCACTACTTTGAACTTTGCTATACGTCTGTGTTTCCTACAGGAATTCAAGGAAGTAGCAGCAGTTTTCCACGGGATGCAGGACGACTGTGTGCCATAATAGTTCACGGCGATAAGTGAACTCCCCAATACGGAATTTATATAAGGATTCAAGCTCGCTTATAGCAGGAGGAAAAGCGCTCTCTCTCTCTCTCTCTCTCTCTCTCTCTCTCTCTCTCTCTCTCTCCCTCTCTTTCCCTCCCTCCCTCCCCCCAAAGGAGCCATCCCGACGTTTGCCTGCAGCGATTTAGGGAAATGACGGAAAATCTTATCTAGACGGTCGGACGCGGATTTGAATCTTTGTCCAGTATGCTAACAATTGCGTCCTTACTGATCTAAACATGCCAGAATAAGTCCTGTTTTATAAGAAAACTGTGCTCTAACATTTCGTATTTCGCTAAGCCATTTTATTATTTCATAATTTAAAGATCGGTGAATACGGGTTCCATTCAAAAGTGATCACCACACGAGTTAAATATATTTATCCATTGAAAGTCGAGATGATAGACTCCTGTTTCGTAGAAAGCGGTAGGCCGCTGACGCCACAACCACACCCACTCTTGCGCTTCCTCGCCTGACAAAGGGAATTCCATGAATGTCTCTTCGGATCGCCAAAGATTTAAACATCACACGGTTGAAGATTTGCTGAAGCGTAGCCTTCGTCCTTTTGGCAGTGTGAGGGCGGTGTCATCGTGCAAGAGGATGATTCCGTCCGACATCATTCCTGGATGTTTTGACTATGTATGACATGTCGCAGTTTCTGCGAAGTGTGTGTATAGCGCTGCACATAGTCGTCCCACACTACAAACTTCACGAGCAGGGGGCGCTTGCAGTCGAGGAGTACATCAGGACCTTACCGGAACTTGGGAGAACAGATTTGGAAGTTTTTGATGAGGGATATGTGGGACGTTTCCACTGTTGGCTTTGCCGTTTGACCTTGGGCTATCAGAATGCTTTCGGAGGGAATCATCCTGTTGCACAATAACGCCCGCCTCCGCACTTCCTATCAGACGAAGGCTGCGCTTCAGCGATTTTGTTGGGAGACGCTGAAACATCTGTGTAGACCGGATCTTTCACGGTGTGTTTTTCACATCTTTGACGATCTGAAGAAAGACCTATGCGGACGTCGGTTTCAGTCTGACGAGGAAGTTAAAGAGTGGGTGCTGTTCTGAAACTACTAGCGGCCGACCGCATTCTGCGAAACAGGAATCTATCCGTCTGGACTCCAAGCGGGATAACATCTTGACGCGTGTGGTGATTACTTTTGAACGGAACCGTTGTTTGGTTCGATTGTGGCGGGTGTTCGGTTTCCATTTGTCTGTTCCTCGTTGTTTCACGTGTAAGAAGACATCAGAATAGAATTTCCATAATGAAAAATGTTCGCACTGAGCTTGATAACCTGCAGACTCTCCCATTTGCATGAGACTACTTTCTGCGGAAGACAAAGCGGAAGAGCTTAAATTATATTGGAATACTTGCCGTAAGAGAAATTCTTATATCCAGAGACCTAGTTTTCATATATAAATAGCTTTTTCAGCATTTAACAATTTCCAAGATTCTGGAATCGATATCGTAACAGAGAACGTTAAAAAAAAACACGCTTGCTGTCCTATGAGCACAAATATACGAGTGAATGAGTTAAAAGCTATAAGAACTTACCACTTCCAACAACCCGACAACGGCAAGATACGGAACTTTTACCGACTCATCTTGCGCTGTGCCTCCGAACAATATGATTGGTAGAATATTTTAGTCTTCTTCCACACTGAACTAAATTATATACAGGTAAGCAGGACACTTATGACCAAATAAATATCTAGATGTAGTCGAAACAGCAAATTTGTGGTAATTCAACAGGTAACGGGTTACACAAAATGTTCCTAATAAAATAATTTTTAAACAAGTAACTTATGCTAGTAACAGTCAACTACCTTTCTCAGTGTGTAACTAGAAACATAATCTTCAACATATTTTTGAATATTTTGCTGCACACTAGTTCCTTAGCAAGTAGTGTATTTTCCACAGCTTCATTAACTATAACTTAAACGAGAGCTTCAAACGCAGCAATTTTTACATTTTGCTTCTCTTATTTCTGTTCGTAGCACTGTACAAATGATTACTACCACTACCACCACCACCACCACCACCACCACCACCACCACCAATCGTGCTTTTTATTAAATAAGCCCTAGTTACTTTCTTAAATATAACACTTTCCGTATTACCATGTCGTCGTACATTCATCTCTAAGAAAGATTTCTTTCCACCTCTGCAAGTCTTCGAATGATAAAAACTGAATATTTATTCGGAGCTCATAATTATCTAGAAGTTACGCTCCGCCTGAAAGAGAGATTGCCGTTTATTTCACAGTACTATAATGGTTGCAGAATAACGTTTATCTATTGTATCTACTATTTCGTAAGAGCTGATGTAATCAGCCATTTGATATCCGCTCTTTGATTAACGCCGCCTCTGGGCTTCTCCGTGCATTACGATCTATGTTCATCATAGTACAGCATTCGAGATCGGCAGAGAGGAAGATTTAATTACTGATCCAAGGTGAATTACGGATGCGTGACAAATCATTGCGGAAAGCTTTCTGAAAAACTGAAGGAACTGGAACATCCTTTATTATCGAAGTCTCAAAAAACGTGACATTTTTAAATACAGGATGGTAACCAGATGAATCAAAGTAGAAGAGATGAAGAACAAGCTAATGCGGACAGAAACTTATGTAAGATATGGTTTGAGCTTCGATTTATACAGCTCATCGACTACAGAGGCATCATCTTAATATCCACCATCCTTGGATGTGAACATTGAAGAAATACCTGAAGTTATGGACACAGAAGTAGATAACACCTGTAGTCAAGTGGTAACGAAGGTTCTAAAATGGTTCAAATGGCTCTGAGCATTATGGGACTTCACATCTGAGGTGATCAGTCCCCTAGAACTTGGAACTACTTATACCTAACTAACCTAAGGACATCACACACAACCATGCCTGAGGCAGGATTCGAACCTGCGACCGTAGCGGTCGCGCGGTTCCAGACTGAAGTGCCTAGAACCGCTTGGCCACATCGGCCGGCAATCGAATGTTCTAAGAGAGAACAAAACACGAAACACTGAGGTTTATATTTGAAGCTACAGTAAAATTCTACTGGGTTCGAAGAGAATAACATCTTTGAAAATGTTTACGTCTTACGACAGTTCGATACAGTCTACAGAAAATATTGAGGATCATCGTTCCTTAAGTCTTTAAGAACGTCTTTAAAAGATTCTAATTAAAGCCATTACCAGGCGACTCTTTCTGCCAGTAACCCGAGCATGCCGAGTTTCGGAATGGGTTCTATGCTGTTTACCTTACACAGGCCATTAAATTTTTCCTTGGAAAGACCACAGAATACATCCACATATAACTAGCATTGAGTAACTAGTGTAAAACATTGGATTCAGTTCACATTTAGGCAACCTAAGCCCTTACGAATGCCAGGGGCAGTTCGGAAGTAGCGACAGGTAATTGCAGAGGACAAATTACTTAGAAATGACAGCGTAAGACTGTCGAGCAACAAATCAAAATCTGTACAGGATAGCGTAAAAATCTTAACACCGAAGATACATAAATGACAGGAAATTACACTTACAAATGCTGATATTGCCAAAAGAGACCTGCCAAATTACATAAATGATTATTTTATAAACACTTTTCAAACACTCAGCTCGAATTTACAAATAATTAAACTTAAGTATCCACACCTACGTACAGCGTGAGATCAGTACCAATAGTGAACATGATGTACACGTGATTGGAAGCCTCAAATGCAACATATTAGGAAGTGGAAGTATCGCAATTCGTACTGCTTCACTAACTGCAAAGCCCTTGGCTCAGATGGTTAACGTATCATTCGTTGAGGGAGTGTTCACAACATATTAAACATCTAGAAAGTGATAACTTTATTGGAGTGTGGTAACAGACGAAGTTGGAAATTATCGCCGTATCATCCTTTCCGCACACAAAATTGAGATTATTGGAACAACGAATCACCAAGTACGGCTACAATCAACTGAATACAGTAGTTACCAACATGGCTTTCGATCAGGTAGAAGTAGAGTAACAGCAACAATAGTGTCGAATAACATACGAGTAAATTGTAATTACGTCACTGTGTCGTTTTATTACGCTGGCGTCTAGTTTCAAACTACGAAGTTCATTTTCAAGTCCTGCCTGAGTTGGTGTCAATACATAAAGGTTGGAGTTAATGTTATCCAAAAGATTTCTATATCGGTAGTCATGGAACACTTTTACATAAGTTCGGAAGCAATGGGATGAAAGCGACAGAAAACAGGTAGTTTCAATCATATTTGTAAAATAGATCATAAGCTGCGAAACTAATTCTAATCCAGTGACGTGCATTCATTCAGGGGAATGCAACTGAAGCACTGCTTCGGTAACAGTAACTGTAAAGATTATTATGCAATTAGAGCCACGCGTTAATTCAACGATATCTAGATAAAATCGTTACGTATCTTCGATGCGCTGATTACGTTAAATTATTGATAGTGCATTGCGAGACGAGCCGAAACATGTGCGTTTAGATTAACTGAGCACCGCAAGTTGCGCGCGCAGCTCTGTTGATCGTGAGCCGTTTGCACGTTTTCTGCCAAAAGCAGCGGGAGACTTGCAGCGCGGGCGCACCTCTGCCACGGGCCGTGTTCGCGTATTACGGCCACAAGCGCTGCTAGCTTCGGACGAGCGTATAATGTAGAGTAATGGAATGTAGCAGTACACAATTATCTTGCTCACTTTGCGTATTTGCCGAATGTGTATGAACGTGTGTCAAGGAGCGAGGGTGCCGGGTTGTATCTAGTGATTATATAATAACTATGTGTCTACATGTATTATACGAGAGCTTATTTTCTAAGCCGTTGTCTGCGCATTCTTTCTCAAAATAGGAAATAACTAAAAACAGATGGCCAACACCAGACCTAAGGAATTTTGTTCAAAAGACCAATAAACTCACTAGACATTGCCATTGTAATATTTATACCAAATGTGACAGATTAGCCAGTAGCGGTGACCTATATGCGGTGTTTCGCTGGTACTGTCGTTTGCGAAGGATACAAGTACTATCTGGACCAATACTGGGTATACGCATCTGGGAAATTTAGCGAATTTACAACCAAGCACGGACTGTCGAACATCTACGATTGTCTGTAGCGATAGCTGCTTTTAAAGAAACAAACTGCGTTTGATGACCTGCTTCAAAATATTTATACACAACAGGCGGAACAGGAACTTTCTTAAAAGGTTTCTTATTGTAATGTGTTTCCTGGGAAAACAAGAGTTGGCATTTCGTTAACATGAACGAAAATTCTATTAATTAGGGAAATTTTTAGATAAGTTCACACAACCTCTACTGTGTTTAAAGGAATTTCTAATCTAATTCAAAATCATTAAATAGAAGCCGCATGCGCGAACGTTTTGTCATATATAAAGCAGGAAACTGTGGATGTTCTTTTTGTAGAAGAAATGGCAGACGAAACATCAACTGTTGCAAATAAAGCAGTTTTCTACTGTGTGTTATGGAGGCGACGTACAGGAAAGATCTTAGGGTTCTATTATGTAAGTGGTGACAAACATGCTCAAGCTATTGTAAAACTTACACAGCACTTTTATCTGCATTCAGATTTAACGAAAAATTTTGTTGCACAAACGTTTGATGGAGCGCCGACTATGGCGGAAAATCTGAATGGGATTCAAGCAGTATAGAGAGACATCATGAACCCATAGTTTTTCAATCTTATGCCCACGTACATAACCTCGTTTTGTCTCTAAGAATCAGCCAAAAAAGAAGTGTAAAATATTTTTAATTCGCTCAGTGAACTTACAGATTTTTAACAATTTTCTAAACGTTTTAAATTTTTGAATATATTTTTTCAACGTTGTCTTCCACACGTCTGTCCAAAGCGATAGAATAACTCATCAAGGTTGGTGAACACAGTACAGCAACAGAACTAAACTCAGATGTGTTTAGTGACTTGTAGAACATCCTCAAGAAATTTATTCAGATATTTTAGCACCAATTAACGGCTTTGACACTTCTAGAAGCTTTCAAATTTGTTTTTCTCTTTAACACATTCGACAAAAATTTACATTCAACGAAGTGTTGCACAACGTCTTGTAGAACCAAACAAGTGTAATTTTGTACTGTGAACAAAAAAAATCCAAGAAACTCGCTTTTGAATGCCACACTACGCAACGACTGAACAAGTTTTTCAACAAACCGTGTCAGCCTTCGAAGAGGAAACTTAACTATAAAGGGATCGATTGTTAAGCGTTTGATGACATTGATAGCCACTTTAAGACTTGAAAATTACTATAAATTGAAATTTAAACCTGCCACATGAAAGCTGTGGGTAATAATCTAAGTTTCTCCGAAGCAGCTTTCAGAGACCCTCGGATGCACATGCAAAGTCCTTCGACGATATTCGACTGAAACCCCATCCGCCATGAGTGAATCTGCGAAACTACTGCGCACTAATTCAATTCCAGACAAAAGTTTTCAGCAGCTTAATATGCTAGTGTAAGTACTTTATACAATACCTGCGAGTACGTCTTAAGTAGAAAGGTCGTTTTCAGCGGTGAAGATAATCAGAAGCTACTCTCTAAATACTACTGGAGAGTAGAGACTGTCTTGTCTTTACATTATTTCAACAAACTCACTCGCTGGGAGAATTCAGAAAGGCCATTTTGGGGAGGTAGTTACCAAATTTGCTTCTCAGAAAAATAGTGGAATTTTAATTCCATTAATCTTGCAGGTGATCTACCAAAGCGTGAAGGGTGAATGTAAAGCCCGAAACTATTTTATGTAAAGTTAGTTTGTAGTAATACAAATTGATATTAGGTCTACTTATATTTAAATATCTATCCTTACTATGTCAACCCTTACCAGTTACGAGTGGTATCGAGGTAAGTCTGTCCCTTGATTTACAGTTCACTAAAAATATAAACATAAGTTAACTAATTTATCTGACATGTCGGATGCTGTTGCACTGAATAATCTAAGGAGAAACACACAAAATAAATACAGAAGGTTCTTTACTCAGACCTACCAACGAGTAACGATGACAGATGAAATAACCGACAACTTTCAGGCAACAAAATGATTTCGCCTGGTTTTCCCGAACCAGGGAAGGTTTTACTTATTTTTCGGTGTACGGCACCCCGAAATCCACGGTAACTGACTGACCAAGGGAGTCTACGCACTAACATGGAGAATGTTTTCAAAGATTTTGACCGAGTGATTGCAGATTGGTGAGAGCACCGTGTTTGCAAATGAAGACCTGGCAAAACTAAATGACTCGCGAACTATGCTGAATCTGCAGAATTTTGGAAACGAATACGGGAAAACTAAAGTCCTGAGTCTTAATATCCAGTGAATTAAACGTTAAAACGAACCACAAAAGTATAGCGAGGCGTGACCCCAACACAAAGCAGTAAGGATGCTTATTGGAGAGCATACGAACATAAACCTTGAAGAGACAGAATAGGTGGGTTAATGATATGAAGATGGCTGCATAGACAGTGATACCTGATGGCGCAGAATTTATTGATGTTAATATGTAAGATATCTCCATTCTGCAATGGATGGACCGTGGCTGAAGGAAAGTACAAGCAGCTGGGTTTTGCCGGTCTGTGTTGTTTACATAAACGTGCTCAGCAGAAACAGCTAACCGTGTCCCATGGCCTGTAGCCGCTGCCCTCAGTCTACATCTCCCTATTTTGTTTCAACCAGATCAGACCAGCATAGCAGAGCAAATTTAGCGTAGCTTAAGTCCTAGGAATTCTCACGTGGTTGTACTCCCTATCACAACCCTACCGACCGTAAAATAGACTAAGGTCACGAAGAGTTTGCCGTGATACATGAACACAGCTAAACCTCAGTAAAGCTATGCTTACTGCAGCCTAACCCCAAGCTTGCGCGTTTCCAAATCTCAGGGCATGGGATCAATACGATCAGCTCAGTTTTGATCACGTGCCAGACGCATCCTTAATGTGTTCACTCTGTACTACAGTATTATTGCTGTAAATTTTCAAAGTGCAATATGGAGAACTAACAATGCAAATACCATTTTGTAACTTCGTAGTCTACGCCCGTCGCTTTTACATTTCACTCTTTCGTGATCGCGAGCGCTTATATTTTAAACGTTACGTACTGACCCAGCCTCTACCGTACTACACAGCCAAATATTACACGCATTTGGTTCCACGTATACGGCGTGACTACATTTTATGATCGCGAATGTTTCAAAGCCATTTCAATATATCTAAAAGGTTTGCAGCTAATGATAGCAAATGGAAAAATGTTTTGCTATGTGGATAATAGCGCTATCTATCGAAATGTAACAGCACCTGTATCTCATTTTAAGTGGAAAAGGGACTATTCCAATTGCCCCCGACAGCTCGTTAAGAAAGGAGCACAATAGCAATAGCGTAATTCCATTCTCACAAACTTTTGCAAAGAAAAGGAAAGGAAACAAAGGAGCATGCTGGCACAGTGCCTTTTCAGTTCCACTTCCTTGGAAATATAGACTAATAGGGCTGAAACTGCACTGCGTCGGCATATTTCGCCCTCACCGTTGGCGCACTGTTGTTCTTTATGGCGAAAAGTTTTCGTGGATATTGTTATGTGCCATATGACTTTTCCACGAGCTATCGAACGCCGTTAAGTGGGATAGCAATCCCACATGAGCAGTTACTTCCATTGCTCGATAGGTGTACTGATTTTACTTGGATTCATGGTATGTAAACGCACCACCAGATACTATATACAATTATTTGAGCCACCAGATATGAAAATGTCACGACTACTTTTTAATAAGTTTGAAAAAATGTATATTGTGATTTAGTGTCCCTCGACGACGAGGTCATTCGAGACTGAGCACAAAGGAAAATCACCGTGTCCAGTCATACGGAAACAGTTTTGTACTTCTCTCAAGGGTTTTTCTTTTGTTTATAAGACTGCCAGTGTCATTTTCTGAAGAGTTATCTGACATTCAGTACGCCGTACTAAACGAAAATTTGTACCAGACCACTGAGACTAGAAATCAACCCCGATCGCTGACTTATTGGAAGCAGTCGCTATAGCCACGCAGGACACCCGAACACTTAACTCTGGCATTAGCTTTCAGTGAAATGAAATAATCGTAAGGCAATATTGGCCAAGATACTGCATCTGGGGTTGTTCGGCAGCCTAGTTTTCATTTGACGCCACTTTCGCGACTCGCGTGTCGATGATGAAATAATGAGGGCAACGTATCACCGAGTCCCCGAGCAGATATAATCTCCGTCACGGCCGGGATCGAAACCCCCCCCCCCCCCCCCCCCCGCATGGCAGTCAGCAGGGCTAACTGCTCAGGTACGGAGATGGACAGCTTTCAGTTATGACGATAACACTGCAGGCTCTGTATACCTGAAGAGGCTTTCACCGATACAATTCCGTGTCATATTACATTGATGCCGTTCTTATTTATTTCATTTCATAGAATTTAATTCAAGCGGTGTACTCAAGTTACCACTTTCGGGAAAAAACGCCTGAGAGTCAACAAACTTATGAAAAAAGGGATTTTTAACGTTCAGTATTTGCTATTTTACCATCTACTAATATGAACTTAAGTTTTGCGAAGTCTTTTCTGAAGGACTTTGGGGTATAGCCTTGTAAAGAAGTGAAACTTAGACGGTAAGTAGTTCACACAAGAGGAGAATAGATGCTTTTGAATTGTGGTTCTATAGAAGAATGCTGAAGGTTCGACTGGTAGATCAAGAAACAAAGAGGTGGTAAATCGAACTGGGGAAAGTAAGAAATTTATCGAACAACTTGACTAAAAGAAAGAATCGGTTGATACGACACATCCTGGAGCATCAAGTAATTTACTATCGAAGTGTGGAAAGGCAAAAATTGTAGAGGGAGACCAAAGCTGTAGTATAGAAAACATATGCAAATGCCTGTAGACTGTGGTAGTTACGCTGAAATGAGGTGTGTTGCACAGGACAGACTAACATCGAGAGATGCTCCAATAGCATCTGCTAGTGGAACTGATTCAGTTTTCAGTAGCCTTCCTCTAGAATTGAAAAATTTTCGCGATGGACCACGAATTTTCAGATCGAAGTTAGCTCTATTGTTGTAATCTCTTTACTTCTTTTTACTATGTGCAGCAGTTCAGAGGCTTTTTCTACCTTTTATTTGCATGTACAGGTTGACACAGTTACACACGGATTCGTTTCCAGCGTTTTCGCATATACTGGACTTGAGTCTTAATTTAAGTGCTGCCATCTGTTTAACAGTACGCGGAAGTATTAACGCATTAGCGCCCATCTTCTGTTGTGTTTCTCGAAAAGTGAATCGTTAGTTCAGGTCAGAACATCTGTGACGGTACACTTGACATGGTCTGTACTTAAAATTTCAGGTAAAAGGAAAGAGCGTGCCTGTTGAGGAAAATAAGCCTGTACTAAGGTCGTATTGATTAGAAAGAGAAGTTTTGGATCGCTACGGAAAACCGAAAGAGCATAACAAACGGCACATGCCTGTTTCTATAGATGCTATTCAAGCTAAACCCAAGACCTTGCAAGCAGATTTAACAAAAAAAGGGCGATTCAGCACCTTTCTCGGCCAGATCAGGTTGGTGCCGCCAATTTTACGAAAAAGGCTATACTGCGAAGCAAGTTTTCAACCTTGATGAAGCGGGCTTTTTTTTTAAACTGATACCTAGCTGCACCCTTTCTATGGAAGAAAAAACGGCACCTGGATTTAAGGATGCCGAAAACCAGTGCAACCTTTTACGAAGAAATGCTGCAGGGGATTTCAAATTAAAACCCCTGTGATGTACCACTCTCAAAATTCTATGTCTCTTAAGGGTTGTGACAAGAGCAGACTGGGAGGTCTGTTAGTGTATTATTGTGTTTCACCGTTAATTTGTAACGGTATAAATTTTGCATTAAAACGAGTTTCAGAAAAACTGGTATTCTTGGCAGAAATACTAATAAACACGACAATTTTAAACTTAATATGTGAGTAAACCAGAGCCTAACCCCGTATTTTACACACACAATACATCTCGCTTTACGAGAATTCGGTATGCGCAGTGATTCCGCGTAACGTTACTATCGCGTACGAGATTTACCTGTACCACTGCAGAGTTCATTTTCCATGTAACTACAATCCCTGTCGTCAGAGTTCTATGAATTACGTAGTATTCGCGCTGTGGTTGGTGGGAGCGACCGTAGAAGCATTCTGCACTCGGTCGCTTCGATCAGCCACCGCGCAGCAACTTAGTCCGCGCGAATAATAGTGTCTTCTTATGGCCGTGCAATTTTGGCTCAAATGGTCCCACAGATAGTGAGGAAAAAATGGAAGAGGGACATATGCTACTAAGAGGCGGCTCTATTTATGCTGTGAACGAGTAAGTAATACCGCAATCTGTGTGTTCCAAGACATTTTGAAACAACTTCAAGCTTAACTATCTCTTTAACGATAATAGGCATACACTGGGTCCGACGGACCAGGAGAGAATGAACTTTTAATTGCTATATGGAAGAAAGTTTTCCCCCGTTCATCCTTGCAATATCAGTAACACAATGGTACTATCAGAAAAAAGTTTTAGATGTGACTGTTGTTCTTTAAACCACACATTTACGTAAGCTGGGTCCGATGGACCCTGTGGTTTATGTTGTGTCATTAAATTACACTGGGTTGTAATCAAATAAAGTTTTTTGGAATTCATAGAATACATTACTGGCACAGATATGCTCTGCTGTCACCGCAGAAACTACACTGACAACTTCTTTAGCTGTAATGGTCATCTGTAAAATAAATATTAACACCAGCTGTATTCCTACAATCCATAGAGGAAGATCCTTTTTCAGATAGAATATCGGAATCTGCATCTAAAAAATGAGGAGGAAAGTAGACAGCATACTTTTTGAAGATCAGATTTTGAATCAGCTGTGAATTGGTAGAAGAATATTATTTCCTATCAGACCTAGGAACTGCTTCGGATGAAAATCAGGATATTGTTCCTCAGGCAGTAGCATGCAACTCTTTGGAGGAAAAATAAAATGTGGTGGCGGTGTAGGAAATAATGCCTGTGAACAAATAAGCAGCAGAACTGCTAACATATTTGCTACAAGGGTACGCTATGCAGTACGATAATATGCACAAACCACTAGTTTTTATTTAAAACTTCGTATTAGGCATAACTGGTCCAATGGACCCAAGATATGTAAATGTGCACAATATAAAGGGCACGAATAGAAGGATTAAGGCTTTAGAATTGTTCCTACTCTACACCAACTTCGACACAGGTTTGACTGGATAAGAATCCTTTTACGGGGCATGTGTAGGATTTGTTAGCAGCACTCAGGTCAACAATGATAGGTGTTTTCCCACAAACTTATGTAAACTGTTTCTTTCATTTGCATCCGCTGCTTCGGAATGTTGAGCTCTTGCGCGGCGTGTATTTACGCTCGCAGAAGCAGCAACAAGCGCCGCCGCCTACTGACATATCTTCGGGAGAAGGTGTTTGGCAGGAAGCGGCGGTCGCCGGGGCCCCGAGGCCAGGTGCGAGGCAGCGGCGGCGCGCCCGCTCTGTGTATAATTGGCGCCGCCTTGGCCGGCTCCGACGAAATTCCGCAACAACGGCGCTCCCTATTTTTAGTGGTAGCACCAGGTCTATTATTTTTAGTCGTATTCGCCACGGGAGCGAAACGCACGCACGCAAACTGTGCGCCAACCGAGATCGTATTCTAGATCTATATCAGGACCCTGCCAAGAGCAGACGCTGGAAAAAACTGCCGCAGACCGACGGGGGAAGGGCACCCGACAAAAAGGAAGGAAACTGTTTGATACGCTCAGTAGGCTGCAGAGATGCTGACATGACGCGAAGGAGATCGTTCCACGGAAGTCAGTGCCTCGTCGCCTTCGCATATAGTGCCGCGCTTGTTACGACACCGGTGACATAAGGCGAGTCACGTGTTTCTCTGCACTGGTGAAGCTGGAGGCGGCTGTAGGGTCTCGACAAGGACAATAATCCTTCCACTTACTTCCTGCAACGTTGCGTCACTCAGTATCCTTTAAACGACATTCTCGTTCAGAATATAAACTTCGAGAAACTTTCACTTCACGTACATTTGCTGATCAGTGGTGTTTTGTGTCCAAATACCAACAGTCAACGGCGATTCATTTGAAGTTCATAGATTAACTGCGTCAACTTCATACCTTACTGCGTTATCTGACAGATCATTGTATGCTTTATGCAAAATCGTAGCCTACGAAACGTCAACATCCGCACCATGTCACTGAATATTTCAAATCATTTAAAAATCCCTTCAACGAATCTAACCTAATGAGGGAGTATTTTGTTACTACCCGCATCTAATAAAATGTAATTTTCATTTTTTATAACTTTTTCGATATTAACGGGTGCTTTCTAGCTTCAATACCGATTTGGAAGAAATAAAAATATTCCGTTATTTTCCATAGTTATGCAGATTAATACCCCTATGCAACGCTTAAGCTTTACACCATGGTACTAGTTACGCTTCGTGGTTCACAAGTGAGTTCATTATTACGCAACCCGAGGTTTTGAGATATTGCCCCTCTACGAACAAGTTAACACGAGGTGACTGTTTCGGCAATAGCAGTGATCTTAAGCGCCCCCTCAACTCAATATAAGGAAAATATACCCAAAGCAACTACAGTTGTCCACGAAACGCTTTGGAGACGCACAATCCTGGACTGTATTACCACCGTCTGCCCAATGGCAACCAGGCTTGGCAGCAGCTCACTTGGCAACGAGCAGTCGATGATAGTGGTAGACCTAGCTTGAGTTTAAGAGGGACTGAGTGACTAGTGAATACTGATTCTCCTTTCGCTATCGCCTATTACAGCTTCGTGAGGCACTTGCTCGCAATGAGCTGCTCACTGCCTTGTAAAGACAGGCCTGCAAGTTTCAACATTACAGATTTAACAGGTCGCCCGGTCGCCTATACATGTATCACTTGTTTTAAATGACATCTCACGAAAACTGCTACTGGCGTAAGATCTGACAACTTGGCCAATGTGGGGGGAAGGTCCTATCGTTTCTACCCATATATTATGGAGATGATTCCAGACGACCACCAACGAGTGGTGGAGCACCGCCAAATTGAAGCATCCTGCAGTGGACCATGTTCCAGCAAGTGTTTTCATCACTGAGAAACTGCACTAGTAAGCTCCAGTCAATGTCCACGGAGAATTTATAATAGACGATTCACTAAAACGTGTAGCGAACATAATTTCGTGTAGGTTCATGTCCCAATGTTTTTGTCTTAGTCCAGACCTGCACCATAACCTACGACAATACAAGTAACAGTCTTCGGAAACGAAAACTGTCTCCTTGGCACACATATAACTGGAGATAACGTCCATGGCAAATGGGCTATTGCGAAGCCGCGTTTTCCGTGGACATATTTCGGGTATAAAATAAATTTCCTCCGACTTAGTGTGGATATCCTGTTGTGTGTGTAATTCACTTCTCCGTTTTTACGAGTGTGATCAGTTTCCAGTATTGAATTAAGATTGGCGCCAATCGCCCGAAAACGTGCTGTTACGTACTACGTCATGGTACCTACGTTTGTTAAATTACTGGGAACACACTGAACTAACCTAGACTGAAAGGGGGTGTGTCGCCCTACATAAATCACGTAATCGGACATCGAACGTGTATCCAGCCTCACATTGGCTTTTAAGGCTGAGCAAATATTTTCAACTTCTACGTGAATAGCGGCGTTTATGAACGATATTAACATTCGAACGAATACTACGCAGACAAGTAATAATGAGAACTTTAATTCCATACAGCCAGAAAGACGTCACTCCCATGTCAAGTTTTACAGATTAAAGAACTCAGTGTATCAGCTGTACAGTTACCCATATTTTCGTTGTCAAGCAATGGGTAGTCAACACCAACGTGGTAAGATTCACCAGCTTTCAGTAATAACGAAGATACGTGTGGACATATATGAATATTAGGCAGGAAACTGCGTTGTCTCAACGTTGCCGTGTGGCTCCATGTATTTTGGTTCACGTGCGAGGTAGGAGTATAGGGTAGCCTTACATAAATGTTTTAAATTCTTATGAGTAGTCAGATATAAGCTTATGAAACTCTGACTGCGGCCACAATCATATTGCAGTGTGTATATTCAGAAACATCCCAGTAATTACGAAAGTGTCTTAGAAAGTAGCCGACAATTACGACGGCAGATTTGTGCGTATACCACTAACACAGTTAACGGGGCTAAGAAATATGCCGATAACGTTTAGCTGTTTAAGAACGGGATAACCATGTTATGTTTGGAGGGCCTCTTTTTTTAACAAGCAGAACATGGTAGCCAGCAGACTTGCGCACCTGAAACTTCGATATTACAGTATGAAGCAATCAGGAATTCTATTAAGTTGTTTCTGGACGAGTTCCAACGTTGAATTCTGAGCGAAAACTTTGGAACACGTGTCACGATTAAGAGATTCCGAGAATTTATAGCTCAACAAGAGATGCATGTTATTTACGTGTGGATTTCTATTTTTCCACAACTAAAACACAAATTTAAAATAAGTAGCGCGTGAGAACCACGTCCGTGTAGTCTTCTGCCTAATACTCGTGTTTCAGAAACCTCTACAGTCTACACTGCCACAATATTTTACATTTTCTGCACTTTTAAATCAAAATCTAGTTAAGAAAGCGTTTCTCCATATGTTTCACAACTACTGTAACCCTTAATACAAACTTTATATACAGCAATATAGATACATGACCACCTGCTTCACAGCGTGTTTCACCTTGAGAACAATAGCAATTCTGAGTTGCACTGAATCGCCAAGTCCTTGGTAGGTTCCCGGAGGAGTGTGGCGCCAGACGTCTACACCCAAGACACGCAGTTCACGTAAATTACGGGTCAGTAGTTCATGGGAGCGTTGCTCGCGCCTGATAGTGTCCCAGATGTTCTCCATCGGGTTAATATCAGACGAATTTGGCGGCCATGACAACGTAAGGTCATTACCACGGTGTCGGAGCAACATGGGAACACGTAGCGGGCGCTCTGCTGCTAAGATGCATGTTCAACAATGTGCGCTAAACGATGCGTTTCTGAACCCTTAGGTCTGCACTAGCAGTATATTCTTGTGAGGTATGCCACACACCGCCGCCTATCCCGCTTTGCAGAGGGAGCAAATTTACGACCACGTAATGTGATGAGGCTTGGACGTCTAACATACTGTCGCCTACTCGTGGTTTCACGTCCTGCAACCATTTTCCACAGAGGCTCAGGGACAGCAGCGCGTAAATAGCCAATCACCTTCGGCTTTTGCGAGATGCTCGGTCCCAGAAGCTGGACCATCACAATCTGTCCTTCACTGGATTTCCCCATTAGTACTCCGTATTGTCGCTATCGTCTGCCCCTTCGGAGTATACTTTCCTTACAGCGTCACGCCAACAGGCAGTGCTCAGTCTCGCGCTGACCAATGGCCATCAGTGTTGTTGTAATAATAATAATAATAATAATAATAATAATAATAATACCGTTTAGGATATGTAGGGAATAATGTGCTACAAAATAATTACTGGAACAGAACTGTAATTTCAAAAACACTGCACCAGCATTTGTTAAAAATCTGTCCGGTGACAGTCTTACTTCATATTCCAACTCCATGAAGTAAAAAAAGCTAGAGAACGTGACACACTACAATACTCTTATTTCGTAGAGAAGCCAGATTTATTACTAAATTGGAGAGTGACATTTTACTTCTAATTGAGGATATTCTATGGCAAGCGATCTCCAGCCGACTTGCAGAATTTGAACGGTCTAGAGCCCTGCTGAGTAATGGAAGGAAAACTGACGAAACAGTGTCGTAGCACAGTTTTCAATGTAGTTATTTGCGTTCCCATGGCAACGTAATTATCTCGTGCTACGATGTGGAACTTGTCAGTGTTCGAATATAGAATACTTTCTCAGAGAAAGTACAGTAACATACCGGGATGAACTATTTTTGTTAGCGATACCTAGTGTGTCCCTACAGTTTTTCCATGGCTAATGTACAACTTACTTGCCTTAATTACTAGACATTTACACCAAAACGTTCTGCATCTATACTTCCACTACTATCCATCGCATAGCTTTATTTGGAAGTGGACAAATTTTTACTTATCCTTACGCATCAATACACCTGAACGGCATTCCACATATGGAAATAAACACTCCAAGAAACTTTCTGCTCGCACTTGTTCATTAGCCAACAAATGAAGCAACTATCAGGCAACCGGTGTTCGGTAGTACGGCAACAAGGTCATGCGTTCTATTCAACAAGCGTTGCGCTAATACGTCACTGTACTTCTCAACGCCACAAAGAATCTAGGTGATACAGGTGTTACTTAAATGAAGACGTGTGCTCAAAATTCTTACCGATTACACTCCTGTGACATCTGGGGAGGGGGAATTGGACTTACAAGCGACGATGCGACAAACCAACCTTTCGCCAGTATTGCTGCAATATACACGCTGCAGATAGTAACTGGCTAAACGAACACACATTTATTGCGCCGTATAGACGAGAAACAGCTTCATACCTGATTATCTCATCGTAAGTCATGACGCTACATCATAGCTGACAATTTCGATTTAGTTGTTTCATGTATCAAAACAGCGACCTCTCGCTTTGATTTGGAACAAGCGAAAAATATGGCAAACGCTCCCCTTTTACATAATTTGTAAAGCTATAATTTTACATGGTTATTTATTCTTAATTATGTCAAATTTCATCTATTTTTCTTGTACAGAAACAGCTGCGATAGTACGTGCTACTAGTACGAAGATTCCATCCTAAATGTTAGTGTTAACGTTCTGAAGCCACTATATCGATATGCAATTCTCGTTAACGTCAAATGCTTCACTAGGATTTAATCAATATCTGTAATTGCTTACGGGAAGTAAATTTCCCATCTTGTGCAGTATACATACGTTTAATTAAGACATACTAAATTCGTAAACACTTTCACTCCCCGTTTGCAAGTACTGTACGTAATTTTGACACGGGTACACTACAGAGCCAGAACGTTTACACACGATAGTGAGAGGGAAGCGTTGAAATTTACCACAGAGCCTACACAGCTCTGGCCCCCAGAACTGAAGGGAGCATATTACATACCCGCAGAACGAACAAGATTTAGTAACGAGCCAAAAGCTGTCTTCTCCACGAACGAGGAACGTCGTTGGTGCCGGTTTAAAGACTCCATGAACTGAACATCAAGCTTTCGACATGGTCAACCATAGGCCCGAAAAATTGTAGACTTATTCAGCGTGTGCCCGTCAGGGTGATAGTAATTATAGGCTATCTACGTATACTTTTCGCACTTCATCTGCGAAGTGTAGAAAAACTGAAGCGATGGTTACGAAGAGCTAATAAGATTCCCGGGAATATATAATTTTACAACTTTTAACTGTTGAAGAGCAGATTTCACAAACTGATGCGATACAAGTGAACTTTACAATTTCACAATATTCTGAACTGTCAAACACGGTTCAAGCACCTTTAATTACTGAATTCTGTCAGGTTTATTACAGGCTCCTAAATGGTGTAGACATGAGCTTTTGTGTTATCGTGGGCGACTGAGCAACAGTGTCTGGGCCGTTCGCCGGGTACACTGGTGCTCGGACGGCCGATAAGCCCGGGCCGGCCGTGCAGCCAGCTCGCGACCTTTGTCGTATCCCACCCGCGCACACTTGCCCTGTTCCTACAGCATAGGCCAACGACGCTTCCCCTCTATCCACAGGCCGCGCTGCTTACAACCAATTAATGAGGGCTAGTAAACTACGTCCAGAGCATGTAAACTTTCATGATACACTTAACTAAGTTGAGTTGGTACATACCTAGTGCCAGGGATGTGAATAGCGAGGAGGCTGCGGCGTGTGTGTCTGGATTCTTACCGCTCCGATCAAGAAATCTTAAACAGATGAACTGATAACCGCCATGTTAGCTTCCCACGCTTGTAAGATATTACGTCATTTCTTGGCTGCCGCGCGGTCAGTGTAAACGCATGCTCTAACCCGTGACAACGCTGACGTCACACACCCTCTGCCACCCACTGCACTGTGACTCACGCACGCGATCTGCTGAGCAGCTATGACATCATTTACGTGCCGGCATGTTATGAGCCGACAGATACACGTCGTCCGCGAGTATGTCCCGTGCGTCAACAAATGCTGTTATCTGACACTACCACCACATCTATCGGCAGAAAAATTTTCGTGTCGGTATTTTGTATATTCTAGTATTCAATGAAGCAAACCACGACTTATTTACGGTCTAATATGTGTACTGCAATTGCCACTAAGTTCAATGTCCTGGAACACTACATTTATAGTACTATTTACGTCCCAAAAATCGAATCTGTATTAAGTCACGTCGTCTAACCCAGCAAGACATTGATAGATAACATGAACGGAAAGTTTAATTTCTTTCCCACATGCACTTTGACCTTTGCGGAGCTTGATTTATGCAACAGAACGACCGCATAACTATAGTAGCCTACGTCCACTTTTAACTTCCGTTTTCCGTAACGAACAGCACTGACATTCAAATTCGAAAGCACAGCTATTAAAACTGACTTCTTGGCAATTCCGCTTCCTAGTTGGTTTCAAGAACGGATGTTAAGATCAGAAAGAGTCCCAGTTAAATTTACACAACGTGCTCGTAACCTACGTCTGTACGATTTTTTGCAGAACATACAACTCAGGACATTTCAAGTACCTACGGTAACGCTAAATCAATGATTAGTTAAGTGAATTTATAAACTAGTTACATGCTTAAAGCCAAGACAGTGTATGGGACCTCTACGTGACCACTATCATCAGACAGACCATTAACGGTAGCGATGCAATGAGATACTTGTCCCAAAATACACTAGCACGTGTGAAAAGTAAATAGATAAGAAAAAGATGAGATTTGCAACAAGAATATCAGCAATACAGTTTTACCCATAAATTAACACGATGTATTTATCAGAAATTCAATTCTAGTGACTTTATAGTGATAGGTACCAACAATATAATTTTCATATAAGCAACGAAATACCACAATGACACTGTGAAGCGATCATTATGCAGCATTTTGTTATACTTTTACACAATTCGTACTACGAATAACTTCAAAGCTTCATTTTGTTACTCATCCCCCTGGGCACACCATAGAAAATTGCCAGGGGAACTTAAAACATATATTTAACTGCCCAAGGTTTATCAACTCGTGCTCTTAAGAACTTAAAGGTTATTAATACGAGCCCTTCGAAAAGTTTTGACCTTATTCGAAGGAAGAAATTAAAACTGTTACATTGTTGTACATGTGTCTTGACGCTACTTTCAGGCAAACGAAATAATTTATAGAAACTGTATGTTGGGACGAAAACTACCCATACTGAGTTAAACAATCAATACAAAACTTGAAATTGCGATTGTACTCACAGAAGAGTAGGCCGGTGCTCCGCCTCAATTATCCTAGAAGTCGATGACTTACACCACCTCACACAAACCTCACGACCACCGCCACTACCAACTAACCCAACTGAACGCTGCAGCAGGACTGTGCTCGGCCGACAGCACCGCCTCTGGCGGCGTATCCGCGAGTCGATCGATACTAGCGCCTCGTCGTGGTTAGATGACGAACGAATAGCCGCGTCTTCGTCTCCTTTTTAAATCGTGACGACTTTACGTGACTGAACTACGGCAGCTACACAGGACAGAAGCGAAAATAAATTGAAGAAAACTTGTTTACGGTTACTCTTGATTTCAGTTAATTGTTTTCTTTTGTACATATTGCTGTAACATAAAGGAAGACCGAAAAATGTTTGTTTCAGGTACGGTACATACAGAAAATTGCAAGTACAATGCAGTATCACCAGCAACGGTCTGATTATGAGTGAGTCTTACATCATAAGAGTATATATTACATTTCTTTTTCGTATGTTTACTTTCGCCTGTAGATATGCAGCAGTCTTTCATTGAGTAACTTGAAACACAACAGCGTTTAGAAAGAAGAAGCTGTTGCGTAAAACCATACATTTACTATGTCAAACAAACATAAGCACAGAAGTGGTACAATGCTGTAACTTGCGGTTCTATAATATATTTAATGAGCAATTCTACGCCTTTGAAATTTTTTTATTAAAGCTGAAATGAACGGAATATGAGAGTCCCTGCACTTTACCTTCATAATGCTGAGCTGTTATGTGTTCTGATACTTGTTTGTCTCCTCTTTCTTTTAAAATTAGACTCAGAAGATGAAGTCAAGTTTCTCAAACATAACTCGAAATTGTGAACTACGCCAGGTCTTCGGTAAGGCACTCCACGCTGATATATTGACGCTGAAGGTAGCAAATGTCTTCGCGTCCAGACTGCCGCAGTGCGAAGTTTTTTCAAAATTTTCGCTTTGTCTGTACAAGATGGCGATCACAAACTCCGCTTAAAATACTTCTGGTACTTAATGTACAATGATTTGACTGATTATTAACGCATTCCAAGCGCAAAGCTTTTGCTGAAGTGATACGCATTTTACCATACAGAACTCCAAGTGGGACAAACTTTGGAGTTCACATGTAGTTTTCCGCTGTCCCATAACAGAACCAGAAGCGTTTTAAGTACCGTAGTACGGGACTTTTCTAATGAACGTTCTCTGCAATTCACACCCGAGAAAGCATTGTTCAAAACAGCTAAAAGCGAAATTTGGATCTATATAAAAAAATCATCGAGGAGCGTATTTTTAATAACACTTTTTTTGCTAAATTTCGCTATCCAGGCGAAATACACGTTTCTAGCTGTACTTATAGAACAACAGCGATCACCATAAGCAAGAAAACTGCATGTAAGCGTATCTTAGGTGGAAAAACGTGTAATAAATATAGGATACCTGTTGCTCCTGTTACGTATTACATCCATGATAATCTTGCTATCAATGTCGCATAATAGACAAACGCAAGGCACTCCTAATTAGAAAATTCAAACCTATTATTGCTCTCGTCCCTTGCGTAGAACTGTCAGATTTTTTTAATGTTATTTAGAAGGAGACCTTCCACATAAGCAGATAATACTAGTTAACTTTTGACGATTAGCAGCAAGAAGAGCTAAGTTTCGAATAGTTAATTCAAGTGTTTTCATAAATGAGATTATAGTAACTGCATAGTTTATACAAAATACCGGGTTAACAATCTGTTATTCGTCTCTGCGTATTTGTTCGCTGGCAAAGCTGACTGTCAGCAATCCTTTGCAGTTCGAGGACAATGGGATCAAATAATATGCCACGATCATGTAGTTCTGTGGCTCAAGGGCTACACGTCAAGCGAAAAGTCCTAAGGTCCGCGGTTCAATCCGCAGTTAGTCAAAGAGCTCTTTTTTTTCTTTTCACTTATCGTTTATTTCCGCTCTTGAGACTATTTGTGTGTGTGAAAAATACCAAGTTGTACCGAAGTTCGGAGTCCACTATAAGCTGTAAGTCGCCCTGAAACTGACTGGGTGAGTCAATTCAGAGGTCGGAGGAAGGCAACGGCAAATCACCTCCAATAGCACCGTGTAAGGAACTACGCTATTGTCTAATGAATCTACCTTGCGCACGGAAAGGAATGATGCACATGTAGGGTCGTTATAATTAAAGTGCGGCTACTAGCAGAGATCCGGTGTGGGCTGTCAACGAAACATGGTAGATAGTCTAATGCGTTAATGAGGAACCGATTTACGTTGGGAAAAATTAGTCCTAATTTTGGCTACCAGTTGCAAATCGGCCGTTGTGAATGTAAGAAAGACGTATATAAATGTTTCCTTATGTAATGGATTAGGAACGGGACGCGGTCAGTGAAAGTGAATGAAATGGGAAAAGTATGACGTTGATTTTATTACTAACCTGCGCTTACACGATTTGTTCAATGTGAGAACCCGGATAGTCTACGAAATACTGCTTCCTTAAAATAACGCGATCAACAGTTGCTCGCAGCAGTTATGGTGCAATCTGAGCAACGTATTCCTGTGTACTGGCCTTCAGATCTGATAGAGACTGAACGTGTTCCTGGCAAACGCGTTATTTTAGATTTCCCCAGAGCCAAAAGTCACAGTGATTCAGATTAGATGATCTTGCAGGCCATGCATCTGGAAAACATATGGGAGGTTGCATTAAGCAGATGTTTCACTGGACTAGCGACATGAGGTGTTGCCCCATCTTGCGTGAAACACAGTGCAGGAATCATAGGCGAGTGCAGTGGTTCTTCTTGGACAACAAGCGATTTAACAGTACACCAAGTTGAGCAGTTCTGTGTATTCGATGCACCCTGTACTGTAAAATGGGCGTCGTCACGTTGCCTGGCCACGTGTCGTCAACTTCTACTCATGCCGGAAACCAAAGAGCAAATTCAGAACGTTTCTGTGGATCATGAGATTTCAGTTACTGCACCGTCTCGATCCCGTATCAGTGTAAAGTCAACTGCAAAACTTTCCGTACCGTTGACCATGGGATGTACAATTATCGTTACACTGCACGGGCACTAGCACTACCTGGGCCACGTGCTGCATGGCCAGTTACAGCAGCAGAAACCTCGTCAACAACTCCCACCGGGTTAGGACTCCCTCCTCTTCTAGGAGCCACACCAAGCTCACCCATGTTTTCGAAATTCATTACCATCTTCTTGAAACCATTTAATGACAGCGGGCGTCTCCTCAGACCTTTCAGTTGGCGATACTCTCTCAATGCAACACTGTAACTGCTGCCGTCCACAGAAAACAGTTTCACTAACAGTACACGGTCTCTCTTCTCGACAGCCGCACTGTTCACACACGTTATGGCCTTACAAATGACGGCTTCCATGTCATACCTTCATGCAACGCCAGATTTGCATCTGGTGGCCACAATTGGAACTAATTCGTTTTCCAAAGTAAATCGGTTCCGCATTAACGCATTAGCGTATCTATTCAATTTCGTTGTCCTATGATAATTACAGCCGACTCTGGACCTCTGTGAGTAGTTGCACTTCAATGATAGCCACCCGGTACACACGTAATTATTTGATACTCCATCTATCGGAGTAAAGTGTTTGTCATGGAGCAGAAATACGTTTAACAGCAGATTAAATTTGTTTCCACTCGACAAATACGATCACAGATGAGTCCTTTGACACATCCAATATTTTTGTGTGTATTGTGTGCCATACAACGTGGACGTACATAAGATTTGATGAAGGTTCCAGTTTTCGACGTAAGCATTTCAGCAACTGACGGTGTGCAGATGAACGAATATTTAACTGTACACGTAAAAGTAGTATTTCTTCGTCTTCCTCGGTATTAAAGCAAATGCGTTTAGTATGAACTATATAGAAACAGGATTTCATCGGTTTATCGCTTATTAATATATTCAGCGAAATCTTTTGCTTAGAGTGTTATATTGATTTCTAGCCGGTAATGTAACTGGAACTATTAAAGAGAAGAAAGCTGATATAAGGATTGTCGGCGGTCGACTTGAAACATTTTGCAAGCGTTCCCATATGGTTATCCAAATGGGAAGGCCAAAAGTGCCGCCGGCCGGAGTGGCCGTGCGGTTCTAGGCGCTACAGTCTGGAACCGCGCGACCGCTACGGTAGCAGGTTCGAATCCTGCCTCGGGCATGGATGTGTGTAATGTCCTTAGGTTAGTTAGGTTTAATTAGTTCTAAGTTCTAGGCGACTGATGACCTCAGAAGCTAAGTCGCATAGTGCGCAGAGCCATTTGAACCATTTGAACCAAGAGTGCCAGCACAGAGTTATCTCATCTCTATTGCCAAGTAAGCATCATGCAACGAGGTGAAACTGTGCTTTACTTGCTGATGTCGGCCGCATATTTAGTTCACTTCAGACTAATTTTGGATACAAATGCATTGTATTACTGTGCAGCTTCTTTCAGAAGCTATAGATAGCCATTAAAAAAGAATAAAAACCTCTTCGTTAGTTTAAAAAGCTATAAATATTAATAATACAGCAAAATACTCGTTCTTTGCTAATTATCTGTGATCGAAAATCCTGTTTCGTTATGTTGAATAGCTGACGAGATGACAGGGGCGTCCGATCACACGAAACACCCTATAAATAGAGGGATATCAACAAAGGCGACACATAAAGCAAAGTTTCCACTAAATGATAGTGTGAAAGAAGGTGGCTTTGTTTTTATACTGAATTGAGACCCTTTGAAAAAATGAATTTAGTGATAACACATTTGTCGCTGTTTTCAGCTATACGTTTCACGAAAGAGGCTACGAATATGCTGAATACGAGATCCGAAAGTACCGACACAGCGTAGTTTTTAAACTATCTGTCCAGTGTTTCGTGGGAAATCAGGCGAGTCTATCACGAACCGGCACCTCTGTTCTTAATATTAGACTCATTTCTCGCGAGAACTGACTAAACAGTAAAGAAACTCACCCTTTTGCGTATTGTGAAATGTCTACAGATTTCTTTCCATATTTTCGATAGCTATGAAAATATTCGGGGATAACAGCTTGTCTTATTTATTGTGTACACGAATTGAGTTTAAGTTTAAGTAGGCGAGTCAGTACACTTTCAGTGCAAGTAAAAGTATAAGTTTTTTGAAAATGTGCGACGAGCTACCGGGGTTGGCGTCCCAGACGATTTGATACGTAGTTTTTACATGCCATGATATTCAGTAAAGAACGCTCTAACTTAAAAAGCATAAGTGAAGACTGACCCTACGACTTTGTTTAGAAGATAGGTGAAGGAAATGCAAACCTACGTTTATAGAATTTGTAGACTCAGAGGAAGCTTTTGACAATGCTGACTTTTACACTCTCCTCGAAATACTGAGGGTAGCAGGAGTAAAATACAGGGAGCGAAAGGCTATTTACAACTCGTACGGAAACAAACGGCAGTTATAAGTGTCGAGGGGTATGAAAGGGAAGCAGAGGTTGAGAAGGGAATGAGACAGGATGGCAGCCTATCCCCGACATTATTCAACATGTACATTGAGAAAGCAGTAAAGGAAACCAAAGAAAAATTTGGAGTAGGAATCAAAGTTCAGAGAGAAGAAATAAAACTTTTGAGGCTTGCTGATGACATCGTAATTCTGTCAGAAACAGCAAAGGACTTGGAAGAACACCTAAAAGGAATAGACACCGTGTTGAAAGGAGGATATAAGATGAACATAGATAAAAGCAAAACAACGATAATGGGATGTAAACGAATTAAATGAGGCGTCACCGCCCGCATCTCGTGGTCGTGCGGTAGCGTTCTCGCTTCCCACGCCCGGGTTCCCGGGTTCGATTCCCGGCGGGGTCAGGGATTTTCTCTGCCTCGTGATGGCTGGGTGTTGTGTGCTGTCCTTAGGTTAGTTAGGTTTAAGTAGTTCTAAGTTCTAGGGGACTTATGACCACAGCAGTTGAGTCCCATAGTGCTCAGAGCCATTTGAACCATTTTGAGGCGTCACCGAGAGAATTAGATTAGAAAACGAGACACTAAAAGTAGTGGATGAATTTTGGTATGAACTGGTGATGGCCGAAGTAGAGAGGATATAAAATATGTGGTATCGTCCAGATTCCACAGACATTTGTGAGGGTTCGCTGAAATACGCAACAACCAATGGGATGAACTCCAGACCACGTCTCTCTCTCTCAGCATAGCGACACCCACAGACTGAAGCCAAAATAGTGTCGATAATGCAAGAGCTCAGACCCAGTTGGTGACCTCATCTGAAGGAGTCAACGTAATAGTGTAGGAGCAACGAGTTGTTCAAGTTACTGATGAACTTGTACTTAGAGTAAAGTCTGAACATTGTACCTCGAGAGAACATTTTCTTAATTAGTACCTCAATTGATGCTTTGCTAGTCAATGACATTTGTAAATTTTCCAGTACTCCCGTGGCAATGAAGTGTGTTAAATGAATCTTTAATTATTTAATCTAATAAGGTGATTTAAAATTTCATGGGTTACAATTCCTATTTGTTACCTCACCGACCAATCGAAGGGCCCAGAGTTACGGTCGGACGAAAGTAGTTACGTCTGGTCATAACAAAATGTAGACCAGCAATGGCAAGGAAAGCATTTCTGAAGAGGAGAAATTTGTTAACAACGAATATAGAGCTAAGTGTTAGGAAGTTTTTTCGGGAGGTATTTGTATGGAGTGTAGGCTTGTAAGGAAGTGAAACATGTGCAACGGCTAGTTTAGATAAGAAGAGAATAGAAACTTTTGAAATATGGTGCTACAGAAGAATGCTGAAGATTAGATAGGTAGATCGCGTAACTAATGAAACTAAAAAAGTTAACTCTGCCCGAACACACCATGTAGGTCCAACGGTACCGACCGGCCGCCGTGTCATCCAAAGCCCACAGGCGTCACTGGATGCGTATATGGAGGGGCATGTGGTCAGCACACTGCTCTCCCAGCCGTTTTGTCAGTTTACGAGACCGGAGCCGCTACTTCTCGATCAAGTAGCAGCTCAGTTCACCTCACAAGGGTTGAGTGCACCCCACATGCCAACAGCGCCTGGCAGACCGGGTGATCACCCATCCAAGCGCTAGCCCAGCCCGACAGCGCTTAACTTCAGTGATCTGGCGGGAACTGGTGTTACCACTGCGGCAAGGCTGTTGGTTGCGTAACTAATGAGGAGGTACTTAACGAAATTTGGGAGACAAGAAATTTGTGGCTCGGCTTGACTAAAAGAAGGAATATCTGTAAGTCCATCTTTATGCAGACGCTTGCGGAACCTCGGCTGTTAAGTATTAAGTATCGAATCAAAACACCTTCAGCCATCTAAGTTTCCACTTGTTATCTTATTTAAGCAACCAGTTTCAGCGCTAAATTACGCCATTTTCAGGCCCCATGACTGACGTGTAGGAAAAATCCCACCTCTGACCCAGGCAAAATAGGGGCCAGCGTTCAGTGACTGATATTCATACGTGTTTGATGCAGTTGTCCCTTTCGATCTGGATGATCGAAGGGGTCATTGTATCAAAAATCTGTGGATATCAGTCAAAGAATGCTGGCCCCTATTTTGCCTGGGTCAGAGGTGGGAATCTCCCTACATGTCGATCAGGAGGCCTGAAAATGGCGTAACAATAGCGCTGAAACTGGTTGCTCAAGTAAAATAACAGCTGGAAATTTACACGGCTGAAGGTGTTTTGATTCGACATTTTAAAACAAGGAATCGGTTGATAGGACACATTCTGAGACATCAAGAGACCACATATTTTGTGTATGAGGAAAGGATGGGGGTAAAAATCGTAGAGGGAGACCAAGAGACGAGTGCAGTAAGCAGATTCAAGAGGATGTAGGTTGCAAGTAGTTTTTGGGAGATGAAGAGGCTTGTAAATGATAGAGTAGCATGGAGAGCTGCATTAAATCAGTCTTCGGACAGACGACCACAACAATAGAAAAAAATGAGTACACTCGCAGCTACACAGAATTCTTTACTGACAACGACTGACATTTGCAACCTGTTGAGGACATTGAACAGGTGCCGTTCGTAGTCAAATACCGCAGCGCAACCTGCAGGTTTGGCTAGTGTGCGCATTTATGTTCTAGAGATGTAGATACGCTCTTGAAAATTGGACAGTTCTTGTGAAAATGGAAGTTTTGTAGTCCTTTGCTTAAGTTAAAATTTATTCCAGTTTTCTCTTTTCATTCATACAGGAGAAACGTTTCGAAACACGCGTGTCTGGTGCAATTACTACTAACCTAGTCGCTTTGCCCAGAAAAGGGAGAGGTTTATTACTGAAGTTTTGAGAAAGCACTTTCCGGGAAGAGTCGGACAACATACATCTCGCGAAGTCGCCACGACGAGAAAATTCGAGAAATTAGGACTAATCAGAGGCTTACCGACAGCGGTCATAACAAAATGTAGACTAGCAACGGCAAGGAAAGCGTTTCTGAAGAGGAGAAATTTGTTAACAACGAATATAGAGCTAAGTGTTAGTAGTACCAAAAGTACCCTCCGCCACACAGCGTTAGGTGGCTTGCGAAATATAGATGAAGATTTAAACGTCAGCGATAGGTATTCTAAGAAGGAAGGCGGAGCGCCGTGGATCTAAGCAGGTGCCGGGTGCCAGGTTGTGTGCTTGTCTTGTCCGTGCGGGCGAGTGGAACTGCCTGTGGCGCTCGGCCACGTCAGTACAGCAGGAAGGTCAGCCGGCTTCCGCGAAGCGCAACCACCGCCTTACGCCGTACATCGCTCGCGCTTGTTACTAATCTGTGAAGTCACAGCCTCTATTCACTAGATTCGCCTCTGACGGCAGGCCACTCGCTTCTGACTGGGCGCTCAGGCCTCTGCTATCAGTGCTTCTCATCCTCTCTGTTGATACTAGAAAATAAGGCTGCCTTGTCATATATGGACGACATAATGACTTGTACGTTGTTACGTTTAAGGTTGTTGGGAGCCATCAAGGGCAAGCCGAGGCAGGAAATCAGAGACACAATGCAGAGAGCAGGCCAATGTGGTAGCGTTTAGGTTACCGGAGATAGATAGTAACGCTGATGATGATGATGAGGTCTCATACTCTGAGGAGCGTAGGGGGCGGTGCGGGAGACCCGACTGGGCAAGGTCCAGGCGGAGATGGTTTGCCATTGCCTTCCTTCGACTGTATTGGGGATGAATGATGATGATGAAGACGACACAACAAAACACAGTCATCTCGAGGCAGGGAAAACCTCTGACCCGCCGGAATCGAACCCGGGACCTCGTGCGCGGGAAGCGAGAACGCTACCGCAAGACCACGAGCTGCGGACAAATTGTAACACTAGAACCCTGCAAATTGCACACGCTTTGGGAAGCTGTCCCAGGGGAGTAGTTTCACTTCAGAGAATTAACTGGTAACTCAATCCACCGCCTAGACGCTGTTGTAAGGAGTAACTGTAGAAGATGACCACGAAAAGGCACGTCTCAGCACAGGCAGCAAGCTTGAGACTTGCTCCTCAGAACTGCAACGTCACTGGGTTTACACAGTTTAGAGTCCTACTACAGCAGTTCCCACCGGCAGGAGGACGGAGGCGAGGCCAAGTGACGTAAAACACTGTTGTTGCTGGTCATAATAGGAGTGGCAGTGACAATAAGATTTCAGCTGAATGCTGTTGATACCAAATTTGAAGTTTGGTAATATGAAATCTAGAAGCGTCCCTACCTATCGAGGAGGAGTAGGGGAGGAATCTAAGTGTGGTTGGCCAGGGGCGCCCAGGAGGTGCAGAGCGACTCGCCAGATTGGTCGAAGCTTGTTAAGTGCGGGTGGATTGGTGGGTCGACTATAGGAAGGGAGAAAAGATGCGCCTCCAAGATTCTTTAAAACCAGTGTTTTTGTATTCAGGTGGAGTTTATAGTCCGATCTCTGGGGCGCTGAATTTTCGTCGCTCGTGGCCAGCCACGGTAAGCTTCGACATGTCTATTTTTCTCAGTTGGAGTGCTGCTCTCAAGTTTGTACTTAACGTGCTGCTAGCGCTCGTTAGCACCCACCGCCGTGACTTCAGACAGTGACTGCTGTTGTACAACCAATTGTCTCCTTTGATTTTTCTAATGTTTAAAATTAGCCTTCAGTTGGTCTGCTGCAAGCATCCTGTAGAGTTCGAGTCCCAGAATCCGAATCTCTCGTAGGTGCCCTGTGACAGTGTTTCGCGCTGATCCAAGTCATCGACTGCCTTCACTGGGAATTTGTCTTACTTCATTTGCTCCTCGCCGCTCGGAAATTGCAGACTGACCTCAACCCCCTGGCTTCCCTCTATCCTATGTCAGGACACGACAGCCTTTCGTAGCTGAATATCCTAATTCAAAACCGAGTAACCTCACCTTAGCAATTATTTTGCGTTGCTTCCAGCGTGACATTCAAAGTCTGTCGATAGAATTCCTGTGGGATAAATCTCACTGCGGAATCGTTCATAATTAAGAAGTAGATATTCTTGCTAAAGGAGCCATAAAATCCGCAACTTTTATCGACCTCAAACTTTAGCCTTTTGAATTGTATCTTCTGCCCACAAATTTTTTTCAGAAATAGCAAGAGGACTGTTACGTTCCGTTCTTCAGGGGAAGATGATGTGTCTGTATCCAGTTCACCTACCCAGATGGCTGGTATCCACTATCTACGGAATGAGATTCAACCACGGAAGTTTGCCGATGCACTTTCACCAGCACTGGAATTATTCCAACTCCGTTCTGTAACTGCACTTACGCTACATAATGTGACATGAATCGCTCCCTCTTTGCATGTTCAAAATGAAAGAGAAAAAGACAACAGTTACGTCGTCTGGAAGCAGAGTTCTCTTATAGCACCGCCACTCTACTTTCTTTGAATAATTACGCATATAATAAAGACCATTATACATTTTTACAAGATGACTAGGTATCTTTGGAGTAATAACGCAGCACTGGGAACTGTGACAACAGTCGTTTCATTTTAGAGTGTTTTATTTGTAAACTAACTTCAACTTGGGCATCGAACATATGTATCGCTATTGCTCTTATTCCTTTTCGTTTTATTTAGTAAATTTGTGTTGCCAAAACAACTCAGTTTGTCAAAATATTCTGTAAAATTTCACACAGCGTATCAAATACCTTTATTAAACGTGTCTTTGAATATTTATAATTGTGTCCCAACACCACCGAGCTTCCAACCAGAGCAAGACGATCACTGTTAATCGCTAATATTGTTGCATTGTTCATTGTGTTATGCTTTAAATTCACCAGATCTATGTTCAATACTGTGCATACATGCCAATGAACAGTACGCTTAAAAATTCCTTTTTTTTTCCTATGGGTCTCAACTGCTAAAGTCATCAGTCCCTAAGCTTACACACTACTTAACCTAAATTATCCTAAGGACAAACACACACACCCATGCCCGAGGGAGGACTCGAACGTCCGCCGGGACCAGCCGCACAGTCCATGACTGCAGCGCCCCAGACCTCTCGGCTAATCCCGCGCGGCTTCCTTTGTTAAACTTGGATCTTTATACGTGCTTGCTTATTATGTCGTCAATTTATGTTTTGTACTGTATGTCAGTTATTTACAGTTCAGCTGGCTAAACGGCTCTTAGGTGCGAAAGCCAAATGAAATTAAAAGGAAAAAGAACTGAAATCCTATTTTTTCACTCAGTGGTACGCTATTGCTATTTGTATGAACATTTATTGCTTTTTTTAGGCATATTTCAATACACTCGCCTTATATGCTTCTTTTTATTTTACGTGATAAACTTCAGACCGTTCAAAAGAGGCCTGTCATGATTTCGCCTGTTTGCCAGTCTTCATATCAGAGTAGCAATTACACCAAAGGTCCTCAGTTGTATATGGCTTAAAAATGGCTTTGAGAACTATGGGAATTAACATCTGAGGTCATCAGTCCCCTAGAATTTAGAACTACTTAAACCTAACTAACCTAATGACATCACACACATCCATGTCCGAGGCAGGATTCGAATCTGCGACCGTAGCAGTAGCGCGGTTCCGGACTGGAGCTCCTAGAACCGCTTGGCCACCGGGCCGACTCTCTCAGTTGTATATATTTCAGTGTCTGTCTTCCTCTACAATTTTTGCCGTCTACTGTATCCTCTACTGCAATGGGCGTTATTCTCATCTCTGACCGTCATATCCCTTTTTGTAAATAGTTATTTCCACGTATTCCTTTCTTCGCCAGTTACGCGGGGAAACTGTCGCTAAATGAATAAAACACGAGCGTACGAAGTTCCTTCCAGACAGAACAAGGTATGCCATTCTTAACGAAGAGAAATAAATGGTGTAGTGGATGATGTCAGAACTTCCGTGAGACTGTTCACCGATGATGGTGTATACTGCATAGAGGAGTCACAACGCTAGAAAATCGTAGAGAAATGCAGGAAGACCTGCAAAGGATCGACACGTCGTGATGGGCAGTTGACCCTCAACTGATTTGTGACTGGACTGAGGAGTTCCTTCCAAACAGACCATAGTGTGCCGTTCTTAATGGAAAAATGTAGTTTCGGGCGTACGCCAAGGGAGTGTTCTAAAAAGAAGATTAGGGTTTTACGTCCCATCGACAACGAAGCTATTAAAGACGGAGCGTAATTTCGGATTGTTTGTTTTTGACAATGGGGAGGAAAATAAGCCGTGTCCTTCCAGAGGAACTATCTCAGCATTTGCGTGGAGCGATTTAGGAAAATCACGGAAAACCTAACTCTCGATGGCTGGATGTAGATTCGAACCGTCGTCGTCTGCGCTATCTCGGTCGGTGGGAGTGTTCTAGGATCATTCCTGTCCACAACACACTGAGGTGAAGGAAGTGATGGGATAGCGATACGTATATATGCAGAGGGAAGCAGTATCGCGTACACAAGATATAAAAAGGCAGTGTACTGGCGGAATTTTGATTTTTACTCAGGTTATTCATGTGGAAAGGCTTCCGACGTGATTGTGGTTGCACAACGGGAATTAACAGACTTTTAACGTGGAATGGTAGTTGGAGTTAGACCCATGGGACATGCCCTTTGGAAATCATCAAGGACTTCAATATTCTGGGATCCACAGTGTCAGGAGTATGCCAAGTATACCAAGTTTCAAGCATTACCTCTCACCACGGACAACACTGTGGTCGACGGCCTTCACTTAACGACCGAGAGCAGCCGCTTTTGCGTAGAGTTGTCAGTGCTAACATACAAGCAACACTGCATGAAATAACCGTAGAAATCAGTGTGGGAGGTACGACGAACGTGTCTGTTAGGACAGAGCGGCGACATTTGGCGTTTATGGGCAATGACAGGAGACGATCGACGCGAATGCTTTTGCTAACAGCACGACATTGTCCGCAGCTCCTCTTCTGGGTTCGTACCCATATAGGTTGGACCCTGGACGACTGGAAAACTGTGGCTTGGTCAGATGAGTCACGATTTCAGTTGGTCAGAGCTGATGGCAGGGTTAGAGTGTGGTGCAGACGCCACGGAGCCATGGACCAAATCCGGCCGGAGTGGCCGTGCAGTTCTAGGCGCTACAGTCTGGAACCGAGCGACCGCTACGGTCGCAGATTCCAATCCTGCGTCGGGCATGGATGTGTGTGATGTCCTTGGGTTAGTTAGGTTTAATTAGTTCTAAGTTCTAGGCGACTGATGACCTCAGAAGTTAAGTCGCATAGTGCTCAGAGCCATTTGAACCATGGACCAAATTTGTCAACAAGGCACTTTGCAAGCTAGTGGTGGCACCATAATGGTGTGAGCTGTGTTTACATGGAATAGATTGGGTCCTCTGGTCGAACTGAACCGATCATTGACTGAAAATGTCAGTGTTCGGCTACTTTGAGACCACTTGCATCCATTCATGGACTTCACGTTCCCAAACAACGATGGAATTTTTGTGGATGATACTGCACCCTGTCACTGGGGCACAGGTGTTCGCGAATGGCTTGAAGAGAGATCGCTCGACACGAATCTCATTGAACATTTATGGGACATAATCGAGAGGTTCGTTCATGCACAAAATCCTGCACGGGCAACACTTTCGCAAATGACATCCCATCTGTGACGAAGGTTAATGACATCTTAGAGTCAGTAAGTTCCTTGAAATGGCAGTGGGCTGGCCACGTGGCAAGAAGAAAAGACAACAGATGGACGAAGCTAGTACTGGAGTGGAGTCCGAGAGAGCACCGGAGGCCTAGAGGAAGACCACCAGACAGATGGGGCAAAGACATCAAGACGATCGCTGGTAACACCTGGCAGAGAACTGTCCAAGACCGTCCCACTTGGAGAAGACTGCTGAAAGCCTACCTGAATCCACGACTCGAAGAGGCCACATCATTTAATGATTGAATTGGCTGATGATGATGATAGCGGCAGCAGGCCTCTATATTTCTGCAGAGAACTTCCAGCAACTTGTTGAATCCCTGACATCCCGAGTTGCTGCTCTACGCCGGGTTCGACACGATATTAGGAGGAATCCCACGGTTTTCATCACCTCTGTGTATACATAACTGGCCTAATGGATAACGTCGAAAGTTCCATGAGGTTTTTTGCGTATTATGATGTATATAGCGGAGTCACAGCGCTAGGAAATTGTAGCGAAATGCAGGAAGACCTGCAGAGGATCGACATTTGGTATAAGGATTGTCAGCTGACCCTCAACATCAATAAATATAACCTACAGAGATGGCGAAAACCCCCTCCACGTTTGACGAGTTGTCCCCGATTACGCTTGGTCGTCTCTGCTCTGAACATACGACAATTATCCACAGACAACGTGGGAGTGAACGCCCTGCGCTCCTCGCAGTGGCTTCTTTGTGGCCCACAAGAGATTTTGCCTGCCAGTGAATCCCACAACATGTGTAGCTCGACACCTGAGAGGATGCCACTATTTGCACCTCACAACAATGCCGCCCAGAGATCACCAAACTCTGCAACAGTATTTGTTTTTTGTTTAATACAATATATAAGATATTATGCTACGTGATCGTTTGTTTGAATAATGAACCGTGATGCTATACTTGCAACAAGTGAAGGAACCTGTTGCGCGTTTTTAAATGACACCATAGTCATATTTGTATTTCATGTTATTGCAAGACAATTTAACCATTATTCGCAAGAATATGCAACGCTCCTGGTACACACAGGAATCCAGTCTTGAGAACAAGTCGGCTGCAAGTGTCGGTTAATATCCGTGTACAACTTTTTGTCTAATATGGTGCTTTCGGAATAAAGCCCAATGAATATGTGGTACCATTCGGTCGAACTTTTTACTGACTTGAGCCGATAGTAATACATTTTCCAAACACTTTACGAACTATGCATGATTCACTAGGAACGTAGAAAGATAGCGATCTGTTGACTGGTAAATGGGTAACAACACGAAGGTCGGCTTGAACAGCACATTACATTACGAGGCATGGCCCTATTGACAGTTACGTCATACGTCTTTGGTAATTATGACTAAACGTGACTGGTAGAAGTAAAATGTGCATTTTGCATTTTTAGCCGTGAGTCCCCTCCTGGTGAGTTCAGTCGTGTGGTGCAAGCCTTTTTATTTGACGCTACTTCTGTGACTTGCGCGTCAATAGTGATAAAATGATGATGAAGACAACACACGCGGCAAGTTCCGAGCGGAGAAAATCCTTGTCCCGGCTGGGAATTGATCCCGTGGCCCCGTGATCGAGATTCAGCAGCCGTAACCACAACACCACGGTCTGCTGACGTGTGGGAGAAGAAGGTACATCTACGCTCTTTCGTTTTCGTTTCTCTCTTCATTGTTACCTTGTGTTTCATATTTCGTTTAAGCTTGCGCTTTCCCTTTATTTCCAACATGACCTAAGAGCCTGCTTTCAACGACTCAATCGCAAGGAGCTTCGTGAGCTCATTAGCTCCATATTTACTAACTTCGGCGAGAGACATTACAAATAGTACCGAATGTTATTAGCGGTGTTTAGTGCTACTTTCTTTGTAATTGCAAGTTTTTCTGCCCGTAATTGGTGTGCCGATGGAGTGTGCACAGAATGTAAGATGATTGCTGTAGAAATTTGCTTTAAAAACGTGAATTTATGAAAAGAACACTTGATTCTAATAAGATTTCCATTCTTTCTTCGTCAGAGGTGTAGAGAAATGAAAGATATCGTCTGCATGATAACCAATGCTCTCATTAGTGTAGGATGAAAAAGCTGTTGAAGGAAACACAGCTTCGGCAAGTTCATTTTCTGGAGCACACAGATAATTGTAGCTGAATTACAACCTTTTCTCGTAAGTAAACAGATATAAAGAAAATAATGAGGCGTTTATTTTATTGCGTGAGTCAGTTTTCTAATGTTGGTAGTTCAGCCAGATTCTTTGGTTTCGTGACTCATTTCAGTGACAGACTGAATAACTCCTTTGTGTCCAGGTTTTCTCATCTTATTTTATGAACTCTTCCTTATTAATTTCGATTCGTTTCAAAACGGAGTCTTACACTGAGAAACGGTCTTGTGCCGTCACCATGTAAAACGCGAACACTAAAAATGTTCTTTTAATTAGCAAATTATTTAGTTACACATTTTCGAGACATTGTTAACTCTTACGGATGAAATAGGCCGAAATTTTTCGCTTAAGTGCTAAATTATAAGTACAGCTTCAAGGCAATGGTTGAAGGCAATTATTGCCGATGAAGTGAGTGCACTTGATGTCGAAAATTTTCGGCCAGAACGACCAAAGAACACTGTACCTGGACATTTCAATTACAGGGGTACTCAGTGCATAGTTCTGCTTGCCTTATCTGGTTGTAAGTGTTGCTTCACGTGGGTTATAGTTCTTTGTCGCGTCCGACTGTCTGATGTTAGAAGGTGCAAAACCAGTCTTCTCTACTAAAAATTTGAAAACAGCCCTGTGAATTTACGAATTGCCAGTGCCTTATATTTTGATAACTGACAGAACTTTTGTCTTGGTTGTGTATGTCATGAGACATTCTGCAACTCGCTTTAACAAAAGTTTTGTGAAAATGGTTCTTAATTATAAACTGTCTCGAGCAAGTCATAGTGTTAAAAGTGTCTTCGACTTGCCGGTATCAGTGTTCAAAATTTTCCGTTACCCATTAGAAATTAAACTGTTAAGTACTGTCATTGACTGTGTGCTAATTTGCGTTTCTCTTCATAATTTTCTCCGATAACACAACGCCTTAGAGTTTTGATAACGAGGGTACAAAAACTGGTGAAATTATTTGTGGAACATAGAGAGAACTCATTTCCAGAGATAACGATGTGCGACCTTTGCAGCCAGTTGCAAGAAATCCTAAAACGACAGCTTCAGAAACGAATGAAGGATTCTTGGAATATTTTATGTCACATGTAGATTTTGTCCCGTTTCGAATAAAGTATCCGTAATTCTAAAAACATTATCCTACGCTCTATTTCCTGTTAAGATTTGTTGTAGTTCGTACTTTCTGTTATGATTTAAGTCCTAATATGTGAGTTTATTATTCTGATAAATGAAACTTTAACTTTATTTCACAGTGAACACATAGCGCGTAGTGGGGCGATCACTCTGTTGTAGAAATAAATCAAAAGCCAAAATCGCTTAAATACTGTTTGCTGGATAACCGGTTTGAACACACTAAAAGTGCCATCATCGGATCTGAATGTAGATTACCATTTATAACCCATTTGGATATAACGATACATGAGGCAGACCAGCTGATATCAAATCATTGGCACAAAAAAAAAAAAAAAAAAAAAAAAAAAAAAAAAAAAAACTGCTCTCATGGTCATTCTTTTCCGTAAAATATGTAAAACCGAAGTCACAAGATAAAACTATTTGGTACATGGCCGCTGCTCGACCGTTGTAAGTCACGTACGTAGATAAGTTAACATGTTTCAAAGTGAACAATGCAAGAGATAGACTAGTGGATGTCGATATTGCTATGAAGAGACGAAGTGGATATCAAATTTGAGGGTTTTCAGTTGAGAAGGATAAGAAGGAGTTATTGTCCACAGGAAAGGCAGACTCGTAAATATTCTAGTAATTACATTTGAGGTAACACCCCAGCGAATATCAACTTCTTGAAAGGGCTTAATGTGCTGGGCAGGGAGGCTTGTGAGCTCTGAATAAGCTAGGGGCTTTGCTGGCGGTAGCGCAGCTGCTGGCATGGTCACCCAAGCCGGATTGATCCCAGCGGAGGAGCCACACGATGCATGTTCCACACCATAGAGTGAGGGGGGGGGAGGCTCTATAGACTAGATCATCAACCTCTTTAGGGGAGCTAAATGGAAGCCTGGTCCTCCAGGTTGGGTGTAGAGCAGAGGGTCGATACCCCTGCTTTGTAAAAAGGCTATCATCGCGAATAATGCAATAAGGAATGCCTGACTGCCTTTATAAAGACGAATTGCATCAAGGAACATGAATGTGGATGTACCGGTGCTTAATTTGGAACATGGAACGTGCATACAATGCCGCGTATAGGAGCTATGAATGCTATTGCAGAAGAGATGCTAAGGGATGGAATGAGTTTGTTGCCCTTCAGGACATCAGATGGAAGGATAAGGGTGAGATTAATAAGTATAAATTCTCCCTATATTATTCAGGAAAAGACGAAAGACAATGGGAGTATAGAGTTGGATTTATGCTCTCCAAGGATATCCATAGATTTGTTATTGCTTTCACTCCACATGATGAAGGAACATGTATTCTGCATATCAAAGGCAAATTTCAAAATGTGACCTTAGTGAATGTATATGTGGCAATAGAAGAGTCATATGAAGTCGTAGTAGATGGTTTCCATGATAAGCTACAGGAGTTTTGTGGTAGAATAACTAGATACGACTCCAAAATTGTCCTTGGCGACTACAATGCCAAAGAAGGGGCTTCGAGATGCGTATTTGGTAAGGAAAGACTGCTCAGTGCAACTAGTAACAACAGTAAAAAGGCTGCCCAGTTTACCTCTGTGAACAAATAAAAGGCAGTAAGTATCTGTTTCCCAACGAAAATTATCTACAAAGGGAACTGGAAAATATTAGGAACAGAAGCAAACCAAATAGACCATATATTAGTAACAAAGGGGTGGGCATTTGACATGGAAAATGTGTACACTTCCCGAGGAGCCATTTTGAGAACATCACATGATATACTGGGAGAAACAAGGAGGCTTAGAAATGAAGACTGGTATGATGATGAATGTAGGCAGGCAGTGGAACAGAAAAAGGAAGCAAGACTGAAGTGATTAAAGCGAATATGGGATCAAATCAGGCATTATATAATGAAAAGAGAATAGAGGCAGCAAGGGTATGTAGGAGGACAAAAGGGAAGCCATAGGGAGAAAAATAGAGGAAATGGAAGAGCACTATTAAAGGAATGAGAGAAAAAAGTTTTATAAGAAAATTAAAGAAGGAACTTAAGAGTATAGATCGAAAATGACAGCATGTAAGCACAAAGAGGGAAATGCGCTGATAGATAAACAAGATGCTCTGGATAGGTGGAGAGAACACTTCACGGGAATTCTGGAGGGCAATCCTACCAGAAGTGAGCACCCATTCTACATTGCAGATCTGGAGGTAGAAGAACCCATATTAGAGGAGATACAGAACATAATGCACTGTCTAAAAAAATACAAGGCTCCTGGAACTGATGCAATAACGGTAGACTGTTAAAAATGGAGGAAATGGTCTCCATAAGCGAATCCACAAACTTATCAACTTAGTCTTGAATCAGGAAGGAATCTCAGAAGAGTGGACCTTAAGGTTAATCCAGTCAATCCATAAGAAAGGAGAGAAGACTTGTTGTTCGGATTATTGAAAAATTACCTTGCTTAGTGTAATCTATAAGATTCTCTCTAGTATTATCTACAACAGGTTGGTTCCATATGCAGAAGAGATTCTGGGATAATATTAGTGTGGGTTTCGGCCTACAATGTCAGCAACAGATCAAATATTTGTACTGAGGCAAATACACGAAAAAGTGTATGAGTATAATATTGAGCTTCATAACCTTTACATAGGCTTTAAGCGGGCCTTTGATAGTCTTGACAGGACAGAAATGCTAAATGTTTTGGTACTGATTGGTGTACCATCTAAGTTAGTTTCACTTAACCGAGCATCATTGGCTGGTTCCAAGGCTACAGTGCGAGTGGATGGAGAACTCAGTAAATGGTTTAGCATCAGTAAAGGCGTCAGACAAGGGGATACCTTCTCTACAATGTTTTTCTCTTGAAGCAGCAACTCAAAAGGTTCAAATGTTTGGTTACATAGACACAAAGTCAACCCACATATATGCATATGATGATGATGTAGAGATAACGAGTAGAAGAAGAGTTTCACTAGAGAGGACAATAGGAGAGCCAAAAGAAGGCACACCACCTATGGGTCCTGCTATTAGTGAAGTGAAGACTAAGTAGATGCATTTCACGAGGAATGAAAATTATAACTTGGATGAACTATCAGCAGCTGGTTCCAATTTTGAACATGTGCAGAACTTTATCTGGGACCTAATATTAATAGGACAAACTCCATGTCAGCTGAAATAAAACAGCGCATCCTGAGTGGTAATAGATGATTCCACGCCTTTAAGAAATTATTGGTCCCTAGGTTATTAAATATTCAACCGAACAAATTACGTCATGATCAGGCCAGTAACCTACAGATGTGAAACATGGTCACTAACGAGAGTTGATGAGCAGCAGAATGGCTCAAATGGCTCTGAGCACTATGGTACTTAACTTTTGAGGTCATCAGTCCCCTAGAACTTAGAACTACTTGAACCTAACTAACCTAATGACATCACACACATCCATGCCCGAGGCAGGATTCAAACCTGCGACCGTAGCAGTCGCGCGGTTCCGGACTGAAGCGCCTATAACCGCTCGGCCACAGCGGCCGGCGATGAGCAGCAGCTCAAGATATTTGAACGCAGGGTTCTGCGTAATATCTATGGGACACTTCAGGATAACAATGTTCTGTAGAGATGTAGAACGAACACTGAACTGGATCGCCTCATACAAGAAGCTGACATTGTAAGAACAATGAAAAGTAGGAGAGTAGCCTGGCTTGGACATCTCCTTAGATGGATACTGGATGAACAAATATGAAGGTTTCTGAATGGAGGCCAGCTGGAGGAAACAGAGACAAAGACCACGAAAGCGGTGGACAAACGATGTGGAAGAAGATATGAAACCTCTCTGAGTCAGAGGATGATGGAGAACTGCTGTGGAGAGGACATTGGAGGAAATTTGTTGAAGAAGTTAAGATTCATGCAGGGTTGTAACGCCATGAGGAGATAAGATTTTGTATTACGAGGTGCATTCAAGTTCTAAGGCCTCCGATTTTTTTTCTCCGGACTGGAAAGACATAGAAACATGCGCATTGTTTTAAAATGAGGCCGCGTTCATTGTCAATACGTCCCAGAGATGGCAGCACCGTATGGCAGATGGAATTTTACCGCCAGCGGCGAGAATGAGAACTGTTTTAAATGCTTAAAATGGCGACGTTTTCCTTACTTGAACAGTGTGCAATCATTCGTTTTCTGAATTTGCATGGCGTGAAACCAATTGAAATTCATCGACAGTTGAAGGAGACATGTGGTGATGGAGTTATGGATGTGTCAAAAGTGCGTTCGTAGGTGCAAGAGTTTAATGAAGGCAGAACATCGTGTGACAACAAACCGAAACAACCTCGGGCTCGCACAAGCCGGTCTGACGACATGATCGAGAAAGTGGAGAGAATTGTTTTGGAGGATCGCCGAATGACTGTTGAACAGATCGCCTCCAGAGTTGGCATTTCTGTGGGTTCTGTGCACACAATCCTGCATGACGACCTGAAAATGCGAAAAGTGTCATCCAGGTGGGTGCCACGAATGCTGACGGATGACCACATGGCTGCCCGTGTGGGATGTTGCCAAGCAATGTTGACGCACAACGACAGCATGAATGGGACTTTCTTTTCGTCGGTTGTGACAATGGTTGAGACGTGGATGCCATTTTTCAATCCAGAAACAAAGCGCCAGTCAGCTCAATGGAAGCACACAGATTCACCGCCACCAAAAAAATTTTGGGTAACCACCAGTGCTGAAAAAATGATGGTGTCCATGTTCTCGGACAGCGAGGGCGTAATCCTTACCCATTGCCTTCCAAAGGGCACTACGGTAACAGGTGCATCCTACGAAAATGTTTTGAAGAACAAATTCCTACCTGCACTGCAACAAAAACGTCCGGGAAGGGCTGCGCGTGTGCTGTTTCACCAAGACAACGCACCCGCACATCGAGCTAACGTTATGCAACAGTTTATTCGTGATAACAACTATGAAGTGATTCCTCATGCTCCCTACTCACCTGACCTGGCTCCTAGTGACTTTTGGCTTTTTCCAACAATGAAAGACACTCTCCGTGGCCGCACATTCTCCAGCCGTGCTGCTATTGCCTCAGCGATTTTTCAGTGGTCAAAACAGACTCCTAAAGAAGCCTTCGCCGCTGCCATGGAATCATGGCGTCAGCGTTGTGAAAAATGTGTACGTCTGCAGGGCGATTACGTCGAGAAGTAACGCCAGTTTCATCGATTTCGGGTGAGTAGTTAATTAGAAAAAAAATCGGAGGCCTTAGAACTTGAATGCACCTCGTATATTAGTTAGGGTTATGTAAATAGTACAGTATGGGGCAAATAAAAGTTCCCCAGAGATTGTAGTGCCAGGGTGAAAAGAAACACAGCAGAGGAAAAGATATACAGTACTAACCTAACTATTCAGATATTGAAAGTGACCACCATTCATCTCTTTGCACTTTCGAGCCCTGCTCTGCAAGTTGCTGACTGCAGATCGAAGCAGAACTGCTGGAATTGCTGCAGTCTCATCCAATATGTTCTGCTGTAGTTCTTGAAGACTGTGTGGGTTGTTGCGATACACCTTAGACTTGAGGGCCCTTACACAAAGCAATCACACACTGACAGGTCAGGTGAGTGGGGTAGCCAGCTAGGGCCGCAACCAGATTGACCTCTGGTAACAATTCTGACTAGTGTGAAGATTGTGTAAATGTGGTTCAAGGCTCGGTTGGCCGTATGAGCAGTTTCTCGATCCTGTTGGTAGTAACTATAGGTCTTTTCCTCCTCTGTTAATGGTTTCAAAATGTTAGCAATGTAACGCGCCGAAGTCAGCCCTGATGAAAGGTGGGGCCAATAATGCAGCGTGTAGATCCTGCACACCAAACCACAACGTTTTGATCATACAATGGTGTTTCTTGTAAGTTATGTGGATTCTCCGCTGCCCAGAATCTGTCATTCTGTGAACTGACATAACCATTCAGGTGAAACCAGGCTTCATCAGACAAAGAACAGATCCATGTCCAACCCATTCATTGTTACCTCAGTGAACAGCCACTCGCAAAATTGGACTCACTGATTAGCATCTGCTGGTTTTAACGCATGAACAAGACACTCGGTAGGGATGCATGTGCAGTTCGAGGTCCGGGCCGTTTTTATTTGTCCCAACCTGTATATTATCATGGCCATGATTTGTTCTTTTTGTGTAGCTTAGTGTCTTTAACCCTTGTTACCATGAACCTTTTCTTCTTGTTTTCTGTTACTTAGCGTATCTGCACAAAACCCATATCATGACGATAATGAGGCGATCAGTACATGTTTGGAAATCAGGAAACGTTAGTGAAGCGAAGGAAAAAGTCTGAGGCCATTCTATGCAACATTATCAAGTGGAAGGGAATTGTAAAAATTGTATACAAAATTTCGGTCAACGGGGCAGATTGTTATAGAAATTCTACAAATAATGCTGATTAAGAGAAAAAGGTGTTAAATAATATAAAGCACCAGTGATAATTAAATAAAAGAAAAGTGTTAGGAGGTCACAGACATCATTTTTCGCATGGAATAAGTCCGAATTGTCATCAGAAGGAGTCAGAAAAGTAGTATAACAGATACTGAGGAGAGAAGCATGAGACAGATCGTTAGCTGTGGTTGCCCAGATGGAGATGTGCATATTGGTTGAGGTTTATTTTTCATATGCTCGCCAGATGAGAAGAAGCACCGAGCAAGAAGCCACGGAGCTCGATAACTTGATAGCAGACATGAAGGAATCCTACACTGTAAGGATTTATTAGACGTGAAGGAATGCTGAACTGTGAGGATTTAGCAGGCATGAAAGAACACAGCAATATGCGGATAACTGGTGAGAATACAATACGCTGATTTAAATACTATTTTCTTGTTGATGGGAGTTTCTTGTTGATGGGAGTGTTGACAGGACTCATAGTTGAACTTTTGAAAGAAACCACGAAGAGAAGGAAGGAGCAAGTTAGTTGTGGATTTACATGAGAAGAGAGACCAAACAAAAGCCATTGCAAATGTGGGAAAAAGAAGGTAACAATTAAGCGTAAGAGACGATAACGTAAGGACCCACTTTAGTAAAATCGCATAAAGTAGGTTACAGGTTGTACTGTAAATTTTCACGTATCAGTTGAGAACTATATTATGTATGCATTTATGTTTCAGATCAGCAGTCGCCACAATTTAAAGAACCCACTGTATAAGTAATAAAACGAATTCATAAGATGAAAGGTAGCGAATGTTTGGAGAATTTGATTTACCAGAGGAAAAGTACCAGTTTAAGAGATCGGAATATAAGTAACGTGGTGAGATGGTAAATTATATAGAGTGGCTACAGTAGATTTGGGTGACAAGTAAAACATGGGAAGTGTACAGTTACTTGTCATTTACTGGGCTAACTACTAGTGCACGTGAACAATAAGTAACCACTTGAAAAGATTAATGTAAACCTCCCAACCAAAAGAATAATGAGAAAACTGTCATTATGAAAATAAAAAAGTAGTTTAGAAAATGTGTAAGTGAATTACGATCATAAATCAACTGTCGTAAAGTAAATTAAATGTAAATAGGAATCTTGCAAGAAATGATATAAATTAAATGTGTAAAGACGTCTCTTTGAAGGAATAGGAATCCCTTAAGTATTAACAGTAATTAATTATAATAAAAATTGATTATATAATTGAGCAGATTCATTAAAATTATTGTCAGATGAGAAAGATATTGTAGGTTGTTATTTAAGGAGGTGCAATTGGACTGGAATATGTATGTATTTTATGAGGATTGTGTTATTAATATATGTATTGTAAACTGTTTGAGGTTACACCAGTAACGTTGAGAGGAGCACAAGAGAGTTGCAACTGGCAAATGAGACAAGGGCATTAGAAGGGACTTCGCGATATGGCTCAGCTGTAGTCACACACCCTCGTGTGACACAAGAAACTAGCCCAGCAGGTTGACCAGCTGAGGTGAATGGCGGAGGTCACTGCCCGCCAGTCGGAACAAACTTCTGCTGCAAGGGCAATATGCTCCGCGCTACCCTGCTTGCTGCTGAATGAACCCACCGTGCCAGCAGACGTCCCAGGGGAATTCCAGGAACCAACCACCGCCTCTATGCGAGTGAGTGCACAGCCGTTCCATGACTTCACTATTACAACACAGGTGTGCAAAAGCCATCCTGTGTACATGCTCGTATGGAAATGATGATGTTATATGGGGGCTGCATGTAGTCTGTCAATGAACCACTACGTGTTGCCTTTGCGGCAAATATTGTGTTTTTTATAGAAAATGAACAGTGAAACATTTTGTCACTTGAGAGGATGTAATTGAATGTTTCTCAGGTGACAAAAAGCAGATTACAGAGTACCTGACGACTCAACACAAAAGTTTTGTCTCAAGTATAGATAGTGTTGAGGATCAGTGGACAAAGTTCAAAACCATCGTACAATATGCGTTAGATGAGTATGTGCCAAGCAAGATTGTAAGAGATGGAAAAGAGCCACCGTGGTACAACAACCGAGTTAGAAAACTGCTGTGGAAGCAAAGGGAACTTCACAGCAAACATAAACATAGCCAAAGCCTTGCAGACAAACAAAAATTACGCGAAGCGAAATGTAATGTGAGGAGGGCTGTGCGAGAGGCGTTCAATGAATTCGAAAGTAAAGTTCTATGTACTGAGTTGGCAGAAAATCCTAAGAAATTTTGGTCTCATGTCAAAGCGGTAGGTGGGTCAAAACAAAATGTCCAGACACTCTGTGACCAAAATGGCACTGAAACAGAGGATGACAGACTAAAGGCCGAAATACTAAATGTCTTTTTCCAAAGCTGTTTCACAGAGGAAGACTGCACTGTAGTTCCTTCTCTAGATTGTCGCACAGATGACAAAATGGTAGATATCGAAACAGACGACAGAGGGATAGAGAAACAATTGAAATCGCTCAAAAGAGGAAAGGCCGCTGGACCCGATGGGATACCAGTTCGATTTTACACATAGTACGCGAAGGAACTTGCCCCCTTTCTTGCAGCGGTGTACCGTAGGTCTCTAGAAGAGCGTAGCGTTCCAAAGGATTGGAAAAGGGCACAGGTCATCCCCGTTTTCAAGAAGGGACGTCGAACAGATGTGCAGAACTATACACCTATATCTCTAACGTCGATCAGTTGTAGAATTTTGGAACACGTATTATGTTCGAGTATAATGACTTTTCTGGAGACTAGAAATCTACTCTGTAGGAATCAGCATGGGTTTCGAAAAAGACGGTCGTGTGAAACCCAGCTCGCGCTATTCGTCCACGAGACTCAGAGGGCCATAGACACGGGTTCCCAGGTAGATGCTGTGTTTCTTGACTTCCGCAAGGCGTTCGATACAGTTCCCCACAGTCGTTTAATGAACAAGGTGAGAGCATATGGACTATCAGACCAATTGTGTGATTGTATTGAAGAGTTCCTAGATAACAGAACGCAGCATGTAATTCTCAATGGAGAGAAGTCTTCCTAAGTAAGAGTTATTTCAGGTGTGCCGCAGGGGAGTGTCATAGGACCGTTGCTATTCACAATATACATAAATGACCTTGTGGATGACATCGGAAGTTCACTGCGGCTTTTTTCAGATGATGCTGTGGTGTATCGAGAGGTTGTAACAATAGAAAATTGTACTGAAATGCAGGAGGATCTGCAGCGAATTGACGCATGGTGCAGGGAATGGCAATTCAATCTTAATGTAGACAAGTGTAATGTGCTGCGAATACATAGAAAGATAGATCCCTTATCATTTAGCTATAATATAGCAGGTCAGCAACTGGAAGCAGTTAATTCCATAAATTATTTGGGAGTAGGCATTAGGAGTGATTTAAAATGGAATGATCATATAAAGTTGATCGTCGGTAAAGCAGATGCCAGACTGAGATTCATTGGAAGAATCCTAAGGAAGTGCAATCCGAAAACAAAGGAAGTAGGTTACAGTTAGCTTGTTCGCCCACTGCTTGAATACTGCTCAGCAGTGTGGGATCCGTACCAGATAGGGTTGATAGAAGAGGTAGAGAAGATCCAACGGAGAGCAGCGCGCTTCGTTACAGGATTATTTAGTAATCGCGAAAGTGTTACGGAGATGATAGATAAACTCCAGTGGAAGACTCTGCAGGAGAGATGCTCAGTAGCTCGGTACGGGCTTTTGTTAAAGTTTCGAGATCATACCTTCACCGAAGAGTCAAGCAGTATATTGCTCCCTCCTACTTATATCTCGCGAAGAGACCATGAGGATAAAATCAGAGAGATTAGAGCCCACACAGAAGCATACCGACAATCCTTCTTTCCACGAACAATACGAGACTGGAATAGACGGGAGAACCGATGGAGGTACTCAAGGTACCCTCCGCCACACACCATCAGGTGGCTTGCGGAGTATCGATGTAGATGTAGATGAACAAAAGCCACAGTTCACAATGTTGAGCAAGTGAAAGGACACTACCCACTCATTTTGATGTTATCGTGTGACATAATACAGGAAGCGACAGACATTGTTTCGACTCTGTTGTCAAACTGAAGCCAGTGTGTCTCAATAAAATATACTTATTACCATGAACCTTGAACACAGAAACTAAACCTGTGTGATGAACTTATTTTGTGCCTCAAACTGAAGACCGTTTGGTATGATTCGTTTTCAGGAAGAAGACAGTGTACTTTTGGTGTGTACTACATTTTTTGCATGAGAGACTTTGGCATATAGATCTTCACATGACCTCTATTAAGACGTCTGTCCCATAATTGGCATAAAAACTAAATTAAAACTTGTTAAAAAGTGATCGTATAGAGAGAGCACACACATGTTGTAGTGTTTGACTCCACCAGTTTTGTATTATTATTTATTTAATATGTGATTACACCAACTGGATCAATATTTACAGATGTGTAAACCATTTTATGCACAGTGACACAAATGTGACTTCTGTATGAAAAATTGAATTTGTTTTTTGTATATACTTTTAGTTTTACATTTTTTGTGCTAAGTATGTTGCTATATGTAACTGGATTTTTATGTACATCTTGAACTGTGTCTACTTTTTGAGTATTACGTTCTTTTGTACGAAGTATGTTGCTGTACATATCTTGAATTTTATGTATATCTGGTACTACGTATATATTAGTGTGCATTGATGTATTTTCAAGTGCTTTACAATATGTACCATGCCTTGACACATACATTTGCAAAAGTATGGGTGAGGTTGATTTTTTAAAATTGTTTCAAGTGAGAATAGGTGATTAACTGATGTTGAAAGAATGAAAAAGTGAGAGTGTGTCTAAGACATCAGTGAACGTACGAGCAAGAAACGTAATCATACATTGTTTTATGAAGTCATGGAGTGTGAATGTGAGTCATGCCAATTTTAAAACATGAATGAGTGTGTTATGAGCTGGTACATTAAGTGAATCTATTATGTTTGATAAACAAAGTTAAATTTACTCCAGCAAGAAAAACAGTGAGGGTGTGATTGCTTATTGAAGTAGTAACGAGTATAATAAATGATGGTGTGTACCTCTGTCAAAATCCAAATCCAAAGCAGTGACTCAAATGAGCACATAATTCTTATGCCATATTTCGACAAATTTTGTTGATGCATTAATGCTACAAGAAGTTCTGAGTGCAAATGCGTCTGCATACATTTAAAAAGAGCAGAAAGAGGTGATGTTACCTGACCATTTTTCCCAAACTGTCCCATAACTGACCTAAAAGCTAAATTAAAAGACAAATGAAATCAGAATAATTAATTCTCACTGATAAACGAAATACGTATCACTATCAGTGATTGCCAGTACGTAAATAACGTAGAGTAGTGTCCTATACTGAATTGCATGTACCCCCAAATAGGAAGCCTCTATGAAAGCTAATTGTCCTTAGCTATGAGCGAGGGAATGCGCTGTCGGTCATAAACCAGCAGGCCGCGCTTTGAGGAAAGCTGCCCTGGGCGTTGGACCCTAAAGTCACAATGTGGTTGGTATCTCCAGGTTGTGCCAGGAGGGTAGAGTCTGTTTTTAACGAGGTGTGTGGTAGGGGGGCACGTACCGTTTGTGCAAGCCTCATAGAAGAGCGCTATTGTGAACAGAACTGTTGAAAGTCAGAAATCGTCGAAGTACACAGCCCACAAAAGATAACATCTGTGAGTGGAATGAAGAATAGCTAAGTTTATGGCCCTTTCGAATACTGTGGGACACCGCCACTGAGCACAGGGCTCAAAAGGCAAAATGATTAATGAAGTGTGAAAGCAGCTACTACTAAATGCTTTAGAAATAGGAGTTGAAAATGGCTGTGCTTACGGCGATCCACCCTCATTACTCGACACGTGGACGTAGAGAGAGAGAGAGAGAGAGAGAGAGAGAGAGAGAGAGAGACAATGGGACTCACTTTTGCACTGCCAAATGTTATGAATTTCGTTACTGGTTAACCACCTGAAATGAGTGTAAGGGAAGGAGAAAAACGTCTCTTAAGAAAATTTCTTACTGGTCAGAATATTTATGAGTCAGCCAATGAAAGTTACGTGATTCCAGAAAAATGCAGAGACTTGAGTCTTCCGTGTAGGAAGAAAACGGTGGAAAGTTACTCTAGAGCCAGACATCTCTATGGCAAGGAGCCATCTTGGGAAGACTTGATGAGCAGGTGACTTATCTGGCAGACTTCATCTAGGCACTTAGGTGGCTGATTCGAACTTAGACGCAGATGAAAGTTGTTGGTATAGGTTTAATGACTGATTCTGTGGATTAATAATATGAGAGCTAGTCACAACAACGAGGCGAACTGTAGGGAAAGTCGAGTCATTTTTACCGAGAGTAAGTCTTTTCAATCTTCAGTCTGAAGACTTGTTTTTAATTAAAGGTTCAGCATGCTTTCAGTTGTAGCCATAGATGCAACTGCGTACCCTTCTGCAGTGCCTACATGAATATATTTGTTTTACTCAGATACACATTCATCTGAATCATATTCCAGATTTCTTGTCCTGTCTTGCCAAGGCGTTAGCTTATCATTGTCAGTGATAGTCCAACCACTTCTCTTGTATTTTACGTAATAAACTAAGTTAATTGTGATCTTATTTTATTTTCACTGGTAACGAATTCCTTCATTATTATTTTGGAAGGCAACGATTTTAATCATGACCACTTAAATCTACACCACTATGGATCTCGTGGTGGAAAAGTGCGAGCTGAGTTTCGCGAGATCGCTGTTTGCAGAATCCATGTTCATTTTTATAGAGAAATTTTCATTCTTCAAAAACGTCGTAATACGTGGACATAAAACTTTCCTATTGTTCCAGAGCGAAATACTGCATAATCGGCGACTTTTTATTATTTTCGCCCTTGCCCTCTGCATTTAAAGTACATTCATCTCTCTCTCGCTTAATGCATCACTTCGTATTAACATAGTATTTTAAAACTTAGAATTAACGTCCTACAAGGCAGATTTTTGGCGATATTTGTATATAAGGCACAATGTTTCCTTCACAGATATCGCCAGAAGCAAATGGCGAGCTGAAAGAGGAGCAATGTTGGGGAATGTACCAAGCGGACGGCGAAGAAAGTGCTAACTCTTTTTAGTAAGGATTAGTCTGATCACGTTACCTGGTGTGTTTTCTTACCTGGGTAGCCATGCTTGTTACTACGGCGCTTCCGTTATTGAGGAAGGCGAGCCTAACCCGAATTGATACTCCTCATGACATAACGACCAGGGTTGGTTAACCAGCCTGCCTCGATGTGGTTTTTAGGCGGTTGCCGATATAACGCTAAGTGTATACTGGGGTGGTACCTACGTCCCACCTCAGATAAAAGTTACACAAACATTTAGAACACGTTCTCACATTTGCACATAGGATTAACTGTAGACGCAGAAGGATGGGGTACACAGATTCCATCCTCGGGGATGTATAAGAGACTGATGACGTTACATGTTTAGTCTCTCCAAATCCTTACTTAGCAGGAGCAGCAGCACATCGTGGTAACAAATAGTTACATATGTAGCGCTAGAAAATATACAAAATGTTGTCTACCAAATAAATTGCTCTTTCTTACTGTATTTATTGTCTTGCCTTTGAATTTAACCAAACATGCAGTAAAGCAAAACAGGCTCTTGTGGATTAGCACTTTCTTTCGTCGACCCCGTCTTGAGCCACAGATCAAGGAGCATTCTAATCGGCGGGAGGCATGTGACATGGCGTTCTCACGTTCAACTTCGTGCTCTATAATGAAAGTGAAGAGGAAGCCAAAAGTGTGCGACTGTGTATATAAATAAACGAACAGTAAGACAGATGACAATTCGTCTATTCAACTGAAAAAATAGGATTTTTGAAGATGAGCAAGTGTTGTTAATCCCACGTAACAACGAGCCTTGGACTACTTTCTAGCAACTGTGGTTTTGAAGGTGGGAAGGACTAGGAAGTCAGTAGCGCAGTGGAGTCCGATAAAGAGTTGCCAGCCAGAATGTCTGGAATCCAAGCACACTTAATACCAACGCAACCAGATGTTGACGACGTAGTCAAAATATTGAACACAAAAATGGAATCGTCAATCCGCCATAATTCAGAATTTATACAGTCTAATTGTCACGCCGGGAAAACCTTTGAAAAAGTTTTGTCGACTGTTGTTCGTAGATTCAATCAGCCTGGTAGAGGAATGAGGATTCGTGTAACGACAAACTGCGATAATAATCATCTTCTTGGTCTACTGAGAATGAATGCAGCAGGTTGACCCCTCATAAGAGTAAATAAAACTATTTCATCAGAACTGAAGTAACTGCAATTAAACTGCCAGTAAATATCACGTTGTTCATCATGCCGTAGACTTTTGAAAGGGGGAATAAAGTTAAGGAAGAAGAAATAATTGCTTTAAAGTTTGCCAATGACGTTGGAATTCCGATACTGACAACAAAGAACTTCGAAGCGCAGTTAAACGGAATGCATATTCTCTTAAAAAGAGATTATAAAATGAACATCAATAAAATTAAAATAAGGGTAACAGAATGTAGTCGAGTTAAATTAGATGACACCGGTGGAATTAGATTAGGAAATAAGAACTTAAAATAGTTACGTATGTAGTAGATGTGTTTTGCTATTTGGACAGAAAAATAACTGATAATGGCCGAAGAAGAGAGGATATAAACTGCAGACTGACAACAGTAGGAAAACCATTTATGAAAAAGAGAAATTTGTTAACATTAAGCACAAATTTAAATGTAAGGAAGTCTTTTCTGAAGGTATTTGTCTGGAATACAGCCTCCCAAGGAAGTGGAAGGTGGACAATAAGCAGTTTAAACGAGAAGAGAATAGAAGCATTAGAAATGTGGAGCTATAGAAGAATGTTGAAGATTAGCTGCATAGATCGAATAACAAACGTGGAGGTACTGAGTGGAACTGGGAGATAAAAGAAATTCTGTGACACAACTTGACTAAAAGAGGGGATCGGTTGCGACAGTTACGCAGAGATGAAGAGGCCTGCACAGGTAAGTTGTGGAGAGACGCATCAAAACTTTCTTAGGATCGAAGACGACAACGCTAAGATGTTTGACCAACCGAGTGAGGTATTGCATCTCCTACATGGAGGTCGTGTGACATATTTTTTCGTTACAAGTTGGTTACAAATGTCCACAGTAGAACGACTCCAGTTCGACTTGGCGTTTCGTTCCTGCGATTGGTTAAATTAACTCAGCCAGCCAGTTATGGGGGAATTACTGTTCAATGCAGCATTCTAACCACTGAGCAGTTTGGTACTTTCATACTCACAACGCATTATCTGATGTGAAATCTGGTACTGAAAAGTAATCAGTCCTAGACTCAGGCATGAGCAACTCTGAACTCTTGCTTTCCTATATTGGGCAAGGTTCTTGTGATGATAGGTTTCTCTCCTGTCTTCTTAAATTTCTTAGACTAGTCATACTACTCTGGTGACTGATTTTAGTGATTTTAAGTGTAGTATTGTTCTAGCATTTGTAGACTTAGAGAAAGCTTTTGACAATGTTGATTGGAATACTCTCTTTCAAATTCTGAAGGTGGTAGGGGTAAAATACATGGAGCGAAAGGCTATTTACAATTTGTACAGAAAGCAAATGGCAGTTATAAGAGTCGAGGGACATGATAGGGAAGCAGTGGTTGGGAAGGGAGTCAGACAGGGTTGTAGCCTATCCCCGATGTTATTCAATCTGTATATTGAGCAAGCAATAAAGGAAACAAAAGAAAAGTTCGGAGTAGGTGTTCAAATCCCTGGAGAAGAAATAAAAACTGTGAAGTTCGCCGACGACATTGTAATTCTGTCAGAGACAGCAAAGGACTTGGAAGAGCAGTTGAACGGAATGGACAGTATCTTGAAAGGAGGGTATAAGATGAACATCAACAAAAGCAAAACGAGAATAATGGAATGTAGTCGAATTAAGTCGGGTGATGCTGAGAGAATTAGATTAGGAAATGAGACACTTAAAGTAGTAAAGGAGTTTTGCTATTTGGGGAGCAAAATAACTGACGATGGTCGAAGTAGTGAGGATATAAAATGTAGACTGGCAATGGCAAGGAAAGCGTTTCTGAAGAACAAAAGTTTGTTAACATCGAGTATAGATTTAAATGTCAGGAAGTCGTTTCTGAAAGTATTTGTATAGAGTGTAGCCATGTATGGAAGTGAAACGTGGACGATAAATAGCTTAGACAAGAAGAGAATAGAAGCTTTCGAAATGTGGTGCTACAGAAGAATGCTGAAGATTAGATGGGTAGATCACATAACTAATGAGGAGGTATTGAATATAATTGGGGAGAAGAGGAGCTTGTGGCACATCTTGACTAGAATAAGGGATCGGTTGGTAGGACATGTTCTGAGACATCGAGAGATCACCAGTTTAGTATTGGAGGGCAGCGTGGAGGATAAAAATCGTAGAGGGAGGCCAAGAGATGAATACACTAAGTAGATTCAGAAGGATGTAGGCTGCAGTAAGTACTGGGAGATGAAGATGCTTGCACAGGATAGAGTAGCATGGAGAGCTGCATCAAACGAGTCTCAGGACTGAAGACCACAACAACAACAACAACAACAACATTGTTTTTATAGAGTAACGAATGCGCATGGCACGAACGGACGGGAGAGGTTGATGCGCGGTGTCGCCACATTGTTTACTACTCTTAAAAGAGTCGAGGGTGACGCGGAGTTCAACGACACCATCTAAGAATTGTGTCACTATCAATAGTGTTACGTACACTCACTGTGGAGAGGCTCAGAATTAAACTCGGATGCCGGCCGCGGTGGTCTAGCGGTTCTAGGCGCTTCAGTCCGGAACCGCGCGACTGCTACGGTCGCAGGTTCGAATCCTGCCTCGGGCATGGATGTGTGTGATGTCCTTAGGTTAGTTAGGTTTAAGTAGTTCTAAGTTCTAGGGGACTGATGACCACAGATGTTAAGTCCCATAGTGCTCAGAGCCATTTGAACCACTTTTTTAAACTCGGAACATCGGGGCAAGATACAGTGACAGAGCCGTAAAGCTACCTCCTCTCCATCCCTCCCACTGCGGGAGGAACTCGATAAGTTTCTTTTTCTGTCATTAGGATTAGCGTGCATCAACAACCTGAATTGGGGGTGCTTTACAGCTGCGACTAGAGCCGCAAGAAATATCACAACTCCATTCTTATGCAAATAAGTGTGTTTTTGGGTGTGTGTTTACAGGTGTAATAGCTACTTTCATTATAGTGCTGCCAGTATCCACGTGGGTGGTTCCTTGCATCTCCCAGGACCTTGGCGTTGTTCTTCCGGGGCCATTTGCCGTGGCCTGTTACCCAAACCGCACGATTTTCCTGTAACCTGTTATTCGTTGAAAATGAGTCTTGGCAGCAACACAGAATTAAATTTGTTTTCTTGGTAAACTCTTATGGCATTTGGTTTAACAGTGTCCTCCTCCAACGTTTTATGGTGAGCCGGATGTGAAATTTTATCGTGAGTATGACTTTAATGAGCTCTTATACAGTGCTGTGAATTATATTATGTGGAACCGTGGAAGTGGAACGTACAGAGAGGGAGTGTGATGCCTCATGCTGGCCTACACTCTAAATCTTTCACGATATTGCCAGTAGGGGTTACCATTCTTAACGACCTCATTTTTTCCGACCGTAAATAAAAATATGCAATTTATAGTCCCTCCTACGTGGCCTGCAATATTAATTTGCACATTCTTGGTACTGAAAATTCCAAGTAACCTCAAGAAATGAGCATCGTGTCACTGAATATTTCACTGTAATATAAGTAAGAGGGATGATCCAACTATCAATATCGAAGCGCTTCTCAGAAGTGTCGAATGTAACCGAAGCTAGCTCATCACTGGAAGTGTTGGTGGGTAGAGCTGCCACGTCCGTAATCAGTTCCGGGAAGGCCACGGAGGCCGGAAGTGGTGTCTCGGTCACGCGCAGTGCGCACTCGTCTGTGTCACGGGAAGCGCCGGGGCTGTCTGCCCCTGTAGTCGCTTCTCGCGTACAGAATGACAACCTTTCTAAGATTTTTCAGGGATATTTACAGAGAAATTAGTGAGAAGATTCCAACATCTCTAGTCACTCGCTACCAAATTATTAAATTATGTTCTATTTGTCATCTAAACTTCCTGCAAGGAATATGTATCTTACTTGTCTGATACAGCCTCGGTAATGGTTCGTAGAACTTTTTCGAAGTTGATATGTAGCAAACAATTTCCTTTCCCCAGTGTCAAAGAGATCACAAGTGATGGTTCTCACCTGACAGTGAACACTTGAAAACGTAATCCCTTTAGCGTAATTTTTCGGTTAGTGACAGCGTACGGAGCAAAATGTTTTTCAGGGTCATATGGATACAAGATTGACACTGATGCAATGTCAAGAAATACTTCCACATCTACACCCATACTGCGCAAGCCACAGTGAAGTGCCTTACAGAGGGTACTTCTAATCGTAACACGGCTTCTTCACGTTCAGTCCACGTATTGAGCACGGGAAGAATGCCTGTTTAAATGCCTCCGTTCCCGCTGTAATTAATCTAATCTTGTCCTCACGACCCGTACAGGAGCGACACGTTGGAGCTGTAGTATATTCCTATGCTGTATTCATCACTTAAAGCTGGTTCTTAAAACTTTGTAAGTAGGCCTTCTAGGGATGGTTTCCATCCATGTTGAAGTGTCTGCCAGTTCAGTTTCTTCAGTATCTCCCACACGTCAAACATACCTCTGACCATTCGTGCTTCCCATCTCTGTATATGTTTAATATCTCCTGTTAGTCCTACCTGGTACAGATCCCACACACAGGAGCAGTATTCTAGAATGCGTCGCACCACTGTTTAGAAAGCAGTCTCCTTTGTCAACTGATTCCGTTTCCCTAGTGTTCTGCCAGTGGACCGAAGACGGCCACCAGCTTTACCTATGACTGAGGATATGTGGTCATTTCTTTTCATTCCGCGACAGGTAGTTACAACCAAGCATTTGTACGAGTTGACCGATAACAGTTGTGACTTCTTAATGTTGTAGTCATACGACACTACGTTTTCCTGTTGTGATGCGCACATTTTGCATTTCAGAAAATTAAAAATGGCTCTGAGCACTATGCGACTTAACTTCTGAGGTCATCAGTCGCCTAGAACTTAGAACTAATTAAACCTAACTATCCTAAGGACATCACACACATCCATGCCCGAGGCAGGATTCGAACCTGCGACCGTAGCGGTAGCTCGGTTCCAGACTGTAGCGCCTAGAACCGCACGGCCGCTCCGGCCGGCCAGAAAATTATAAGTTGCCAATCTTTACACCACTTTGGACTCTCGTCAAGAGTCGACTGAATATTTGTGCAGTTTTTTCAGACATTGCCTCATTATAGAAACTGCATCATCTGTGAAAATTTTGAGGTTACTATAACACCAGGGGTCTCAGCATATTTATCTAGGCTACGTCCGAAGTCGCATGTGCTTATGTCGATGACTCTATACCTCATACGATTGTACTTTGCCGGCCGAGATGGCCGAGCGGTTCTAGGCCCTACAGTCTGGAACCGCGCGACCGCCACGGTCGCAGGTTCGAATCCTGCCTCGGGCATGGATGTGTGTGATGTCCTTAGGTTGGTTAGGTTTAAGTAGTTCTAAGTTCTAGGGGACTGATGACCTCAGAATTTGAGCCCCATAGTGCTCAGAGCCATTGTACTTTCGATAATAAACATAGATGAGATACTGAGTCAAATGATCTTCCGAAATCAAGAAATATTGCATCTACTAGACTGCCTTGATCTATGAAGTGTCGAATAAATAAACAAATAACAATACTTCTGAATGCATATGGCACTTACCCATAGACATTTTAATCGGTAACAGCACGCTTCGCTGAGCACCAGAATTTACTTCTTCGAAAGACACAGCCAAAAAGTCAATCCCAAAGAACATGGGTGCAATGCGGGAATCCTGGACTGCCGTCTTGAATATGGTCCTACTGGAGATGGTCTGCCTTTGCCTTCACCCATGTTGCAATGACTGATCATGTATATTTAACAGGTGTAATGAAATGATCGTATGGAATTAATGGCCGGATTTGGGGATATCCATCTGGGCAAGTTCGGCCGTCGAGTTGGAAGTCTTTACAGTTGATGCCATACTGGGCGACTTACATATCGATGATGATGAACCGATGCAGAGAACAACACAACACCAAATCTCTGATCGGAGAAAACCGCCGAACCCGCCGGGAATCGAACCCGGGCCAACTGGATAGCAGTCAAACGCGCTGACCACTTAGCTAAAGTGGCAGACATTTGCGAGGTATGTCACCGTGATGAAGGTTTGTGCAGTGTGGTATTGTGTTTATGTTGTTATGGACCAGGAATGGAAAGAAAGAAACGAAGTGAGAGGACGAAAGGCAGGGTTGCCGAGATGAATGTCTCCACCAGGCGGACGAATCACCAACAGTGTCACATGTCCTCACTCCGTGAGTCATCGACGAGAAGTTGACGCATAGTCTGATGACCAAGGATTTGACGTCAGTATCTTATACCCCCTCCCACCCCTCGCGATAATCTGCCTAATACTGGCGATTAAAACTCCTTACGTCGTCAGAGTTCAAGATTATTACTCTTGGGCGAACGCCACACGCTATTTCTCGACGGAATCGAGTTAAAGACGCTGTTGAAAACGTCATTGGAACAAATGATGTTACTTGAGTGGGATCACAGGGTTGATGTCTCTTTCACATCCTTCTCTCGACCGAGCACGGTTGCACAATGGTTAAGACACTTGACTTGTGCCCGAACCATCTCTGCAGCTTTCGTTTATTCGCAGTTTTCGTGATTCCCTTAAAGAAAGTTTTCTTCCGCCTCAGTCAGCAAGGAGCTCTTTATTTGTATGAGAATCAGTGTCAGTTCTTTCGAGTCTGAACAAATTTCTTTTCGATAAATAATGCACTACACGTATTTCATTTTACGTTTTGCTGCATTTCTGTTTAGGTCTGTTTAGGACATACTCTTTTATGACGTAGGCTGATCATGAAAAGCACAGCATGTAACAAGACACTGAGGACTTTGTACTATGTTCTTGCACAAGTTCGTAGCGTTTTCCCACACGTTCAATAAACACAGCAGATACAAGTAACAGAGACTTTAGTCACCAATAATATATTCTCATTCGGTATTTACAACGGTCTGCCAACGCTGGTGTAACTTTTTGATTACACGAGTCTGGAAGTCACATGATTTTGAGGCGAAGAACTCGTCGAGCAATGTTCGGAGCGCATTTTCAAAAATGGTTCAAATGGCTCTGAGCACTATGGGACTCAACTGCTGAGGTCATTAGTCCCCTAGAACTTAGAACTAGTTAAACCTAACTAACCTAAGGACATCACAAACATCCATGCCCGAGGCAGGATTCGAACCTGCGACCGTAGCGGCCTTGCGGTTCCAGACTGCAGCGCCTTTAACCGCACGGCCACTTCGGCCGGCAGCGCATTTTCATTTGGCAAGGAAGATCCTTGGAGTTTGTTCGACAGAGAGCGGATAAGGTGAAAATCTGAGGGCGTAAGATCAGGTGAACAAGGTGGGCGTGGAATGACTTCCCAGCCTAGCTCCTGTGTGGCGTTTATTGCCATTCCCTAGCAGAGTGCGGGTGGGAGTTATCAAAAATGCCTCTGAGCACTATGGAACTTAACATCTGAGGTCATCAGTTCCCTAGAACTTAGAACTAGTTAAACCTAACTAACCTAAGGACATCGCACACATCCATGCCTGAGGCAAGATTCGAACCTGCGACCGTAGCAGTAGCCCGGTTCCGGACTGAAGCGCCTAGAACCGCTCGGCCACCGCGGCCGGCCGGGGAGTTATCGTGAAGTAGCGTCACCAGTAACGATACACTGTAGGAATGCTCGGTGTTGCTGAGTCAACTGATGATGAGCAAGCAGAGATGCACATATGGCCACACGCTGATTTTTATGATTGCGGCTTAGAGTATGCGGTTCCCGTACACCCGATTTTTGAGCCTTCCCGACTGCATGCAAATGTCACACGGTGGTGGAATGATTACAGTTCATCACACTTGCCCGTTCTCAAGTACACTGACGTGGATCATTGTAGATTAATGTGTTTCAACGATCTTCATCAAACCCCGAAGGTCTTCCTGAACGAGGAGAGTCGCTAATGTCAAAACGATTCTCCTTAAAACGAGAAAATCATTATCTTGCCCCACTCTGTCCAGTGGCGCTATTCCCATACGCGGCTCAAATTTTTCTGGCTTCCTCCGCTGCTGTCACCCCTCTATTGAACTCATACAGAAGAATATGTGGAAATGTTCCGATTTCACCGCTTGGCACTCCATTTTCTAACGTTCGCAGCTGCATTTACTATCTGCAAATGGCAAAATGACGCTATGTAAACTCAAATAGCAACAGTGAACCACCAATAAAAAATGACAATCGTTAAATAAACCCATAGAAAACGGAATACCAAAATGAAAAAAAAATTCAAAAAAAAAGCCGCTACGAACTTATGCACCAACCTAATAAGTTATGAAAATTGAGTTACTTGTTTTCTAGCAGATGTAAGGGGTAATGATAAAGTTTTAAGTATCATCTCCAAAAAAGAAAGTTACGAAATTAATTTTTTGTTTGTTTACTCGTAGGTGTATATGTCTGCAGCTCTGCTAAGCATGGAAATGCTCGCCCCACAGTACCATAGCATATAACTAGAGTTGCGCCATTTTGTTTTGATTCATCTAGCGGCATGCTACGGTACTTTGGAGCGGGAATTTCAGCTTGGACCAGGACTGCAGACATGTACCTGCAAACAAACAAAAAATTAATTACGTATCTTTATTTTTTGGAGGTAATGATTAAAACTTCACGACTACCCCTCTTACATACGGAACAGGAAACGGACTGGAGTGGAGGACGTAATTAGAATTATAATCCAGCGGCAGATGTCCAGCGGTTGATGATGATGACATGGAAATTATGACCAAATATTCTAGAACGTTGAAGGAGGTTTAATAGCAAAAATATGGAACATTGTTGCAGAGTAGAAGTAAGAATATGTGCCAGAGCTACAGAAAGGCGGGGAGACGCTGGTACAGAGAGCGGGCCGCTGTGCCGGCACGCCCTTCTCGCTCCTGCAGCGTCCATTTCCCTCCGCCATTACTGAGAGGCTCCCCGTGGGATACGACGACCTGTCCGTCCTCGCGCGACGCACCTTGTTTACTTAACCTCCGGTTAGATTCCATCGCGTCCAGCGTGGGTAGCCGCTGCTGGTGCCTCGTGGTTGACCTGCAGACCGCATTGCGCTCCCAGACACACCGTGTCATAGATGTCGATGCCCGACGAGAAATCGGTTTAACCGCGGATACATCTTATCATCACGAACAGCGGAAACTGGTCATCGATTTTGCTCATGTTTTACACGACTATAGTACATAACCCGCAAGTCCGGAAAGATTCGATACTGGACTAATTAAAAAATAGAGGAAAGTCGATGTGGTGCTTAAACTGCTTAAGGTGTTTGACATAGAACCGTTCTTATTCTTTATATACGCAAATGATCTGACGGCCGGGGTGAATAGCAATTTACGGCCGTTTTCTGATGACGCTTTGGTGCACGGGAAGGTGTCGTTGAGTGAATGTGGGAAGATCAGAGTGACTTAGACAGAATTTCTAGTTGGTGTGATGAACGCTAGCTTGATCTAAATGTAGAAAACTGTAAGGTAATGTTGGGGAGAAGGAAAAACAATCCCGCAACTGACGAATACAGCATTAGTAGTGTGCTACTTGATGACACAGTCATATAGTCATATTGATTAAATACATAGGCGTAATGTTGCAAAGCGATACGAAAAGCAATGAGCACCTCAGGGTGGTAGTGGGGAAGGAAAATCCTCGACTTCATTTTGTTGAACAGATTTTCAGGAAGTGTAGCTCATCTATAAAGGAGCCGGACTATAGATTGCTAGTGCATTCTTGAGTACTGCTCGAGTGTTTGGCACCCACACCAGATCGGATTAAAGGAAGACATCGAAACAATTCAGAGGCGTACTGCTAGATTCGTTACGGCGGGTTATATCAGCACACAGGTATTACGGAGATGCTTCGTGAATTCAAATGCGAATCCCCGGAGGGAAGACGGCGCTCATTTCGCGAGGCATTATTGCAGAAATTTAGAGCACCGGCATTTGAGGCCGATTGCACATCGATTCAACTGCCGCGAACGTACATTTCGCCTAAGGACCACGAAGATGAGAGAAATTAGGTCTCGTAAAGAGGCTTATAGAGAGTCGTTTTTCCCTCATTCTATTGGCGAGTGGAACAGGAAAGGAAATGACTAGTAGTGGTACGAGGCTGCCTCCGCCATGCACCGTATGGTGGCTTGCGGACAGATATAGATGTATTCTGTCTCCCCCCCCCCCCCCCCCCCCCCTGCACCTGAACACAAAGCGCAGATAGTTCATGCAACCTTGTGAAACTGTCAGATAGAGAGAGAGAGATGATAGGATGTTGCTCAAGTTGGTTTGAATGTCGGTTATGTTGTCAAAGCGTTGGCAATTTGAATTTCCGCTCCTTGTCGTTTTGTGGTAGGTTACTGTCGAACAACACAAAGTCTCTCCAGCATTTCAATCAAGTCGCGGCAGGCGTCCACGTGTCGTTTTTTTTTTTTGTTCAGGAGTCAAGATACGCGTGACGAACTTTACACACACTAATCTCTTCTTCAAAACATACCGGGTAACATCTTCAGCAGTTGATTTAGAGACGTTGCTACATTGTGACACAAGAACACTGACACACGATGGTTGCAAGTCCACTACTTAACACTGCCTCCCTGCAGCTGACTCCTATTCACAAGCTTGCTTTTTGTTTTTTAGCTGCTTGCTAAGACTGCAAACTGGAAGTCTGTTCATACTGTGGTCCAGTCTCTCGCATTTTTTTAACACCCACTGAACACTTCTGTAACTACAACGAATATTGTTTACTGCGAAAGGAACTGTTGCAGTAATGATAATGGCACAATGATGGCGAGGTGAAATCGAGGTATATGAAATGAGCATTGATTTATCGATAAATTCTTGCGCGTATCACAGTGACATCGTACCGGACTAAATCTGCCTTGTTATGCATACTTCTATTGCCAAGTTAGAAATTTCTTAAGCGTTTGCTGAATGCTTCTACATTGTTGCAGGACCATAGAGAAATATCATCGTTCCCTGGCACTGCAACAGCTGACAGTTCAGTATTCTTACCTATGTTGAAATACGTACGGTTTGCGAAAATAATTATTTCTGCACGGATATTCTATTTCCGCAATCATTATGAACTATCAAATGTGCGTGTCAAAAAGTGGCATTCATAAAGTGTGCTTGGCGCAAGTCAGTACTGTCGGTCTAACAAATACGATGCACAATTACGAGGGTCTGCTGAAAATGAATGCCTCAGAATTTTTTATTCTTTTTTCAGTATCGGCTGAGGTGTTACATGTCATGCACATTACTCTGTCGACTTTCCCGCTTCGCTGACGCAAGTTGCATCCCTCTGCCGCTAAAGGACTCCGAATCGTAGGGTGCAGCATGGCGGCGTCTACCCTAACTATGTCGATGCGTGGAAAACAGCGCGCTGCAACCGAGTTTCGAATTCGAAGAGTTCGTCCACACATGGAACACCCGCTCCTTCAGAATGACAATACCACACCACACACGAGCGCTGCGAAATCTGCAACAATCCGATCCCTTGTGTTCACTGTCATCGATCATCGTCCATACAGTCTTTCTTTCTTTGTCTGAGCCTTGTCCCGCAGTTACGCAGGGTCGGCAATGGTTAATCGGATGTGGCAAGGTAAGTTTAAGGGGTGACCGGATGCCCTTCCTGCCGCCACCCCGTACCCCCGGGAAGGAATTAGTGTACCACAGATGTCTGTGTCTAATGTAAGCCATGAAATAATGCGAATGTGTCGCAAATGTCTGAGAGTCGTGTAACTGGGGCGGAACGTGAGGACCAGCCCGGTATTCAACTAGGGGGATGTGGAAAACCGCCTAAAAACCACACCCACGCTGGCCAGCACACCGGCCCTTCGTCGTTAATCCGCCGGGCGGATTCGATCCGGGGCCGGCGCGCCTACCCGCGTCCAGGAAGCAGGCGTTAGCGCTCTCGGCTACCCTGGCGGGTCATCGTCTATACAGTCTTGACATGTCCCAATTCGATTTTCATCTTTTTTCCAAAACTTAATTTCAGGACTTCAGGTTGATAGTGACGAAGTGCTCCAAGCAGAAGTGAAGTTGTGGTTCCGCCAACAAAGTCAGACATTCTATAGTGACGGTATCAACAAACTGGTCTCTGGTTTGGAGAAATGTGTTCTTCGCCAAGGTGATTACGGTCAGAAATAAATATGTAGACATGAACAATAAAGATGTAGGTTATTAATAATGTCTCTTTTATTTAAAAAGCTTTCAGAGTTTTCATATAAAAAATTCAGAGGCATTACTTTTCAGAGCGCTTTCGCATAGGTGTAGTGACACCATTGCGAGAATTTGTAATATGCCCATGAATGTGTCAATAAGTAAATGTTCGTTTCATCGCTACGCCTTATTATACTTCGATTATACATCGTCACACATGTACCACAATGATTATCACTGTTATTACTGCTCCTTTTTGAAGGAATATGAACTTTGTAACGATGCAAGTGTTTGTCGGACAATAAGAAAAAAAAAAAAAGAAATACGAGAAGACTGGAACGCCGTACGGACTTGTCGCCATAGCCTGTTGCGCTAACTCCGCTCGCTCGACGGTTGGCGCTCAAAAAAGTTGGAAATTTGTGGTAGGGTCTTATGGAACCAAACTGCTGAGGTCATCGGTCCCTAAGCTTACACACTACTTAATCTAACTTAAACTAACTTACGCTAAGGACGACACACACACCAATGCCCGAGGGAGGACTCGAACCTCCGACGGGGGCAGCCGCGCGGGCCCTGACAAGACGTCTCAGACCAGTCGGCTACCCCGCGCGGCATGGCGCTCGAAAAACTCCGAAAAACGCAATTTCGTGGGATTCAGGATATCTGATGTATCGTTCTAGATACCGGAGTCTGCACCGTTTTCGGTAGGTCAGGTTTAGCCTTGCGGGAGTGTGCCTCGAATCAGACACTAGTTTCATTGACGTCAAGCTGGTGACATATCCGCCGGGCTGACGTAAGGCGCGGAAACGACGACAGCAGAAAGATCTCTCTCCTGATTGCGCTGTGCGAGCCGCAAGCGAGAAGTACGACGAACTCGTCCTTGTGTAATCCGGAGCCGGACAACACGTCAGTAGGGAGTGGAGTAGATTAGATTTGAGCAACTAACCGGATGCCCTTACGTCCAAGAAACTGTCGCGGATGGGAAGCAGAGTTTTTGATTAAGTGTAATTTATGAGCTTTACTTTTCAGCAGCGTAATTATGGCAGTGTAGGCGGGGAGGCAAAGAGGCGGAGAACGGAGACAGACAGGATGCTCAAGCTGCCTTATCGACTGTGAGCTGAGGAACTCTTCTTCCAGAAGATGGAGAGTTTAAACTTTACGTATGACTATCTCTTCTAGCGATATAACGACCACTCTCTTCACAAACTGAATTACCTTCCTGTATTTACACATATACTCTACGAATCACTATGAACTGTGTACCAGGAGCACTCTTAATTCTATCGCATATTACACCGGGAAAATCATACGTAGATGCAGTTTCACACTGAAACAACTAGTCGAAAAAGACAGAGGTCACGTAGAGGCGCAGATGGCATTTATAGACTTGCAAAAAGCTTTCGGCAGTATATCAAGAGCTAAAATATTGCCGGTAATTGAGACGACAGACTATAACACACAACCGACTGCAGGATTTCAAAGTCGCTATCAGAGTACCTCAATAATTTTAGATCTATACGATCATACAAAAAAGGGGCAAGACAAGTTTGCTGTGCTGTGCTGTGCAACTTCTACACTGTTTACAACGCGTGTGGATGACTGTCTAAGGGAGTGTAAGATTGAAATAAAGGCCAGATTCTGGTTGAATACTTACACGCTCTTAAATTCCCTTTGTATGCCAATAATATAGTCATTTAACAACGGAATGAACATGACTTCCAAAGGGACTACAGACTACATCTACCCTGCCAACACTGTGGACTATCAGTGTCTAAAAGCGAGACAAAAGTTATCACGCTCAAAAATGCTGTTAGGAGACCAAAAGTTCTAACAAGTGTTGGGCATGGCAGAGGGTCTGCCGACTGTACCACACGGTAGGGTCTTATTCCGTTCTAATCTCGTATTTAGCGCAGAATGAATGAATGCTTAAATGGCTCTGTGCGAGCTGTAACTGATCTCATGTTGACTTCACGGGCATTACAGGAGGAAACCACTGATCAAGGTAATCGGGTAGATGTAGTTCTTGACTTCCGAAAAACATTTATCTCTTCAATTTTATCAATATTTCGCAGACGTGACTATATTCAATACATTGGAAGTATGAATTAACATACGTATTCAGTCACAACTTTTCGTGTTTTATTAAGTACACGATGCATTTCGCACCCTGTGGGTCCATTATTAGGTGTAATTTGTCTTAATACATGCTTTATTCTTTTCCCTTGAAGAAGGTGTAATGCATATTCCTGTCATGAAAAGATTTGGTGTCAGGTTATGAATATCTTAAGTCAAACGCGAAAAATATGTGCGAAATCGTGGAAAAGATGAACAGTGTAAACTTACCACATAATCAAAGAAAAGCGTTTTTATCACTTTAGCACCAGTTTACAAACAAGTGTATACAAATGTGCCTCTTGAATGAAGTGCCGTGTCCGAAAACGATGTAATGAAGAATGTATGCTTGTGCTAAAGAAATAAAAACGCTTTTCTTGGATTATGTGGTAAATTGACACTGTTCATCTTTTCCAAGATTTCGCACATATTTTCCGCGTTTGACTTAAGAAATTCATAACCTAACAGCAAACCTTTTCATGACAGCAACAGGCATGTCACCTCATTCAAGGGAAGAAATAAAGCATGTATTATGACAAATTACTCCTGTTAATTGACCCACAGGGTCCGAAATGCATCGTATACTTAATAAAACACGAAAAGTTGCGACTGAAGGCGTTTGTTAATTCATTCTTGCAACATTTATCTCAGTACAATACCAACGTTTACTAACGAAAGTACTATTATATGAGATATCAGACAAAATTTGTGAGCGGATTGAGAATTTCGTGGCGGGGAGGACGTAGCATGATATCTGGGATGGAGTCATCGATATACGCATACTCGTATGTAATTTCTGACGTGCCGCAAAGAAGTGTGTTTGGAGCCATGCAGTTAATGTTGTGTGTTAATAACATTGCAGACAATGTTAACAGCAACCGCAGACTGTTTGCAGTTACCTATAATTAAGTACTATCTAAAAAAAAGCTTCACAAATATCGAGTCAGATCTTGATAAGATTTCAAAATTTTGCTAAGACGGGCAATTTGTTTAAATATACATAAATGTAAATTGTGCACTTCATAAAAGTTAGACAAGTGCTGTCCTGTGATTATAACATCAATGAGTTACAACTGGAATCAATAAAACCACAAAAATACCTTGTCGTAACAATTTGTAGACACCTGAAATGGATGACTATTTGGAGGACAGAATCTTTAAGATCTAGAAAACGATGTGCACTGAAAGAGACTAATTAGCTCAATCATTGTACGAAAATTTTGATGGAGATTATTAAAATTTCCTCCCTTTCCATTCGCAGTTATTTTACGGAGTGGTACGTGCTAGGTGTCACAGGAGACCATTTAGCTACATTGACCGAGAGATAGAGTACGCAGCGTTGGTATTTTAGACAGGCAAAAGGAAGAGTAATAGACTGTCTTTGGGGAGAGATAAAGAGCATTAGAGTAAGTTAGGTAGGAGTGCTACAGTAATTGCGTGATCTTTTTGTTTTGTTTGAGACACTTGATGTGTTTCCGTATCTTAAATACGCGACATTTTTATTCTGTACTCGGTGAGTGAAAGCCATGGTATTTCTGTACGTGGACCTGTGTGCGATTCTGCCACAAATATCCTTGGAGTAGATGCAAGTGCCTAGCCTGTTACGACCTGACTGCTGAAGGCACATCGGCGCTAACAGAGCGTCTTTTACAGTAATGGTCCTCAGTAGTATGCCTGAGGGGTTGCCCGTGCTTTCTGACGTAAATGAGTGTTTGTACTTTTCTATAACTGTATCGCACTCCTAACGACCTGTCTGTGTATCTTGACGAGCAGCGCTGGCTTCAGAGACGGGGTGGCGAGCCGCAACAGGGTACATTCCACGCTCCGCATCTGTAGTATGAATAAATTTCATGTCTCTTACACCACTCGGCCCGAGTGTAGCTTTTATACGGTTTCCCGGGTTCGTTTAGGCGAACGCTGGGGTGTTCTTAGACTTCTGCCCCAGAAATCAAGATACAAAAAAGTAAAACTTATTTTACTTATTTTTGCCAGGTTTCCTTGACATCATGTGAGCGAAAGCTACTTGGTCACTGAACGAATCAGCAAACTGTTTACAGAATGCTGGTTAGAAAATCTATAAACAAAAGACATTAAAGAATCAAGAAAAACACAGAAAAATGTTAGAGAGCACACGACAAAATAACACTTAACAGAGAAAAGTTATTAACTACTGCGAGGAATTCCTGTACAGAATAGAAGGATTATGCCACAAAGAAACTTTTCAAGTACTAAGGGCATATCACTCTTTTTTCGGTTCTGCTCCAAACCTACTAAAAAAGAAACCTGTTGAATAGTGCACACATTCCTGAACATTAATAAACAAAGTGTTATCCAAGTATCCATTGAGTGACTTCTGCAGTTTCTTCTGAAAGAATAAGTATTGTCAACATCAAATCCCACTAGCCTCGCGGAGTGGCCGCGCGGTTTCAGGCGGCATGTCACGGATTGCGTGGCCCCTCTCACCGGAGGTTCGAGCCCTCCCTCGGGCATGTGTGTGTGTGTGTGTGTGTGTGTGTGTGTGTGTGTGTGTGTGTGTGTGTGTGTGTGTGTGTGTTGTTCTTAGCATAAGTTAATTTAAGCAGTGTGTAAATCTAGGGACCGATGACCTCAGCAGTTTGGTCCCTTAGGAAGTCACACACGTTTGAACGTTTTTTGAAATCCCACTATGGAGTACATGCACAGGGATGACAGAGTTATAATTCCGAGATACTTACGCTACGACCTACACGGAGTTGGCGAAGTAATACCACAGATATGCCAGATATTTTTGGGCTGAGAACATTCTGCACAGAGCTGCCCCAAATTTGTCACCCTAGGAGATAACAGAGTGAAACTAAGGAAAGTAAACAAGCCTTTGCCTTTTGTGTCAGAGATGGTGGAGATTATTCTTCCAGTGAAGATACCAGTATTCAGCAGCATGACACATAGAACAAATTATGTGAATTGAAGGTGGAGAGGGAGAATGGAAAGGAAAGACAAGTAACTAATGACATCAGCTGCATCGGGACTTTCTGCGGAATCAGTGGCGACGAGTGAAAATATGTGCCAGGTCTGGACTCGAACCTTTTTTTTTTTTTTTTTTTTTTTTTTTTAAAAGGAACCTTCCCGGCGCTCAAAGGGAGTTGTGGGGGCAAAGTGGGCAGGGATCGCAACCCGAAGCCTGGCCACCATGTCCCGTTCCCACCCTCCAGGAACCAAGGAAGGCATAGGGAACGTGGAGTAGAGGTAGAATGAACATCGTTTATTTATTTATTTTTGTCATTTATACCACCGAGAATATCAGGAAACAGGCGTCACCATGCGAGGAGGAGGGCGCAGCAAGACGCCATACTAAGGAGAAAATTCCGATTACCAGTGAATATATCAGTTCTAAGTGTGAAGAGGCAGGGATCAACTTTTCATGACAGGAACACCCCAGCTCCGGGGTGGGTTAAGGAAGACACTGCAGAGGAAATTGGAGAAAAACAGTCTGTATTTTGGATTGCGGACAACTGCACAGCGACGTTCATTAAGCAACTGCTAAAAGTGAGGGATATTTTTCTCGCCGTCAGCAAAGAAGTAGTATGCTGCGTGTCCACAAATCCACCTCACAGAATTCGTCTTTGCTTGCGGAAAATATTCCGCGTCTGGAAAGAGGAGCAGTTGAGTAAGTAACTGATGAGGAGTCGTACGGGTAATTAATGACAACATCTGTCGTACCAAGAACGAGACACCTCTCGCCGATCTGCAAATCAGGCAGTGCTCGTCTGTGTCCATAACTTCATAGTCGACACACAACGGGATGTTTTCGAGGTGCATCCTGTGAAGGCGTGAGTGGCATACTTGCTTCCCTATGACAGTAAGGTACCTTACAGACTGGACGTCGGTGTCAAGATAAGGAGCGCACACCGATCGCCAAACGGCAAGCCAGTTGACGAGGGGAAGCTTCCCTTCAACCACATTCGATGACCTGTGACTGCTGAAGGAAACCATAGATCGCCTTCGTGGATGACACAGTACAGACGTAGCTCAGTTCAAGAAAAAAGTGGCGAAAGTAAAGAAGGGCGGGGGGACTTCCGAAAGTTTTATAGGTGCTGAGAGAGTGTGTCGTGCAAGGGCCTACAGCAATAGGCTGGTAAGGCACGTAGGGCTACGACGCCACAACGTCGTGTGAGAGCCAATGAAAAGGGCTACCGCTCTGTCAGGCACATGATACAGACCTAAACAGCCCCTGCACCGCGGAAGGGTGACGGTCTCGATCCTTATCTTGAATAGCAAGCCGTGGCATAAAAACGAACCCAATGCCGCTAGCATGCGGCGGGTCATGGATGGCGGAACAGGAAGTGTCTGTGCCACGTAGGGGACACGTGACACCGAATATACATTTACATATTGTGTGCGTTGCTGAAGATCGAGTACTTGTAAACGGTGATCTAAGAGCCCAGCTCGTAGTTGGGAAAGTAGACGTCGGCAGTTGAGGGCGACTGTACGCCGCAGATCACTTGCGAAATCGAGTCCTAAGCATCGGAGAGTATCAACTACACGCAAAGGAGCAGCAGCAGCACTGTTCGCGGGAAGTCTCGCACCTATAGCCATGGCGCTCGGTTTGCGTATGTTAAGGCAGCTACCAGAAGCTTCGCCGTAGATGGTAACCCATGCCAGTGACTCCCTGACCTCAGCACCGATCCTTGGATCCCCTGCTTACTGGGTAGTTGCGCTAACCACTGCGCCAACCGCACAGAGTGATAAGCGCCCACGGGCGAACTATCTCGGCACGCTACCCGGTAGTCTCACATTTCCATCTAGTGCCGCCTATGCCAGTCCCAGCCCATGACCTCCACGCTCGCCAATTTCAGATTACCACTGAAGGTAGAACGTAAATGTGGATCCGAACTGAAGGTTGTAGATTCATTGTCCATCGAGGCGAATCAGTTATATAAATGAGTGGTGTCTGTTCTTATGGGCATGTCCGAGAATACTGAGAGAGTCCGCGTATTTGCGGTAAACGCCGTGTATGGTGGGAGCAGTGGTTAACGCAACTGCTTAATAAGAAGGAGATCACGGCTTCGATTCCGGATTCCGTACACATTCTCACTCATCGTCGTTGATTTTGCGCAAGTCCTGATGTAGCTAATGTCATTAGTTCCTTTCTTTTCCTTTCCTCCCCCCCCCCCTCCGGCCCCATTCAGTTTAAAAATGTCCGCCGCTCGTGGTCTCGCGGTAGCGTTCTCGCTTCCCGAGCACGGGGTCCCGGGTTCGATTCCCGGCGGGGTCAGGGATTTTCACCTGCCTCGAGATGACTGGGTGTTTGTGTTGTCCTCATCATTTCATCATCATCCAGGAAAGTGGCGAAATTGGACTGAGCACAGGTTGGGAAATTGTACGGGCGCTGATAACCACGCAGTTGAGCGCCCCACAAACCAAACATCATCATCATCATCAGTTTAAAAAATATGTATCACAGCTGCGGATCTCGAGTGGTGTCTGTATTTTCGGACATGTCCGAAAGAACAGACAACAAGCATTCATACAAAGATAAAAGTTTACACGATTTAGAGACAGACCAGTAAACCTCCAGTTCCTTAGACAATCAAATTTCCATATGTAAAACGGCTTCAAACGTCTGATTACTTTACAAATGAGATGCTGTGTTTCACATTTCAAGTAAAGCATGTAAGCAAAAAAAAAAAAAAAAAAAAAAAAAATTTCGAAATACATCAAATTATCGAGTGAAGCAATCAGTTTACTGCTGACAGTCACTGTTGATATGTGTTTCAGAGGCCAGGTGGATTTATATGTGTTAATATAAGATGTATGTGTTGTGTTACGACTTTGGGGTATCCTGTGGGCACAGGCTCCTTTCCCTGTCGTAATACACCACATATAAACTGTCACACTTGGTAAAGAACAATGGTGTCAGTGCTAACGGTCGACTGAGGAGACACGAGAAACGCAAAAAGCTGAGGTTAATCTCCAGCGGTAAGCACTGGCTACAGAACAGTCTTATTAGACGGATAAAGAACAAAATGAAGATTCTTGCCTTTCCAACGACACATTAATCCTGCACTCTTTTGGAGAAATGTACTAAGTGGAATATCTAGAAAATTCGTTTTTATTGTCTTCAGTGACGCTGTGCATAGACGTTGTTCCCAAATAAATACCACGTAAGTAGAGGGTCACTGCAGGTTTGGGCAGGGATTTCACTGACATTAGTAACAGTTTTCTGGGCATTTATGACATGGACATCAGCTGTCCCAGTATCGCTGATGCCGGCATCCGGCGCTCGTGCGATGACATCATCCCTTCCCCTCTCCTATAGCCAATGGAGTTACGTGGAGCCCCCCCCCTCCCCCCCTGGGGCACCAATGGCGTGCGAGCTCGGTCCTCCACTCTTGAGCAATTTTAATTTTTATAATTTGATTGCGGGTGCGTTGTCATTTACCACGTGTGCGTCCAACTAGTATGATGTGCTACCGGCAGCAGCAGCGATAAACTGGTAAGAAGAAGATTATCTGTAAGTATTTGTCAGTTCTTTTTGTTATAGCAATATGGTTGTTACTAGCAAAACAAACCAATGAGAGTGCATGCCTCTTAGAATTCCAACAGCAGCAGTTAACGTATTACTGCTTCCGTGCAAGACTTAGAGAACTATTGCATATGTCTTTTACAGCTGCGCTGACCAACGTTTCGACATTCTCTTATTTAATGTGTTTATGCTTAGGTTATTGTTGTTATTGTTAAAGACTAGAACATGCACCTAGTGACACAGGTGTAGCAGGAGTCACTCTTCACTGGATGTCTGCCTGACCTAACGGACCAGTTGCCATAGCACAGCTACAGCAGTAACTGTCCACAGTCCAAACAGCCCCTAATCCAATGATGGCAGAACTGATAGACCGGGACACAGAGATGCTCCACGGCCTATTATTGCCCATACACCAGCAGTAGCGTTTTACATCAAGACATGACAGTTTATTTGGACTGTCAAACACTTGACGTAATTGCAATATGATGTCATAGCACATCCTGCAAAACTTTAGTCGAGGGGCGCCAAATCTGGAAATTGTTAAAATTGGTAAATTGTTAGGACACCAAATTTGGAAATTGGTAAAATTGCTGGGATACCCCAAAATACAGATGCAACAGCCAAAAAATTGTGCGCTTTTTGCTGATGTGTGTGTATCTGACCTCTGTGTAAATGCATCAATTTCTTGCAGAAAAAGATACAAGCAATGTAAATAATTAGCTTTAGGTCTTTGCCCAAAAAGCACTCGAGCAATAGTTAATCAAAATATCACAACGAAGTCTGTACTCAAAAGTATCCGAACGATCGGAGTTATTTATAAACCATGCGCTGCTGCTCTCAGCCAGTAGTTGTAGGGCTCCACTGCTCTCAGGAAAGTTGCTCCATTCTAGGTTTGTGCTCTGTGGTGGGAGGATTAGGGTGTGAGTATTTGCCATAAGAAAACCACTCTGTTTATGAGATCGAAACCACTGCTACGAGGAAACAAAAGTTGCATTGCCCTCTGCCTTAAATATTCGATTTAACTAGCATTTCTGTATGTCTCAGTCTGTCCCTGCAAACACGCAAGCATTTTTGCCTAGTCGGTGATTGCTAAGTGTATTGAGTAAGCACTTTTGAAAGCCCCACTTTGCCAGGACATTTTGTTTACTGGCTTTATCGGATTGCATACCTTATGAAAAAGAACCGGTGTATCAAATGCAAACTATTATCTACCTGTCCATAGTCCTATAGATTTAATTATTTAAAGAGGGAATTGAGACACTTTTGTATTACGTATAGCAGCATATGGTTGATCTATGTTGTGTGTTAAGCCTCGATTTATAACTACAGTATCTATCCTACAAATACGAGGAACACGATATTGTACTACTGGACTACGCGTGCACAAAAAAGGACTTTAGCATGTCTACATGGCGTCCTTGTCAAATGCCAAAAAAGGTGGGGGAATCGATAAAAATTCAGGCCGAAAAAAGTTGGTAGAATTAGTTGCCTACTATTAAGATAACAATTTCAGTTTGAATAATTGCACGGCTGCGTTTTACGCAATTAGAGGCACTGCCTCCATTTTAAAGGACAAATTGTCCCTATCTGCCACAAGTTGATGCATTGTTTCTATGCATTACGAAGCACGACTATTGCCCATATTTTACATTGTTGGACAGTGAAGCGATACCTACACCCAAAAAAGTTCTATGCATCTACAACGTGATTCGCCCTGTCACGTGACACTCCAACCACACGCATGGGACACCTCCGCCGAACCTACCCGAACCCACAATGACCCTCTACTCACTTACAGAAATGATTGTTAAGTACGAGTGTTACTGCCTCGAGTAACTGAAAGAAACATAGCTCTAGCACAACACGAAGTCTTATACTACTCACATAGACAGTTTTACGATAGGATTCGTGTAACACAAAGAGGTAACAGTTCACTTTCGAGTTGCGTGTTTTGTTTACGGTACCTGTGCACCCATTGTGCCAACATATCGTGGAGAAAAACGATTCTTCGACAAATCCTGCAGTGATGAGGAATAGTTAACCACATATACAATTCAGGTGCTTTTACCTGTTATTGTTTAGAATGGCGAACTGGTTTCACTTCACATGGTAGATAACTATGGCGACATCAAGAGTTGACACAATGAAACCTGCAGTATCAGATGCATCCCTTGTTGGAATGTAGACACAGAATAAGGCACCTGGAACAGGGAACCAACGTTCTACTGCTGTGCCAGACGCCGCAGTGGAAAGCCGATCATAGTCCGCCGTCGGCCACTGTGACGTGGCAGCTGACGCAAGCCTCAACAAAAACTTACAGCCTCCTCGTCTGCCTCTCTGCACTTACGGTTCGGTCTACTGCAGCTCTCCCAGAATGAAAATACATCGGCGCAGAAAGCAAGAACTGGCACAACACCCAAATCGCTAGAGAAGCTTGACTCACCTGCTACTTAATTTTTATTTAATTTAATAGTTTACTGATAATCAGCGATTCACTTTTCTACTGTACTTATTTACAGCGCTGTTCGTCACATTTTCCAGAAATTCAATAGAGAACTTCTATTATTACACAGACATCCTCCTTATACGTACTACACGACTGAATCTCGGCCATCTCGTGTGTTGATTTTAAATTTCCAACTAATTCCTCCAAATTTGTCTGTGGGACGCACGTATCCTCCGCCCAACGCGTCCGTTCACAGCCGCTTAGTTTTTCCCTCTTTCGTCACAAAACACATTCCTCTGATGTATCTAAATTATAGTTACTTCAGCTTGAAAACTATGCCTTATAGTGACGTATTTTGGCCTCATACGGTGCAACAGTTCCTTCTTGGTTCCTTAGTAACCATATCAAGGCGCCATAGATCCATCCATCAAGGCCATACACCGCCACTGATACCATAATAACATTAAGCAGGTTGCATTTGGTTCGAAGCAAGATATATTTGCACGTGTTCCCCCATTTTATTTTCATTCCATTCATAGTGCTTTATTTCACTTTAGTCTGTTCTCTTATCGATTTCTCTGCTTTTATGTCTCTCCTAGCGATCTTCAACATACACATAACCGCTGTTCGTCGGGGAACCTTCAGTTTTTGAACGGTTTTCACATTAGATTTTCGCGCCTCTGTGCTATAAGTCAGAACTAGTAACACACTGATTGTAAACTTTTCGCGCTCGATACATCGAAACGTTAGTGTGGGAAACTTGTATAGTTTTCCAGAAGCACTCCAGGTCATTTTAATTTTCCTGTTTATTTCTTTTACGATGTATTGAGTCATCTTCAATTTCCCTAAACACAGAAACTCATCAGTTTGTTCTATGACTTCAATTTTTGTACTATTTTTATGTGTTAATTCTACATTTTGTATTCTTATTTTAGTTGAACTTTAGGCCTACATCTCGACTTGCTCCATCGAGCTTCCCCATTTGTTGCTGAACCATATCAGCGGCAAATAGCGAGAGTGGTCCGAGTATGTTCCATTAACATATTCTCTTCTATTTTCCAGTTTAGGGATTTGAAAACTAATTCTGTGACTATGAGCGAAAAGTTTGGGCAGTATGGAATTTCTGTTTGATCTTCATTATGTCTCCTTACTTCTGATAGTTGCATTTTTAGATATTATGTCACACATCGGGACTGTGTGGAAATGCCTTTTAACGGATAGCCTAGTGTCACACAGTTCGCATTAAACTGTTTATCCGTTGACATGTTGACTTGTCGTGTTAACTTGTTTAACGCTTTAACTTTTCAAGGTCGTAGACATAGTTAGACATGTCATAAAAATAATGGAACGGGAAATAACCAAGGAAATAACTTCGGATACTGTCTTTGCTTTCACTACAGTGAGGCCGGATTCGAAAGAATCGGCTGAGGATGGGCCTGCGAGCCGAGAACATCTCTGGTCGTCGTAGCAACGCGTTAGCCGGGAAAGGCTCAGCGGGCGGCCACCGGTGGCCGGACGCCATTACGAACAGCCTGTGGCGCGGAAGTGGCAATCCAGCGACTAACACTGAAAGCTCTCATAGACACGCGAAGGTCCACCAAAACTGTGTCAGCGTATCACAGTCCCACATTTAACTTTTGTATTGTGACCTAGAATTCGTCTGAGGATCACTGACGTCCAAAGAAAGTAGGCAGAGAGTCTGACTCCATTCCAGTCGTTTGTGGCTGTTATTCGAGTTACCAAAGTCTGCATTGTCTGGAAAACTACATAAGATCGTGAGTGAAGAAGGGTATTGCCTGTCTCTGATTCGCTGGCGTAAAATTAATTGTGCAAGATGCTTGTTAGATGACGCGACCTCCATGTTAAGACACTTCTTCAGGAGGATTCGCAGTCGTCAGACGCAATATAGGTTTATCTCTGATTACTTAGATATATTTATAAGTATTAAAAATGTTCAAATGTGTGTGAAATCTTATGGGACTTAACTGCTAAGGTCATCAGTCCCTAAGTTAACACACTACTTAACCTTAATTATCCTAAGGACAAACACACACATCCATGCCCGGGGGAAGACTCGAACCTCCGCTGGGACCAGCCGCACAGTCCATGACTGCAGGGCCTAAGACCGCTCGGCTAATCCCGCGCGGCTATAAGTATTAAAAACACTTGGTGAGGTATTGTAAGAGGGCGTGCTGATTAGTAATGCCTCCGCACTTTTACGTGGAAACTCGTCAAGCTTTTAGAATAAAACATTTTTTTACATTCTAAGTTTGTATCCGTCATGTGTACATGCTTAATCCTCAGCATAGTCTCCTTGGTTACGAACATATTTCTCTAAACGGGAGACCAGTTTGTTGATACCGCCCCGTAGAAATTTTGACGTTGTTGACGGAACCACAGCTTCACCTCTGCTCACTGTTTCATCATCATCAAAATGAAGACCTCGAAGATGTTCTTTAAGTCTTGGAATCAGATGAAAATCGGATGGGGCCAAGTCGGGACTGTATGGAGGATGATCGAGAACCCAAGGCGTCGGATTGTTGCAGATTTCACAGCGCTTGTGTGTGGTGTGGTATCGTCATGCTGAAGGAGAAGGTGTTCCATGTGTGGACCAACTCTTCCAGATCGTGCTTTCAGTTTTCTGAGGGTCTCTCACAAATCGACGTAATTACGTTAAATACCGCCACGTTACACACAAAAAATCGAAGCCCTCTAGCGAGAGATCGATGAGACATTAAACTCCAATCTTCCTTCCTTCTTTCTAGCGGTAGAAGGTTGCCTCAGCGAACCGGGAAATCCGACCTAGTAATACGCATGACATGTAATACTTCAACCGACGTTGAGAAAAGAATAAAAAATTCGGAGGCATTAGTTTTCATTAGGATTGCCCTTGTCCTGTTGGCCTTTCTTCCAACAATTAATTCACGGCTTAGCGATTTAGTATTTAATTAATACACTATGAATGTTATAGGGCTGAAAAATTGAAAGCTTAAGCTTGCATTTATAAATTTTGTTAGCAGAAAAAAAATCATTACTTAGTTCCTTTTAAACTCCACATCCTTCATTTCGCGTTGGGAGCCAGTTGCCGATTTTGGCGCTTTCCCTAAATACTTGCTGGTGTTGCTTCTCATATTTCATGCGGTATGGTGGGCGTCTTCATTGTGAGATGGGATACAATCGTGAAGGCTGTGAAGTGGGTAGACGTGCCTGGGTAGAGTAAAAGCAGATCTCAGCCCACTGGTAACCACAGATTGACGAGTCTCACGTTCAAGCATGCACAATACTACATAAGCCTTCTATCGCCACGTAATTTAAGAGTAGATATGATTATAGCGACGTCTGAAAAATTTGACATTTGTTGAAACAATTAATAGACTCGTGGAGGAGGCAGTGAAATTTTGTGACAAGTATGACGAGTCCGGAAATCACTTCCGTCGCCCGCTTTCCCCTGCCGTCGCTGCGCCAAAGAAGTGAATTAGGGTTGTGAAGTTGAAAGTAATATTCTAGAAAACTGTGAAATACGGACCACTCAGAGACTTCAAGCAGAGTTCAAACTGTGACAGTGGCTTGAGTTTCCACGGAGCAGAGTGATATCATCTTCGATTCCCGGCCGGGTCGGAAACTTTCTTCGCTCTGTTGACTAGGTGCCGCGTAGTCCTTATGTTCGTATCGTCATAATTGGCATTCCACTGGCTGTATGGGCACATCCCGATAGCCAATAATTTTAAAAAAAGAAAACGAAAACAATCAGAGATCAACATAAACACGCCAGTCAGCATTACTGTGCGGCACAAGCCTAGCCGCCGCCGGAGGTGTAAGCATCGCCACAAGCATGATGGCACTGCCTCACTTCCATTAATCACGTGCCCCTGGACTGGTATCCTTCTGCCTAGAGGTTATTTAAGTACTGTACTGACTTGGCAGAAAATCCTAAGAAATTTTGGTCTTATTTCAAAGCGGTAGGTGGATCAAAACAAAATGTCCAGACACTCTGTGACCAAAATGGTACTGAAACAGAGGATGACAGACTAAAGGCCGAAATACTAAATGCCTTTTTCCAACTCTGTTTCACAGAGGAAGACTGCACTGTAGTTCCTTCTCTAGATTGTCGCACAGATGACAAAATGGTAGATATCGAAATAGACGACAGAGGGATACAGAAACAATTAAAATCGCTCAAAAGAGGAAAGGCCGCTGGACCTGATGGGATACCAGTTCGATTTTACACAGAGTACGCGAAGGAACTTACCCCCCTTCTTGCAGCGGTGTACCGTAGGTCTCTAGAAGAGCGTAGCGTTCCAAAGGATTGGAAAAGGGCACAGGTCATCCCCGTTTTCAAGAAGGGACGTCGAACAGATGTGCAGAACTATACACCTATATCTCTAACGTCGATCAGTTGTAGAATTTTGGAACACGTATTATGTTCAAGTATAATGACTTTTCTGGAGACTAGAAATCTACTCTGTAGGAATCAGCATGGGTTTTGAAAAAGACGATCGTGTGAAACCCAGCTCGCGCTATTCGTCCACGATACTCAGAGGGCCATAGACACGGGTTCCCAGGTAGATGCCGTGTTTCTTGACTTCCGCAAGACGTTCGATACAGTTCCCCAGAGTCGTTTAATCAACAAAATAAGAGCATATGGCCTATCGGACCAATTGTGGGATTGGATTGAAGAGTTCCTAGATAACAGAACGCAGCATGTCATTCTCAATGGAGAGAAGTCTTCCGAAGTAAGAGTGATTTCAGGTGTGCCGCAGGGGAGTGTCGTAGGACCGTTGCTATTCACAATATATATAAATGACCTTGTGGATAACATCGGAAGTTCACTGAGGCTTTTTGCGGATGATGCTGTAGTATATAGAGAAGTTGTAACAATGGAAAATTGTACTGAAATGCAGGAGGATCTGCAACGAATTGATGCATGGTGCAGGGAATGGCAATTGAATATCAATGTCGACAAGTTTAATGTGCTACGAATACATAGAAAGACAGATCCCTTATCATTTAGCTACAAAATAGCAGGTCAGCAACTGGAAGCAGTTAATTTCATAAATTATCTGGGAGTACGCATTAGGAGTGGTTTAAAATGGAATGATCATATAAAGTTGGTCGTCGGTAAAGCAGATGCCAGACTGAGATTCATTGGAAGAATCCTAAGGAAATGCAATCCTAAAACAAAGGAAGTAGGTTACAGTTTCCTTGTTCGTCCACTGCTTGAATACTGCTCAGCAGTGTGGGAACCGTACCAGATAGGGTTGATAGAAGAGATAGAGAAGATCCAACGGAGAGCAGCGCGCTTCGTTACAGGATCATTTAGTAATCGCGAAAGCGTTACGGAGATGATAAACTCCAGTGGAAGACTCTGCAGGAGAGACGCTCAGTAGCTCGGTACGGGCTTTTGTTAAAGTTTCGAGAAGATACCTTCACCGAAGAGTCAACAGTATATTTCCCCCTCCTACGTATATCTCGCGAAGAGACCATGAGGATAAAGTCAGAGAGATTAGAGCCCACACAGAAGCATACCGACAATCCTTCTTGCCACGAACAATACGAGACTGGAATAGAAGGGAGAACCGATAGAGGTACTCAGGGTACCCTCCGCCACACACCGTCAGGTGGCTTGCGGCGTATGGATGTAGATGTAGATGTAGACCTTGAAATCTGTGAGAACTTCCTATTGGTGGGATACATTGTTAGTCTTTCTGTGGACCTGTCAAGCAGTTGGTCTTACGAGGGTCACTCCAAAAGAAATGCACACTATTTTTGTAAAAATACAGTTTTCATTCTGCATGTGTGAAAGTTCTACAGTGTGTAGATACATCCTTCCCGCTTGTTTTCAAACTTAGTTCAACCTGTTCCCGTGAGTGGCACACAGCATGTCTTCAAGGTGGCTGCTGCCCTTGACGTTCGTCAGGAGCAACGTGCTGTCATAGAATTCCTGTGCTGTGAAAACGAGACAGTGGGAAACATCCACAAGAGGTTGAAAAAGGTGTGTGGGGATGCTGCTGTCGATCGCAGTACAGTTAGTCGGTGGCCAAGCAGGTTATGTGATGAAAGCGGGCACGGCAATATTGAGGATTGTCCTCGCAGCGGCAGGCTCGTACTGCACACACTCCAGACAACGTGCAGTGTTAACGAATTGGTGACTGCTGACAGACGCGTCACAGCGAACGAATTGTCACGCTACGTTGGGATAGGGAAAGGAAGTGTTTGCAGAATACTGAAAGTGTTGGCGTTAAAAAAAGTTTGTGCCAGGTGGGTTCCCAGGATGTTGACAGTGGCTCACAAAGAAACAAAATAAACGGTATGCAGCGAAGTTTTGGAACAGTACGAGAATGGTGGAGATGAATTTCTTGGAAGAATTGCGACAGGCGATGAAACATGGCTCCATCATTTTTCACCAGAGACGAAGAGGCAAACAATGGAGTGGCATCATGCAAATTCACCTAAGAAAAAAAAAAAAAAGAATCAAAACCACACCTTCTGCTGGAAAAGTTATGGCTACGGTGTTTTGCGATTCCGAAGGACTCTTGCTTGTGGACATCGTGCCAAGTGGAACCACCATAAATTCTGATGCATATGTGACGATACTGAAGAAACTTCAACCTCGACTGAGTCGTGTTCGACCACATCGGCAAAAGCAGGATGTTTTGCTGTTGCACGACAATGCACGGCCACATGTCAGTCAAAAAACCGTGGAAGCGATCACAAAACTCGGATGGACAACACTGAAACACCCGCCTTACAGTCCTGATCTGGTTCCATGTGACTATCATCTCTTTGGGAAACTGAAAGACTATTTTCGCGGAACGAGGTTTGAAGATGATGACTCCTTTGTGCACGCTGCCAAACAGTGGCTCCAACAGGTTGGTCCAGAATTTTACCGTGCGGGTATACAGGCGCTGGTTCCAAGATGGCGTAAGGCAGTTGAGAGGGATGGAAATTGTGTGGAGAAATGAAAATATTGTTCCTAAAGGATGTATCTACACACTGTAAAACTTTCAAACATGTAGAATAAAAAATGGATTAAAAAAAATAATGTGTATTTCTTTTGGAGTGACCCTCGCATTTTCTTGTTGTCTTGCAGTGACTGATTTTCTTATGCGGATAGGTTTCCATTTTGCATGTTCAATGTTCAGTGACATCTCTAAGAAAGAAAGGAGGGAAAAAAAGAAAATAAAAGAAAGATGCCCCACGAAGGTGTTATTCGAATGGGACGGAAATCGGTAGATGTGTTGTACATCTAAAGACAAACAAATGTTTTCAGTTTCAAAAAAACTGGATGATTTATTCAACAGAAAGATCTTCACAGATTGAACAAGTTAATAATGCGTTGGTCCATGTAGACAGTTATTCGGCTTGGCATTGATTGATTAGAGTTGGTGGATGTCCGCCTGAGCGGTATCGTGCCATATTCTATCCAACTGGAGAGTTAAATCTCCAAAATACCGAGCTGGTAGGAGGGCGCTGCCTATAATGCTCCAATCGTTCTCAAATGGGAACAGATCCGGCAACCTTATTGGTCAAGGTAGGATTTGGCAAGCGCGAAGACAAGCACTGGAAACTCCGGGTATGGATGGGCAGCCAATTTCTTGCTGAAATGTAAGCCTAGGATGGCCTGCCATGAAGGGCAACAAAATGGGGCGTAGAATACCGTCCACGTACCACTGTGTTGTGAGGGCGCTGGGGATGACAGCCAAAGGGGTCCTGCTATGAAAAGAAGACAAGCACTGAAAACTCTTGCTGTGGATGGGCAGCCAATTTCTTGCTGAAATGTAAGCCTAGGATGGCTTGCCATGAAGGGCAACAAAATGGGGCGAAGGATACCGTCTATGTACCATTGTGCTTCAGACCATCACTCCTGGTTCTCAGGCCGTATGGCGGGCGACAGTCAGGTTGGTATCCCACCGATATCTGGGACGTCTCCAGACACTTCTTCGGCTTAGAATCCCATTGACTGGAGTCGAATTTTCTTCAGTGATGAGTCCCGCTTCGAGCTGAGCCCCAATGATCAGTGAATATGTGTCTGGAGAGCATTGTTCATCGCTACTGGTAGAATGATAGTTAAAGTGGGTTGTTCCCTTGTGCTCATGGACACAAAACTCAGAAAACCTGATAAATAGGCTTTCTACTCCGTTTATTAAGGTCTCGACACTTGTCTCTTACGTCAGATTCCAAAACGCCTGTTGAAGCAGGTGGTGCAGTGACAATGCACTCCACATGCATTCCACTATACATTGTAATCCACGTTCAGCAGGTTACAAGTATGCAAAAGTATGAAACTGGAACTTTAACGAATGTAAAACGAGATTTGGACCATGGAGGCATCGGGCATGTGTTCATTTGCCTTCTGGGGGTCCGGGAACGACTAAAACTGCGTCAAAATAATGAAAACATTGTTAAGATCCATTCCTCGTACTAAACAGCCTGCACTCCAATTCCGCAGAATAGGAACTTCTTGGGAAACTCGAAGAGAAGAACGTCGTCAGGGCAAGACGCAGTTCTTATCTGGAAATATTGTGGGGTCGATATTCATAAACGATGTATCAAAATATCTAACAGTAGACTGAGCAAATTTAGGGCAGGCGTCAACAACAGTTACGCAGACACAAGACTGAGTCTAGAAGTAGTGGTATGTAGAGGAGAGTAACAGCGTGGATGCCAGTGGCGGCAGAGGAGATAGTGTGCATTGAGCGAAAAAATCTAAAAGTGATGAATAATAGTGAAGACGACATCGGTGATGTTTTGGTATGTTGGGGAGAGTTATGTGACAGTAAGATTGAAGGTGCGACTGAATATGATATTCTACATGTATAAGCAATGTAAAGTGACCTCTCACGCGAACGGTGATCTGTAAGACCCATGAAGTATTATCTATGTCATAAACCTTGTAATGAGTCAGACTTATCAGTAGAATACAAAGTTATCCTTTAGTTCATCTTCCAATAGCAATTAATAATAGCTTATTGTATGAAATTTTGGGAGAAGTATCCGATATCAGTAATCTTCTGCAACAATATCTCGGCATAAATTCATCTTCAGGCGTGTACTAGAGAAGGTATATCAAGCCTTTCTTCGGACGCATTGCCTCATTTTCTTCCCGTAGAGATGTTCTTAAAAACCACAATAACAGCTTAGTAGTCATAGCCCGAACAGAGTTGTGATGACGCAAATTTTTCCAGCTGTACAATAACCGTAAGATGATTTATAACACAATCGGCATGCGACATTCTGACAGTGGTACAGCAAATGGATTATGCCCCTAACTCTGACAGTGATTTAGGGAGCACCGATATAGATCTAACTACAAATCGTTATGGAATTCTGATGCATAAGTAGTTACTTGCCGAGACCGACAATAGTTACGGGGTGATTCACGTTGTAATGCAGTGGAATGATAATGGATGTAGGATTTGTAAAGAGTACCTGAATGGATATAAATGACGTCCCGTTCCGGGCAGGCAAATGTAGAGGCGAATATGCACCTAGAGATGAAAGATTCTTATTGCTGAGACTGCATTTTTGTTTTTAGTCACTTATCAATTTGATTCTTCTCTGATCATTTCATTGTGGTGGTTATTAACTGTAATGTTTGTTTCGTAATACTGATGCACTCTCCTTGTTTGGTCAGAACATAAGGATTTGTTTTCTTTAATAAAACATTATTAAACATAAGCATAAATGTAAAATTATGAATAAATGTAAAATTTTTTTGGACGTATGATACAACCTCATTTAGAGGTGAAAGTTGCCAGATTTTCATACGGTTAATTAATTAATTAAAAGACTGCGTAGGGAGACTAAACTGTAAAGCGCAACACGTAGCCAGTTTTTGTTAATCAGCATATATAAAACAACGGAGCTACTTTCCCGCTGTCTGTGTTGCTCGCAGCAAAATGTGTCAGAGAATGCCTAATATAGGAAGCCTCAGATTAGTCTCAAGAGGTCAAGGTCGATGGCTAAGACATATGCCCTTGCCAATAGTTTTAGATCCATGACCTTAATGTCAAGCTGGTGATAGACAATCCTCATTCAAACATAAAACTGAAACTGAATTCTCTAGCCACTTCTATTTACACGAACAAATACACGAATACCATCATCGAGTACAACATTACGAAAAGAGAAATTTGACTGACGGCAGAGTTATCAAAAGGACTGAACGACTTTTAAATTTTAATTTACCGTCGAAATCGAGATCGTTAGAGGCAAATAGATCCCAAAAACAACTTATCTGAATAATAAATCACGAAAAATCAGAGTCTAGTGTCTTGTCCAAACTGAGATCATTATATACAAAATCACTAGCTCTGTTGAAGACGCACTCCACATGCATTCCACTAAACCCTGTACTCCATGTTCAGCAGGTTACAAGTGTACAAATGTATGAAACTCTGAGGCCTTGTTGAAGGATATGTACAAAATTCAAGTAAGGAGTTTGAGAAAGCATCATAAGAATGCCCAGGCGTGGCATTTATCAGTATGTCGTGTTGCTGTTAGCGGTAATGAAAAGAGAATACAATAATCCGAATCTGTTACGAATTCTTGTGATGTCTGGAAGCTCATCTACATTCACGATTAGTGTTGATCTGCTACCCGTAACGTATTTCACTTCTTTCGTCCATGTATCGGTTGTTTGTTGATATCGTGCTTGCTGTCTTCGATAATTGGTGTACACGCGTTCTTTTCAATGAGTGTGTTGAAATGGAAGAAAGGAAGGAGAAAGTGGAGAGCGAGAGATCATTGTCGTCATAAGCCGTTTGGCATCCACTGCTGGAGGAAGGCTTCCTCAAGACTTTTTCATGCATCAGTATGAGTCCTGTACGTTTTCTGACTTACCGTCTAGCAGGCCGTCGTCTCGGTCTTTCCTCATAAACATCCTGACAAAAATGTGAATCACACGGGAGTGAAGAAGTAAACGAACTGAAACTTCACGGGTTGAGGCGATATGTAACGTTATTACGAATCCAGTCAAATTTACAAAGAACTTGGCTGTATGAGTCCACTTATTAGTATGACGTTGCACCCTCTTTGGCCTGGATACATGTACTGATTCGGTTGGGAAGGGTGTCATAGAGCCGTTGTATCCTGTACTAAGGCAAAATAACCCACAACTGTTCGTAACTGGTCCTCTTATCCTGGATATTTGCGCTGGGGATGGAGTTAACGTCCTAGCTGCTCCAACATATGTTCTACTGGTGACAAATCTATGGATCTTGCTGGCCCGAGAGTACTTCAACATCACACAGACAGTTCATAAGGACACGTGCCACGTGTGGATCAGCGTTGTCCTGTTGAAAAATGGTACCACGATACTGTCGCATGAGAGGTAACACATGAGGACGCAGTTTGTCCCCGGCCGATGTAGCCGAGCGGTTCTAGGCGCTACAGTCTGGAACCGCGTGACTGCTACGGTCGCAGGTTCGAATCCTGTCTCAGCATGGATGTGTGTGATATCCTTAGGTTAGTTAGGATTAAGTAGTTCTAAGTTCTAGGGGACTGATGACCTCAGATGTTAAGTCTCATAGTGCTCAGAGCCATTTGAACCATTTTGAACGCAGTTTGTCCGTTACATACTTTTGTGCCGCCAGAGATCTTTGGGGAGTCACTAGCAGCCGTGACCTGGAAGTAGCCATACCCTATGGCTTCCCACACTATGACGCCAGGAGTAACACAACTGTGTCTCTCCAAAACGTCGGACGATGTGTACCTCTCTCCACGTCTCCCCTATACTCCCTGACGATGGTCGTAGTTCAGAAGCGCCGCTTGTGTTGTGGTGTTAACTGCAGTCTTCGCATGGGACGATAATTCCCTAGTCGGCTACTGATAGTTTTCGACCAATGGTGTGGGGTGACACGATGTTACACGGAGTCCATTACTTGTTCTCTGATGGCAGACATAGACGTGAAAAGTTGACAAGTTGCTAGGTCAAAAACCCAAAAGATCCTCTCTTGTGGTGATCAGATGTGGTCGATCAGAACTTTGAGGACGAGGACGTCTGGCCCCACGGCCTCATGCAATTCAATATCAGACCACTCTCATATCCGGGTGCCCCACAAATCTGGATACTGCACGATTTGATCAGCCATCCAAATGGAAACTCTTTCAAATACTGTCAGGCGCTGATAACGCTGTCTGACACGAGTGGGTTGCATCTCCGTGTCCTTTATAGTGGTCACTCAACATCCGACGCTGTTCACCCCCCTTACATACGTTACTATGACTGGTAAAACACTAAACACGAACAACACTAACGTGCTCTAGCGGCCGTTCTACTTGTCACACAGAATTGCAACTCTGCATATTTTCATACCCACCGATACAGTGAGAATACGTGTATGAATTTACATTGATATCCGACCATGTCTTCTGGGTGCTTCAATTTTTTTTGTCGGCTGTATATATTAGAATTCAGCAAAGAACTTGGTCTATCTACCATCCGTTCGGCTGGCTATATGTCCCGTCCACCTCCTTTTCATTTGGTCATATGGCGGTCATAATTATTACGTCTTCCACTCTGGCCTTTTGTATGTTTTGATGCCTGTCTCTGCGAGCAATTCCTAACATGCGTCTCTCCATTGCTCGCTGAGCAACCCTAGTTATTGAGCAGTTTTTGCGTTAGAAGTCGATATCTCGTGCCGTAAGTTAGAATTGGTGATACGCGCTGATAATAAACACTGTTTTTCAGACCCAACGGAAGATACCCAATTTAGTTTACGGAAAGCACTCAATGTAAATTTTTCTTTCTGCATTGCATTGTTCTATTTCATTAGAGAAGTAACGTTATGATACACAAGATTACAAAACCACAGGAAAATTCACTCGTGAAATCTTACTTCGAAGCATGACATTCGGATTTGCACTACTCTTATTCAAGAATGAAACCTAAAGGTGTAAATTTGTGTCAGATTTGGAAGATGTGTTCTGGATAGACCCTGTGGGCTATGTTAATGGGTGAAGAGTGCTCACATGGTTTTGCATGATATTTTTCCACTAGCGGCATTTAAGCTTTCAAATTGTGGCTAATTGTCAGTAATGTCATGTATATTCCGTGGCGAACAGCAGATTGTAGAGCATGTATATGTACTCACTTCTGTACTACACTTTTTGTGTGGTACTGAAGGTGGTTTACCTCTAACTTCCAGTCTCTGAGCAGCTATCCAGTAGGACGTCTTCTGTCCTCCCTGGTTACTGCTGACACGTAGAGGAATAAAGACATCTCCATTCTTGATATGTTAAAATTATCGTTAACTCCCAAAAATTGAGAGATGCGGGTATCGAAGAGACAGTTGCTATTTGCTTTTCATATATAACTACGTATAATCTTGGATTAAAGGTAAATTGAATCCAATAATAAACACTAAAGTAGTGAAATAACATGATTTCTGTTCAGTGTTTGACGAAAAGTACCACACCAAAAGCTTCAGTTCGCTATAGATCGAAGGACTTGCAGTGAATACAATCAATCTACTGCCAAGAGCTTAACATATTTTACAAAAGTTCATTACATAAACAGGTGAGGTTATAAGTGTGGTTTGCAAGACTATACATAGACGATAATATGTCGAACTTGCGACTGACAGATAATTTTTCACAGCAGTTAGAATTACACATAATTAAATTGGAAATAGGAAGTTCTGTAACAGTCACATTTATTAATGTTCCGTCTACGCGTTTCGTTCGATTATACCTCAGTCATTATGTGGATTTATTTAAATTAGTAAGACATAAAATCTCAGAATTTGGATCTGTTGGGTTTTGTGAGTAGGATGATTAACTGAAGATATCTCGGGTAAGTACGGAAAGGGAAGCGATGTGGTCGCGCGCTCGGGTTTGTGTCTGTGTGAAGGTGTAGGCTGCTGTTAGATTCAAAGGAAACAATGTAGGTGCATTCTAAATACCAAAATTTACTTCAACATCTGTTTTTAATAACACCTTAACTATTAAATGTGTATGCCTCCGTACCTGAGTGGTTGGCGTGAGTCAGTTTTCCATGCGGAAAACTTGGTCCAACGTCCGGTACTGTCAGGGGGTCTTCCTTGGTGAGAGGACTGGATTGGGCTCCACTCAGCCTCGTGATTCCAACAGAGGAGTTACTAGAATGTTGCCCCCGTGCCCCTCCGTAACGTATCCAGATGACGCCATTCACTGAGGGTAACGCGGTGGTCGCTGGGTCCCGGTTGGCCCGTGTGGGCCAGAACGGCTGAGCTTAAACTATTAAATATAAATAGACACACACACACACACACACACACACACACACACACACACACACACACACACACACCTACACGAAATCAATAAAACAATAATAATATTTTTTTAAAATATATAAGATTCGCCTGTGTTACGTAATTACTATTTTCATTCCTTGCACTTGTTAACGTCTAATATGGAATCTTTGCTGAGCCAAGTTTACATAAAGTTTATATAAGGTATGTAATACACGAAAAGCAGCCTGTGACCACTGAAATGTGTCAATATTACTGTTAACCTATGTAATCAATGCATTCACATAACTATGAGGCATGTAATAAAATAACTCTTGTCTTCTGTTAGTTGACAGTGCCACGGTGTGCCCACAATAGTCGTATGTACAAATCTCCTTTGTCTTATTACGAAAATAAATAAATCCACCTTATGATGGAGGTATAATATTCCGAAAGGCTTAGTGTGAAGACCACTCCATGTGACAGGATACAGTAATTTATGTTTTAATTTTATTTTCGTAACTGTCACGGTTAAGCGTAGCCTAAAGTATTCGCATTTAAAGCACATAGAGTTGATGGTGTTGATGCTGCTACATTGTAATGCTTTTGATGATGGCTCTAGCCTCTCAACTAGTGGCTTATTTTTGCACTGAGCAAGAAGTAACCGCCGGAAAGTCGGCAACAGTGACGTAGTCGACTTCCGCCACCGGTGATATCTCGGGCATGGATACCAGAGAAATGTGGACAGTCAAAGTGGTTTTCAGAAAACGAAGCTCTGCTTAGACTTGTGACAGCTCTGGAGATCGCATTACACAAAGAACGCTAGCTCTCTGACGTCGGAGCACCGACTGCGAGGAAATGCAGGCTCAAAGTGCGTCCGACCAGGTGCACCGAGTCACAGCTGCTGCGTAGCCGCCCACACAGCGGTAACCATACTGCTGAATAAATAGTTCATTTCAGTTGAATATGATCCACTATTTACCAAAACTCTGTTTCTACGGCACAAAACATCCCAGCTATAGCAAATATCGGGAAGTAATTCTTAAAAATGGTTCAAATGGCTCTGAGCACTATGGGACTCAACTGCTGTGGTCATAAGTCCCCTGGAACTTAGAACTACTTAAACCTAACTAACCTAAGGACAGCACACAACACCCAGCCATCACGAGGCAGAGAAAATCCCTGACCCCGCCGGGAATCGAACCCGGGAACCCGGGCGTGGGAAGCGAGAACGCTACCGCACGACCACGAGATGCGGGCAAGTAATTCTTAATGAAGAGAAATAGTATAAAGGTGAGCACTTCACAAAAAGTTCGATCGTGGTAGCCTATGATAACGGAAACACAGAACTGTAGTACGGATGGTTTATTTGACTGGGAGGTCACTCTCACAGTTATACCGGATAGCCAAACTATTGGCGAAAGACACCCACTACGCTAAACAACCTGCCGATAAACTTTCAAAAACCATTGGGGAATGCAGGTTTCCTCGGCGAATTTCGTTGATGAAATCTTCTCGGGCTATCATGTGATTCGTGGCGTCGCGTTGTCGCTACTCTTCCAAGTATTTCCTATTCGTCATCTTCATCTTCGTCTGAAGATGAGGAGTAGGAAACTCTTTGAAATGCTGCCACACACGACGCTACAATTCGACTGATAAGCCGAGAATATTTCATCAATTTCGAAACTAGATTTCTAAACGGGATCTTAGGGTCAATGATAACCATGACGCATTCCTCTGTTCAAAATCATGGCGTCAATTTCTAACCCCAGTTTAGATATCCAGAAAGTTCCCAAGAGGACGGCTAAGCGTTAAATGCGTGCCAGCGAAGGATATTTCCTGTTACATTTGAAACTGGCCTATGATCCCATCTACACTATAGTCTGCACATGCTGCAGGCACTTGTATTCGAATACTGTGCGCAGAAGACTTGGTGAAGGTTGCATGTGTACGCCACGTTTTTCGCTCGTCACCCGTCATAGGTGAGAGTGGTTGAAAGGGAAACTGGAACACTCGGTTGCAGATCAATGCAGGGCAGTTTTGTACACGAATGAGTGCAGGTATATTTATGTCGACGCATGGACGAGCACGTTATCTTACGTAGAACTCTGACTGTTCTGGTCTATATGGGTGAAGTTGTGACGATTGTGAATTATTTACCGGTATACTTATCGGTACTCCCAATAATCTCTTTTTTTCATGGATCCAACTCGAAATATCCGATGCAGACATTATAGCTGTTCCACAATGATCCTAAAATACTGCTTTTCTGAATTTACTAAACAGAATTTCCTCTTTTATTTCCCAGAGACTCCCATTTCAGTTCACTTATCATTTATATTACTCTTTAGTCTCTACTGACCTGTTATGTCCTGGCTACGCGTCCTTGAGAAGGACACCAAACACTGGAATAATACTCTAAAATATTTCACATTAGCACTTGTCTACAGTTTCCTTTATAGACGCACAACGCTTCCCCCAGAACTCAGATTAATTTATGTCTTTCATTCACCTTTCTGGTTATTGATGTAATGTGTTCATCCCATTCCTTAGAGACTCGTACTATTACCCATGGATACTTAAAGGATGTAACAGGTTCTAGAAGTTGTCCGCCGATCTTACGATCAAATTCTACCGTTTTATGGGAGTTAGCTTGCATTTACGCGCATCTGTAGAGAGCTGCTGTCAAGCATAACAAATAGATGATATATGTGGTATCCCGTATCAGTACTAACCCACGGGCGTTACAGTTGGCGACAGAATTACAAGTTACAGTCGGACGCCGAAAGCGGTCGCGCACGACCTGGCGGACCCAATGGTGCACTCCCACTTAGCCACGCCCCCAGCAGCTGCCGACAACAAGCACCCTCTGCCACCGTGATATGGGGCTGACGGCGGCAGCTAAACAGCCCTCTTGCACCAGAAGCCTCCTCGCTATGACGCCATCGTTTGTTCTTACGTCAGGGAGCCTCATAGTTGTTGACATTGTGATAGCTGGGCACTGTTTCTTGCTGTATTATTTGTAATAAGTATTTGTTCACTTGGCATAATACAAGTTAAATAGATCTTCCGTTTCTGTGTTAACTTTTTCGTTAATCACTTCTGCTTCTGTCTAGCTTTCCTTCGATGACAGTTGCCACACCACTCTGTAGCCCACGTATCTTCACTTTTGTGTAAGAAGTCGTGCACAACTATCTACATTTCCTATTGATCATCTAGCGACAATGCGTCCCTGTAGACAACAGAATCGTCAGTTAATAATCAGAGAATTCTGCAAACTTTATGTGACAAATCGGTGATGTATATTCTGAACTCAAGTACCGGTTTGGATTAACAGTAACCACTTCAGATGTTTTGTGATGTGAACGTCTAGATCGTAGTCCAACTGGTATGCTGAAGTTACGAGAGAAATTTCTTGAATCAACCCTCTCTCATACCAGGACAAGGCTTAAACATACAGAAGCTCTGGACAACAGTTTATTTAAATAACAAAAATGACTAGAGGTTATATATGATAATTATAAAATTGGTAGTAATAGTTACAAGAAGGTGATTTTAAATGGCTTAAGTAAAGATAAAGGTTTCATCAATCTAAAGATTGGTTTAAACAACCACAGAGCTTTACTAGGCATGGTAGTGTTGGAGGTGGTACGCCGTTGTCTTCCTTCGACCTTTGAACTGACTTCTTTCTCTTTATTCCTTTAGTCTGTTCCGACTATCCGTGTCCTTATGAACCAACGCACGCCAATTTCTTCTCTCCAGGCCGTAAACCATTACTTTTGCGATGCCATCGCTCTATCTCATCCTTTGCCACCCTCTTCTCGTGGTGCCTTCGATCTTCCCCGGCTTTAACATAATTTCCAGCGAATCATGTTTTTTCATAATGTGCCCAAAGTAGATCAGTTTTTGTTTCATTATCGTACCTTCCAAGGACCAATCTGGTTTCATTTGCTGTCGTACAGACCTAGGTCAGTTTCTGTTTCATTATCGGACCTTCCAAGGAGCAATCTGGTTTTATTTGCTGTCTTACAGACCTATTCGTTCTCTTTGCAGTGCACAGAACTCTAAGGAATTTCCTCCAACACCACAATTCAAAGGTGTCTGTTCTACGTCGTTCGCTCTTTCTTATGGTCCATACATCACTATTGGACAGTCCGTAGCCCTTATCATATGGATCTTTGTTGTTAACGTTATGTCTCTACTCCTTAAAACATTGTCAAGGTTGACATTGGCTTTCTGCCAAGTAAGAAGCGCCTGCAGTTACCATCAGAAGAAAGCTGGGAACCGAGATAAATCAACATAGGAAGTACCTCCATTGTTTCTCTTGCTACATTTCATGAAGTGATAGGTGTAATTGCCATGATTTTCGTTGCCTTGACGTTCAGCATTAGACCAGCCTTTGCTCTTTCTTCTTTCACCTTCAGTAAGAGGATATTCAACTCCTCTTCACTTTCTGCCATCAGTATGGTATCATCTGCAGATCTAAGATTATTTATATTTTCCGTAGCTATTTTATTCTGGTTTCTTCTTCACCTATCCCGGCATTCCTCATAATGTTCTCTGCATATATGTTGAGTAAATAACAGCTAGTCATAGGAGACCAACAGTTTAACGTCGATTCCGTACCACGGATCTGTTCGACAATTTTCTCGTCAATAAACATTGAACGAGGTGAAAGAAGTTATAAGAGACTGATAAATATCCTGAGTCTGACCGACTATCGAACCCACAGCCTTTGGATCTATAGTGTGTCACTTCGTCACTAAGCCACCGAGCCACCCGTTTGGGAAGATGGATCTGTTAACTATACTGTCAGGGTAATAAATAATACCATTAATAGTAACAGTAACTTTGCAGAATACTAACTTGAATAAGCAGAAGGGTACAGAAGTAAGAATGTTGTGATATATGGAGCACTAAGAACCAGATATGCAGATAGAGTGTTTGAGCTAATGGCGAAAACTCTGGGAAGTTACTCAGTTGTAGTGGAATTAAAGCTAAATTCAAAACCAAGGAGAAAAGTTATTATTGTTTTAGGAGAGAAATCTTCAGCTGTCTTGTGAAGCCAGAAATGTGTGTTATTTCTTGCTCCAGTGAGAGGACCCTCCAATGTGTGGTGTGTGGTGCCTGTGGCGAACTGATCACAGTGTGTCACATTGTACTAGACTGTGTTTTATTTTCGGACCAAAGGCCGGCAGCTCATTTGCCGACAGATTTGTTCCCTAAAATTTTAAGGCAACGTTTTTATATGTTATCAGGGTGGCTGGCTCATTCGTGTTTTTGGTAAGTGATCAGCCAGCGACATATTCCTTTGAATTATTTTAGTTTTCACTTATCTTACTTAGTTTTATTTAACAGTTTTAGAACATTTGAACAATTTTAACGCTATGTTCCAGGATGTGAGCTGGTGTGATTGTGCAGGTGATCATGGGTAAGGTTTGGTGAGAGGGAGTGCGATATTATCTCAGACTGCTGTTTATCTCTCTTGTCGCATTTTCTCCGTTTGAAGCACGTTCATATCTACTAATTTCGTGTGGGCGCTGATAATCCTGTCGTTGAGCGTTCCTAACTCTCAGCGCCCACACACACACACACACACACACACACACACACACTCACGAACATTCACGAACATTCAAGATTCTGCTTTCTGGTATTGAAATAGAGAAGCAGGAAGTGCTTCGCTTTGAAGAGAACAAATAAGGATTTTGACGTCTTTCAAATGGCAAAACAGACATGTTAGCAAGGACATCAACAAGGAAGTAATAGAAGTTGCACCAGGCTACGGAGCACACCATATTTGCTTAATTAATTAAATTTTCGAACGGACGAGTGTTTTGCTTGAATGGAAAGCTGACAAAGCATAAGAGCTGCTCCGGGGCATAATATAGTAAGAGCCAAAATGGGAGTTTCGAGATACAGAGGACTAAGGGTTGCAATTGGTCCACAAAACTGAATAATTTTGCTCTAACATCCATTTTGTTCTGAATGGAATTTAACATCTATATTTTCCATACAGACATAAAATAACACGAAACAGACTATAATACATGAAATATACAAAAATTAACATATTACTGTAGAGGCGATACCATTATGATACCCAAATCACATACGCTGACATCAAAACATAATGGTAGATAATCATATGAGAACATTTACACCGAGTTGGTAGAAGAGTTAACTGCATAGCTTGTTGCTTGAAAGCACTTCATCCGTTATTACTCTCGTCACGGATGTGTAAGATGTCCAAAGGTATTTGTTATAGTGCAAGAAAAATGAAAAATCCATAATGAAGAGGTAGGGTGTAATCTAAGAGGTGCAGAACGCCAGCAACTTTCTTCTTTTCAATGAGCTTGGTCTGCCGTATTTTAATCAAAGAGTAAGAACTGGGTTTTGCCTCTCACGTTTCCTGAAACTTACTTTGCGCCAGATGTCACAACATAATGTCTCGCTGATGAATAAAGATGATAGGAATTCAGAAGTCACCTTCCACCTGCATACATTTCTTAGTTTGACAGCCAGATGTAGTCTGAACATCACAGCCACCAATTCCCAGAATGTTTTGAACGCTGGCCTCATTTTGCTTGTATCTATTTCCTCGAAACAGTTAAGAGTACAGTGGGAGTTAGGTCCTACATCAATTTTATCTGCAGTTTTTCCAGAATAAGATACATGTTCTTCGTTTGTGTTAAACGTCTTCTGCTTCAACTTTCTTTGTGACGTGCATCTCACTCTTTTCCGAGAAGATCTCTACATCTCTTCTTCTGCTCCTTGATGACAGGTATTTGAAATAGTGACAGACTGCTCGATATTAAGGCCAATTCGAAATTACCTGAATAGCAACAAAGATTATCGCTTTCATTATTACCGTCAAAATGGTTGTTGTTATTATTGCTTGTACGAATATAAATGAAAAAAAATATCCATACACACCCCATCGAGCCTTCAACGGCAGCCCTTAAGTAATAACCACATATTTGAGGCATTTCAGGAACATAATGGTATATGCATACACTTACTATTATGTTTGTGAAACATACGACGGACAATATATTTGCGAATTAACATACCTATGAATCATTTGAGTCATTGGGAATGTACTCAGGAGCCTCGTCACAGGTATAAGGATCACTAAGAATATCTTCGTTTCCTTCTAACTCGCCAAATGTGGTTATAGCCTCGGAAAACGTACACGGAGCCTCTTAGCGCCAGACATTTTAATTGTCGCTTGCCATTATGTTCCTGCGGCAGGCAGCCACTGGCGTTTACGATGAGGCATCGCCCAGACATTTGATGAGTGAAACTAGAAATTTTTCCTATCGTACTACACTCCTGGAAATTGAAATAAGAACACCGTGAATTCATTGTCCCAGGAAGGGGAAACTTTATTGACACATTCCTGGGGTCAGATACATCACATGATCACACTGACAGAACCACAGGCACATAGACACAGGCAACAGAGCATGCACAATGTCGGCACTAGTACAGTGTATATCCACCTTTCGCAGCAATGCAGGCTGCTATTCTCCCATGGAGACGATCGTAGAGATGCTGGATGTAGTCCTGTGGAACGGCTTGCCATGCCATTTCCACCTGGCGCCTCAGTTGGACCAGCGTTCGTGCTGGACGTGCAGACCGCGTGAGACGACGCTTCATCCAGTCCCAAACATGCTCAATGGGGGACAGATCCGGAGATCTTGCTGGCCAGGGTAGTTGACTTACACCTTCTAGAGCACGTTGGGTGGCACGGGATACATGCGGACGTGCATTGTCCTGTTGGAACAGCAAGTTCCCTTGCCGGTCTAGGAATGGTAGAACGATGGCTTCGATGACGGTTTGGATGTACCGTGCACTATTCAGTGTCCCCTCGACGATCACCAGTGGTGTACGGCCAGTGTAGGAGATCGCTCCCCACACCACGATGCCGGGTGTTGGCCCTGTGTGCCTCGGTCGTATGCAGTCCTGATTGTGGCGCTCACCTGCACGGCGCCAAACACGCATACGACCATCATTGGCACCAAGGCAGAAGCGACTCTCATCGCTGAAGACGACACGTCTCCATTCGTCCCTCCATTCACGCCTGTCGCGACACCACTGGAGGCGGGCTGCACGATGTTGGGGCGTGAGCGGAAGACGGCCTAACGGTGTGCGGGACCGTAGCCCAGCTTCATGGAGACGGTTGCGAATGGTCCTCGCCGATACCCCAGGAGCAACAGTGTCTCTAATTTGCTGGGAAGTGGCGGTGCGGTCCCCTACGGCACTGCGTAGGATCCTACGGTCTTGGCGTGCATCCGTGCGTCGCTGCGGTCCGGTCCCAGGTCGCCTGGCACGTGCACCTTCCGCCGACCACTGGCGACAACATCGATGTACTGTGGAGACCTCACGCCCCACGTGTTGAGCAGTTCGGCAGTACGTCCACCCGGCCTCCCGCATGCCCACTATACGCCCTCGCTCAAAGTCCGTCAACTGCACATACGGTTCACGTCCACGCTGTCGCGGCATGCTACCAGTGTTAAAGACTGCGATGGAGCTCCGTATGCCACGGCAAACTGGCTGACACTGACGGCGGCGGTGCACAAATGCTGCGCAGCTAGCGCCATTCGACGGCCAACACCGCGGTTCCTGGTGTGTCCGCTGTGCCGTGCGTGTGATCATTGCTTGTACAGCCCTCTCGCAGTGTCCGAAGCAAGTATGGTGGGTCTGAGACACCGGTGTCAATGTGTTCTTTTTTCCATTTCCAGGAGTGTATATTGTGCTGCTCAGAGGTAGCGCCGGTTGCCCTTTAACTCAAAATACATGACAGTGGCACTTACCATTGTGTTCCCAGCTCAATTCAGTGGACGCTATGCGAGGTGAATAGACGGTCAGGGAAGACGGGATACCTGCGGCGCAGGGACGTTCGTTGCCTTATTGGACTACAATTCAGGAATGCGGTGAATGGCGTCACTATTTCGGGCTCGATAACTTCCCCGGTATTGTGGTCACAGTACTCGCAGCTTGGAATAGCTGAGTTCTGTTTGCGAGGGAGTCTGTAGTTAAGTCAGAAATCTGATCCTCTACTCCGGAAGAACGTATTTTGTTCACGAGCCAATAGTAGGGAGCTGTATCGAAAGCCTTCCAGCAGTGAAAGGTCACGGCATCATCGCAGCACTTCCACCGCCTCCTGCCTTCTGAATTTAAAGAGTGTAAAGTCATCATATAGTTCGTATTTAAGGATGAGTCAATGGAAAAGACTCTTTGTTGCCATTAAACACTGCTATTTGCATTGAACTGGTCGTTGCAACTGAAATGATCTTTTGTTTGGGACCACGTGTACCTGTACAAATGTATACTTGCACCTGTTGGTCGTTATAAAGCGTAGGTGGATTCAGGGGAGGAGGGGGCAAAGGGTCGACGCCTCCTCCCCCTCCCTCCCCCCTCAAGCAGCACTGGGACCAGTGCTGGAAAAGCCCGGGTCTTCAAAGCTCAGCATAAAAATGACGTAATTTTTTCGATTAGGTTTTTCCAACAGCACTAAATATACTAAACCTGGTTAATAGTAATGAAAAGAACCATAAACAGTTTACGAACTTCCAGCACACTGGAGTAGCTGTGGGTCAGCAACTCCTGTTAATCAGTACCACGAACAACCAGTCGAAAGTTAAAAATTTTACCTTTCTTATTCACTCAACGACTATTTTCGACCCATTTTCAAATCATCGTAACATAGTTAAAAATATTTCTGAAGACGTGAAAACCATGTCAAAAATGTGCAACGTACAGTTACAGTGCATACAGATAACTGAGTTATCTGTATGCGGTGTAACTGTTCGTAATTATAATTTGACGGTGCGAAGTTACTTGTAACCTCAGACTTCTTGAATTGTCCAAATAAGGCAGCACCACGGTTGAAAAACTGGACTCACATTCGGGAAGAGCAGGATGAAATCGCGGACCATCGATCCGGATCCAGGTTCAGTGGTAGGAAATCTGGGACTCCAAGGTCGTATTGAAAACAGGCTTTCTGCTTGGTAATGCAAGGCACACTTCTACCAGAATTTACCAGTTACGATTTTTCAATATTTCTGTGACACTTCCGAACATTCATTTTGTAGTTTCGCGAAACTCTGTGGCTCCTACGTGCTGATCGTGACGGCGATCCCACATACTGATTGTATATTTCTGTATCAGGTGTACATTTCATGAGGCTCCCTTTTTTCAATACGACCTTGGAGTCCCTGATTTTCTACCACTGAACCTGGATTCGGGTCGACGGACCGCGATTTTATCCTGCTCTTTCCGAATGCGAGTACAGTTTTTCAGCCATTGTGCTACCTCATTTGGACAATTCAAGAAGTTTGAGATTACAAGTAATTTCACCCGCCAATTCATAGGTATGAACGGTACTAACGTTGAAACTCTGCCATGGGGCACACCCAAAGCTACTTCTGTGTGTCTTAATAGTGGCTTGCGTGGTAGAAGGTATGCAATTGCCTGTATTGTGTAGGATATCCTCGGGGGGAGTCAGGAACGACTTCCCGAGGGCGACTGAGAAACTACCTCAAAGAGAAGTAGCAGCTATAGTTTCGAAAGCTGTCATTAACGACCAGGACAGCCGCGTGATAACCACATACCACGGGCTACCCCTCTACTATAGCTCTGCGCAATAACGTCTTAGGCAGCAACTGCCAAGTAAACCACTGTCCTAGAAATACGTTAGCATTATGGAGTAGTCTCTTAACAACTTTACGTCCAAAATATTGTGTTACGTCCTGCTTGTGAAGAATTTATCTCTAAGCCACAAATTCAGAAGCAAATCCTGCTTTAACATATTTTCTTTAATAGGCGTCGTCGCGCTAGTGAATGATGATTGAAAGTTAGGAAACAGGGAATCTAACTTGGCTACGAACATCAACGCACTTCACAATGTGTGGGGGGCAGATATTGGTTCACTCGGTGATGATGTAGGAACCCATGCAGGTTATCTTCAACCTGACTTTCTTTTACAAGGCACACTATTACACTTTTTCGTATCATTTTGAAGCAGACATAAATCACTAATATATGCCAGTACCGTTTTCCAGTCAGCGAAAGTGGTTTTCTGTGGAAACGGTAAGCCACCAGATGACAATAAAGCTGACTGAGCTGTAAATTCTGGTTACCCACTGCACTGTTTATTAAAAATATACTAGAATATTTAGAAGATAATACAAATGAGGCCAGAAGAAGTAAATTTATGGGTATCAATGGAAACTTAAAAATTTAAATATTCGAGAAAATATCCTGCATCTAACTACAAAGGAAGAGGAAGGTATTTCATACACAACACATACTAAAGAGGTTATAAGGTGAACACAAAAAGTAAAACTATGTTAACGGAATGAAATCGAATTATATAGGGCGATGCTGTGGAAGCTGTAAGGGCACAAACCACATCTTCTACACTTAAAATTTGTGAAAGAGGTTTTGAAGGCCACTTCGCTCAGCTTACCTCATTAACAGAAAATCCATTTTAATTTGCAGCAGGAAAGAAAATCACAGATGCTGCTCATGCGATAAGACTAGTGAAGGAAGAATCTCGAAAAAACAAGAAAATCTTTGGATGGTCTTTATAGATGAAGAAAAGGTGATCTATGAAGTGCCAAGAACAATAATATGGCAAATTCTAGGGCTGGCTCTGAGCACTATGCGACTTAACTTCTATGGTCATCAGTCCCCTAGAACTTAGAACTACGTAAACCTAATTAACCTAAGGACATCACACAACACCCAGTCATCACGAGGCAGAGAAAATCCCTGACCCCGCCGGGAATCGAACCCGGGAACCCGGGCGTGGGAAGCGAGAACGCTACCGCACAACCACGAGGGCAAATTCTACATTCACATAATGTCCCGGAGCGCTATACACGACTTATCGTGGACATACACAACAATGTCCAAACAGCAGGTATATCAAAGAGCTCTGATGTTAATGTGTGTGTCTCTCAGGGGAAGCGCCCTAATTCGCATACTGTTTAATGCTATAATGAATTATCTAACCAACAGCGTATAATCTTTTATATGTTGTTGATAGAGCCACAGTATCTTCTAACACGTAGGAAATTCAAGAGCATCTAGAGGAGTAGAGGAACGCAAAAAAAAGGCGTGTGCATCAGTAGAACAAAGACCGATTTCATGATGTGAAACTTCAGTCTCGATACCACAAAAACTACAAATATCAATTCTGATAACGTCACACTTCCAAGTATTACGCATTTTAAATATGTGGGATCAGCAACATCAGAGGACGGATCAACTGAAACAGACATAACTCACAGAATAACATCTGGTTGGAACAACTGGCGGATGCTTTCAGCGATTATGTGCGATGCAAAGATGCCCATAAAATGCAAATGCAGAGTTTATAAAACGACTGTAAGACCAATATTATTGTGTGGTAGTGAAGTCTGTGTATACAAATAACTTACGAATAGAAGCTCCATGCAACAGAAATGTGTGTGCTATGATGGGTGGGAGAATTAGTATTGAAAGATAAACTGCGCAGTGAATTCATAAAAGATATTTTAAAGGCGTCTCCATAAAAGAAAAACTGTCAGAACCCATAACCTTATGGCATGTAGTGAAAAAGCGTCTTTCCTTGGCTACAAACATGAGACGAAAAGGAAGACCTCAGAGGAGCTGATTGACGAATATCCAAAATGATATGAAGAAGATAAACCTTAGTGAAGATAATGCCAAACAGCGGGATGGATGGCGCCACATGATTAATGTGTGTGTCTCTCAGAAATTAAGAAAGTGGAAGTGATTAAGAAAGCTGAACCAGCCGAAGTGGCCAAGCGGTTCTAGGCGCTTCGGTCGCAGGTTCGAATCCTGCCTCGGGCATGGATGTGTGTAATGTGATTAGGTTAGTTAAGTTTAAGTAGTTCTAAGTTCTAGGGAACTGATGAGCTCAGCTGTTAAGTGTTCAGAACCATTTGAACCATTTGAAGAAAGCTGACCCCGGGTAACAGCAAAAGGCGAGACACTAGAAACAGTAGATGACTTTTGCTATTAGGGCAACAAGATCACTGATGACGACCGAAGTAAAGAGAATATAAATGCAGACTGACAACAGTGAGACAAGAATATCCGAAAAAAGGGAAATTTGTTAACATCTAATGTAAATTTATGTGTAAGAAAGTCTTTTCCGAAGGTATTTGACAGGAGTGTAGCTTTTTACGGAAGTCAAACTTGGACAATAAACAGTCCACACAAGAAGAGAACAGACGCGTTTGAAATCTGATGCTACTGAAGAATGTTGAAGATTAGATGTGTTAATCGAACAATTAATGAGGAGGTACTGAATCGCGTTGGGGGGAAAACAAATTTATCCCACAAGTTGACTAAAAGACGGGATTAGTTGATAGGAAATATCCCGAGGCACCAAGGAGTAGTCAGTTTTGTAATTGGAGGGCTTTTAAGGGGGGGCGGGGGGTGCGAGGGAGGAATTGTAGAGGCCAAAGCTTAAATATAGTAACCAGCTTTAAATGGAAGTAAATTACTGTAATTATGCAGAGATGAAGAGGCTTGCACAGGACAGACTGGCGTGGAGAGCAGTATCAAACAAGTCTTCGGACCGAAGACTGCAACAACAACGAAAAATCATAAATCGAATTGACAGCCATATTTAATATTCTCGAAACAATGGGGATGAAGCGCAGCTCTCGAGGTCAAACGTATAATCATAGATATGAAAGAAGTGAGGTTCGGAGGTTCGAATTCAGTGTCTCGCCTACATCGACGCCGGTAGAGACAGACTACTATGTCATTTGTTTTAGGATAGTTGAAGAAATCGGTCTGCCTTGCTTGAAGGAGCCACCATGAAATTTGCCTGAAGTGATTTAATGAAATCACTAGAAACCTAAACCTGGGCGGCGGGAATGGAATATGCCTCTTCTTCCACAAAATATGAGTACAGTATCCTGGTGCCTGAACTACTGTGGCACGACGTTCGAGCATGTGCAAGAGGTCGGAGCTTACAAATAATGCTGCGTGCCAAGTTATAAATATCTCTAAAATTCTGTCCTCTGGTATTCCTGAACGAAGCAAAAATGAGCGTAAGGAATGCAACGAGACAAGTGTTCAATGACTTTGAAAGTAAAATTTTGTCACCCGATCCGAGTGGAAACCGTAAGAGGTGATGGTCGTACGTAAGATCATTAAGTGGTTTGAAATACTCTATTCATTCATTCAGTGACCATACTGTCATCGAAACGAAAATAACAGAGATAAGGCCGGTCTTCCGAAAATGTTTCCCGTGGAATACCGTAACACAATCCTTCGTTTCAATCATAGTAACAACGTCCAAATGACAGATATTGAGATAACCGATCGCGGAATAGAAAGGCAACTACAATCAGTATGTAGTACAAAGAAACCAGGATGGCATGAGACACCAGTAACATTCTACAGAGCCTCCCTTCTAGCAGCGGTTTATCGTAGATCGCTGGACCAACGAAGGGTACCTAGCGACTGGAAAAAAGTGCAGGTCATTAACATTTTCAAGAAGGGTCGTAGGACAGGTGCACATAAAGGCCTCCTTCATTGATGTTAATCTGCTGTAGAATTATGGAACATGTTTCATGTTCAAGAATTATGATTTTTGGGAGAACGAAAACTTCCTCTATAAAAATCGACATGGATCCCGCAAACAGAGATCTTGCGAAACTCAGCTCGCTCCGTTCCTCTATGCGATCCATAGTTCAGTAAACAACTGCACTCAGGGTGATAACGTGTTCCTTGACCGCCGGAAGGTATTTGACACCATCCTGCACTGCTGTTTACTGAAAAAAATGCGAGTTCACCGAGTACGAGACCAGATTTGCTGCTGGATTCAAGGCTTCCTTGCAGATTGAACTTAATGCGCCGCTCTTAATGGAATAAAATTGACAGATGTAAAGGTAATTTCCCGAATACCGCAACGACTTGTGATAGGACCGTTACTGTTTACTATGTATGTAAATGATGTAGCAGAATGCTCTAGAAGCTCTTTATGACTATTCGCAGATGATGCGGTTGTCTATAAGAAAGCAGCAACGCTAGAAGATATTATCGATTTGCAGAATGACCTACAGGCGACTGACGCGTGGTGCAGGCTCTGGCAGTTGACCCAGAACGTAAAACAATGTTACTCATTGCGAGTATAAAGCGAAAGAAATCCATTGCTGTACAACTGCAGTACTGATGACAAATTGCTGGAAACAGTACCTACCGTACAAAAATCTAGGTGTAACCATCCAGAGTGACCTTAAGTGGAAAGGTCACGTGAAACATATAGTACCAAAAGCAGATGCCGGAGAGAGATTGATAGGAAGAATCTTAAGGAAACGTAGCTCATGAACGAAGGAAATGGCTTACAAGGCGGTTGTACGGCCGTGTCTTGAGCAGTGTTCACCAAGCTGGGGTCCGTACCAGGTAGGACTGAGAGAAGAGATAGAGAAGATTCAACGAAGAGCGGCGCGTTTCGTCACGGAATCGTTCAGTCGGCTCGAGAGCATTACTGAGATACTCAACACACTCCAGCGGCAGACGTTACAAGAGGAGCATTGTGCACTAAGGAGAGGTTTACTATTGAAATTTCGAGTGAGCATTTTCCGGGAAGAGTTGGACAACATATTATTTCCTACCACACACATCTCAAGAAACGACCAGGACGAGAAAATTCAAAAATTAGAGCCAATTCAGAGGCTTACCGACAATCATTCTTTTCACGCACCTTCGCGTGTGGAACAGTGAAGGGGGGAGGGGGAGGGAGGAATCAGTTAGTGGTACCAGAGATACCCTCCGCCAGACTCTGATAGATAGCTTGCAGAGTATGATGCAGATGCACGTATTTCTGTGCCTTTTAATTACTTTCCGTTGTAAATAACATTATACATTCTGCACGTAATAAAAACTTCATTTAGTCAGAAATTCCACTAAATGTTTGTACATTTTTCAAGGCAGTTGTGGGGTCTTGCGTTATATTGCTGGATATTACTTTTGATAGACTGGCCATGAATATGTACCAACACCATAATTCCAGGAGCTGGAGAGGCACGGATCTGGAGAATCGCTGCTCCATGTAGCTTTACAGGAGGTCATCAATGGACACAATGGTGTCGATTTGAGCGCCTCACTCAGAAGCGAGACTCACAGCCGAACACTGCACAGCGCCACTCAGTGACCCAGTTGACTGGCACTGTTTCTTATGGTACGGTGTCAGCGGAAAACGCTGCATAGCGGCCCGATACCTAAACCCAGCCTCCAGTAATCTGTTCCCAGCGGTTCCTAGTGGTACAACCCCTGCAAGGATTTTTGCTTTTGTCTTCCGTGTATTTGTCAGGCTCAGCTGAAGAATCCTACCATCTTTTCGTGGTGCATTCCTCCTAGAATGATCTGTGCCTATAGTTCTTGCCACATTGTTGCCCTGAATATCATCTCGTCACCAATCGTTCTGCAGTCATCGCACTACAGACAGTAGTCTGTGCGCTGTGTTGGTATGATGCTCTCAGTCCCCCATGCCGATGATTCGCCTTTTCTCAAGGTCCGAAAGATTAGGATAAGCTGGCCGTGCACATCCTCTTGGACACGATGCTTTGCGATCTCCATCTGAAAAGAGCCAGCAACGATATAGGCACTCAATAGCCATCATTTACTCACGCCGTTCTTCACAACGGGTGGTTATAATTAAAGTGCAGCTACTCAAGGAGGTCCAGGATGGGCTGTAATTATCGTGCGGTAACGAAACTTGGAAGAAATGCTTATGCCTTAATGCGGAATCGATTTACCTCGGAGAAAAATTAGTTCAAATTTTGGCCACCAGGTGCAAATCTGGCGCTCTACACCATCTCTTCGACGCTTCCGGTGCTCATATAGAACAAATTTTGTAAGTGGTGGTTAAAAATAAAATCAACATTATGTCTTTCTCATTTGTTTGAACTTTTCTGCCCGTGTCCCGCGCCTGATCTATTACATATGGTATTGCTACATTTTTATAGGTTTTTCTTGCATTCACAGCGCTAGATTTGCACGAGGTGACCAAAATAGAAACTAATCTTTCTCCAGCGTAAATCGGCTCCACATTAATGCGTTAGAATATCTACCAAGTTTTGCTTCCGTACGATAATTACAGCCGACACTGGATCTTTGTGATAGCTGCACTTTATTTACGAGGGGCGTTCGATAAGAAATGGAACATATTTTTTTCTGGAAGCAGGTTGGTTTTATTCGGGATTCCAGAGCGCCATATTATTCCTCATCATTTTGGCTACAAAATCCAATTTTCAATATAATCTCCGTTCAATACGACGACCTTGCGCCATCTTTCTGGGAGGCCCTGTATGTCAGCATGGTACCGATGTCTTGCTTCATAGTAACCTCGCTGTTCTCCACGTACTGCTTCTCGTAGAGTGCATCCTTCATTGGACCATACAGATAGAAGTCGGAAGATGCGTGATCCGGGTTGTAGGGTGGATGAGGAAGAACAGTCCAACGAAGTTTGTCACTTTCTCTCTGGGACACAGACTTGTATAAGGCCTTGCTTTGACATGGAGAAGGAGAAGTTCGTTTGCGTTTTTGTGGCGACGAACACTCTCGATGAGCCCCGTACATGCAGGAAATTTCCTTTGTTGCTCTTTATGGTCTTCTGTTAGCTGGTGGGGAACCCAATGGGCACACACCTTTGGGTACTCCAACTGATGGACGAGCGTGTCAGCGGTACCACCAGAGACGTTCAGTTGAGCAGCGAGGTGTCTGACTGCGATTCGTCCATTACCTCGAACGAGAGTGTCCACACGTTCCAACATTGTAGGAGTCACAGCTGTGTGTGGCCGGCGGGCTCTCGAGAGATCTGATTGGTTTGGCCGACCTCGTTGCGATAATGACATACGCCTTGCCCAACGACTTACCGTGTTTTTGATCACTACCAAGTCTCCGCAGGTATTCTGCAAGCGCCTATGAATATCTGCGGTTTTCAGCAAAAAACAATTCAATGATAGCTTTCTATTTGGAAGGCGCCTTCGTTTCAGCCACCGTTTTGAAGGCTACGCATAGTGCCGCCACCTATCGGAATTTTATAAATCTATAGGGGCTGAAGTAGGAATATTCCAAGATGTTCTACACCAAGTTCCGGATTTTTTAAAACCGGGATTGGCCGGGAAAAGAAGTATTGCATTACTTACTGAATGCCCGTCGTATATCCACCCAGTATGTAGGAATAGCTTTATTCAAATAATAAGATATAAGGATGACTTTTTAATCAACATATCCCACACGCATCACGCATGTAGTGTTCGGCCAATGTGTTCATGGTGTAACACTTTTCATTTCCGTCGGTGTAATTTGTCTTAAGGTTCTGAAGTTAATGGAAATCATTGACATTAGGTGAAACTGCTATCAGTCAGGCCCACTGTTGCTCCAGTCGGTGTATGGCACTTGCGGTACAGTCCAGTCACCGAGGAAAATCTTTCGCCGACGAGATTCGTGGTACGTACCGAGTGAGCTGCGAAGTAGTTTTTAAAGTCGCAGCCGTCCTGCCGTCCCGTGCACGAGTTGCTAAAGACATACCCGAAAATGCGGGCGGTAATTAAAATAGGGTAAAAGTGTTAGCGGGTAGCTGGGCTTTGAGCGGTGGCGTGCCCGCGCTAAGGAAGCATGGCCGCTGGCGGCCGAACAATGGGATTCTGGGCTATTTCTACTGCGGGCCGGGCCCCGTGCCAAGCCGGCGCTGCCGCCGCCGCCGCTGCCACTCAATAACTTGCCTGCCGCCGCCGCCACGGTATTGCAGCTAATCGATAACGCAGAAATTAAACGCGAACCCGCCCGCCCGGCCTACGCGTGTCCCGCCGCTCGGCAACACGACACGCAGTTCAAATTTTCGACGCCGGATTTTTAGCATCAATCGTCAACACGTTGGCTGATAATTGTGAGGCCTGCGCCCCCTTTGCGTTGCTTACTAGTATTTCACTCGTCCGATTCACACGTACTCTTTCACTTCCGAGTGCTAATCACGCTGGAAATGAAACACGAAAAAGAAACAAACTGGAGTATTGAATTTCTTTCCGAGTCTGTTTAAATTTGATAGTAGCTTCAGAACTGGTGTGAGCCGTCCTAGAATGTTACTCAAGCGCGTGGGCCTAACAGGGCTTAATGAACCTATGCAAAGAACGGCAACGCAAATGGTCACAGGGTTATTTGACCCATGGGATGCTGAAAATCTGTCTGTTCTTTCGGACGTGTCCTAAACAACAAACTAAATTAAACTCCGCCCAAACAGGCCATGAAGGCCCAACGCTACTGACCGGCCGCCGTGTCATCCTCAGCTCATAGGCGTCACTGGATTTGGATTTGGAGGGGTATGCTGTCAGCACACCGCTCTCCCGGCCGTATGTCAGTTTCCGAGACCGGGTCCTAGACAACAGACACCACATATATAATTAAGATGTGGCTGACCGATGATCCATATCTGCACGTATCTAATGTCAAATACCGAGTGTGGTGGCGCAGTGATTAGTACATTGGACTCGCATTCTGGAGGACGACGCGTCTGGCCATCTAGATTTAGGTTTTCCGTGATTTCCGTAATAGCGCCAGACAAATGCTGGGATGGCTCCTGTGAAAGGGCACGGCCGATTTCCTTCCCCATCCTAATATTCCTTCCTTCTCAAAGTCAAATAATGATTCACGTATAATTTGCATAGAAGCAAAGTAGAGTCCAGTTTGAGTGAAGGTGGTTCGATGAAGCCACTGCCAGGCACTTAAATGTGATTTGCAGAGTATCCATGTAGATGTTGATGTAGATGAGTACCAGTTTGGTTGCACCATGTCAGTACAGCACACTATCCATATCAAGGCAGACTCTCTTCCCTCTGTTTTAAGACCTAGACAACAAGAGTTGAGTAGAAAAGAAACTAACAATGATTTTCGTACAAATCAGGGGGAAATAATTTCGTATATCAAAGGAGAGGGCTGAGACTGTACACAGTATGTGCCTCTAATCAAATTCTTCCTCTCAGTAACTCTAAGACACTCTAAGACAGTAACTCTAAGACACTTCATTGACACTACTATGAAAGCTATGCACAAGGGATATGAACGCAAATGACTATAAAAGGTGGCCCTGTGTAGTGTCACTGAAGACGACACACACTATTTCTCACTACCAGACTCCTTCTATTATCTCCCATATAATTAAATAAAATTATTAACAATGATCAAAGGATCTTGTGAACTAGAATGAGAGAAAGAATTAAATATTACGACAGGTATATTCATAATATACCTACAAAATATGGAATGTGGGTCAACATAACACCTTGATTATACACTATCTTATATTCATAAAGGAGAATGATATGATTGTAACCGGTCGAAGCAGGCCTCGGCAGGCCCAATGGTACCGACCGACTGCCGTGCTATCCTCAGTCGATAGGCGTCATTGGATGCAGATATGGTGGGGTGTGTGGTAAGCACACCGCTCTTCTGAGCGTTGTCAGTTTTCCTCACCGGAGCCGCTACTTCTCAGAGAATGATATTATTGGCGGTTGGCGAAGTTCAACCAAGGGTGATAACTCGACTTTAACTGCGACATTAAAGTTATAGCCCTAACTGACTATCATCAATACAACTGAGAGGATTGTGAACTAAACACGGAGACAAACTACTATAATGCACTTGGATTGGACTACAACTGCTGCTTCCGTGAATGAGCACTAAAGTACGAGAATTTTCTCTCAAGATTCCTAACGCTGGTGCTGCGCAATGTTGGACAAACATATAGAAAACTCGTTTGCGTAGTGCACCTCGGCGTCGGGTCAGACGGTGGACCCTTTATCTGCACTGTTGGTTGGTTGGTTTGGGGAAGGAGACCAGACAGCGTAGTCATCGGTCTCATCAGATTAGGGAAGGATGGGGAAGGAAGTCGGCCGTGCCCTTTCAGAGGAACCATCCCGGCATTTGCCTGGAGTGATTTAGGGAAATCACGGAAAACCTAAATCAGGATGGCCGGACGCGGGATTGAACCGTCGTCCTCCCGAATGCGAGTCCAGTGTCTAACCACTGCGCCACCCCGCTCGGTTTCATCTGCACTCTCCCTCGGAGCAACTCCGAATCTTGTCATTGCTCTTCCACCGATCCTCAACTAATAATACACCGAATTGAGAAAAGACGTAGAATAACTCCTAATATCGTGTCGGGCCTCCTTTTTCCCGGTGCAGTGGAGCAACTCGGCGTCATATGGACGTGTCAAGTCCATTGCGACAGTGTCGCCGGTCCAGGATTTTGTGCACTAAGTGACCTCTCGATTATGTCCCATAAGTGTTCGATGGGGTTCATGTTGGGCGGTCTGGATGGCCAAATCATTCGCTCGAAGTGTCCGGAATGTTCTTCGACCAATCGTGTCATCCAAAAAATTCCATCGTTGTTTGGGAACATGAAGTCCACGAAAGGCTGCAAATGGACTCTAAATAGCCTAACATAACCATTTCCAGTCAATGATCTGTTCATTTGGACCAGAGGACCTAGTCCATTTCATGTAAATAAAGCCCACACTATTATAGAGCTATCACCAGCAAGCATAGCGCTTTTTTGATAACTTGGGTACATGGCCTCGTTGGGTCAGCGCTGCACTCGAACCCTGTCATCAGCTATTGCCATCTGAAATCGGGACTCGTCTGATCAGGCCACGGTTTTCTAATCGTCTAGGGTTCAACCGATATGGTCACGAGCCCAGGAGAGACGCTGTAACCGATATCGTACTGTTAGTAAACGCAGTCGTGTCGATCGTCTGCTTCCATAGCCCATTAACGCCAAATTTCGCTGCACTGTCCTAATGATTACGTTCATCGTACACCCCTCATTGATTTCTGCGGTTAGTTCACGCAGTGTTGCTTATATGCTAGCACTGACAACTCTGTGCAAACGCCGCTGCTCTCTCTCGTTAAGTGAAGGCCGTCGGCCACTGCGTTGTCTGTGGCAAGAGGTAATGCCTGAAATTTAGTAATCGTGACATACTCTTGACACTGTGGATCTCGGAATGTTTAATTCCCTAACGACTTCAAAAATGGAATGGTCCCATGCCTAGCTCCAACTACCAATCTGTATTCAAAGTCCGTCAGTTCCCGTCGTGCAGCCACAATGACGTCGGACACCTTTTCATATGAATCACCTGAGTGCAAAATGACAGCTCCACCAATGCACTGCGCTTTTATACCTTGTGTACGCGATACTAGCGCCATCTGAATATGTGCTTATCTTTTGTCACCTCAGTGCATACTTCCACACTATTGCGCAGACCATGGCCGAATATCCTCTTTCACACAATATCTCCCAGGCCGCGGAATGCTCTGCGTGGAGTTTTCGCCAACAAACTAAAACCGCCAGTCGAAAGCTCGGGAAACACTCGTGTGCCAATTGCGCATCACTTCTCGTACTGTACAGCGTCCCTCCATAATATGGGAAAAATTGGTCCTCCAATCCTAGTACATCGACAGGCGTCTGCTGTGACGATCTCTTACGTCACGGACTGCGTTGTTATCAACATAATACTGTTTCGCACGCAGGAACTCGCGCCTATGTGATCTGGAAAACACGTCTCAGTCTTCTCAGCCACCCAACCTCTGGCCACCAGTACTGTTTCTGATAAATGTTTTTGCCAAGAATCATATACCGGTCTTAGCGGAAACGGGAGGCAATATGAAGCCCCTGCTGAAACGTGGACTGCACCTCCCTTTGGCCAGAAACGATTGCCTTTCTCACATGCCTACGCAACTTCTGCGAAAGAAGCTGGGCATTTCTCCTCAGGCTACAGGGGCAATACAGCTCACGATCTGCTGCTGGCTCTCCAGTTCTGCGTGTCCGGTGACTCTTTGTGGTTCGGACTGCAGCCTCTTGTTACGGCCATTGCCGTGTAAAGTGCTGGCCGGCTGCCCTTTGCATGCCTGTGGCCTGTTCTTCTCAGAATTCACGCTATTCAGCCTCACATGGCACAGCGGTGGCTACCCTATGGAAAATAATCGCTCATATCCTCCACCAAGCGACCGCATGCACTTCGCTACGACTGAATTCAGCTTTGCGCCCACTGTCAACCCTCTCTAATAATCTAAATGACCACAGAACATGAGCAAATGAAGTGGAATAAATGTGGGTCGAAAGGACCTTTCGTCTTCCAACTGTTTTAGCAATTGCAGAATTCTACTTCCGAAGCTACCAGAGGTAGCCTGTTCAAATACTGTGGTGAAAGAAAGCTTCGGTTAGGGTAGGAGAGGCGGTGGTGTATCGTTTCTTATCACCAGACTACGCACCAGTGTCGTGGATTAAATCTAAAAGCCTGCCCCTAGCGTTTTTTGGAGCGGAGGCACGTGGCGCTGTTGATCATGATCGTCCATTTGCCAATGTCCTGTTACTCTTGATGTCTTACGAGTAGAGCAGGCTGTGTCGTAACACTGCGTCCTAACTTCTTCTTCCTCTCCCTAACCGTTATCGGCAACGTAATGCCAATGCACTGCACACATACTGACCGGGCATCTAACCTAAAGAGTCGCACGTAAGGCACAACGCTCACACTTCGGAAGGAAAGGTCATTGTGCGCCGAATAAGAAAAACCTTAGAAGTTAGGCGGATAAACTACTCTTCGAGTAGTTAGTAACGCACCACGAATTTAGTTTAGACCTCATACCTTGAGCTATACACGTTTCAGTACTTCCGGGTAATCGCTAAAGTTTCACGACGTTATGTGCCGCGTTTTTAGGTTATACAGTGTTATTAACTTCGCTTCGCCACCAAGTTATGCTTATACCACACGGATGTTTGTAGTTGTTTATCCCATGAAGCAGAAGAAACAAACGTCTTATCATTGATGAAAGTCGGATGTGTTCAGCTACGCACCACGTAGGCACTAGGCCTGCCTGTCTAATAACCACTTAACGTTTGCATGATGTGATATATGTTAACGGACGTTCGTCAGAAATACTGAAGTGCTCTTCTTTCCTCCTCGTAGTACCCCTTTTTTGTCGTATGGATGATTGTGACGAATGTTAGCTCAGTATGGTGTAGAGATTTGTATGTCTATTTATTGGACATGAAAACGGAGGGAGGTGTGAAGTCCGATGTGCACGCACATAATCTACACTTCTCAAATAGCACCAACAGGGCCACCGAACTTAACGCCTTCATCTAACGAGCAGATAGTCATAATCATTGTTGAACGTACGCATTCCTTGAAGAAATGGAGCCCAGTTTTGTGATTAGGGTTCGTTATCCATCACTTTTGCTCTCCTTGCCTGCCAAATCACGGTGGCAAAAATTTATTTTGTAAACAGGACCCGAACCGATGACCTCATGGTAGAGCGCGATCACACAATAAATGCATCAGCTACTTCTGATAGCTGTTACTGTAGAGGATCTCTGTATCCGAATCTGCTGCAGCAGAGTGCACTGGATAAGGACTAAAACTACTCGTGGGCTCCTTAAGTTGCTGCTTTTGCGTGACGAGGCAGTCCCCTCTTTTTCCTACGATGTAATTTGCAGCTACGTCTACATCTGTACTACACAACTCGGTTTTATTCCCTATCGTGAATTCACTGACGACAAGACATAGTACGTTAAAAGAAATAAACTTGCAATGTGTAGCATATCGTTCATGATAAACTGCCACGTAACTAGTATCCTAACTGCAACGAGTAACAGACAGTTCTTGCTCATTGTTGCTGATTAGCGTCTTGTAGTTTCAGTTTTAGATATGTATAAGGACCAGTCAAAACATTTTCGTTCGAAGCCCGTACAGTCCAGAAACGATATGACAATCAGGAAAAATCGCAATGAACATTGAGGCAATCATCCCACCGTTCGCACCAGATTGAAGATACCTGTTTGCAGAACACCGTTTCCAACTGGGTGAAGAAGTCCGTAAGTGCGTGCTGTATATCATTGTCAGAAAGGACTCGTCGACTCTTCAAGGCATTGTTCAAGGACCGAGGGCGTGATAATCGCATAGGGGGAGATCAGAACTATAGGGCGAGTACTCGATTCTCTCCCACTTGAGTTGACCTAATTCTGCGTTACATATGGTGAATGGAGTCGTGCATTGTCCTGAAGCAGCAGCACCGCTTGGCGCACCGCTCCACATCGGTTGTTCTCGACAGACACGCTGCCCGATACACATTCTTCATCCTCCGATGGATGTCTACCGGTGTTCGTCCTTCGGCAGCCAAGAAAAGAATAACAGCACGTTGGTCCTGTTTGGACGCATTTGGTAATAACGTTGCCATAGTTCACGTTTTTCGTATTTACCGCATGTACGTTGGAATGACGTGAATGTCACACTCATCCCTCGCCTACATGTCGGTGCTTATATAACCGCATCGGAGTCGTGCTGCGTTGCATATACGCCGCAGCAAAGACCTCAAACAGAAACTTTTTGATTGCACTTTACAGTTGTTTATAGGGGTAATTACGTTATACATATTATAAGTCATATAATTATGTACGTTTAATTACGTTACTGAATCAATTTTTATATGTCATGCTGGGCAACGACCAGTGAAGGAATGGGAACCATGCACTGGCGAGGATCAACGTCCGGCGGGACAGTATCGGATACATGTCAGATTATTGCTTCATAGAACAGAAGAGAAGAATACTGTGACCCACAGTACGACGTCCTCTGTTTGTCGACTAACTGTGCTTCCGCAACGTAGGCTCGGGCTTGTAGTGAAAGGCTTTACCAACAGGATAGGCCTGGTCGAGCCAGAGTTAGACGCTATTCTCAAACATAAGTGTACATATCAGCGGCGAGGTTCGCATAAGTTGCTAAATCATTATCTGACACATAGTTGAATAAAAGTTGAAAAAGTTTATTCAATTTAAAAAAAAATTCTATACGTGAATATTGCTCCGTTGACACCACAGCAATAAGCAACCCTGGACGAGGGAAGTAGGGTTAACAGTCGTTCTGCGCTATCGACAGCATCTCCATCGACCGCAGCCGGCACGGGCGCCGCACGCCGCACACAGCTACGCGAGAGACGGCACTTCAGTAAACCTCCCGCCAGCGCGCCGCCGCGCGGGGGCGGGCTCGTTATCCATCGCTCGCTATTCTGCGTCGGGTGGCGCCACGCATACACACCACTAAAGGACGCGGAAGTAACATGACCTCACTGCACGGAGCTCTGATTGGCAGGCGCGTCCTTTCAAGCAGCCGCAATTCAGAGCTCTCCACACATCGAGTGAATGTACATAGTGATTTTTTCCACCTCGTTTATCGATGAGAGGATACGGAATAAAAAAAAAAAGGTATAACGAACTTATGTGCGGAAATGCATGGTTTCGATGCTAGATACCATTTATTCAGTCATAATGTGTAACTGAGACTGCGGTATAATACGTGTAGTACCATGCAGCCACAGTTACAGTATGCATGGTTTCCTCCGAGAGGGTGGTACTGTTCCTCATGCGTCATGCCATAGTGCCCTCTTCTGCCATAGTAATTGGTAACGTTGTGTCAGATTATTTCTCTTGCTGACTCACCTTGTAGTAGCTACAGCGTTGTAAACAATGGTTCAGTATTCGAATCGAGAGTTTGCCGACAAGGTGTTTACTTACGGAAAGGTAAATAGCAGCGGGCGGTGGGCAGCAAGGTTCTATCAGGAGATCTATCCACACCGATAGCAACCACAGCATTCAATGTCTGCTACAGTGTTTCGCAGTTTGTCTGAGACAGGGTCGTTTCAGGAAGCAGGAAATCATGAAGGACATACCCGAAATGTTCGAACACCGCTGGCCGGAGTTGCCGAGCAGTTCTAGACGCTACAGTCTGGAACCGCGCGACCGCTACGGTCGCAGGTTCGAACCCTGCCTCGGGCATGGATGTGTGTGATGTCCTTAGCTTAGTTAGGTTTAAGTAGTTCTAAGTTCTAGGGGACTGATGATCTCAGAAGTTAAGTCCAATAGTGCTCAGAGCCATTTGAACCATTTTTTTTGTTCGAACACCAGACTTGGCAGAAAATATGATTAACACTGTGGAAGGCGACCGCCGTGTCGGTACCAGGCAGTTGGCCCGCCAGTAAAAGGGGAAGACAGACGACCGTGTGAAAAATTCTCCATGACAGTTGTTACTACCCTTATCGCTTGCAGGGTATGTAGGGGTTTCTAGCGACAGACTTTCCACATCGGCAGCAATTTTATCACTGATTTCTTCACCAAGCAACCACAATTCCGGGATCTGTGGCCTCCATCCTATTCACAGATGAGGCGATCTTTACGCGGACTAGTATCTTCAACTTTCATAACAGTCACCTGTGGGATTGTATGCAGAGGCCCCATGGTATAGTGACCGCGAATCATCAGCATCCGTGCAGCCGGAATGTGTGGGCCGGAATAATTGGCGGTCTTCCTTCCACGCCACCTAAAAGGCTGGAATTATAGGCGTTTCTTGTGGGTGACTTTGCCTCCCCTGTTGCAAGAAGTGCCATTGATGGTTCGAAGGGTTATGTGGGTGCTGTATGATGGTGCTCCAGCCCACTTCGCCGTTAACGTTTGGACGCAACTCAAACGTTTCTTCCGTGGTCAATGGATCGGACGAGGTGGTCCAGTTTCATGGCCTGCTCGTTCACCGGATCTCAACCCGTGCGATTTCTGGTTATGGGGCCATCTCAAAAGTATCGTGTATGCAGAGCCCGTTCCAAATGTGGAGACACTGGAGCAGCGTATCCATGCTGCCTTTGACACTGTTCGTATGCAACCTGCTCGATGTGAACATGCTATGGTGTGTACACGCATGCGTTGAGGCACATGAAAACCATTTTCAACACATACTGCAACTATGGCTGCATAGCAAAGCGCGTATTACACCGCAGTCTCTGTAAACAACGTATGATTGAATAAATGGTCTCTAGCATGGAAACCATTCATTTACGGATGTAAGTTCATTAGACCTTCTTTGTTCCGTATTCTGTCATCGATCAGTCCCTAGAGTTTATACACGCTGGAAAAAATAGTCCTGTATAGAATTAGAAATATTAGTGCGGAACATTGCAGTGGGGAATGTTACATCGAAGAGTAGCACGACGTTACTAAGCAGTGCTAACATTGTGTCTTATTCTATGAGGTGACAAATGTCATGGTATAGCGATATGCATGCATACAGATGGCGGAAGTATAGCGTACACAATAAATAGAAGGGCAGTGCACTGGCGGAATTTCATTTGCACTCAGCTGATTTATCTGAAAATGTTTCCAACATGATTATGTCCGCACGACAGGAGTTAACAAACTTTGAAAACGGAATGGTAGTTGGAGCTAGACGCATGGGACATCCCATTTCGGAAATCGGTAGGGAAATAAGAATTTTGAGATCCACAGTGTCAACAGTGTGCCGAGAATACTAAATCTCAGGCATTGCCGCACATCACGGACAACGCAGTGGCCGACGGTCTTCACATAACGACCAAGAGCAGCGGCTTTTGCGTAGAGTTGTCAGTGCTAACAGACAAGAAACACTGCATGAAATAACCGCAGAAATCAGAGTGGGACGTACGATGAACATACGTTAGTACAGTGCGGCGCCATTTGGCGTTAATGCGCTATGCCAGCAAACGACCGACATGACTGCCTTTTCTGACAGCACGACATCGACTTCAGCGCCTCTCCTGGGCTCGTGACCATATCGGTTGAACCATAGACGACTGCAAAACCGTAGTCTGGTCAGATAAGACCCGATTTCAGTTGGTACAAATTCGTCCGATCTCCTGTGGGAATCTCTAAGTAGCGAACAGGAGTATATTGGACAGGGACTGTAGATACGTAACGCTCCGTGGGGGTGTGGATCGGCCGTTAGGGGTACCGAGATACTCTGTGCTGTTGCGATAACGCTGTGTCCCCCATGACGCAGTGGTTACCGCACCTGCATAGGAAGAAGAAGATCCTGGGTTCGAATCCTTTTCGCTTGTCGCCGCTGATTTCGCTTAACGTCCCGCTGCAGCTGATAGCAGTATCACCCTTCACTTTACCTCTACATTAATGGTACCTCACTAGTCAGTTTTGGACTGTAGTCATTTTCAAATGCAGCTGTATGTTATGACGTGTGTGCCACGGCAGAAATTCCTAAGAAATTTTGGTCTTACGTCAAAGCGGTAGGTGGATCAAAACAAAATTTCCAGACACTGTGACCAAAACGGCACTGAAACAGAGGATGACAGACTAAAAGCCGAAATACTAAATGTCTTTTTCCAAAGCTCTTTTGCAGAGGAAGACTGCACTGTAGTTCCTTCTCAAGATTGTCGCACAGATGACAAAATGGTAGATATCGAAATAGATGACAGAGGGATAGAAAAACAATTAAAATCGCTCAAAAGAGGAAAGGTCACTGGACCTGATGGGATACCAGTTCGATTTTACGCGAAGGAACTTGCCCACCTTCTTGCAGCGGTGAACCGTAGGTCTCTAGAAGAGCGTAGCGTTCCAAAGGATTGGAAAAGGGCACAGGTCATCCCCGTTTTCAACAAGGGACGTCGAACAGATGTGCAGAACTATAGACCTATATCTCTAACGTCGATCAGTTGTAGAATTTTGGAACACGTATTGTGTTCGAGTATAATGACTTTTCTGGAGACTAGAAATCTACTCTGCAGGAATCAGCATGGGTTTCGAAAAAGACGGTCGTGTGAAACCCAGCTCGCGCTATTCGTCCACGATACTCAGAGGGCCATAGACACGGGTTCCCAGGTAGATGCCGTGTTTCTTGACTTCCGCAAGGCGTTCGATACAGTTCCCCACAGTCGTTTAATCAACAAAATAAGAGCATATGGTCTATCGGACCAATTGTGGGATTGGATTGAAGAGTTCCTAGATAACAGAACGCAGCATGTCATTCTCAATGGAGAGAAGTCCTCCGAAGTAAGAGTGATTTCAGGTGTGCCCCAGGGGAGTGTCGTAGGACCGTTGCTATTCACAATATATATAAATTACCTTCTGGATAACATCGGAAGTTCACTGAGGCTTTTTGCGGATAATGCTGTAGTATATCGAGAGGTTGTAACAATGGAAACTTGTACTGAAATGCAGGAGGATCTGCAACGAATTGACGTATGGTGCAGGGAATGGCAATTGAATCTCAATGTCGACAAGTTTAATATGCTGCGAATACATAGAAAGAAAGATTCTTTATCATTTAGCTACAAAATAGCTGGTCAGCAACTGGAAGCAGTTACTTCCATAAATTACCTGGGAGTAGGCATTAGGAGCGATTTAAAATGGAATGATCATATAAAGTTCCCCCCATGAACCATGGACCTTGCCGTTGGTGGGGAGGCTTGCGTGCCTCAGCGATACAGATAGCCGTACCGTAGGTACAACCACAACGGAGGGGTATCTGTTGAGAGGCCAGACAAACGTGTGGTTCCTGAAGAGGGGCAGCAGCCTTTTCAGTAGTTGCAAGGGCAACAGTCTGGATGATTGACTGATCTGGCCTTGTAACAATAACCAAAACGGCCTTGCTGTGCTGGTACTGCGAACGGCTGAAAGCAAGGGGAAACTACGGCCGTAATTTTTCCCGAGGGCATGCAGCTTTACTGTATGATTAAATGATGATGGCGTCCTCTTGGGTAAAATATTCCGGAGGTAAAATAGTCCCCCATTCGGAACTCCGGGCGGGGACTACTCAAGAGGATGTCGTTATCAGGAGAAAGAAAACTGGTGTTCTACGGATCGGAGCGTGGAATGTCAGATCCCTTAATCGGGCAGGTAGGTTAGAAAATTTAAAAAGGGAAATGGATAGGTTAAAGTTAGATATAGTGGGAATTAGTGAAGTTCGGTGGCAGGAGGAACAAGACTTCTGGTCAGGTGACTACAGGGTTATAAACACAAAGTCAAATAGGGGGAATGCAGGAGTAGGTTTAATAATGAATAGGAAAATAGGAATGCGGGTAAGCTACTACAAACAGCATAGTGAACGCATTATTGTGGCCAAGATAGATACGAAGCCCACACCTACTACAGTAGTACAAGTTTATATGCCAACTAGCTCTGCAGATGACGAAGAAATTGAAGAAATGTATGATGAAATAAAAGAAATTATTCGGATAGTGAAGGGAGACGAAAATTTAATAGTCATGGGTGACTGGAATTCGAGTGTAGGAAAAGGGAGAGAAGGAAACGTAGTAGGTGAATATGGATTGGGGCTAAGAAATGAAAGAGGAAGCCGCCTGATAGAATTTTGCACAGAGCACAACTTAATCATAACTAACACTTGGTTTAAGAATCATGATAGAAGGTTGTATACATGGAAGAACCCTGGAGATACTAAAAGGTATCAGATAAATTATATAATGGTAAGACAGAGATTTAGGAACCAGGTTTTAAATTGTAAGACATTTCCAGGGGCAGATGTGGACTCTGACCACAATCTATTGGTTATGACCTGTAGAGTAAAACTGAAGAAACTGCAAAAAGGTGGGAATTTAAGGAGATGGGACCTGGATAAACTGAAAGAACCAGAGGTTGTACTGAGTTTCAGGGAGAGCATAAGGGAACAATTGAAAGGAATGGGGGAAAGAAATACAGTAGAAGAAGAATGGGTAGCTCTGAGGGATGAAGTAGTGAAGGCAGCAGAGGATCAAGTAGGTAAAAAGAAGAGGGTTAGTAGAAATCCTTGGGTAACAGAAGAAATATTGAATTTAATTGATGAAAGGAGAAAATATAAAAATGCAGTAAATGAAGCAGGCAAAAAGGAATACAAACGTCTCAAAAATGAGATCGACAGGAAGTGCAAAATGGCTAAGCAGGGATGGCTAGAGGACAAATGTAAGGATGTAGAGGCTTATCTCACTAGGGGTAAGATAGATACTGCCTACAGGAAAATTAAAGAGACCTTTGGAGATAAGAGAACCACATGTATGAACATCAAGAGCTCAGATGGAAACCCAGTTCTAAGCAAAGAAGGGAAAGCAGAAAGGTGGAAGGAGTATATAGAGGGTCTATACAAGAGCGACGCACTTGAGGACAATATTATGGAAATGGGAGAGGATGTAGATGAAGATGAAATGGGAGATAAGATACTGCGTGAAGAGTTTGACAGAGCACTGAAAGACCTGAGTCGAAACAAGGCCCGCGGAGTAGACAACATTCCATTGGAACTACTGACGGCCTTGGGAGAGCCAGTCCTGACAAAACTCTACCACCTGGTGAGCAAGATGTATGAAACAGGCGAAATACCCTCAGACTTCAAGAAGAATATAATAATTCCAATCCCAAAGAAAGCAGGTGTTGACAGATGTGAAAATTACCGAACAATCAGTTTAATAAGCCACAGCTGCAAAATACTAACACGAATTCTTTACAGACGAATGGAAAAACTAGTAGAAGCCGACCTCGGGGAAGATCAGTTTGGATTCCGTAGAAATACTGGAACACGTGAGGCAATACTGACCTTACGACTTATCTTAGAAGAAAGATTAAGGAAAGGCAAACCTACGTTTCTAGCATTTGTAGACTTAGAGAAAGCTTTTGATAATGTTGACTGGAATACTCTCTTTCAAATTCTAAAGGTGGCAGGGGTAAAATACAGGGTGCGAAAGGCTATTTACAACTTGTACAGAAACCAGATGGCAGTTATAAGAGTCGAGGGACATGAAAGGGAAGCAGTGGTTGGGAAGGGAGTAAGGCAGGGTTGTAGCCTCTCCCCGATGTTATTCAATCTGTATATTGAGCAAGCAGTAAAGGAAACAAAAGAAAAATTCCGAGTAGGTATTAAAATCCATGGAGAAGAAATAAAAACCTTGAGGTTTGCCGATGACATTGTAATTCTGTCAGAGACAGCAAAGGACCTGGAAGAGCAGTTGAACGGAATGGACAGTGTCTTAAAAGGAGGATATAAGATGAACATCAACAAAAGCAAAACGAGGATAATGGAATGTAGTCGAATTAAGTCGGGTGATGCTGAGGGAATTAGATTAGGAAATGAGACACTTAAAGTAGTAAAGGAGTTTTGCTATTTGGCGAGCAAAATAACTGATGATGGTCGAAGTAGAGAGGATATAAAATGTAGACTGGCAATGGCAAGGAAAGCGTTTCTAAAGAAGAGAAATTTGTTAACATCGAGTATTGATTTAAGTGTCAGGAAGTCGTTTCTGAAAGTATTTGTATGGAGTGTAGCCATGTATGGAAGTGAAACATGGACGATAAATAGTTTAGACAGGAAGAGAATAGAAGCTTTCGAAATGTGGTGCTGCAGAAGAATGCTGAAGATTAGATGGGTAGATCACATAACTAATGAGGAGGTACTGAACAGAATTGGAGACAAGAGGAGTTTGTGGCACAACTTGACTAGAAGAAGGGATCGGTTGGAAGGACATGTTCTGAGGCATCAAGGAATCACCAATTTAGTACTAGAGGGCAGTGTGGAGGATAAAAATCGTAGAGGGAGACGAAGAGATGAATACACTAAGCAGATTCAGAAGGATGTAGGTTGCAGTAGGTACTGGGAGATGAAGAAGCTTGCACAGGATAGAGTAAGATGGAGAGCTGCATCAAACCAGTCTCAGGACTGAAGACCACAACAAAAACAACATATAAAGTTGATCGTCGGTAAAGCAGATGCCAGACTGAGATTCATTGGAAGAATCCTAAAGAAATGCAATCCGAAAACAAAGGAAATAGGTTACAGTACACTTGTTCGCCCACTGCTTGCATACTGCTCACCAGTGTGAGATCCGTACCAGATAGGGTTGATAGAAGAGATAGAGAAGATCCAACGGAGAGCGCGCTTCGTTACAGGATCATTTAGTAATCGCGAAAGTGTTACGGAGATGATAGATAAACTACAGTGGAAGACTCTGCAGGAGAGACACTCAGTAGCTCGGTACGGGCTTTTGAAGTTTCGAGAAGATACCTTCACCGAGGAATCAAGCAGTATATTGCTCCCTCCTACGTATATCTCGCGAGGAGAGCATGAGGATAAAATCAGAGAGATTAGAGCCCACACAGAGGCATACCGACAATCTTTCTTTCCACGAACAATACGAGACTGGAATAGAAGGGAGAACATCGTCAGGTGGCTTGCGGAGTACGGATGTAGATGTAGATGCCATCATATTTAAAACCAATTCTTGTGATGTGAGAACAGAAATTTTTTCCTAGACACAACTAAAATTACTGTTCCCACATAACGCGAATTGATTTTGAATATGAAGACACACACGTCATTGGTCTAATTTTGAATTTGAAAAATGGCCTTGGGTCGAAACCGATTCGTAATGCACAGTAAATGTTGAAGTATAAGTTTAAAGTTCTTCCCGAAAATTGAACTGACAATGATGGGCGAAATGGGTTTGACCTTCGAAAGACACGCTAAGGCTGTGGACATGATTATGGGGAAATAATATTCATTTAAACGTACAACTGTCTCTTACGCCTGTTAACTTTAATTTCCCTTGGTTTTTTATTAATTTTGCCAACATCGAAAGCGAGCTTAAATCAGTATAGGCATACAATAAATAATTTTGCGAGAAATATACGAGGTGAACATTAATAAAAACGACTAACTGCAGCGATGGATTCCTGACTGGAAACGGAGGAAAAAAGGTCCTATGAACATGTGTCCGGAAAGGTGTGCGTGCAACGACAACAAATGGTTCCGGAACACAGTACAGAGCTGAATCGCATCCATGGGATTGCAGGTGACAGGGATAGTAGCGGTTGTCATGCAGGATACACATAATCGTACTTCGGCTTACACCATGATGACGGGCCACTTGCTTGGAGCTTGTACTAGGGTTCGTCTCAATATCCCGCAGAACGCGGTCGTCCACATTTGGTGAACGCAAACGCTCAAAGGGTTTGAAATGATGTACCATGTGGCTGGTGTCAGTAAGGGTGGTCTGGTATGGTCGTGCTGCCTCTCGACCGTTTCCATCTGCTTCGCCGTACACAAACACCGTCTCGGCTTGTTCCCGACATGAATATCGGACCATTCTGCTGCTTACAGTACGCTGCGTCAACCACACAGTCTGCAACACACAAGGAATACACAGGATGTGTGATCAGAGGAACCGTCATTCGTCAGCGAAATCTGTCGTGGCAACGACGCATTTCCAGACACATGCCCATAGGACCTTTATCCCTCCATTTCCAGTGAGGAATCCGTCCCTGCCGTTTGTTGGTTTTATTAACTTTCACGCTGTATTTATCAATTACGGATAGAATTCCACTGCACGAATCAGTACCCTTTGGCGGGAATTTCTTTTTATATCAAATGGTTCAAATGGCTCTAAGACTTAGAACTACTTAAACCTAACTAACCTAAGGACATCACACACATCCATGACCGTAGCAACAGCGCGATTCCGGACTGAAGCGCCTAGAACCGCTCGGTAACAACGGCCGGCTCTTTTTATATCTAACGAAATATTTCACTGACACCGTCATCAGGAACAACTTTTCTGTACTTCTTCCTTCGTCTTACTCGGATTCACCAGCGATTTTGCTATACGGAAAAAAACTATTCTTACAGTTTATTATATACGATTTCTACGATCAACCGTGTAAACTTTTTTGTTTAGCTCAATGTTTCAACAAAATCGAGTTACGACAAGGGACATCTCGGTTGCATTTCCTTTGCCCCAAAATACGTGTACTATTCTAAAGAGTATTGCAAAGCATAAGATACTTTTTGCGATACTGTTTACAGTCCTTGTTTACACTAACACTTGGTACCATCATAAGAATGAAACGAGCGAAAATCTTTCTCGAAATAACTGGCACGAATATAGTTTCCTTTCCACCAGCAGTTTAAAATTTCTGTGAGAAGGGCGTCAGGTTAAAGTACTTAAGAATTAAAGTGTTACATTTTGAGGAAAAATGCTCATAGATACCTTTCGCAGATTGAAATTTTGGCCTTTGGCTCGCCTGGTTGACATCCAAACACGAAGAAAAACAGACGAAATTTTAAGATAGAGGAACGAAAGAAGTCGCCTTGGAGCCCTGTTCTGAAATCCTACTCCCTGTCTCTTCTGTCCCTGATGCATTCACGATCCTTGCGACGTACTTCTTATCTCCCATTTATTGCAGTTAACTGTTTATGTCTGTTCACGTCAGTGTCGTCGTGTTATAAAGAAATCTCTGACCCGAAAAGACTGGAGCTGCGACCTTTGGAGGGATGGGTTGCGTGCCGGCTTTGCGTCGCCGTCGGCGGGGGACGAGTGAAAGACCGGAGCGCGGCCCGGAACAGCCGGAGCAATTCAATTAAGGCAGTGCCGTCTTGGGCCGCGGCGCTGTGTCTCGCAAAACGAAGGGACGTCACGCCTCGTTGTTCTCTTTAAGTCTCTGCTTTCCACTTTAGCCGTACAGTGAATTCCTGCTCACCATTAGCTGTTCGTTTCCACTTCGTTCAGATATAGTGGGAGAAATTGTTCTGTGGCAGAAACGTTGACGTTGGCGACTCGTAAATGTGATGTGCTATGTCATCCTAGTAGCGGAAACGGATATTTTCTGAATTAGCAGCTTCCAATAACCCTATACCTCGGAACGCTTCTTCTGGATACGACACCGAGCGAGGTGGCCAGTGGTTGGCACACTGGATTCGCATTCGGGAGGACATTGTTCAAATACACGTCCAGGAATCCAGATTCAGGTTTTCCGTGGTTTCTCTAAACCGCTCCATGAAAATGCCGATGGATGCTTTGGAAAGACACGGCCGATTTCCTTCCCCATCGTTGCAACAATCCTAGCTTGTACTCCGTCTCTAATGACCTCGATGTCGACGGGACACCAAACACTCATCTTCTTTCCTTTTTCTGGACACGGTGGTTATGCGCAGTGATATAAAACCGTTTCAGCACTCTGCTATTGAAAGACTACTTAGAGCTATTTAAAAGATGATAGGCGGTTGTTACAAAGACTGGTAGCTGATCCTCAACATAAGTAAACACAAAGTAATGTGCATAACTAGACGAAAAAAAAGAAGGAAAAAACCAGTCACTGAACTGTACAATCGGTGATAAATCATTGAAATCAGTTACAACGGTCAGGTATACAGGAACGACCACACAAATATAGTCGTGCGGTAGGCAGGCGCAAGGTCGGCATTTCATGGAAGTGTGATTCATTTAAAAATAAGGGCGCGACCAGTTCAAATGTTCAAATGGCTCTCAGCACTATGGGACTTAACATCTGAGGTCATCAGTCGCCTAGAACTTAGAACTAATTAAACCTAACTAACCTAAGGACATCACGCACATCCATGCCCGAGGCAGGATTCGAACTTGCGACCGTAGCGGTCACGCGGTTCCAGCTGAAGCGCCTAGAACCACACGGCCACACAGGGCGGCAGTGGCGATTAATATGGGTTGTGACAGCTCTGCGCCTTTATGATGGCTTGAAACCTGCTGGGATCACTTTCAGTGAAGTGTCTGAGGAGCCGAAACCAGAGAAGGTAGTCATGTTGGATGCTGGGGTATGGAGTGAGCAGACGTTCTAACTTATCCCAAAAGTGTTCCACTGGGTTCAGGCCGGGGCTTTGAGTAGGCCAGTCCATTTTAGAAATGATATCCCCCACAGACCACTGTCTCACAGATGCTGCTGTATGGAAATGTGCATTGTCATGCTGATACAATTATCGTCTATGAACTGTTCTTCTACTGTACGCAGTACACAATAAAAAGTGTTCATATCCTTCCACATACTGCGTTTTTTAAGCGTAGTGAGAGTACCACATCGTAACCTTGTCTGTGACTTCCAGCCACTCTAGCCACTCTTCTGTCTTCCCCCCCTCCCCCTCCCTTCGGGCTCCAATCCGGATGTTCAATTGCGTGGATGGGAACTAGAGGGCAGGCATACTCGTTGCGAAGTTGACAAAGGTACAACGAGGGATCGCCATATTGTGCCCAAACCACATCGTAACGCCTTTACATCTCCGCCTTCCATCCGAGAACATGTAGTGGACTTCCTGTAACATTCTGTGTCAGGCCGTATCATTGGCCGGAATCTAGTGGCAGCCGGACTAGGGAATTACCGTCACATGCGTAGGCTGCCATACACAACACAACAGAAACGACTGCATTTAGAATGGTGCTGCGACCGGGAAGCAGTCGCACTGTGTTCAGTGATGAATCGTGATTGTGCACTATTGTCAGAGAATATGGCGGGGATCTGGGGAGAGGTGCCATTCTTCCAACGTCTTGGAGAGGCACAGTAGTGTTAGCGCTGGCGTCATAGTGTGAGGACTCATTGAGTATGACACCAGCTAATGGCTGGTAGTCATTGAGGGAACTTTGACAGCACATATGGCGGGGATCTGGGGAGAGGTGCCATTCTTCCAACGTCTTGGAGAGGCACAGTAGTGTTAGCGCATGCGTCATTGTGTGAGGACTCATTGAGTATGACACCAGCTAATGGCTGGTAGTCATTGAGGGAACTTTGACAGCACAACAGTACGTCAGGAATATCCTGCGTCCTCATATATTACCCCTCATGCGAAAGTGTCATGGGGTAATTCTTCAACGGGACAACGATCTTCCAAGCATGGCACGTGTCTCTATAAACTGTCTGCGTGATGATGAATTACTCTTGTGGCCAGAAAGATCCCCAGATCTGTCTCCGATAGAACATCTGTGGGAACAGCTCGGACGTCAGCTCTGTCCAGTGCCAGTTTCCAGTATATCGAAGACCGATTACAAATAGCTATGGGCCGGCTTGCCTCAAGAGACGACACAACGGCTTTATGACACACCTGCATACACTGAGATTAGAGGAGGTGCTACGTCATACTCATAAGTGGACTCATACCGCCAAGTTATTTGTAAATCTGACTCGAATTTGCAAGCACTGAAATAAAATTACATACCCTTTCAAACCGTGAAGTTTCATTTAGTTTTTTCGTCCCCTTCTTGGTGCTTCACATTTTTTTTTATCAGGCAGTTTAGTTTTCAGATGAGGGAGGGATTGTTAGGTGTGAGTGACGGCGGTGAGCGATGATTTTGGTGAGTTGGGAATGGGGTATAGGAGAGGAAGGGGCCCCACCAAAGTACTTTCTTCAGGGCTACCATGACTTTAGTCTCTCCGCTTGGCTTCTCACCATTATTCCAGTGTCACAGCAAAGTACAAGCCTTTGTGCCTCCACCTCTTCTATGTTACTGACGTTCTCGTGATTGACCTGTCACGCTCCGATAGGGAGCTTATCAAAACCAACTAACTCTGACTGTAGGCAATGCTGCTAACGATGTAGATGTGAAACTGAAACGCAGCACCGAAGTATACTAATTGAAATTATGGCGTAATCATTTAGAATAAAGTTTTCCCTTGTTTTCTTAAAACCTTCCAGACGATCGACGGGATATCTGGAAGTGCAGTCACGCCACATGCCGTTGCCAAATGCGTGCGAGCAGCCGGGCAGCAGCGACCCCGTTTGCGGGAGGTTAGTAGAGCGAGTAGCGAGCGGGAGAGCTCGTTCAGCTGGAAGCGACGCAAGACTGCACACCCCGCAGTTCCTGCCTCCCCGAGGCAAGTCAGGGCGCCGCAACAAAACGTCTAAAGCACTCGAAAAGCACTCGTCTCGAAATTGTATTTACTTAGGAGGAGTGTCTGCCGTTCTCACACTCATCGAGTGCCTCTGTTGTCGAAGTTAGTGGTCAATTACTTTCTGGTGAACTTCCTATCGGAACCCGACAGACCTATCGCAAGAGAGGAAAACATCTGAAATCTAGAAATGACTTCGAAAAATGAGTCAGTAAACTTTTTAACTAGATGTATCTCTGGGGCATCAGGAAGGAGTTTCACACTGGTCTACTAAGTGCAATTTGTGTGTGATGAGCTTCCAACGGATCTCCACCCAACTTATACCATCATATCCATTATGATGTCTGCTCATGTTACTAAATACAGCATTCTTCTCTTTCCTTCCTACTCCAATACATTTGATCCCGAAATCATTTTCAATCACCACACACCCTTCAATATTCCTGAGTTACTCCACTGTTGCCACTGGTCCTACACTCACACATCACCTCTTCTCAGCCACATTCCTTCTATCATCTCCATCCTCCTAGTGAGGATCTTTTAAGTAAAATCTACAATATCACCAACCACCATCATATTCCCCTTTCACAAACAAAATAAACACCACTCCCTGTTGCATTGTGAAGCATCAAGAAAATCACTGCGTGAATATCCAACGATGCACATTTTATACATTTTTTAAAATCCGCTAAGTACATTTTCTTTGCTTTAAAAATCGGTTAGCTGAAGAGCTTGTTTTACACTGCTGCCAGCTCGCTTCCCATCTTTGCGGAAAAACCGAGCGAGGTGGCGCAGTGGTTAAACACTGGACTCGTATTCGGCAGGACGATGATTCAATCCCGCGTCGGGTCATCCTGATTTAGGTTTTCCGTGATTTCCCTAAATCGCTCCGGGCAAATGCCGGGGTGGTTCCTTTCAAAGGGCACGGTCGACTTCCTTCCCCGTCCTTCCCTAATCCGATGAGACCGATGACCTTGCTGTCTGGTCTCCTTCCCCAAAAAACAACAACAACTCTTTGCGGAAAAAGGGGGATGAAACTGAAATGTGAGTTTCTTCTCACCAAAGACAAGAAATAATGAAGACTGATTTCCTGCTACCGAGACTAGAACACCATCGAAAGAATACCATAGCTACACACACCATCCTGAACGTCATACAGTTACACACTAAACTAATGGATTTAGCTACAGGAAGTGACGTCAGAGTTAAACGTTCCATGGGCGATGAGGTCATTAAAGGTGGAGTACATGCTAGTTAGACACATATAGGGAAGGAAACCGGCAGTGACCTTTTCAACGGAATCATCTCGGCAGTCGCCTCAATGGATTAATGGAATCAGCGGAAAACCTAAGGCTGGATAGACGACTGGCAATTGAAACCTCGCTTCTTCCGGAGGTGATGCCTGTTTGTTAACCATTGTGCCACCTCTCTCTTTTAGGATTTAGTCTTTCGTATATGCAGGTCCAATGCCGCTGTGGATTTCGTGAGAGAAGCCATTTTTCTGCGTGGAATTTGTTTCATAATTTAGCGGTTAGCTAATTTCATTCCCTTGAGCATTATCGAGCTACATCACAACAAAAAGTGTATTGAATGTTACTTACTTCCTTATCCAGCGGTCACCAGTCCTGCAGACAACGTGCTGCATCAACAATAAGTGTCCACTGCATTCTATTCTGTCTGTTACTCTTTCGTCTCAATTGACTTAATTCAGAGCTTCTCAATCTTTCTTTATGTCGTCCTCACATCTGTTTCTTTACCTACTCATGGATCTTTTTGTTGTAATATGGGTAATCAAAGCCTGTTTAAGAAGTTTGGTCTCTGGCACACGGATTACATGACCTGCCCATTGGAGCTGTCTGTTCTTTTGATGCTGTAAAACTTTGGCTGCTTCTTGATCTCACAGATTTCATTATTATTTTTTGCTCTTCGAGTATCTCTCACCTGACCCTAAATTCTTCTCTTCCTCTTTCTTCCAAATGTTAGAAACTTTTGCGTCTCCGTATTAGTTAGTGTGCACCCTTCTGAATCATAGAAAACAATGGAGCGTGTAATGGCACTGTAGATCTTCATTTTCACAGAATGTGGTATGGCAGTTTCGTTTACATCTATGGGTATTTGCTTACAACAACCATATCAACATCCCCGGTGCTTGAGCTGAACAATAGACTTAAACTTGTGTCCGTCAATTGTGAAAGTGCTGGTGTGCACATTTAGTTCTGCCAGCTTGCGTATGTTCTGTTTTTTATTTACTTATGAGTAGTACTGCTTTAGTTGCTGCTATGCCGATACTTTTATACATCTCCCCAAGGTATAGTTCACTCTCGCTCACTAACACTATGTCGTCTGCGTAAGCAAAAATCTCAAAACTGCTACCTTCCTTTCGTACCCCATTATACCCTCTATCATTGCTCTCCCTTACGAATTCCTCCAGTGTGATATTAAGTAGTACGAATGACAGTAGCCGGCCGGGGTGGTCGAGCGGTTCTAGGCGCTTCAGTCTAGAACCGCGCGACCGCTACGGTCGCAGGTTCGAATCCTTCCTCGGGCATGGGTGTGTGTGATGTCCTTAGGTTAGTTAGGTTTACTCTAATAATTTCATTGAGTTTACACTGAGGTGACAAAAGTCATAGGATAGCGATATGGACATGTACAAATGGCATTACTATCTCTTACACAGGGTATAAAAGGCCAGTGCATTGGTGGATCTGTCATTTGTACTCAGGTGATTCATGTGAAAAGGTTATGGCGTTATTATGGCCGCACGACGTGAATTAACCGATCTTGAACGCGGAATAGTGGCGTTTGCTAACAGACAAGTAACAAGTAAAATATTTTTGAAAAATCAGCATCTGATTCAACAGCTGTTTCACTTCTTTGTTAAAACTACGTTAAACAACAGACCAGTCACACGAGGATAAAAAGTGACATACAGCTATTGGGCAAAAACGTGATTTTTCAAAAAATTTCGAACAAGCTGACAGACGGTTGTGAAAAGAATTTGGGAACGGATATGAGTGATATAGGGTAAGCTGCGTGAGTTTTGGGCAGTTTATTATGTGACGTGGGAAATAGCAATGCTGCGCGTTATCTCTAATAATTCTATTCCGGGCCGCGCTGGGTAGACGCGCGGTCTAAGGCGTCTTGTCACGGTCCGCGCGGCTACCCCCGTCGGAGGTTCGAGTCCTCCCTCGGGCATGGGTGTGTGTGTCGTCCTTAGCGTAAGTTAGTTTAAGTTAGATTAAATAGTGTGTAAGCTTATGGACCGATGACCTCAGCAGTTTGGTCCCATAAGACCTTATCAAAAATTAAAAAAAAAATTCTATTCTGTTCATCAATCTGCGCGGCTTAACTCAGATTTTCGATAGAATTAAACAATCATTTTTCAGCATACACTGCTTACACAGCATTTCAGGTCGAACAGAGAGTAACAGCGTATCTAGACCTTATCTCATCAGGTATGCGAAGGTAAAACATTTCATTTCAGGTAGTCAGATGTGGATATTTTTCAGGATGATCGGTCACCTGTTTCTTAGTGAGATCAAGTGAATCACCATCCATAACTTCTCCATTATTTTTCAAGTTACCGCAAGTGCAGCGATAGTAGATTAAGGTACACTTAAAGTAAATGGTTCCTCCTAAAATTTTGCCACTAATGCTCACAGTTTTATGTTTCGATGGTAAATGTTCTGGTTTTGAGCGCTTGACAAAGAGACCCAGAGAGAAACGGCAGCGGGATATGATTAAATGAGCAATGTGGTTGTAAACGCATTATGTATGTTTAGAACTGTGGAATAATCGTGGTGACAAAATATGAGAAGCTTGGAATTCGTGGTATATTCTTCGTAAACATTTTGATTAACCTCTATGTGTATACTCCATATGTCACTTAACACGGTATCATTGTGGCTGATTTGAGATCATTAGATGCTCCCTTGCTTATTCCATTCGCTTAAAGGCGAGGACTGTTCACTTTCGCTAATCAACTGATTCTCTTAACTTATTGTGATCCTTATACAATTTATATGTAGGAGGCGCTAGAATTGTTTACAGTCCATCTGAAGCATTGGGGGAATGAGTATGACCAACATCGTTTCGTACGAGGAACGGTGCCTTTTTTTACAACGACACAGACTTCAATTCTGTTAATATTCGCGTAAGATTTTCATATAGAGTAAGCGACCGGTTAAAAAATTAGTCGCGTGTTTGTACTCCTTTTTGTTGTGAGGAAGTATCGAAAGAATGTTTTCCACTTTAGCGACCGGTTAAAAAATTAGTCGCGTGCTTGTACTCCTTTATGTTGTGAGGAAGTATCGAAAGAACGTTTTCCACTTTTTTTCATACTATCGATAAGAATGGCTCATTCACGTTGAAATCATTATAGACGAATAATTTTTACACTGGATAATCTATTTTTTTATACACATAATTTTAGAGGCGACATCCGAAAATTCTGACAGAGCCCACCATCTCCCCAAACACCTCTCCCCCTGCTCCCCACCCACCCCATCCCCTTTGCTCTCCTGCCCCGAGAATGAATTCAGTTTTGTCTCACGTAGCTCAGAACGTCTGTTAGATGTAGAAAGCGTGTCTTAGTCATACAGTGGGAACAGTTGAAATATTGCGTAACTAGGCGCATGGCTGCATTCGCATTGACGTGTAAGGCTGCGTGACGTGTTCCGCGTGATTCAGAATGTGGCACTGCTATTTAAGTGAGCAGATGATGTGTGAAGAAAGTTAAAGGGGACAGCCACTTTACAGTGAGTTTGGGCTTCAGCCGAAACACCGGTGTTGCTCGTCTCCTCGGACCACTCAACGTGCTTTCCACGCGCGGCTAGCCTCACCGGTTAGGATGTTGGGCAAGGTTTGGAGACGAGAGCTCGAGGAAAGCACCACCCGAAATAGCCAAGATAAAGCTATGCTTCTAAACATAGCACCGAGGCGGTCCCGCCTGCCAGGAACACATCTCCGCAAAGCTCAGTTGTAACTTGTTCGTGGGCGCCTTATCGCCATGTCCGTAAACAGAGTAGAGTAGCCATCAGAGACGCCTGCCAGGTCTGTGTCATCCGCGCTGCAAAGTGTCCCGACAGCGTCTACCTCCTAATCTTCATTGTATCTTGTCTCTTAATAAATAAAAGTGGATACCTACTAAGACCAGGAGCGACAATTTCTGTATTACTGCAGTATGTGACTCATCTGCTCGGATGCACGTGAGTTTACATTCTTTCGGTTTTTTTTCCCTGAAACTTGGAAGGTCACCTGTCGCCCATAAGTTCCACTTAAAATGAAGTTACGCTAATGGTAATTGTTCTTATCCTCATAAACTATTTGACGGAAATTCTAAGAGCTGTTCATTCATGTGTTAAAGTCTCCACGTTCCTGTGATACCTTCTAAGTTTTCCTTCTGACGAGCGTTTATAAAGCGCAGTCAAATGAAGACGGTACGGATTAAAAAAGTAAGCAAACTATTTATTATTTCAAAATTTATCACTATAATTATTAAAACATTGTTATTTTACTCATGGTGGATCAATCAACAACATACACATAGTCCTGGAAAACCATATGGACCACAACAAAACAAATTGCCATTCATAGGAACTTACGTAAGCGAATACAAATATTTCACATTGTGAAGTTCCAAAGTTAATGGAGGATATGTCCAGCAACTTGGGTACGGAATATTTTTCATTTTTTTCCAGTATCCGTCACAGTTGCGATAACAGTCGTCTCTTTGTGGCGTGCAACGCTTGAAAAGGCACTAATTAATTAAGTTCCAACATAAACGAGGGTAGGACTAGCAAATTAGGTACGTAATCATTTTTTATTTTTACAATATCCGTCACAGCTACAATAATAATCATCTCTTTGTGGCCACAAAGAGACGCTTATTATCGCAATTGTGATGAATATTGCAAAAAAACAAAGTTTAAAAATTTTCAGATTATATAAAAAAATACAAGCACTTTAGCGTTTTTTATTTTTGAAGCATCTTGCAAAGTGGCACTGAATATTCAGATGTCTGTGTGCAGTGCAGGGGCAGATGTCACGTTGCTGGCCAAAACGTCTATGTAACTGAAAATATTAGCAATCTTAAGATGGGCACTGTAGCCTGAAACCGGTTATGGCATTTAAATAAAACATTTTTAAAGTATTTGTGGCTAGTTGCGTTATTCACTTACATTTGTCCCACTGTGAGACAAGACTGTCAGTGCCTTCATGGCAAAATTTTTGAGGTTGCCTACGGAACTATGATTGTACCCAGGCGTGCACCTCTTCGTCCGAAGCAAATCGTTGGCCACGAATGTCTTTCTTCAGGGTTCCAAAAATCGTTTGGCGAGAGATTTGGACTGTATGGAGGATGTCCAATGGCATTCCAACATGTTGCCAAGTTGGTTTCGAGTGCGTTGCAGACGTTTCACTGGGAAGCCCTTACACATAGTCCATACATTCCCTATCTCTCCCCCTGCGATTTCCGTATTTTTGGAGCTCTGGAGAAAGACATTCGTGGCTGTTGATTTGCTACGTAGGAAGAGGAGCTCACCTGGGTACAACAATGGTTCCGCGAGCAATCGCAAACTTTTTTCCATGAAGGCGCTGACAGTGTTATCTCGCAGTGGGATAAATGTATTAACAGTTATTTCGATTACTTTTGAAATAATGAACAGTTTACTTTCCATTTTTCCATGTGTGTCCTTTTCATTTGGCTGCCCCATATAGAAATTTCATGGAATGTGGAGTTACAGATGTTTGAGTAAATCTGAATATCAGCTCTATGCGATGATGTCGTGAATTACTATTTTGACGTTTGTTTTCGTGTTGTCACAAATGAAACGTACTTTTTATCTCACTCTCCGGGCAACCTTAGTTTGAATGGACGTTTTATTAGGCGAATATGCACCCTCAGTGTCGTACTAGTGGAAACGTCGTACTAAGGGTGGAACTGTTTTATACGAAGAAAACTTTCATCTGTATTTTCGTTGACTACTTCTCTGACGAACCTTTTCCTCGCCAATACATGATACAACTGCACAGTGCGATAAGTGGTTTCTCGGAAGTCTGGATAGTGTGGTGGTCGGCCGGAGTGGCTGAGCGGTTCTAGGCGCTACAGTCTGCAACCGCGCGAACGCTACGGTCGCAGGTTCGAATCCTGCCTCGGGCATGGATGTGTGTGATGTCCTTAGGTTAGTTAGCTTTAAGTAGTTCTAAGTTCTAGGGGACTGATGACCTGAGAAGTTAAGTCCCATAGTGCTCAGAGCCATTTGAACCATTTTTGATAGTGTGGTGCATGCAGAAAACTGTCGCAGTTTAAATTCTGTCGTTCTACACTTCTTTGTCACATTGTTTCTGATCAGGTTCTCATACTGTTATACTGTTTCTTGTTGTAGGTTCAACGTCGACTTCTTTATAAAAGGTTAGTGGCTGACAATACGTTTGAAATTATGTAGGGAGTTAACGAAATTGAAAGAGCTTTATTTTGCAAAACCGATAAAATCAAGACGTGTCGTCAGCGCCGTTCAACTGTCTCTACGTTGTCTAAGTTCAAGAATTCATTAGAAACAAAGCTCTGTTCCATATCTGAAAACTTTACCAAATATTTCCCCTAAAAGGAAAGACTAAAATGTTAGGAATTTAACAGATACTGTGAAGTTAACGTTGCTATGAAAAAGTACTGAGTGTGCCCACGAAACAAACAAAACGGCCACAAAATACTAGACGAAAAAATTAGAAACCACGGTCGATAAGTATGCATAGCGTCTAACTATCTCGCCTCGCATAGTATCTGAAAAGCATTAGATTTTATGTCTACAGCTCACTCCTGCGTACTGTAATGAGTCTAGGTAGTCAATGACGAAAAAAGCTATCTAAAAGTTGCTGATAGCTCCTTTTAAAGATGCCATTGTGTTTTTTAACTTACTATCTTTCAAATAATTATTATCAATGTTCTGAATTTTTGGAATATTCGGTAACAGTTTGTGTCGATTATGGTGCAATAATTCACAAAGGTGTAGGGGCTTGCACCCACAGCGAACGATGGGATGTTGAAACTCGCTTTGTCATGAACTACTAAATTTCTTTACTGACGAACAAACTTGCCCAGCTACATCTTAATTTTCAGTACATTCCATTCAGTGGATACATATCAAGAACAAATACTGAATAATACAGACAGTATCTCTCATGTCTTCATTAGCTTCGTCAAGGGAATGACTGCTTTGGCTTGAGTCCGGAACCACGCCGCTGCTACGGTCGCAGGTTCGAATCCTGCCTCGGGTATGGTGTGTGTGATGTCCTTAGGTTAGTTAGGTTTAAGTAGTTCTAAGTCTAGGGGACTGATGACCTCAGCTGCTAAGTCCCATAGTGGTTGGAGCCATTTGAACCATTTGACTGCTTTGGCATCAGGCCATTGCACAGATAAGAGACATATAAGCAACACTGCATTTCATCATATACTTCCAGATTGCCCAATGTGTTCGAGAAGAGGGAAGTAAGGTGCACTACTTGCTGATACATACAAGCTTTCATGTTTTTTCAGGTACTTGCAAAAAACAAAAAATAAAACAAAAAAAAGGGGGGGGGCAAGTAACCTGGAGACAAGGAATTAGAGGAGATTTTCTACATTTACTCTAGAGGATAAAATTATTAAATGTGCAGTTAGATAAGCTGGAGATAAAGATGGGTGGTCCAATCAGTAGAGAGGAAGCAGTTATTCTGTTCAGGGCCAGGAACCCGGACGCCCATTCCCGAACATTCCATACACGCCAGCCTTTGAACTAACGCCACAGATGAATTCTGTTACTGGGTTTAAAATTCAAGTAAGGCTATCCACTAAACTGTGAGCCACTGAAGGCAGTTTTTTTCTGTTCTTCGTGAGCCATGATGTGTTGATGATTTTTTTTTTTTTTGACGAAGTAGTTGCAATCGATGCTCTTGTCGATACCCAAGATGTTCGGCTTCTGAGCAGCCGAGTACAGTAATTAAGTCTAATTTCTTTCGACCCTTCTTTTATGGACATGAGAGAATGCAGAATAGATTGTACTCCTAAATGGAGAGGCAAAGAGGGGAGTGTGTTATTTAGTAGTGTGGTTTCTTAACGTCTATCTTAATCTTGCCCTCGCCAAAAACCAATGGTCGTAACTCAAACCCTAGACCATCGCAACAAGTATCCAGACTTCCACTGACGCCACTAGCACTTCTATAACCACTGTTCGCCAAGCATCGTACACGCCCTTCTGAGTGACACATTATGTACTGTAACACATTAGTATATAACACCTCCTTCCATTCTGCCACAGGTTAATGACGTCGTTGCTTGCTTCTGTGTAGGCGACGTCGCCCAACCGTTCTGGCGATAACAACCGTATGAGGAGCAACACGACTATCGAAACCGAGTCCTTTAATTCCTTGGAGCATTATTTCGCAACTGATCGCAGCATCTTAGCTACAACACAGATGCTCTATGATAGTTGATAACAGTGTCTGTAGATTGGTTCTCAAAGTCCATTCGAGATTGGCGTGCCAATCAGTGATTTTTCAGGCCGACCACAGAGGAAAATATATTTAAATTTATCATCGCTAATGATGGAACTGGTCGTAAGTGGCTCCAGTGAAATCTGTTTGAAGGAATGCTAGAACTTCCAGGTCTCTACAGTCATGTTCCTTTTGAAGTTGAGCATTCTCTCCCTGCATATCAATGTTCTTCATACATCGTCATCATCATTACTCTCATCACTGCCTCACCATTATTATTACGAGGGTAATCCCAAAAGTAAGGTCTCCTATTCTTTTATAAGTACAGAACTCTGTTTGTGTGGCAGTTGGTCACACTGTTATGAAGAGTGCTTCACGCGCAGTGTGTAAACATGCGCACGCCGCGCTCAGGCGCTCTCTTGGCTTGGCAGTCGTTGAGATTGGAGCTCCCGTTGGATGTTACCGCCAATTGGGTATTGCGTGCAGTTATTCGGTTTTTGAACGCTAAGGGTACTGCGCCGATTGAAATCCATCGCCAATTGACGGAAGTGTATGGTGAGTCGTGCATGGATGTCAAAAATGTTCGTAAGTGGTTTAGATAGTTTGCAGCTGGTCGGACCGAAATTCACGACGAACAAAAGAGCCGGAGGCCGTCAGTTTCTGAGGAGACAGTGTTGAAGATTGAGCAAAACATGCGTGAAGATCGGCGGATCACCCTGGATGATCTCTGCACGTTGGTTCCTGAGGTTTCCCGAAGCACCACTTACAGAATTTTAACGGAAATATTGAACTACCGAAGGTGTGCGCAAGATGGGTGCCACGCATGCTGACTGAAGACCACATGCGGCAACGAGTTGATGCTTCCCGCGCATTTCTTCACCGCCTTGCAGCCGAACAGGACAACTTTCTGGATTGGTTAAAAGAACATTTAGCCGGAAAGCTTATCAGCTCCGACGACGAGATGAAAGAAGAGGTTCATAACTTTCTGAACAGCATAGAGGCGAGCTGGTATGACATGGGCATACATAAACTGCCACAGCGTCTACAAAAATGCATCGACAGAAATGGTGATTATGTCGAAAAATAGCTAAATGTTCAAGCTGTAAACTGATGTAAACCACTGTAGAAGTAAACAGGTCTATGTGCTTATAAAAAAAAAAAAACAGGAGACCTTGCTTTTGGGATCACCCTCGCCGACCGGTGTGGCCGAGCGGTTCTAGGCGCTTCAGTCTGGAACCGCTCGACCACTACGGTCGCAGGTTCGAATCCTGCCTCGGGCATGGATGTGTGTGATGTCCTTAGGTTAGTTAGATTTAAGTAGTTCTAAGTTCGAGGGGACTAATGACCTCAGATGTTGAGTCCGATAGTGCTCAGAGCAATTTCGATTACCCCCGTATTAACCATTTGACGTCCATTGCTGCATAAGGCCTCCTGTAGACCATATGTGCATTTCGGGCTTCAACTGTAAGCCACCTTATTGCTCCTGCAAGTTTCCTAATGTAGTCCATCCACCTTGCATTAGGTCATCTTCTCGGTCGTTTGTTATCTCTTGAAATACAACAAAGAAAGTCCTTGGTCAATGTACCATTCATTTGCCTGGATACATGTCTCACCCACACACATTTTACTTTAATTACAGCCACAATTTCGTCTTTCATTCCAAGATATTCCCTGATCCATTTATTTACGATCGTATGTATTGCCTGACTCACACGTAGCGCTCTCGGTGTGTGTCAGTAGAGTTTTGGCGACTTCGCAGTGGCAAAGATGCATTACTACACAGTTAAGAAAGGTGTTTACAGTACTAAAATTTTAAAGATCTCTGGTGTTTACGCTACAATACGTATTTCAAAAAAGCTGTTCTTAGTGTGTGTTGCAGTATTTTGATGGCCTTATGAGCCAGTCTTGGGAAAACTAAGTGAAAATGTAAACTTTTAACGCATAGTCACCTATGTAAGAAATAATTTTATTGTTGTTAGAGCGAAATATGGGAAGATACTCAAAGGAATGGGCTTCCTAATGTTAGCCCATGTGAAGACATGTTGCACATATCGCAAACGGGTTGTAGTGACTAGTAGAACAACTTGTACATTACACATGCCGAAGGTGCTCCAGAAGCAGCTTCAGCACTAAGATAATTTTAATTAAAATCGTAATAACGTGCGAACAGCACAAGGCATTTCAACATACCGGATGATTATAATTCAAATGCAGCTACTCACGGATGTCCAGAGTGGACTATAATTACGAGGTGCATTCAAGTTGTAAAGCCTCCAATTTTTTTTCCCCGGACTGGAAAGAGATAGAAACATGCGCATTGTTTTAAAATGAGGCCGCGTTCTTTGTAAATACGTCCCAGAGATGGCAACACCATACGGCAGATGGAATTTTACCGCCAGCGGCGAGAATGAGAACTGTTTTAAATACTTAAAATGGTGACGTTTTTCTTACTTGAATAGCGTGCAATCATTCGTTTTCTGAATTTGCGTGGTGTGAAACCAATTGAAATTCATCGACAGTTGAAGGAGACATGTGGTGATGGAGCTATGGATGTGTCGAAAGTGCGTTCATGGGTGCGACAGTTTAATGAAGGCAGAACATCGTGTGACAACAAACCGAAACAACCTCGGGCTCGCACAAGCCGGTCTGACGACATGATCGAGAAAGTGGAGAGAATTGTTTTGGGGGATCGCCGAATGACTGTTGAACAGATAGCCTCCAGAGTTGGCATTTCTGTGGGTTCTGTGCACACAATCCTGCACGACGACCTGAAAATGCGAAAAGTGTCATCCAGGTGGGCGCCACAAATGCTGATGGACGACCACATGGCTGCCCGTGTGGCATGTTGCCAAGCAATGTTGACGCACAACGACAGCATGAATGGGACTTTCTTTTCGTCGGTTGTGACAATGGATGAGACGTGGATGCCATTTTTCAATCCAGAAACAAAGCGCCAGTCAGTTCAATGGAAGCACACAGATTCACCGCCACCAAAAAAATTTCGGGTAACCGCCAGTGCTGAAAAAATGATGGTGTCCATGTTCTGGGACAGCGAGGGCGTAATCCTTACCCATTGCGTTCCAAAGGGCACTACGGTAACAGGTGCATCCTACGAAAATGTTTTGAAGAACAAATTCCTTCCTGCACTGCAACAAAAACGTCCGGGAAGGGCTGCGCGTGTGCTGTTTCACCAAGACAATGCACCTGTACATCGAGCTAACGTTACGCAACAGTTTCTTCGTGATAACAACTATGAAGTGATTCCTCATGCTCCCTACTCACCTGACCTGGCTCCTAGTGACTTTTGGCTTTTTCCAACAATGAAAGACACTCTCCGTGGCCGCACATTCACCAGCCGTGCTGCTATTGCCTGAGCGATTTTCCAGTGGTCAAAACAGACTCCTAAAGAAGCCTTCGCCGCTGCCATGGAATCATGGCGTCAGCGTTGTGAAAAATGTGTACGCCTACAGGGCGATTACGTCGAGAAGTAACGCCAGTTTCATCGATTTCGGGTGAGTAGTTAATTAGAAAAAAAATCGGAGGCCTTAGAACTTGAATGCACCCCGTATCGTATGGCAGCGAAACTTGCTAGATATGCTAACGCGTTAATGCGGAACCGATTTACACTGGAAAACAAAGTAGTTCCAACTGTGGCCACCAGATTCAAACATGGCGGTGTACACAGTTTGTATGACGGTATGACATCCACGCTGTCATTTGACAAGCCATAAAGTGAGTGAACAATATCGCTATCTCGAAGAGTAGCCGTGCGCTCTTAGTGAAACTGTTTTATGTGAACGGCAGCGATTACATTGCCGACTGAAAAGTCTGAGGAGAGGCACAACTTCATTAAGTGGTTTAAAGAAGATGATAATGAAATTCGAAAACACGGGTGGGCTTGGAGTGGCACCTGGAAGAGGAAGGCGTCCTATCCCGGTGGAAGTTGTTGACGCAGTTGTTGCTGTACTGACCGTACAGCATGTGCCCCGGTTAGTGTTAGCGCTCCAGCAGTGCCACGTGAATTGTCCATCCGATGGTCAACAGTATCAACAGTATGGAAAGTTTTGCGGTCTATTTTACATTAATACGCGTACGACATCCAGACGGCGCAACAACTGAAACCTCATGATCTACAACAATGATCTGGATTTGCTCTTCGGTTTCTGGCACGGACGGAAGTTGACGACATTCTATGGAGTGACGAGGCAAATTTTACACTACGGAGTACATTCAATATACAATCCGCCAGGGTACGGCACGGTAGCTCACCATGTTCGGTCAGAGGGTTAGTTGCCCCCTGTAGTAAAAAAACTGAGTGAACGGATTAATGATGAACTTGAACAGGTGTCATGGGACGTCCGCCCCGAACAAATGGAAGGAACAGTGACAAATAAAATGAGATCAATAAAATATGAGCGCTAATTCGCTGCTTCCTGGACTCGGGTAGGCGAGCCGGCCCCCGATCGAATCCGCCCGGCGGATTAACGACAAGGGCCCGTATGCCGGCCAGCCTGGATGTGGTTTTTAGGCGCTTTTCCACATCTCGCAAGGTGAATACCGAGCTGGTCCCCACGTTTCGCCTCAGTTACAAGACTAACAGACATTTGCGAACTTTCGCACTCTTCCATGGCTTACACTAGACCCAGACAGATGGTGAACACTACTTGCGTCCCATGGGGTTCGGGGTGGCGGCAGGAAGGGCATCTGGCCACCCTCTGCAACCAACACTGCCAAATCCGTAATAACAAGGCCGATCCCGCGTTGAAGAGGGACAAAGGCCGAAAGAAAAGTGCAGTGAATGTACAGAACTGCCGAATCGGGGGTACTGTTAAACTGCAGTCGTCGTTGGTCCCGTTCTTGCAGGATCTTTTTCCGGCAGCAGCGACGTCGGAAATTTGATGTTTTACCGGATTCCTGATATTCACGGTACACTCGTGAAATGTTAATACGGGAAAATCCCCACTTCATCGCTATCTGGGAGATGTTGTGTCCCATCACTCGTGCACCGATAATAACACCACGTTCAAATTCACTTAAATCTTGATAACCTCCCATTGCAGCAGCAGTAATCGCTCTAACAACAGCGTTAAACACTTGTTGTCTTGTATAGGCGTTGCCGACCGCAACACTGTATTCTGCCTGTTTATACAGGCTGTTACAAAAAGGTACGGCCAAACTTTCAGGAAACATTCCTCACACACAAAGAAAGAAAATATATTATGTGGACATGTGTCCGGAAACGCTTACTTTCCATGTTAGAGCTCATTTTATTACTTCTCTTCAAATCACATTAATCATGGAATGGAAACACACAGCAACAGAACGTACCAGCGTGATTTCAAACACTATGTTACAGGAAATGTTCAAAATGTCCTCCGTTAGCGAGGATACATGCATCCACCCTCCGTCGCATGGAATCCCTGAGGCGCTGATGCAGCCCTGGAGAATGGCGTTTGTATCACAGCCGTGCACAATACGAGCACGAAAAGTCTCTACATTTGGTACCGGGGTTGCGTAGACAAGAGCTTTCAAATGCCCCCATAAATGAAAGTCAAGAGGGTTGAGGTCAGGAGAGCGTGGAGGACATGGAATTGGTCCGCCTCTACCAATCCATCGGTCACCGAATCAGTCGTTGAGAAGCGTACGAACACTTCGACTGAAATGTGCAGGAGCTCCATCGTGCATGAACCACATGTTGTGTTGTACTTGTAAAGGCACATGTTCTAGCAGCACAGGTAGAATATTCCGTATGAAATCATGATAACGTGCTCCATTGAGCGTAGGTGGAAGAACGAAACTAAAATGAGCTCTAACATGGAAATTAAGCGTTTCCGGACACATGTCCACATAAAATCTTTTCTTTATTTGTGTGTGAGGAATGTTTCCTGAAAGTTTGGCTGTACCTTTTTGTAACACCCTGTATATCTCTGTATATGAATGCACATGCCTATACCAGTTTCTTTGGCGTTTCAGTGTACATGTATGTGTGGTGTCTCTTCTGTCACATATATAGCATGCAGCTGATAACTGAAAAGTTCACACACTCGATTGCTGTAAATCTCCCTCTAATAACGAAGGGTGCTAGTTGTTATGTGAAAAGCCTGTCTACTAATAATTCCATTTTTAAGTACCATTGTTAACAGACAGTCGATCAAGAAGACGTGACTTGTTCAAATCATCACTAGCAGGATACAACTGCTAGAGGTAGTCGTAGCGTTTGTGCATTAGTCGCAAAAATTTTATTTTTACTGTTATAACAGTTATTATTTGACGTTAGAATTCCTTTCCTATATAACAGTTTCTTATAATTGGGACCATCAACGTTGATGGAGAAGATCTACCAAGAGCTGAAAAATTTAAGTACGACGGTTCTACAATTTATAGCGATGGCCATCTTACAAACGAGGTCAACGCAAGGACACAGGCAGCATGGATAAAGTGGCGAAGGACAAAAGGCGTCACCTGTGATTTTCGGAGTAAGAATAATCTGAAGTCAAAGATCTACCTGACTGTCATCAGTCCTGTTGCTCTCTACGGCACCGAGTGTTGCTCAGCTACAAAAGAGGCAGAACGACGATTGGCGGTCATGGATACCAAGATGCTTAGACGGACGCGTGACACTACTCGACTGGATCAAGTCTCGAGTCACTCTAGCAGAGATCATTTCGGGGTCGCACGGACCCAAAGAAAATGCGGGAAAGCCGTCTGCGATGGCATGGACACGCGCTGGCCGCATAGGACGATACCACTGTAAAGGCAACATACGCAGTGGAAGTCATGGGAAAGAGACCCAAGGGAAGAGCTAGAAGCCATAGGCCGATACTCTGCACAACGACCTGGAAGCTGTAAATATTCATCCAGATCTGGCCCACGATGGAACGAAACGGAGACAGCGAATCAACATAGCTGACCATGCCGCCAGGCAGCACAAAAGCTAAAGGAAAAGAAGAAGATTATAACTGAGAAGACTAGAATGAAATGTATCCATAGTTTCTTGCTGGGGCACACGGCCTATAGTAACATCAATGCCGTATACTATGCAAAAAACAGTAATAAAAAAATAAAACAAGTGTCGCATTGTTCTGGACCACAGATCACTACAGGATGAATATCAAACGATTATGTGTCTTTTTCTGATATACTGCTTAACATTCTGTGGAAGGTTACCTGATAGCTGTAGCCCTAAAAATTCTGCACTCCCCACTGTCGCGTGACCAGAGCTGCGTTGATTTCTGTGAGACTGTTGTCGGAAGCCTCTGCAGCAACATTTGCCAGTAGTTGGAAAGGGAAGAATCTGCGTGATCTCTGGGTATCCTCCGACGTTACTTACGGTCATGTTATGCTCTTTATCAAACTTTCTTTGAAACTGGGGATCACTTGCGCTAGTTCCTGTAAAGTCAGGTATTGATTGCCACAGAGACTTGATGTAATGCAAAGACAATCCATCAGCTACCCGTCTCTGAGGCAAAATTTTCACGAACGTTAGTCGTTAGGTGTAAGAGATGGTCCACCAGACTGATCACCATGCATACAGCTTCTTCAAGAATGATAGTTTTTCATGAAAACGTTTGACGTCTCATATTCCTATCAAATATCAAGGATTTTACAACGTATCATTAGTGTGATAAGTGAAAGCTATTAAAATATTGACAGGAAACATCCAGAAAGCATGAATTTATCAGCCAGTTTTCTTACAATAAAATTGACAATGAGTACCAGTACGCAATTCTGTAATTAATGAACAAAGTGTTAATTCACGAGTGTTATCTTAAACTACCAATCTACTACAGACGTATGAAGATGCAACACATAACCGCAGTTAAAGAAGAATAATGGGGCTGCTACCTTCCATGCTACATAATAGGGAAGCACAAGTACACAGATTCACCGTTATGTGCAAAAATTAACTGCTAGAAGATGTTTAAACTCGAAGTTAATTATTAGATTCAAGAATATGAATGTGATACAATTGTGGCTTCCGAACGGGGTGGCGCAGTGATTAGCACACTAGACTCGCATTCGGCAGGACGACGATTCAAACCCCCGTCCGGCCATCTTGATTTAAGTTTTCCGTGATTTCCCTAAATCGCTTCAGGCAAATGCTGGATGGTTGCTCTGAAAGGGCACAACCGCCGTCTTTCCCCATCCTTTCCTAATCAGATAGGACCGATAACCACGCTGGTTGGTCCCTTCCCACAAATCAACCAACCAACCAACTGCGGCTACGAATAACGATACTTCATATATAATTCTTTCAGATTACTCACTGAATGTCATAAACAACGAATTTTTACTTCATGTTTAGTTAAAATTTCAATGACAATTTAAGAAAGACCTCAATGAGGGTACGTACCTTTCGACGAAATGAAGTGTACGACAGGGAGAATGACGAAATGTCTTGCCCTCGAGCTACGAGCTTAGCCTGGAAAAGTAAAAGGATAACCATATCAGACATAGCTGCAGATGACGAAGAAATTGATGAAATTTATGGTGAGATAAAAGAAATTATTCAGGTAGTGAAGGGAGACGAAAATTTAATAGTCATGGGTGACTGGAATTCGTCAGTAGGAAAAGGGAGAGAAGGAAACATAGTAGGTGAATATGGATTGGGGCTAAGAAATGAAAGAGAAAGCCACCTGGTAGAATTTTGCGCAGAGCATAACTTAATCATAGCTACCACTTGGTTCAAGAATCATGAAACAAGGTTATATACATGGAAGAACCCTGGGGATACTAAAAGGTATCAGATAGATTATATTATGGTAAGACAGAGAATTAGAAACCATGTTTTAAATTAGAAGACATTTCCAGGGGCAGATGTGGACTCTGACCACAATCTATCGGTTATGAACTGTAGATTAAAACTGAAGAAACTGCAAAAAGGTGGGAATTTAAGGAGATGGGACCTGGATAAACTGAAAGAACCAGAGGTTGTACAGAGTTTCAGGGAGAGCATAAGGGAACAATTGACAGTAATGGGGGAAAGAAATACACTAGAAGAAGCATGAGTAGCTTTGAGGGATGAAATAGTGAAGGCAGCAGAGGATCAAATAGGTAAAAAGACGAATGCTAGTAGAAACCCTTAGGTAACAGAAGAAATATTGAATTTAATTGATGAAAGGAGAAAATATAAAAATGCAGTAAATGAAGCAGGCAAAAAGGAATACAAACGACTCAAAAATGAAATCGACAGGAAGTGCAAAATGGCTAAGCAGGGATGGCTAGAGGACAAATGTAAGGATGTTGAGGCTTATCTCACTAGGGGTAAGATAGATACTGCTTACAGGAAAATTAAAGAGACCTTTGGAGAAAGGAGAACCACTTGCATGAATATCAAGAGCTTTGATGGAAACCCAGTTCTAAACAAAGAAGGGAAAGCAGAAAGGTGGAAAGAGTATATAGAGGGTCTACACAAGGCTGACGTACTTGAGGACAATATTATGGAAATGGAAGAGGATGTACATGAAGATGAAATGGGAGATATGATACTGCGTAAAGAGTTTGACAGAGCACTGAAAGACCTGAGTCGAAACAAGGCCCCCGGAGTAGACAACATTCCATTAGAACTACTGACGGCCTTGGGAGTGCCAGTCCTGACAAAGCTCTACCATCTGGTGAGCAAGATGTATGAGACAGGCGAAATACCCTCAGACTTCAAGAAGAATATAAAAATTCCAATCCCAAAGAAAGTAGGTGTTGACAGATGTGAAAATTACCGAACTATCAGTTTAATAAGTCACAGCTGCAAAATACTAACGCGAATGCTTTACAGACGAATGGAAAAACTGATAGAAGCCAACCTCGGGGAAGATCAATTTGGATTCCGTAGAAACGTTGGAACACGTGAGGCAATACTGACCCTACCACTTATCTTGAAAGAAAGGTTAAGGAAAGGCAAACCTACGTTTCTAGCATTTGTAGACTTGGAGAAAGTTTTGACAATGTTGATTGGAATACTCTCTTTCAAATTCTGAAGGTGGCAGGGGTAAAATACATGGAGCGAAAGGCTATTTACAATTTGTACAGAAAGAAGATGGCAGTTATAAGAGTCGAGGGGTATGAAAGGGAAGCAGTGGTTGGGAAGGGAGTGAGACAGGGTTGTAGCCTATCCCCGATGTTATTCAATCTGTATATTGAGCAAGCAATAAAGGAAACAAAAGAAAAGTTCGGAGTAGGTATTAAAATCCATGGAGAAGAAATAAAAACTTTGAGGTTTGCCGATGACAGCAAAGGACTTGGAAGAGCAGCTGAACGGAATGGACAGTGTCTTGAAAGGAGGGTACAAGATGAACATCAACAAAAGCAAAGCGAGGATAATGGAATGTAGTCGAATTAAGTCGGGTGTTGCTGAGGGAATTAGATTAGGAAATGAGACACTTAAAGTAGTAAAGGAGCTTTGCTGTTTGGGGAGCAAAATAACTGGCGATGGTCGAAGTAGAGAGGATATAAAATGTAGACTGGCAATGGCTAGGAAAGCGTTTCTGAAGAAGAAAAATTTGTTAACATCGAGTATTGATTTAAGTGTCAGGAAGTCTTTTCTGAAAGTATTTGTATGGAGTGTAGCCATGTATGGAAGTGAAACGTGGACGATAAATAATTTAGACAAGAACAGAATAGAAGCTTTCGAAATGTTGTGCTACAGAAGAATGCTGAAGATTAGATGGGTAGATTACATAACTAGTGCGGAGGTATTGAATAGAATTGGGAGAAGAGGAACATGTGGCACAACTTGACTAGAAGAAGGGATCGTTTGGTTGGACATGTTCTGAGACATCGAGGGATCACCAATTTAGTATTGGAGGGCAGCGTGGAGGGTAAAAATCGTAGAGGGAGACCAAGAGATGAATACACTAAGCAGATTCAGAAGGATGTAGGTTGCAGTAGGTACTGGGAGATGAAGAAGCTTGCACAGGATAGAGTAGCATGGAGAGCTGCATCAAACCAGTCTCAGGACTGAAGACTACAACGCAACATCAGACATAGTACATTCCATCGACTAGTTTGGTATTAAGCTACGAGGAAAACACATTTCCTCTTCGTCCTTTTTCATACTCTCTTTTCTTTCCCTCCCCCCCTCCCCAATCTCTCTCTCTCTCTCTCTCTCTCTCTCTCTGTCTCTCTCTCTCTCTCTCTCTCTCGCTCACACACACACACACACACACACACAAACAAACAACAAAACACATACATACATAAAATTGCATAAAAGTCTCAAACATTTCTAAAATTAAACCTTCATGAACAGAAGTGTACTACTACATAGATATTTCAAAATTATAAGAACAAACACATTTCGCAAAAAAATTAGTTATACGCTTAACGAAAACATAAAACTTCAGCCGCTGAATGTTAATGTAATACGAGAAGAGGTTTCCAAGCCTATAGCTGTGTCTTCCATAACAAAAGAATTGGATTCGTAAGTAAATAGAACTAATACAGACGCCTAGAATAACATGAATTGAAATAAAAAAGACTCCAGTAATAGGAATGAGAAAGAAGCCACCTGCAACATTACTTACATCTAATGATCATTTTTTTTAAATACGATCACACGGGACGACACTGCCCAATAGATATTTTGCTCAGTTACTAGCCCTTGTTAATGACATCACACGAATCTGTGTTCGAAACATCCATCAAATTGACTGAGAACCTGCCTCACGCTATAGTCTAAATAACTGTATTTGTTAAGCTGATATCAGAAATTTGACCAATTTCATTCGGTCAATAGAATGTCAATCACTCACTACGGTACAGTCATATGGTAAAAGTGGTTGAAATGTCGGATAGGGCATAAAATTACGTTATTAAATGATTATGAGTGCTTAATCACTTGGTTGTTTACCTCTGAAACTACTAAAGTACCTTTCTCCTGTGAGTGAGGATCATGTGATAATCATAATAGTTGTATTAAGACTCAGTACACGGAAGTAGAAACTGTGTGACTTGGAGGAATCCCGACTGTGACTTTTTTAATTGCATTGTATTCTAGATTCATTGTAAGTACAAAGGGCGGCATCTATCGTTTGTCATCTCGACCACCATAAAAGAGAACCAGCATTCGTTACGTGGTCACGCTCACATGAGGAGTCTGCGTATTTGGCACTGAGGAAATTCCCTTGGTCTTCAGCCAAATGGCAGACAAAGAGAAAGCCTGTAAAATCCCAGAAAGTAAGTAGATGATAGATTTTCGCTCCTACGTGATGACTTTTGATGTTGTTGTTGTTGTTGTCTTCAGTCCTGAGACTGGTTTGATGCAGCTCTCCATGCTACTCTATCCTGTGCAAGTTTCTTCATCTCCCAGTACCTACTGCAGCCTACATCCTTCTGAATCTGCTTAGTGTATTCATCTCTTCGTCTCCCTCTACGATTTTTATCCTCCACACTGCCCTCTAGTACTAAATTGGTGATTCCTTGATGCCTCAGAACATGTCCTTCCAACCGATCCCTTCTTCTAGTCAAGTTGTGCCACAAACTCCTCTTGTCTCCAATTCTGTTCAGTACCTCCTCATTAGTTATGTGATCTACCCATCTAATCTTCAGCATTCTTCTGCAGCACCACATTTCGAAAGCTTCTATTCTCTTCCTGTCTAAACTATTTATCGTCCATGTTTCACTTCCATACATGGCTACACTCCATACAAATACTTTCAGAAACGACTTCCTGACACTTAAATCAATACTCGATGTTAACAAATTTCTCTTCTTTAGAAACGCTTTCCTTGCCATTGCCAGTCTACATTTTATATCCTCTCTACTTCGACCATCATCAGTTATTTTGCTCGCCAAATAGCAAAACTCCTTTACTACTTTAAGTGTCTCATTTCCTAATCTAATTCCCTCAGCATCACCCGACTTAATTCGACTACATTCAATTATCCTCGTTTTGCTTTTGTTGATGTTCATCTTATACCCTCCTTTCAAAACACTGTCCACTCCGTTCAACTGCTCTTGATAGAGAAGACGAAAAATATTGTGACTGAATATTGCTCCCTCCCCCCTCTCCCAACCCAACTCCACCGACCACCACAACCATCGTGGAGAGGGTGAGACAGATGTCAGCGTGGAAGTGGTAGTAGCATGGGACGAGTTGTGACATTTTGGGTGAATCGATAAGAGGGCCGTCGCATACATGATTTGTCTCTCCAGAGCCGCCGACTGCTAGCGGCAGAACACACCGTTCACAGCACCACTGCTTTAAATAAGCAAATGGTTCAAATGGCTCTGAGCACTATGGGACTTAACTTCTGAGGTCATCAGTCCCCTAGAATTTAGAACTGCTTAAACCTAACTAACCTAAGTACATCACACACACCCATGCCCGAGGCAGGATTCGAACCTGCGACCGCAGCGGTCGCACGGCTCCAGACTGTAGCGCCTAGAACCGCTCGGCTACTCCGGCCGGCGGCTTTAAATAAGCAGTTCCGTCATATGTGCCACCCGTTGTGCAGCGAAAATATAAGCAGCTACGCGTGCATCGTTGCCCAGAAGACTTTTTCAGTTGTGTCTCACGCCAGTAATGTCTCTGAGACTGAACTGAGAGTGCTATCGTGTTACACATATTACTGCTTGTGAGAAGAAGAACGTAAGGCAGCAAAAAGCATACGTTCTGGACTGTCATGGTCTAATGTTGATTACTCCCTTGAAAAGCTAACCGTTGATGGAACAGGAATTTGGAATAACAAATTTTCTCGCCTAAATTAGTCGCGTACTCGCTTTCATCGAAATTCCTGGACTCAGTTGCCCTGCTGGTTTAGTTTCATGAGTACTGGATTTCAATGTGTGTAAAATGGCGCAATTTCCTGACAGATGAAAACGATCTGCTATATCAGGGGGCGAACCTAGACCCTTACCTTTCGTCGTCAATGATCTTAACAACTGGTCTACCTAAGCAGGCCTCAGGGCTCATCTCGGAGTCTCAGTGCGTCAGTACTTTTTTTCTACGTTCCAAATTTCACCAAGGCTGAACTGCATGCTTCGCCACACTAGCAATTCTCTGTGGATTAAGAAAGCATGGAATGGCTTAGCCGCAAACTCTTGATGGTCGCCGAAACGAATCTTTCTCTTCGCATGAGAGGAGAGTGCACTGTACTGGTACTACCTAACAAATTAGAAATGTGTACTCGTTCAGCAACTCGCGCAGAAAGACCTCTATCGAATTTGGAAATAAAAGAGACAGACAGATAAACGATTTGAGTGAGACTCTGGATAGCTCAACTGATAAGAGCACATTGCTGAAATCTCGGTATGCGTCCCAGTCCGCCACAAAGCAGTAAACGGGTGGGTTGTATCTGCCGATATCAGATACTGGTTCTGATCTGTGACGAAAGTTTGCTGTGGCGTGTGACGCACTATTTGCGCGAACACAGATATAACAGAACCCCGAAATTATTTACTTTGCTCCTTTATTATTTTTGGGCTTTAGGTTGTGATGACAGACTGATCTGTAGCATAGCCCAGGGCTAGGTTAGCCTGAAAGGTGACAGTTTAGTTTTGAGCCGACAAAGCAAACGAGTATGATACAACGAGAAAAAAATAATTCTAGTTATGGCGCGTATTTTACCTATATTGAATTTCGATGAGCGATGAAGGCTCGACAGTTTGATAACATTATGGAGCAAAGTAGACGAGTGGTATCGGGAGCTTCAGTATTTCCCTTCAGTCTCTCACGAAGTTTAGTATAATGTAGCTTCCGTTGCGGGGAAAACATTCATTCTGGGAACAAGATACTCTGTGTGTTTCTAAACACTCCCACATCTAAAAACTCTCACATCAAGCACATCAATTGCAGCCGGTTGTGCTCAGTGGACTAGTGTACTAGAATGAAAAAGAAAAACGGATTTGTTATGTTCGAAACGAGCTCCGACTTATTTTTATTCAGTGTAACGTAGTGTGGCATTCAAGCCACTTATTGCATCAAGAAATCTAAAATCAGCGTGAAATATGAAAATATGCCTTTTAATTTTTATACGGCTCATATGTACTGCTAATGGAGACAGCGCAAGTACCTTAGTGTCCCATTCGAATCGAGTTATGGTTGGAATCGCCGAAAACCTTACATATAAAAAATTTTGGAAGATTTTGAAAAACTTGCAGTGTTTCCATCGAAATGCACAGTGCTGTCATAGTACTGGGTGGTTATAATAAACATGCAGCTACTCACAGAGGTCCACTGTGGGCTGTAGTTATCGTATGGTAGTGAAACGTGATAGATATGCTAATGCGTTAATGCTAAACCGATTTACGCTGGAAAAAATTAGTCCCCATTTCGGCCACCAGGAGAAAATCTGGGGCTGTACAGCGCAACGTTGACGCCTTCGGTGCTTATATTGAACAAATTTGTAAAACTCCGCTGCGCCCGCCCCAAGCCGGGGGCCTCACCAGACAAGAGGTGTGGAAGGAGGAGGGGGAGGAGTAACAACCTTGTTAAAAAAACAAGGTTCACCTGGCCCTGGTGATAGTACCTTGTGAGGGCTCCTTGCTAGGACTACAGTGACGGCCGCGGTGGCCGAGCGTTTCTAGGCGCTTCAGTCCGGAACCGCGCGACTGCTACGGTCGCAGGTTCAAATCCTACCTCGGGCATGGATGTGTGTGATGTCCTTAGGTTAGTTAGGTTTAAGCAGTTCTAAGTTCTAGGGGACTGATGGCCTCAGATGATAAGTCCCATAGTGCTCAGAGCCATTTGAACCATTTTTAGGACTACAGTGAAGACCTCAACGGTAGTCAAGGCGGAGGGAATAGTTCTCGGTACGGTGGAACTAGCGGAAGAGGCAACCAAAGAAAAAATCCACTTGGCCTCTGTCTTGAAACAAGCGGCTAAGTGATCAGCGTCTGTCCACGAGTAGCAGTTACTTCTGTAAAATATCTGGGAGTATGCGTACGGAACGATTTGAAGTGGAATGATCATATAAAATTAATTGCTGGTAAGGCGGGAGCCAGGTTGAGATTCATTGGGAGATTCCTTAGAAAATATGGTCCATCAGCAAAGGAGGTAGCTTACAAAACACTCGTACCAGGTCGGGTTGACAGAGGAGATAGAGAAGATCCAAAGAAGAGTGGCGCGTTTCGTCACAGGGTTATTTGGTAGGCGTGATAGCGTTACGGAGATATTTAGCAGACTCAAGTGGCAGACTCTGCAAGAGAGGCGCTCTGCATCGCGGTGCAGCTTGCTGTCCAGGTTTCGAGAGGGTGCGTATCTGTATGAGGTATCGAATATATTGCTTCCCCCTACTTATACCTCCCGAGGAGATCACGAATGTAAAATTAGAGAGATTCGAGCGCGCACGGAAGCTTTCCGGCAGTCGTTCTTCCCGCGAACCATACGCGACTGAACAGGAAAAGGAGGTAATGACAGTGACACGTAAAGTGCCCTCCGCCACACAGCGTTGGGTGGCTTGCGGAGTATAAATGTAGATGTAGATGTAGATGTAGTGCGGCTGAAAACCGTTCCTCGGAGCTAACAACCTCGAGTAGAATCCTTAGGGGCTTGTTCCCCTAACCCAACAAACAATCAACAATGGTTACGCACCTTGTAAGATACTTTACCCCAGAGAGTAAACAGTCTCAAATTTGGAAGGAAACTAAATGTAGGCATTCGGATTCTGGGGGCCTACAGCAATGTGCGAAGGATGAGTCGAAGCATGCTGAAACCTGCCTTAAGCAAGCAACAAATAAAATTAAACACGAAAATATAAACTATTGTGCAACTTTCAACGTAAACTCACTTCTAAAAACAGGAAAACTTCAAACGTTAATAAATTTTATTAAACAGAAAAATATAATAACAGCACTCCAAGAAACAAGGTATACTGATGAACATTCATTTGATTCAGAGGGATTCAGAATCTTCAAAGGGAAGCTGGGAAAGAGAGTAATGAAGACTATTTCCCAATTTGTAACAGGATTCATTGTAAACCAAAATACATTAAACTCAATAGTAGAATTTAAATCTATCAGTGAAAGACTTTCAACATTAACCTTCAAATCAGTAATTATACTGTATACCATTGTAAATACACATGCACCAACAAGTGAGAAAAACAGAACACAAAAAGAACAAACAGAATTTTTTTGGCAGGAATTGTCAAACAACTTAGACCAGATTTCATTCAAAAACACAATAATATTGCTGGGAGACTTTAATGTTCACATCGGCAAAGAACGCCATCACCGATCCATAGTAGGCAAATTCCCTGCCCATAAAAGAACCAATGCAAATGCAGAAAGACTTATTAGTTCATGCAGAGAACATGACATAGTTCTATAATCTACATTTTTTCAAAGAACTCCCTAGGAAACAAACTACATGGGTATCCCCGAATCCAGTATCTGGGGAGAGATAACTTGACCATGTTGCTAGAAGCAGACAGTCTACATCAGAGATACTCAATGTAAAAGTTACTAAGAGTGTTTACATTCAGATCACTATCTGTCTATCGTTAAATTCAAAATTACGCCAATATATAAAAGAAACAGCCAATATCAACCTAAATAGTTTGACACTCAGAAATTAACTAATGCAGATAATTTCAGGACACCTTTGGAAAAGAGAACACCTAAAACATGGGAACAACTTCAAAAAGACTTAGTACAGACAGCGGAAGAAACCATTCTCCTTACCAAAAAATGGAAACATGCCTGGTGGAATGATGAGTGTGACGAACTAATCCTAACAAGGCAAGGAGCTTGGAACATATGGAATGCAAATAAAAATGATAAAAATAGGAACTCCCTAAAAGAAGCCCGGAAGCAAGCATCAAATGGCCTTAAAAAGATCAAAGTACAAATACATGAAAGACCAGCTAGCATCAACAGACTTCAACTTCAAACACAGAAAACTGCATACAATAGCACATAGATCTATAGAATACTTACCGAAAACTTTGAAGAACTACATACCTGTGATCCACCGAAAGATTTAAATTCGATATTGTAAACCCAACACCACCTGACTCAAAGCCGCCAACCGCAGAAGAAATAAAAGAAATCATAAAAGACCATAAAAATAATAAACCTGGAGAGGATAATATAGTTGCTTAACTATTGAACTACTCTAGTGACAACATGATACAATGTCTATCAGAAATACTCAAAGAAATCTGGACAACACACAGCTCACCACCAGAATGGACATCTGCACTAACACATCTACTACATAAAAAAGGAGTTGCTTAACTATTGAACTACTCTAGTGACAACATGATACAATGTCTATCAGAAATACTCAAAGAAATCTGGACAACACACAGCTCACCATCAGAATGGACATCTGCACTAACACATCTACTATATAAAAACGGGAAGAAAGACCCTAGCAATTATAGGGGACTCTCCCTCTTACCAGTGACCTATAAGTTCTTGTCTAAGGTGCTTTTAAAAAGAGCAGAAGAAATATTTGACAAACAACTAGGAAAGTATCAGGCTGTATTGAGGAAGGTAAGGTCATGCAGAGAACAAATATTAAACATAAAGAACATAATAGAAATGAAGAAAATCAGGAACTTAAAATATATAATTACTTTTGTGGATTTTAGAAAAGCCTATTATTCAATTGACAGAAATACACTGCTTGATGTCTTAAAAGAATTGTGACTCGATACCAAAACAACTGAAATAATTAAAGCAACTTTGAAAAACACAAAATCGAAAGTAAAATTTAGGGGAGAGCTCTCAAAATTGTTTGAAATAAAGTCAGGTGTCCGACAGGGAGATGGTTTGTCACCTCTGCTTTTCAATTGTGTGTTAAGAAGGTAGTTAGAGAATGGAGGAAGGCCATCAATGGCCATGAATACTAAAGGTATTAATCGAGGAAGAAATGCAAACAAGATAACTGTCGACTGTTTAGCCTTCGCAGATGACATGGCATTGACTACAGATTCGCTAGATAATGCCCAAGAACAGATAAGAGAACTGATAAAACAAGCAGCCAAAGTAGGACTACAAATATCCTTTGAAAAAACAGAGTTCATGACAAACATCTGTGACGCTGCTCAAAATATCGCAGTTGACAACAATACAATACACAAAACAGATTCCTTTAAATACCTAGGAGAGTGGATTACATGAAATGCAGACGAAAAGACAGCTATAGAAACTAGAGTGCACGAAATGGAAAGAGTGTTTCATATGACCAAAAACGTGTATAATAAAAAATCCTTGTCCTGGAACACGAAATTAAGACACTACCAAACAGTGGCCAGACCTGAAGCTCTGTATGCGGCAGAAACACTTAAACTAACAACAAATGGACATCTTGAGAAACTAGAGAAGGCGAAAGAAGAATTTTAAGGAAAATACTGGGAGCTAAAAGAAACGATATGCTGAATACAAGTTAAGACCAAACTGAGAGCTATACTTGAAAACTGTAAAACTAACTGATGTAATGAGGAAGAGAAGACTAGTTTTCTGGACATATATTCAGAATGGATAACAACAGACTAACCAAGCAGATATTCACATTACTCAATAGCTACAAATCCAAGCCCGCATGGTTCATAGAGACTGAAAAGGTCATGGAAAACGCTGGAATTACACGAGACACAATAGAAAACAGAACACATTTCCGAAAGGCAATTCAAAAGGCAGAATTTCAGGAGGGAAAGAAAAAACAATTAGACGAAAGTGGACTCAAAAAGAAAGGGAACAACACTCTAAAAGGATGAAGGAAATTTGGAAACTAAGGAAATCTAATAAAATGAAGAGTAGCCAAAGATGATTCGTCGTACCCTCCAAATGGGTTATTAGAAAGAATAAGAGGAAGAACAAATTTGTAAGCAACGGTAAAGTCAGCATTATGCCTTTCTCACTTGTTTGACATTTTTTTCTGCTCATATCCTGTTCCTAATCTATTACACATGGAAACATTTCTATACGTCTTTCTTGCATTCACAGCGGCAGATTTTCACCTTTTGGATAAAATTTAAACTTGTAATTTTTCCTGCGTAAATCGGTTCCGCATTAGAATATCTATTAAATTTCGCTGCCATACGACGATCGCAGCCCACACTGAACCTTTGTGAGTAACTGCACTTTAATTGTAATCACTTAGTATAATCGGAACTCGACATATTCTACACATACGTGAAAAATAATCGGAACTTGACATATTCTACACATACGAGAAAAGAAATAAAAGTTTATGTTGGTTAAGAAGTGGAAGACCAGAGGAAGACAGGGTGGATGGAGCACAAGCAAGCCTGAATGACCAGATACGGCTTGCGTGGGAAGTGACTATTCCGTGCAACCTGTTCAAAGATACGGCTGACGTATGGGCGAATTGGTCTGGCCGCTCCCAGCGTTGTCGCTTCCCAACGACTCAGTATGAACGTGCAGCTCTTGCTCTTCTGTTTGCACATAATGAAAGCCTAAAAGCCTGAGATTCAAACAACCAAAAATACGGTGCAATGGCCTTCAGTCTCACACTGCTCTTTCTGTTCCTTAAAACAAACGGAAATGACGGGCAAAAGGAATAGCACCGGGATGAAGTCATTTAACACGCTTCCTGTATAAAGTTTATTTTTATTTCGGCTGACAACTCTGAATGCATAGCGTCTGTATTCATCATCGAGTAGATAGACTGCAGTAGACATGATTTCCTTTTTTTCTATTCCCTCTAGAGAGCTGAAGGCTACACGGCAAATGCAAAGCGTGACAAAAAAAAAAAAGTGAATCATCCGCAAGGCATAGTTAGGTGCCAGTGTAACTTCATACACATCCACATCATCGGCGGGTACGTAAATTGTCAACACTGTGTAGCATCTTGTATCTATTGCTAGGGCGTAAGAAGCCAGCTATGCAGCCCGTTCGCTATTTCGCTTTGTGCCAAGTGAAACACGAACCCACCACTGTTTGACACTCACTCTTAAGTGTAGATGAAGCAGTCAGATGTTGCGTATCGGAAGACACAGCGACAACCAACTTCCAGCTGTTTGCGGACAGCAACCAATTGGTTCAAATGGTTCAAATGGCTCTGAGCACTATAGGACTTAACATCCGAGGTCATCAGTCCCCTAGAACTTAGAACTACTTAAACCTAACTAACCTAAGGACACCACACACATCCATGCCCGAGGCAGGATTCGAACCTGCGACCGTAGCGGTCGCGCGGTTCCAGATTGTAGCGCCTAGAACCGCTCGGCAACCTCGGCGGGCGTTTGGTCAATGCGTGGAGAATGTTACCTCCCATCATGTGTAGTGTCAACAGTGATGCACTGAGGATGTGATGTTACGGCATGACGGGATTGTCGAGATTGGCCCAAGGATCAATGGAAACGTTTCGACGGTCGGGACCGGACAGGCTGTCATCCACGTGAAAGTCTATTTGAAAAATGCACAGCGCCACGTACGCAGCCCAGTGGCGACAGTGTTATGCTATAGATGACATTCACTTGGGCTTCCATGGGACTTGTCGTAGTAATAGAAGGCACTATGGTAGCTGTGGACAGCGTAAACCTTATTGTGGGCCACCTACATCGCTACATGCTTGATGTCTACCCCGATGGCGATGGTATCTCCCAGCAGGATAACTGCCATGTCACTATGCCATAATCGTGCTTCAGTGCAGTTAGATAGTGAACTTGCGTAGATGTCTTGTCCACTAAATTCGCCTGATCTGAACCCGATAAAATACACTACTGGCCATTAAAATTGCTACACCAAGAAGAAATGCAGATGATAAACGGGTATTCATTGGACAAATATATTATACTAGAAGTGACATGTGATTACATTTTCACGCAATTTGGGTGCATAGATCCTGAGCAATTAGTGCCCAGAACAACCACCTCAGGCCGTAATAACGGCCTTGATACGCCTGGGCATTGAGTCAAACACAGCTTGGATGGCGTGTACAGGTACAGCTGCCCATGCAGCTTCAACACGATACCACAGTTCATCAAGAGTAGTGACTGGCGTATTGTGATGAGCCAGTTGCTCGGCCACCATTGACCAGACGTTTTCAGTTGGTGAGAGATCTGGAGAATGTGCTGACCAGGGCAGCAGTCGAACATTTTCTGTATCCAGAAAGGCCTGTACAGGACCTGCAACATGCGGTCGTGCATTATCCTGCAGAAATGTAGGCTTTCGCAAGGATCGAATGAAGGATAGAGCCACGGGTCGTAACACATCTGAGATGTAACGTCCACTGTTCAAAGTGCCGTCACAAGAGGTGGCCGAGACGTGTAACGAATGGCACCCCATACCATCACGCCGGGTGATACGCCAGTATGGCGATGACGAATACACGCTTCCAATGTGCGTTCACCGCGATGTCGCCAAACACGGATGCGGCCATCATGATGCTGTAAACAGAACCTGGATTCACCCGAAAAGATGCCATTCGTGCAGCCAGGTTCGTCGTTGAGTACACCATCGCAAGCGCTCCTGTCTGTGATGCAGCGTCAAGGGTAACCGCAGCCATGTTCTCCGAGCTGATAGTCCATGCTGCTGCAAACGTCGTCGAACTGATCGTGCAGATGGTTGTTGTCTTGCAAACGTCCCCATCTGTTGACTCATGGATCGAGATGTGGCTGCACGATCCGTTACAGCCATGCGGATGAGATTCCTTGCATCTCGACTGCAGTGACACGAGACCGTTGGGATCCAGCACGGCGTTCCGTATTACCCTCCTGAACCCACCGATTCCATATTCTGCTGACAGTCACTGGATCTCGACCAACGCGAGGAGCAATGTTGCGATACGATAAACCGCAACCGCGATAGGCTACAATCCGACCTTTATCAAAATCGGAAACTTGATGGTACGCATTTCTCCTCCTTACACGGGACATCACAACAACGTTTCACCAGGCAACGCCGATCAACTGCTGTTTGTGTATGAGAAATCGGTTGGAAATTTTCCTCATGTCAGCACGTTGTAGGTGTCGCCAACGGCGCCAACCTTGTGTGAATGCTGTGAAAAGCTAATCATTTGCATATCACAGCATCCTCTTCCTGTCGGTTAAATTTCGCGTCTGTAGCAGGTCATCTTCGTGGTGTAGCAATTTTAATGGCCAGTGGTGTACGTGTGAGATGTTATAGGGTGCCACCTCCGCGTCCACGAACAGCAGGCCCGTGAGTTGTGGGAATTGTGTAACCTGTGCGCGTAGAGATCTGGTATCACATACCTGCGGCACCCTACCAAGAATCATTTCTCGAATGCAGGCCACGCAGAATAGCTGCTGTATTGCATTCCAAATGTGCTACCCTTCAAATGCTGTTCGCTCCACGTCGTGGAAGCATGCTCACCCGAACTGCACCTGCAGTAATAGCTTTCCAAAACGTTCGTAAAATCCCCTGGCCAGCGTGACTGTCAGGCAAGGCACTCAATGGACGTATGTTGGGCATGATGGGATGCTGCCTTCTGTCTGCATTGACAACAAATTCCCCTGACGAATGGCGACGACAGGTGGCAGCAGCATGGAACATTATCTTACAGCATTGTATATGACAACTTTAGGGACTCGTAAGTGTGATTTCAGGACTGAACTGAAACTAGAGCAAACTTTATTTTTGTCCATGGCAGTCTGTCCGCAAGTGTATGCCCGTTTGGTTACGATCATAGCTGGTAAGATATATTATGAGAAAAGAACTTATTCCCGTGGCCCCATTTCTTCAGAGAGTTCGTTTCTTATTTTCCACTAGTACATCGACAAGTCTGTATTTAAACAGAAGAAGTTTGCGATAGTACAGAGAACAGCGTTTGCGGTGTAGTCATACCAGATGGTGACTAACTTCTGCATTATGATAACCTGATGTACTGTGTGTCTGAGGATGAAGTCTTCTGTACTTCGAAATCTATCGCAGTTAATGAAACACAATAAATACAGTTTCTTGAACGTAAAATAATAATAAAAGTAGGTAAAGAGAGTCTACTCCTTACTAAGACATTTATCTGCTGATGTCCCCGTCTTTTTTTTTACGGCCATAGAAGCAAAAGATTGACTGTTGTGAAGCTATAGTACAACTGTATATCATTACACAATAAGACTCACCAGTTATAGAAGAGTGTGTTTTATCTAACACAACATGTTTCGGGACAATATGATCCCATTATCAACCTATGCAAAGCAAGTGAAACACAAATCATTACTTCGTGTTATTACAGATACCGACATACATGGCATGGAAATCTGTCTATATTGCCATGTAGTACACGTACCTTAAAATTAATATTCCATTAGGGGGACTCAAAAACAATAAAGAAGCAGCAAACATGCATTTGCAAACATAAGATACTCCATTATACATCTCATATTATAACGTTCATAATTACCGATGACACTTAACACTTTTTCAGAGTTCTGTTTTCTAACGAAAGTCGACTGACAACCACATACTAAAGATTGTACTGTCTTGTCCCGTGTACATCAGTGCTACCAACGATACGTCGTCAATACAAAAAAAAAGCTTTGAACGTCTGTATGTCATACCTCGGCAAAAATATGAAAATATTCTTACACCTACCATACAATGTTTGCATCTACTAAGATTTAACAGATTTAGCGATATATCATCCCATACACGCAACCATTGGCAGTTAATGGAATTCTCATCACTAACACATGATCCACGTTCAAAAAGTACTCCTTACTTACATTATAACTTACAAGCTGGAAACATTTAAACTTGCTGATTTCAATGTATAACTTGCTGATTTAAATGTACAACTTGCTTATTTCAATGTATAAATAAATATGTGGAGTCCAAATAGCCTATAACTGCATTTTGGATTCCTTAAACAACAACGAAGTCCTTCTTTTACGTTTTTTTTTAAATTTCGGTAATTAATTGCTAAACGACAGATTTATATTCAGTGACCCTCACACCTATACAAATATCATCTAAGACATCAGGCCGATTATTAGCTGTAGTAGTTGTACGATAGTGAAAATCTACATCTACATCTACACTCTGCAAACCACTGTATAGTGCATTGCAGAGGGTATGTCCAACTGTACCAGTTACTAGGGTCTTCCCCGTTCCATTCACATATGGAGTGTGGGAGGATGATTGTTTAAATGCTTCCGTGATTGCTATAATGAATCTAATCTTGTCCTTACGATTCCTACGGGAGAGATATGTATGGAGTTCTAGTATATCCCTAGAGACATCATTGAAAGAACATTTTTGAAACTCTGCCAGTAGGCTTTCTCTGGATAGATTAATTCTGTCTTCAAGAGTCCGCCAGTTTAGTTTCTTCAGCATCTCAGTGACTATCTCCCACGGATCAAACAAACTTGGGACCATTCGCGCTGTTCTTCTCTGTATACGTTCAATATCCCCTGTTAGTTTTATTTGGTACGGGCCCCACAAAGTTGAGCATTGCTCTCGGACGTGTAGCACTAGTGATTTGTAAGCAGTCTCCTTTCTAAACTGATTGCATTTCCTTGGTGCTCTACCAATAAACCGAGTCTACCCCCTGCTTGAGTCACGACTGAGTCTACATCTACATCTACATTTACATCTACATTTATACTCCGCAAGCCACCCAACGGTGTGTGGCGGAGGGCACTTTACGTGCCACTGTCATTACCTCCCTTTCCTGTTACAGTCGCGTATGGTTCGCGGGATGAACGACTGTCTGAAAGCCTCTGTGCGCGCTCTAATCTCTCTAATTTTACATTCGTGATCTCCTCGGGAGGTATAAGTAGGGGGAAGCAATATATTCGATACCTCATCCAGAAACGCACCCTCTCGAAACCTGGCGAGCAAGCTACACCGCGATGCAGAGCGCCTCTCTTGCAGAGTCTGCCACTTGAGTTTGTTAAACATCTCCGTAACGCTATCACGGTTACCAAATAACCCTGTGACGAAACGCGCCGCTCTTCTTTGGATCTTCTCTATCTCCTCCGTCAACCCGATCTGGTACGGATCCCACACTGATGAGCAATACTCAAGTATAGGTCGAACGAGTGTTTTGTAAGCCACCTCCTTTGTTGATGGACTACATTTTCTAAGGACTCTCCCAATGAATCTCAACCTGGTACCCGCCTTACCAACAATTAATTTTATATGATCATTCCACTTCAAATCGTTCCGCACGCATATTCCCAGATATTTTACAGATGTAACTGCTACCAGTGTTTGTTTTGCTATCGAATAATCATACAATAAAGGATCCTTCTTTCTATGTATTCGCAATACATTACATTTGTCTATGTTAAGGGTCAGTTGCCACTCCCTGCACCAAGTGCCTATCTGCTGCAGATCTTCCTGCATTTCGCTACAATTTTCTAATGCTGCAACTTCTCTGTATACTACAGCATCATCCGCGAAAAGCCGCATGGAACTTCCGACACTATCTACTAGGTCATTTATATATATTGTGAAAAGCAATGGTCCCATAACACTCCCCTGTGGCACGCCAGAGGTTACTTTAACGTCTGTAGACGTCTCTCCGTTGATATCCATGCTGTGGTCATTCCATTTCATATCCCTACAAAGTATTACACCCAAGTATTTATATGTGTTTATCGATTCCAACCGTGACTCATTGATATTATAGCTATAGGATACTATGTTTTTTTCGTTTTGTTAAGTGCGCAGTGTCACAATTCTGCTCGTTTAAATTTAGTTGTCAATCTTTGCACCACTTTGAAAACTTATCAAAATCTGACTGAACATTTGTATAGCTTCCTTCATTACTTCATTATAAATAACTGCATCATCTGAAAAAAAGTCTGAGGCTACTGTTAATATTGTCCACAGTGTCATTAATATAAAACGTGAACAGGAAGGGTCCTAAAACCCCTCCCCGGGGCACATGTGATGTTACTCCTTCCTTTGTTGATAACTTTCCATCCAAGGTAATTTTCTGCGTTCTTCCTACCAAAAAATCCTCAATCGTCACAAATTTTGTTTTACAGAATAAGTAGCGAAGCTATTGTAAGTACAGTATATGTTCGTTCACTCTTCTTGTATGGCAGATTCGTGGTACGTTAAGAGCAATGCAATTCCTGATGTAGAACGTCTTTTTCCTACCCTCATGTAATGGTAATTTTTTGAGCAATTCTGTTAAACTTTCGCTCTGTAAACGAACTTGGTACGAACTCTCAGCTAATCCTTGCCGCTTCTCCTCACTTCCCGTTAGTCTTGTTCCGCAGAGGAAACAAGCTAAGGAACGAAATTCAAGATTGCGTCGGACAAAAGTTTATTACGTGACCTGCTTTATGTGGTTGTTCTACGTTAAGTCAGTCTGGACCCTAATCCCTAAGATGTAGTTGATGTGAGCGAATCCTGCGGTATAGTCGAACGATGCGGGATGTCTCGTCCGTTAAAGTACGTAAAAGTAAATTTGCTTATATTTAGGATCAGTTGCTAAAATTTGAACAACTCAGTGATAATCTGAAAATAACCACAAGAATACACAGGAACCAATGAAATTTTCTTAGCAATGAAAAAATTATTGCCAGAATAGTTATATTTTTACTGACAAGTGGTACTACAGCTGACTAAAAGAAAAAAAATCATGAAATATAGAGCATTTAGCGTCAGTGTTCTAAATTACAATCTCAGTGCAAGGTCTGATGGACCAATATTCGCAGCCACTCACAATATGAAGAGTGACAGCCAGTGAATCTGTTCAAACAACGACGGACGGCAGCTCTGGGCCGCCACATCGCCACCTCTTGTAAAAAAAAAAAACTGTGGATGTTCTAGAATTTTTTTACTATTAAACAAAAGTTCATCGTCTTTCCTGTTGTTTCCTGTGCATTCACGTCAAAACCACGTGGAGCTACAAGTAATATTTTTCGAATAATCGATTTTTAACTTTTGCTGTTACTTTTGTACTATGTGGTCCATTCTTTCTCTTCAAATGGATCAAAACAGATTCTGGATGCAAAAATTTCTGGTTACCTTGTGTCTAGGATTAGGTACCAGTAGTTTCTCCAAGCAAGATTTTCTGTAGGTCTTAACATATTTGATTAAAATTTTCATCGTTTTCTTCTTCCTAAATAAAACCAGAACTGTTTGCGAACGATGTTACTGCACTTTTGACATAGTTTGTATAAACTCTTATGAACGTTGTGAATAAGTTTGCAAAATACTAACACGAATTCTTTACAGAAGAATGGAAAATACTGGTAGATCCGAAATCGGGGAAGATCAGTTTGGATTCCCGAGAAACGTAGAAACACGCGAGGCAATACTGACCCTACGACTTCTCATAGAGGAGAGGTTAAGGAAAGGCAAACCTACATTTATAACATTTGTAGACTTAGAGAAAGCTTTCGACATTGTTGACTGGGATATTCTCTTTGAAATTCTAAAGGTGGCAAGGATAAAATATACGGATCGAAAGGCTATTTACAATTTGTAGAGAAATCAGACGCCAGTTATAAGAGTCGAGGGGCATGAAAGTGAAGCAGTGGTTGAGGAGTGAGTGAGACAGGGTTGTAGCCTACCCCGATGCTATTCAGTCTGTGTATTGAGCAAGCAGTAAAGGAAACAAAACAAAAATTTGGAGTAGGAAGTCCAGAGGAAAGAACTAAAAACGTTGAAGTTTGCCGATGACATTGTAATTCTGTCAGAGACAGCAAAGGACTTGGAAGAGCAGTTGAACGGAATGGACAGTGTCTTGAAAGGAGGATATAAGATGAACATCAACAAGAGTAAAACGAGGATATTGGTATGTAGGCCAATTAAATCAGATGATGCTGAGGGAATTAGATTAAGAAATGAGACACTTAAAGTAGTAAAGGAGTTTTGCTATTTGGGGAGCAAAATAACTGATGATGGTCGAAGTAGAGAGGATATAAAATGTAGACTGGCAATGGCAAGGAAAGCGTTTCTGAAGAAGAGAAATTTGTTAACATCGAGTATAGATTTAAGTATCAGGAAGTCGTTTCTGAAAGTATTTGTATGGAGTGTAGCCATGTATGGAATTGAAACATGGACGATAAATAGTTTGGACAAGAAGAGGATAGAAGCTTTTGAAATGTGGTGCTGCATAAGATTTATGAAGATTAGATGGATAGATCACATAACTAATGAGGAGGTCCTCAATAGAATTGGGGAGAAAAGAAATTGGTGGCACAACCTCACTAGACGAAGGGATCGGTTGGTAGGACACATTCTGAGACATCAAGGGATTACCAATTTAGTACTGGAGGGAAGCGTGGGGGGTAAAAGTCGTAGAGGGAGACCAAGAGATGAATACAGTAAGCAGATTCGGAAGGATGTATGTCGCAGTAGTTACTCGGAGATGAAGAGGCTTGCACAGAGTAGAGTAGCATGGAGAGTTGCATTAAACCAGTCTTTTGACTGAAGACCACAACAACCACAATGGAAATTTTGTATCACTGATCTGAGGAAAGCCTAATGTTACATTCGTTTCTCGTCATCACTTCCCAACCATATCGAAACGCTGCTTACAATAAATCGTCATCTCGATAACAAACCTCTGCGACAGTGATGATTAGTAACTCATTTGGGTAATTTACAACTGAACATTAAAGGCTCAGAGCTCCGTACCTGATTTAAAATCATTTGATTTTCATGCAACCGTTTTTATATACGGTTCATTCTATTTGACCCATTTAATGATTTCGAAGAGGTGTAACCTTTGTACCGAAATCACAATACATCATCTCCCTTCTCATTTCATACTCACCCACAACAACACAAACAGAAAATTATGGTTCAAAATTGCTCCTCACAGTCGAAAGTCCGATACGGTGACTATCTGCTGGGGAGGGGGGGGGGGGGCAGTGATTTGATTCCTGGTAATAGATTTTCCCTGGGGTGAGAAGGTCTGTATCGATGTCTACAAAGTCTCGTAAAACCAGATGAGAAGTTATTAAAGTGATGATTGGCGAAGACGACACGCAGGTGAGTCGAAAGTTTTATATCAGACTGCGGGTCATGTGGCACTTACTTGTCTTTGTCATTCAGTTAAATATTTGTCTCATTATCAACAGATACAAGGGAGAAGCCATTAATCCAGTCTCCCCAACTTCTCGCTAAGAAAGCAGCATGATGCATGAAATTCTCCCGTTTCCACTAAGTTCATCAGTAAGCACGCCGCGTCTCGTTTTTACTTCCCGTCCTTAATATAGAGCATCTGCACCGCTACTCGTGGCTGTATTCTGTTCTGTCAGGATCTGAAAACAGTCTCTATAAAATGGTAGATTTGTCTCTCAGCCAGAAAAGTGGAGCACTCTGAATCATCTTAACGAAATTGTGCTGTATCAGCTCGTGGTCGTGCGGTAGCGTCTCGCTTCCCACGCCAGAGTTCCCGGGTTCGATTCCCGGCGGGGTCAGGGATTTTCTCTGCCTCGTGATGACTGGGTGTTGTGTGATGTCCTTAGGTTAGTTAGGTTTAAGTAGTTATAAGTTCTAGGGGACTGATGACCATAGATGTTAAGTCCCATAGTGCTCAGAGCCATTTTTGAATGAACTCAGAGAATATCATCAAGTCACGCGATGCTACATTTAAAAACCTGAAGCCCTGTGCAGGATAGATCTCTGTCCAATTGTCCATCGAGTTATAGGATTGCTTCGGAATCCCTATGATGTTTTAAGCGAGTGGAAGAGCGGTTTCTCCAGATTTTTTTTTTTTTTTTTTTGCATCCTAATCAATTGATCTAGTACTCCGTACGTGATATCCTTCGATGTTATGTGTAGCTAAAAATTAACTCTTTAAAAATTGTGCATGGTAGTACTCTTTTCTGTATCCAAGAACTTTGCATCCAAGTCATGTCCAAAGTATAACCTATTCTCATCACTGTCTTCGTTGTGTGAATGTATACCATTACCTCCCCAAACCTGTTGAGGGACTCTACAGCAGAATTCCTGAATTCAACTGTGGGCGATCATTTACCTGTCCTTCAGATCTCCTACCGTGCACCTAACCATACCCAACACCCAACCAGTTATCTACCCCGACAAATCCAGGCGTACTCTTATGGAGACTTGGGTGCCTACAGTGCCCAAATCCTTACCCTAATCAAAAACCGGAATAACGTTCTTCAAAATCCTGTCGATATCTAGACTGTGCTGTTTTTGGGCGTCGTGTCGGATAGAGAGGAGGTGAACATTTCTGTTTAGTATTCTGTCTAGGATTAGTCTTAAGTACTTTACTGTGTTAGTGAGAGGAGTGCGTTGGTTCAACATGGAGAAAAGGCGATTGGAATTATAAAATGGTAAGACTACTCTGAGGGTTTACTTAGAATTTCCATTTATTATACCACTCCAGTTGAAGATTAAAATAATATTAGAGGAAGGAGTGGGAGATTGTGCTGGGCAGCGAGAAAAGCGGTGTCATCAGCACCGAATGGACCAGAATACCCTTGAGGCACGTCAGCTGGAAGGTAAGGGATGTGAGAGTAGATGTAGTTGATTGTGACTTACGTAGCGCAGTGATGGAACAAATACGCCATTAGGAGGACTTAGTTAGGGGGGGCTTTGCATCAACAAATCGTTATCCCAATGTATAACATCCTCATTCATTGTATCCTAGCTCCTATATCAAAGAGTCCATCTCCGTTCGAGCAGCACCTGTCATGTAGATATTTTATTTGTTCAGTATATTATGAGTTTCTGTGTGATACCAAGCTACTAATAGAGCTCTGTCTGTGTGCTTTTATAAGTTAATATTTAATCCCTTGGGCATTTGTGTTTTATGAAGCCTATAATTGCATATGTTGATTGGGTAATATGTACTAAATTGTCTTTAGTACAGATGATATATTCGGATGCGAGCTGAGTTGGAGTTAAACTGTTCACAGCTCCAGGGAATGCTGGATTCAGTCACTCAGTTTGAAGCTGTTGCCAGTGTGGGAGGTTGGACATGGAGATCCAGGGGAAGTCCAGCACGTCTCACGCATCTCACGATCAGTCTGCTGCTGTGATTGGCTGGGTTACTTTTCCGAACTGATTGATGTTGAGCCTCACCTGTGGTCGAGTAGGAGGTCATTGAAAGATGTGGCAGGCAACGAAAGGCTTTCTGGATAACCGATCAATAGTACTACCCCAGTTTTTATGGTTTCAGACACAATCTGTGGCTGATACTGAACCTGAACCAGCTGCAGTTGTTTCCCTGTTTCAGAGGAAGCCTCTCGGTTTGCATGGTCCGGGCGTTTACAGAGAGCGAGATTACTGGTGTTGAGAGATCCAGTCTTAAGCACGTGATTAAGTCCTTTGGCGATAGGGCTACGGAGGAGTGGAAGATACCCACTGTGTACTCTGCGTGCATAGCAGAGTGACGCCACCTTGCAGATGCCATGAAGAGTATAAAGTGAAGCCAACTGCAGGTGGTGGCTCATGTCGCTAACAGTGGTGTGTGCTGCTTTGGATCGGAAGGTATTCTTTCTGGTTTTTGACGTCTATCTGAGGTGATAAGGACAGCCAGTCTTGCTTGTAAGATGAAGGCGGAGCTCATGATCTGCAAGATCGTTTGAAGAATTGAATGAGGACCTTCGGTACAGAGCCAAAAGAGGGTCTGAATCAGAGACTCAGACGGTTCTCCGATCTTGCAAGCCGAAGAATTCTTGACTTGCGAAGTGAGGAGGTAAGATGTGGGGATAAGCTTTGCAGATCAGGGGTTCACTACACACTGGAGGCAGCGACACGGGTAGTGGAGGACGTGTGGAGTGGATGGTTAGAGGGTCTCTGGAGTGTTGAAAGCGGGGTACAGTTTCAAAGGGAGCAGGTGAAAAACAGGACGAGGGTTGACCTAGAAAACATTAGTAGACTATAATTATAGAGGAGGACTAATCTGCCTTTAAGTAACTACCTTTCTTATGACTAATAGCAAAAACTGCAAAACGATATCGGAAAACTACGTCTGTAGCACATTAATTCATTTTCGTCTCCATTTCCACAAATGACGAATGCCGCATTGCAATAATTACTCCAATTCTCACTTACGAACCATATACTAATATTAATAATTGCATCGGAAACGAAGCAAGATTATGTGCAACGTTTCACAGAGGACGAGATGTTATCAGACAGAATGCAAGATCGGAATGGGGATGTATAGGGAAGGAATTCCGTTCAGAAATGGCTCTGAGCACTATGGAACTTAACGTCTGAGGTCATCAGTCCCCTAGAACTTAGAACTACTTAAACCTAAGGACATCACACACATCCATGCCCGAGGCAGGATTCGAACCTGCGACCGTAGCGGTCGCGCGGTTCCAGACTGTAGCGCCTAGAACCGCTCGGCCACTTCGGCAGGCAAGGAATTCCGTCTCGTTCTTTTCAAAGGGGCCTTCCCGACATTTGCCTTAACCGATTTAGAGCGACCACGAAAAACATAAATCTGGATGAGCAGATCCGAATTTGAACCGTCGTTCTCCCGAATCCTCTATTAAGTTGAAGACAAAACGCTAGCCAAAGGAGGACATTTCTTCTACCACTACGTGCAAATCTGAAAAAAGCATCTTTTGCGAAAATTAACTAAAGCATCGGCGGAATCCTTTGTCTGCACACACGAGACAAATTCTATTATTTCCCTGAACTGCCCTAGTACTTGTAAAACGTGAATGTTTCAATCTGAACTGCCTAAAAAATTGCGATACTTGACCAAAACCCTCTGTTTCCTGATAGGGACTGGAGGATTTAAGTTGGCTCAAATGGCTCTGAGCACTATGGGACTTAACATCTGTGGTCATCAGTCCCCTAGAACTTAGAACTACTTAAACCTAACTAACCTAAGGACATCACACACATCCATGCCCGAGGCAGGATTCGAACCTGCGACCGTAGCAGTCGCGCGGCTCCGGACTGAGCGCCTAGAACCGCGAGACCACCGCGGCCGGCAATTTAAGTTGATTGAAATAAAGAATAAAGTCTGAACAGGAAGTATTTTATTCAATTTATATCCATCATTGAAATAATAAAAAATGAGACCATATTAAAATAAGTGAATCGGAAACTAGTGCCCTTGTTTCTGCAAATTTAATTCGTAGTATGAAGACGGAGGAAGAATCACACAGTGAAAGACGACTATTTGGTATTAGATGTCCAAAGTTTTTTGACGTTTAATACGGAATCCAATCCGAACAGTTTCCAATATCTCACTGCATCAAATGCTAGAATCAGTCTCGAAGTTTGAAATTTCGTGTGTAATTACCACACTAACAGACGAGAAATTCTCAATAAAAACTAGATGGATTCATATTTCTTCAGTTAAGTGATACGAATCCTCCGGTACAAGAAAATCTCAAGAAATCTACATCTAGATCTACATCTACATGGATACTCTGCAAATCACATTTAAGTGCCTGGCAGAGGGTTCATCGAACCCCCTTCACAATTCTCTATTATTCCAATCTCGCATAGCGCGATTAAAGAATGAAAACATATATCTTTCCGTACGAGCTCTGATTTCCCTTATTTTATCGTGGTGATCGTTCTGCCGTATGTAGGTCGGTGTCAACAAAATATTTTCGCATTCGGAGGAGAAAGTTGGTGATTGGAATTTCGTGAGAAAATTCCGTCGCAACGAAAAACGCCTTTCTTTTAGTGATGTCCAGCCATATCCTGTATCATTTCTGTGACACTCTCTCCCATATTTAGCGATAATACAAAACGTGCTGTCCTTCTATGAACTTTTTCGATGTATTCCGTCAGTCCTATCTGGGAAGGATGCCAGTATTCTAAAAGAGGACGGACAAACGTAGTTTAGGAAGTCTCCTTAGTAGGTCTGTTACATTTTCTAAGTGTCCTACCAATAAAACGCAGTCTTTGGTTAGCCTTCCCCACAACATTTTCTATGTGTTCCTTTGAATTTAAGTTGTTCGTAATTGTAATACCTATGCATTTGGTTGAATTTACGGCTTTTAGATTAGACTGATTTATCGTGTAACCGAAATTTAACGAGTTCATTAGTGTACATATCAATTTTGAATGCATTCTTTTATGCTTACTTATGGTGTGATCTGGAACCGTGTTGTTGTAGGTAGAAAGATAGGTAGATAAACAGAGAGAGAAGGGGACGACGACGTTCTTTTCGTGAAACACTATTGAGAAATAAGTTTGTAGGCTTCCACGGCCAGTGTCATTTTCATTAAAATAATTTTGGGTATTAGCCTGCGTCATTATAAAACACTGAAGCAACTAAATTGCCGTCGTTTCGACTGATTTGCTGTGTTAGTCTTCAGGGCCGTTAACCGTCCTGATAGGGACTGCTGCACGGTGGTCGAAACGTCGTCAGTTTAATTGCTCTAGTGTTTTATTGTGACGGGGCCTAATATCAAAACTTAGATTACGAAACCCACTACTGAGAAAATTTAGAGAACCGACATTTGCAGCCGATTGCAGAACGATTTTACTAACGCCAGCGTACATTTCGCCTAAGGACCGCGAAGACTAGATAATAGAAATTAGGGCTCGTACGGAGACATATAGACAGTCGTTTTCCCCTAGCTCCATTTGTGAGTGGAACACAGGAGAAGAAATGACTAGTAGCGAAACAAAGTACCCCCCCCCCCCCCCCTCCCCCGCCATGCACCATACAGTAGCTTGCGGAGTATGTATGTTAATATAAAGATGTAGCTGTAAGTGGGAGGGAAGAAAGAGAGAAAAATCAAAACCAAACAACTGAAATAATTAATGAAACGCCTACCGACGGTGCAGGGAAGATAAATTTAGAAAGATCAAAACAGGAAAGAAGCCGACAGTTAAGCACTATTATTGGTGTTTGACGCAGTCGTAAACGTTAGAGGTACTGTCACATCACATAACGTGAATGAGAAACACCAGGATAGCAAAGAAAAAGAACTAAAGTTATGTGGCATAAGAACCGGTGGTTGACAATGAAGGCAGTAGGGACGTGGTCACAGATGAAAGTAAATAAAGGGACAGAAAATGAATAACAACAGAAAAAATAAAGGGCATTTGAATACCACACCGTTCGAATTAAGAGTAGAGAAACGAAGTAATTGACGGTTTCTTCACGTTAGAAGACGATTTGTGTTTGAGGCTTGACATTTGCAGCCATCATCGCAGAAGTGGCCGTCTCGCTTTTCTCGTTGGTCGGCTTTGCAAATAAACGCAACGACCAACGCTCTGCAGACGCAGTCGTAGACGTCCGACGGCTGTAAGTGACTGAAGTTCGTGTAAATCGAGAAACAAATGTCGGCGAAACCTGGAGCGGCGAACGACAAGAACAACGTGTGGCGCCGTCCTAAGTGGGGTAGCGCTGACGCAATGCAGGTGCCCATTCTGTTTGTCCCTCGGAGGCCAACGGGTTCCCTTCTCATTCCATGGTAAACCCTGAGGAACTTTTTTACGGATTTATAGTTTGTTTCTGAAGATAGTGGTACAATAACATTAAACAACACTTACGGATTCAAAAGCATACAGTCAATGCAATAGTAGCAATTCCAGATGTTAAATTTCTGTAACAGCGCGGAACTTCAGGCGAAATGTTTTTTTTTTTTTTTCTTTTTCGATGGCAGTTCCCTTCAGGTTAACAGTTTGACAACGGCAGGAGAATAAGTTTGAGCCTGAACCTTGATGGGCAGTCCTGCGCGCGGTTTTAATCGCCTCCGTAACCGAGGTCGTTAATGACTGTAAGATGGCAGCTGCATATCAGATGACCGTTTCGAGTCCTCGTGGGGAAAGAAAATTTCATTGAGGACAATACCGTTCCAGTTGTAACAGCAGTTTATTTTACAAGGCTGATTTTAGTCATTATTAACTGGCAACAGGTGAGAGCAGAGCGAGTGGCCGCGCCGTTTGAGGCGCCATGTCACGGATTGCGCGGCCCCTCCCGCCGGAGGTTCGAGTCCTCCCTCGGGCATGGGTGTGCGAATGTTATTCTCAGTATAGATTAGTTTAAGTAGTGTGTAAGTCTAGAGACCGATGACCTCATCAGTTTGGCCCCTTAGGAATTCACACACATTTGAACATGAGAACAGAAGGACCTGTCGTAGACCTGATCACCACAAAATTGCTGACTTCAGTTGTTGTAACTTCATAACGAAGGTTACCAGTGTCTAAAGAAGTTATATACGAATAATTTTAAAGATGTGCCTAATTGGAGCTTCTAGTGGAGTAAGGGCATGTAAGACTGTGGCTGGAGATACGTCCATCGAACAGGGACATAGGCCTCGGTCTCACTATTGAAGTTATTCGAAAGGTGTAGGTCATGGACGTCTGCTTTCTCCCTCATCATTATAACTATCGTCATAATGTAAATTATCTCGACTGGCACTCATGACGAACACCGATAGTACATAACTGTAAAGTGATACATCGAACACTCTAGCCCCAAAATGGCATCCACTCGAAAAGTTGGCATAAGTGTATCAGACCCACTGGAAGTAAAGTGAGGATACAGTTATTAATCTTGCACCATCGCTCTCTCTGCTGAAGATTAAGATTTCTGGCGGCAGAGGTTTTGGTTAGACACAATTTTGATTATTTTGAGTTAAGCACGCATGCTTAAGTCGTAAGAGACTAACAATACAAAAAAAATTCTTCCAATGTAATGTTTTCCCGTAGTACAGGGTGTCCCAGAAGGATTGGTCAATGTTCAAGGATATGACAGGCGCGACCATTGAAAGCCAAAGAGTCTAGTAAACATGTTTTCTAACACGGATACCTCTAGCACTAAGAGCAGTTTTTCATCTTCTATATTGCGACAAAAACCTCTTTTATTGTAAGCTCTTGGCTTTCCATGTTTAAGAGATGGTAGTACTGACCATAAGAAGAAAAAAAAGTCCACTAAACAAGAACTCTTAAGTCCATATCTTAAGAGCTACGAGCTACGAGTATTTTTTCAGCTTTGCTACTGTGAAACACATTCCTTCTGCTGAAAAAAGTGGTCATAGCTCTTAAGGTATGCATTTTAGAGCCCATGTTTATTAGACGATTTTTGTTGTTTTCGCCCATATTAACGCCTCCCGAAATATGGAAAGCAAAGAACTTGCAGTAAAAGAGATTTGTTTCACGGTGTCGAAGAGGAAGGAGTGCTTTTAAAGTATGCATTTCAGAGGCACTGTTTACTATAATTTTTTGCTTCGAATGATCGTTCCTGTCGTACCCCTAAATACTGATCATTTTTCCTGGGACACCCTGTATATCCATTGTCTGCCGTTTCAGTGTTACAGATGGTGCAATACTTGTGATCAGTTTCGCATCTGGAAATGAGAAAGGTTCAAGTAATTGTAACCTAATGAGATGCCAATGGTGTCGAAATCTTACAAAGTTAAACGTTGTAAGAGAAACGTCTTCCTTCTTTTCCTCATATTAATTTCTCGTATTTGTTATACTGAATATCTTTCCTGAACTCTAATGAAAACCGTGAGTGATGTGTAAAATAAGGATCCAGGAGAAAGCAGAGTCATTAGACAACTTTCAGTGTTGTACTTGTTAAAGGATTGCAGAAAATAGTTACTTACTAGGTGAGGTGAGGTGTAGAGCATACATCTTAATATAATGGAAGATAGTTGAACCTCCTATGCTTAGAATTCATCTTTCGCTTTAGCCTGAACTCGACATTCGATGATGGATCCTAGCAGTCGTGTTTAGGTGACGCTGACCTAAAAAGACTGTAAACATGTAAGAGTTTTACGTGCATATCAAACAACCAAACAGTTTAGAAGCGTTGCTGTTGAACGAAATCTGCTCCAAGGAGCAGAATTTAAGCCTCTTGCGAAAGTGCGGGCCGCGCGGGATAGCCGTGCGGACTTAGGCGCTTTGTCACGGTTCGCGCGGCTCCCCCCGGCGGAGGTTCGAGTCCTCCCTCGTGCATGGGTGTGTGTATTGTCCTTAGCGTAAGTTAGTTTACGTTAGATTACGTAGTGTGTGTAAGCTTAGGGCCCGATGACTTCAGCAGTTTGGTCCCATAAGAACTTACACAAATTTTCTTTTTCGGAAGTGCGGCTTTTAGCGTCCGGTGAACTAGTATAGCCTCGACGCATCTCCTCCGTGGGCGAACTCCACGTTGCCTGAAGTACAGTACGTTGCTGCTCACTTCAGAGGCGCCAGCCAAATGACTAACTGCGTGTAGACGTCCGTATGGTACTATGACTGGGTTTAATCTTCCTCCTGTTACGTTCTGGTAAGTTGAAGCTCAATTTTTTTCCCATCTTCCCCAGTCATGGAAAATATTTTTTACCTGATTTTCTGAGAGTCGATATAGTGTGCCACTGACTTACTAGTTCATCCCATGGATGTTCGCTGGGGCTGTAGTTTGTGCTTTGAACATGTCGGACAAGCTTATCCATATAATTTTCTTCGAGACACGACGCAGTTACCTTTGCTTTGTGGGCTAAGGCATTGCCATGCTGACACATAATTTTCAAAAATCAGATTCCATACCGTTTCCTCACTGTGAGAAGCTCGCCATTGCCTGCAGCGTTTTCATGAACGTCTACGTACATATTTTATTTGACCAAAAATAATGGTTCCAACTCGAACCACAAGAAAGAATTCTAAACTCACGTACTCTCCAACGAGCATCACAGTCGCAACAGAACACTCAGGCAAATGTTGTTCACTAGGCATCCACTAGATCCACACACGCCCATTTAAGAGCCATATGTCCAGTGACTCGTAATTCCACAAACCCTTCCCCCGTGCCGCAAAAACGAATGACAGCGTGATGAATCAGGTAGTCATATAATCGTTCTTGTCATTAACGGTATCTTAATAGCACCATGATTATGAAAACAGAGTCCTCGACGGATCGTTGCGTTGTTGTCCCTATGCTTAAGCCAAACAGGAAGACGTCTGCATTAGCTGGGAAAGATACATGGCGACTTATAGTTCTGCGTCCTTGTAAGTTGATTTCTTAGGCCTAATACAGCGATTTATACTTTTAGCATTCGCAAATATTACCTATAACAGGTAGGGGCAGATGTGGACTCTGACCACAATCTATTGGTTATGAACTGTAGATTAAAACTGAAGAAACTACAAAAAGGTGGTGATTTTAGGAGATGGGACCTGGATAAACTGACTAAACCAGAGGTTGTACAGAGTTTCAGGGAGAGCATAAGGGAACAATTGACAAGAATGGGGGAAAGAAATACAGTAGAAGAAGAATGGGTAGCTTTGAGGGATGAAGTAGTGAAGGCAGCAGAGGATCAAGTAGGTAAAAAGACGAGGGCTAGTAGAAATCCTTGGGTAACAGAAGAAATATTGAATATAATTGATGAAAGGAGAAAATATAAAAATGCAGTAAATGAAGCAGGCAAAAAGGAATACAAACGACTCAAAAATGAGACTGACAGGAAGTGCAAAATGGCTAAGCAGGGCTGGCTAGAGGACAAATGTAAGGATGTAGAGGCTTATCTCACTAGGGGTAAGACAAATACTGCCTACAGGAAAACTAAAGAGACCTTTGAGGAAAAGAGAACCACTTGTATGAATATCAAGAGCTTAGATGGAAACCCAGTTCTAAGCAAAGAAGGGAAAGCAGAAAGGTGGAAGGAGTATATAGAGGGTCTACACAAGGGCGATGTACTTGAGGACAATATTATGGAAATGGAAGAGGATGTAGATGAAGATAATATGGGAGATATGATACTGCGTGAAGAGTTTGACTGAAAGACCTAAGTCTAAACAAGGCTCCGGGAGTAGACAACATTCCATTAGAACTACTGACAGCCTTGGGAGAGCCAGTCCTGACAAAACTCTACCATCTGGTGAGCAAAATGTATCAGACAGGCGAAATACCCTCAGACTTCAAGAAGAATATAATAATTCCAATCCCAAAGAAAGCAGGTGTCGACAGATGTGAAAATTACCGAACTATCAGATTAATAAGTCGCGGCTGCAAAACACTAACGCGAATTCTTTACAGACGAATGGAAAAACTGGTAGAAGCTGACCTCGGGGAGGATCAGTTTAGATTCCGTAGAAATATTGGAACACGTGAGGCAATACTGACCCTACGACTTATCTTAGAAGCTAGATTAAGGGAATCCAAACCTACGTTTCTAGCATTTGTAGACTTAGAGAAAGCTTTTGACAATGTTGACTGGAACACTCTATTTCAAATTCTGAAGGTGGCAGGGGTAAAATACAGGGAGCGAAAAGCTATTTACAATTTGTACAGAAACCAGATGGCAGTTATAAGAGTCGCGGGACATGAAAGGGAAGCAGTGGTTGGGAAGGGAGTGAGACAGGGTTGTAGCCTCTCCCCGATGTTATTCAGTCTCTATATTGAGCAAGCAGTGAAGGAAACAAAAGAAAAATTTGGAGTAGGTATTAAAATCCATGGAGAAGAAATAAAAACTTTGTTCGACGATGACATTGTAATTCTGTCAGAGACAGCAAAGGACTTGGAAGAGCAGTTGAACGGAATGAATAGTGTCTTCAAAGGAGGATGTAAGTTGAACATTAACAAAGGCAAAACGAGGATAATGGAATGTAGTCAAATTAAGTCGGGTGATGCTGAGGGAATTAGATTAGGAAATGAGACACTTAAAGTAGTAAATGAGTTTTGCTATTTGGAGAGTAAAATAACTGATGATGTTCGAAGTAGAGGGGATATAATATGTAGACTGGCAATGGCAAGGAAAGCGTTTCTGAAGAAGAGAAATTAGTTAACATCGAGTATAGATTTAAGTGTCAGGAAGTCGTTTCTGAAAGTATTTGTATGGAGTGTAGCCATGTATGGAAGTGAAACGTGGACGATAAATAGTTTAGACAAGAACAGAATAGAAGCTTTCGAAATGTGGTGCTACAGAAGAATGCTGTAGATTAGATGGGTAGATGACATAACTAATGAGGAAGTATTGAATAGGATTGGGGAGAAATGAAGTTTGTGGCACAACTTGACTAGAAGAAGGAATCGGTTGGTAGGACATGTTCTGAGGCATCAAGGGTCACCAATTTAGCATTGGAGGGCAGCGTGGAGTGTAAAAATCGTGTAGGGAGACCAAGAGATGAATACAATAAGCAGATTCAGAAGGATGTAGGTTGCAGTGGGTACTGGGAGATGAAGAAGTTTGCACAGGATAGAGTAGCATGGAGAGCTGCATCAAACCAGTCTCAGGACTGAAGACCACAACAACAACAACCTATAACAGCCAGCCTGGGCATAGCCGTGAAGCGGGCCGGAGTGGCCGAGCGGTTCTAGGCGCTACAGTCTGGAACCGCGTGACCGCTACGGTCGCAGGTTCGAATCCCGCCTCGGGCATGGATGTATGTGATGTCCTTAGGTTAGTTAGGTTTAAGTAGTTCTAAGTTCTAGGCGACTGATGACCTCAGAAGTTAAGTCCCATAGTGCTCAGAGCCATTTGAACCATTTGAACCACAGCCGTGAAATACTTAAGATAGAACGCTCAAGTTCAGGACCTCGCGGAATTAGGGTATGGTCTATAGTGATCCAAACAAATATATATAGTGTACAGGGCGAACATTAATAAAACAGAGAAACTGCAGGGACGGATTCTTAACTGGAAGTGGAGGAAAAAAGGTCCAGTTAACATGTGTCCGGAAATGCATGGTTGCCACCGTAAATGGCGCTGACGAATGAAAGCTCCTCCGATCACGTACAGTGTGTTCCTTGTGTGTTGCAGGCTATGTGCTTGATGCACCGCACGGTAAGCAGCAGAATGGTCCGGTATTCATGTCGGGAACATGCCAAAATCGTGTTTCTGTACGGCCAAGAAGACGGAAACGGGCGACAGATAGCACAGCTATACCAAAACAAGTACCGTTACAGACACCAACTACATCACACAACATTTCGAGTCATTTTTGGGCCTTTGTGTGATATGGGTCCTCTTAGACATACTAACGTGCTGGGAAGTGGCGAACTGTGCGTGCGTCAGATTTGGAGGATCAGGTTCTACAGGATACTGAGACGGAACCCTAGTACAAGCTCTAGGCAAGTGGCCAGCCAACGTGGTGTATCCTGAAAGACAACTGCTTCTATCCCTGTCACCTGCAACGAGTGCACGAATTATCAGCAGCAGATTTCCTACTACAGGAAGGATTTTGTCGATAGCTTTTGCAACAGACCATCACAATTTTGGGATTTCTGTCATTAGTCCTCTTTACCGACGAGCCATTCTGTTGCTTACAGTACGCTTCGTCAGTCACACAGTCTGCAACACACAAGGAACACATGGAACGAGGTGAGAGGATCTTTCATTCGTCAGCACCGTCTACCGTGACAACGACGTATTTCCTGACACAAGTTGACAGTACTTCTTTTTCCTCCATTTCCAGTCAAGAATACGTCCCTGCAGTTTGTCGGTTTTATTAATGTTCACCCAGTATATGTAAGCAGAAATAAAATCATAGTGTCTGTAGCAATCATGAATTCGAAGTCGGATGTTCTTATCCGTTAGCAGTGGTGTTCGTTAGTAATTTAGGGGTCGACGCCTTTCCTCGGTGTAGTACGCCAACTGTGTGGATGTGATGAGTGAATCTGTAGAGCTGTATTGTTTTATGCTGTTTTGGATGACTGTGGAAATAATGGTACTGCGAGAGAGTGAAACCTAGTGCAGGTGTACAGTACATTTGACTCAGACGAATACTTTTTTTTTTTGGGGGGGGGGGGGGGTGGCTGCATAAGCTCGTCCACTAGGTCTGTGTGTATTCTGAAGCCTCAAAGGCTATCTCTGTTTGTAACTGAGGCATTCGGCTGGTTGGCTTCTCAACGACTTTGTTGTTCGGAAGTAGCAGGGGCTTCTCTCCCTCCCTAGAAGATTCACTAATAAACAGAATTGGTTCAGTGCAGCCTCAAGTTAAATAATTATGCCACTCAAATGATATCATCCTCTTACTTCGACAAATACTACCCACTGGGTAGGCACGTACAGCTTCGATCCAATATTTGATTCTGAAACACTTTGTTACGTCCATCAGTAAATCTTGTGTGTTTTCTTTATACCCACCAATAGCCCCTGCTAATGTATAAACTTTTGAATTTCTTATTCCATGTACAGGGGTTGGATAACTAATATGAACCTCATTCAGGAGCCTGATTTTTAATTTAAAATGTAACGTCCTGACATTACTACCCCTCCACGTTTTCTAGTATTGTAGGATGCTTGAAAGCCGCCTGCACATTTATGACGATTGTGTTCATCTACAATTAATTAGAGACAGACTTACAAGAACGGCACTTGCTCGATTTACGCTATTTTTTACATGCATGAAAACAGTCGCAATTTTGCTACAGGTGTCGAGACCTTCCATATTTACCGTTATAGCAGCAAAAAGAGTCCCAAAATAAATTTCGCCTGCTGGATAGTGTAATGGAAGGAAACTTAAGATTACTGACAGGGACAGAAGGGCATTAAAGAGGAGAGTACCTTTTACAATAAGATAACTGACATGGAAGTGGCTCCTGAGCCTTATTGGTTCCAGATGAAATAGTATCTACGAAAAAATTCACGACACAGGTCATTCCGAACATCTACAAACCTTGTGGACACAAAGGAGAGGTTTCAGAAGGCAAATCATCATAAACATGTTATTGTTGCTATTGTACTCAGTCTGAAGATTGCTTTGATGCAGCTCCCCACTCTACTCTGTCGTGTACAAACCTTTTCATTTGTGCATAACTACTGAACCTACTTCCATTTGAATATGCATACTGTAGTCAGGTCTCTCCTCCCTCTGAAATGTTTGCCCCCACCCCTCAGTCCATTACCACAAATTGACGATTCCTTCATACCTCAGGTTGAGTCCTATCAACCGATCCCTTTCTTAAGCAAAGTTGTGCCATAAACATCCTTTTTCAGTAGCGCCTCATTAATTATTTGATGTACCCATTCTTCTGTAGCGCCACATTTTAAAAGCTTCTGTTCTCTTCTTCTCTGAACTGGTAGGAGAAAAAATTTAAATTTAATGTTAACAACGTTATTTTTTCTCAGAAACACTTTTAGCTTCTTGCTGATATTAGTGTGCATGTATATCCTCACTGCTTCGAACACCGACAGTTATTTTGTCGCCCTAATAACAAATTACATCGATTACCTTTAGTGTCTCATTTCCTAATCTAATTTCAACTGCATCATTTGATCTAACTCGACTATACTCCCCAACTACACTACCCTCATTTCACTTATATTGGCGTTTATATTATAACCTCTTTTCAAAACGTTATCCATTTTATGTCATCGGCAAACCTCAAAGTTTTTACTTCTTATCCCTGAACATTAATTCCCCTTCCACATTTCTCAGTGTTCCTTTACTGCTCTTTCAGTGTGTAGCAGGAATAAAATAGAGGATAGGCTAAAACCCTGTGTCAGTCTCTTGTTAACTATTGCTTCCCTTTCCTGACCTTTGCCTCCTGTAACGGCAGTTTCGTTTCTGAACAAGGTGTAGATAATCTTTCGTTCCCTGTATCTTATCCCTGCCAACTTTAGAATTTTAAAGAGTGTATTCCAGCTAACATTGTCAAAATCTATCTTTAAATGTACAAATACTATAAAAGTAGGTTTGTCTTTCTTCGGTCTACCTTCTATGATAAGTCGTAGTGTCAGTTTTGCCTCACGTTTTCTTAAATTTCTGATATTTCCAAAACTCAGCTTCTACTAATAGTTAAATTCGTGTCAGTATTTTACAACTACATTTATTAAACTGATGGTTCGTTAATGTTTATTTATTTGTTGACGATTTATCCTGTCCAGATTAATGCCTTTAGACACACTCTTACATATATGAATGCACCTGCCTTCTTTGGAACAGGAATCCTATCATTCTTCTTGAGAGCCGAGGGTATTTCACCTGTCTCGTATATCTCGAGTAGCAATTGGAATAGTTTTGTCATGGCTGGCTCTTCCAAGGATCTCAATAATTCGGAGAGAGTGTCGTCTACCTCTGCAGGGGCCTTGTTTAGACTTAGTTCTTTCAGTGTTCTGTCACAGCCTTCTAGCAATATCATATCTCCCTTCTCACGTTCAACTAGTTTCTCTTCTCTTTCTATAATATTAGCTTCAATCTTGTTTCCCTTGTGTAATCCTTTGTCATTTCAGTCTTCCGTTCTTTCCTTAGTACTGACTTCTCATCTGAAACCTTAATATTCATATACAACGGTAGGAGAAAAATACGAAAACACCGAGAGAAATGCATGCTTGAACATACACTACTGGCCATTAAAATTACTACACCAAGAAGAAATGCAGATGATAAACGGGTATTCATTGGACAAAATATACTAGAACTAAGATGTGATTACACTTTCACACAATTTGGGTGCATAGATCCTGAGAAATCAGTACCTAGAACAACCACCTCTGGCCGTAATAACGGCCTTGATACGCCTGGGCATTGAGTCAAACAGAGCTTGGATGGCGTGTATAGATACAGCTGCCCATGCAGCTTCAACACGATACCACAGTTCATCAAGAGTAGGGACTGGCGTATTGTGACGAGCCAGTTGCTCGGCCACCATTGACCAGACGTTTTCGATTGGTGAGAGATCTGGAGAATGCGCTGGCCAGGGAAGCAGTCGAACATTTTCTGTATCCAGAGAGGCCCGTACAGGACCTGCAACATGCGGTCGTGTATTATCCTGCTGAAATGTAGGGTTTCGCAGGGATCGAATGAAGGGTAGAGCCACGGGTCGTAAAACATCTGAAATGTAACGTCTACTGTTCAAAGTGCAGTCAGTGCGAACAAGAGGTGATCGAGACGTGTAACCAATGGCACCCCATACCATCACGCTGGGTGATACGCCAGTATGGCGATGACGAATACACGCTTCCAATGTGCGTTCACCACGATGTCGCCAAACACGGATGCGACCATCATGATGCTGTAAACAGAACCTGGATTCATCCGAAAAAATGACGTTTTGCCATTCGTGTCGTTGAGTACACCATCGCAGGCGCTCCTGTCTGTGATGCAGCGTCAAGGGTAACCGCAGCCATGGTCTCCGAGCTGATAGTCCATGCTGCTGCAAACGTCGTCGAACTGTTCGTGCAGATGGTTGTTGTCTTGCAAACGTCCCCATCTGTTGACTCAGGGATCGAGACGTGGCTGCACGATCCGTTACAGCCATGCGGATAAGATGTCTGTCACTTCGACTGCTAGTGATACGAGGCCGTTGGGATCCACCACGGCGTTCCGTATTACCCTCCTGAACCCACCGATTCCATATTCTGCTAACAGTCATTGTATCTCCACCAACGCGAGCAGCAATGTTGCGATACGATAAACCGCAATCGCGATAGGCTACAATCCGACCTTTATGAAAGTCGGAAACTTGATGGTGCGCATTTCTCCTCCTTACACGAGGCATCACGACAACGTTTCACCAGACAACGCCGGTCAACTGCTGTTTGTGTACGAGAAATCGGTTGGAAACTTTCCTCATGTCAGCACGTTGTAGTTGTCGCTACCGGCGCCAACCTTGTGTGAATGCTGTGAAAAGCTAATCATTTGCGTATCACCGCATCTTCTTCCGGTCGGTTAAATTTCGCGTGTGTAGCACGTCATATTCGTGGTGTAGCAATTTTAATGGCCAGTAGTGTAAATGTAGATGCTAGCCCAGCCTGTGACCACGAAAGGCGCCTGTGTGGTGTCCTCAATACGTTGCAAGCACCAGCCGTCAGAACAGGATTCTCTGCAGTGTTGAGTGCACTATGTAGGAGCTAAGTGAATTCGAATGTAGGCAAGTTGTTCGTGCTCGTACTGTCGGTGCTTCCGTAACCAAGATACCCGAAGTATTTGGTCTTTCAAGAGGCACCGTACCGAAGCTTTATACCACATACAGGGAAAGTGGGAAAACGTCATTCACTAAGTCACAATTCGGACGAAAGTGTGTGCTGAGTGATCGAGACAGATGGCCATTGAAGAGGACAAAGGGAAGACAGCTGCAAAGGTCGCCGGAGAACTAAATGTCGCACTCACGGACCCTGTCATCGCCAAAACAACGCGAACGGAGGTCCATAAGAAAGGATTTGCAGGGCGAGCTAGAATTCCAAAATCACGCTTCAGAATGCAAATATCGGTAGCAGGCAAACGTGGTGCCGAATCCATTAAGCCTGGCCAATGGAGCAACGATAGAAAGTCAGTTGGTCGGATGCGTCTTGTTTTACATTGTGTCCAACTTCTGGCCGAGTTTACGTCAGAAGAGTGAGACATAGTGATGATTTGGACAGCCATATGGTGGTATTTCTTGGGCAAGATCGCATTACTGACAAGGATTATGTGATCGTTTCTGCTGGTCAGGTCCGTCCCATAGTTCAGTGTTTGCTGCACAATGGTGATGCTTTGTTCCGTGACATCAGGGCCCTTGTTCACTCAGATCGCATCGCTCAGGGCTGGTATTCTGAGCACGAAGATGAATCGTCTGATCTCCCCTGCCCACGACAGTCACCAGATCTCAATATTATTGAGCCTTTGTGGTCTATTTTGGAGAGAAGGGTGCGTGGCCGCTATCCGCCTTCATTATCGTTACCTGAGCTTGCCGATATTTTGCAAGAAGAATGTTATAAGATGCTCTTGAAAACCATACAGGACCGATATTTATCCATTCCGAGACCATTGGAAGCTGTTTTGAATGCCAACAGTTTTCCTACATCATAATAGGCATAATATCTGTAGGAATCAACATGGATTCCGGACACAGCGATCGTGTGAGACCCAACTCGCTTTATGTGTTCATGAGACACAGAAAATATTAGATACAGGCTCCCAGATAGATGCCATTTTCCTAGACCTCCGGAAGGCGTTCGATACAGCTCCGCTCTGTCGCCTGATAAACAAAGTAAGAGCCTACGGAATATCAGACTAGCTGTGTTGCTGGATTGAAGAGTTTTTAGCAAACGGAACACAGAATGTTGTTCTCAATGGAGAGACGTCTACAGACGTTAAAGTAACCACTGGCGTGCCACAGGGGAGTGTTATGGGACCATTGCTTTTCACAATATATATAAATGACCTAGTAGATAGTGTCAGAAGGTCCATGCGGCTTTTCACGGATGATGCTGTAGTATACAGAGAAGTTGCAGCATTAGAAAATTGCTGAAAAATGCAGGCAGATCTGCAGTGGACAGGCACTTGGTGCAGGGAATGGCAACTGACCTTTAACATAGACAAATGTAATGTATTGCGAATACATAGCAAGAAGCATCCTTTATTGTATGATTATATGATAGCGGAACAAATACTGTTAGCAGTTACTTCTGTAAAACATCTTGGAGTATGCGTATGGAATGATCATATAAAATTAATTGTTGGTAAGGCGGGTACCAGGTTGAGTGAGATTCATTGGGAGAGTCCTTAGAAAGTGTAGTCCATCAACAAAGGAGGTGGCTTACAAAACACTCGTTCGACCTATACTTGAGTATTGCTCATCAGTGTGGGATCCGTACCAAGTCGGGTTGACAGAGGGGATAGAGAAGATCCAAAGAAGAGCGGCGCGTTTCGTCACAGGGTTATTTGGTAAGCGTGATAGCGTTACGGAGACGTTTAGCAAACTCAAGTGGCAGACTCTGCAAGAGAGGCGCTCTGCATCGCGGTGTAGCTTGCTATCCAGGTTTCGAGAGGGTGCGTTTTTGGATGAGGTATCGAATATATTGCTTCCTCCTACTTATACCTTCCGAGGAGATCACGAATGTAAAATTAGAGAGATTCGAGCGCGCACCGAGGCTTTACGGCAGTCGTTCATCCCGCAAAACATACGCGACTGGAACAGGAAAGGGAGGTAATGACAGTAGCACGTAAAGTGCCCTCCGCCACACACCGTTGGGTGGCTTGCGGAGTATAAATGTAGATGTAGATGAATAAAGTGTTGAGTTTTTGATGTTTCCATATTTTTGTCCATCTCTGTAAGTGCTTCTCCTTTCTCCAAAGGTTTGTTTAATTACCCTATTGACGACATCTACTTCTGCCATAGTCATGCATGCTTCTACAGCTTTGCAATCTTCTCTAACCGTTCCTGATTTCCCAGTTTGGAATTTCTGTCCGTCATTTTTATGTACTGAAGGCCAATGGAAACGGGTAATGTCCTTCTACGTTCTATTTTTACGCTGTTCTGTATCACAGGACCAACTTACTTATGAAAAACACCAGAATAAGTGTTCAGTCCAATCTGTCACTTTCTACGTGCGAAGCATGACCGAGATTGTGAAGCGACAGTCATATATTCGTTATCACTAGATTCACTGATAATAAAAATAATTTGGAATTGCCCGTGAATATATTTTAGGTGCCACTTTCATTTGATTACGCTGACATTGTTACCAGCACGGGATTACGTCTTTTTTATGATAATGCGTATGCTCAGACGGCAGGAAACGTCCATGATTCGTTCAGTGAGTTTGAAGCTGAAACAAAATTTGTTTTCCCTTCTACAGAATCATTATTGGCGTACAGCAGTTTTCGTTGGACAAACTGTTAGTGTCTCCTTAATTTGTCGAATATGTTGTAAGAAACTGAAACAGTTTATAGTAAGGAATAATAAAAGTCGCATTGACCATCATTCACAGTTTATATGTATCGATCCCAGGAATGATTCTGACTGTTACTGGTTTCAAAGGTTTCCATATCTCTGTGGTAGCTGGGTGTTCGTATTACTTAATGCAACTCCGGGCAACCACATCACTTCCCAAGATCGATTCTGCAGCAGAGCAAATCTTGAAACACACGCTGTGTCGTAAGAATCGCAGTAGAAAATGTGATTGATGAAACATGGGCTCTGCAGCAAAGTCATAGGCTGAAGGGACAATGTTATGATTTTGTACGCTGTGCGCTTTATTTGCAGACAGATGGGGCTTCCTAGCATGATTAATGGAGTCACGTGTTACCCCTCAGTTTCTTAGCAACCAAAAGCCCAACTTCGGCACCTGCCCGCCAGTCGCTAGGTGCTGGGTACCCACAATGAAACATCTATCAGGAAGTGCCGCGCATCGACCTACAGTACAAACGCAGACAGCTGCAAACTTTGAATTATTATTTCATTCGCTTACCCAATCGAGTAACCCTTCACGAAACGTCGGGTTTCGACGTCTCCTGGCACATCAGGTTTGTATGTGTTTGTTGCTCTCACTATTGTAGGGACAGATTATGATTTTTGTGATATGATGGACATTTCTATTTATATCAGTTCCAATAATTTGTCACTAAGAATGAATATACAGGTTACTTCAAATATGTAGAGTCGAAATAATACAGACAACACAGGGCTGTAAATTGAGTGTTTTGAGGCAAGGAATCAATGGTCGGAAATGAATTTTTTTGGAAGTAAGAGATCTTGAATGAGCAATGTGTGTGTGGCACGTGCTTGCAAACTGCTTATGGTCTATAATAAACATTTCCCTACCACATCGAAGCTGTGGCGATAACACCCATAACAATACACGTCGTCTGTAATACGTTCACCACGCTGTTTATCACTGTTTACTGTTCGTGACTGGTTGTCGAAGATGGAGAGTTTCTCGTTGTAGGTACTAGGATACATGCATATAATGTAAGGGGCCTCTGGTGGTGGGGCTTGTAAAGACGGACAAACGTACAAATAAATGATTCGCAGCAGGCGACTAATAGAAACTGTAATAGAAGCTAAATAGGAACTGGTCGCTTGGTACTAGCTGCCTTTCTAGTTGTACAACAGACAATAGGGATACTGTAGAGACTGCTGGAAAAATTTATGCGCCGTTGTAGTGCATGCACTGCGATTGGCAGTGCTAATTTTGTACAGATGCTAGCACTAAATTTACAATAAAAAATTAATATTGATTTACGAGCGTTAATTCATTTTCTCAAAGTAATCATTTTAAGATCTATGTAATCTGTATAATTTTGACCGTAACGCTTTGGTACACCTTGTAATTGTCAATCGTTGGTATTATTCTTCTCTGTTGGGTTTTACGACTGTCATGTTCTGTTGTTATCACTGGAAATATGTTGAAGCTTTTCTTATTGACTGATTTTTGTGCCGATCCGCGCTGGGAAGCACGACATTCTGTTGCGACGGAGAATGACGTGCTTTGGTCTCTATTGCAAATGTTTATTCAACTCATAAAATCGCAATTATTATACTGTATAAGCAATTTTGATTGTCACAGCAATCACCTTAAGACGACAATGTCACGTCGCAACCACACTCAAGTCCATATTAGAAAGCAGGGTCGTCAGTGAAGCGTAAGAGTTAGCACTGAGCTGCGTTGAGCGGTCGCGCGGTTAGAGGCGCCATGTCACGCATTGCGATGCCCCTCCCGCCAGAGATTCGAGTCCTCCCTCGGGAATGGGTGTGTGTGTTGTTCTTAGCGTAAGTCAGTCTAAGTTAGTTTAAGTAGTGTGTAAGTCTAGGGACCGATGATGGTTCAAAAAATGGTTCAAATGGCTCTGAGCACTATGGGACTTAACATCTATGGTCATCAGTCCCCTAGAACTTAGAACTACTTAAACCTAACTAACCTAAGAACATCACACAACACCCAGTCATCACGAGGCAGAGAAAATCCCTGACCCCGCCGGGAATCGAACCCGGGAACCCGGGCGTGGGAAGCGAGAACGCTACCGCACGACCACGAGCTGCGGACGGACCGATGATCTCAGCAGTTTGGTCCCTTAGGAATTCACACACATTTGAACATTTTGAACTTAGCACTGAAAGCACATTTATTATGAACACCATCGTACAACCAAAACAGAACTGAACTCCTGGGTGGAAAGTGCTGTTATTTATACAAACATCTGATGTCCCAGAATATACAAACTTTACGAACATAAAATATTTCGAGTACCTTCCAGAAGTGCCAGAAGTGGTAAGTACTAAGCAACAAATAATTGCTGGACTCCGCGTTTGACCTAACATATTTCTTAAGGCTAGACACCAACGCTGACCACTACGCCAAACAGCTTACGTCGGAACTCGTCGCAGTATTGCTGCCATTGCCGAGCGAGGTGGCGCAGTGATTAGCACACTGGACTCGCATTCGGGAGGACGACGGTTCAATCCCGTCTCCGGCCATCCTGATTTAGGTTTTCCGTGATTTCCCTAAATCGCTTCAGGCAAATGCCGGGATGGTTCCTTTGAAAGGGCATGGCCGATTGCCTTCCCCATCCTTCCCTCACCCAAGCTTGCGCTCCGTCTCTAATGACCTCGTTGCCGACGGGACGTTAAACACTAATATCCTCCTCCTCCTCCTTATATAAGCGAATTATTGCATGTCCTACATGTGACGCCACGACTGAAAGGAATTGACTGCGGTGTGACAAGTTTACCTGTGGTTGTTTACTTGTTCATTTCATTTCATTCAACGAGAGACCCGTTTTGGAAGTCATTACAGCCTGCAATGCGATCGCACCCGCTACGGTGCCGTAAGTCGATCGGCCTGTTATTTCCTTCACTGCGCGCGACTACCGACACTTGCGTGTGCGTGCTACGTGGAGCAGGTCAATGCCAGTGGGCAGACACGAGAGATGGCCGACATACCCGTCCGACAGCACGCAAACGTCGGTATCTCGCCTCTGTGGCCTGACAAGTGTCCATATTTTTTTAATACGCTACGGTCCAGTCGAAACTTTTCCCTCCATGGGCTTCCTTGGAAGGTCCATATGTAAGGAATCATTTAAGTGATGAAGTTAACATTATCAGTCTTTCATTGACAATAAAAGTGGCTGAAGCTGTCACACGTTTAGTGAATCTAGCAGTAGACTCAGCAGTTGCACCGAATAGAGCTAGTGCTTGTCCAGGCTTGGTCTTAGTCAATCTCCGCAGGTCAGGACAGTTACGAAATATGATGTTTAATCTAAAGGTTCTTGTTCACCTGACCATCACTCTAAAAGTAAGCAGCCACAAATGTAACTCTCAACTTCTCGTTTCATAAATCTCATTATCTTGCCCCATATTTCAGATTTTAAGGAGGTCGTCGTCGTCGAACACTTAGGTGCCACAGGTATACAAGTAATTTTGCCGCTGGGACAGCCCGCACCAACTACGACCCGCGGTGTAACACCAACTAGACTGCTCGAGCATGGAAACCCGGTAACACAAAATCTGGCGTGGAGTCGTAATCACAGGATTCGCTCGCAAGCAATTACAGTCACACCAGCGCAGCGTAGTTAAGACGAAAACGGAGTGGTAGAGCGGAAGGTCAAGGCATTCTACAACGCGACAACTCGGGGTGCAGCTGAGGCGGTCGGCTGCAACACGTAGTGAGTCGTCAGACGTGATGTTTGGGATTTGGCAGCACGCACTTGCATGTATGTTGCTGTTTAAGTTTATTAGGAGCAAGGCAATAAATAATTTTAATAGTGTAAGGTGCTTTTTTATAAAATAATAAAAACGTGGACAGATAAAACAAGTAAATTTTGTGACCTGGAAGAACAGGGATCATGTGAATGGGACTACGAGTCAATATGTACATTGGCACAACAGTCCCAAACTCATACTCCAGTACTTCCATGTCCGTCGGGTATGTCGATAAAAATTTCATGCTTATGTGAGCTTATTTTCAGTACAGAGAGAGACCATTCCAAGAGATGAAGCACGGTAAGAGTACTTGATGGCTGTTGAATGTGTCTAACATTACTGGAACTTTTCTGATGGAAATCGCAGCCCAACATGCCCACCGTACAAGTACGGGCAGCTTATCGCCATCTTTCGGACTTTGAGAAAGATCGAACCATTGGCGTGAGGGGCGTAGGAGCATCATAACGACAGCGCGCAATGACTGCAGAACGCATGATGAGGAAATTGACTTAGGGCGACAGTGTGGGAGCAATAGGTGCGTGGGTCGTTTCAGATGGACTACACCAATCTTAGGATTGTTCGAGCGGTGCTAACGAACAGATGGATGACAACATCCGAAATCCGGGCGGATGTTATAGGCATAGCGTCATCACGAGCCGCCGTGAAGGAATTACCGGAAGCTGAGTGTAAACCTCAAAGTTTCATGCATTGTATACCGCTGACATCATACCACTGACAACAGTGACTATCCTGGTGTAAAGCTAGAGTCAAATTGAACACTGCGTAGTATTCTGTGGTGTCAGTGACGAGTCTCGGTTCTGTTTTTGGCGGCCAGATTAACGCCGATGTGTCCGTGGACGACTTGGTGAGAGGTCACAGAAAGCAGCAGTTCTCGAGACCCATACGTCAACAACTCCTATAATTATGGTATAAGAAGCTGTTGGATATGTCAATAGGAATAATTTGGTAATTGTTGAAAGGAAGCTGAACGATCACCAGTATGTGGAAAGAATGGTAAACCCTGTTGTCATACCCTTCATGATCACGGTACAAAATTGGGTGTTTCAGCAGGATAATGTAATATCCCAAACGGCAGTTACCACAACAAACGACTTGAGGAATGTACAGATCCTTGGCTGGCCTTCCCGACGCCACGTGTTGTCACCGATATAACATGTTTTGGATGCGATGGGAAGACATATACACTTATACTCGCCTCCATTAAGCAGACTTCATTAAATGACACAGCATGTGTTTTAGGCGTGGCACTGAATTCCTCAACGTGACATTTGGAGGATGTTAGCTTCCGTGCCACAACGAAGACAAGAGTAATTCGTGCTCGTGGGGGTCGCACCTTGTACTGATGTTGATGATAGTCATAAGTTCCGAATGGAATGAACGTTTGATCATTTAATATCCGTTAAGCGATGTACGTCTCCACAACGTTCGATAGATGACAGGCTGGTGCTTCATAGTATAACACTTTTCGTCTCCATCAGTGTCTTACCATCCCCAAAATACATTCCAATAATAATAATAGTAATAGTCAAACTATCTACGGAGATTTCGAAGCTGTTAACTTTGGCGGGCGATGGACGGTTGTATGACGCTGCAGCGCAATTTCTCCACGTAGCCTGAAAGGATAGTCTACATCTACGTGATTACTCTGCTATTCACAATAAAGTGCCTGGCAGAAGGTTCAGTGAACCACCCTCGCCGGCCGGAGTGGCCGAGCGGTTCTAGGCGCTACAATCTGGAACCGCGCGACTGCTACGGTCGCAGGTTCGAATCCTGCCTCGGGCATGGATGTGTGTGATGTCCTTAGGTTAGTTAGGTTTAAATAGTTCTAAGTTCTAGGGGACTGATGACCACAGAAGTTAAGTTCCATAGTGCTCAGAGCCATTTGAACCACCCTCAAGCTGTTCTGTGCGAGCCCTGCTTTCTCTTATTTTGTCTCGATGAGCATTTCTCCCTATGTAGATGGGTGCCAACCAAATGTTATCGTAATCAGAGTAGAAAACTGGTGATTGAAATTTCATCAGAAGATTCCGTCGCTACGAAAAACGCCTTTTTTTTAGTGGTTCACCGTCAGTTCCGGGGAGGGGGGTGATGAGTTCTGATGTCACTTTCAGTCACATCCCAGATGTCCTCGATCGTGTTCAAATCTCACGAGTTGGGGGACCATCACAACAATTAGAACTAACCACTGTGTTTCTCGAACCACACCATCAGACTCCTGGCTTTGTGGCATAGCGCATTATCTTGTTGAAAAATGCCACTGCCACTGGGAAACATGAACGTCATGAGGGGGCGAACGTGGTCTGCAATAAGTGTACGATACTCCTTGGCCGCCATGACGCCTTGCACGAGCTCCACTAGACCAATGGATGCTCACGTGAATGTTCCCCAGAGCATAACGGAGCCGCTGCCAGCTTATCTCCGTCCAGCAGTACAGATGTCAAGGAGCTGTTCCCCTGGCAGACGGCGGGTTCGTGCCTTCCCATCTGCATGATGAAGAAGGTATCGGGATTCATCAGACCATGCAAAGCTCTGCCACTGTGCCAACGTCCAGTGCCAATGGTCACGTGCCCATTAAAATCGTAGTTGCAGATGTCATGGTGTTAATATTGGCACATGCATGGGTCGTCGTCTGTGGAGGCTCATCATTAGAAGTGTTCGGTGCTCTGTGTGTTCAGAGACACTTGTACTCCGTCTAGCATTAAAATCTGATGTTAGTTGTGCCATAGTTCGCCGCCTGTCCTGTTTTGCCAGTCTGCCTAACGTAAGACGTCCGACAATTGTAATGGAAGGTGGCCGCCCGACCCCGCGCAGCCTGGTGTGGTTTCACCTTGGTTTCGCCACGTGTTGAAGAGACTCACCACAGCATTCTTCGAACAATCGACAAGTCGTGCACTTACGAAATACTCGTGCCTCAGAACATGTCCTACCAACCGATCCATTCTTCTGGTCAAGTTGTGCCACAAACTTCTCTTTTCCCCAATCCTATTCAATACTTCCTCATTAGTTATGTGATCTACCCATCTAATCTTCAGCATTCTTCTGTAGCACCACATTTCGAAAGCTTCTATTCTCTTCTTGTCCAAACTATTTACTGTCCATGTTTCACTTCCATACATGGCTACACTCCATACAAATACTTTCAGAAATGACTTCCTGACGCTTAAATCTATACTCGATGTTAACAAATTTTAAACATGACAATCTGCCCATGACAATCTGCCCTCTGTCAAACTCAGATAGGTCGCGCGCCTTCCCCATTCCACACACGGACAGCACGCTCTTTGATACTACATGCACCGTACGTGTGTCTGACTAGTAGTCATTGCTCGCCAGATGACGCTGCTCTCGTCTGCATGGATTTACATCTGCAGTAGGTCTGTGGTCGTAATGTTCCAGGTGATGAATGTAGATGTGACAGTGGATCAGGAGAGGGAGCTCATAATAGCACTGTAAGAAACCATTACAAATGAATGTTTTAAGAAAAGACAGAGAATTTTTTAAAAGCAGTTAATTAAACTGTAGATGATGTAGCAGAAAGTAAAGGTAAAGCAAAAAAACACGGAAAGAATTGGACTTAATTAGGTGGAAGCGGACAATGAGTCGGAAACCAGAGTATGCAAAGGGATGGAAGTGTATCACATAACCGGACCAGAGCTTATTAATGAGTTCTCTATACCGAAAGGTGAAACAGGCTGTAACTTCGACAGTTGTAGTGCTGAAGTAATTATGGGACAGTCAAGTGGTCTCACAGTTGGAAATAGAGTAATTTCATTTTGTTACCAAAAACATGTGTACTGCCTGAAAAATAATGCTGGCGTACTACATAGTTGCCAGATAGTAAATTGTAAGCAGAAACATATGTACCGCCTCATAAATAATGTTAGTGTACAATGTAGCTGCCAAATAATAAGCCAGAAATATAGTCATGAAACAACCACATGTAACAGGTAATTAATTTAGTGTAACAAGGAAGAATCTATAGAGTGACAATTATTGAACTATAACATAAATTAGTTCCAAACTACGGCGTGCACACACTTTATTCATCATCTAAACGTCATTACAGATATTCGGATTTAGGTAATGACATGTTAGATATGCCTGCCATCATTGACGATGATGTGGAGCAAACGAGTAGCGAAATTCTGCATGACCGGCTCGAGTGTCGGAACACCGATGGCGTCGATGACCGCCTGAACGGCTGTTTTCAGCTGAGCTTTGTGGTTATTGCTGTACACCTTGTCTTCAATATAGCCCCACAAAAAGGAGTCGCATGTGTTCATATCCAGACAATATTGCGGCCAATCGAGGTCCATGCCAGTGGCCTCTGGGTACCCTAGATCCAAATTGCCGTCCCCAAGGTGCTCCTCCAGGATATCAAACACTTTCCTGCTTCGATGATGTCGAGCTCCGTCTTGCATGAACCACGTCTTGTCGGAATCAGGATCATTTTTGATAATGGGGATGAAATCATCTTCCAACACCTTCACGTACCGTTCGGTGGTCAACGTGCCATCAGAGAATATCGCATCGATTATTCAGTCACCGGACATTGCACACCACACAGTCACCCGTTGAGGGTGAAGAGAATTCTCGACAGCGAAATGTGGATTCTCACTCCCCCAAATTCGCCAATTTGGCTTATTGACGTGCCCATCCAAATGAAAGTGGTCTTCGTCGATAAACTACACCACACAGCGCAGTACTAATTCCCATCATGCCCCGCGGCCAACCATGCAGTTTGAACGTCCTAACTGTTCAGAAGTTATGAAGATTTTATTTCATATAGTTCAATAACTGTCACCCTGTATATGGGAAGAATCCAAATCTTGCAGTGCAGTACATATGCTTATAAACTGCCACCAATGCCTAACATACAGAACATACCATGAAAATACGGTGTCACGTTGAGTCCACTACAACATACATCGATATAGAGCGAACAGATGACCGTATTTCCATATCCATCACACGATGCTGAACATACAAGTTATGCACGATGCGCGCTCCTAAGGCTCCACTTGAGGGTAAACACGCTTAGCATTGATGAAGTTACACGTGTCTGTCATACTGCTTCCACCTGGAAGAACTCGCACTCCATACTATGCAGACTCATGTAAACAGCTGCGCAGCCGCTCTGCCGAGAGCGTCACCGTACTGTCCGTCTGCCCAGAAGTCACCTCTTACCTACTCCACACGCACGTCCGCTCCAATCGCATGACCCACTCCGCATCTCCCCTTCAGCGATGGTACCAACCCTTGGGACAACTGTAAGTTTCTGGTTGATGTGGTTGTCAGTAGGGGTCTTCCTGGAGCAACTAGTTATCTCGTTATCCACTGTGCATCGAATAGGGATGGCGATAATACAGCAACAACAGATGTTCTGCGTTCTCCGTTTCAAGAGGTGCAGTTCCGTTACAACTGTTCAAAAATGGTTCAAATGGCTCTGAGCACTATGGGACTTAACATCTGTGGTCATCAGTCTCCTAGAACTTAGAACTACTTAAACCTAACTAAACTAAGGACATCACACACATCCATGCCCGAGGCAGGATTCGAACCTGCGACCGTAGCGGTCACGCGGTTCCAAACTGAAGCGCCTAGAACCGCACGGTCACACCGGCCGACGTTACAACTGTGCGGTCTGACTTTGTCGAAAGTACGGCACTGCATCACCTACAGCTCAAAGCACTCGACGCTGTCTCTAGCACTTTAAGATACTGGTTGTTATCTATAAAGCGCCCCTTGTGCACGTTACAGACGTAGAATGCATTCACAGTTTTTTACGTAGTCCACAGAAGTCTGTTCGTTGTGCCAGTCGAGAGTAAGCCATTTCTCATGTCTCTCTGAGACGTGTTTCGCGGTGACGTTTGTGTTTCAAATCATACAGGATTCAATTACTACAAGCCCTTCATGATGGTGATAAGCCACCGCGAGTACATGCTGGTCTTCAAAATGTTCAAATGTGTGTGAGATCCTATGGGACTTAACTGCTAGGGTTATCAGTCCCGCCGGCCGCGGTGGCCGAGCGGTTCTAGGCGCTACAGTCCGGAACCGCGCTGCTCTACGGTCGCAGGTTCGAATCCTGCCTCGGGCATGGATGTGTGTGATGTCCTTAGGTTTAAGTAGTTCTAAGTCTAGGGGACTGATGACCTCAGATGTTGAGTCCCATAGTGCTCAGAGCCATTTGAACCATTTTGTTACCAGTCCCTAAGCTTACACACTACTTAACCTAAATTATCCTAAGGACAAACACACACACCCATGCCCGAGGGAGGACTCGAACCTCCGCCGGGATCAGCCGCACAGTACATGACTGCAGCGCCTGAGACCGCTCGGATAATCCCCCGCGGCCGGCCGTGGTGTCCGTGCGGTTCTAGGCGCTACAGTCTGGAGCCGAACGACCGCTACGGTCGCAGGTTCGAATCCTGCCTCGGGCATGGATGTGTGTGATGTCCTTAGGTTAGTTAGGTTTAATTAGTTCTAAGTTCTAGGCGACTGATGACCTCAGACGTTAAGTCGCATAGTGTTCAGTGCCATTTGAGCCAATCCCCCGCGGCCATGGTAGTCTTCTGCAAAGTGTTGTACTGTTGTTCCATAGCAAATTTGCGGTACTGCGACTGTATATCGCATAACAGAAACTGAGAATTCATACCCTTCTCTCTTGTCAGTCCCACTCGTTTTAAAGGTTTGTGACGATAGATCTCCTGCCTGCCTCTTTTTTGTGAAAACAGCCCCTACAACTGTGAACTTCCTTTATACACTGAACAAAGAGCGAAGGGTAAACAGCGCTGACACCGCGATTCTACCGGAGTGAAAAAATCGTGCCGCCCGAAAAATGTCGCACCGGGATGCTGAATAAAATGTCGCCCCGTACAGCGTATTTCCGAGAAGTAGCGAGCATACCCGAGACAGCACGAGCCTCGACTCGCATGCAGCCCGCACACTATGCTCGCGTGCAATTTGCCACCCGTAACCGGCCCTGGCCTAGGGCATGTGCCGTCTACAGCTTCAGTGAGCATATGCGTGGTGAGAGCTCGCGCCCGGCGCGTGGCCCAGCTACCGCACAGAACGGCGGTCGAGCGCGCGGCCGACGCTATCAACGTGCTGCTCAATTATGCGGGCGCGGCCGGCGAGGCACCGCAACCGTCGCAACGAACAATAGCCCAGAAACGGAAAACGAGGATCCCATCAGACTGAAAACTTAGAAATGTACACTGAGTCAAGATTACAATCAATGGAAAATGCCACCTACAGAAAACATGGAAAACCATAGTTCTCCTACCGAAATCATTTCCTGATGATGTTGTTGTTGTTGTGGTCTTCGGTACTGAGACTGGTTTGATGCAGCTCTCCATGCTACTCTATCCTGTGTAAGCTTCTTCATCTCCCAGCACTTAATGCAACATACATCCTTCTGAATCTGTATAGTGTATTCATCACTTGGTCTCCCTCTACGATTTTTACCCTCCACGCTTCCCTCCAGTACTAAATTGGTGATCCCTTGATGCCTCAGAACATGTCCTACCAACCGATCCCTTCTTCTAGTCAAGTTGTGCCACAGACTCCTCTTCTCCGCAATTCTATTCAATACCTCCTCATTAGTTATGTGATGCCGGCCGCGGTGGTCTAGCGGTTCTGGCGCTGCAGTCCGGAACCGCGGGACTGCTACGGTCGCAGGTTCGAATCCTGCCTTGGGCATGGGTGTGTGTGATGTCCTTAGGTTAGTTAGGTTTAAGTAGTTCTAAGTTCTAGCGGACTTATGACCTAAGATGTTGAGTCCCATAGTGCTCAGAGCCATTAGTTATGTGATCTACCCATCTAATCTTCAGCATTCTTCTGTAGCACCACATTTCGAAAGCGTCTATTCTCTTCTTGTCCAAACTATTTATCGTCCATGTTTCACTTCCATACATGGCCAAACTCCATACAAATACTTTCAGAAATGACTTCCTGACACTTAAATCTATACTCGATGTTAACAAATTTCTCTTCTTCAGAAACGCTTTCCTTGTCATTGCCACTCTACATTTTATATCCTCTCCACTTCCACCATCATCAGTTATTTCGCTCCCCAAATAACAAAACTCCTTTACTACTTTAAGTGTCTCATTTCCTAATCTAATTCCCTCAGCATCACCCGACTTAATTCGGCTACATTCCATTATCCTCGTTTTGCTTTTGTTGATGCTCATCTTATACCCTCCTTTCAAGACACTGTCCATTCCGTTCAACTGCTCTTCCAAATCCTTTGCTGTTTCTGACAGAATTACAATGTCATCGGCGAAGCTCAAAGTTTTTATTTCTTCTCCATGGATTTTAATACCTACTCCGAACTTTTCGTTTCCTTTACTGCTTGTTCACTATACAGATTGAATAGCATTGGGGATAGGCTACAACCTTGTCTCACTCCCTTCCTAACCACTGCTTGCCTTTCATGTCCCTCAACTCTTATAACTGCCATCTGGTTTCTGTACAAATTGTAAATAGCCTTTCGCTCCCTGTATTTTACCCCTGCCACCTTCAGAATTTGAAAGAGAGTATTCCAGTCAACATTGTCAAAAGCTTTCTCTGAGTCTACAAATGCTGATGATATACGAGGGTAATCCCAAAAGTAAGGTCTCCTATTCTTTTATAAGTACAGAATTCTGTGTGGCAGTTGGTCACACTGTTATGAAGAGTGCTTCAGGCGCAGTGTGTAAACATGCGCACGCCGCGCTCAGGCGCTCAGTCTTGGCTTGGCTGCCGTTGAGAATGGAGCTCCCGTTGGATGTTAGCGCCAAGTGCGAATCGCTCGCAGTTACTCGGTTCTGGAATGAAAAGGGCACTGCGCCGATTGAAATCCATCGCCAATTGACGGAAGTGTATGGTGAGTCGTGCATGGACGTCAAAAATGTTCGTAAGTGGTGTAGAGAGTTTGCAGCTGGTCGGACGAAATTCACGACGAACAAAGAAGCGGGAGACTGTCAATTTCTGAGGAGACAGTGTTGAAGGTTGAGCAAATCATGCGTGAAGATCGGTGGATCACCCTGGATGACCTCTGCACGTTGGTTCCTGAGGTTTCCCGAAGCACCGCTCACAGAATTTTTACGGAAAAATTGAATTACCGGAAGGTGTGCGCAAGATGGGTGCCTCGCATGCTGACTGAGGACCACATGCGGCAACGAGTTGATGCTTCCCGCGCATTTCTTCACCCCCGCCGACCAGAGTGGCCAAGCGGTTCTAGGCGCTTCAGTCTGGAATCGCGCGACCGCAACGGTCGCAGGTTCGAATCCTGCCTCGGGCATGGATGTGTGTGATTTCCTTAGGTTAGTTAGGTTTAAGTAGTTCTAAGTTCTATCGGACTTATGACCTAAGATGTTGAGTCCCATAGTGCTCAGAGCCATTAGTTATGTGATCTACCCATCTAATCTTCAGCATTCTTCTGTAGCACCACATTTCGAAAGCGTCTATTCTCTTCTTGTCCAAACTATTTATCGTCCATGTTTCACTTCCATACATGGCCAAACTCCATACAAATACTTTCAGAAATGACTTCCTGACACTTAAATCTATACTCGATGTTAACAAATTTCTCTTCTTCAGAAACGCTTTCCTTGTCATTGCCACTCTACATTTTATATCCTCTCCACTTCCACCATCATCAGTTATTTCGCTCCCCAAATAACAAAACTCCTTTACTACTTTAAGTGTCTCATTTCCTAATCTAATTCCCTCAGCATCACCCGACTTAATTCGGCTACATTCCATTATCCTCGTTTTGCTTTTGTTGATGCTCATCTTATACCCTCCTTTCAAGACACTGTCCATTCCGTTCAACTGCTCTTCCAAATCCTTTGCTGTTTCTGACAGAATTACAATGTCATCGGCGAAGCTCAAAGTTTTTATTTCTTCTCCATGGATTTTAATACCTACTCCGAACTTTTCGTTTCCTTTACTGCTTGTTCACTATACAGATTGAATAGCATTGGGGATAGGCTACAACCTTGTCTCACTCCCTTCCTAACCACTGCTTGCCTTTCATGTCCCTCAACTCTTATAACTGCCATCTGGTTTCTGTACAAATTGTAAATAGCCTTTCGCTCCCTGTATTTTACCCCTGCCACCTTCAGAATTTGAAAGAGAGTATTCCAGTCAACATTGTCAAAAGCTTTCTCTGAGTCTACAAATGCTGATGATATACGAGGGTAATCCCAAAAGTAAGGTCTCCTATTCTTTTATAAGTACAGAATTCTGTGTGGCAGTTGGTCACACTGTTATGAAGAGTGCTTCAGGCGCAGTGTGTAAACATGCGCACGCCGCGCTCAGGCGCTCAGTCTTGGCTTGGCTGCCGTTGAGAATGGAGCTCCCGTTGGATGTTAGCGCCAAGTGCGAATCGCTCGCAGTTACTCGGTTCTGGAATGAAAAGGGCACTGCGCCGATTGAAATCCATCGCCAATTGACGGAAGTGTATGGTGAGTCGTGCATGGACGTCAAAAATGTTCGTAAGTGGTGTAGAGAGTTTGCAGCTGGTCGGACGAAATTCACGACGAACAAAGAAGCGGGAGACTGTCAATTTCTGAGGAGACAGTGTTGAAGGTTGAGCAAATCATGCGTGAAGATCGGTGGATCACCCTGGATGACCTCTGCACGTTGGTTCCTGAGGTTTCCCGAAGCACCGCTCACAGAATTTTTACGGAAAAATTGAATTACCGGAAGGTGTGCGCAAGATGGGTGCCTCGCATGCTGACTGAGGACCACATGCGGCAACGAGTTGATGCTTCCCGCGCATTTCTTCACCCCCGCCGGCCAGAGTGGCCAAGCGGTTCTAGGCGCTTCAGTCTGGAATCGCGCGACCGCAACGGTCGCAGGTTCGAATCCTGCCTCGGGCATGGATGTGTGTGATTTCCTTAGGTTAGTTAGGTTTAAGTAGTTCTAAGTTCTAGGGGACTGATGACCACAGCAGTTAAGTTCCATAGTGCTCAGGGCCATTGGAACCATTTCTTCACCCCCTTGCAGCTGAACAGGACAACTTTCTGGACTCAATTGTCACGGGTGACGAAACTTGGGCATACCACTTTACACCTGCGACCAAGCAACAGTCACGCCGGTGGCGGCATCCTTCTTCGCCAAAGCCATGGAAATTCAAACAAACACAGTCTGCCGTTAAAGTCATGACAACCGTTTTTTGGGAACGGAAAGGGGTATTGTTGGTCGATTTTATGCCCACTGGGACCACAATTAATACTAACTGGTACTGTGAGACTCTGAAAAAACTCAAACGGGCATTTCAGAACTGGAGAAGAGGAATGTTGAGCTAGGGTGTACACATTCTCCATGACAACGCTCGCCCACACATTGCTCGGCAAACCGCTCTCCTGTTCAGTTTCAGTGGAACATAATCACCCTCCCTGACTTGGCGCCCAGTGACTATCACCTGTTCCCCAAGTTAAAAGAACATTTGGCCGGAAAGCGATTCAACTCCGACGACGAGGTGAAAGAAGAGGTTCACAACGTCTACAGCGCCTACAAAAATGAATCGACAGAAATGGTGATTATGTCGAAAATAGCTAAATGTTCGAGCTGTAACTGCTGTAAACCATTGTAGAAATAAGCAGGTCTAAGTACTTATAAAAAAATATGAGACCTTACTTTTGGGATTACCCTCGTAAATAACGTGGATACGGTAAATAGTACATCTGAAGATCGTGTTGCAACACCCCGTAGCAATAAGAAAATAAGAGCTGCTTAACCAGCAGCTGAAGCTGAGGCTTCCAATACTACAGACACATCACGCCAAAGAAAGTTGTGCAAACAACTCACGGTATATAAAAAGGAGAAAAGACATCCCCCATAATTGCAGAACCATTCAGGAAAAGGAAAACAACGGAAGCAACCTTTCTCTCAACCCAAGTAAAACAACAAACATTGTAGAACGCCCAACAACCAACGATCTCACTCCAAGAAAAAGAAAATCTGATGAAAGAAATGAAGGTACGAGTAAAACCTTAGGTACACTGGATTGGGCTCTGAAATGGAAGCCGAGGAAAAAAATTAAGCCAACGGATCACTTCAGACGTAGATTGACTACGGAAATGATGACGACAACCTTCATGGAATCAATAGCGTATCGTTGCGGCGGACACTGGAAATCAATGGTATTGCTATATTACAGGAGATAATGGTCATACTTCTCTAGTTAGCAAACATTAATGAAATTTGGAATGTGGCTGTCAATAACTTTGTCAGTAATGTGACCAATCAAATAAGATACGACTCAATATAAAAATATAAATATTGTATTGGATCTGAATACTATGAAGAGCATAAGAAGGATTTTGGCAATATGTTGAAAATAATATTTGATAGACAAGGAATAGATTAATACTGCAATAACATTGGAACAAGACTCCAGTATTAAAAATGTTGAACAAACATTAACAACAGTTAGTAGCTACTTTAGTGTTCGTGATCTGTCTAAAGAATGTCAAAAAAATCCATGATCTCTGTGTGCTGTATATTTTACATTCGCTTTCAGCTCGATTTAAACAACTTTTCGTTGGTGGTTTGATAATATATCGGGTGATCAAAAAGTCAGTACAAATTTGAAAACTTAATAAACCACGGAATAATGTAGATAGAGAGGTAAAAATTGACACACATGCTTGGTATGACATGGGGTTTTATTAGAACAAAAAAAAAAAAAACAAAGTTCACAAAATGTCAGACAGATGGCGCTGGACAGCAAAACGTCAGTGACTGCGCATGACAATCGTGTATAAAAGGAGCTGTAATGAGAGAGAATCAGATGCGCCAGCAGTCGCAACATGCTGACGTTACCTGAAAAGGCGCTTTTAGTGAAGCTGTATTATCAGAATGGGGAATGTGCTAGTTCAGCGTTACGATCCTATCGCCATAGGAAGGGGATTCGAACGGGTAAAGGTCCATTGACAAATGCAGCTCTGGAGAGAATGATTCCGAAGTTCGAAGGGACGGGTTGTTTAGACGATAGACCCCGTAGTGGCCGATCGAGCACAAGGCGTAATGCTGCTGAGACAGTTCAGGAAGAAATGGAGACTGCAGCGGGTTCGTCTATGCACGGGGACGACAGCGCTATTGCAGTCGCACGTCGCACCGGCATTCCATACACTACTGTTTGGTTGGCGCTTAGGCGTACGCTCCGATGCTATCCGTACAAAATCCATCGGCATCATGAACTGTTACTTGACGATTTAGTGAAGCGGAGGGCATTTGCGGTGTGGGCGTTTCAAAAGCTGGCGGAAGATGACGATTGATCGAGTAACGTGTTGTGGACCGACGAAGCTCATTTCACGCTCCGAGGGTCTATCAACGCCCACACCTGCAGAATTTGAGCTACCGAAAATTCTAGAACTGTCGTGGAAACTCCATTACACGACGAGAGAGTCACGGTATGGGTTGGATTTACCACATCTACCGTTATCGTAACTTTTTTCTTCGAGGAAATGCGTGATTCTGGTTTTGTAACTGCTACCGTGACGGGTGAGAGCTACGCCGATATGTTACAGAATCGCATCATCCCCAGCCTAGCTAATAAACACCTGCTGGAACGTACGATGTTTTTTGCAGGATGGCGCTCCACCCCATATTGCTAGACGCGTGAAAGATCTCTTGCTCGCGTCGTTTGGTGATGATCGTGTGTTCAGCCGCCGCTTTCGTCATGCTTGGCCTCCCAGGTCCCCAGACCTCAGTTCGTGCGCTTATTGGCTTTGGGGTCACCTGAAGTCGCAAGTGTATCGTGATCGACCGACATCTCTAGGGATGCTGAAAGACAACATCCGACGCCAATGCCACACCATAACTCCGGACATGCTTTACAGTGCTGTTCACAACATTATTCCTCGACTACAGCTATTGTTGAGGAATGATGGTGGACATATTGACCATTTCCTGTAAAGAACATTATCTTTGCTTTGTCTTACTTTGTTGTGCTAATTAGCCGGCCGAAGTGGCCGTGCGGTTAAAGGCGCTGCAGTCTGGAACCGCAAGACCGCTACGGTCGCAGGTTCGAATCCTGCCTCGGACATGGATGTTTGTGATGTCCTTAGGTTAGTTAGGTTTAACTAGTTCTAAGTTCTAGGGGACTAATGACCTCAGCAGTTGAGTCCCATAGTGCTCAGAGCCATTTGAACCATTTGTTGTGCTAATTATTGCTATTCTGATCAGGTGAAGCGCCATCTGTCGGAGATTTTTTGAACTTTTTTATTTTTTTGGGTTCTAATAAAACCCCGTGTCATTACAAGCATGTGTGTCAATTTGTGCCTCTCTATCTACATTATTCCGTGATTTATTCAGTTTTCAAATTTATACTAACTTTTTGATCACCCGGTATATACCAGCGGCGTTCAGTAAGTAACGCAACACTTTTTTTTCTGGATGCAGGCTGATTTTGTCGAGGATTCCAATTTACCATGTTATTTCCCACTCTTTCCGTTACGAAATCCTATTTTTCACCTTAATCTCGGTTCAATGCGACGGCCTTACGCCACCTTACTATTAGGGCCTGTACGCCCGTATGATACCATTCTACTGGTCGACGTTGCAGCCAACATCTTGCTGCATTAACAACCTCCCCACCATCCACATACTGGTTATCAAGGAGTACAAGAAACTCCGCTCAGATGATCCTTCGTTGTTCTTTATGGTCTTCTGTTAAGTGGCGAGGAACCCAGCGGCCACAAACCTTTGAGGACCCCAATTGGTGGATGAGTGTGTCAGCACTACCAACAGAGAAGTCTAGTTGTGCAGCGTTGGAGGACACCAGGTTTGCGCGACCGCGTTGCGATGATGACAGACGCCTCCCCCAACGACTCACCATGATTTTGTCTGCTGCCGAATCTCCGTATACATTCTGCAAGCGCCTATAAATATCTCCGATACTCTGGTTTTCCGCCAAAAGAAACTGAATGACAGCTCTCTGCATGGTACGCACTTCCGTTACACACGGTATTTTGAAGGCTACGTGAAGCACCGCCACCTGGTGGAAGTTCATGAAACTATAGCGGCTGAAGCTGGAATATTCCACTATGTCCACAGCAAATCCCGAATTTTTTCAACAAAAATATGCCGAGAAAATAAATGTGTTGCATTACTTATCGAGCGCCACGCCTATATGTGAAGCTCGTGTCCAGTAGACAGGCCGGCCGCGGTGGCCGTGCGGTTCTAGGCACTTCAGTCCGGAATCGCGTGACTGCTACGGTCGCAGGTTCGAATCCTGCCTCGGGCATGGATGTGCGTGATGTCCTTAGGTTAGTTAGGTTTAAGTAGTTCTAAGTTCTAGGGGACTGATGGCCTCAGATGTTGGGTCCCATAGTGCTCAGAGCCATTTTTGAACCAGTAGACAGTTTTAATCTGTGAGGAAGTTTCAAAACAATGCACACTCCTCTGCAGAGTGAAATCCATTCTGCAAGTTTGTATTTGTTGCTATTAGATGTAAGTAAACAGTTACTCACTCCAAATATAGCTGAACGGACGGCAGCATTCTGAATCCTTAGTGATAAAACATATAGGTTTGTGGAACTAGAAATATTAGTGAAAGAACAGTTTTGTGCATTCATGAACAATAAGTGAGTAGTAGAAACGTGCATCACCGGAAGGACATCGTGGCACGTACGAAGGCAACGTACTCTGACATCACGGAAACCGGTCACTGGGTCATTAGGCAAGGCTAAAGGCAGCCCAAGCGCGTGACGTGCGTACAGCTCACGAGGCAGCCAGTGGCCTACGCACGCATCGACGGGAGGTTACGGCACGCACAATAAACAAGGCGTAACTTTAATTTTAAAGACGTTAGTGACGTTAGGTATATGGCTCTGGTGCTACTACACATATTTGCTCCGCATAATTGACACTCAGAAATGCACATTTTGGAAATCGCACGATGGACGAGAGACGTAGCATCTGTTGACAAGGGATTGGTACTGGCGATGACTTCGCTGGCTCCCCACTGGAACAGAGAGCCGTGCTATGAATCTATGAGCCTGTGGCGATTAAGCACCAAGAAAGTGTTGTACGTTAAGAACCTGAAATGCAGAATGAAAAGAGCGAAGCACCAACATAATGAAAATCGGCGTTTTTTTTTTTTTCTTTCAGTAAAACACATATGAAAATCTGCCAGCTAGCGAGGGATTGTAAATGCAAATTTTTGTCTTCTATAGAGCTTATCTAAATGTAACTAAATGTAATCGGAGATTTTCTACGAGAACGTGTGGTTTAAATTCTTCTCGCGCGTTTAGCCGGGTGTAGTTCTTGTTACCGCACTAATTTGTGCTGTATCAACGACTATACCCGGCTGGACAACCGAGAATAATTTCAATTAAAGTATAATAGTCGTTACCAATAAATGTATTGAGTGTAAGCTCAGTTCAAGCATTCTGCCAGTAATGTGTCATTGCAACGTTTCATTTTTTAATTCCCACGATTTGTTATCATTATCTCTGTTTGTGCATAAGTGATGTTTACTTTTTGTTGTAAGGATATTGATATGTTTTCATCTATTTACTGGCATAATGACAAAAAAATGGCTCTGAGCACTATGGGACTTAACTTCTCAGCTCATCAGTCCCCTAGAACTTAGAACTACTTAAACCTAACTAACCTAAGGACATCACACACATCCATGCCCGAGGCAGGATTCGAACCTGCGACCTCAGCGGTCGCGCGGTTCCAGACTGTAGCGCCTAGAACCGCTCGGCCACTCCGGCCGGTGCATAATGACATTACTCTCTTCGGCTATGTGTATTTCCTATGTGACATTATGTTGCAACATGGTTTTTCATTTTCTGTATTTGATTGGGTTTTAATTTTTTAGACAGGTACTGTCAAGCGCTAACGTTTTTCCATTTCCTTAAGGCAAGGAGTTCTCCACCTTGCTAGCTGTGACCTCATTAGAGATGGAGCAGCGCAATTAATACCGGTCTTCTCTCAAACGTGGAAGAACAAAGGCGTAACTTTTTAACGAGAACTTACGAGTGCTCTGGAAAATAAGTAGAGCAAAGAAAGACGGTAGACATTCTGTTGTACAAATAATGTCAGGAACCGTAAAAAAGAAAGAAAAAAATTTAATTTCTCCGAATCACATTTAAAGCAAAGTGAAAAACTGCCGATAGACAGATGATTGTTGGAAATTCAATTTTACTAAAAAAATGTGATAAGCTTAACTTATAGTGCGAGATCGTTCACTTGGCACAAAAGCAGTATGTATATACTCAGCAAACTGCAGTAGCAGACGTTACAAGTGAGTCGTAATGAATCACGAATAGGTCTAGTATTGCATTTGCGAGAGAGTTCGGTCCGGTAAGGACAGGGCAACATATTACTTTTTCCCACATACGTCTCACTGACAATCATTCCACCCATCCACGATGGAGACAAAGAAGTGGACAAAAGATAGTGTCACAAGAAGTACCCTTAACCACACACAGTAATGTGGCGTATGGAGTGTAGATGTAGTTGGAGATGTGGGTGTAGATGTAGACGTATAAATCACTAATATTATGCGAATATCTGGGCATGCTAGTATAAGAATGCTTGAGTAGAAGCAGTCGTGCAGATTCAGTGTTATGTCAAGCGAGTGGAAAACATCGTTTTGCTAGTATGATGCTGCGAAACTGCCAAGTACTTGTGCAACGTAAACTAGGTGTGGCGGCTCTATTCTAGGAGCATCGCATAGACGTCGTAACCCACGTGAGATGGACACACCTGATTTTTCATAAGCAGTTCATGATATCGAGGTGAGGTGTCCGAAAATAAAATCACTCAAAGACGTGATTGTCTTTGGATATGACCAATACTTGCACAGTGCTTGTCAGTCAAGACAGTGAGGTGGCCATTCCTTCGTTTTCAAATGAGAGATGTAATTTTCATGGTGGTATTTGAAAGCTCCTGAGTGCACATGCTAAACTTTGTTAAGATATCCGAATGGGATGGAAATCAATAGATGTGCTGTACGAGGGTAGGCACTTAAAATGTGGCAAATATTTATTCACAACCGATACAAAAGAGTTACATGTTTGGACCTGTTACTATCCTTCAAAGTAGTCACCAGCGTTGTGTAGTACCCGTTGCCAGCGATGTGGAAGGCGTAGTATACAGTTAGCAGAGCCTGTTCTGTTGATGGTGCGAATGGAGCAGTCTACTGCCTGTCGAATCTCCGGAAACAGTTCTGAAGCGAATGCCACAAAGTTGATCCTTCATCTTCGGAATCATATCAAAGTCACAAGGACTTAAGTCCAGGGAGTGTCGTGGATGGTACAGTACTTCCTAGTCCCATCGACCGAACAGAACAGCCACAGCCTGCTCTGTATGCGCCCGCGCATTGTCGCGCAAAATGATGGGTGGGTTGCGCAGAAAGTGTCGCCGCTTCTTTAGCAAAGCTGGTCGCAGGCGATGCTCCAAAAACGAACAGTAATACTGTGCATTGACGGGCTGCTGTGGAGGAACGTAATGCGTTGGGATAACACCATCACAGTCTTACACGAGAATCACCATAACTTTAGACCGCTCCATTCGCACCACGAACAGAACAGGCTCTACTAACGGTATACTACGCCTTCCACATCGCTGGCAACGGGCTCTACAAAACGCTGGTGACTACTTTGAAGGACAGTAACAGGTGCAAACATGTAACTCTTTTCTATCGGTTGTGAATAAATAGTTGCCACTATTCAAGTTCCATCCCTCGTATATGTACAGACAAACAAATGATTACAATTTTGGAAAATCTGGACAATTTATTCAAGAGAAAGAGCTTCACAAATTGAGCAAGTCAACAAAGTGTTAGTCCACCTCTGGCCCTTATGCAAGCAGTTATTCTACTCGCCACTGGTTGAAAGAATTGTTGAATTTCTTCCTGAGGGAAATCGTGCCAAATTCTGTCCAACTGGTGCTTTAGATCGACAAAATCCCGAGCTGGTTGGAGGGTCCTACCCATATTGCTCCAAACGTCCTCAGTTGTTGAAAGATCCGGCTGCAAGCACGAAGACAAGCAGTAGAAACTCTCGTCGTGTGCTGGCGGGCATTATCTTCCTGAATTGTAAGCCCAAGACGGTTTGCATTGAGGGCAACAAAACGGCGCATAGAGTATCGTCGACGTCCGGCTGTGCTATAAGGTTGCAGCGGAAGGCAACCATAGAGGTCGTGCTATGAAAAGAATGCTACTCCAAACCGTCACTCCTTTTTGTCGGGTCGCATGACGGTCGACAGTCAGGTTGGTATCCCACCGCTGTTAGTGGCGTCTCCAGAAACGTCTTCGGCCTGGTTTCTCAATGACGGGAGTAGAAGGGCCTACAGTGAAAAGTCCCGCTTCGGATGAAACCCGATGACCATCGAAGTAGATATATATCATATCTGTTGATGTAGGTCCCATTCTGATAATTACTTCGTGGTGCGTCGTTTTATTTTGTCTTAGAGTATATGTGCAAAGAAAGCCATGGCTGTCTGTATAGTCACTGCAGTTTTGGTCTTGTTACCGTAACTTTATGTGGCAACTGACGAAAACTTTGTGGAGTCTCTGCCATGTGGGCTTCCAAATTTAGTGCATTTCCTCTTCTATTAAATTTCACTAAAACCAGGGCAGCATGAGTGTTTTCAAAGAACCCTCGAATGACGTTAAGAATAAACACATTTTATTACAGAAAAACTTAATCCCCTGAATTTTACGGTAGAAAAAAGTTGCAAGTATTAATCGTATCATAGCATCTCTTTGCTTACTACCTTTTCTCGAAGGCCTTATACTCATGTCTTGAAACGTCTAAAAAATAAGTTATCTTAATTATGACGCACATTGTGCATGTGTAAACGACTGATCGTTTTTTTTTTAAATTAATGAGGACGTATTACGTCAATACTACGTGAACTGGGAAACATTCAAAGATCGAGATCACTTATTTCACAAATAACTACTTGTGAAACATCAAAAATTGTTTACAGCGAGAAATAATAGTTTACCGACCAAATTAGTAGCCACCCCCTTAAAAGAGCACAATGGTTGTTTCTAGTGCGCTGTAGGTACCAGATAGGTACCAGGAGGTCATGTGACCCTTTGTCTGATTTGTCCTCCATCAGTCCAAGTTTTCAACGTGTCTACAAGGATTAGTTGGAAGACGGCAGGCCCTTCCGGCCCGTGAATCTTCTGGATGGAACGCCCTTGAGGCCTACCCTCTTTCATTTGATCGATTATGCAAAGTTTATTTATTGTTCAAATGGCTCTGAGCACTATGGGACTCAATTGCTGAGGTCATAAGTCCCTTAGAACTTAGAACTATTTAAACCTAACTAGCCTAAGGACCTCACACACATCCATGCCCGAGGCAGGATTCGAACCTGCGACCGTAGCGGTCGCGCGGTTCCAGACTGTAGCGCCTAGAACCGCTCGGCCACTCCGGCCGGCACTTATTTATTGTGTCTGGGTCGATATTTTATATGCAGATACGGTGATTGAGCACTGTGTACTCTAATGACTTGATATTTCAATCACTTTGGGTTGTGGGATTGTCTTCTTGCCGCTACTTTTTTCTCCCTTGTGTTCGTGGCCACTTGGTACAATAGAGGCACACAGAGCCGAGGGATGTGTTAGCGTGTCGAGGGTGTTGAGCGATTTCTTGGAAGGGTAGGACGAATGGGTAATAGCGGGCTTGCCGGGTGCTGAGGTAACCATGAGATGGGGGTTGTCGATGGCTGATGGACTGGCGACTGCAGCCGTGGCCGCTAATGTACGTTGGATGAGGCACGCGGATCGCTTTCAGATTTTGCCGGCTGCGCCGTGCTGGAGTCTTTGCTAATAGTTTTACAGCTGGGGTGCTTGTCTGCGCAATCACGAAGCTCCAACTACAGAGGCAGCAGGGTTTGTTTGCTGGCCTTCCTAGCTGCGAGCTCGATTATTGGTGACCTGGCCGTGACGTCAGTTCACATATGCAGGCGCCATTTACTCTGGCGAGGAGCTAATCTATTGGAGGATTATGTTTACAATGTGTACCTGGCGCAGAGTTTGCTGCTTAACCAGCAAATAAGGGCATTTAGTGGACTCAGCACTGTGGGTTATGGTGGTTGCTGTGCGGAACGTGGCAGCAGAGCTCATCTGGGTTGATGGAGAGACGTTCGGGCATCATATGGACCGCCGGACGCAAAACTTAGAACTTTCGCGGACGTGCTTCTTTCGTGGACTTCTATCCAGAGTCTTTGATCGACCTGGTTCGCTGCTGCCCTGATCGCAGCATCGACCACCACCCGATGCATCCATTGCCCTCTCTCACGACAACAGCAGTAGTGGTAATATAGGCAGGTCCGGCATTTAGGTAATTAATAGGCTGTTGAAACGCTCCGCTGTAGTAGACTCAACTGTACCGAGGCTGCAGTACAAATCAATTGTGCACGCTCCCTAGTACTCTTTCCCGAATTATCAATTAGTAGTGCGCTGTATTCTAATTCACGTCTGATCTCGTTGCCCTCCGGTACACACAAGGTTGCACATTATTTCACGGAGAGGGGTTAGGGTCCGTGGCCAATCTTGTCAACTGTACAGTCTCGGATTTCACTTGTCCTTGATTTTTAAGATTAATAATCCTCTAATAATCGAGTGTCTAATAACTATTTACACGATTGTGTTTGATTTAAATAAATCTCAGTTGGATATCTAGGGTCTACGTAATATAAGTGGTCAAACATAGTTTGCGTACCCATTACGTGATCACAGATTTTGGGGGATATAAATGAATTTTTCTAATAATTATTTATGTGAAACTGATCCAACTCAAGTGGCGTTACACAAGAGCCAACAAGTAAAGTCGCGTATTCGAATCCTTGTGTAACATTTTTATGTGAAGTGACTTGGGGATGGTTGGTATTAATGTGCTCAGCTCTAATACTGGTTTATCCAGATCAGGTAGTCTCCAGGTTCCAGACTGCAGCGCCAGAACCGCGCGGCCATTTCGGCCGGCGGTTGTCGATCGAGGCACGTAATTCTATTCTAAGAATGTATAAGAACCGCACAGTGTACACAGAACTCTGAAAGCGACGTAGGAGACCACACGACATTCGGAGGCTCTGTTCCGTCTTCCTTGTCAGGGAGCCACCTGAGAGGGCTCCCCTGTTAAACAAGCTAGGACGGGGTTCGCGGTATTCGGCATGGTTCGGCTTTGTAGAAGGCTGAGGGAGGTAGTCTCAAGTGCTGGCTACCACATAATAATTTATGGTGAGAAATCATAAGTCTTGGAATATCTGGGCCTACGCAGTGGGAGGAGAATCCTCGGAAAGTTCCCGTCACGTTGGTCAGGTTTCTGGAATAAACAACACTCTGATTCGCCCATCGCCTACTGACGTCAGATCGGAATTTCTTGAGCAAACTGGCGAGGAAGATGTTCCCTGATTGGCCCGCCTCTGGAAACATCCTGTCGTCGGAATTAATTAAATGTGGCAGTTTTCACATTACTGGTCGAAAATAATTACATTTCTCCTGACTAGTGGTTGTGGCCGGAAAGGCGAAAATAGCAGAGCTGGGGGCAGGGAGCCGGCCGTTGTGGCGGAGCGGTTCTAGGCGCTACAGTCTGGAACCGCGCAACCGCTACGGTCGCAGGTTCTAATCTTGCCTCGGGCATGGATGTGTGTGATGTCCTTAGGTTAGTTAGGTTTAAGTAATTCTAAGTTCTAGGGGACTGATGACCTCAGATGTTAAGTCCCATAGTACTCAGAGAGCCATGGGGGCAGGGAAACGTGAAGAATGACACCCTTGGTTTGGGTATGGAAGGTGAAAGGTCGCCGGTTTTAGACGTCAGGGGCTCCGAGTTCCGATAGTGGATGGGACTTCACGGTGTCTGACGCCTCCCGAGAGAGATTCTGGATCTTCACATACCGACCACGCACGGTCGACTTACCGCCGCAACAGATTGATGAGAATATGCAGCAGCGCCGGCGACAGCTGAGCGTTGATGTTTGCAAAGGTGACATACCGTTGTCACAGTACCGTTAATCTCGATTCCAGTGATAGTATCGTTTTCATTTCTTGCTCAGTCAACCACTGGAGTAAGTATAACGTTTGGTGGGTTGTATTGGTAATAGTGATTGAATGTGCAGCTAGTATATGGTTGTTCTGTCCCATTTTTTTCATACCTTTATTTTTTAAAGCCCTTGTTTACTAGATATTTTTTCTTGTTTTGCTCCATACTACCACTCCCTTAGGTTGCCTACCCTACAGTCTTAGCAACAACAGTACTAGTACATGTATTCCACTGTCAGATGTATCAGAACGGTTTTCGCCTAAAACTTTCGACTCTTTTGTTTCTGGTTCATGGACTCTTACCTCAAATTGATAGATTTATCCGTCTCCATCACCCTTGAGAGTTTGTAACATCACCACGGAATCACCCTGTATGTATATAGCCGCTGGTGCCTATAACTTTGACGCTCTGTAGCGTCGTTGTATGACATTTCTGGACATGGGTTCCTATGTAAAACTTGATCTACCAAGTCCCTTCTACAACCTGTAGAAGTGTGTAACATGAAATGTGAAACACCCCATGTATATCTCAGTCTCATTGTCGTAGATGAATAATACAAAGTACAAAGTATGTCTGTAGCGGACAGCCTGTGTGAAGAAATTGTTCGTACATTCGTTTCACGAGCTGTAATCTCCATCACATTGTGACACGCGTTAATGCTAATATTTGTGAAAAATTGAATTATTAGTGATTTACGTAATGAACAATAACATTATCTTGGAACTCTTCCAATCGGTCCGTGTTTGCATAGAAAAACAGTAATATGACAAACTGAGTCCGCCTTGATGCAAAACACCTTGTTATTCGTTTATTTCTTTATTATCTCAAACTAGTTTCGGCGACAAATATCACCATCATCAGTGGGGTTTTTTAATCTAAAACATGCAGAAAATGGTATGGTTGTACATACACAGTAAAACATTATTACATTTTTACAAATCGTCTTTTGAAATACAGTTTTATATTGATATTTTCATACTACCTTATATATTGATGCTACAGCATGTTTTTTTTTTTTAAAAAAAAAAGAAAAGAGAACACAAAATATGTCACGAACAGTGCCAATAATTGTTTAAAACATGCTGTAGCATACAATACATAAGGTAGTATGAAAATAGCAATATAAAACTGTATCTCAAAAGACGATTTGTAAAAATGTCATAATGCTTTACTGCGTTTGAACAACCATACCACTTTCTGCATGTTTTAGATTAAAATAACCCCACTGATGATGGTGATATTTCTCGCCGAAACTAGTTTGGGATAATAAAGAAATAAAGGAATAACAAGGTGTTTAGCATCAAGGCGGACTCAATTTGTGATATTACTGTTACGTAATGAGTATTATAGTCCTATGAAACAGTGATAAGAGTAATGATATTTAGAAAATAATTTAGTTTCGTGGCCGCACCATTTTGTTTTGACCCCACAAAAAAATTTCGTTTTACTCCTAAGGGGGTACTGACCGATAGGTTGGGAAGCATTGCATTAGTGTGAGGTCACCTGTGGGTGACCGATTTTTTATTCGGTGCGCACAAACACTCTGATTTTAGCTGCAGATCATACAGAGAGCCTTATCGGCACGCCTCATCTGCGATTGGAAAGTGAAGGCCGGGTCGGCGGCGGCTGCGCGGAGCCGGCGGCGGTGTCGGGTGTCTGGCGTCTGCGAACTGGGCCACGCGGCCTGTCCCGGCCCCGGAAATAGCCCCCCTCCACGGCGCCAGCCATCGACCGCTACTCCACTACTACACGTCAGCGCGGCGACGCTGCTCGCTGCCCGCTGCCCGCGCTCCGCGGCTGCAGTTGGCGCCCCGTACAACGTGCGCGCTAACCTCGTCCAACGTGTTGACAGCGCCAGCATATTAGAGTCACGATGCATTTCTGTGGCAAGTCGAGTATCTGTTCGGTGACCTGCGATGACAGCCGAGATGCAGAGTCAGGGCCGTGTTATTAAATTCCAGAGAGAAGGAGCGAAGACAGATACCGAGAATACATCGTAAACGCGACGAGGAGCTTCGACAGAGACTTAGGATTTTCGCGCGCCTATGGCGTTTTCTGGTGCACGTTTTTGGCCATCTTCCTCTACATCTAAACACTGCGAACGACTGTGAAGGGCATGGCGGAGGGTACGTCCCACTGTACCAGTTATTAGGGCTTTTTCCGTTCCATTCACATACAGAGCGCCGGAAAAAAATGATTGTTTAAATGCGTCTGTGGTCGTTGTAATTAATTTAATCTTGTCCTCACGATTCCTGTGTGAGTGATTAGTGGGGGCTTGTAGTATATTACTAGAGCCGGTTATTGAAACGTTGTTAGTACACTTTCTTGGGATAGTTTCCCTCTATCTCCGGCCGTGGTGGCCGAGCGATTCTAGGCGCTACAGTCTGGAACCGCGCGACCGCTACGGTCGCAGGTTCGAATCCTGCCTCGGGCATGGTTGTGTGTGATGTCCTTAGGTTAGTTAGGTTTAAGTAGTTCTAAGTTCTAGGGGACTGATGACCTCAGAAGTTAAGTCCCATAGTGCTCAGAGCCATTTGAACCATTTTGAACCGGTTCAGTTCTTTCAACATCTCAGTGACACTCTCTTGCGGCTCTAGCAAACTTGTGACCATTCGTGTTGACCTCTGTATACGTTCAATATCCCCGACTGACACGGGTCCCACACACTAGAGCAATATTCTAGAATAGGTCACACGAGCGATTTTTGAACAATCTCCTTTGTAGACTGATGGTATTTTCCTAGTATTCTACAACAAACCAAGGACTGAGTCTATGTCATCCTTCCGCTTCATGTCCCAGCTAAGTGTTACACCCAAGTATTTGTATGGGTTTATAGATTACAGCTGCGACTCACTAACATTATATTCATGGTATAATACATTTCTTCGCTTTTTGAGCCGCACTGTTTTACATCTATGAACATTTAAAGCAAGCTTCGAATCATTGCACCACTTTGAAATCTTATCAAGATCTGAGTGAATATTAGTACAGATTAGTTCAGACTGTACTTCGTTGCAGATAACTGCATCATCTACGAAAAATCTGAGGTTACTATTAATATTGTCCGTAAGATCGTAATATAGACCATAAAGAACAAGGGACCCAGCACACTTTCCTGGAATACACCCGACGTTACCCCTACATCTAAATAATACCCGTTGTCTGATATATTAAAACATTACTATTTATAATATAAAATGCAACCACAGATTCAGTGTTCAAACTTAGCTTTATCTCTATAATAGAAAACGTATATTATTGTGCTTATGTAACGTACACATTGTTTGGCACTGTCCATATATAACCCGTGTATGTGTGATCCTAACCACTCAGCATATCTAAAACTACTGCAAATAACTTTACTTCCGTTTTGTTTTTTAAATTTAAAATTAATTCCATCACACTAGCAAAGACATATTTTACTAAGCCCATACACTCTCACAGCATCTGTAACCTAACATATTTACGGCTGTAATATCTTTGAAAATATTTTTTATGTTATTCATGTGAATCTGGGCCACACTTTGTAAATGTTTATCTCGTGTGCTGCCATTAAACAGATAATGCTGTGGTGTAAGGTGTTTTAAAAGGAACTGAACAGCACTCGCATAGTACACATACACAAATGAGTTAACTTCAAAATTCACAACAAAAACACAGAGCGATTTTGTTACAAAGAAGCATACAGTGCTTAATTTTTCACCACATTTGACGTTTTAATAACTTTTAAAACATTTCATAAATGCTTTTATAGAGGTCATAAGAAATAAATATATTGTAAACTGTACCAAATACTCAACCAAAACTTTCTGTCTATCCTAGCGCAGCAAACCAATAACGAATATAAAACGAGGACCCAACAAGAAAATAATTATAAAACTTCTACGTCTGTCGATGACCCTCCATCACTTTTTGATAGCTAACTGCTACCGCAGTAACAGTTTTAGTCCGAAGGCAATTCAGGCGTATGTGGCACGAGATATGTGGTTCCCACAAAGTGAGTTAACACAGCAGTCAAAATCGAGGCACTTATTTCGAAGGGGTGGTCTTTCGAATCCCATTAAGATCGTCCTTATCTCGACTCTCGGTCGTCTACTTAGCCTCTGTGCCTTGCTGCGCAGGGGAGGAGAGAACTAATACCTTTTCCTGGAACCAGACGTACTGGTTCTTCGGTGTTCCAGAATTACTAGCAAACTAAACTGGTGCTCGCCCTACCATCCAATCGCTTTTTGCAAGTCGCCTCCGCGGGTATGAGGCCATTTAAAACCCATGAAAAGCATGACCTTGGAACCAACAGTCACCCTGATTACTGAAGACACCGATAATCAATTTGGATGTACTGAGGTACAGAAAGGACGACTCACCTTGACACGTTTTTAATTAATCATTTTATGAAATTTCGAAGAAGTACAGTAATTCAAAAATGGTTCAAATGGCTCTGAGCACTATGGGACTTAACATCTGAGGTCATCAGTCCCCTAGAACTTAGAACTACTTAAACCTAACTAACCCTAAGGACATCACACACATCCATGCCCGAGGCAGGATTCGAACCTGCGACCGTAGCGGTCTCGCGGTTCCAAACTGAAGCGCCTAGAACCGCACGGCCACAACGGCCGGCTACAGTAATTAAACCGACTGGCCAAAGGTCACGTGAAACGTTGTTCCATTTGAAGATGTGCAGTGTATCACGCCCGAATGATACAGATAGATGCGCAGTTTGGCGGGAATGTTGACGTGATATCTGAGCAGTTTGTTACAGCCGGGTGTACTGCGAACACGGAAGCACCCTTTCCAGGCCACTGTGTCCATATGGAAGCATTACAGTTTTTAGTAATTTCTGGAATATTCACAAAATCCCACCGGTTCTACATGACACCATTCCATGGTAGTGTGTAAACTGAATCACTGCATGGTAGTACCAACAGGATTATGAGTATGCAGGACATTTCTTACATTTTGTAATCAAGTGAATGCATGGAGTTGTTGCATCAGGAGTTCTGCTAAAGAAGTTGAATTATTTCTGAGGTACATTTTGTTTATTTTTTACTTAAAAATATGTAATTAGTGTGTACAAAATGCTTTTGATTTTTTTACAAAGAAGTACGTGTATTACTTTCAATACTACAATGTTATAAACAAATTGGGCCACAGGGATCCAGTGGGAACATTAGTATCTAGGGGTAGATCTAGAAGTGAGGTTATGAGAGAAAACATTACTGTGAATAATAAATCCTAGCGCAGAAAGATATTATGTGTACTGAACGCTTGACTTTTTTATAAGCAACGTTGTTCCCAGCCGTAAGAGAAGCCTATGTCTTCGGTGCAGTTCCGACAACAAATAGTCAATGCATTGCTTCAGACAGAGAAACTTGACAAGAGGAAACGCGGTCGCCCATGAACTGAACTAGTGACTATGCAATTTTCACGGAAGCATGCTGTTCATCTTGCAGCTGCTGACGATATTAGGTTCGGCCGTATTGGACACTGGCCTGTGCATAACCGTAACTAACAAAGATGCAAATTGTGTATACAGATTAAATCAATCATTATCAATGTGACGTGGCATTGTGTCTCTGTGACAAAAAGAATTGTTTTATAAAATTTGACACTAAGTGAATATTGCAATTTTCTTCCAGTGAGATCCACTGTTTGTATTGATTATCATAATTTTTTGCTATTAGTCGATAAAAAAGTATTAAAGTACTTGAAAGTTTTAAAAATGATGTTACAAATAGTATTGACTCTATTCTGATTCCTGACCTGTATTCCCAGTACGGACCCATTAGGAAAAAAATTACCCTAATTTGAAACAAAAATTGAAATAATGTTGACAGAGTCGCTACAAGTATTTACAAGTCAGAAATAGCGTTTTAATGTTTTTTCTGATGCACGATAAAATTTGGGCTGGAAAGGGTTAGTCGACTTTTAACGTGGGCTGATGACCAGTTCAAGACGCATGAGTCATAGCAAATCACATATAACATAAGTGCCTAGGATTGACCGTCAGTATCGCAGAGATAATGTTCCCACACGCATTAAATGACGTACATGACGACCTCAAGTGTTTGAGGAACGAAGGTCATGTGGCATCCGGAGAGCCATATAAAGTGATCGATTGTCTTCTATGATTCAGACCGCAGCCAATTTGAATGTGAGGCGTGAGGAATATCTTTCTTCCAGGACTTTATGGAAGCAAGCGCACCGCATAGGTTACAACTTTCCCATGAGTTTTGACCACTCAGTGAACATGGCTATATCTACACGGGGTCCCAAGTACAGGCCTAACTTGAGAGCTCTGCAGTTTCGCGTGACTGTGTTGAAAGGAGTCTAGTCCACTTTTCACTCTTGTCATCATCCTTAACAATATGTATGCATCGATACTTGACATGTTTCCTTCTCGCTACGATATGTGGACCGAACGAGGTGGCGCAGTGGTTAGACACTGGACTCGCATTCGGGAGGACGACGGTTCAATCCCGCGTCCGGCCATCCTGATTTAGGTTTTCCGTGATTTCCCTAAATCGCTCCAGGCAAATGCCGGGATGGTTCCTTTCAAAGGGCACGGCCGAATTCCTTCCCCGTCCTTCCCTAATCCGATGAGACCGATGACCTCGCTGTCTGGTCTCCTTCCCCGAAGCAACCAACCAACCAACCAAATACACTCCTGGAAATGGAAAAAAGAACACATTGACACCGGTGTGTCAGACCCACCATACTTGCTCCGGACACTGCGAGAGGGCTGTACAAGCAATGATCACACGCACGGCACAGCGGACACACCAGGAACCGCGGTGTTGGCCGTCGAATGGCGCTAGCTGCGCAGCATTTGTGCACCGCCGCCGTCAGTGTCAGCCAGTTTGCCGTGGCATACGGAGCTCCATCGCAGTCTTTAACACTGGTAGCATGCCGCGACAGCGTGGACGTGAACCGTATGTGCAGTTGACGGACTTTGAGCGAGGGCGTATAGTGGGCATGCGGGAGGCCGGGTGGACGTACCGCCGAATTGCTCAACACGTGGGGTGTGAGGTCTCCACAGTACATCGATGTTGTCGCCAGTGGTCGGCGGAAGGTGCACGTGCCCGTCGACCTGGGACCGGACCGCAGCGACGCACGGATGCACGCCAAGACCGTAGCATCCTACGCAGTGCCGTAGGGGACCGCACCGCCACTTCCCAGCAAATTAGGGACACTGTTGCTCCTGGGGTATCGGCGAGGACCATTCGCAACCGTCTCCATGAAGCTGGGCTACGGTCCCGCACACCGTTAGGCCGTCTTCCGCTCACGCCCCAACATCGTGCAGCCCGCCTCCAGTGGTGTCGCGACAGGCGTGAATGGAGGGACGAATGGAGACGTGTCGTCTTCAGCGATGAGAGTCGCTTCTGCCTTGGTGCCAATGATGGTCGTATGTGTGTTTGGCGCCGTGCAGGTGAGCGCCACAATCAGGATCGCATACGACCGAGGCACACAGGGCCAACACCCGGCATCATGGTGTGGGGAGCGATCTCCTACACTGGCCGTACACCACTGGTGATCGTCGAGGGGACACTGAATAGTGCACGGTACATCCAAACCGTCATCGAACCCATCGTTGTACCATTCCTAGACCGGCAAGGGAACTTGCTGTTCCAACAGGACAATGCACGTCCGCATGTATCCCGTGCCACCCAACGTGCTCTAGAAGGTGTAAGTCAACTACCCTGGCCAGCAAGATCTCCGGATCTGTCCCCCATTGAGCATGTTTGGGACTGGATGAGGCGTCGTCTCACGCGGTCTGCACGTCCAGCACGAACGCTGGTCCAACTGAGGCGCCAGGTGGAAATGGCATGGCAAGCCGTTCCACAGGACTACATCCAGCATCTCTACGATCGTCTCCATGGGAGAATAGCAGCCTGCATTGCTGCGAAAGATGGATATACACTGTACTAGTGCCGACATTGTGCATGCTCTGTTGCCTGTGTCTATGTGCCTGTGGTTCTGTCAGTGTGATCATGTGATGTATCTGACCCCAGGAATGTGTCAATAAAGTTTCCCCTTCCTGGGACAATGAATTCACGGTGTTCTTATTTCAATTTCCAGGAGTGTATATTGTTGCTTGCTTAGCTCTATTGACGACTTCGACATGTGAGTCACGCTAGTAATTTTTGTGCAAAAAAAATGACTTCCTTTGTTCGTTTTGTTGTTTCCAGTTGATTATATACGTCACATATCTTCTTCTTCTTTCGATTTCGGCCATCTTTGGACCACGTTCAACAATTCACTTGCCCGGCTTTTTGATCTTTTTTTCTCTCTTCCCAATATTTCCTCATCATTTTCGAGTGGTTCCTCCTCCGCTCTTCCGACCATTTCCTGTTATTATTCTTTAGTTTCGTTTCTTCTGGAAAACACTTAATTTCGTTCACTATTTGTCTAAACTTTTCCCTGTCCCTGATTGACTCACGGGTGACATTAAAATAGCCCAAATCCTTTTTCACCATCTGTATCCATTTATTGTTGGTTTTTTCGTTCCTGTTACTATGTTCAAACACTTTTCTTGTTAGTCTGTTTCCATCCATCCTCGACAGGTGACCATAAAACGTTAGTCTGCGTTTACGCATTGCCTCACTCACTTTCTCAATAGTTTTGTATATTTCCTTATTACTCTTTAGCTTGTACTCTTCTCCAATCTTTCTCGGTCCTAATATTTTTCTCAAAATTTTCCTTTCTTTCTTTTCCATGTTTTCTATTTCCCCCTTTTTGTTAAGAGTTAGGCACTCCGATGATACGTCACATATATTTATTCAGTCATATTTTTTCTATTTTTTTTAAAAAATCGAACAATAAGGCATTACGTACACTGTGGTGGCAAAAGCCATGGAATACCTCTTAAAATCTTGTCTGATTTCCGTTTTCCCGGCGTAGTGTAGCAACTCGAGGTGGCAAGGATTCAACAAACCGTTGAAAGTCCCCTGCAGAAATATTGAGCCATTTTTCCTCTATAACGGTCCGTATTTGCAAATGTGTTGCTTGCGTAGGATGTTGTGCACGAACTGACCTCTCAACTATGTCACATAAATGTTCGATGGTATGCATGTTCGGCAATCTGGGTGGCCAGATCATCGGCTCGAATTGTCCAGAATTTTCTACAAACCAATCTCGAACAACTGTTTCCTGGCGACATGGCGCATTGTCATCCATAAAAATTCCATCGTTGTTTGGGAACATAAAGTCAATGAATGGTTGCAAATGGTCGCCAAGTAGCCGAACATGATCATTACAGTTAATTATCGGTTCAGTTAGACCAGAGGACCAAGTCCAGTCCATGTAAAAACAGCCGACACCATTGAGGAACCACCACCAGCTTGCACAGTGCCTTCTTGACAACTTGAGTCCATGGCTTCGTGGGGTCTGCGCCACACTCAAACCCTAGCATCAGCTCTTATCAACTGAAATCGGGACACATCTGGCCAGGCCACTGTTTTCCAGTCGTCTAGGATCCAACCGATATGGTCAAGAGTCCAGGAGAAGCGCTGCAGGCGATGTCGTGCTGTTAACAAAGGCACTCGCGTCGGTCGTCTGCTGCCATACCCCATTAACGCCAAATTTCGACGCAGTGTCCTAAAGGATACGTTCATCGTACGTCTCATATTGATTTATGCGGTTATTTCACGCAGCAATGCTTGTCTGTTAGCAATGACAACTCTACGCAAACGCCGCTGCTTCGGTCGTTAAGTGAAGGTCGTCGGCCACAGCGTTGTCCATGATGAGCGGTAATGACTGAAGCTTGGTATTCTCAGCACACTCTTGACACAGTAGATATCGGATCACTGAATCTTCTAACAATTTCTGAAATGGAATGTCTTCTGCGTCTAGTTCAACTAACATTCCGAGTTCAAAGTCTGTTAACTCCCATCGTGCGGCCAAAATTACGTAGGAAACATTTTCACGCGAGTCACCTGACTCTGCCAGTGTATTGCCCTATTAAATATTGTGTATGCGATACTACCGCCATCTGTATATGTGCTTATCGCTATCCCGTGACTTCTGACACTTCAGTGCATAAACTCTAAGACAATGCAAAATTGTAAACTTTGGCGGTCGATGGATGAATATGTGACGTTGCAGCGCAGTTTCACTGCGCAGCTGGCAACGATAGTAAGCAGGGGGTATGTCTATACGAGGGCCTAAAGTCCTCGCAAATTTCATTCCGTATACTCAGTTGGACAGTAACTATGCCTCGCAGACATGTACCTGAACAATGTACGCAGATGTTAGCATTTGAGGGAGGACGTGTAGTTGGACTTAAAGAAGCCGGTTAGAGTAATCGGCGAATCGTTCGACATTTGACAAGGAAGCTGGCGACCCAGAGAGACGACAGAACGTGAGGATGGAGCAGTCGATCAGAGAGGCACTCACAGCCTCGGATTCATCATTATCATCGATGTAACGTGCAACTGGTGCTTCAGTGACCACTAGGACCATTAATAGGCGGATTACATAACGTGGGCCGAGCACACGTCACTCCTTGCGCCGACTTCCTTTGACCTTCAACAGGCCCATTAGCAGTGGCGTCAGGCACATGCAGCTTGGAATCTCATTAACTGGAGTAGAACTGTCTTCACTGATAAGTCCCGTTTTCGATTCGAGCCTCGATGACCAGTGAAGATATGTCTGGAGACACAGTAGACAGCAATGGGATACCAACGTAACAGTCATCCGCCATACGGCTCAACAACCAGGAGTGATCTACATGTACATGGATACTCTGCAAATTACATTTAAGTGCCTGGCAGAGGGTTCATCGAACAATTCTCTGTTATTCCAATCTCGTATAGCGCGCGGAAAGAATGAACACATGTATCTTTCCGTACGAGCTCCGATTTCCCTTATTTTATCGTGATGATCGTTCTTCTCTAGGTAGGTCGGTGTCAAGAAAATATTTTCCCATTCGGAGGAGAAAGTTGGTGAGTGGAATTTCTTGAGAAGATTCCGTCACAACGAAAAAGTCTTTCTTTTAATGATAGCCCAAATCCTATATCATTTCTGTGACACTTTCTCCTATAATTCGCGATAATACAAAACGTGATCGTCTGAAGTGGCATTTCATAGCAGGACGGCTTTAGTTGTCAATCGCGACACCCTTACAGCACAGCGGTACGGCGATGATATTCTTCGCTCCGTTTTTCTGCCGTTCATGGCAAGCCTTCCTCAGCTTACATTTCAGCAAATTAAGGCCCGCCAGCAGACTGCGAGAATTTCTACTGCTTGTCTTCGTGCCTGCCAAACCTGCCGTGGCCAGAAAGATCGCCGGATGCCTCCCACAATGAGAACATTTGGAGCATTATGGTCAGGACCCTCCAACCAGTTCGAGATTTTGACCATCCAACGCGCCATTTGGACAGAATTTGACACGATACCCTTCAGGATAACATCCACCAGCTCTATCAATCAATGCCATGCCGAATAAATGGTTTCATAAGGGCCAGATGTGGTCCAACGTGTTATTGACTTGTTCAATTTTTCAATTTGTGAAGCTGTTTCCCTTGAATAAATCATCCAGTTTTTCTGAAATTTTAATCATATATTTGTCTGTAAATGTGTCTTTTTTTTTTTTTTTTTTAAACTGTTTATGTTAACTCGGGAATGATCAACGCCTCATTGAGCGAGAGATGGAGAAATATATGTGCACTAACACTTCAAGGGATTGAACTCGCTCTTGTATAAGGTATATCGAATCAATACATGCGCTTCAGGCCTCTTTTGTAAAGTTGTCTTCGCGTTGGTACTTCATTCTTCAGGCAAAAGAGCAAGTGGCCTGACTCAAGGCTTCGCACTGAACTAACGACAACTGTTGCTTTTTTAACAGTTATAATCCTTACTGATGTATTTCCAATACTCAAATGCAGATCCGAGTTACATGTAATTCTCATGACTTCTCCTTTTGGTTTTGCGACGTCATCGTTCGCACGTTAATTACATTCAATTATATTCATAGCAAATGTGCTTTTAGAGTGCTGGTTAGGGTAATTCGCAGTCACTTAACATGTCTCGTGTAGTCTTGGATTGTCCACTGCTTTTGTATTTATGCCCTCATCTAACCTCCCAACTCGTCCATGTGAGTTAAGACTTAAAACAACACCAGTAAGTACATAGTTCACGGCACTAAGCCCCACGATACCAAAATAGCATTGTCTGCAATATGTAGAATATTTTCAAAGAGAAGCCACCTTGTACTTTCTTTATCTTCAAGATTTCCTTACTAAACGAGTTTACAGTACCTTATGCAGAACTATTTGAGATATGGAGTAGATGAGCTCGTACTTGTACTGAAAAATTTCTCGTCTGCTCAGACACACTTAGTGTCCTTCGCTGTATACAACACGTGTACCTAGAAGATGAACAAGGCAACAATATCTGCAGTTATCTTCTTAGCCCAAAAAGACGGGTGAAGAAAGAATCATTTTTATTTGTATCAGGTGACTTGGCGATTGAAAAAAAGAAAACAGCGGATGTGGGATGTACTGAAAAATGCAGTGCCATCCTCCTAAATGCCATCACCGCACTGTTGAAGTACAGAGTCACGAGCTGTTGGGAGCAATAATAGCAGGAAGCAATGGACAATAAGCTGTCATTCGTTATGTCAACGATTTGCCTCAGTATATCTGTCCTTGGCTACTCGCCGATATATATATATATATATATATACACTCCTGGAAATTGAAATAAGAACACCGTGAATTCATTGTCCCAGGAAGGGGAAACTTTATTGACACATTCCTGGGGTCAGATACATCACATGATCACACTGACAGAACCACAGGCACATAGACACAGGCAACAGAGCATGCACAATGTCGGCACTAGTACAGTGTATATCCACCTTTCGCAGCAATGCAGGCTGCTATTCTCCCATGGAGACGATCGTAGAGATGCTGGATGTAGTCCTGTGGAACGGCTTGCCATGCCATTTCCACCTGGCGCCTCAGTTGGACCAGCGTTCGTGCTGGACGTGCAGACCGCGTGAGACGACGCTTCATCCAGTCCCAAACATGCTCAATGGGGGACAGATCCGGAGATCTTGCTGGCCAGGGTAGTTGACTTACACCTTCTAGAGCACGTTGGGTGGCACGGGATACATGCGGACGTGCATTGTCCTGTTGGAACAGCAAGTTCCCTTGCCGGTCTAGGAATGGTAGAACGATGGCTTCGATGACGGTTTGGATGTACCGTGCACTATTCAGTGTCCCCTCGACGATCACCAGTGGTGTACGGCCAGTGTAGGAGATCGCTCCCGACACCATGATGCTGGGTGTTGGCCCTGTGTGCCTCGGTCGTATGCAGTCCTGATTGTGGCGCTCACCTGCACGGCGCCAAACACGCATACGACCATCATTGGCACCAAGGCAGAAGCGACTCTCATCGCTGAAGACGACACGTCTCCATTCGTCCCTCCATTCACGCCTGTCGCGACACCACTGGAGGCGGGCTGCATGATGTTGGGGCGTGAGCGGAAGACGGCCTAACGGTGTGCGGGACCGTAGCCCAGCTTCATGGAGACGGTTGCGAATGGTCCTCGCCGATACCCCAGGAGCAACAGTGTCCCTAATTTGCTGGGAAGTGGCGGTGCGGTCCCCTACGGCACTGCGTAGGATCCTACGGTCTTGGCGTGCATCCGTGCGTCGTTGCGGTCCGGTCCCAGGTCGACGGGCCCGTGCACCTTCCGCCGACCACTGGCGACAACATCGATGTACTGTAGAGACCTCACGCCCCACGTGTTGAGCAATTCGGCGGTACGTCCTCTCGGCCTCCCGCATGCCCACTATACGCCCTCGCTCAAAGTCCGTCAACTGCAGATACGGTTCACGTCCACGCTGTCGCGGCATGCTACCAGTGTTAAAGACTGCGATGGAGCTCCGTATGCCACGGCAAACTGGCTGACACTGACGGCGGCGGTGCACAAATGCTGCGCAGCTAGCGCCATTCGACGGCCAACACCGCGGTTCGTGGTGTGTCCGCTGTGCCGTGCGTGTGATCATTGCTTGTACAGCCCTCTCGCAGTGTCCGGAGCAAGTATGGTGGGTCTGACACACCGGCGAGGACCATTCGCAACCGTCTCCATGAAGCTGGGCTACGGTCCCGCACACCGTTAGGCCGTCTTCCGCTCACGCCCCAACATCGTGCAGCCCGCCTCCAGTAGTGTCGCGACAGGCGTGAATGGAGGGACGAATGGAGACGTGTCGTCTTCAGCGATGAGAGTCGCTTCTGCCTAGGTGCCAATGATGGTCGTATGCGTGTTTGGCGCTGTGCAGGTGAGCGCCACAATCAGGACTGCATACGACCGAGGCACACAGGGCCAACACCCGGCATCATGGTGTGGGGAGCGATCTCCTACACTGGCCGTACACCACTGGTGATCGTCGAGGGGACACTGAATAGTGCACGGTACATCCAAACTGTCATCGAACCCATCATTCTACCATTCCTAGACCGGCAAGGGAACGTGCTGTTCCAACAGGACAATGCACGTCCACATGTATCCCGTGCCACCCAACGTGCTCTAGAAGGTGTAAGTCAACTACCCTGGCCAGCAAGATCTCCGGATCTGTCCCCCATTGAGCATGTTTGGGACTGGATGAAGCGTCGTCTCACGCGGTCTGCACGTCCAGCACGAACGCTGGTCCAACCGAGGTGCCAGGTGGAAATGGCATGGCAAGCCATTCCACAGGACTACATCCAGCATCTCTACGATCGTCTCCATGGGAGAATAGCAGCCTGCATTGCTGCGAAAGGTGGATATACACTGTACTAGTGCCGACATTGTGCATGCTCTGTTGCCTGTGTCTATGTGCCTGTGGTTCTGTCAGTGTGATCATGTGATGTATCTGACCCCAGGAATGCGTCAATAAAGTTTCCCCTTCCTGGGACAATGAATTCACGGTGTTCTTATTTCAATTCCCAGGAGTGTAATTCAGTGACACATGGGTTTCCAATCCTATGTGTGGCATACCAATTTCAGCACACTATAAAAGTAGTAATATAGCAAAGAGAGTCCTTCTGCAAAGGATGCCACCACACCCTCTCATTGGCCAGTCTATTGTTCTGGAACAAAGAATATTGTTCTCAAGGCCATTCCCTCCCCTTCCATAGGTCTGGAGCAAGGGGCATTGTTCTCAAGGTCATCTCTGCCCAATAAGTTGTTCTGGAACAAAGAAAACTGCCACCGTCCTTCCCTCTGAGTTTCCTAGTTCTGGGATAAAGGGTGTAGTTCCCCAAGGTCACCCCCCCTCTCCCCCCCAACCCCTCTGACATAGACTAATTGTCCTATGTATAAAAAGGCGGGAAATTCAAACAATCTCAGAAAACTAAAAAATAACAGAATTGTGCTACAGAGTTTTTGCCCACTTCTAAGCCATGACTGTGGAAGTAAGGCGGTTGTTTTAACAAGGGAATGGCCCAACCAGACATGTTAAAATCTACCGTAACATTTTTCACACAATAAGAATACACCGGACGAAATATGCTGTCAAAATTACAGCTGTAAAGACGCAGTGCTTCTATTAGAAAAAAAATGTTAAATTTACTCATTTTTGCCCCATAAAGAACCTCTTATAACAACAATTTGTACAGCCCGTCCTGCCTAACATTCAAATCGGCAAATAAACAGATGCAGGCATGACAAGAGAACATAGTGCTGCATAACCTATAATCCAAACTGCACACACGTGAATTTAAAGCATTTAAACCACACCAAAGACGACTCAAATCATTAATTTTTTCGTTTATATCTACAGCTAAAGTTTTGCAGATGTAATTGTTATACAAGTGACTAGTAGAGGAAAGAAAATCGAGGCAGTGCATGATGTTACTTTACAGATGACTACCTTCAATCACGATTTTAATTTGTTGACATAACATATTTTATAACAATTCGAGTAGCACAGTTCTCAAGATTCGTTTTAAAAATGTTTTATTTATTTATTTACACGTCAATTTCCGCAGGACCAAATTGAGGAGCATATCCCCAAGGTCATGGAACGCGTCAGTACATGAAATTACAACATACAAGTTCAAAAATGGTTCAAATATGCTCTGAGCACTATGGGACTTAACATCTCTGGTCATCAGTCCCCTAGAACTTAGAACTACTGAAACCTAACTAACCTAAGGACATCACACAACACCCAGTCATCACGAGGCAGAGAAAATCCCTGACCCCGCCGGGAATCGAACCCGGGAACCCGCAACATACAAGTAATAACTGATAAAAATAAAACATTTATAAACCCGAAAAAAGTCAATCCATAAGTTTAAGTATACGCAATCAACAATACAACAAGAATCAGCTTAATGTTTCAAGGAACTCCTCGACAAAATAGAAGGAGTGACCCATGAGAAAACTCTTCAGTTTCGATATGAATCCGTGTGGATTACTGCTAAGATTTTTGAATTCGAGTGATAGCTTATTGAAAAAGGATGCAGCGGTATACTGCACATCTTTCTGCACAAGAATTAAGGAAATCCGATCCAAATGCAGGATTGAATGTTTGATGTATATACTATGGGATCAAAAGTAAGCGGACACCCCAAAAAACATACGTTCTTCATATTAAGTGCATTGTGCTGCCACCTACTGCCAGGTAATCAATATCAGTGACTTCAGTAGTCATTAGGCAGTGTGAGAGATCAGAATGGGGCGCTCTGCGGAACTGACGGACTTCGAACGTGGTCAGGTGTTTGGGTGTCACTTGTGTCACACGTCTGTACGCGAGATTTCCACACTCCCTTGGGTGCACTGTTTCCGATGTGATAGTGAAGTGCAAACGTGGAGGGACACGTACAGCACAAAAACGTACAGGCCGACCTAGTCTGCTGACTGACAGAGACCGCCGACAGTTGAAGATGGTCGTAATATGTAATAGGCAGACATCCTCTATCTAGACCATCACACAGGAATTCCAAACTGCTTCAGGATCCACTGCAAGTACTATGACAGTTAGGCGGGATGTGAAAAAAACTTGTATTTCATGGTCGAGCGGCTGCTCTTAAGCCACACATCACGCCGGTAAATGCCAAACGACGCCTCGATTGGTGTAAGGAGCGTTAACATTGGACGATTGAACAGTGGAAGAACGTTGTGTGGAGGACGAATCACGGTACACAATGTGGAGATCCGATGGCAGGGTGTGGGATGGCGAATGCCCAGTGAACGTCATCTGTCAGCGTGTGTAGTGCCAACAGTAAAATTCGGAGGCGGTGGTGTTACGGTGTTGGTCGTGTTTTTGATGGAAGGGCCTTGCTCCCCTTGTTGTTTTGCGTGGCAGTATCACAGCACAGGCCTCCATTGATGTTTTAAGCATCTTCTTGCTTCCCGCTGTTGAAGAGCAATTCGGGGTTGGCGATTGCATCTTTCAAAACGATGGAGCACCTGTTCATAATGCACGCCCTGTTGTGGAGTGGTTACACGACAATAACATTCCTGTAATGGACTGGCCTGCACAGAGTCTTGACCTGAATCCTATAGAACACCTTTGGAATGTTTTGTAACGCCGTCTTCGTGCCAGGCCTCTCTTCACAGCAGCACTCCGTGAATAATGGGCTGCGATTCCCCAAGAAACCTTCCAGCACTTGATAAACGCCATCAAGGCATGAATTCCAGCATTGCCGATGGAGGGTGCCACGAAATTGTAAGTCATTTTCAGCCAGGTGTTCGGGTACATTTCATCACATAGTGTATTTTACTAACAGTGAAAGAGTTCGTGTTTATTTCCTGCAGTCATCACAAAAATGTGAAGTTCCTATCGGATGAAGGAAACGAACAATTTTCTTACACCAGGCTCACCTGACAAAAAAAAAATTGACGTATTCATGCACTTCACAATAATTATTAGTTTATTTACACATAACACTGATGGCCATTGTCCTGCATATTGTTTTGTGTACTCGGCATACTTGATCGAATTCCTAAAATGTGACGTTCCAGACGGACAATTCACTAATGACTAAAATTTAAGAAATCTCCTCTCCTAAAACTGAAATGACCAGGAGCTACAGGGAATAGTATTGTCTGATTATTTTCTGAAAACTTCTTTATACTGTCGAAAACTTTTTTCAGTGAGAGGCTGAAATACATTATTAGTTCAGGGCGAAATCCAATTTGGGTGCATAGATCCTGAGAAATCAGTACCCAGAACAACCACCTCTGGTCGTAATAACGGCCTTGATACGCCTAGGCATTGAGTCAAACAGAGTTTGGATTGCTTGTACAGGTACAGCTGCCCATGCAGCTTCAACACGGTACCACAGTTCATCACGTGTAGTTCAAATGGTTCAAATGGCTCTGAGAACTATGGGACTTAACAGCTATGGTCATCAGTCCCCTAGAACTTAGAACTACTTAAACCTAACTAACCTAAGGACAGCACACAACACCCAGCCATCACGAGGCAGAGAAAATCCCTGACCCCGCCGGGAATCGAACCCGGGAACCCGGGCGTGGGAAGCGAGAACGCTACCGCACGGCCACGAGATGCGGGCCATCACGTGTAGTGACTGGCGTACTGTGACGAGACAGTTGCCCGGCCAACATTGACCAGACGTTTTCAAATGGTGAGAGATCTGGAGAATGTCCTGGCCAGGGCAGCAGTCGAACATTTTCAGTATCCAGAAAGGCCCGTACAGGACCTGCAACATGCGGTCGTGCATTATCCTGCTGAAATGTAGGGTTTCGCAGGGATCGAATGAAGGGTAGAGCCACGGGTCGTAACACATCTGAAATGTAACGTCCACTGTTCAAAGTGCACTCAAATCGAACAAGAGGTGACGGAGACGTTTAACCAATGGCACCCCATACCATCACACCGGGTGATACGCCAGTATGGCGATGACGAATACACGCTTCCCATGTGCGTTCACCGCGATGTCGCCAAACACGGATGCGACCATCACGATGCTGTAAACAGAACCTGGATACATCTAAGAAAATGACGTTTTGCCATTCGTACACCCACGTTCCTCGTTGAGTATACCATCTCAGGTACTCCTGTCTGTGATACAGTGTCAAGGGTAACCGCAGCCAAGGTCTCCGAGCTGATAGTCCATGCTGCTGCAGACGAAGTCGAACTGTTCGTGCAGATGATTGTTGACTTGCAAACGTCCCCATCTGTTGACTCAGGGATCGAGACGTGGGTGCACGATCCGTTACAGCCATGCGGATAAGATGCCTGTCATCTCGACTGCTAGTGATACGAGGCCGTTGGGATCCAGCACGGCGTTCCGTAATACCCTCCTGAACCCACGGATTCCATATTCTGCTAACATTCATTGGATATCGACCAACACGAGCAGCAATATCGCGATACGATAAACCGCAATCGCGATAGGCTACAATCTGACCTTTATCAAAGCCGGGAACGTGATGGTACGCATTTCTCCTTCTTACACGAGGCATCACAACAACGTTTCACCAGGGAACGTCGGTCAACTGCTGTTTGTGTATGAGAAATCGGTTGGAAACTTTCCTCATGTCAGCACGTTGTAGGTGTCGCCACCGTCGCCAACCTTGTGTGAATGCTCTGAAAAGCTAATCATCTGCATATGACAGCATCTTCTTCCTGTCGGTTAAATTTCGCGTCTGTAGCACGTCATCTTCGTGGTGTAGCAATTTTAATGGCCAGTAGTGTAATATCATTGCTTTTCCAACGATGCTACGTTTCATTTGATGTAAGTGTAAGTATATTTGTGCTATGCTCAAACAGTGACCACTGCCGATAAGATAGAAAAGTTTTATCTTTATTTAAACAAATACTACAACGGAGAGATTCCCCTTCCACTGTCTCTGGACCCGCGCATCGGGAAGTTCAGTTCACGCTTCCACCACCGGGCGAAGTCGCCGCCGCCGGGCCAGCCGCCTAAGGCCACACGCGGTGTCGGAGTCCCAGAGCTGCCGTGCAACGAGTGGGTCGCGTGTGTGTCTGCAGTCAGCTCGCTCACACCGCTGCAGGGTCGGAGGCCCCGAGCAGCAGACCCCACTCGCTGACCAGCCACAATTAAGTCCACAGTGACACCACAACACACACATGCCGATTCTGCCACACATCTTTAAGAACCGATATAATGCATTTTCTCACACAAGAATCCTTATAAATGACTGCGATACTAGATTCGTTAGAACTATAGTGGTTTGAGGAGCACACCCATTTATGTCTTATCCATCAAATTCGTCTGACCTGAATGCTTCTAGAATGATATTGGACGTCATCTCTACCTGTAATTTGTGTAAACGTGCAAGTTCCTGATACCGCCGGAGGTAACGTCTGTACAACTGATTCGTCTGCGTACTCGATCTGCCAACAATTATAAGCTTGAAACTTCCTGGCTGATTAAAACTGTGTGCCGGGCCGAGATTCGAACTCGGGACCTTTGACTTTCGTGGGCAAGTGGTAGAGCACTTGCCCGCGAAAGTCAAAGGTCCAGAGTTCGAGTCTCGGTCCGGCACACAGTTTTAATCTGACAGGAAGTTTCATATCAGCGCGCACTCCGCTGCAGAGTGAAAATCTCATTCTGGAAACACCCCCCAGGCTGTGGCTAAGCCATGTCTCCGCAATATCCTTTCTTCCTGGAGTGCTAGTTCTGCAAGGTTGGCAAGAGAGCTTCTGTGAAGTTCGGAAGGTAGGAGACGAGATACTGGCAAAATTGAAGCTGCGAGGACGGGCGTGAGCCGTGCTTGGGTATCTCAGATGGTAGTGCACTTGCCCACGAAAGGCAAAGGTCCCGAATTCGAGTCTCGGTCCGGCACACAGTTTTAATCTGCCAGGATGTTTCATATCACCGCACACTCCACTGCAGAGTGAAAATCTCATTCTGGTATTATAAGCTTGCATGTGGAATGTAGTATAAGTTGTAACAGCAGACCTCTGTATCATTACCATCCACAAGCTTGGCCAGCAAAAGACTTCCAGTGCAAGTGTGTTGTTGAAGGAATCACACCCACATTCGTCAGAAACGATTTAGAAATCCTGTGGGAAAATGCAATGTCTATGCCTGACTATTAATTTACTGCATATCTTCTGCAACACAGTCCGCAGCTCGTGGTCGTGCGGTAGCGTTCTCGCTTCTCGCGCCCGAGTTCCCGGGTTCGATTCCCGGCGGGGTCAGGGATTTCTCTGCCTCGTGATGACTGGGTGTTGTGTGATGTCCTTAGGTTAGTTAGGTTTAAGTAGTTCTCAGTTCTAGGGGACTGATGACCGTAGATGTTAAGTCCCATAGTGCTCAGAGCCATTTGAACCATTTTTTTTCTTCTGCAGCATTTTGAAATGTGTGTACTGAACTACCATCTATCTTCGATTGCAAATCTGTGACATTTGTCATCGTTCAGGTAGTATGTAGCAAGACGAGACTTTCATTAATCGAAAGGTTTACTCTTCCCCATTTATAACTATAATGACGGAAAAAATCACAACACAGAGAAGGAGTTGTGCGACATAAACGGATGTTGGTAGGTGTGTTTCAACATCTGCAAGATGATGTCTGTTCAGATTTCGCACCAGTCACATAAGACCGGCGCTAGTAGCATTACTATCAGGATGCATCAGGTTTGCTTTAAATACACGCTGTAACGGTAGTGAACGTTAATTGCCTTTTGAGATTGGACGTGATGAGTTGATGTTAGTCAAGAATGCCTTTAAGGAGGCAAAGACGCCATTATCAACGTCATACTGAGTCTGCATGAGGTCGTGTAATAGGGCTACGAGAAGCTGGGTGTTCCTTATGCGATATTGCAGAAACGCTTGGTAAGAATTTAGAGACTGTACGTGACTGCTGGTAGCGGTGGTCACCAGAATGTATAGTCGCCAGAAGATCGGGCTCCGGACGGCCATGTGGCACTACCGAGAGGGAAGTCCATTGTGTTCTATGTATGGCTCTGGCGCATACTACTGCATCTGCAGCAGCAATTTGCGCAGCGGTTGGTACCACAGTGACACAAAGAACCGTCACTAATCGGTTACTTCAAGGACAGCTCCGAGCCGGAAGCCCTGAAGGGTGCATTCCAAACCACCTCCATTTGCGACTTCAGTGGTGTCAAGCGGGAGCTCATTGGAGGGCAGGGTGGAGTTGTGTTGTGTTTTCTGGTGAAAACTGGTCCTGCACTCGTGCCAGTGATGGCCGTTTGTTGGTTAGAAGCAGGCCAGTTGAGGGTCTGTAACCAATCTGTCTGCGTGCTAGACACACTGGACCTGCATCTGGAGTTATGGTCTGGGGTTCGATTTCGTTTAACAGAAGGAGAAATTTCGTGGTATCCCACGCACTCTGAGTGCAAATTTATACGTCAGTCTGGTGATTCGACCTGTTGTGTTGCCATTTATGAAAAGCATTCCACGGGTTGTTTTCCAACAAGATAACGCTCGCCCACATACCACTCTGTCGACATACTGACTAGACCTTCTCGATTACAGTATCTGTCTCTAATAGATCACATATGGGACATCATCTAACGACAACTCCAGCATCATCCACAACCAGAATTAACCGTCCCTTTATTGACTGACGAAGTCCAACAGGCATGGAACTCCGTCCCACAAACTGTATAACACAATGCATGCACGTTTGCATGACTGCATTCAACATTCACGGCTACACCAGTTTTTAATGTACCAGCGTTTCACGTTTGCAATAGCTTATCTCGCGCATACTTAAATGGAAGTTTGGTGGTAAGTTCCTATGGGACCAAACTGCTAAGATCATCGGTCCCCAGGCTTACACACTACTTAATCTAACTTAAACTAACTTACGCTAAGGACAACACACACACCCATGCCCGAGGGAGGACTCGAACCTCCGACGGGGGTAGATGTGCGAACCGTGGCAAGGCGCCTTATACCGCACGGCTACCCCGCGCGGCCGTACTTAAACCCGTGACTGTGCAATGTTAATCACTTAAATATGTTACCTAGACGAATGTATTCCCGAAATTTCATTACTTCACGTTAATTACTTTTTGACGTTACGAATTTTTTCCGTCAGTTTATTTGCTCTTGTGGGTACAAGATTTTCATGTTCCTCATGTCAAGCTACAAAATGTGTTTTAGAGGTGCTCATCAGAAATAATTTCGAAATCCTGTGTAAACGTTTGATGACTATGTGGGGCTGAGGGAAAAAATGACTGTCTATACCACTCCGTAAGAGCCCTGAAATGTCTTTTAATTTGCCTTCGCGTTCCTGACGAGAAATGTACGTTGACGGCAGTACAATTGTTGTGCAGTCAGCTTAAAATTTTGGGTCTAAATTTTCTCAGTAGTGTTTCGCGAAAAGAACCTCGTCTTCCCTCCAGGCATTCCCATCCGAGTTCACGAAGCATCTCCATGACTCTCGCGTGTTCATTGAACATACTGGTAACATACCTAGAAGGATGCCCCTGAATTTCTTTCATGTTACCGAGCGAGGTGGCGCTGTGGTTAGTACACTGGACGCGCATTCAGGAGGACGTGGTTCAAAGCCTCTTCCGACCATCCAGATTTAGGTTTTCCTTGATTTCCCTAAACCGCTTAAGGCAGATGCCGGGATGGCTCCTTTGACAGGCCACGGCCGCTTTCCTTCTCCATCCTTCCTTGTGCTCCGTTTCTAATGACCTCGATATATCGATTAGGTGTTAAACACTAATCTTCTTCTCCTTCTCCTCCTCCTGATTTCATGTCTTTCTTTAATCCGACTTTGTGGAGATTCCATACAGTATACAGTGCTCATGAATGTGTTGCACTGGTGTTTTACAAGTTTCACCTTTACACCACCTTAATCCGACTTTTTGGGGATCCCATACAGTATACAGGGCTCATGAATGTGTTGCACTGGTGTTTTACAAGTTTCACCGGTACACCACCTTAATCCGACTTTTTGGGGATCCCATACAGTATACAGTGCTCATGAATGTGTTGCACTGGTGTTTTACAAGTTTCACCTTTACACCACTGTCTTCCCTTCTGCCGACCATATGTGTTCGATTCATTTCATATCACTTTGCAACGAGATGTTTAGTCGACATGACAGTGTCAAGCAGCATACCACTAATAATGAATTCGAACATTTTTCCCTGCTTATCTTGGCTAACTTACACTCCTGGAAATGGAAAAAAGAACACATTGACACCGGTGTGTCAGACCCACCATACTTGCTCCGGACACTGCGAGAGGGCTGTACAAGCAATGATCACACGCACGGCACAGCGGACACACCAGGAACCGCGGTGTTGGCCGTCGAATGGCGCTAGCTGCGCAGCATTTGTGCACCGCCGCCGTCAATGTCAGCCAGTTTGCCGTGGCATACGGAGCTCCATCGCAGTCTTTAACACTGGTAGCATGCCGCGACAGCGTGGACGTGAACCGTATGTGCAGTTGACGGGCTTTGAGCGAGGGCGTATAGTGGGCATGCGGGAGGCCGGGTGGACGTACCGCCGAATTGCTCAACACGTGGGGCGTGAGGTCTCCACAGTACATCGATGTTGTCGCCATTGGTCGGCGGAAGGTGCACGTGCCCGTCGACCTGGGACCGGACCGCAGCGACGCACGGATGCACGCCAAGACCGTAGGATCGTACGCAGTGCCGTAGGGGACCGCACCGCCACTTCCCAGCAAATTAGGGACACTGTTGCTCCTGGGGTATCGGCGAGGACCATTCGCAACCGTCTCCATGAAGCTAGGCTACGGTCCCGCACACCGTTAGGCCGTCTTCCGCTCACGCCCCAACATCGTGCAGCCCGCCTCCAGTGGTGTCGCGACAGGCGTGAATGGAGGGACGAATGGAGACGTGTCGTCTTCAGCGATGAGAGTCGCTTCTGCCTTGGTGCCAATGATGGTCGTATGCGTGTTTGGCGCCGTGCAGGTGAGCGCCACAATCAGGACTGCATACGACCGAGGCACACAGGGCCAACACCCGGCATCATGGTGTGGGGAGCGATCTCCTACACTGGCCGTACACCACTGGTGATCGTCGAGGGGACACTGAATAGTGCACGGTACATCCAAACCGTCATCGAACCCATCGTTCTACCATTCCTAGACCGGCAAGGGAACTTGCTGTTCCAACAGGACAATGCACGTCCGCATGTATCCCGTGCCACCCAACGTGCTCTAGAAGGTGTAAGTCAACTACCCTGGCCAGCAAGATCTCCGGATCTGTCCCCCATTGAGCATGTTTGGGACTAGATGAAGCGTCGTCTCACGCGGTCTGCACGTCCAGCACGAACGCTGGTCCAACTGAGGCGCCAGGTGGAAATGGCATGGCAAGCCGTTCCACAGGACTACATCCAGCATCTCTACGATCGTCTCCATGGGAGAATAGCAGCCTGCACTGCTGCGAAAGGTGGATATACACTGTACTAGTGCCGACATTGTGCATGCTCTGTTGCCTGTGTCTCTGTGCCTGTGGTTCTGTCAGTGTGATCATGTGATGTATCTGACCCCAGGAATGTGTCAATAAAGTTTCCCCTACCTGGGACAATGAATTCACGGTGTTCTTATTTCAATTTCCAGGAGTGTACATTTCCCTGGATGTAGGCCAAGTTACTATTCATCACACCAAATAGAAATTCTGTTTGAGACATTCTGTATCCTTCTACAGTCACTCACCGATGTTACTTTCACGTAAACTACAGTGTTACCAGCAAACAGTCGCAAATTGATGCTGAGCCTATCCATCAGAAAAGCGGTCGTATAAGGCTTTCCTAGGGCATTCCTCACGATACCCTTACTTCTGATGAACACTCGACGTCGAGGACAAAGTACTCGGTTCTAGTACTTGATAAGTCTTCTAGCCACTCACATATTTGGGAACCAGTTCTGATTACTCGGACCTTCGTTAACAACCGCAGAGAGAGAGAACGCATCTCGGCCACTATTTTGTTTCCTGCATGTGATCCCGCCACATGCTCCAGGTAGTGGCAGCTGGAGACACTAAGGCATGGTCTACTTGGAGGAATTGTGTGTGCTTCAACATTCTCTCGACACAGAACACAGTCATTCTTTATTATGAGTCACCCCTCTTAAAAGAGCACGCTGGTCGCTTTGGAGTGTTGAAGTTGGTGTAGAACTGGTACCAGATGAACGTGTTACACTCTATTGCTGATAAATCATATGACATTGAAGTTGTGTATGTGTAACAGTCGGTTGTATAGAATTAGCACAGTAAGATAGGTCGATGTGAAAATGTGACAGAATCGCAGAGAGGATTTAAGTTGGCTGATTTGTTGGTGTATCAACTCTCCAACTGTTCAACATGTCTACAAGTAATGGTGTACTACTCGCCGCCTATAAAACGATTTAATTACAGTGGTCATAAAACGATCCTGACAGCGTCAAGGACGAGTATCATAGTTTGTCAATGGCAATCGGTTTCAAACCCTATAGAAACTGTCATGCCGAATTTTCGTAACTGCTTAATACCGGCGTGTCCTTGATGAGGTAAGATTATGAAGAAACTCCTGACAGTAAGAGCAATCTGGAGCCCTGGAACAGTCGTGATGGGTGCTGGCCTAGCAGTAATGCAGGTTCATCTAAACCAGTCTCTGAGCGAACATTGCGAAGATAACTGCATGCAGTGGACATTCTGTGTCTGGTATCCCTCAGAAGGCCATTCATTACAGCTGCTTGTAAACACGCACGTCTTTAATGCTCCAAACAACAGGGAAACTGGAGAGTAGCTGAATTAAAACATGGGACAGAGTCCGGTGAGTCCCGATTTTGTCTCTTTCCAAACAGTCTAACTCATCGAGGTCACCGATGACTCATTAGGCGTTTAACTCATGATGTGGGGAAGCTACAGTTCAGGCCAGAGGTGATTCTTTGATGTTTTGGGAACTTGGGCCCACTCATTCAGGCTCCGTGAACATGAACCAGGATGTTTATTTCAGTATTACCGGTGACCAAGCGTTACCCTTTCTTCTTCATGTTCATAATTAGTATTCTGCGGACACACCCATCTTCGAAGACAACAGCCGTATTCACAGGGCTGCACGCACACGTTCCTGGTTTGACGAACACTCTGGCGTCATCGTGCACATCACCTTATCTTAATCCTATAGAAAATACGTGGTACTATTTGGAATGCCAGGTGAAACGTAGCAATCAACATTCCCGTAGTTTGGTAGCTCCTCAGAAAATTGTGGCTTCAGCTTATGACGTACTTGAAGAAAGTTGTGGACGTTCGTTCTCCCCGCAGCTGTTAGCACCCCACTTACACAGTGAATGTACTTAATTTAGTCCCAGTATGATGGATATAGAGGAATTACGGGCAAAGTTGAAACGGATTGTAAATCGCGCTCATTTAACAACAATATTAGGAAAATGCTGAGAAAGCAAAGACTGTTCCCTTTTCGGTTCAAAAGAGGACGTGCAGATGACGTCAGACAAAAGTCAGTAGAGATTCGTGTGCTCGTAAGATCGGTGTGCGAAGCATACAACAACTGCCAACGCCATGCCCTAACAGAAGGTCTTGCCGAGAACCCGAGAAAATTCAGGTCCTACGTGAAATCGCTAAGTGGGTCACTCGTTGACCAATCTGGTGTGGCAATAGAAGATAGCAAAAGGAAAAATGGAGTTTAAATTTTCGCGTTTAACAAATCGTTCAAGCAGGAGGGTCGCACAATATACCGTCGTATGACCATCGCACATGCTCCTCTACGGAGGACGTAGTAATTGCATATTTGGTGTAGAGAAGCAAATGAAAGAGGTAAAGAGGTAAGAAGGGTAAAAGAATGGACCCAAAAAATTACAAACCAATAGCCTTAACATCGGTTTGATTCAGAATTCTTGAACATATTCCCATTACGAATACATTAAATTTCCTTGAGACGGGAAAGTTTCTGTCCACATATTAGCACGGATTAGAAAGCATCGCTCGTGCGAAGCTCAGCTTGACCTTTTCTCACATGATACCTGAATGAAGGGCAACCATCAGATTCCATATTTCTGGATTTCCGGAATGCGTTTGACACAATGCCCCACTGCTAACTGATAACGTCAAACATTTTACAGTGACGGTATCAACAAACTGGTCTCTCGTTGGAAGAAATGGGTTCGTCACCAGAGTGACTACACTGAGAAATAAATAAGTAAACATGAATAATAAATATGTAGAATGTTAACAACGTTTGTTTTATTTAAAAAGCTTTAGGAAATTTCACATAAAAATTCCGAGGCATTACTTTTCAGCACGTTCTCATAATTCAAATTCATTGCTATTAACAAAGAAACCTCTGTAGCTTTGTCCAGAACTCCATCACTGAAATATCCGATTGCAACTGAAGACGTATTATTTCGTAGTCACAGTCTCGAATTAAAGTACTGAACGGTTGTTGCAATAAAACTGCGAACAACTTAAGGTTTTGTTCAAACTATTCTAATGTCCTTTCGTCTCTTCATATCATTTTATTCTTCCTGCTTTGGGCAGAATCTGCTCGGATAGTTTCTGTGCTCGAGTTCCACCCAATAGCATGATAAATCGCCTCTTTAAGCGTGCTATCGCCTTATCAGCATTTCTTGCTCTGAATTAATACGAAGAAAAATCCTTTTGGAATATGAATAACACGTTTTTAACAATGAGAAATAGAGCATACGTGCTACACTCCAGATTATAGATATTCTGCCTAGCTAAAATTTAACACGTTATAGTCTGGTAGCTGGCGACCTGTTTAATATCAGTACCGTGAGTAATTTTACTTGATTTACATATCTTACACAAATTATCACGTTAGGGAGTACAGCAGTTTCTTCTGTAATAACAAGAAACATAGCATCAAATTCGAGATTATGGTTGGTTTATTGTGAGCTTATCCTCCTTGTAGCTTTTCGTTGTTGCCAACGTATCTCACAACTTTTAATTGGGTTTGTCATTTGTTCTGCTGACAGTACTTTCTAAGAAATAAAATGTGCAATTAGTCTCTTCGGCTCGTAACTACCGGAAAAGTACAACTGTCTTCATTTAGTACGGCTCCTTTTTCTAAGAGGAATGCAGTTGATAGTTTGTAAATGAACACTACTATAGGAGACTTTTTGGACTTGTCGATGTTGTGAATAACGTTGACAATTGCCAATGGCCTCAGTAAGATTTGTAGGACAATATTTTTACACCATTTTTCATTAGCTGGAGAGGACAACTGTTGATCTACTTGCATACTCTATCAAAATTTTTTGTAGGAAAAATAGTATGTAGAACAAAATCAGTCATTGTCAGTTCAACGTATAACGTTCCAGATTTTACATTGACATCTGAAGTTGACTTGTTAGGTTGTGGTGACAACATGTATACGCCATCTCAGTCTTTAAATTTTATCAGGTGGTTGAAATAGTGTAAAGCAGTAGGGTAGGGTCAACAGTTCGTTTACAACTTTTCCCATTTTTCTCCACAGCGTTTGCAATGAAATAAGCTGTGATTCAAATTAAATTTGCACAGGAAATCTTGAACCTAGCCTGCTTTGCACTACCCTACTTCTTGATGACTCAACTTGGACTATATATGACCCAATAACTGGATGTGTAATAAATAGAGCCGGCCGCTATGGCCGAGCGGTTCTAGGCGCTTCAGTCTGGAACCGCTCGACCGCTACGGTCCCAGGTTCGAATGCTGCTTCAGGCATGGATGTGTGTGGTGTCCTTAGGTTAGTTAAGTTTAAGTAGTCCTAAGTTCTAGGGGACTGATGACCTCAGATGTTAAGTCTCATAGTGCTCAGAGCCATTTGTAATAAATAGACATAAAAAACTGGACATAGAAAACCAAAACGGAAGATGAATCTTGAATTTAGCAAAAGAACAGAAATAAATATTTTAATACTGGCGATAGTTAGGTATCAAGCTATATTTAATAATATAATCGCATTATTAAATAATATAATCATATTTTTATAAAAGCATCACTGTTGTGGACGATTAAAGACTTATATTTTGTTTTAACTGTTTTGTTTTATTTACATTTCTTTACGTAGATAGGTAATTGAGTATTAGTTACAACATGAAGTAAGATCTAAATGTAATAAATGTACTGTAGGTTAAATGCCTTGTCCCTACGACGCCGTGTAATTACATATATTAGAGTGTCCTAAACTGTGTGCATCAAAATGGACAAATGTTACTTGATATGCCGATGACGAATACACGCTTCCAATGTGCGTTCACCGCGATGTCTCCAAACACGGATGCGACCATCACGATGCTGTAAACAGAACTTGGATTCATCCGAAAAAATGACGTTTTGCCATTCGTACACCCAGGTTCGTCGTTGAGTACACTATCGCAGGCACTCCTGTCTGTTATGCAGCGTCAAGGGTAATCGCAGCCATGGTCTCCGAGCTGATAGTCCGTGCTGCTGCAAACGTCGTCGAACTGTTCGTGCAGATGGTTGTTGTCTTGCAAACGTCCCCATCTGTTGACTCAGGGATCGAGACGTGGCTGCACGACACGTTACAGCTATGAGGATAAGATGCCTGTCATCTCGACTGCTAGTGATACGAGGCCGTTGGGATCCAGCACGGCGTTCCGTATTACCCTCTTGAACCTACGGATTCCATATTCTGCTAACAGTAATTGGATCTCGACCAACGCGAGCAGCAATGTCGCGATACGATAAACCGCAATCGCGATAGGCTACAATCCGACCTTTATCAAAGCCGGAAACGTGATGGTACGCATTTCTCCTCCTTACACGAGGCATCACAATAACGTTTCACCAGGCAACGCCTGTCAACTGCTGTTTGTGTATGAGAAATTGGGTGGAAACTTTCCTCACGTCAGCAATTTGTAGGTGTCGCCACCAGCACCAACCTTGTGTGACTGCTCAGAAAAGCTCATCATTTGCATATCACAGCATCTTCTTCCTGTCGGTTAAATTTCGCGTCTGTAGCGCGTCATCTTCGTGGTGTAGCAATTTTAATGGCCATTAGTGTATATTAGGAACAGCAGGCGCCCTATTACTCTTCCTTCGGGAACGCCAGATATCACTCATGTTTTATTCGACGGCTTTTCGTCAGTTACTGCGAACTGTGTTCTTTCTGACAGGAAATCACAAACCCAGTCGCCCAACTGAGACGATAGTCCATACCACGCAACTTGATTACAAGCTGTTTGTGAGGAACTGTTAAAAAGCCTTTTGAATATCCAGAAATATAGAATCTAATAAAACGAATCATAAGGTAACAAACTGTATCAATATATGCACCTAACCATACTGAAGCAAATCCGCGCGCGCGCACACACACACACACGCACACACACACACGCACACACACACACACACACACACACATACACACACACAGCACAAAAGCACAGATCACAGCTATCACAAACACCTGTTAGATTTTTCGTACTAATACTAAACAGCTGGCAACAATACGTGTGCAAATGAAATTTCGAAGGGCAGTAGGCAAAAGGAGACCTCCAGAATCGGAGCAACAACACACGTAGAGCAAATTCTACGAATTCTGTCAGCAGAAATTTAAACCTTATTACGTCATAGAAAATTAGAAAGTGTCAGAACAGTTTATAACCTCAATGCACGATGTCCAATACGTAAAACACAGCAGTAGAAGCACAAATATATGTCTATTTCAAGCCATCGATGCTGCATCAAATAATACAGGTGGAGAAAGTATGGCACGAAAAATTCGTTTTATTCAGTTTTTATTAGACAGACCTAAAGTGATAATTATCAACGTAATATACTGGCGGCTTTCACAACATTATCCGACGCGACGTCCGTGAACCACTGAAGCAATATAGTATTAGATTTGTCGTCTGACACTTACTCACCGAGTCACACAAATGATGCGATGGAACGCATTGATACGTCACTTTTCCCCTAGTTCCACCCGTAGTTGAGTTGTAAGCATATAGGAGTGGAGGAAGTGAAGTTAGGGCTGGCAGCGGCGGTAGGCGGGGTATTTTTAGCGGCGTCTCGTCCCGCCGAGAGCGGCTCAGGCCGCAGCTGCTCGCGGTTCGCCTCCCGGAGGGGCGGCCCTCTTCATCTCCTTACTTCCTGACTGCTGTTTCCCTCCTCTCAGCTCTACAACTTACCTCCTACGCGTCCGAATGAAACTTTTTTTTAGAAATGTGGGATTCTTGTAACTGAAATCGCACAGATTAGGCCTACTTACGTATAATTCTTAGATTTACACTCATGTCACAGAAAACTTTCGACTTCTCACACTGAGGTTCCAACTAACGCCGGTATGTGGAGTAGAGAGAGAGAAACTGAGGCTTTTTGCGGATGATGCTGAGGTATATCGAGAGGTTGTAACAATGGAAAATTGTATAGAAATGCAGGAGGATCTGCAGCGAATTGACGTATGGTGCAGGGAATGGCAATTGAATCTCAATGTAGACAAGTGTAATGTTCTGCGAATACATAGAAAGAAAAAGCCTTTATCATTTAGCGACAATATAGCAGGTCAGCAACTGGAAGCAGTTAATTCCATAAATTATGTGATAGTACGCATTAGGAATGATTTAAAATGGAATGATCATATAAAGTTGATCGTCGGTAAATCAGATGCCAGACTGAGATTCATTGGAAGAATCCTAAGGAAATGCAATCCGGAAACAAAGGAAGTAGGTTACAGTACGCTTCTTCGCCCACTGCTTGAATACTGCTCAGCAGTGTGGGATCCGTACCAGATAGGGTTGATAGAAGAGTTAGAGAAGATCCAACGGAGAGCAGGATTATTTAGTAATCGCGAAAGTGTTACGGAGATGATAGATAAACTCCAGTGGAAGACCTTGCAGGAGAGACGCTCAGTAGCTCGGTACGGGCTTTTGTAGAAGTTTCGAGAACATACCTTCACCGAGGAGTCAAGCAGTATATTGCTCACCCCTACGTATATCTCATGAAGAGACCATGAGGATAAAATCAGAGAGATTAGAGCCCACACAGAGGCATACCGACAATATTTCTTTCCACGAACAATACGAGACTGGAATAGAAGGGAGAACCGATAGAGGTACTCAAAGTACCCTCCGCCACACACCGTCGGGTGGCTTGCGGAGTATAGATGTAGATGTAGATAAAAAAAAGCAGAAGACAGCAATTACTCGTATTTGTCGTCTGTGAATCTGACCTATCAGAATATTTAGAATATTTGAAATATGTGGACGACACCTCTTGAACACACACACACACACAAACACACACACACACAGACACACACACACATTCTTGAATCATAGTATTTTCTAAGATATCCATATGGATATTATTTTGCCCCTTGATTAACTTGTTGCCGGCCGCGGTGGCTCTACGGTTTTAGGCGCTTCAGTCCGGAACCGCGGTACTGCTACGGTCGCAGGTTAGAATCCTGCCTCGGGCATAGATGTGTGTGATGTCCTTAGGTTAGTTAGGTTTGGGTAGTTCTAAGTTCTAGGGGACTGATGACCTCAGATGTTAATTCCCAAAGTGCTCAGAGTCATTTTTGATTACATTTACATCTACATCTACATTTATACACCTCAAGCCTCCCAACGGTGTGTGGGGGAGGGCACTTTACGTGCCACTGTCATTACCTCCCTTTCCTGTTCCAGTCGCGTATGGTTCGCGGGAAGAACGACTGCCGGAAAGCCTCCGTGCGCGCTCGAATCTCTCTAATTTTACATTCGTGATCTCCTCGGGAGGTATAAATAGGGGGAAGCAATATATTCGATACCTCACCCAGAAACGCACCCTCTCGAAACCTGGACAGCAAGCTACACCGCGATGCAGAGCGCCTCTCTTGAAGAGTCTGCCACTTGAGTTTGCTCAACATCTCCGTAACGCTATCACGCTTACCAAATAACCTTGTGACGAAACGCGCCGCTCTTCTTTGGGTCTTCTCTATCTCCTCTGTCAACCCGACCTGGTACGGATCCCACACTGATGAGCAATACTCAAGTATATGCCGAAAGAGTGTTTTGTAAGTCACCTCCTTTGTTGATGGACTACATTCTCTAAGAACTCTCCCAATGAATCTCAACCTGGCACCTGCCTTACCAACAATTAATTTTATGTGATCATTCCACTGCAAATCGTTCCGTACGCATACTCCCAGATATTTTACAGAAGTAACTGCTACCAGTGTTTGCTCCGCTATCATATAATCATACAATAAAGGATCCTTCTTTCTATGTATTCGCAATACATTACGTTTGTCTATGTTAAGGGTCAGTTGCCCCTCCCTGCACCAAGTGCCTATCCGCTTCAGCTCTTCCTGCATTTCGCTGCAATTTTCTAATGCTGCAACTTCTCTGTATACTATAGCATCATCCGCGAAAAGCCGCATGGAACTTCCGACACTGTCTATTGGGTCATTTATATATATTGTGAAAAGCAATGGTCCCATAACACTCCCCTGTGGTACGCCAGAAGTTACTTTAATGTCTGTAGACGTCTCTCCATTGAGAACAACATGCTGTGTTCTGTTTGCTAAAAACTCTTCAATCCAGCCACACAGCTGGTCTGATATTCCGTTCGCTCTTACTTTGTTTATCAGGCGACAGTACGGAACTGTATCGAACGCCTTCCGGAAGTCAAGGAAAATGGCATCTAAATTGTTATGTCGTAATATTTATTTGTTCAGGAGCACTAATGACATTGTGGTGTGGGCTCTAATACAACACCAATAAAAATCTTGACTCAGAAATTTAATAGGTATGCTGTAACAGAACAGAGGACGGAACATGGGCAAACATTTTGTCAGATGTCAAACATTTACTCTGTCTGATCATAATGCCCAGCATACGCCTGCGTAAACTTTCCCCAGAGCAAATATAACTAAATCGAGTAAGAACAAAAACATCGTTTGATTACAGCGTCCCCACTTTCTACACTGTGACTTGAAAGAGTTGTCAACGGAGATAACGCAATACACTGACAGAAATAAATAGTAAAAATTTACAATATGCTACATTTCTGTGAAATAATGTTTTGTCTGCATTTAATTTTTTTGTACGTAAGTATTTGGAGTATGTGTTGAAATAATATTGTAATGATAAAAAGCAAAAGCAGACCTGCGTATATTGTGCAGTTGTGTGGGTGTAGTAGGAATGGCTCACTGGAAATGAAGGTTTAGTGTTCCGACGTAAGTCGCGGAACACTTTCTTTAAGCGTCGTTACGTATGGTGGGCAATAAACGTTTCTTGTCTACAACAATTGGATGGTATTTACTAATAACAGGTTTCCGCATAGCTATCTTCAGATATTGTGACAATAGAATAGAAATAAATTTACCAGAAGTATGTCGTAATACAGGGAGGATCAACAGAACGGGAACTTTGAAAATGGAGATAAACTGATGATCACAATTACTTTACACATATTTACGTATGTTATTTTATGGTACAGAGTATGCCGTTATTGAATTTCACAAGCATTTTTGTTTCTCGAATATCACATGCGATAGATGACCTTCTTCTAGGCGCACACATTTCTGCAGCCTGATAGGAACGTTGTGGAAGGTTCGACGTAACATTTCAAAAGGATCGTGGAGATTTCCTCTCGTGTTCGTGCTTTAAGTTCTTCGGTGGTAGCAGGTCGAGTACGGTAAACTGCGCTGTTAATTCGTTGAAAACTCGGACTATTCAACTGTTGAGACTCTGCCTGGCGTCGAATGTGAGCTTCTTACGAAGGCAGTTCGCATAGCTTCGATATTGCCTCCCGTACGAGCGGTTCGGGGTCTTCCTACAGATTGCTTCTTCAGTACAGAACCCGTTGCTTCAAAATTGCCTACCGAGGTGTTAATTGCATGCGTTTAGGGAACACGACCATGCCGTCCGATGTTGAAATGACGCCGAAATTCTCGACATGCGACCTTCACACTTCCACTCTTGTAATAGGCTTTTACCGCAAAGGCACGCTACACAGCCTTCCATTGCTTCATGTTTACCGTTTACCAAATAGCAAGACAGTGCGAGCAGCATTTTATATGCCATTCGGTGCCACCTACCTCGCAGCGCTGCCGCAACACGTTCCAAAATCTCCCATTCTTTTGAGTCATCCTGTACTTGTATCGCACTTCTTGTTAATTTATCATCGTAGAGTCTGAAGATAGCTGTGTCTAAACGTGTTATTGATAAAGACCATCCATGCGGGTTGGATAGGAAATATTTGTTGAAGTTAAAAAAGTCACAGACTCATAATTTGCGTTCATTGCTTTTATTAACAAGTATAGCGTGGAGAGCTATGTCGAATCAGTCGTGAGGCTGACTATCACAAAAGCCGGCCGGAGTGGCCGAGCGGTTCTAGGCGCTACAGTCTGGAACCGTGGGATCGCTACGGTCGCAGGTTCGAATCCTGCCTCGGGCATGGATGTGTGTGATGTCCTTAGGTTAGTTGGGTTTAAGTAGTTCTAAGTTCTAGGGGACTGATGACCTCAGCAGTTAAGTCCCATAGCGCTCAGAGCCATTTTTTTGACTACCACAAAAACAATAATAACAAGATATCATAGAAACTCTTTTCTTAATAATGCCTAGATCAACTGACTGCTCAATTATTAAAACAACGTTTTTGCTATAATTACCTACATAGAATTTACTAACAAAGGTAGGAAACTTTACTGTGTCCAGCTCAGCTTCGAAATCCTCTTTGGACACGGAAGCACATATGAGACGGTGTACCACTGAGAGAAGAAATGTTCAAATGTGTGTGAAATCTTATGAGACTTCACTGCTAAGGTCATCAGTTGCTAAGCTTACACACTACTTAACCTAAATTATCCTAAGGACAAACACACACACCCATACCCGAGGGAGGACTCGAACCTCCGCCGGGACAAGCCACACAGTCCATGACTGCAGCGCCTCAGACCGCTCGGCTAATCCAGCGCGGCACTGAGTGAAAATCTGCATGTTTGTGTTACTGGGTGTTGTGACCAAGAAGGTGTTACTGAGTCTGTAGTCGTAGTTCTTCTATAAATTTTGAAACAATGTGTCTGTGTACTGATGTCATTGGTGAGATATGGGAAGTTTACGTATTTCTTGCCAATCTTCACTGTGAACTGAATATTTATATGTTTACTTTTCGAATTATGCAAAAATGTGTTGGTCTATCTTATAGTACGTGTTCACATGCACAGCACATTGTCTACACATCTCATTCAGTATTTAATATGTGCATTCAAAGATTCTTTATTCAGAGAATGTTGTTCAAAATGGGCCATGAATATTTCAGCCAAAACAGGACTAAGAGGGGACCCCATAGCTAAGCCATATAACTGTTTATAAGAAGTTCCTTGGAATTGGAAATAGTTTTGTGCTAAGCATATCTGAATGGCTAGTATCAAGTCATTCAGTTCCAGAGGGTTGACATTAGACTTATACATAAACTCTGTCAGAATATCAACACTTTCCCCTACTGTAATGTTGGAAAACAAACTGCAGACATAAAAAGATACTAATTTAGTGCTGTGAGAGACAGATAGATTTCTTATCTTATCTGAAACGCCCACTGTGTTTGAAATACCATGATTTTATTAGATTTTTACCTAGCTCTTAATTAAGGCGTCCAATTTACTAGTGAGTTTGTAAGGTGGAGCAGTGAATGATGATACAACTGGATGGATGGTTGCCCCTTGATTATGTAGTTCAGCGAGCCCATGCAGTCTAGGAGGCACTAGACTCATGTTAGTTAATAAATTGATTCACAATCAGAAAATATACTTTTGAATGAATACACATTTAATATAATCTTTGAATAATTTAGTAGGATTTTACTGAATGACTTAACTAATATGGACGCAGTGCCTCCTAGATTGCATGGGCTTCCTGAAATTCATGAGCAAGATGTACCCATACATCCAGTAGTCTTCTCAAGTTTAAGTTCAAATTTTATTTTATTTTATTAGGTTTGTTTATTTAATATAAAGTGTTACATAGGCACTGTTTTTCGAGTTTGGCGTTAATGTTTTTTCCTGTTTGCTCCCTTTATTTTTATTTCTTGTTCAACTTTTTACCTTTTAATTGCATTGCCACAGTACTGTCAAAGATGACTGTTAATGTGTGCATGTGCCTCAGTCATCTGTTCCAATGTTATTTACAAACGTTGTATCTTCCTTGTTGACGATAGTCAGTTAAAGTCTTATGATGGCCTTGTAAGCCGAAATATGGTTAACCTGAATAAATTAACGCTGTAGAACATAAGCAAATAGTTCGTTTCCGTTAATATTTTTTTATTTTATGATCTTCATTGGACCACTCTAATCATTTATACAAAGGTTTACATAGGTTGTTGTTGGTCAATAATACAATACAGTTCAATAATAAGTCAATAAGAAATGCGATAGTGCAGTAGTGTTTAGGGATTGTTATAATTTATCGTTATATGAATCGTGTTTTGCTCTTCTGTGTGCCCAATACTTCTTCATTCTTTCAGACATTTTCTTTCCTTCTCCGTCTGAGAGTACTCTTCCTGCAGCCCTTTTATTGATCTTTGTTTGTAGCCTGGGTTGCGTGTCTTGTAGTACTCTGATTTTCTCTGTTTTGTTGTTTAAATCGTGTACTGTAATTTGGAGTTCTCTTGTATCTTCTTTAATTTCTGTGATCCATTTAATGTTGCTCTACTATTCCAAAATTTTTCAATTATTCCCTTACTAATTCTTTTCTGATGTTCTCATCAGATGTTCAAAGAATGAGATAAGCTTCTTCCTCATCGTGCTTATTACTGGTTTTATTTTCTTTTATTAACATTCGTTGTTTCCAGAATGTTTTGGTACTAACTGAACCTTCGAGATATTAGTCTAGCAACTTCATACGTAGGAGCTTGATTCGCCATACGCAATGAATTAGATCCTGATTTACAGAATAAAATACAAGCAGAAGCGATACCGATCTTCAGTGTGCGAATAGCTTTGAAATCTTAAGCTCTGTCATATAGAATAAAGATAAATGTCTATACCACCATAATTAACACAATTTTATGTTATGGCTTGGAACATCGATAACGAGAGAACTTAATAGACAGAAACGTGATATCTTCGAAAGAAGGGGGATGAGAAGGATTTTAGGACCTGCTAAGGGCGGGGATGAAAGAATTTTATGGCATGATAGACGGAAATCGGATTACGAACATAATGAAGAGCAAATGGGCTGATCATGTAACACGGGTGTCATAAAATGCAATTTCCGTAGCTGTGATGGAGGGAAAATCATGGAAAACGCATTCTCTTGGTAGACCAAGGCATCGTTGGCAATGTGAACTGTAAAACTATTTAACCCAACTGTATACTTTAGGTGACTGTAAGAAGAAAGTTCTGGATGGATGTGGGCGGAGGCAACTTGTTATGGCATAGTTTGGCCTTCACGAGCTTTAATCGCTGGATGACGATGACGTAAAGGTTGACAGTCACTGCTACGTCAGCGAAAAACTTTGTAGTTATGCGTGGTGGCTTCACAAGAAAAGTTCTTACCATGTGGGATGAGTCATCATTCCCTGTTGAAGAATCCTAGTTGATTTTCTGCGGAGTGTCTTTTGTCTGCAGGTATTATACAACGGCTTGTTTAATGAAACTACGGTGCTAATCGGTAGAGTTGGTGACAAATTGCCGTTGGCAGTATCTGGTATCAGAATAATACAGCAGCAGTTCATACATGATCTAAATAGGTGGGATTACGAGGCAGTCGATCGCTGTCACTTTAACAGTAGTACTTCCTCCCACGCCTATCGAAATAAAAGAGTTTACTCATGGGAGGACACAGAGCGTAGGGTTCGTTCCCAAAACTATTTTTCAGAGATCAGATAGACCACTGACTCCCTGTCACCGAAAGTTTTATCACCCCTTTCCGGTCTGTAAGATGAAACAGCGTTGCTCAGCCCAGTGCGCTATATAACTGTCGAAATCAATGGTTAACGAAGGAGGCACCATGCACTGTATACAAAATGTTGTTTACATATCTCTAGCATTTCAGTTTGTTACCATTTTCCAAAGCAGTATCAGTTTTTCTTCGAGTTTGACTTTAGGTCACGGCTTTTAGTGACTGAGGGAACTCTGACGGCACAAGGCTGCCTCAGGGACATGCTGCGTCTTCATATGTTACCTCTGATGCGACACTATTGTGGTACCGTTTCCCAACAGTACAATATTCGTCCTTGCATAGCACGTATCTGTTTTATGTTGAGGTACTCTTGTGGCCAGCAAGATCCCCAGATTTTACCCATACAGGACTTGTGGGGACCAGCTTAAATTTCAACTCCATCCCCGCACCAGTATTCATGATATGAAGGACCTGTTACCAAAACTGCGGCCAGGTTGCATCACGAGAGGATATAACATCTTTATGACGCCTTTTCCAAGCGAATCATTGCATGAATCCAGGTCTCAGTGGATGCTCGTGTTGATAAGCGGACTCACACTGCGGAGTTGTTTGTAAATTTGACTTGATTTTGTTATCACTGAAATAGCATCACATACCCTTCCCACCGGTGAAGTCTCATTTTGTTTCTTCCTCATTTTCTGGGTGCAACAGTGCAAAAGAATATAAATTCAAGTTACAATCCTCCCGAACTATTGATCCTTATCGATCGGTCTTTGCTCGAAAAATACTGTATTTCTATAGCATGTCAGAGCTGTAATCCTCGTGATTTGTCTAAATCGTTTAAGGTGAATGCCGGGTTGATTCCTTTGAAAAAGCACTGTCGATTTCATTCCGTATCCTTCCCCAGTCCGTGCTTCACTCGGTCTCTAGTGGCCTCATCGTCAAGGCTAAACCCTAATCTTTCTTTCCTTTCTTTTCTGTAATCTTCAGTACACAAACCACATCAAATATTTTCCAAAAATAAGTGTGTATAATTTTTGGAGGTACCAAGAGAAATTAAGTCTCTAACGAAAAGATTTAAGCATTCACATTTCCTGAACGCTATTATAGAGTGAAACGGTAAAGGAATAATCTGAGAGTGGTTCGATGAACCCTCTGCCAGGGGAAATTAGGTATCAATTGCAGAGCAGACGTAACTGTCGATGTATAAGGGCAGGCAAATGAAAACGATACAGATGCAAAGAAAGTAAGTAAACTGTTTATTATTTCAAAAGTAATCGGCATAACTGTTAACAAATTTATCCCACTGTGACACCATACGGTCAATGACTTCGTAGAAAAATGTTTGCCGTTGCGTACGAAACCATGATTGTATCCAGAAGCACACTTCTTCGTCCGAAGGAAATCGACGGCCACGAATGTCTTTCTCCAAGGCTCCAAAAATATGGAAATCGCATTGGACAGATCGGGACTGTATGGAGGATGTGTTAGGGCATCCCAGCGAAACGTCTGCAGCGTAATCGAAACAATCCTGGCAACAAGTGGGTCCTTATACATCCACCATACAGTCCAGATCTCTCCCAATGCGATTTCGCTTTTTTTATGAGCCCTAAGGAAAGACATTAGCAGCCGTCGATTTGCTTCGGACCAAGAGATGTACTCCTGGGTACAATCATTCTTGCGTAAGTAACCACAAACATTTTTCCATTGTCCTACATTGGGATAAATGTATTAACAGTTATGGTGATTACTTTTCAAATAATGATCAGTTTACTTACCTTTTCCGTCTGTTTCGTTTTCATTTGACTGTCCATTGTAACATATGTAGATGTAGATTACCACTAAAAATTAGAGACTTGACAATGCGAAATTTTTTGCGCGAAATGTCCATATATTCACATCTTCAAATACTTAATCTTGTTCGTTATAATTAGCTTACGTAAGTACGCTTTGAGTTTTCACATCGTAAACGCAAGTTTTCAGGTGCATATTAAATGAGGCATTCCACATCACGTAAATTATTCGGATGTTTCGTTAAAGCAGTTCTTACGCTTATTATTCTTAGTTGTGGGCATAATATAAGATGGTCGGAGTTGGTAAACTCGTATTGACTCCGGGGTTTCGGCAGCCGAACCCCTAGACGGGCTGATGTTGCGCCCTGGCGCGTGTGAATTAATAATGGTGCGTGTCACCTGGGCGGGCCGCTATTTGCATATAGATCATCTTCAGCAACATCATGCTGTTCTCCCCAAGCTTCCCAGAAGTCTCGTCCCTCAAGACAGCACGTAGTCTCCTCCGACGATGATATGATCCCACTGGTCAAATACGCCGTAATGTTGTTATAGTACATTATGGCTAACGCCTACGAAGCTTCCTCGGTAATGACGACATAACAAAAATATTAGGATCATTTTAATAGAATCTTCCGAGGCTCAAAACGAGAAACATCAGATAAAGTAGCTTTCAAGGTTCAATACTTGGCTTCCTATACGATATATAATATATATGGAATTTTAAGGATCTGAATGGAGTTTAGAAAAGCGTTCTGCCCGCTGATAACACGGGCTGAGTGAACATAGTAACGGTTTGCAATTAGAGAAAGTGGTAAGTGTTCAAACTTACTACCGCCAACTTCAATACACTGAGTTTATTTTAACTAAAGACACTGAAATATCTCGAAAATTACACATCGGATAAAAAAAATTATAATCCCAATTTGTTTCTCTCGGAGGGAGACGTCCAATGATACCACACTCAACGGGGGGGTGGGGGGGGAGGGGGGGTGGCGGAATTCGAAATCTTCAATGAGAACCCCTGGCTTTTATTGCAAATTACGACTCTACGGCAAAATCTTCGTCAGTTTTGTCTGAAGCAGTTTCTTCGTTTCGCCACAGATGCTGCATCAGAAACCCCTATGCTGACATTCCCGCAGATATCCCTCTGTCCTATGTACGGTTATTTGAAAAGCGGATCACTAAGTGTATTGTAGTTGGCGGTACTACGTTTGAACACTTACCCTAATTAGAAAAGTAGAGTAGCATTCGCCTCGAGCCACGGCCACAGTGGCGCGTCGAGTAGTCCCCGGTTCGATATGTCGGAGGAATACAACGTTGCTAATCGGGTTTCCAGTTAGAAGTTATGAAATACTGGCCAGTCCTACTCTCGCAGCATGGAGGCGGGGTCCCACGTGCTATTCGACATTCAAAGGCCATTGAGCAGCATGTCGTAAATTACGATCGTGAACTCATTTCTATTCTTCCGATTACAGCATCATCTGTGGCGAAACGAAGATAATGCTTCAGACAAAACGTATGTAGATTCTGCCGTAGAATCGTAATCTGCATAAAAACCTGGCATTCCCATTGAAAATTTCAAAGTTAACCCCCGCCACCCACGCACAGCATAGGATGGCGAGTCTAGTGGGGTATCGTTGGTCATCCCCCTACGAGACAAGCAAATTGGAACTATAAGATACAATATTCTCAGAAATATTGTATAGCTGGAAAATTTTTTGAAAGATGTCTAATATTGTAGCCCTTAAATATTTAACTAGCTACCGTCACGCGTATGACTAAAACTATGGGACAAACACGAATAAAAAAAAAAAAGAATTAAATTCATATACAGAGTGGTCCAGAAAAATGTATCCACTGTTTAAAAGTCCATAACTGGCAAACTAATTGACGGAGTTGTCTCATCTTTAGTAGTGTAATAGTTTGTAGTTCCGGCAATCGCCACACAAGCGTTGTATTGCGTTGTTTTGTTTTGTCAGATGGCAGTCGCCAGATAGTCAGTGTTTTGTTCTTAGTTGCACCTAGTTACTCGAGTAAACATGGCTGGCGCAAGGCTTACATTTGATGAAAGGAAGTCAGTTGTGAAGTGGTATTTTAAGTACGAAAGCATTAATGAGGTTCAACGGCAATGGCGAAATGAGTATCAAACAGAGCCACCGACACGTTTAACGATTCGTCGTATTCGAGACAAATTTGAAGCTGAAGACTGTGTTAAAGACGTACACAAACAACGATCTGGACGACCAGCTAACTCTCGTAGTGTGTTACAAAAATTCACTCGCTCACCACAGATGTCTGTGAGACAGTGTTCCCGTGAAACTGGAGTGAGTCGCTCAAGTGTTGGGCGAATTTTGAAGACTGCAAAGTGGAAGTGCTACATCCCACGATTGCTACACGCAATGAACGAGGACGACCCAGATCGTAGAACGGATTACTGCGAGTGGTTTACTAACATGGTACGCAACGATGAAGAGTTTGCAGAGCTGATTGTGTGGTCTGATGAGGCACAGTTCAACCTCAATGGTACAGTAAATCGCCACAATTGCATCTACTGGGCCGCCGAAAATTCGAACGTCTATGTAGACAAAGCCGTGAATTTGCCAGGAGTAAATGTGTGGTGTGGGTTGTCTTACCGGGTCCTTGATTGGGCCATTCTTCTTTGACGGCGCATTTACCGGTGAGGTGTACATTCAGAAGCTTTTTACCTGCCATCCGAAACTTGTATGGAGACGGAAGAGTTTACTTTCAACAAGATGGTGCCCCAGCCCACTACCAAAATCGTGTTAGGGCGTCTCTCGACGAAAATCTACCAGGAATATGGATAGGCCGTAGAGGTGCTGTGGAGTATCCACCACGTTCCCCAGACCTAGCTCCTCTGGACTTTTACCTGTGGGGAACACTAAAGGACGTCGTTTATCGACAAAAGCCACGCACATTGGATGAACTTCGAGAATCCGCCGTTCATTCATGTGCAAATATCCAACTGAACACGTTGCAGTCAGTAGTTCGTGCTGCAGTTCGGCGGCATCGTTTGTGTGTGGATGTTAATGGTGACCATTTCGATCACCTACAGTGATATGTTTAAGTTGGACTTTACGCTTTACTTTCACCAAAAATGAGACAACTCCGTCAATTAGTTTGCAAGTGATGGACTTTTAAACAGTGGATACATTTTTTGGACCCCTCTGTAAATAAATTAGACTGGTGTGCGAAACTTAAGAACGAAAGTTTCTTTCGCATGATGTGTCACTCCCAAACTTGAACCACACGTAGAAAGAATTACTACAGTACAGTGGAGTACAGTACAAAACATAACGGAAAAAATGTTCAAATGTGTGTGAAATCTTACGGGACTTAACTGCTAAGGTCATCAGTCCTTAAGCCTACACACTACTTAACCTAAATTATCCTAAGGACAAACACACACACACCCATGCCCGAGGGAGGACTCGAACCTTCGCCGGGACCAGCCGCACAGTCCATGACTGCAGCGCCTGAGACCGCTCGGCTAATCCCGCGCGGCGATAACGGGAAGAAATACGCTTTTTTGTCAAAGAAAATAATTACACTGACGTCACAGCAATTCATGATGGTTCCCTGGGCTTTAGAAGAGGCGGGAAATGATTATTAATTGGGTGTGTGATCGCTGCGGACGGCTATGCAAGCTCTGAAACGTGCCTCCATGCTGGCTCTTGTGGTAGTCTGCTCCATTCCACCATCAGCGCGGTTAACAATGGCTGGATGGTCGTTCATGCATGTGGACGTGCTACAACATGTCTCCCCAACGCATTCCACACGTGCTCGATTGGATGTAAGTCGGGGGAACGGGTAGGCCAGTCCATTCGCCGGATATTCCCTGGCTCAACAGCCTCTTCACCTGCGCAGTTCGATACGGTAGCGCATTGTCACCCACAAAAAGAAAAGACGCACATGGGGAAAGGAGTACAGTATCACAATAACTTTGACTGGTGGGTGTACCGTGTTCAAAGATGTGGAAGTCAGCACGCCCATGCAACAGTACGCCTACCCGCACCATAACTCCCGGACTACCAAAACGAACATGTTCGACATTGCTGGACATACCCTCATAAGGCGAGAGGTGGGAACACATAGTTCACCCAGAAAAATTGTCGAGCATGACTGCTTATTTCTGGCGAACACGATTTTGTATTTCTTTCAGTTACCTTTTGTACTATACTGCAACATTTCTTACTACAGTATGTATGGCCCAAGTTTCATCGAGCTGTGTTACTTGGCAGTGACACATCATACGAATGTTATTGTCTTCCTTAAGTTTTGCACACCAGTGTATTTGGATTTACCACTCCATCCAGATGTTAATACTGTTGCTGGAATGTATTGCATTGTATTGTATGTTAACCGGGGACCTAGAAACGACGGAGAGGCTCCGTCTCCGCCGCAGCCGCAGTGGTCCGCAACCCCACGACGACTGCCGCAGTCCACTTCACCCCTCCGCCGCCCCACACCGAACCCAGGGTTATTGTGCGGTTCGGCCCCTGGTGGACCCCCCAGGGAACGTCTCACACCAGACGAGTGGAACCCCTATGTTTGCGTGGTAGAGTAATGGTGGTGAACGCGTTCGTGGAGAACTGGTTTGCGCAGCACTCGCAGACATAGTGTAGCTGAGGCGGAGTAAGGGGAACCAGCCCGCATTCGCCATGGCAGATGGAAAACCGTCTGAAAACCATCCACAGACTGGCCGCTTCACCGGACCTCGACACAAATCCGCCGGGCGGATTCGTGCCGGGGACCAGGCGCTCCTTCCCGCCCGGAAAGCCGTGCGTTACACCGCACGGCCAACCGGGCGGGCTGTTGCTGGAATGTACTTGGTTAATTAAGGCCTGTATTATTATATAAACGATAATTCAGTCCTCTTTTAAACATTGTCAGTTGCGAGTACTCAGTGTGTTGTCTGAAATTATTAAAAAAATGGCTCAAATGACTCTGAGCACTATGGGACTTAACATCTTAGGTCATCAGTCCCCTAGAACTTGGAACTACTTAAACCTAGCTAACCTAAGTACATCACACACAACCATGCCCGAGACAGGATTCGAACCTGCGACCGTAGCAGTCCTGCGGTTCCGGACTGCAGCGCCTAGAACCGCACGGCCACCGCGGCCGGCTTGAAATTATTAGCTTTCCTTTCTGTACACTAAGGTATTCATTTACTACATACTTTACTTACTCGTGTTTCACTCTATCATGCATGCAGTAAATCAACAGCACGTGATACTTGAGGCGAGGAAATATTAGTATGAATAGTTTCCATGAGACTGCACTGTAACCCCATCGTTACTCGTTAATAGGCGACGACAAACAGTTCCGTTACAACTTCAACAGTTTCGTCTCTTTTGTGTCGAGGTACAACGCGAACTATCTATCGGTACCACAAGCTAATCAGTATAGTCCATGGCTCAGTGTCACTGCGTTAGATACTCTGACGAGAGTGGAAATTGTTCCTTCAACTCCTTTCATGGGAACTGTTAAGAATGTTAAATATTTTTAGTAGTACCAGAAATACTTGTTACTTGGTTATACACTACTGGCCATTAAAATTGCTACACCATGAAGATGACGTGCTACAGACGCGAAATTTAATCGACAGGAAGAAGATGCTGCGGTATGCAAATGATTAGCTTTTCAGAGCATTCACACAAGGTTGGCGACGGTGGCGACACCTACAACGTGCTGACATGAGGGAAGTTTCCAACCGATTTCTCATACACAAAGAGCAGTTGAACGGCGTTGCCTGGTGAAACGTTGTTGTAATGCCTCGCGTACCATTACGTTTCCGACTTAAATAAAGGTCGGATTGTAGCCTATTGCGGTTTATGGTATCGCGACATTGCTGCTCGCGTTGGTCAAGATCCCGTGACTATTAGCAGAATATGGAATCGGTGGGTTCAGGAGGGTAATACGGAACGCCGTGCTAGATCCCAGCGGCCTCGTATCACTAGCAGTCGAGATGACAGGCATCTTATTCGTATGGCTGTAACGTATCGTGCAGCCACGTCTCGATCCCTGAGTCAACAGATGGGGACGTCTGCAAGACAACAACCATCTGCTCGAACAGCTGGACGACGTTTGCAGCAACATGGACTATCAGCTCGGAGACCATGGCTGCGGTTACCCTTGACGCTGCATCACAAACAGGAGCGCCTGCGATGGTGTACTCATCGACGAACCTGGGTGAACGAATGGCAATACGTCATTTTTTCGGATGCATCCAGGTTCTGTTTACAGCATCATGATGGTCGCATCCGTGTTCGGCGACATTGCGGTGATCGCACATTGGAAGCGTGTATTCGTCATCGCCATACTGTCGTATCACCCGGTGTGATGGTATGGGGTGCCATTGGTTACACGTCTCGGTCACCTCTTGCTCGCATTGACGGCACTTTGAACGGTGGACGTTACATTGCAGATGTGTTACGACCCGTGGCTCTACTCTTCATTCGATCCCTGCGAAACTCTACATTTCAGCAGGATAATGCACGACCGCATGTTGCAGGTCCTGTACGGGCCTTTCTTGATACAGAAAATGTTCGACTGCTGCCCTGGCCAGCACATTCTCCAGATCTCTCACCAATCGAAAACGTCTGGTCAATGCTAGCCGAGCAACTGGCTCGTCACAATACGCCAGTCACTACTCTTGATGAACTGTGGTATCATGTTGAAGCTGCATGGGCAGCTGTACCTGTACACGCCATCCAAGCTGTGTTTGACTCTGTGCCCAGGCGTATCAAGGCTGTTATTAAGGCCTGACGTGGTTGTTCTGGGTACTGATTTCTCAGGAGCTATGCACCCAAATTGCGTGAAAATGTAATCACATGTCAGTTCTAGTATAATATATTTGTCCAATGAATATCCGTTTATCATCTGCATTTCTTCTTGGTGTAGCAATTTTAATGGCCAGTACTGTATTTTTACATCTCATGGAATTGATCTGAGTTTCTAAATGTGAAGGAATATATGTCTAAAATTCTGAAATGTAAAAAAATTTAATTGGTGTTGTATTAGAGCCCACGACAGCATGTCATTTGTGCTCCTGCACAAATAAATATTACGGCATAACAAGTTAATCAAAAAATGGTTCAAATGGCTCTGAGCACTGTGGGACTTAACATCTATGGTCGTCGGTCCCCCAGAACTTAGAACTACTTAAACCTAACTAACCTAAGAACATTACACAACACCCAGTCCAAGTTAATCAAGAGGCAAAATAATATCCAGATGGATATCTTAGGAAATACTATGATTCAAGTGTGTGTGTGTGTGCGTGTGTGTGTGTGTGTGTGTGTGTGTGTGTATGTGTGTGTGTGTGTGTGTGTGTGTGTGTGTGTGTGTCTGTGTGTGTGTGTGTGTGTTTAAGGGGTGTGGTCCACATATTTCAAATATTCTAAACGTTCTGATCGATCAGATTCACAGACTACAAAGAATTACTGTCTTCTGCTTTTTTTTATGTCTCTCTTCAGCAGGTAGACGTACCATAATACATCAGATTTAAGAGCGAAATATTGCCCCACAAGCTGTAATGAGGCAAATTAAAAATATCACCTAATAAGGCACAATACAGAATCCAAAACTGAATATTCATAAAACGACCAGCGTTCATCATTCCTTATATCTCTTCTTTCACGGCTTCGCTTCAGTTAGCTCATAAAAAAGCGGAATTCTTATAGTGTTCCCACTGTTCTTTTGTGGCAGATCTTCATTAATAAATCATTATGACGAACTGTGATAACTGAGTGAAGTATACTTTCAAGTACCTTTTTTGAAACGAAAAAATATAAAAATTTCAAGTTTTTAACTATAGTACACAGATGTTGATTGCGTGGGACTTTAATTTCAGTAATCCAGCATTATGCAGATGAACTAGTTTGATTGATATTTATCCAGGACTGCACGTGACCTAAAATGGGTAGTTAAATTCATGTACTACGCATCAGGCGTCAAAAATTGTTGGACGATGAGCAATGTGAATGTGACGTAGCTAAAAAGAAACATTTTCACGATGCTTGGAAATTAGTGGGAGGAATGGAAGAATCGGAACACTGACTTACGCATTAGATCAGTATGCTTAAAGCTGCGATAGCGAGAAAGCTACACGGCTTCTCGTTCGGAAAGAATGAAGGAAGGAAGATTACGGTGTAACGTCCCGTGGACATTGGAGTCATTAGAGACAGAGCAGAAGCTCGGATAGCTTCAAGGATGGGGAAGGATATCAGCCTTGCCTTTTCAATGGAACCATCCGGGTATTTGCTGAGAGCTTATGAAATCACGGAAAACCTATATCAGGATGGTTGGACGAGACGCGGATTTGAGCGTCATTCACCGGAGTGCTAACCACTGCGCGACCTTTGGGTGCTTGTCGTTCGACTACTGCCGCCGTGTAAAGAGAGCGTTGCAACCGGATATCCCCCAAATGTCAAACACATACGGTTCTTTTTTTTATTCATCGGCAAACGTTCTGTGGCTGCTTGGCATCCATCACAACGTTTGTGCTGTATGCGGAGGGAATGTGATGAGTGAAGGTGTGCGTAAATGGCGTCGTTTATTAGAGTAGGGGGACGAATTTTCACGACGATGACGTGAGTGGCCTTCCATTTGTAGGCAGCAGAGGACGGACACAAAAAATTTAGAAACAAATTCGTGAAAACCGGCGTTTTACGATATGCCAACTACCGGAAAACTTCCCCACAGATCTTTGGGAGGGCTTTGTATGAGATCGTGACTAAACGATTTGGGTATAGCACGTTCTGTACCAGTTGGTGTCCAAGACTCTCAGGCGTCATAAGTTTATAGAAAACGAACGTGTTAACTCCCCACGGGATAGTATGACGTTTAAATCAAATTTCTGATTATATAGAGAAGTAACACAAAGATGTAATTTTATACTTTTTCTTATAAATTTGCTTTAAATATTTCAGTATTTAATCTGTAGTCTAACGGAGATTACTTTCCTGATAGCGCTCGTGCTGCTGAGACGAATAAATTACAAGATACAGTACAAAAAAATCACATATGGAGTAAACTGTGTTCCTGACAAAAGACTCAATTCAGAAAGTAAGTTACAGATGTCGTCCCACCTTAACACAATTGTGCAACAAGACTGGTATATTGTCAGAAGAGAGTACATGTTCTGGGTTCCCTGAAGATACAGTTCTGCTACGGTACGGATAACAGGTACATCACAGTGTGGGAGTAAAATGGCATAGCAGCTGGAAATGTATTCCTAAGCTGAATTACGCGGGAGAGTGTAGCAGGATCAAATAAAAGAAATGTAATTAAATTATAAAGAACGAGTAATAAGGAGACGTTATTTAATTATATAAATGAGAGTATACATTTACATTTAAATGTGTTGAATTGGAAGTTATGGTACCTTACAGCTCTACTATACCATCATTTAGTTCCCAATCGCCGACTAATTAAAACTGCTTCCTACAGAGAATTTTTTAAAATACAAAACTATTCTCTATTGTTATAAGTTTTGCTAATGAGTTATGATAGTTTTATTTTGTCTAAGAGACGATGACTTATGACTTGTTTGTCGGATCCTGTGTAGAGGTTCGGTCGCCGTGCAGTTATATGGACTTCGTTTCCTTGTTGCAGAATTCTTTTTCTCTAAGACTCTTTTGGGATACAACTTGAAATAATTTCTGTTACGCATTTTTCTCGCTGGTAAGTCACTTATGATTTCACTTCATGGAAATAAGCACTAACTGACCGTGACGTCTGCCTGGGCTCAACAACCACTATAAGAAGAGCTCAGATCATAGGTATACACTAAGTGATCAAAACTGTCCGGACACCTGGCTGAAAATGACTTACAAGTCCGTGGCGCCCTCCATCGGTAATGCTGGAATTCAGTATGGTGTTGGCCTAACCTTAGCCTTGATGACAGTTTCCACTCTCGCAGGCATATGTTCAATCGGGTGCTGGAAGGTTTCTTGGGGAATGGCAGCCCATTCTTCACGGAGTGCTGCACTGAGGAGAGGTATCGATATCGGTCGGTGAGGCCTGGCACGGGGTCGGCGTTCCAAAACAGAGGTGTTCTATAGGATTCAGGTCAGGACTCTGAGCAGGCCAGTCTAGAACAGGGATGTTACTGTCGTGTAACCACTACGCTACAGGCAGTGCATTATGAACAGGTGCTCGATCGTGTTGAAAGATGCAATCGCCATCCCCGAATTGCTCTTCAACAGTGTGAAGCAAGAAGGTGCTTAAAACTTCAATGTAGGCCTGTGCTGTGATAGCGCCATGCAAAGGAACAAGGGGTGCAAGCCCCCTCCATCAAAAACACGACCACACCATAAAACAACCACCTCCGAATTTTACTGTTGGCACTACACACTCTGGCAGATGGCGCTCACCGGGCATTCGCCATACCCACACCCTGCCATCGGATCGCCACATTGTGTGTCGTGATTCGTCGCTCCACACAACGTTTTTCCACTGTTCAATCATCCAATGTTTACACTCCTTACACCAAGCGAGGCGTCGTTTGGCATTTACCGTCGTGGTGTGTGGCTTATGAGCAGCCACTCGACCATGAAATCCAAGTTTTCTCACTTCCCACCTAACTGTCATAATATTTGCATTGGATTCCGATGCAGTTTGGAATTCCTGTGTGACAGTCTGGATAGATGTCTGCCTATTACACATTATGACTGTTGTCGTACGTCCAATCTTTGTATCTGCACAGTGAGTGTACTAATGTGTAAACCTAACTTACCACTTAGCGCGCAAATGGACAAAACATCTGAACTGTCTTATCAAGCCCAGGGTTTCAAACAGACATTCTAAATAAATATGACCCAGCCCCTGTAAGGCAGCTAATATCAGGTGCAGAGTGTAACAAAAATCATTAGAAATGCTGCTGTCACATACCTAGAACGCATGAATTAGTAAAAGTGGCAGTTTGGGGTCTATTCTACAAAGACAACACAGCTATTCCATTTTTTATTCTACATATAATTTATCAACTGTTGCTTTCAGGGGTCAAGTGATAAACAACAATCATGTTCAATTACTTTTGACACTCAATAACAAATGTTTAATTTTTGGACATATTGAAATGACGATTATTAAAGTCGTTATTTCTACATATGAAAATTTTTTATCACAGGAAAGAATGATTATTAAAAATCCTCATCAGCTCATTTAAATCTACTTTGTTGTAGCTTTTCAATGCATTGGGTTGGTGGAGAATAAATTTACTTTTTAAACCAATGAAAAAGCTCTCATGTACTCAATGTGAGGGTAGGGTAGTATCCTAGCTTTTGATATTTAGTGGTCAAAGCATATGCAAGTTGGAGTGAGCTAAATCTAGACTCAATATTTACGGTGGCCTAATGCACGATGGTACTTTACCAAGCGGCATCTGCAACGGCATTGTCAAATGGCTCTGAGCACTATGGGACTCAACTGCTGAGGTCATTAGTCCCCTAGAACTTAGAACTAGTTAAACCTAACTAACCTAAGGACATCACAACCATCCATGCCCGAGGCCGGATTCGAACCTGCGACCGTAGCGACGGCATTGTCTCCGTGCTGGATCTGAAATGCTAATTTCCTACTCTGGTCTTGACTGAATTCACTCAATCGCAACTTTTCTGCAATCTGTAGAACGTTATTCTTTCCCTAGTCAAAATAATGGCTATTGTACACTTGCTATGGGTTGGAGCGACATGCACAATTTCTTTGCCCACAAAATTTCCTGCAGTAATAATTAACTACCGCTTTGCTATCTGTCGCCACGATACATGAAGTGTATCGTCCTAATTTTGCAGAAAGAAAAGCTCTCGATGCCTTTGCTTATTTCCACACAATTTTGCAGTCCGCTGCAAGACGAGAGAGAGAGATAGAGCCTTAGTTTTAGGTCACAAAATGCTTTTATATAATGTGGACCTCCCCGCTGTGTTGCGTCTGCATCGCTAAGTATGGCTTCAGCCAATCACCGTCTCGCTAGAGGTGTATAGATTTTTGTTTTTATTGCTGGGTCTCAGCCTAGCCCTGTTAATTATGAGCAGCCACTTACCCTCGGTCCCAGCCCTTATTTACGTTAAAAGGAGTAACGTATTGTTCTGGCCTTATCCCTTTCTGCGCTGAAGTTCGCCGTTCTCTTGCTAAATGGGAGTTTGACGCTATAATTAACCACCTGCTCGGTTTGTCTCCAAAATACGTTTCACTTGTTTGCTCATGACAGTCCATATATTGGTAGATATCGTTTTCTTAGTTTTCGATACATGAGATTAACTGTTATTGCCTTTTGTTGATATAATATAATTATTCTTTTGTGAGGATCTCATACTGTATCGTCCTGTCGTTATGTATCAAGCTCATGCAAGGTCCATAAAATCCGGTCGGCCGCGGAGGCCGAGCGGCTCTAGGCACTTCAGTCCGGAACCTCGCGACTGCTACGGTCGCAGGTTCGAATCGTGCCTCGGGCAAGGGTGTGTGTGATGTCCTTAGGTTAGTTAGGTTCTAAGTTCTAGGGGACTGATGACCTCAGATGTTAAGTCCCATAGTGCTCAGAGCCATAAAATCCGGACACCTTACACCGTCTTCAACTGTCGGCGGTCTCTGTCAGTCAACAGACGAGGTCGGCCTGTGCACTTTTGTGCTGCACGTGTCCACGTTTCCACTTCACTATCGTATCGGAAACAGTGCACGTGTGGATGTTCAGGAGTGTGGAAATCTCGCGTACAGACATATGACACAAGTGACACCCAAACACCTGACCACGTTCGAAGTCCGTCAGTTCCGCAGAGCACCCCATTCTGCTCTCTCACGATGTCTAATGACTACTGAGGTCGCAGGTATGGAGTACCTAGCAGTAGGTGGCAGCACAATGCACCTAATGTGAAAAACGTATGTTTTTGGGGGTGTCCTGATACTTTTGATCACATAGTGTACCTACCTTATTCAAAGACTACTCGTTCTTAATCAGTGACAGTACGGTTTTCTCTGGCGTCCTCACGCTCAAGTTGAATATATCTATATACTATTTCAGATTATTTAATTTAATTACATTTCATTGCCAAAATAAAAGTAATTGAAGGAAGACTTGCTTGGATAATTTGTCTTTCAGGCCCAGACAATTATTATTTGTCATAGCGACCTAAAGTCCCACTTCAAGAGCACGATTCTTGTGGGCAGAACGTCTAAGTTGCACGTAGACTCACCGTGAAATTCTGGAGGTATGAGGACTAAATGAAGCATCGCATCCATCCGTGGCGAGTAGTGTCAACAGTTTGACCAAGGCCGCACAGGCGTGCGTGCTGCTGATGGGGAACGAAAGCCATCGACATCGACCACAGACGACAATGTCCAGGCAATCGAGGAAGAACATCTGGGTGGAAAGAGAAATTCGAATGATGAGGATGTTCACAGAGCTATTCTGGAGGTATGACCAAGGAGCGGATTTCTGTCGTCGAGGAATTCAATGATTAGTACTCACAGAACATTCCGACCGTTGTTTGCAGCGACTGGGTGACTTTCTTGAAAAACAGTCTCATAGTGAAGTGTACTGCAGTACTTTTCATATTACAAAAATATGTAATTTACTTTTTGAAGTCCCGTCTTAATAACGACTGTTCCAGTCAAGCGTGACATGGAAAATCATGAGGTTGAAAGGAATGGGATACCACTACACGAACATCTCTTAATCGTTGTTCACTGTGCGGATCTCACGTTTATCTAGAAAAATATTGCTCGTTTGCAATTGTTGCAGTCACTGAAAGGGATCTACATCTTCATCTACATCTACGTGACTACTCTGCAATTCACATTTAAGTGCTTGGCAGAGGGTTCATCGAACCACAATCATACTGTCTCTCTACCATTCCACTCCCGAACAGCGCGCGGGAAAAACGAACACCTAAACCTTTCTGTTCGAGCTCTGATTTCTCTTATTTTATTTTGATGATCATTCCTACCTATGTAGTTTGGGCTCAACAAAATATTTTCGCATTCGGAAGAGAAAGTTGATGACTGAAATTTCGTAAATAGATCTCGCCGCGACGAAAAACGTCTTTGCTTTAATGACTTCCATCCCAACTCGCGTATCATATCTGCCACGCTCTCTTCCCTATTACGTGATAATACAAAACGAGCTGCCCTTTTTTGCACCCTTTCGATGTCCTCCGTCAATCCCACCTGGTAAGGATCCCACACCGCACAGCAATATTCTAACAGAGGACGAACGAATGTAGTGTAAGCTGTCTCTTTAGTGGACTTGTTCCATCTTCTAAGTGTCCTGCCAATGAAACGCAAGCTTTGGCTCGCCTTCCCGACAATATTATCTATGTGATCTTTCCAACTGAAGTTGTTCGTAATTTTAACACCCAGGTACTTAGTTGAATTGACAGCCTTGAGAATTGTACTATTTATCAAGTAATCGAATTCCAACGGATTTCTTTTGGAACTCATGTGGATCACCTCACACTTTTCGTTATTTAGCGTCAACTGCCACCTGCCACACCATACAGCAATCTTTTCTAAATCGCTTTGCAACTAGTACTGGTCTTCGGTTGACCTTACTAGACGGTAAATTACAGCATCATCTGCGAACAACCTAAGAGAACTGCTCAGATTGTCACCCAGGTCATTTATATAGATCAGGAACAGCAGAGGTCCCGGAACGCTTCCGTGGGGAACACATGATATCACTTCAGTTTTACTCGATGATTTGCCGTCTATTACCACGAACTGCGACCTTCCTGACAGGAAATCACGAATCCAGTCGCACAACTGAGACGATACCCCAGCTTGATTAGAAGTCGCTTGTGAGGAACGGTGTCAAAAGATTTCCGGAAATCCAGAAATACGGAATCAACCTGAGATCCCCTGTCGATAGCGGCCATTAATTCGTGCGAATAAAGAGCTAGCTGCGTTGCACAAGAACGATGTTTTCTGAAACCATGCTGATTACGTATCAATAGATCGTTCCCTTCGAGCTGATTCATAATGTTTGAATACAGTATATGCTCCAAAACCCTACTGCAAACCGACGTCAATGACGTGGCACCTCAGTGCATGTGCGTCGTAGTGGTTAGCCATCAGCAACATCAGACTGAGCAAGTAATACTCACGACTCAGAAGAAGCCAGCGATAGGATTGACTAATCAAAAGGTGAATATCGTAAGTTAACAGAGTAAGGAAGAATCTACGCATCAGCCTCCCAAGTCGGTCTCCAGAGTTTGTCTTTCTGAAACTCTTTTATGGCCACAGAAAATGCTAAGATGGCGGGAGGATCTGGAGCTTTTCCCACCAGATGCAGTCGCCTTTAATGGTCCCCTTTGTGTCTTCTCTCCCACGTTTGTTCTCCTGTGCCTTCTGTTAAACTGTAACTGTGAGCAACTTTTAAAATACTCTTAAGTCACGTCTGCAAGAGACAGGAATGGAGCTCTTTAGCAGTATCGTCTATTCCGGTTGTCGTCGAGTCGGCACAACATGCCTTGTCTGTCGCTGCAGCCAGATGCTTTGGATAGCCCGTTACTAGCAGTACTTTTTCTCAGGCACCGACTTCCCCCAGGCGTCAGGGAGCTTTGTAGTCAGTGAGCAGCGAAATCCGTTTAACTACTAGATTGCCCTCGGACGAGAGCCTAAGTGCTGTGCTTTCAGAGTGTTGGCTATCGAGGAACTGTTCCGTCCAAGTTTAGAGCACCGGCTTGCTGTGGGGTCCATTATCTCAGCGGTCCTGCTGAAGCTCTTTCAACACGTCGGTTGAAAATTTGAGGCATACACATGAATTCGACTTGCTGTCAATTATCAGTTTCAGCATGCAAGTGAGGAATGTGGTGTATGGTAGTTCCGTACGTATGAGTGATGTGATTCACGCAGATGAGAAGAAGAAAACTTTATCTTACTGTCTGTCAGCAATTACTTCAGTACAGTGCAACCACCAGACCGTTACTTTACTTTCACTTAAATAAAGCTGAAGTTTTGTGAGACTGCTGCTGCTGAAGAATTCGGCTCTCCTGTAACTGATCGCATCTCAGCAACATCATTTTCTACCCCATCCCCATTCAATTTTACAAAATTCTAAAAACTGTAAATATATGTGTCATTTCAAGCTTCCTAAGAATAAATTTTGAGTGCGAAAAGAACATGTTCACAATGTCAGTGTCTATAACATTTGAGTATTTTATCTTCGCAAGGATTTTGTGTGTCGAATGTGTGCACTATCACTGTGATTTGAAAATGTGTTATTTTACCAGCAAGCATCGAGAAAGAAGTGACTACGTTGGCTTATATTGGTCACAGGAGTTTCTACGCCGATAACGATTCCGGAAGTTGAAAACGCTTGAGGTTTATCTCGCCCGTCGCCAGTGAGACTGTCTCGGCAACTCGGTAACATTTTGCATGTTGGTCCAGACAGCCTGCCACAAAGAATGAAAGGGTCTGTGGCAGCGGAAGCTGTGGCAGTTAGTGTCGCAGTATTTTACTCGAGTTTAACGGCCTCCTTTCTCTGATGTTTTAAAATTAGTGAGTGAGCTGGGGCTAGTCGGGGAATGTGCGAGGGGAAAGAAATTTCTTGGTACGCGTAGATATGGGGCCTCCGGGCTAAGCAGATGCTTGTACGAAGCAGTGTCAACAACAAAACAGTGCCTCCGCCACCAGGACAAGGATTGGTACCGACAGGGCATACACGCCCTTGTTTCGCGCTGGAGGAAGGCTACAGAACGGTATGGAGATTACGTGAAAAATCATTAGAGCTTGTACAAGTCTTGCTATCTACATCTACTTACCTATTCCGCAAGTCACCACACGGTACATGGTGGAGGTTACCTTGTAACACTACTAGTCATTTTCTTTCCTGTTCCACTCGCATATGGAGAGAAGGAAAAACGACTATCTATATGCCTCCGTAAGAGCCCTTATTTCTCACATCTGGTCTTGACAGTCATTACGCGATTTGTGCTTTGGTGGCGATAGGATTGTCCTGCAGTCACCCGCAAATAACAGTTATCTAAACTTTCTCAGTAGTGTTTCGCGAAAAAAAAGTCATTTTCCATCCAAGGATTCCCATTGAAGTTCATGGAGCATTTCCAAACAACTAAAATATTCGTCGAACCTACCGGTAACAAACCTAGGAGCGCGCCTCAAGAATTTATATTGAAAGATATATCTTGCACGTGACTGGTTGGGTTTAGCGTCCCACCGGCGTCCAGATCATGGTGAGTGGCTCACTAGCTGAGTTACGACAGTAATGTCGAAGGGAATCGAGTGTGTCCTCCCTGAAACAGCTGCCCAGGGCTTCTTCAACAGTGAAAATTAAAAATATCATATGGAACTTTTGGGTTGGACAACTGGTTGGTGTTCAGTCGTCAGAATCGGGAATTTATTATTCATTCGCACACACTGAGCACTTATTCTTTACGAAATGTGCGCTTTAAGTGTAGCTGTTTCCTATTTGTAATTCTGAATACTGTAGGTAGTGTGATGTTTTGTTGTTGATGGCAGTGACGGGGCAGGCATCCACTAACACGCCAGGGTGTAGTAGGCGGGTTCTGAACTTAACGTCGTAATTCGACGGACAATGTCCATCAGCAGTGTCAGCTTTCCCTTACAGTGGGTACTGGGAATCCACTGCTATTCGCCCTCAACTCAAAAGAGGTGTTGCCCAGCTACTTCCATTTGTTTGGACCATTAAGGGATGCCTTTCGTGGAAGACCATTTGAGGACTATGAGGAGGTGATTCACACAGTGAAGCACTGCCTCCGCCACCAGGACAAGGATTGGTACCGACAGGGCATACACGCCCTTGTTTCGCGCTGGAGGAAAGCTACAGAACGGGATGGAGATTACGTGAAAAAATAGAGTGTGTAGATAAAATACCAGTCTTTCGTGTAAGTAATTCGTATTATATTCAATAAAGAAGTGTCGAAGAAAAAAATGGGGTGCATTACTTTCTGAGCAACCCTCGTAACAATGGAATTTATGTGAATAGACAAGCGCAGCAAAATAAATAAGTACAGGAAAGATAGAGGAGCAGAAAGAAACAGACAATGTGCAAAGCACTGGAAAACTGCGACCATTAAGCGGAGTTAAGAAGAGGGGAAATATTGAATTGGCCTTGGTCATTTAATAGTAAATCAGGACTTTGAGCCAGGTGTTTGTCGATTTCCAGGGCTTGTGACAGATGAAGTTTTTGGCCTTTGCTAAATGGAGGACATTGCTTTGGACCTCACTCAGCAAATGTGGAGTCATAATTCTGCAATCTCCAGCTGCGTTCAGCCAGCGTAATTGTATATCTAGAGTATAATTTTCAATATTTGTTTCCCGTGCACGATGCGATCGATCAGGACAGGTTTAAAGCCATTGGTGGAGGCAATAAGTTTTATTCCGTCTTTCTCTGCTTTGAAACCTTCTTGGACTTGGGAACAGACAAGAGACGATGCACATCTGAGTGGAGAGAACCGCTGGTCCCAGCTTTGTACCCAGTGTGCAGCTAATGACTCTGTCCACGTTCCTCAACTATCCAGAGACTGAACCTCCTATTCATAGATTTTATGTAATAAGTCAAGCCTGTGCTACGTCGTCGGTCGGAATATCTCACAGACTGTCTGCTCTATACCACGAAACACGAAAATTTCTAAGAAAGTAATATTGGACACCAACAATATTTATGAAACGTAGATTAAAGAACGTAATTATAAAATAGTTCATACATAAATCATTTAATTATTTCCGCCTCTTATGACATAAAAACTGTTTTGTGACTAAGTAAAAAAAAGCATATTTTTAGAATTCAGCAGCGTAATGTGACAGCCATTAATTATAGTAGGCTGCATCTGGACGTTGTAAAAAGCAAGTAGCACTCCATGCTTTCGCCAAAGAGGCTATTTTCAAACATTTAGTCTTATCATCAGCAGTTTTCCTGTTTAAAGATTCGCTGTCATTAGGCTCTTTCGAAGAAGAAGCCGTTTGTAATCTTACTAAGTTTTACTAACATTTTGGTTTCTCTTTATCTTAAAGCTACTCCGAACTGAAACCCACATTCACCAGACGCTTTTTGCTTTTATTCACTAAACGTCCCTACTGATGATCCTGTTAACATTATGAATAGATAATTTTTTTGTAAATATTTATGGAATTAAATATAGACTTTGTCACCTTTAATCCACATTGTTTCTTGCAGTTTCTCTCTTTTCTGTCTTTTCCAAGAATCCCATATTCATATCCTGAACTTAAAAAAATTCCAAACAGGTGTCATGGTAATAGTTTTTCTTACTTGTATATTTAATTGGACGGTTCTTAGTAACTCACTTTCATTTCTACACACTTATTTTGCTTTTACTATTCCCTTTACGCTTTTGTCGTTCATAGCTGTTATACGATGCAAATAGTGGAATTCACTTACATGATTTAGAGCACTATGTTTTGGTTTGGTGATTGCTGTTACGTAATACTGGTGGCTCATTTTATTTTGAAATTCATACCCTACTATGATTACTGTCGTCAGAAAATCTTACCCTATGTAATCTCTTACTGTCGACTTAAGTGTATTTATGCTCGCTCTGTTGTTTTTCATTAAATAAATAAAAAGATAACGAGCAATTTACCTCTTTTTACTGTCGCTATTTTCTTACTGATATTATTATGTATTTAATTTCTTTTATTATGTAAAAGTACGGAATCTGGCCTTTACGTTGCTACTCTACTTAGTTTCCATTTACGCCTCTAACAGTACTTCCCAGCCTATTACAAGCTGTCACGCATTCATTTGGTATTTTTTTTCTAAAATCTTACCCTAATAATATTTCAGAGTTTCATTTTATTTGTCATTAATAACACGAAATTGTTTTTCTCGAAGCTTCTCGTCAGTTTCAGCTGTAGATATTCTGTCACGGAGTCCAGTACGAATTTTCAAGCAAGAGATAATTGCGGCAGAGTTGTTGTGACTTCTGGCAACCTGAAGAGAATAATTCGTCGATAAAACTTTGTAGCAGACGAGAGTGTGGGTAGCTTCAGGTTCTTCTGTTTGTCTAGAATCTGGATACTTATAGAGACTTGTAGACAGTGTTTGGATAGAAGTTCTTCAATAAGAGGTTTTGGCGACCAAGGAAACATCACTGCGATCCTTTTCATTTTATTTTGGTTCGAAATGTATCGGAGCTGCACAACTGTGCACAGTGGAGAATCAGTTAAGCAGAGGAAAAACGGTGGTGTGCGGAGCAATTGGCTGGACAAAGTTGCAGGCATTCACTTTGTTGAGAGTGCCGAGCGACAGGCAGCCAAATGTAATTGGCGCCCCGCTAAATCCGCCGCGAACTGGTCGCATTCAGCTGATTGCCCTTCCACGGCGCGTCGCCACAAATACTACCACACATAGCCGCCACATGCCACTGCAGCTAGTTATGCTACAAAGAGTCAGACGCAATTAATTGTGAGGTAGTGTTCATTGTATAGCAGCTTTGAGGCTTTGGGGGCGAGAGAACGTGAGAATCCTGTCGTCTAAGCGTTCGCAGAAACCTTCAGATGAAGTCGGAAAATCTCATCGGCTTTCTTCCACATCCTACAGTACTGTACAGTTGGGCACCGCTGCCAAACGACATACGTCAACTGACACAGGTGCGAATCCAAGAGAGAGGAAGGGTGGGGATTATGATTTCATTTTACTGAAAGCGTTTGTTTCTACGTATATTAATTTCCAAACTTTTCACCTTATTTTTGGAGAATACTGTATTGTGAAAGCTACGAATCTCGAAAATGGCAAGAAATTCTAAAATTCACTAATTTTATTTTATACAGGATGCTTTTCAGTTGCGTTAGCCCACGTGGATGAGTACGTAGCCTGACTGGCCATAGAAAACATTACAGGACGGAGCAGGCGCCCATTCTGTGGCCGATAATGCAGGCAGCCAATAACAAATCTGGCACCGTTCGCGAGCCTGTAGGTGGGACTGACAAACCACAAGAAGTTGAGGGAAGGCAAAACGGAAGTGGAAAGGTGCTCCATTAGAGTAAAATAACAGAAAGACTGACTTTCTCGAACATTGGTGGAAGTAACAGAAAGATGCATTTCCTCTAATTATATGCTCGGGTACCCGTGACGTCCAGATCTCAGTTTACAATCTTAGAGCTAAGTAAAATACTGACAATGGTGAGTTATACTTCGAATTTATTTGGTATAAATTATGTAACTGTCAAAGATGTGAAAGTTTGTTGCTATTACAGCTCTAAAAACAGTTACACAACATAGGTACTTAGGAACCTAAAATGCTCACACGCTTAGACCATTGGGCAACAGCAATGAAGCATTGTCAGAAGAGAAAAGACACAATTTTGCTGTGGTACAGATAACAGGTGCGTCACAGTATGCGGGCGAAATGGGGCGCCAAATGGAAACGTACTCTAAAGTTGAAGTACGCAGGACAGTACTAGTCTTGCGGGAAAGTGTCTAAATTGCACTGGACTCACATTCATGAAAACAACGGTTCGGACCCACGTTCAGCCATCCTGATTTAGGTTTTCCGTCATTTCCCCAAATCGTTTCAAGCAAACGCCGGGATGGTTCCTTCGAAAGTATACAGCCGACTTCCTTCACCATCCTTCCCTAATCCGATGGGACATTTGACCTAGATGTTGGTCCCCTCCCGCGAATCAACAGACCATCCAAATTGCACACATATTCATTGTGGAATTCTGTAGGTACATGGACCAAACGCAGTGTCGTATCTATCTGTAGTGTACTGATGCCAATAATTTGACCAAGGCCGTAGAGATGTGACAGTCATCGGAAAGGAAGGACATCAATCACGGACGACAATGTCCAGGCGATCGAGGAACTTTCCAGCACACTGAAAGAACATCTGGGGTAATGCGACGTTCCAACGATGAAGACATTCACACAGCGGTTCTCGAATTGCTCCGTAACCGAAGACCGGAGTCTAAGATCGATTGATAGAAAGTTCCGACTGGTTTTTACAGACATTTGGTGACTATGTTGCAAAATAGTGTCATGTATCTGCGTCGCTTTGAAGTGCAAAGCAGCAGTCAGTAAAAGCTACGATATTGCAACGCCTGTGTGAGTAAGCAGTACGATGCGATGTCCCTTCGAACTTACATTCGTGTCTGAAGGAACAGGCACGGCGGCAACTTCAGCCGTTATGAAATACAGGTAATTTATTCGCTGTTGCGAATACAGGTAACTTGCAACTGTTGAATGGAATGACAACACTGAAAATTTATGCCGGACGGAGATTCGAATCCGGATTTCCCACTTGTCACGAGTGGTCACCTTAACAACTTCGGCTATCCGAGCACTCTTCAAACTCTGACTCAGGCTTCCATATGTCGTCGTCCGTGTCTTATTCATCTGCACTCGTACACTTACTGTAATTCCTATACAAGGGAGTCATTTGATCGAAAGTCGCTAACATCTTATGTATTCATGTCCGCAACACAGACACTGCAATACCGTATTTATCCGCCGATACCAGGCTAGCGACTTTCGATTAAATGTTTCCCCTGTACGAGAATTACAGTAAGTGTGCGAGAGAGTAGGTTAACAACATATGGACGAAGACATATGGAAGTTTGGGTCAGGCCTTGAAACGTACACAGACAGTCGAAATGGTTAAATGGTTCAAATGGCTCTGAGCACTATGGGACTCCTGAGGTCATCAGTCCCCTAGAACTTAGAATTACTTAAACCAAACTAACCTAAGGACATCACACACATCCATGCACGAGGCAGGATTCGAACCTGCGACCGTAATGGTCGCGCGGTTCCAGACTGTAGCGCCTAGAACCGCTGGGTCACTCTGGCCGGCCGAAATGGTTAATCCGACTGCTCGCGAGAAGTGGTAAATCCGGGTTCGGGTCCCAGTATGGCACAAATTTTCAATGTCGTCATTCCATTCTACTACTGAAGGTGGCCTGTTTTCGCAGCTGCGAATTTCCTGTAAACAGTGAAAGTTACTTGGCCTGCCATAATAAAGTGTGGCTTACTTTTTGTAGTCCTCTCGTACTTCTGAAATTCTTATAACATTCTGAAGTCTTCTCATACTTCCGAAATTTTTGTACAAATTATTTTGAAATGATGTATTAATCCGAAATAAAATTTTTAGAAGTTACACTGAAGTGGTCTACTAAGCAATGAAGTACCCAATCTGACTGCACGTAGAGTAAACTCTACGTGCTGGTGTGGGAAAGTGTACTAAATGTTTACGTAGAGTGTATCTGAGGTGATATATGGGAACCAGCGAGCTATTCACCCAATGGGATGCGAGAAAATGTCTAAAAACCACATGCTGGCTGGCCGGCACTCCCACTCCTCCTCTTTAACATGCTGGATGGATTCGATCTGGGGCTGGCATACCTCCCTGTCCCAGAAGAAGTCGCATTAATATGAGAGGCTGGCCGGGTGGGTGAAGACATGTTGTCTCTGCCTCATTATGTTAGTAGATACTGTGTAGGCAATTATATTACAAAACTGTAAATACTGCAGAGCTTTTCTGATGATGTTCGGTTTGTGGGGCACTCAACTGCGAGGTCAGCAGCGCCCATACAAAGTCAAAATTGTTCCACCGTCCAGTTTTTTTTACACATTCCAATCTATTCACTGTCACGAATGATGATGATGATGATGATGATGATGATGATGAAATGATGGGGACAACACAAACACCCAGTCCCCGGGTAGAGAAAATCCCCAACCCAGCCGGGAATCGAATCCGTGACCCCGTGATCCAGAGGCAGCAGTACTAGCTGCGGACAGAGCTTTTCTGATGATAGAAACTGATTTGACAGATAGCAACAATCTTACTATACATCCAAGTGATATTGGTGGTTTATTTTGACCCTCTGTTGATGTTATATACTATATGTAACTTAAACTTACATTTCTGTAAATAAAATACTTGCACAAATACTATGCATCCGACTGATAGCGGGGGTTTTTGTTATCCATCTGTTGATGTCACGTGTGATGTATAGCTTAAACTTATGTGGTTGTAAATAAAAGCCGGCCGGGGTGGACGAGCGGTTCTAAGCGCTACAGTCTGGAACCGCGCGACGGCTACGGTCGCAGGTTCGAATCCTGCCTCGGGCATGAATGTGTGTGATGTCCTTAGGTTCGTTAGGTTTAAGTAGTTGTAAGTTCTAGGGGACTGATGACCTAAGATGTTAAGTCCCATAGTGCTCAGAGCCATTTGAACCATTTTGTAAATGAAATACTTCCACAAACAGAACCAATTTTCCTACAGTAAAGAAACATTTCGCTGTAGCATGCTAAATGATTTGTTTGTAAGTCACCATTGTGTAAACAGCCACTTTTTAGGATTCATACTGATCTGTCAACAAATTAATAAACTTCGTGCGACATTAGTGTCACATATTGCTATATCTGTTTGACTCATCTTTGCCACCATTTCGTGGTTACTTGTATTTAGATTGTACATTTGCTGAGAGCAAAACTTTGCCTTTTCTGAGTGGAAAGATGTCCAACAGGTGCGGTCTCTGGATTCTTTTTATCACCAGAAGGTGGTCAGTAAATCTCATTAAGAGCCTGCTATGCACATTTGTTGGCAGAGCCGGCGCCTTCCTATAATTGAGTGGGAGGTGCCATATCCCCACTGCCGTTCTCAGAGAATAACTGAGAACGACATTTGGACATCAAAGGGCGAGACACAGAGATGACACCCAAAAAACATGTGCGTTTTGCACGCTAAGAGTGGGATGTTCCTGAAGCATTTTCAGTTTCTTCATGAAATAAGTGATATTCGCGTCCGTTACATTGGCGGCAGGATTGAGTAGTCCCCTCCACACAATTTATTTATTTTTAACTATGAGGTTGGTCCTCCCCATGAACCATGGACCTTGCCGTTAGTGGGGAGGCTTGCGTGCCTCAACGATACAGATAGCCGTACCGTAGGTGCAACCAGAACGGAGGGGTATCTGTTGAGAGGCCAGACAAACGTGTGGTTCCTGAAGAGGGGCAGCAGCCTTTTCAGTAGTTGCAGGGGCAACAGTCTGGATGATTGACTGATCTGGCCTTGTAACACTAACCAAAACGGCCTTGCAGTGCTGGTACTGCGAACGGCTGAAAACAAGGGGAAACTACAGCCGTAATTTTTCCCGAGGGCATGCAGCTTTACTGTATGGTTAAATGATGATGGCGTCTTCTTGGGTAAAATATTCCGGAGGTAAAATAGTCCCCCATTCGGATCTCCGGGCGGGGACTACTCAAGAGGACGTCGTTATCAGGAGAAAGAAAACTGGCGTTCTACGGATCGGAGCGTGGAATGTCAGATCCCTTAATCGGGCAGGTAGGTTAGAAAATTTAAAAAGGGAAATGGATAGGTTAAAGTTAGATATAGTGGGAATTAGTGAAGTTCGGTGGCAGGAGGAACAAGACTTCTGGTCAGGTGAATACAGGGTTATAAATACAGAATCAAATAGGGGTAATGCAGGAGTAGGTTTAATAATGAATAAAAAAATAGGAGTGCAGGTAAGCTACTACAAACAGCATAGTGAACGTATTATAGTGGTCAAGATAGACACGAAGCCCACGCCTACTGCAGTAGTACAAGTTTATATGCCAACTAGCTCTGCAGATGACGAAGAAATTGAAGAAATGTTTGATGCGGTAAAAGAAATTATTCAGGTAGTGAAGGGAGACGAAAATTTAATAGTCATGGGTGACTGGAATTCGAGAGTAGGAAAAGGGAGAGAAGGAAATATAGTAGGTGAATATGGATTGGGGGTAAGAAATGAAAGAGGAAGCCGCCTGGTAGAGTTTTGCACAGAGCGTAACTTAATCATAGCTAACACTTGGCGCAAGAATCATAAAAGAAGGTTGTATACATGGAAGAATCCTGGAGATACTGAAAGGTATCATATAGATTATATAATGGTAAGACAGAGATTTAGGAACCAGGTTTAAAATTGTAAGACATTTCCAGGGGCAGATGTGGACTCTGACCACAATTTATTGGTTATGAAATGTAGATTAAAACTGAAGAAACCGCAAAAAGGTGGGAATTTAAGGAGATGGGACCTGGATAAACTGACCAAACCAGACGTTGTGCAGAGTTTCAGGGAGAGCATAAGGGAGCAATTGACAGGAATGGGGGAAAGAAATACAGTAGAAGAAGAATGGGTAGCTTTGAGGGATGAAGTAGTGAAGGCAGCAGAGGATCAAGTAGGTAAAAAGACGAGGGCTAGTAGAAATCCTTGGGTAACAGAAGAAATATTGAATTTAATTGATGAAAGGAGAAAATATAAATATGCAGTAAATGAAGCAGCCAAAAAGGAATACAAATGTCTCAAAAATGAGATCGACAGGAAGTGCAAAATGGCTAAGCAGGGATGGCTAGAGGACAAATATAAGGATGTAGAGGCTTATCTCACTAGGGGTAAGATAGATACTGCCTACAGGAAAATTAAAGAGACCTTTGGAGAAAAGAGAGCCACTTGTATGAATATAAAGAGCTCAGATGGAAACCCAGTTCTAAGCAAAGAAGGGAAAGCAGAAAGGTGGAAGGAGTATATAGAGGGTCTATAAAGGGGCGATGTACTTGAGGACAAGATTATGGAAATGGAAGAGGATGTAGATGAAGATGAAATGGGAGATACGATACTGCGTGAAGAGTTTGACAGAGCACTGAAAGACCTGAGTCGAAACAAGGCCCCGGGAGCAGACAAAATTCCATTAAAACTACTGACGGCCTTGGGAGAGCCAGTCCTGACAAAACTCTACCATCTGGTGAGTAAGATGTATGAGACCGGCGAAATACCCTCAGACTTCAAGAAGAATGTAATAATTCCAATCCCAAAGGAAGCAGATGTTGACAGATGTGAAAATTACCGAACTATCAGTTTAATAAGTCACAGCTGCAAAATATTAACGCGAATTCATTACAGACGAATGGAAAAACTGGTAGAAGCCGACCTCGGGGAAGATCAGTTTGGATTCCGTAGAAATGTTGGAACACGTGAGGCAATACTGACCCTACGACTTATCTTAGAAGAAAGATTAAGGAAAGGCAAACCTACGTTTTTAGCATTTGTAGACTTAGAGAAAGCTTTTGACAATGTTGACTGGAATACTCTCTTTCAAATTCTAAAGGTGACAGGGGAAAAGTACAGGGGGCGAAAGGCTATTTACAATTTGTACAGAAAGCAGATGGCAGTTATAAGAGTCGAGGGGCACGAAAGGGAAGCAGTGACTGGGAAGGGAGTGAGACAGGGTTGTAGCCTATCCCCGATGTTATTCAATCTGTATATAGAGCAAGCAGTAAAGGAAACAAAAGAAAAATATGGAGTAGGTATTAAAATCCAGGGAGAAGAAATAAAAACTTTGGGGTTCGCCGATGACATTGTAATTCTGTCAGAGACAGCACAGGACTTGGAAGAGCAGTTGAACGAAATGGATAGTATCTTGAAAGGAGGATATAAGATGAACTTCAACAAAAGCAAAACAAGGATAATGGAATGTAGTCGAATTAAGTCGGGTGATGCTGAGGGAATTAGATTAGGAAATGAGACACTTAAAGTAGTAAAGCAGTTTTGCTATTTGGGGAGCAAAATAACTGATGATGGTAGAAGTAGAGAGGATATAAAATGTAGACTGGCAATGGCAAGGAAAGCGTTTCTGAAGAAGAGAAATTTGTTAACATCGAGTATAGATTTAAGTGTCAGGAAGTCGTTTCTGAAGGTATTTGTATGGAGTGTAGCCAAGTATGGAAGTGAAACATGGACAATAAATAGTTTAGACAAGACGAGAATAGAAGCTTTCGAAATGTGGTGCTACAGAAGAATGCTGAAGATTAGATGGGTAGATCACGTAACTAATGAGGAGGTATTGAATAGGATTGGGGAGAAGAGAAGTTTGTGGCACAATTTGACTAGAAGAAGGGATCGGTTGGTAGGACATGTTCTGAGGCATCAAGGGATCACAAATTTAGCATTGGAGGGCAGCGTGGAGGGTAAGAATCGTAGAGGGAGACCAAGAGATGAATACACTAAGCAGATTCAGAAGGATTTAGGTTGCAGTAGGTACTGGGAGATGAAGGAGCTTGCACAGGATAGAATAACATGGAGAGCTGCATCAAACCGGTCTCAGGACTGAAGACCACAACAACAACAACATGAGGTTGGTGGAGGAAGATCTATGTTTCATGGTCATTCGATTGCCACTTGCTGTGAGAGTCACTCGTCTCATGGTCACTGTTTGGTGCATATTTTACTCATGTTGGGGGATGTAAGTGACGCAACTGCAGTAGTGAGATTAATATTCTGAGCAGCTCGTTAGTGGCTTACTTTGTCAGACAGATTGTGTTGCTTAATTTGGATATAATTTGAGGCATCTCGTTTTATCGTTGACTTAGATTTCGTGAACTGCCCAGATGAGCAGATCTTGTTGTGCATTCTCCATTCGGGTTTCTCCCACACTTTTTTGGTTTCTCCCCACAGGGTTAGGGTCATTTAGTATTTTGATCTGAGGGTCAGAGAAATTTGCTCTTTGCTAATTTTTGTTGTAGCTTTCGTTATACATTAGACCAAAGAAATACATGTTTATATCAGTCTTATTCCAGGCTCCTTTGCCGGCCGAAGTGGCCGAGCGGTTCTAGGCTCTACAGTCTGGAACCGCGCAATCGCTACGGTCGCAGGTTCGAATCCTGCCTCGGTCATGGATGTGTGTGACGTCCTTAGGTTAGTTAGGTTTAAGTAGTTCTAAGTTCTAGGGACTGATGACCACAGCAGTTAAGTCCCATAGTGCTCAGAGCCATTTGAACCATTTGAACCAGGCTCCTTTTGTCTCTACAACATTTCCATGGTTAGGCGACCCACTGATAATAAATATAATCTGAAGCACACATAACCTTGTTGTTCTCACTGTGACGGTGTTACCGTTGTGCACAGTAGCCAAATTCAACGATCAGTTACATTAAGAATTCAGACATACGAACGATCATTGCATTCACAGACCTTGTATGATCAAACATTTGTTTTATAACGAACGTTGGACTTATGGTATTCGACTCTGATCTAGTACTAGTTAAACAAATTAAGTGACTGATACCTTGAAAAGGAAAATGTCACTGTGAAATATTCCATATTTAACTTTGCTTGTTGTACAAACTAAATAAAAACTAAATATTCCGTTAAATTCATGTTGGCAATAACATCTGATACTTTCGTAATAATACTTTCGTGCGAAGTTCTTCGTAGAATATTTTTTTCACACATATAACATCAACATTTCTTTCCCTGTTTGTGTTTCTAATAGATTACGGCGTGAAAGTACAGTTTCACGAAGTAAGCTCTTCTTGAAAATTGTGATATGTTATGCCATCTAGTTTAGAGTTTGTTAGTAGAAAATTTTGTTGAGTTTAGCCCTTAAAATATAATACTTTGACGTCTCAAACTAGTGCTGTGCATTTATCATTTATTCAATTATGGGGAAAATCGCCACATGCAGAGAGCGTTTCGAATATTTTAGAAGTACGAATTTCCGCTAACATGTGGCACTTTGTGTTAGCTGTTATCGAGGACTGTCCACCTCTGACTTTTGATTATCACGTAACAACGCAGAAAGAGTGGCTGCAAATGACAACAATATAATCCCACGTAACTTTTTGTCAGTTGGGTTACTGAACACGCTAGCCTTAGATCCTGACAAGTGTTTGCCTCTACAGGCGAGAACATACAGGATGACAATTATCAAACTATATGAAATAAAATCGTCATAACTTCTGAACGGTTTGTGTTAGGACGTTCAAACTGAGCAGTTGGCCGCGGAGCATGATGGGAATTAGTACGCGCTATGTGGTTTGGCTTTTGCGACGAAGCCTACTTTCATTTGGATGGGTTCGTCAATAAGCGAAATTGGCGAATTTGGGGGACTGAGAATCCGCTTTTCGCAGTCGTGAAGTCTCTTCACTCTCAACGGGTGACTGTGTGGTGTGCAAGGTCCGGTCACGGAATAATCGGTGCGATATTCCTTGATGGCACGCTGACCACCGAACGGTATGTGAAGATTTTGGAAGATGATTTCATCCCCATTATTAAAAGTGCAACTGCCATAAACACTTCATTTTTGTCAACAAAACCGGTCTGAGGGTAAGTGGAAGTTACAAGATTATTTTTAGAATAGGGTGCATGTTCCAAGAATACGTATTTGATATTTATCCGCAATTTTCAGGCAGCCGACACAGGGCAGGGTCATTATGTTAATGAAATACGGTTTCACACTTTTTCAGTCTAGGCAACGTCTCGCTTTTTTGTTACTGCTTGGTTAAGAAAACTAAAATGACGGAAAACAATCGCAACTCCAAAAAATAATGAAACCCCGGGGATACATTTGTCTAGATAACATACTTAAGTGATAAACATTGCAAGATTACAGGTTAATGTAAGCGCGAGATAAGCCATTGAAAATGTGGGACGCTGGTATATTTAATAACCAGTGTAGTCGCAATATGAGGAATCAACGCTCTTGAGCTCTTCGCAATGGAACACGCGGACATCTGCTTCCCCATCACTGTGGAAATTGAGAATAAATGTCAAGGTCATCACCTTAGACAGCTGTTTGGAAACGCTCCACAATGCCACAAACTCTTCCACTTTCCATATGTTATGATGTCCTGCACATTTTTGTCAATAATAAAGGCTGCCTCTGTCTTCTATTTCAACTATCCTGTGTGTTGCGGGAGCAGCATAGTTTATACCATGCAATGTACAAACTTTCTGTGATAGCCAATGGATCTAAATGTGTTAATGTCGGTTTGGCACCTGACACAGACATTGAAGTCATGGTGGGAAAACAAACATGTATGGTGGTCTATAAAGCTGTAGTCATACACTGCTTTTATGTGTTACAGCAGATAAAGAATGTATTAAACTTCTTATCAAACAACAACACAGGGATATGGTCCTCCTTCAGTATGGGCGACGAAACTTTACACTGGTCTGTGCAAGCAAATTCAATCACTGGTCACCTGCTCCAGTGGACCAATAACTGTATATTTAATAGGATCTACACATATACTCAATGTTAGCATTCAGCTGGTACTCGTTTTCGATATATGAAAAGAGAGGGATGTGGTAATATCTTATTGAGCTCTCTACGGGGTGACGTTTGTGAAGTTTTTAAAAGTTCATAGTTTTTCTCTGTCGGATGGGAGGAAATAACGAGGAGGGAGAGAATGTTTGGGTGACAGACGTGAATGTACCCTGAGAGCCTGAGAGATACAGATATTCTTTGGACTGCAGTGCCTGTTTGTAGTTTGGAAATGCAATGCAATTCAGTAGCAAAAACCATGTCCTTCTGCCATTTCCCGTATGATGTGAAGTCTTCCAAATTTTCCCAGTAAGAAACTCCACCGTAACTGCTTATACTGTCTTTTCTACCACTTCGTGTTGGAGGAGAAAGCTTCGTTTGATGCTGGCCATACACATTGTACATGGTTGGTGGAGCTACAAAAACATGTTCCGATTTCCACCAAGTGTTAAAATATGGTCCTGTCACATTATTTCAGTTCACATTTTTCTGTGGGATGCAGAAGGTGGTAGATATAGTGCTCTCAGACTTTCGCTCAGTTGTGACTTAAACTGGAATGAACACATGGACAAAGCTGCAGGGAGGGTGGGGCAGAAAGTGAGGAACAGCTACAAGATGCAGAGAGATTGTCTAAAACCATGCTGGAGTTTTGCTGTATGTGGTCGTTACCAGACAGGTTCGGTAAAGGTGACTCATTTCGAGCCATGCAAAATGACTCTCATTATCAATTTAATTAATTAACCTATCAATTTGATATCAATGACGTGCCACTGGGCTGGTGGAAGCGATGGCTAGGGTAACACAGATATGATTTGGGAACTGGAGTGGTAAACAGGCGTTTTTTTCTTGTGGCAATATCTTCTAATGAAATTTCAATCTTTCACCTAAACAGAGAGAGATGACCATTGTAATAAAGTCAGATGTGTAACTGAATTTGTAAAGTGATAAATAGTATGAAACTGATATTTACAACCTCTCTGTGGTGTTAGGTTAGGAGACTTCGTGTGTGGTGGAGCATTTGGTTACTTTATGGGTGTTTGAAAGTGAGGAGGGATCCATCCTGTGACAAAGGTTGATCTTAGCACTCCATCATGAGCCAAAAATGAGTATAATATTCAAGTCCTGTGATGCAGAAAGTAGCTGATTACAATAGATTCTTTTACCTGAAGAGAGAATACGTAGAGGAAATATAGCCTATACCACAGAGCTGTACAGGATTTTCACAGTAAGTAACAATCCTGTGATGCAGTACGTAACAGATATTTAGCTGATTAGAACAGATTCTTTTTTACCTGATGGGAGAATACTTAGAGGAAATAAAATGTATGCCATAGTGTTGTACAGGATTTTCGCATGTAACGATCTACATCGGGGTGGAATTAGTTAGAATTACTGTGTATTACGACAAACACTCACTGGGCAGGAAGTAGCTGCCTGAGAGAGAGAGAGAGAGAGAGAGAGAGAGAGAGAGAGAGACAGAAAGAGAGAGAGAGAGCAAATGTTTCGAGAGGAATTCCCCAGGTATCAATATCAAAGGGTTGCTGCCACCTGATGCTTTGTTCAGGGATTAGCTCGACTTCTGTGTTGTGCGTCGCATAAGCTGGCTCCGTGTGCGTCATAATACAGGAGGCGGCTGGCGGTGCGGCAGCCGACAGTGGTTGCAGGAATACAAGAAGCAGCCGGCACATCTGCCCTGCAATAGGTGTGAAGACAGGATGGAAAGATTATTACTTGTACTGAGTGTTTCATGACAGTATTCCTTGCACGATCGGAATAAAAGAACACTGCAATTGTTTAAATATTGCCGGCCGGAGTGGCCATGCGGATCTAGGCGCTACAGTCTGGAGCTGAGCGACCGCTGCGGTCGCAGGTTCGAATCCTGCCTCAGGCATGGATGTGTGTGATGTCCTTCGGTTAGTTAAGTTTAATTAGTTCTAAGTTCTAGGCGACTGATGACCTCAGAAGTTAAGTCGCATAGTGCTCAGAGCTATTTTGTTTAAATATTCCATACTGTTTAAATAAACTCTATTCCATACACTGAAGTCAATTTCCCAACAAATTCTTTAATAAATAAATAAACTATATTCCAAACACTGCCTTGTATCCTGTAAATTATTTGAATAAATAATATTCTAAATAATATTACACCCATTGCCTTTTCTATCAGAAATAATTTAAACAATATACCGTACACTGCAATCGATTACACTGAGCGCCCACAGCTTTGCTTTACTCCTCCGGAAAGGGTGTGACACAATTCTGATTGTGTGAAACAGTGACGCTATAGCCACATTTTCAGCACTTGAAATACTGTCTGCACATCTACTCAGTAAGGCGTTCGATAGCTGCAATGGGAATCAACTCACAGGCCTTAAAAAACTAAATCCTCGTTGCGTCTAGAAACTATTAAAGTGAATAAGTATTTAATTTATCGCTTCAGCTGTAAACAGTTTTGCAACTGCAGATTTCTCCCCCGAGTACGTGTGACATACAGGGTGTTTCAAAAATGACCGGTATATTTGAAACGGCAATAAAAACTAAACGAGCAGCGATAGAAATACACCGTTTGTTGCAATATGCATGGGACAACAGTACATTTTCAGGCGGACAAACTTTCGAAATTACAGTAGTTACAATTTTCAACAACAGATGGCGCTGCAAGTGATGTGAAAGATATAGAAGACAACGCAGTCTGTGGGTGCGCCATTCTGTACGTCGTCTTTCTGCTGTAAGCGTGTGCTGTTCACAACGTGCAAGTGTGCTGTAGACAACATGGTTTATTCCTTAGAACAGAGGATTTTTCTGGTGTTGGAATTCCACCGCCTAGAACACAGTGTTGTTGCAACAAGACGAAGTTTTCAACGGAGGTTTAATGTAACCAAAGGACCGAAAAGCGATACAATAAAGGATCTGTTTGAAAAATTTCAACGGACTGGGAAGGTGACGGATGAACGTGCTGGAAAGGTAGGGCGACTGCGTACGGCAACCACAGAGGGCAACGTGCAGCTAGTGCAGCAGGTGATCCAACAGCGGCCTCGGGTTTCCATTCGCCGTGTTGCAGCTGCGGTCCAAATGACGCCAACGTCCACGTATCGTCTCATGCGCCAGAGTTTACACCTCTATCCACACAAAATTCAAACGCGGCAACCCCTCAGCGCCGCTACCATTACTGCACGAGAGACATTCGCTAACGATATAGTGCACAGGATTGATGACGGCGATATGCAGGTGGGCAGCATTTGGTTTACTGACGAAGCTTATTTTTACCTGGACGGCTTCGTCAATAAACAGAACTGGCGCATATGGGGAACCAAAAAGCCCCATGTTGCAGTCCCATCGTCCCCGCATCCTCAAAAAGTACTGGTATGGGCCGCCATTTCTTCCAAAGGAATCATGGGCCCATTTTTCAGATCCGAAACGATTACTGCATCACGCTATCTGGACATTCTTCGTGAATTTGTGGCGGTAAAAACTGCCTTAGACGACACTGCGAACACCTCGTGGTTTATGCAAGATGGTGCCCGGCCACATCGCACGGCCGACGTCTTTAATTTCCTGAATGAATATTTCGATGATCGTGTGATTGCTTTGGGCTATCCGAAACATACAGGAGGCGGCGTGGATTGGCCTCCCTATTCGCCAGACATGAACCCCTGTGACTTCTTTCTGTGGGGACACTTGAAAGACCAGGTGTACCGCCAGAATCCAGAAACAATTGAACAGCTGAAGCAGTACATCTCATCTGCATGTGAAGCCATTCCGCCAGACACGTTGTCAAAGGTTTCGGGTAATTTCATTCAGAGACTACGCCATATTATTGCTACGCATGGTGGATATGTGGAAAATATCGTACTATAGAGTTTCCCAGACCGCAGCGCCATGTGTTGTTGAAAATTGTAACTACTGTAATTTCTAAAGTTTGTCTGCCTGAAAATGTACTGTTGTCCCAAGCATATTGCAACAAACGGTGTACTTCTATCGCTGCTCGTTTAGTTTTTATTGCCGTTTCAAATATACCGGTCATTTTTGGCTGGTTCAAATGGCTCTGAGCACTATGGGACTCAACTGCTGTGGTCATAAGTCCCCTAGAACTTAGAACTACTTAAACCTAACTAACCTAAGGACAGCACACAACACCCAGCCATCACGAGGCAGAGAAAATCCCTGACCCCGCCGGGAATAGAACCCGGGAACCCGGGCGTGGGAAGCGAGAACGCTACCGCACGACCACGAGATGCGGGCGGTCATTTTTGAAACACCCTGTAGAAGTTACTGAAGGACCTGATAATAACATTTACAGTAGGAGGCAATAATTACGAATATTGCGGTCTAATGTCTCGCAAATTTTATTGATCTAAAATGCTGTATTTGAGCAAAAATAATTGAGGTTGTGACTGTAGAGGGGCTGATGAAGGAATGAGGTGATCATGCAGTGGTCAGTCGGTATCATATCTTACACATGAATTGAGGGAGAAGTGAAAGCGTCACGAGTTGTCGCTGTTTGGATCTTGTTGTAGGACGGCATAATAACTAACCTTGCCGGTGGATCACTTTACGAGTAGTTTTGATGTCTCTGGACAAAAGTTTTCTACATGTTTGCAAAATATAAAGTGACGCATATACGACTGAAAAGCGTCTTCATAGTGCACTGTGTGATACTCTACACACAGTTAGGAAAGGTATTACCGAGAACACTAGAACTCCAGTTTAATTTTTAATGAAGAGGAATAGTTTCGTTTTTTTCCTTCTGTTCTATTCACGTAAGCATGTATAATAAAATTACATAATTACAAGTCTGGGTTCAACTTTGGTTTTTAAAAACTCGCAATTTCACATTTATTTAAAGTCCATGCTCAAGATTAACTTTCAATTTGTAAATTTCTTATCTTCTGCATAGTTCAATATCTTTTCTTGCCCTATATTTACTTTATCTGAGGTTGTGACGATGTCTTGACAATGACGGTAGCCCGTGAGGTAGAAGGTCTTTCCGTGAAGAAAGAAAGATTGATGTAGGACATACGAAAAGTGCGTTTTATTTAGTGATTATGTAAATTTGTTACTGTATGTCATGACTTTATTTAAAAGTTTTACAAATAAATGTGGGTATCTGGACTTTATTTAATGATCGTAAGAGTCGCTGCCGAAATTATTCTGCTTATATACTGCAGTTAATTGCTTCCAAAACTGTAGTACTAGGAGTGTGTCGCACTAACTGTCGCAAGTCAAGTCGTTGAGTTTGTGCAACTTCTTTTCGTACACCTTTTTGTTGTGTAGGATGCCGTTTCCATCGCAATCGTTTGCAAAAGCTGTCCATTTCACATTGATTGTGATGCAGAGCGTTGATTCTGAAACCCATGCTACCATCCTCATTTGGTGTTTAAGTTTTTTTCTTTTTTTTTCACTGTGAGTCCTACAAGAAGATAAGGACAGAGACATTCGCCTATTCTTGTTCACATATCGAAAAACTGGTGCAGAATGCCGTTTAAGGACTAAGAATGTGATTAGAGCATTCGCCGTACGTTATAGCCTACCACCGCCTGTTTCATACTTTGGACGACGTTATTTCGTAGTGCAATAATGGAGGGAATGTGTGCTTAGTTCCCTTGGCTGCCTAAGAAGAAGCTGATCGTCTTCATAGTCATTGGATGAAGTCAGGATGAATAGTGCTCGGATCTGAGCCGATTCCTCTAGGATAAGAGTTCAGCAATATAGCATTTAACTACATATACTCCAAATATTGTGTTTTGTTCTTCTTGCGTCTAATGCTATGACACTTTGTTTTTAGGATCTCCGATACCTTAGTCCTGCATTTTCCTTAAACTACACGAAATATTTTCTTTTCGTTTTTTCTTTTTTTTTTCTTTTTGCACATGGGAACTCCGCAGACCTTACAGGCACATATCCAGTGGCATTTTAATGAGTTTTATCTTTCCCAACCTCTCTATATACCTTATCTGTGAGCGTTGCGGATCGTTGCTTATCTGATGAATTTAATTTTTTTGTGGACTTTAAGGTCGTTTTTCACTGTTAACCATCAGAAGTTTAATTGCCATGTTAAATAATTTAATCGCCTCGATCTTCACAAGTACAGGATAACGAAGAAGCAGTGACGCACATCACTTGAAGTGCTGCGTGATCGATGGCGAGATGTCTGGAGCTGGAGGCCGTACGATGGAGAGGCAGCAGTTAGAGAGGCGGGGCGATTGGCTCATAATTATGGGATGGCTCTTATAACAGCCCAATGATGGATTCCTTCTTGCATCCTTAGTAGAACGTGTCAAATTGAACGTAAGACAAGAACGACACACAGCAGTTTTTATACCAAAGGTGACGAAATAAACTTTTTCCTACAACACCTACGTGTCTCTCTCAATTCTTAAACTTGAGAATAGATTATGGAAACTTTCATCTTTTTGCTGAAAATTTTGGTGTCTTGATTTCATGACATCTGAGAACCTGATTGGTCTTACCGTTCATTTTCTCTTTGCGATATCAGGTTAACGATTCGCCACCAACTGAACGTAGTTTATTTTATTTTCTGCGCTCTAATACTATGCCTGCAAGTGGAATATACCTCATTTAGAGTCACAGTTTAAATCTGTTAGGATATTCCAGTACGACATTGTCTACACGGTCTCTATAGGGGCAGCATGTAGGGGGTTGCATGATATTCTTGGATTACGCACTGTAAATTTGTGAGTGAATTTTGGGCAAAGAATAGACATTTGTCAGTTCAAAGCTTTTAGCATCTTCGCGAGACTGTAACAGCTGAAAAATTATCGGCACTGTATTTCTCTGGATATGTTTTGTCAGCTCTGGCAGCATAGCTTGAAACAGATTCTAACTACTCGTAGAATGTTCTATAACAGATCGTTTGGGGTACTGTAGATAGTTCAGTCCATAGGAACGCTCAAGTTTCCTACAGTATTGTATGAGCCTGTAACTTTCTGCGCCCATGACTGAATCTACATTATCGCTTATTACGTGGCTCGTTAATCATGCATTCAGAAGCTACAACACTGTTTTGTCAATACTCTCCTGCAAAATCGTGTAATGGTGGTTGCTACCCACTGGCGCTGAAACTCAGTGATGCATTTCTCACAGTAACAAATTAAAAAGTATACGCGTAAGAACGTTTAGGTCTAACACTACATTCGTCATTGATATTCAATTTTCTGTTAATGTTTGGGAAATGAGTGCGTACTCTTCATGTGTAAATCTTTAGTGTGTGTGTGTGTGTGTGTTCGCGTGCGGGCGGGCGTACGTACGTTTGTGAGCAGTATTTGAGTGGGAAATGAGGCTACGAATAATTGAGGAGGGATATGACAGTTTCAGCTGGCGCATACAGGTGACCGATAATAGTCTGTTAGCATATGCTCTGGCACATAACCTTCTGCAAACATTTTATTATACAACGCTATTTCACTTCGCATGATTTACATGAAGAAACCAAATATAAATGACGCATATGAATCTCGACTAATCATTACTACATAAGGCTATCCCAGGTATACATTTCTCTCTGAAAAGTCAGCAGGCTAACCAATGAAGCCCACCTAGAGTTGGTTCACAGCATAAAAAAACAATTACAGTGAGTGATTAGCTTGTATGTAAATTATGTTGATAATTAATATTAGTAGTTCCTCATTTGGCATCACAAGGCTTTCCGTCCCAGAAGAATATAAACAGATTACTAGAAATGGAACAGCCGCTACAGACAGAAAAATGTAGCTCAAGACAACGCTGTATAGGTTATCTGTTCTGGGTAGTGCTATTGGGGATGGCAATTCTGGTAGACTTAGACATGTATGAGCGTAAGTAACGGGTCGCCACACATAACGCACTGCCACGAATAAGGAGGGGTATGTATGGAGACCGTACATAGATTTTCATTTCATCTAAATGACTTTCATCAAAGATAGGGGGCAGAATGGTTATGAAACGCTTAAAGAAAGGCTTCTCAAACAACATGTTGGGGAAGAGGATTTGATTAATGGCCTACAGCAGAAAAAACTTTGCCTTTAATTTCTCATAGCTTCCGTGGATAGATCTCTGGTAATGCACCTGGGGGATCGTTGAGATCCACATGTTAGAGGATCACTGAGGGTTCTGACCAGGAACTCGCTGACATCAGCATCAGCATCCCTGGCATGGATGATATTGGCATCAGCATTCCTGAAGTCACTGACGTCAGTAATGTGGTGTGAGGGAAGCAGCTGACATTCTGGTGTTTTGATGCAAGACTTAGAGAACTACTGCATGTGACGTAGACTGATGACTCTTCAGGACACGGTGACTACTCAGATTACATGGCGTGCATCTTACAGGATGCAGATCACCATCCATCCCTCTCATATTACATCTAAATTCAATAAACTGTTGTGACTCCACCTGCACCGGTTTCAGGACTATAACAATAACAACAAAACCTAAGTATAAACACATTAAATGCATTGACAGAAAAAAAATCGCAGCACTAAGAAAGAGTTGTGCGACGTAAACGAAAGCTGTGTTTCTACACTTGAAAGATGATATCTATTCAAATTTCGCGCCAGTCGCATAGGTGTGACGGTAGTAGCGTCACTATGAGGATATGTATCAGGTCTGCTTTTCATACACGCTGTAATACACGTGGCATATGGCTTTGGTGCATCATACTGCATCTGGAGCAGCAATTTGCGTAGAAACCGGCACCACAGTGACACAACAAACTGTTTCAAAACGGTAACTTTAAGGACAGCTCCGAGTCAGATACCCTATAGCATGCATTCTACCACCGGAATTTGCGACTTCAGTGGTGTCAAGCATGAGCAAAAAGGCAAGGTAGAGGTCTGTTGTATTTTCTGATGAAAGCTGGTTCTGCCCTCAGTGTCAGTGATTGCTGTGTGTTGGTTAGAAGGATGCCAGTTGAAGACCTGTTACCAACCTGTCTGCGTGCTATATACACTAGATCTACACCTGGAGTTATGGTCTGGGGAGCCATTTCGTATGACAATAGGAGCATTCTCGGGGCTATGCCACGCACCCAGGCTGCAAATATGTACGTCAGTCTGGCGATTCGACCTGTTGTGCTGCCAATCATGAACAGTTTCCAAGAGGATAACACCCGACCACATACCTTTCTTGTAACCCAGCATGCTCCACAGAGTGTTGAGATGTTGCCTTGGCTAGCTCGATCATAAGATCCATCTCCAATAGAGCACATTATGGGACATAATCGTCGACAACTCCAGCGTGCTCCACAAACAGCATTGACTGCCCCTGTGTTGACCGACAAAGTGCGACAGGCATGGAGCTCCATTCCACAAAATGATATCTGGTGCATGTAGAACACAATGCATGCTCATTTGCATGCTTGCATTCAACATCCTGGTGATTACACCATTTATTAATGTACCAGCATTTCACATTTGCAGTGGCTTCTCTCATTCTGACATTAACATGTGATCTTGCAATATTAATCACTTAAATATGTTACCCAGACAAACGCATTCCCGAAATTTCATTACTCTACATTAATTTTTTTTGGAGTTGCGATACTTTTTCTTCAGTGGTGGTGGTGGTTGTTGGGATATTTAAGGGGAACTAAACAGCTAAGGTCATCAGTCCCCCATTCCAAAACAGGCGAGACGAAAATTTGCGGAGCAGGTAAAACCCCAAGGGAAAGGGAACTCCCCCCCTCCCCAGGGTTTCTTCAGTGCTTAAAGTGCATACAGAGAACGTAATAATATTACTAATTATCACAAGTGATCGGAGCATCCGTAAAAATACACTAGTGGTAGTTTTCTAAGTCTTGCGTACACCACTGGCCATTAAAACTGCTACACCACGAAGATGACGTGCTACAGAAGCGAAATTTAACCGACAGAAAGAAGATGCTGTGGTATGCAAATGATTAGCTTTTCAGAGCATTCACACAAGGCTGGCACCGGCGGCGACACCTACAACGTGCTGACATGAGGAAAGTTTCCAACCGATTTCTCGTACACAAACAGCAGTTATCCGGCGTTGCATGGTGAAACGTTGTTGTGATGCCTCGTGTAAATATGAGAAATACGTACCATCACGTTTCCGACTTTAATAAAGGTCGGATTGTAGTCTATCGCAATTGCGGTTTATCGTATCGCGACATTTCTGCTCACGTTGGTCGAGATCCAATGACTGTTCGCAGAACATGGAATCGGTGGGTTCAGGAGGGTAGTACGGAACGCCGTGCTGGATCCCAACGGCCTCGTATCACTAGCAGTCGAGATGAAAGGCATCTTATCCGCATGGCTGTAACGGATCGTGCAGCCACGTCTCGATCCCTGAGTCAACAGATGGGGACGTTTGCAAGACAACAACCATCTGCACGAACAGTTCGACGACGTTTGCAGCAGCATGGACTATCAGCTCGAAGACCATGGCTGCGGTTACCCTTGACGCTGCATCAGAGACAGAAGCGCCTGCGATGGTGTACTCAACGACGAACCTGGGTGCACGAATAGCAAAAATCCAGGTTCTGTTTACAGCATCATGATGGTCGCATCCGTGTTTGGCGACATCGCGGTGAACGCACATTGGAAGCGTGTATTCGTCATCGCCATGCTGGCGTATCACCCGGCGTGATGGTATGGGGTGCCATTGGTTACACGTCTCGGTCACCTCTTGTTCGCATTGACGGCACTTTGAACAGTGGACGTTACATTTCAGATGTGTTACGACCCGTGGCTCTACCCTTCATTCGATCCCTGCGAAACCCTACATTTCAGCAGGATAATGCACGACCGCATGTTGCAAGTCCTGTACGGGCCTTTCTGGATACAGAAAATGTTCGACTGCTGCCCTGGCCAGCACATTCTCCAGATCTCTCACCAATCGAAAACGTCTGGTCAAAGGTGCCGAGCAACTGGCTCGTCACAATACGCCAGTCACTACTCTTGATGAACTGTGGTATCGTGTTGAAGCTGCATGGGCAGCTGTACCTGTACACGCCATCCAAGCTATGTTTGATTCAATGCCCAGGCGTATCAAGGCCGTTATTACGGCCAGAGGTGGTTGTTCTGGGTATTGATTTCTGAGGATCTATGCACCAAAATTTCGTGAAAATGTAGTCACATGTCAGTTCTAGTATAATATATTTGTCCAATGAATACCGGTTTATGATCTGCATTTCTTCTTGGTGTAGTAATTTTAATGGCCAGCAGTGTAGAAGTAGTATAACATTAGCCACCACCCTGCACCATGTAGAAATGCTGTGACGCATGCGCACAAATGGGTTGGTTTTGCCAATAACAGCCATATTATCAGAAGAAAAAGAATTGACAAACACTTACTGTCAAACTACTTCTCCCCTGCTATTTGCTACTGCAGCTGACGCTTCATACTGGTACGCGTGGTCTAGGGCGCCTTGCCACGGTTCGCGCGGCTTCTCCCCGTCGGAGGTTCGAGTCCACCCTCAGGCATGGGTGCGTATATGTTGTCCTTAGCGTAAGTTAGTTTAAGTTAGACTATGTAGTGTGTAAGCCTAGGGACCGATCACCACAGCAGTCTGGTCCCATAGGACCTTACTACAAATTTCCAAATTTTGCTTCATACTACTCAGTATGATCTAGTGACCAGAGGATGGACAGTGGATGATGTTCTCCGTGAACAGGTGTATATAGACAGCACGAAGTGGAAGAGGCTCATTACCAGTACCTGGGAAACTGGAAATGTAGAATGATGATGATGATGATGGTGATGATGATGACTGGACACAGCAGAGACAGTCACTGATGACACTATCGCACCCGAATTATAAAAATTAAAATTGCTTTAGTGGTAAGGGGTGAGCCTGTACGCCACTGGTGCTATGGTGCTGGACAGCGATTGGCAGACAGGACAACGACGTCAATAAGCAATCCCGCGTGACGTGAGGGCGCAGGGGAAAGAGTGTGTTGGGGAGAGGGGGAGGGTTGCTTTCACAGGTCAGTTACATTATGATGTTATAGCGTTGGTGCAATTGTCTGGATACAACGATATCAGATTTCTACGAACCCCGATATTGCTTTCAGGTAAATATAACAAGTACAACTACCTGAGCATAGGATTCTAATTTTGGCGTTTCTGAGAATGCTGATGTAAATGAATTTGTGACCAGAACTCTCAGTGACTCCCCAGTAGTGTTGACTCCACTGAACCAGTCACATACATTTCAGTAAACTCAGTATTCAAATTATTAAATCAGGATAGTGATTGGGTTAGGAAATCGTGAGATAGCTTATTGTGAACTTACACTTAGGGCTTACTCATTACTAACTTGACAAACGTTCTTAGAAGGGGCACCCTGGGAAGTAATGGCTCCGAATTTTTTATGTGGAAACTCTTAAACCTTTTTAAATAAAGGAAACTTTATCAACATTCTATGTCTCTATTCTTCATGTCTACATATTTGCAGGCCTCTGGCAGTAGAGGGTACTGAACTATGCCTCAGTGTACTGAATATGGCGCTGTGTAAGAGATACAGTGTGCTGTAAGAGAGTTTCTAACCACAGAAAACTTCATCCACACATGCAGGACCTTCTCTTTCAGCATTACAATACCAGACCACACACGAGTGCTGCAACACCTGGAACAATCCAACACCTTGGGTTCATAGTAATCGATTATCCTGCAGACAGTCCCAAACCGGCCACATCCAATTTACACCTGTTTCCAACATTCGAAGAACACGTTCAAAGACTTCACTTTGGTAGCGATGAAGGAATGCAAGCAGAGGTGAGGTTGTGGCTTCGTCAACAAAGTCAAACCTTCTACGCTGACAGTATCAACAAACTGGTTTCTCGTTGGCGCAAATTTGTTGTCCGCCTCCGTAGCGTAGCGGTAGCGTTACCACCTACCGCGCAGGGGGCCCGGGTTTGATTCCAGGCAGGGGACTGGGTTTTGTGTGTCCTTCATCATCATTGACTCGCAAGTCGCCGACGTAGCGTCAACTAAAAAGGACTTTCAATACGGGGGCCGAACTCCACCGAATGGGACCTCGCGGCCAACAGTGCCATACGATAATTTCATTTTTTTTTTTTTTGTTCGCCGAGGTGAATATGTTGAGAAATAATTTGTAGACAGCAATAATAAACATGTGGAGTGGTAGTAACATTTGTTATATGCAAAACATTTTCAGAGTTTTCACATACAAAATGCGGAATAATTACCTATCAACACGCCCTCGTACAATTAACATACATGTTAAAATGAATAAAAGTGGTTTCTGGCATTAATGAGCAATAAGACAATATTATGTATGAAGGTGGATGATACTACTATTTCTACACATGACCATGGCGAGTATCAAGGTGATTGTCAGGATACTGGGGTCAGAAACACGTGAAAAATCAGACACTTGCATATGCATTGAATGGATCACTCAGAAACAGCCAGTCTATTACAGTTCTGCAGTAGGTATGTGCAACCCGTGGGCCATATTCACGTACTTCCTTAACTCGCAGGTCGCCTCACCACGCGACAAGACAGCAATGGTCCTAGAGCATAAAGCCAATACAACAGCGTCCATGGCAATGGGCTAATGCATCGATATGAATGGCATGTATTTCCCGACACGCCACATTCACTTTTTGTTCACCCCAGGCTCAGATGTTTACACCTATGTACACGTCGTGAACACTGTTTTTTTACTTACGACGTTTCACAATAGCTCTCTTTAAAATTTCCGTTTCTGAGCTCTGCAACGCCATTAATTAAGAAACGAAGTTCATGACATGTAAACTTCTGAAGATGGGATGACAAAAAAATAAAGAAAAATGAACACCGACCGAACAGGCATCGACGGTCCAACGATAGCGACCGGCAGCCGTGTCATTTCCAGCCCTCAGACGTCACCGGGTGCGGACAGTGAGGAGCATATGGTCAGCACACCATTTTCCCAGCCGTTGTCGGTTTTCGTGACCGGTACCGCTACTTCTCAATAGAGTAGCTCCTCAATTGATCTCACAAGGGCTGAGTGCACCCCGCTTGCCTACAGTTCTCGGCAGACCCGGATGGTGACCCATTCAAGTGCTAACCAAGTCAGACAGCGCTTAACTTCAGTGATTTGACGGGAATGGGTGGCGACACTGCGGCAAGTCCGTTGGCGAAGCTGGGATGACTGGCATCTTGAAATGTCTCCACGGAAAGGTGTTCTTGTTGTTGTGGTCGTCAGTCATGAGACTGGTTTGATGCAGCTCTCCATGCTACTCTATCCTGTGCAAGCTGCTTCATCTCCCAGTACGTACTGCAACCTACATCCTTCTGCACCTGCTTAGTGTATTCATCTCTTGGTCTCCCTCTACGATTTTTACCCTCCACGCTGCCCTCCAATACTTAATTGGTGATCCCTTGATGCCTCAGAACATGTCCTATCAACCGATCCCTTCTTCTAGTCAAGTTGTGCCACAAACTCCTCTTCTCCCCAATTATATTCAATACCTCCTCATTAGTTATGTGATCTACCCATCTAATCTTCAGCATTCTTCTGTAGCACCACATTTCGAAAGCTTCTATTCTCTTCTTGTCTAAACTATTTATCGTCCACGTTTCACTTCCATACATGGCTACACTCCATACAAATACTTTCAGAAACGACTTCCTGACATTTAAATCTATACTCGATGTTAACAAATTTCTCTTCTTGAGAAACGCTTTCCTTGCCATTGCCAGTCTACATTTTATATCCTCTCTACTTCTACCATCATCAGTTATTTTGCTCCCCAAATAGCAAAACTCCTTTACTACTTTAAGTGTCTCATTTCCTAATCTAATTCCCTCAGCATCACCCGAGTTAACTCGACTACATTCCATTATCATCGTTTTGCTTTTGTTGATGTTCATCTTATATCCTTCTTTCAAGACACTGTCCATTCCGTTCAACTGCTCTTCCAAGTCCTGTGCTGTCTCTGACAGAATTACATGTCATCAGCGAACCTCAAAGTTTTTATTGCTTCTCCATGAATTTTAATACCTACTCCGAATTTCTCTTTTGTTTCCTTTTCTGCTTGCTCAATATACAGATTGAATAACATGGGGGAGAGGCTACAACCCTGTCTCACTCCCCACTCCCTTCCCAACCATTGCTTCCCTTTCATGTCCCTCGACTCTTATAACTGCCATCTGCTTTCTGTACAAATTGTAAATAGCCTTGCGCTCCCTGTATTTTACCCCTGCCACCTTCAGAATTTGAAAGAGAGTGTTCCAGTCAACATCGTCAAAAGCACGGAAAGATAAATTCCTATAAAAGCAGCTGGTTGTAGCTACTTCATTATAAATTACTTTCAGTTTCAACACTTGCAGTGTCCTCGACGGACCAGAATTATTTATTTATGTTAAAACAAGAAAGAACAGAAAAACAAAATACAGCTATGAGATAGGCAGTCCGAAGCAACAAGTAGTTAAGAGTAACTTAGCGATTTTTGGCCACAGGCAGGTCATTCAAGTGTGTCAAATTTAATGTGTTAATATTCACAGACTATATTAGCAAGATAGTTTTAAATATTTCTGCGGGAATACTTTTGATAACTGATCGCTCGTGCATGGGTGGTCTCTGTAACACTAATTAAATTGAGCCAACATTTCACGTTCGTTTATAAACGTTTAAAAATCTAAACCGCTTGAACTTTGCGTATATCGGCTGTATTATAGAAAATCGGAGCTGGAAATATGCGAACAACAGAATAGCGAAATGGCATTGTGCATGCACGGAGTAAAGAGAGTTTTCATTTATCTGACTCATGAGTTGCAAACCCGGGCTGAGCAGCGTTGGCGGAAATATCCGAAAATGCGCCCTGGATGGAGCACAATTCGAATATCTCGTTCTCTCCCACTAATTTCTTCTGCGGCTAACTGAAAACAATCGCAAGCCACGCTGGCCATGGGCCACAGGTTGCTCGCCCCTGTTTTACAGCATGCAATACTATACAAGGTGAAGCGAAATTCGTGCACTCGGGCTTCGCAGCGCGACTTCTCACATGCCAGATATATATATATAAAAAAAAAAGTTTCTGACAAAATTTCGTCCGGGGAGTGCATCTGGCAGAAAAAGGACGTTAAAGAGTGGCAATCTGGCAACACCGTAACCACATGTATGGTAACAACTTCTGTCAGCGTCTTTTAGTTGTTCTGTGCAATTGGTGCAGTAAATATAGTTTTGGGTTAGCATGTAGGAGGGTTCGATCCTGGTTAGAGCGCTTTTTTGTTGTTGCTAATTTCATTCTGGCATTTCATACTGTAATATACGCCGTTTCTTAGGTCACATTATCCTAAATTTACAACATTTTGTAACGTTGAACATAACAAATACCTGGTTAGACAAATAAGAAATCTACAGTTGAAACAAATGACGTGTCATACAACAGAATAACTACAAAAACAATACCTATTTCGAGATGCTAAAGATGATCGCAAAGTACAATAACACAGCTTCTACTTGTCATTTATACTACATGTAATGTGAGCGCTCAGATGTCACATATTAACAACCAATGACAATAATAATGTCCAAATTAACGACCGCATGACCTGTACACCAAAATGCGTCGTCCTAAGAAGAACAGACGCTCAAAGCGACCACCCTGCCTGTCCAAACATAGTGTAACCCGTCGAATCATGCAGCTATGGGATCTTAAGAGCAGCATGAACTCGCGCTACCAATTCTTCCATTCTCGTCGGTGGAGTAGAGTACACGTGCTCCTTCAGGCGTCCCTTCAGAAAGAAATCCAGGGGATTTAGGTCAGGTGATCGCGGTGGTCATGCAACTGGACCTCCACGGCCGGCCGAAGTGGCCGTGCGGTTAAAGGCGCTGCAGTCTGGAACCGCAAGGCCACTACGGTCGCAGGTTCGAATCCTACCTCGGGCATGGATGTTTGTGATGTCCTTAGGTTAGTTAGGTTTAACTAGTTCTAAGTTCTAGGGGACTAATGACCTCAGCAGTTGAGTCCCATAGTGCTCAGAGCCATTTGAACCATTTTTGGACCTCCACGTCCGAGCCATTTCCATGGTAATGTTCTGTCCAAATAATGTCGCACATTAATTCCAGAGTGCGGAGATGCACCATCATGTTGGAACCATATCCTCTGCCGAACATTTAGTGGAACATCTTCCAGTGCAACAGGCAGATAGTTTGAGAGGAATGCATGATACCTTCGTACAGTCAACTGGTCAGGCAACATGTAGGGGCACAAACATACCGGTCCAGATGTTGATATCATAGTGAACTTGATATCCACAGTTGCGGGTGACGTGCAGGTTATCCTCAAACCAGTAGTGGGAACTGTGCATATTGAAGACACCTTCACGAGTGAGTGTTGCTTCATCCGACCATATCGTTGGTTTCCTGTTTTTTTTTTTTTTTTTGAAGCATTCATAGAATTGCATCCACCGATGGCGATCTGCAGGATACAGGTGTTGCATGAAAGCATAATGATAGGGGTGCAGCCCATGTTCGTGCAGGACCTTAACGACCGTGCACTGCGAGACACGCAACTGCCTTGCTACGCTACGTGTGCTTCGCTGCGGTTCTTAGTATACGACCTCCAGAATAGCTTCCTCAGTAGCTGGATTAAGGCGAGTCCGTGGACGACCTCTGTCACGTGATGGTTGAAGCAGTGAACCTGACTCCCGAAGGCGCAGCCCCAGACGACGAAACACATTTTTATCTGGGTGGCGTCAACGAGTATATCTAGCAGCATGTAGGCCAGTGTGGCCGAGCGGTTCTAGGCGCTTAAGTCTGGAACGCGCTACCACTACGGTCGCAGGTTCGAATCATGCACCGGGCATGGATGTGTGTGATGTCCTTAGGTTAGTTAGGTTTAAGTAGTTCTAAGTTCTAGGGGACTGATGACCTCAGATGTTGAGTCCCATAGTGCTCAGATCCGTTTGAACAATTTTTTGATACGGTACATTTGTCTCCAAAGACAAACAGGAGGTGGAAAGTAGGAATAAGGATACACTCATTAAGTCTATTGTATACTCACATTTACGTACACACAGGATAGAGAGAGTAGGAACAATGCTGATGCTTCTTACGGGCTGGAATGAACAGACACACTCCTCCTTCCTCGAGGTTTGCTGCTATCACAACTGAATAACGAGGGGCAGAAGCGACATAGAGACTGATTAAACATCATGCGTATCATTCATGGTGCTGAATAAAAATTAACTTTTCGGATGAGAAGAAACGGAAGCCGTTTACAGTATTTTGTGCTGTTTACAAAGCAGGCAGTTGTAACAAAGTACACTACTGGCCATTAAAGTTGCTACACCACGAAGATGACGTGCTACAGACGCGAAATTTAACCGACAGGAAGAAGATGCGGTGATATGCAAATGATTAGCTTTTCAGAGCATTCACATACGGTAGGCGCCAGTGGCGACACCTACAACGTGCTGACAGGAAAGTTTCCAACACAAACAGCAGTTGATCGGCGTTGCCTGGTGAAACGTTGTTGTGATGCCTCGTGTAAGGAGGAGAAATGCGTACCATCACGTTTCCGACTTTCGTAAAGGTCGGATTGTAGCCTATCGCGATTGCGGTTTATCGTATCGCTACATTTCTGCTAATGTTGGTCGAGATCCAATGACTGTTAGCAGAATATGGAATCCGTGGATTCAGGAGGGTAGTACGGAACGCCGTGCTGGATCCCAACGGCCTCGTATCACTAGCAGTCGAGATGACAGGCATCTTATCCGCATGGCTGTAACGGATCGTGCAGCCACGTCTCGATCCCTGAGTCAACTGAGGGGGACGTTTGCAAGACAACAACCATCTGCACGAACAGTTCGACGACGTTTGCAGCAGCATGGACTATCAGCTCGAAGACCATGGCTGTGGTTACCCTTGACGCTGCATCAGAGACAGAAGCGCCTGCGATGGTGTACTCAACGACGAACCTGGGTGCACGAATGGCAAAACGTCATTTTTTCGGATGAATCCAGGTTCTGTTTACAGCATCATGATGGTCGCATCCGTGTTTGGCGACATCGCGGTGAACGCACATTGGAAGCGTGTATTCGTCATCGCCATGCTGGCGTATCACCCGGCGTGATGGTATGGGGTGCCATTGGTTACACGTCTCGGTCACCTCTTGTTCGCATTGACATCACTTGGAACAGTGGGCGTTACATTTCAGATGTGTTACGACCCGTGGCTCTACCCTTCATTCGATCCATGCGAAACCCTACATTTCAACAGGATAATGCACGACCGCATGTTGCAAGTCCTGTACGGGCCTTTCTGGATACAGAAAATGTTCGACTGCTGCCCTGGCCAGCACATTCTCCGGATCTCTCACCAATTGAAAACGTCTGGTCAATGGTGGCCGAGCAACTGGCTCGTCACAATACGCCAGTCACTACTCTTGATGAACTGTGGTATCGTGTTGAAGCTGCATGGGCAGCTGTACCTGTACACGCCATCCCAGCTCTGTTTGCCGGCCGCTGTGGCCGTGCGGTTCTAAGCGCGTCAGTTTGGAACCGCGTGACCGCTACGGTCGCAGGTTCGAATCCTGCCTTGGGCATGGATGTGTGTGATGTCCTTAGGTTAGTTAGGTTTAAGTAGTTCTGTTCTAGGGGACTGATGACCTCAGTAGTTAAGTCCCATAGTGCTCAGAACCATTTTTTGAACCAGCTCTGTTTGACTCGATGCCCAGGCGTTTCAAGGCCGTTATTACGGCCAGAGGTGGTTGTTCTGGGTACTGATTTCTCAGGATCTATGCACCCAAATAGCGTGAAAATGTAATCTCATGTCAGTTCTAGTACAATATATTTGTCCAATGAATACCGGTTTATGATCTGCATTTCTTCTTGGTGTAGCAATTTTAATGGCCGGTAGTGTATTTACACGGCGTCTGTTGACTTTCTCATTCTGTCGCCCTACAAAATAACTTGCACTTTATTCTCATTTCCCTGAAATACACTGATAAGCCAAAACATTATGACCTCTGCGCACCGCGACGTTGGATGCCGCCTGGTGGCGCCGCGGGCACGTGAGGCGGTAATGAAAGTGTGTAAGCAGAGCAGACACGGACGGGGACCACTCTAGCAAAGATATGGGCTGCAAATGGGGAAATCCGTTGAGATAATAGACTTTGCAGAAGCCGGCCGCGGTGGTCTAGCGGTTCTGGCGCTGCAGTTTGGAACCGCGGGACTGCTATGGTCGCAGGTTCGAATCCTGCCTCGGGCATGGGTGTGTGTGATGTCCTTAGGTTAGTTAGGTTTAAGTAGTTCTAAGTTCTAGGGGACTTATGACCTAAGATGTTGAGTCCCATAGTGCTCAGAGCCATTTGAACCATTTGAACTTTGCAGAAGGGCAGATTATTATTATGCAGAGCGTGCGAACGAGTATTTAGAAAACGGCAAAGCTGGTCAGATGTTCGTGTGCTTCTGTCGTGAGCGTCTACTGAAAGAGGTACGAGGACAGTGAAACTACCAGTAGGCGCTAAATGGTTGAACGTCCACGGCTCTTCACAGACTGTGGGGTTCGAAGGCTTGACTGCTCTGTGAAATAGGACAGATGGTGATTTGTGGCATCTCTGTCGAAAGAGCACAATGCTGGTGCACGCACAAGTGTTTCGGAGCCCACCGTTCATCGTACATTGTTAAACATGGAGCTCCGTAGTAGACTACCCCTACGGGTTGACATGTTGACCCAACGACATCGTCTATCACGATTGCAGTGGGCACGAGATCATCGGGATTCGATCGTAGAAGAATGGAAACGTGTCGACTCTTCGGGTGAATCACATTTTTGCTACACTAGGTCGATGGTCGTTTCCACAGACGCTGCCATCGAGGCGAGCAGCGACACGAAACGTGCAACGCGCTACCGACGCAGGCTGATGGGAGCAGTATTATGCGATGGGAGACATTCTTCTGCTCTTGCATGGGACCTGTGGTAGCAATGGAAGACACGCTGACACTCGCGAACCACTGGCATTCCTTCATGCTTGATGTCTTCCCCGATGGCGATGACCATGTCTCGGAGCCAGAACCGTGCTACAGTGGTTTGAGGAATGTTATAATGAACTCACGTTGATATCTCGGCGACGTAATTCGCCTGATGTAAATCCTATGGAATCCTGATGTAAATCCTATGGAAATCTTATGGCGCTAACGGGCGCCAGCCACATACCTCCACAAACCTGCCAACAAACTATAGGATCAGAGATACGCATAATCAGTAATGTATTTCGTTCTAAGCTCTCCGCCCCGATAGCTGAATGGCAGTCTGCCGCCGGCAGTGCTGCGAGGCGGTCACGCGCAGAGCGCTGCAGGCGAAGCGCGCACCGTCTGTTTGTGTTTACTTCGGCCGCTGTAAGTGCCGTTTTCCTTCTAAACCACCACGGCGCACAACTGTCGAAAGAAGACATTACGTTTCAACTTTTGTTCAGACTTTGCCCGACCCAAGGCCCTGGAGGTAGAATGATTTATTCGCGATGAAGTTAAAATACCACCAACGGATCTAATTGGTATCCACTTGTCCATTGTTAGCAGTACCGTTTACGTTAACATGGTCAACGATGCGGCGTGCGGCAAAGTGCTTCAAGAGTCAAAACGTGGACTGCGGTTCTGTCATTCCGACGGCAACGTCAGACCTGTTACCGTCGATCACGCAGGTCTCGGCACACGAACGATGAGGATCATCGAACTGCCGTTCGAACTACCTGCAGACGTCGTCATCGCGGCGCTCCGTCCCTAGTTTTAATTTCAAACCTATCCCGTTTTAAACGGTGTCGGACAGGTCCGCATCGAGTTGCAGAAATACGTGCCTTCCTATCTACGTATCGGAGACTGCCGTGCCATTGTAATGTACGACGGCCAACCTCGCACCTGTTCCAGTTGCGGGAAAGGTCAACTACGGTCTGAATGCATTCAACGACGTGTCGCGCAGCTCCCGTTGTCGGAAGCGTCCGTCACACCCATGATGACCGCCCTACCGGTCACTCACGCAGCGGCTCTTGCCACGTCTACAGTTTCGTCCAGTCCGTCGCCCGGTCCCTCCGATCGGCACATCCCACCGTCCCATTCATCTACGGACGGTGCCGACGTCCCACCTGACAACCTTGCTGCCGAACAGGCTCCCGCACCGGACGCCGAGGAGACAAGTACTTCTTCACAACACCTGTTTGACAATTTCATTGCACCTACCGACGCCTTCGAACCAGGTCGACGCTCCTCCTAGCCGTCCTCCGACACTGAAGAACACGTGCGCAAACAACGCTCGCCACGTAGGCGTAAACGCCGCCGCCGTTCACCCACGGGCTCTCAAAGCGTTGCCACCCAAGACGACGAAGGCGACACCCAACCAGCCGCCATTTCAACGCAGATGTTGGCGGACAGCTTTCATAATTAACAAGACGTTTCGCAGGACGGGACCACTATGGAGGTCGCCACGCACAATGAAACGATCGGTCCCCATGTTGAGACGCCTGTCTCCCCGCCGACAGCTCCAGATCTCTCTCACCGCGATGCAATTCCCATGGACGTTGGACAGACCCACGGCACAGGAGCACCGGCCGACGACGTTGAGGAAAGTACGCCCTCTCCTCCAGGTGAGTTGCCTCGCCCGGACGAGGCTGCCAGTTAACATCAAAAGCGAGGCGCTGCAGCAGATGGGAGAGGACTTCCTGTCACCCTCCTCATACTTCACTTGGTGATGGTAGATGCGCGTCCACCATCACTGAAACAAACGTACCGGTTTGCCACACTGAACATCAACATGATCGGTACTGCACCCAAGCTGCATCTCCTATGTGACATGCGTCGGGCCTCTGACGTCGTCGTCGCCCTTCTTCAGCAAGTTCACGTTGCCACACTACCACCGGACTACGGCTACGACTCATACACGTCCACATGTGGTCAATCAGGGCGTGGAGTGGCTTCCTACATACGCGAAGGAATCCCACTCACGGACACGACAATCCTCCCCTCTGGTAGGGGCATGGCTGTTACCATCTTCGACACTCGCGTCATCAATATCTACGCTCCGTCTGGCTCCACGAACCGTCGGCAGCGATCCATTTTTCTTGGACATGACGTGGCGCCCCTGGTTTCTGGGCGCTATGATCGCCTCATCATGGAAGGCGATTTCAACTGTGTCCTTCATCCGCAGGACCAAATGCCTGGTTATTCACCATGCCCGGCGCTGCTCACCTGAATCGAAGATTTTCATCTAGTGGACGTTTGGGAGAAAATTCGTGGCAGTACCCCCGGTTTTACCCATTATATAGCACGTTCTGCGAGCAGACTGGACCTTTTTTATGTCTCTGCCCACCTTGGCAACGAAGTCTCCCAAGCAGATCGATGGCCTCTTGCATTTTCGGACCATTGCTCTGTCATTTGCTCCCTGGCTTTGACACCTCAGTCAACATGGCGCAGCAGAGGTTACCGGAAGCTTAATACCTCCCTCCTTAATGATCCACACTGCCGACAATGTATTGCCACTACATGGGCGTCTTGCGAAAGACGCCTCCCGCTGTACACATCCACGTTCCACTGGTGGCTCAAATGTGCCAAACCTACGATCAGAAAGGTCTTCATGCAATGTGGCAAGGAAGCAGCAGCATGGCATCGAGACACCACAAATTTTCACTACGCCGTCCTCCGTGAGCTCGATGCGCTTCCTCCATCACCTGAAACCCATAGGTAACGACAGCGTACTAAAGCTTGTCTCCTCTCTCTCCAATGTGCACGACTGTATGGTGTCATGGTGCGTTCCCTACGACAGTACCTCCTCCACGACGAAACGCCATCCACAATCCATGCCGCATCCGACTATCGTCGTCGACGTCGACTTTTCGTCCTAACCTCCAACGGCGTTAACCACACTACACAGGCGGCAGTGGTGTCTGCCTTTGCTGAACGTTATCGCCAATTTTATGATGACGAACCGATGGCAACGCCAATTCCTGATGATCTCCATCCTTTCCCTGATCTGACTCTCACCGTAGTGGAGTCAACGTCCACGACGTCTGCAATCACCGCAGAAGAGGTGATAGATGCGATCAACAACGGAGCCAAGAACAAATCACCAGGACCGGATGGTCTCCCCGTGGAGTTTTACCGGGCTTTCACCACCTTAATGCTTCCTCGCTGGACGGAAATTATTCAGGAACTCTTTACTCCGTCCTTCCCATTTCCACCTGAATTCGTCACTGGCATTCTTCTACCTGTGCCTAAGCCGAAGGGAGGGTTCATATCTCTGCATATCGCCCCCTTACATTAATGAATGCAGACTATAAAATCTCTGCACGCCTCATAGCAGCGCGCATACGCACCGTCTTACGTACGGTCCTTTCACCGGAGCAGACTGCACGTGGTTGTGGGGCCACCTTCCAAACAGCCCTAGGAGAATGCCGCGACCTCATCGAGCTGGCGGCAGTTTGTCGCCTTCGTGCAGCGCTGGTATCCATCAATTTCACGAGTGCCTTTGATCGCGTTCGACACCCATTCCTCCTCATGGTGGCGACACGTATGGGGTTCCCATTACTCCTCGTCGATGGCATTCGCCGGTTACTACTTCCCGCGGTCTCGATGGTGCAAGTCAATGGGAGGCTTGTACGACCGATTCCTATACGCCGCTCTGTGCGTCAAGGATGCCCTATGTCTACTTTACTATACGCCATTGCACTTGAGTCCCTCATTGCTGGTCTTACCTCTAGACTGCAGGGTCTCACTTTACGTGATGCACCTTTCACTGCAGGGTTTATGCGAACGACTTCCTCTTTCTCACCTGCTCATCCACCGAACTCAATGACGCCATCGAATGGATCCACCAGTATGGATGTCTTCCGGGTAGCATTCTTAACGTCTGCAAATCGACTATGAAGCACATTGGGCGCGGCCTCCCGGTTATGGTGCCGACACCACTCCTAGTCAGTACCACCCTTCGTTACTTGGGTATCGAATTTACGTGCTCCACACACCGCACAGTGGCCCTCGCTTACCGGCGGATTTTGCAGTCGATTCGGCACCATGTCCGCGGTCAAGTGCACCGTAACTTAAACCAACTCCAACGTGTGTCCTATGTCAACATGTATGTCGCCCCTAAACTGGTACACGTCGCCCAGATCCTCCCAATGTCGTTACTCCTTGGCAGCTGCATCCAATCAGCCTTTGGATATTTCGTGTCAGCAGGGCACTTGTCTAAACTATGTTGCGGCATGGGCAGGGGCCGGTCCCGTCCTTAACACGCAGTCTATTAGATATCCTCCGACCAGCTTCTCTCGATCCACCGATCAATGTGGCACCTATGTCTCCATTCTTGTACCATGTCGCCAATTGTTTCATAGAATTCAGCTACGTTAGGGCCTCCCCATACAAAAAGACTATTATCGTTTGTTTATGCTGTCCACCCCTTGCGCCCCCATGGTGCTACAGCATCCTGACATTAACTGTCTAACCGTTAGGGGGTGTGTGCATGCACCCTTTTTACCGTCGTCCGTGTCTGCACTCTGGTATGTTTTGGTCTATGGCAAATTCCCGACTAATAGTCGACTTTATCGCATAGGACTGGCCACCTCCCCACTCTGCCCTGACTGTCAGCTTGAAGACACCGACGAGCACCGTCTTACGTGGCCCCTATAATGAAACGTTTGGTTCTTCATGCAACGAATCGTGGGATTTTACCTCCGTGCCTCGTCAACGACGGTAACCTCAGATTTCTTGTTGTTGCCCCAGATATTTCACTACCCTCTTGCTAAGCACCATACACTTATCTGGTTTCGAGGAAAGACTTTAGAATACCTCTTTCAGAGTGGTCCGCATAAAGTCCTCGACTTCTGGTACAAAGTTGTGACCGCGCATAGCACCCTCACTCGAAAACCATTTTACCGACGAGCTTTTGCTGGTTATCTCCACAGCGCCTTCCTCGACCCCCCTCAAAATTGGGGTGTGCCAAGCCTACCCGTCACATGATGCAGCACCCTTATCCACCTTCTCATGCAACGACAAAAAAGATAGAATGTGTTATATTTTATGTATGTAATGTTTTTCTAATATTTTTGTTAAACTAATAATCATTTGCGTATGTTTAAATTGTACCTTGAAGAACTGTTGCATTATATATATATATATATATATATATATATATATATATATATATATATATGTGTGTGTACTGTTAGTTTGTTCAATAAAGATTAATACATAAAAAAATGAACAGCGTGACGGATTGCCGTCCTAAGGGGCCCGGGATCGATTCCCGGCTGGGTCGGCGGTTTTCTCCGCTCAGGGATTGGGTGTTGTGTTGTCTTCATCATCATTTCATCCCCATCCGGCTCGCGGGTCGCCCAATGTAGCGTCGAATGTACCTGCACCAAGGCGACCTTACCTGCCCGTAAGGGGCCTCCCGGCCAATGACGCCAAACGTTCATTTCCATTTCTATTTCGTTCTAAAAACCGACGATCAAACTACTAAGCTGGTGGTCATAATGTTTGGCTCATCCTTGTATGTATCAGATTTCGAGATGATCAGAAAAAAATCTGTTTGGAGACAGTTAAAACAGTGTCGGGCGGAGATTCGAACCCGCTCGCCTGTAACACGTGCAGTACACTTCCTGTTCAGCATAAATTTTTAACTTTTTATGAAATATTCAGCACAATAGATACTCCAACCAGAATTTAGAAAATTAATTTACGTTGTTTAAGTTACTAACATAAGAGTTAAGGCATTTTTAATATTTTCCCATTGTACCAACAATTTACTGTTCTCAGCGTAAAACACGTCAACAGTTTCTGTAACAGTCATTCTAATCAAAATGTAAAAAGTTGCTTGTAATACTGAGAGTCCAGCAACGTATTGTAAGTTTCCAGGATAACAGTATAGGAAAATAACTCGGGGAAAGAGCGCGAGGGGAGGAGGCTAATTAAGCCACATCAAACAGCGGCGGGAGCCGGCGCGGTGTGGCTCATCCCGTCCCGTGGGCGCAGCGCACCGCAGCACGGCCTTTGAAGTGACCACCGTAACGTCCGTACCCAGCGGAGCACACATACGGCCTTTGTACGCCGGCCCGCAAATTTGCCGGCGATCCCTAACGATGCGCTATCAGCGCGACAACCAACATGCGGGTTGCCGGTACATAGAGGCAACGTCTCTAGCGAGTATCTCGTCTGACCTAGTAAATGTGATCGGCGGAGAATATGTGCTTGTGGTGTTGACTGGCAGCTCGCCGTAATAGATGCATGCGCAGAGTAATAAGCGCGTACGGTGTCTGATCTCGTGTATCCGGACACCTAATAGTGGACATTAACGTAGTACCTTCGCCTTTATGATAGTTTCAACTCTACTGCGGTGGCAGTCCATTCTTTCTCAAGGGCCCAAGACAGAGAGGTAGTGGTTTTTATTTATTTGTTCGTCACATTACAGCCTATTATCTAGAAAGCTAACAAAGACCATACAGTCACATTTTTTTGAATGGTGGTAAATATATGTATTAATTATTTATTTCTGGTATTTATAAATATTAATAATTCTATAAAAATGCCTACTAAGACAGTTGTTCTCTACCATTAAAAAACTACAACTAAAAAAAAAAAGAATACCGCCGGTCGCTGTGGCCGAGCGGTTCAGTCCGGAGCCGCGCTGCTACTACGGTCGCAGTTTCGAATCCTGCCTCGGGCATGGATGTGTGTGATGTCCTTAGGTTAGTTAGGTTTAAGTATTTCTAAGTCTAGGAGACTGGTGACCTCAGATGTTAAGTCGTATAGTGCTTAGAGCCATTTTTTTAAAAAAATATACCTTAACCAATTACCCAACTATTAACACAACTACTGCTTTAGTGGTACAAATTCTTTTCACATAGCAAGGTAGAGATGTTGGACGCTGGGTTCTGGAGCGAAGCCGACGTTGTAACTCATCACAACGATGCTTCATTGAGTTCAGTTCGGGAATCGCGGCAGGCCAGCCCCCTTCACGGATGTCATTCTGCACAAACCATTACCTCACAGATCCTGCTTTATGACAAGGTGCGTTGTCATGCTGACACGATCAGCGTCTCCAGACTGTTCCTGTGCTGTACGAAGTACACAGTTCCATAACTTGTGTTCATATCCTTCTGCGTTTTTTTCTTCTTTTTTTTGGGGGGGGGGGCGGGGGAACCACACCCTAACCAAGAAAAACACCCACTTACCTTATCACTACCTCCTCCACACTTCAATGTTGGCACTACACTTGCTCTGACGGCAGGTTACGCTCCCCAGGCACTTGCGAAACCGAAATCTTCCATTGGAATGCCACAGGGTCCAGCGTGATTCGTCGCCCCAAATCACTCGTTTCCAGTCATCCTCTGTTCAGGGTGTCGCTCTCTACAGGATCTCAAGCTTCGCTTAGCACAGACTATATGACTGTATGGCTTATACGGAGATGCTCGACCGTTGTAGCCGCGCGGAGTAGTAGCGCGGTTTAGGGCGCCATGTCACGGATTGCGCGGCCTCTCTCGCCGGAGGTTCGAGTCCTCCTTCTGACATGGGTGTGCGTGTTGTTCTTGACATAAGTTAGTTTAAGTAGTGTGTAAGTCTAGGGAACGATGATCTCAGCAGTTTGGTCCCTTAGGAATTCACACACATTTGAACATTAAGACTGTTGTACCCCATTCTTTTTAACTTCCTACGCACAGTCATTTAGGTGGACTGCTGGTAGCACCTTGGATGTCACGAGCGATTCCTTCCTCTGATTTCATGGAGTTTTTTACAACCACCCTCCGCAATGGTCGACGTTCCCTGTTCGTCGGCACATAAGGTCTGCCTGCTCGTGGGTTAGCTGTGGTCCTTTTTCTCCAGTTTCACTAGACAATGATATTACCGACAGTCGACTTGGGAAGCTTTAGAAGGGTTGAAGTGGCAGTGATGGATTTGTTACTCGGGTAGCATTGAATGAGTAGTCCACGTCCGATGTGATTGATGTCTTCTGACCGACCCATTCTGCTGTTACTAGTTCTCTACTGCCAAGCGGCGCAATATTTAGCATACTCGACTCCCAGCCACAATACGGTGTTTGCTACAGTATGTATCAGTATAGATTTCCATATTTCCATTCCATTCGCGGATGGTGGGAGCACATGATGGCTGTTAGTATGCCACGGTATGAACGCGATTTTTTTTATTTCATCATGACAGTTCAAAATGGTTCAGTTGGCTCTAAGCACTATGGGACTTAACATCTGAGGTCATCAGTCCCCTAGACTTAGAACTACTTAAACGTAACTGACCTAAGGACATCACACACATCCATGCCCGAGGCAGGATTCGAACCTGCAACCGTAGCAGCAGCGCGGTTCCGGACTGAAGCACCTAGAATGGCTCGGCCACAGCGGCCGACTTATGACGGTCCTTACATGTATTGCATGTACAGTGCTGACGAATAAAATTACAACAGCATGAGTACAGCGTGCAATGAACGTTAAAGTGGTGTGAATCATTTCAGCGCAGTTGATTTCTTATATCTTTGGTACATTTGGAAATTTGTGGTAAGTTCCTGTGGGACCGAACTGCTGAGGTCATCGGTTCCTAGGCTTACACACTACGTAATCTAACTTAAACTGACTTACGCTAAGGACAACACACACACACACTCATGGCCGAGTGAGGACTCGAACCTCCGACGGGGGGCAGGCGCCCTTGACCGTGCGGCTATCCAGCGTGGAATATCTTTAGTACTGATATGCTAATACACATCGACGTCAGATACCACGGGAATCGCAGGCTTAGCTGCTACACCACAACTGGCGGTAACTATGCATTGTAACTGCCGACCGCGAATGTCGACCGTATGGGGAACTACAAAGATCTCTACAAAACGAGCTGTACGCGAACGATACGGCGGTATACTGTCGCAGCACGATGGTGCACATGGCGCAACGGCGGCTGCAGTCAGCCTGTAATGTACTTGTTACCTCGGCGACACAGTGACGCCTAGCTTACAGTCTCGAGAAGAGCCAAGCAATCATCGTAAGTCGGCGATAGGTCCCGCAGGATGTACAGCCAGGTACGGTGCAGAGAAGATCTATGCACTGGAGTGTCACAACTAAATACCTGGGTGTGACAATAGACACACTTGTAATGTGAGGCCCACACATAGAGGAAATGACGAAGAAAGCCCTGGGTAGAATGAGACTACCCTGTCTGGTGCTCAATCCGACGTCAACGCTGCCGGGAAATCTCGGCACCATCGTTTTCACGACACTCATACGACCGGTGCTGGAGTACGCAGATGTGCGAGTTATCATCGCCGAGACGAATCTTCACGACTGCAGAATAGGGCACTCAGACTGTCACGTCGCCTATTCTCACAACTAATGCGATCCTCCGACAGCGCCGGCCGGTGTGGCCGAGCAGTTCTAGGCGCTACAGTCTGGAACCGCGAGACCGCTACGGTCGCAAGTTCGAATCCTGTCTCGGGCATGGATGTGTGTGGTGTCCTTAGGTTAGTTAGCTTTAAGTAGTTCTAAGTTCTAGGGGACTGATGACCTCAGAAGTTAAGTCCCATAGTGCTTAGAGCCATTTGAACCATTTTTTTTATCCTCCGACAGCGCTTCAAAGAAGTCGCTGCCATCTTTTACACAAAATTGGAACAGACGTGCAATTTAAAGACACGTAAGCTCAGACAGAGGCAACAATGGCACGCGATTCATCGCTAGCCAGACCAGTTACGAAGTTAAGCCATGCAATTAATGTAGTCACTATTTCCAGTGTCTGGCAAATCCATGAAAAATCATCTCCCTTGCAGAAGGAACAACAGTGTGAATGTTTAAACTTCATCAAAGAACTGGAATGTTGTGCTTCTTCCACGTTCTACAAGTGGGGCGAGGTGGGGAGTGTGGAAGTTCTCTTTGGGCAGCCACTTAAACTAGATCACCAGCAACATTAAGCCACTGCGTTCTCAACGCCATCGCTGCAGCTCAGTACAATAGTGCTCTACTCAGGTGGACTCTGCCGAATTCGTCGTCTCGTCCTGCTGTCCTGCCGCGGGTCGGTGAGTCTGTAAGCAGTACTTGACTACAGGCGATGGAGTCAGAAGTATTTCCTCTGGATACCTGTGCTACTGCGATCTTTGTCGTGGGGAATACACTCGACTTCCTCATACTATTACCCAGCAATACACGCTGAACTTCTGGAACTTCAGATTCAGTTCCTTCTTAATTAACTATGGCCACAGTGGTTACGTTTAGGAATCGTGACTGTGTGGAATGATTATTTATTTGTATTTAAAAAGTATAAAGTTTTTAGCGATCAAGACTTTTCATGGAATTACTACATGCCATATTTGTTTGATGTTAAATTTAACGCAACGCAGCGCGTCTCGAGCATGTTCTGCCCATCTTCAGGCGTTTATGCATATAGAAAATTGTTACATAAAAATAAACTGTCTTAAACTAGATTAACATAGAACTTTTTGTTTACTGCTCGCTGCTGGAGGAGCTGTTGGGGTATTTGGAGGGAGGGGGTTGTGTGCAGTGTTTGGCCAGAAACTGATGTCCCGTGATGTCTTCTGCTTATGTGGAGCTGTGTCTCGTTTTTTGTTATGACTGACACCGCAGCAGATTTGGCGTCGCCAAGTTCCGTTTTTCATCCTTGGTATACTGGCGGAGCTGTTGTGTAACATTACACTTTGTACTATTTATTTTTTCACTGTTTTCCGACGTCATTCACAGAATAAATTTTTTCTGCATACATGTTAACACTATACACTTATTCAGTTCTGTATGCACAAGCGTCTGGAGGTATGCAGAACGCGCTGGAAACGCGTTGCTCTATGTTAAATTAATCATGAAACAAATAATGATGTTTGTCGGCAGAAAATACAAATAAATAATCAGTTCCTTAAAAATGGTTCTGAGCACTACGGGACTTAACTTCTGATGTCATCAGTCCCCTAGAACTTAGAACTACTTAAACCTAACAAACCTAAGGACATCACACACATCCATGCCCGAGGCAGGATTCGAACCTGCGACCGTAGCGGTCGTGCGGTTCCAGACTGCAGCGCCTTTAACCGCTCGGCCACTCTGGCCGGCCCGAACCGGGTTAGTTGCGTTTTTGCTGCCAGAGGCGACAACTCTGTGTACTAAATGACGCATCGTTCATACCACGGGTGAGCAACTAGCGGCTGGATCCGGCCCGTGACTGGTTTCAATCCGGCCCGCGGAAGACATTCGTGGGAGAGAGAGTTAGGCTTTCCAGAATTTTGCTATAGAAGTTTTTAAGACAGCTATTGTAAAACATCCCACTCAAAGAAACAATGTTTGCGAAGTGTAAATGAATGTAAACATCTTAAGATGATGTGATCATAAAACAAATGTAATTTCAAAAACGCATGTTTTGGGACATAATTTGTTGGTGTGGCGTCTCGGGAATGGACTGCCTTTCATATTGGTGAGCATCCCTTAACCATTAACGTCACTGACACTACAGTTTCGAACTCATGCGCTAAGAGCGCAGCTGTCGCTTTACGTGACGAGATGGCCAGGGAACTTGAATGAAAACCTTGAGGTGACAAAAATCATAGATTAGCGATATGCACATATACGGATGGCGGTAGTATCGCCTACACAAAGTATAAAAGGGCAGTGCATTGGCAGAGCTGTCATCTGTACCCAGGTGACTCGTGTGAAAAGATTTCCAACATGATTATGGCCGCACAACAAGAATCAACCGACCTTGAACAAGAGTGGTAGTTGCAGCTAGACACATGGGACATTCAGTTTCGGAAATCCTAAGGGAATTCAATATTCGAGATCCACAGTGTCAAGAGTATACGGAGAATACCAAATTTCAAGCATTACCTCTCACAACGGACAACGTAGTGGCCGACGGTCTTCACTTAACGAGCGACAGCAGCGGCGTTTGCGTGTAGAGATGGCGGTGCTAACAGAAATATATGTGGAATGTACGACGAACGTATCCGTTAGCACAGTGGTTCAAATGGCTCTGAGCACTATGGGACTTAACATCTATGGTCATTAGTCCCCTAGAACTTAGAACTCCTTAAACCTAACTAACCTAAGGACATCACACGACACCCAGTCATCACGAGGCAGAGAAAATCCCTGACCCCGCCGGGAATCGAACCCGGAAACCCGGGCGCGGGATGCGAGAACGATACCGCACGACCACGAGCCGCGGACTTAGAACAGTGCTGCGATATTTAGCGTTGATGGGCTATGCCAGCAGACGACAGTTTCGAGTGCCTTTGGTAACAGCATGACGCTGCCTGCAGCACCTCTCCCGGGCTTGTGATCATATCGGTGGTCCCTAGACCGCGGGGAAACTTTGGTCTGGTCAGATGAGTTCCGATTTCAGCTGGTAAGAGCTGGTGGAAGAGTTCGAGTGTGGCGCAGACCCCACGAAACCATGGACGCAAGTTGTCAATAAGGCACTGTGCAAGTACACTGTGTGTAATGGTGTGGGCTGTGTTTACATAGAATGGACTGGGTCCTCTGGTCAAAATGAACCGATCAACGGCTATTTGGAGATCATTTGCAGCCATCTATGGGCTTCATGTTCCCAAATCGATGGAAGTTTCATGGGTGCGCCATGTCACCAGGCCATGCTCTGGCTTGCAGAACATTCTGGACAATTCGAACGAATGACTTGGCCACAGATCGCCCGACATGAATCCCATCGAAATTTATGGCACATAATCGAGAGGTCAGTTCGTGCAGAAAATCCTGCACCGGCACCTCTTTCAGAGTAGTGGACGGGTGTAGAGGCAGCATGGCTCAATATTTCAACTGAGTCTATGCCACGTCGAGCTGCTACACTACGCCAAGCAGAAGGAGGTCCAAAACGATATGTATGTGAATCAGGCCCGCGGATCACCAAAGGTTGCCCATGGTTGCATTGTACCCTCAAATCACCTACTAATTTAATCATGTGTCCTTTTTACAATTTGTACACACGATAAGTAAACTTCCGTTATTTGCAATGCTCCTGGTCTTCAAATTTCGTCATTAGTATAATACGTTTTTTAATTCGTCTTGAAATGTCTGTTCCCGAAATCATAACCCATTAGCGCCTTTGCTGGATAGTGTGTAATTTACTGGACTGCTGTAATTAAATAAACACGTGAGTAAGTATGCAGCTTATCCTTAAATATTCTCTAAATCTGCAGCTAATCCGAAACGATAATGGTCCAAAACTGGAAAACTCATGAATCGTTCGGCCGAGAGTTACGTCAGTGACTTCTAAAGCGAGTCAAGTTACTCTTGCTTTATGAATTATTTCGACAAATCTCAGTCTGGCATCTGTTTGCCCATCAAGGAAATTTATGTGATCACTTCATCTCAAAACGCCTTTGATGGTTATCGCTAAATATTTAAATTTTTAAACAGATTATAGTGACCACACAGAAATTGTTCACTCAAACAATAAAGTATTTGCACTTATTACACTGCTTTAACTTGTTGAGTCAGTTGCTAGTCTTCACTTGCCATCTATAAGTCTTCCTGCATAAAGCAACAGTTTTTAACAATATTAACTCCCGGTATATAACTGGTATTAACGAGACAAAACGCTAGAGAATTGTCTGAATACAGTTTTGCTGAGAAATCACTATACGCAGCGCTGTTTACAAAATATTTTTTCGTGATCACTTTAAATGATGACGGACGGAACATCATGACGATTGTTGGGATACTTTTGCGCTCCATCCTCGCTGGTGGCACGTCACACGTCGCCACTGGCACATTGCAGATTACAACTCGCTGCAGCGTTGCTGCTCGCTGCCCGCCGGTAGTAATTACCCTGCAGCTGTTCACATAGCGAGCAGCGTGTTAGCAGCGTCAAACGTGGCAGTGGTGGAGTGGTCTTGATGCTGTCGATCGCGGCTCAAGTTTTAGGATATACGGCGATGGTCGCAGGGTGAAATGCGCATTGTCTGGCGAGGATCATAGCGAGCATCGGAGCGAGCAGCAATGGTGCATGTTAAATTGATCGGTAAGGCACAGTGGGGAGACATCGCCGTGCCATGCCACCGAGCTGGGAGATGACAGTATATAAACGCACTCTGATAGACATATGGTGAAGGAAAGTATTAGGTACCTACGAAACGACCAGTTTACAAATCACTCATGTGACACGCTACATTACTGCCCCTCTGTCTACTGTCTTTGCTAGGTCCTCTTTGCCAGGTCCGAAAGTTTGATGGGTCTGGAAAGTTTCAGAAACAAGCTGCGCTATTCGTAACGTGTTTATTTGAAAAATTCAGTGGCAGACACTACGAGAAATGAGCTGTCCACCACACAAAGTCATATTTTTATGATTCCTTGAATCTTTTTAACAAAGTAGAAATGAGTAGAATCTCGTACCGAACGAGGTAGCAGACGGTTTAAGACACGACTCGTTTTGGGACCACCATATTTTCAAATGGTTCAAATGGCTCTGAGCACTGTGGGACTTTACATCTGAGGTCATCAGTCCCCTAGAACTTAGAACTACTGAAATCTAACTAACCTAAGGACATCACACACATCCATGCCCGAGGCAGGATTCGAACCTGCGATCATAGCGGTCGCGCGGTTCCAGACTGAAGCGCCTAGAACCGCTCGGCCACACCGGCCACACCGGCCACACCGGCCACACCGGCCCACCATATTTTAATTTACGCTATTTCACTCGAGGAGATAGTCGGTAAGGTTCCTTACAGGAAGCCAAATCAGATTTATTTCCCACTCTTGACCATTCTCTGCTTGGACTCCACCTCCAATGGCAGTGACACAGATTTGCAATTTTTTTTCGAACATGGATCTCCGCCTTACGCGGGCGTCACTCTAGCATCCATATTATCAAAGCGCACTTTGGAGACCGAATCAAGACACGAATTTGTATTAGTTATATCCTTTCCAAGCATCTGCCATCACAGTTTATTCCAAGAACGAATTTCTCAGAGTCATCAGATAGACGCAGAACCTAGCCCTAAATTAAATGTGTGGAATTCCCAGATAATTTCAGAATACCATCAGAAACCAGTTAGACCTGGACTCTGCAAGCAGTTGTTCCGTGTTATTCTTTACGGTACACCAATATCGTATCAAGTGATGATAAAAAAATCTGGTTGTGACTTGAGATCGGCACTTGAGCTGGGCAACAAACACAGTCATATGTAAGAAGACGTTCTATTTCATCCAGAAATTTCTGAACACATTTTCACAGGATGTGCTAGAGATTCCTGCACCGTAACTCGTTCCATCGAATCTCTACTACTGCGATGTCAACGATCATGGCCGAGTAGTGAAAACTCTGAACAGTTAGAACTAGCCGTGAAGGCTTATTTGTATTTAGTTAGTAACATCCATCTATTTGAACACACCAGTACCTTACATGGAAGGCCTGGGACAAAAAAAACTTACGTCACTATGACACGCTAAAACTACTTCGACGAAGTTTAACTGGGCACGCCCTTGAAACGAATCCATCGGTCTGTTTCATGTTTTGTCACTAGTGTGTGATATTTTTTGCGCCTTCAAAGAGTCAGAGATGCCAGTTTTCGTCCTGGAAAGACGATAGAAAAATCTCTGTAGAAATGATGGACCAAACTATATACTGCCGGAAAAAAATCCCACCACAAAGAAGGAATTGTGCGAAGTAAACGGAAGTTGTTATGCGTGTTCCTACGAGGTGCATTCAAGTTCTAAGGCCTCCGATTTTTTTTTCTCTGGACTGGAAAGAGATAAAAACATGCGCATTGTTTTAAAATGAGGCCGCGTTCATTGTCAATACGTCCCAGAGATGGCAGCAGATGGAATTTTACCGCCAGTGGCGAGAATGAGAACTGTTTTAAATACTTAAAATGGCGACGTTTTCCTTACTTGAACAGCGTGCAATCATTCGTTTTCTGAATTTGCGTGGTGTGAAACCAATTGAAATTCATCGACAGTTGAAGGAGACATGTGGTGATGGAGCTATGGATGTGTCGAAAGTGCGTTCGTGGGTGCGAGAGTTTAATGAAGGCAGAACATAGTGTGACAACAAACCGAAACAACCTCGGGCTCGCACAAGCCGGTCTGACGACATGATCGAGAAAGTGGAGAGAATTGTTTTGGGGGATCGCCGAATGACTGTTGAACAGATCGCCTCTTTCTGTGGGTTCTGTGCACACAATCCTGCATGACGACCTGAAAATGCGAAAAGTGTCATCCAGGTGGGTGCCACGAATGCTGACGGACGACCACACGGCTGCCCGTGTGGCATGTTGCCAAGCAATGTTGACGCGCAACGACAGCATGAATGGGACTTTCTTTTCGTCGGTTGTGACAATGGATGAGACGTGGATGCCATTTTTCAATCCAGAAACAAAGCACCAGTCAGCTCAATGGAAGCACACAGAGTCACCGCCCCCAAAAAAATTTCGGGTAACCGCCAGTGCTGAAAAAATGATGGTGTCCATGTTCTGGGACAGCGAGGGCGTAATCCTTACCCATTGCGTTCCAAAGGTCACTACGGTAACAGGTGCATCCTACGAAAATGTTTTGAAGAACAAATTCCTTCCTGCACTGCAACAAAAACGTCCGGGAAGGGCTGCGCGTGTGCTGTTTCACCAAGACAACGCACCCGCACATCGAGCTAACGTTACGCAATAGTTTCTTCGTGATAGCAACTATGAAGTGATTCCTCATGCTCCCTACTCACCTGACCTGGCTCCTAGTGACTTTTGGCTTTTTCCAACAATGAAAGACAGTCTCCGTGGCCGCACATTCACCAGCCGTGCTGCTATTGCCTCAGCGATTTTCCAGTGGTCAAAACAGACTCCTAAAGAAGCCTTCGCCGCTGCCATAGAATCATGGCGTCAGCGTTGCGAAAAATGTGTACGTCTGCAGGGCGATTACGTCGAGAAGTAACGCCAGTTTCATCGATTTCGGGTGAGTAGTTAATTAGAAAAAAAATCGGAGGCCTTAGAACTTGAATGCACCTCGTACATTTTAAAGATGATGTGTATTAAAATTTCACACCAATCGCACGAGAGAGGCTCTCGTAGAGCCACTATAAGTATGCAAATCAGGTTTGTTTTAAATACACGCTGTAACGGTCGTCAGTATTAGTTGCTTTGAGATTGTACGTGGTGGAATGATGTTACTCGCGAACGCCTTTAAGGCAGAACGACTTGTCAGGAATGTAGGCACTGTGCATGATTGCTGGAAACGGTGATCAAAGGAATGTATGATCGCAAAAAGACCGGCTCCGGACGACAGCGTGGCACTACCGAGAGGGAAGACCATCGTGTTCGGCGTATGGCTTTTGGCGTATCGTACTGCATCTGCAACAACTATCTGAGCAGCAGTTAGCACCACAGTGACACTACAAAGTGTTAAAAAGTGATTATTTCAAGGACAGCTCCGAGCCAGACGCGCTGTATCGTGCATTTCACTGATCCCAAACCACCGCCATTTGCGACTTCAATGGTGTCAAGCGAGAGCTCATTGGAGTGTAGGGTGGAAGTCTGTTGTGTTTTCTGATTCTGCCTCTGTGTCAGTAATGGCCGCGTATTGGTTTGAGGGAGGTCAGTTGAGCGTTTGCAACCAACATGTTTGCGTGATATACACACTGGACCTACACCTGGAGTTATGGTCTGGGGTGCCGTATGACAACAGGAGCATTCACGTGGTTATCCCAACCATCCTGACTGCACATTTATACATCAATCTAGTAATTCGATCTGTTGTGCTACCATTGATGAACAGGATAACGCTCGCCCGCATACCGCTGTTGGAATCCGACATGCTCTGCAGAGTATTGACATTTTGCCTTGGCCTGCACGATCACCAGATCTGTGTGCAATCGAGCACATGTCGGATATCATCAGGCGACAACTCCAGGTTCATCCACAACCAGCATTAACCGTGGCTGTATTGACCAAGTGCAACAGGCATGAGACTCCATTCCATAAACAGAAATGCGGCACCTGTAAAAGACGACGCATATACGTTTGCATGCTTGCATTCAACATTCTGGTGACTATACCGGTTATTAAATATACCAGCGTTCCACATCTGCAATGGCTTATCTAGCACTTACATTAACGTGTAATCTTGCAATGTTAATCACTTAAATATGTTACCTAGACGAACGTATTACCGATTTCATTTTTATCCTGTATTCTATGTGTGACTGTCGTTAGATAATTTTGTGGGTGTTTAAAAAGAAAATATAGAAGGAGACAGAGAAGAGAACGGGCTCTGACGAGGGTGGGAAAGGTAGGCACGAGACGAGATAGTGGTTGAGCATTTGAAACTCAACGCTGTGTACCAGTTTTGAAGCAGAGGAGCCATTTCGCTAGCGAGCGTGGTTTTCAGCACTTCTTGGATGGCTCGGTAAGTAGACAGATATGCTTTTCAGCAGGTATTATAAAGTGTTAGTTTTGATTTTGTACTTTTCAATTCCTTTTACTTTAATTATGACAGGGACGTGTTTGGTGTTATTTATTTCATTTTTGATGGTATTTTGACGTGCTTAGATAAATGTAGTGAGATAAACTTTGATCATCACAGCAGTCAGCTATCAGTGGATAACTGTCTTGTAGCTGATTATCCTTTGGGATATCTCGTTGCAGCTTCTGTTAAAATTAACTAACCTTCCCAGTTTATTTATTTATTTTACGTTCGATATGCCCGATGCCTTACACTGCTATACACATTCAGCATGGGAAACTGAATTAACGTGAAAATGTAACAAACCATTATTTATTATAAATTTAGTTAAACATATTACAGTACTTATAAACCTATAGTGCTTAAATGATGTAATCTGTCAAAAAATTAACAATTAAACAGAAACACTTAAATTACAAAGCCAAGAAATGGCCTGTCTGTGAGCCTATGCAGCTCCTCTAGTGAACCGTCCCGAAAACCATGAATTTCACACTCGATTATGTGCTGCATCGTCTGCATTTCGCCGCAGTCACTGTGAGGAGCGTCAACGAAGCCCCACTTGTCCATCAGCTCGTTGCACCGTCCAACACCAGTTCTCATTCTGTTTAGTGCCACCCAGGTTCTTCGAGGAATCAGGAACACGATCAGCCTGGTTCTTAATGAGGTATCCATTGTTAACATTTGCTTATTGCCATAGATGTTTCCATTCTGCTATGGTGGCCGGACGTACTCGTACCTCTCGGCCATGCCAGATGCGCTACTCGAAGGCTAGCAGAATGCGGCCCATCAAAAAAAATCTTTCCGGTAAAGAGACGTATGCTGATTTGCTTTCGAAGTGTTCTCTGCTGTTCGCTGCAACGAATTCCTGTGTTGGCGTAAGTAACCGGTGTATGTGGGTGATTATCACGCTTCTCGTTATTGTCAGAATGCAGTGCACTGAATTCGGGACATCGAAGAGAATGTGTACGCATATACTGCAAGGAATTTTGTAGAACAATGATTTTCGGAATTTTTAAGTGTTTCGAGGAACTCCAGTTTTCCTCCAGTCGGTTCTCACTCCTGACTCTGCCACTACTGTATTACTGTAGTAAACAGTAAATAATAGTATAGCATGATGTCTGTGAGTATCTTAAGTGAATTCTGGAGAATAGCTACCCTTTCCTTTTTCCCAAGCGATTACCCTAGTCTATCAGCGATGAGTACATTTCCTGCCATTTCAGCTACTGCTCCACTGAATAAATTGCGTTTTAGGGGACCACTTGATGCTTTGGTGAAATGTTGTGGTATTTAGTGGAAAGGTGTGCTGTACTACACTGAAGCCTCAAAGAAACTGGTATAGGCATGCGTATTCAAATACAGAGATATGGAAACCGGCAGAATACGGCGCTGCGGTCGGCAACGCCTATACAGGGTGTTACAAAAAGGTACGTCCAAACTTTCAGGAAACATTCCTCACACACAAATAAAGAAAAGATGTTATGTGGACATGTGTCCGGAAACACTTAATTTCCATGTTAGAGCTCATTTTAGTTTCGTCAGTATGTTCTTCCACCTACGCTCAATGGAGCACATTATCATGATTTCATACGGGATACTCTACCTGTGCTGCTAGAACATGTGCCTTCACAAGTACGACACAACATGTGGTTCATGCACGATGGAGCTCCTGCACATTTCAGTCGAAGTGTTCGTACGCTTCTCAACAACAGATTCGGTGACCGATGGATTGGTAGAGGCGGACCAATTCCATTGCCTCTACGCTCTCCTGACCTCAACCCTCTTGACTTTCATTTATGGGGGCATTTGAAAACTCTTGTATACGCAACCCCGGTACCAAATGTAGAGACTCTTCGTGCTCGTATTGTGGGCGGCTGTGATACAATACGCCATTCTCCAGGGCTGCATCAGCTCATCAAGGATTCCATGCGAGGGAGGGTGGATGCATGTATCCTCGCTAACGGAGGACATTCTGAACATTTCCTGTAACAAAGTGTTTGAAGTCACGCTGGTACGTTGTGTTGCTGTGTGTTTCCATTCCATGATTAATGTGATTTGAGCAGAAGTAATAAAATGAGCTCTAACATGGAAAGTAAGCGTTTCCAGACACATGTCCGCATAACATATTTTCTTTCTTTGCGCGTGAGGAATGTTTCCTGAAAGTTTGGCCGTACCTTTTTGTAGCACCCTGTATAAGAAAACTTGTGTCTCCCGAAGTTGCTAGATCGGTTACTGCTGCTACAATGGCAGGTTATCAAGATTTAAGTGAGTCTGAACATGGTGTTATAGTCGGCGAACGAGCGTTGGGACGCAGCATCTCCCACGTAGCGATGAAGTGGGGATTTTCCAGTACGACCATTTCACGAGTGTACCGTGAATATCAGCAATCCGGTAAAACATCAAATCTCCGTCGTACTCTTAAAGGTTTATGGACAACTCTGCAGGATTCATGGTGTCAGTTCCCTCCAGCACTACTTCAGACGTTAGTCGAGTCCATGCCACGTCGTGTTGCAGCACTTCTGCGTGCTCGCGGGGGCCCTATACGATATTAGGAAGGTGTACCAGTTCCTTTGGCTCTTCAGTGTATTTGTCCTTGTTACGAGAAAGGGAAATGAAAAATAGTAATTCAAAATTACAGAGGCAATCACCACTTACATAAAAATATCCTGGCCGTTCCTGAGATTTTTCCCGTAGCACAGCTTACCTAATGAGAAAGAGTAAGAGGGGATGCCTAGGGATGCCTTTGCGGTGTCCAACCACATCCAAGTTGAATTATGTGGAATAGGTCCGAATGTTGTAGGCACACTGTTAGGTCACTTTCCACCAGCTGTTTGCTTATAGGACTTTATTCTCTTGCGTGAATTACGTTACCTGTCCTCTCAGCCATGTTTAATTGTTAGTTCATCTACTCAGTAATGCAACAGGCGAGGTAGGTGGCGTGAGGGAGCGAAGCAAAGATAGTTGAGTAAGAAAAGGGTAAGTTTTCATCTAGCTGACCCAGCCGAGATATATTGTTCTGTTACCGTTAGAAGCTTTCACCATCTTCCACTTAAAAGAAAGATGAGGCACTTAGCCGGCTTTTTTTTTCTCCAAAAAAATTACCAAATGATAATTTACTTACTTCATCTTCATCTATTTGTCTTTTTCGCTATCTTCATTACTGGTAATACCGCATTACGCCAACTGTTTCTGTCTCTTCTTTTCACATCTTTTACGTCACGTTAATTACGGAAATGACCCACAGTCTAAATCTAGTTATTTGTAAGTTAATCTCTTGTAGCTCAATGTTTGTAAATAGATATAAAGTGATATTTTTTCATGCTGTAGCAATTTTGGTTTTACCCTTTATATCATAACTGTTTCTAAATGATACATTATGTACTAAAAACAATAATATTCTAACACATGTTTTCGATGAATCAGCTGAAAAAAAAGTACGAAAACTGTGCTTTACAGCTCTAATTTTCCAGGTAAGTAAATACATAAATTGTTAAATATTTCAATTTCAAACAATATTCGCTGTAATGATTGAAGCAGACTAAATGAATTAAAATTTGTGCTGCGGCCTGGACTCGAACTCGGGTCTTCTAGCTTAGGCAGAAATGCTTTGGCCATGTTTGAGGCTATATGTAGGCCAGATTCCAGAAACTGGGAGTCAACCACATCCCTTGCCAGTAAAGGAAAATTTTGTAAGCCAGACTATCCAAACAGAAGGGGAGAGATGCACTGAGCATAAACATCACACAGACAACGAACAACCGACAAAGTGCACTGTTGCAGAGCACTGCATCTCCCATGGATATGCCATGAATTACGACGGTACCAAGTTGTTTTAACAGTCCAACAGTTTCTGAGATTGTATTCTAAAAGACGCTGTTGACATCCGGTCAGCATCTGCAGACCTCCAGACGGCCGCCAGAGGCCATGGAGTGGGAGTAGGGGGGGGGGGTTTAGATTTCGATATAAAGGTCGCACCCAACATGGTCGACGAAGTGGTGGATGAAATTCAACGCAGCGAAGAGGCAGGAAGTAATCTTTACCTAATCTTCCGCCAGTCGAGATCTTGGAAACACCATCCCATGGAGTAGGGCGGCGAACTACCTAGATGTAATCCTAGATCAAATGCTCTCCTGAGCACCTCACATTCGGACGTCGGAAGCAGAGACATAGGGTACCTTTGCGCTCTATATCCGCTGCTCAACCCGCAGTCGACGCTGCCACACCGCCGTGGTGTCACGCTTTACTTAGCGCAGGCCCGACCAGTGTTGGAGTACACAGCTGTGTGTGGGGAAAGGCCGCAGATTCACTCATCGCATCGCTGCGAAGGGTCCAGAAGATCGTTCTGCGTCTTCCACTCGTCTGATACACGAAGACACTGGCATCCTGTTCCTGCAGGACAGATTCCGGATTAACGCGAGGCCCTTCTACGAGAAGGAGGGACAGTCTCGCAACCGGCTCGTCTGTGAAATGGGCCACCAACCACACTACAGCCCAACCACGCGTTGGCCTGACCTCCTGCGAGAATAATTTTATTCCTTCCAGACCTAGGAAAACATGACCACATCACCACATCACCAAAGGCCGATTCGAATACGTTAGGTTTGTTTTCTTTCTTCACCACAGGAAGAGCAGGAGCAGCATATTTATGCTTATACTGCACAACGTGCCGAGCAAGGAAAAGCTTGCCAATGTAGTGTCAGCGTCAGACAGGCATCGGAAACATCTGAAGATGACAAGAAGTCGTCTTATCGAAATATCGCGCCTTTTTGACGACTACACACGATCGGATACCTGAGAAATATTAAAACTCTTCCCATGCTGGGATAATGTGGGTAATTGTTATTTTTAATAGGGGAACCGCTGTCATGAAAGTAAATACTGAGCTTGATATGTGTTTAGACAAAACAGTATCAAAGAAAACAGTGCGAGGGGAAAAGAATTCATGATAAAAATGTTATTTTCATGCCGTTTGTAAACCAGTCACCTGTATTCACAGAGAAAGAGCTTCAGCTGAACAATCGGCACAAAACTCGACAATCCAAAAACTGTAATATGTAATATGGTCCAACGTGCCGACACTTGCACTGTTCCCTACCGCTGTATATGTTTGTGTATGTAAGCAATAGTGAAGGCATAAAGTACTGAGTCTGATCCTCTTGTGAAACATAGATTTCATCTGAATGAAGATGGAACAGAGTGTCTTTAATGGCATGTAGAAGAGTCAGATGTGAATATTATTGAGCAATTGTGGTCTTTATTGGAAAACTGATGTGTTTGTGCCGTTAGTCGCATGTTATACAGTCATGTCCGCCTCCGTAGCGCAACAGTAACGTTATCGCCTACCACGTAAGAGGGGCCCGGGTTCGATTCCCGGCAGGGGACTGGGTGTTGTGTGTCCTTCATCATCACTGACACGCAAGTCGACGAAGTGGCGTCAACTAAAAAGACTTGCAATACGGCGGCAGAACCCCGAAGGGGACATTCCGCCCAATAAATGCCATACGATCATTTCATTTCATTATACAGTCATGAGACATAGCATTAGAAACACCCACGCAGCTGCGAGTAGCCCTCACATTAACGCTGGTGACAAATCATGGTGTGGTCTTCCCGAGACATCGAACACCATTCCATGACAGCAAGACCATCGTCCACAACTCAAGGAGACCGAGTAGAGCTGGCTTCGAGCTGCTCACATCACTTACATCTTTTTTTATGGTGTCCGAGTTGTTCTCAACAGGACTGATGTCAGATAACCTTTGGGCAACAAAAGCGTCCTTGTGTCTGCGAAATGTTTCGCAAACCATTTTGATATCATTCGCGATCAGTGGAATGGTGCATTTTCTTCCAAAAACTGTAGAGTGTAACGGGACATCCTCTTGCATTACTGTTCCTCAACAGTAGTTCTCGATACCATATTAATTTTTCGAATTTTGGACGGGTCAGCACTATCTCAGCTTTTTTTCTGAAAACTTTAATATAATTTTGTACAGAATATGTCACATTTCAAGCTAAAATTTATGAAAAGGAATTACTTTATTTTAGGTGCTATAATCGATAAATAGTAGTTCTGAATGTACAGCTAAAATTATTTTTTTAGAAACATTTGGAGTTATATACGAATTATTTGGCATACTTAAAATTTCTATTATTAATTACGCAATCTAGTAGTGTTTATTATGTTTATTCCTGGATTCATTTATGAAATAATAATCGAAACTAATAGAAATTCATTTGTCAAGAAAAATTGTAAACCCTTTGAAATATTGTTATTACCGCAGAGTGAGGTAGTAGTAAGCATGCCTCTGATGTGATCGGACGTATTTCTGTATTTTGGGCGAACAATGTAATTTCGGCTTTGTTAATGTGAAAATTCAAAAGACTGTATGATATACTAAAATATGACAAAATATATTAACGTAACAACAAAATTTCGGCACCAACCATCTTCAAATTTAATTAGATCAATTCAACCATAACCATGAGGACCTAAAATGTGAGAACTTCAACTTCAAGAATCAGACCCCTAGACAAGAATAGCTGGAGCAACTCTACACGAGAAGCTTAGTAAACTAGAAAGTCTATTATAATCTTCGCTCTTCTCAAATTTTTCATAAAAGACTTTGCTTACTGTGGACAATAACTGGAATTAAGAAGGAGGGGGGAGATTAAAAGGTCACCTAGAGATCGTTCTTCGCAGGTAACAGATGTATCAGGGGACCCTTTTTATCTCATGAATACGTAAGAAAACACCTCCATCACCAGTAGATGTGCACGAGTACCTGCACTGGCTTCTGCCCCCCTAGCGAGTAGGTACTTCTGGATGGTACAGCTGCTCACTGGTTGTTGTTAATGAAGCAGTGACTTGGCTTGTGATTTGCTGAACCGTATCTGCCCATCCACAGTGCAATCCCTGGAAATTGACAACGACTGCCGTCACGACGCGACGTTCCTCACGGAAATTAACCCTAGCCACGGCTGTTTCCCTGAATAAAGACACTCGCGCTACTTTGGTGGCACACAGAATCTTGATCCTGAAGAAAGCTAGAACACGTCCGAGGACAGAAGGAGTACAGTCGGATGCGTAGCCGAAACGTATACTGATATAGCGCACAACTGCCTGCATCTCTGGTAAATTGTGTTTCAAAGTAGCCTTGGGAATTGTGCACAAATTAGTTCATAATACTCTTCGTAATATCGAAAAAATTATCAGAACTTACATGAAAGTTTGGAAAAAGACAATACGAACATGTTTTAAGGTAGTTTTGTCCAACAGAAACATCGATTTAAATATAATTTACTATTTCTTATCTACCGTCTTAAGCCTACTGCAATTTAGGAGCTTTTTCACCAGACGTGCTTCGCTTTTATTTGCAAAGCATCCTCAGTTGTCACATGTTTTTCTTCCTCTTTCCTACTTAACCTGAAGTAGACAGATTTTACTGTAGTTTTTAGCGGATGCTGAAGTAGAAAAAAGTGGTTCCACTTTCACTTTTCACCAAATTTCGTTTTATTTATTATTATTTTGTAATTTAACCTTCGCAAACAATGAGGGAAAATCTGTCGGTCTTCGGAACCTGTAAGGAAGAGGAAAAAATATCTAGGACCACTGAACATGTTTTGTCAATAAAAGCGCGATTCGTGAAAAATAGTCTTAAATTATAGTAATCTGGATGATACTACGAGACGAATTCGACAGAGCACGAAAAGACCTAAATCAAAACTAGGCTCGTGGACTAGACATTCCCTCAGAACCTCTGATATCCTGGGGAGAGCCAGCCATGACAAAAATGTTTCACCTGGTGTGCAAGAGAAATGAGAGAGGGTAAATATCCTCAGACATCAAGAACGAATATAATAATTTCAGTTCCAAAAAGGGCCGGTGCTTACAGGTGTGAATATTACCGAACTATCAGTGTAAGAGGTCACGGTTGCGAAATACTGACACGAATTGTTTTCAGAAGACTGGAAAGACAGGTAGAAGCCGACCTCGGAGAAGATCGGTTTGGATTCCGGAGAAAGGTAGGAAAAAGCGAAGCGAAACTGACTCTATGACATATCTTAGTCGATGGGTGAAAGAAAAGCAAATGTACGCTTATAGCATATGTAGACTAAGAGAAGGCTTCGAAGGTTATACACAACATGTACAGAAACCAGACGGCAATTATTAGAGTCTAAGGGCATGAAAGGGAAGCAGTGGTTGAGAAGGGAGTGAGACAAGGATGTTATTCAATTTGTACACTGAGCAAGCAGTAAAGGAAAGCAAAGGAAAATTTGGAGAAGGAATTAAATTTCAGTGAGAATAAATATAAACTTCAAGGTCTGTCGATGACATTGTTGCTCAGTCAGAGACATCAAAGAACTAGGAAGAGCATTTTTACGGAGTGGATAGAGTCTTGGAAAGACGATGTGAGATGAACATTGACAAAAACAAAACAAACATCACAGAATGTCGTCAAATTAAATCTGGCTACTCTAGGGGAAGTAGATTAGCAAAAGAAACACTAAAAGTAGTAGATGAGTTCTGCTGTTTTGGGCAGTAAAATAACTGGTGACAGTCAAAGTAGAGAGGATTTGAAATGTAGACTGGCGCTAGTAAGAAAAACGTTTCTGAAGAAGAGAAATTTGTTAACGTCGAATGTAGATTTAAGTGTTAGGAAGTCTTTTCTGAAGATATTTGCCTGGAGTGCAGCCTTGCGTGGAAGTGAAACATGGACGATAAGCAGTTCAGACTAGAAGAGAATAGAAGCCTTGAATTTCGGTGCTACAGAAGAATACGGAAGATTAGATGGGTAGATCACGTAACTAATGAGGAAATAATGAAAAGAATTGGGGAGAAAAGAAATCTGTGGCGTGACTTGACTAAAAGATGACGGATGAGGTTTTTTATACCTTTTTTGATACCAGACATCTAAGGACATCAGTCTTTTGTTCACTCTCCAGGATAGAGGCAGTGTACCCAATCTGTCTGCGTATAGAGTAAATTCTGTATGTATGTATGAGAGAGTGTTCTAAATGTTTGCGTAGCGTATATCTGACAAGGGGACCTTCACAGACTCTGATGAGTCTTAGATATGTTATAGAGGGACCCGTCCTGAGTACGTGGCTAGCGGTTTTTCGTGCGACTGCCCTAAGTTTGCGAGAAAATCGATGTTGAAGTTTTATGCGTATCTTCTACACCTGTAATCTTCAACACGTTTCGATCTACACAGTGTACCGCAGTGGCTACAATTTGCGATCACCATGCTAGTGGTGAGGGTTCAGACCCCATCCATTATTTTGTGCATTGTCATCGTACACAATATCATTAAATGGCATATGTCATTAATTAATAAATTAGTCATTACAGAAAATTTTCTTCATATGTGTATACCGTTTGTTATAGAATATTCCTACATGCAATCGTTTGCGTCGCTTGCTGTGCTAGAATACAACTCAGGATGGTATTTGTCGCAGAAGCCAACGAAACACAAATTCGTAGAACACATCGTCGCACATTTAAAGAAAGCTACCGCCTAGCAGCACACGGATTTTTCAAAAGCGATACCGGTAAACACAGTCTGCTTAAATTAAAAAATATTGTACTTTCTTCGATCAATTTCGATTCAAACCACGCCTATTTGATCAGTCCTGTGAAAGTAGGTGCTCTAAATTGATGCCAAATTAAAGAATGATTGTTTACAGAATTATTGCTCGAAGAGATTTCTCTATTAGCCTTTAGCAAGTGGGAAGAATTTTGAATTTTTTTCGTGAAAATTTTAACCTGCCTATAAAAATAAACACAACAGATTTGGCAAATATGTACCACCAGTGTGGTAGCCGTGAACTTATCCACCCCACTACGCTCGCTTGATCGAAGCATGACGAACATAATGGATATAGGAGATATACATGACTCTTCAACACCGAATTTCTCGGACGCAATGGGCTGTCGAATGAAAAGCTACAATCTAGGTATTAGAACAGTTCCCTCCACAATATACCCAAGATTCATAAAAATTCGTGATTAACAGGTCTGATGGTCCCCTTCTGAGGCGGAAGATGGGAACCAGACCGAAATACACCAAATGGCCAGCATTCCTCACCCCCCCCCCCCGACAACGGTCGCAGTAACACCCGCGGCTACCCGGGCGGGTGACACAATGATGGAATCGGTTGATAGGACACAATCGGAAACATCAAGACTTCGTCGGTTTAGTGTTGGAGGTAAAAACTGAAAAGGGAGCCCAAGAAGCAAATACAGTGACCAGGTTCAAATGGATGTAAGTTGCAGCAGTTATACGCAGATGAAGAGGCTTGTAGAGGATAAAATACCGTCGAGAGTTGAATTAAACCTATCTTCAGTCGGAGGACAAACAACAACAACAACAACAACAGCAACACTAAGCTTAACACAAAAAAGCCAATAATTATTTATATACATATTTAAGTAAATTAAAGGACCATGACTGGTCAAAGCCTCTCTTCATTCCCTTACACAAGAAAGGGTCTATCGGGAACTGCTCCAACTACCGTACTATTGCCTTCATATCTCACGCATCCTGAACCAATGTTTGAAGCCGTGCATTCAGCCTCACGTATCCACAGAACAAGCAGGTTTTGTTGAAGGGAAAGAAACTCATGAACAGATCCTGAACATAAGACAAATAATAGAAAAATCGCGAGAGTTCTTTGTTCCTGTTTTCATCTACTTCCTTGACTATAGGAAGGCCTTTGACTGTGTTGTCTGGCAAAAGTTGTGGCAGGTGCTTGTAGAGTTCGGTGTCCCACCCCACTTGATAGCATTGATCAAAAGTCTATACAATAATCACTTCGCAGTTGTAAAGACAAGTGCTGGGACGTCTGATTCCTTCAGAGTATCAAAAGGTGTGAGACAGGGCTGTGTCTTATCCCCATAACTGTACAACATCTATGCCTAACATGTCATTAGGAAAGCTCTTGATGGTTGGACCAAAGGCATCTCAATTGGTGGGAGAACCATCAACAACCTCAGTTTTTTCTGATGACACTGTGCTTTTAGCCTACAGCGAAGATGAACTTGCTGAGCTACTAACAAGAATAAAGGACATTAGTCTAGCATATGGATTAGACATCAACCTCAGCAAGTCCAAACTCATAATAATTGATCGAGAAGAACAGATCCAGCTCACAGGTCTATTAAAGGAACTGGAAGTCGTGCATTCTTTCATCTATCTTGGGTCAACCATCTGCAGCACGGGAAGTTGTGAAGATGAGACAATAAGAAAGATCACGCTAGGGAGAGTGGCTATGAAGAAGCTCACCAAGATCTGGCAGAGCAGAGCAATAACAAATAGCACGAAGTTCGGGCTAGTTGAAACACTCATGTCTTCTGCATCGCTCCTGCGAAACGCAACTCGCCCTTTTTTCACATGATATCTTGCGAACCATGGATGAAGGGTATCAGACGGATGTCATATTCCTTGACTTCCGGAAAGCGTTTGACTCGGTGCCCCACTGCAGACTCCTAACTAAGGTACGAGCATATGGGATTGGTTCCCAAATATGTGAGTGGCTCGAAGACTTCTTAAGTAATAGAACCCAATACGTTGTCCTCGATGATGTGTGTTCATCGGAGGTGAGGGTATCATCTGGAGTGCCCCAGGGAAGTGTGGTAGGTCCGCTGTTGTTTTATATCTACATAAATGATCTTTTGGATAGGGTGGATAGCAATGTGCGGCTCTTTGCTGATGATGCTGTGGTGTACGGGAAGGTGTCGTCGTTGAGTGACTGCAGGAGGACGCAAGATGACTTGGACAGGATTTGTGATTGGTGTAAAGAATGTCAGCTAACTCTAAATATAGATAAATGTAAATTAATGCAGATGAATAGGAAAAAGAATCCCGTAATGTTTGAATACTCCATTAGTAGTGCAGCGCTTGACACAGTCACGTCGATTAAATATTTGGGCGTAACACTGCAGAGCGATATGAAGTGGGACAAGCATGTAACGGCAGTTGTGGGGAAGGCGGATAGTCTCTTCGGTTCATTGGTAGAATTTTGGGAAGATGTGGCTCATCTGTAAAGGAGACCGCTTATAAAACACTAATACGACCTATTCTTGAGTACTGCTCGAGTGTTTGGGATCCCTATCAGGTCGGATTGAGGGAGGACATAGAAGCAATTCAGAGGCGGGCTGCTAGATTTGTTACTGGTAGGTTTGATCATCACGCGAGTGTTATGGAAATGCTTCAGGAACTCGAGTGGGAGTCTCTAGAGGAAAGGAGGCGTTCTTTTCGTGAATCGCTACTGAGGAAATTTAGAGAACCAGCATTTGAGGCTGACTGCAGTACAATTTTACTGCCGCCAAACTACATTTCGCGGAAAGACCACAAAGAAGATAAGAGAGATTAGGGCTCGTGCAGAGGCATATAGGCAGTCGTTTTTCCCTCATTCTCTTTGGGAGTGGAACAAGGAGAGAAGATGCTAGTTGTGGTACGAGGTACCCTCCGCCACGCACCACATGGTGGATTGCGGAGTAAGTATGTAGATGTAGATATAGATGTCTTCTTTTATGTTTGCGAAACATGGACACTCAAGGCCAGAGACAAACAGCGCATTGATGCGTCTGAGCTTTGGTGCTGGCGTAGGATGCTACGCATAAAATGGACAGAAAGAAGAACAAATGTGTCCATTTTTGATCAACTCGATATCTCCAGACGCCTTTCTTCTCGAGTCACCGAAAAAATTCTCCACTTCTTTGGCCATATTGAGAGAAGAAATGGAGAAAATCTAGAGAAAATAGTCTTGGAAGGAAAGATCGAGGACACGAGACCAAGAGGAAGAGCGGCGAGCAGATGGATAGATCAAATAAAGAATATCTCCGGTCTGCCTCTTCAGCAGGCACTAAGAGAAGGTGGCAACCGTCCGGGGTGGAGACGCTTGGTTCTTGGGGTCACGACGCTTAGCAATGAGCTCAACGACTTATGATGGTGATGAACGCTTGATTCTGACATAAAACACGCTCACAGCGCTAACAACGCTGTTTAACGGAAGTAATTTTAACTCTTTCCCTTGACTATTTGAACAGCAGAAGTTTCGTTCTTCAGTGATGGTTGGTTACACAGACATTAGACTATGGGCCAGTTTGTGAGACACTCATTATAAGCTATTGTTTGCTTAGGATGGGCGCAAATTCCACTTATTCCGATTCAGTGCAATTTTCGTGGTGATCTTCAGGGCGAAGACTAGTTAGATGCGACTCGTTACGCTTGTCTGTCTTGTGCAAGCCTCTTTATTTCTGCACAATTACTGTAACCTACATCCATTTGAACTTGTTTGTCGTAATCAAGAACTGGTCTCCCTCTACAATTTCCCTCCCCCCTCCCCCTCCCAAACTTCACGCCATTAGCAAATTAACTTCTTAATACTTCAGAGTGCGTTCTCCTAGCCGCTTCTCCTTCAGTCAGGTTGTGCCATAAATTTCTTTTCTTCAGTATTCGATTCAGTACCTCTTCATTAGTTACCCCTTCTAGCCATTTAATCTTCAGCATTCTCATGTAGCATCACATTTCAAAACCTATTCTCTGTTTATCGACAACGCTTCAGTTTCGTACTCGGCTACACTAGAAACAAATACCTTCAGAAAAACTTCTTAACACATAAAATGATATTAGATGCTAAACTATTTCGAGAAAAGCTTCCCTGCTGTTGCAAGTCTGCAGTTTATGTCCTCTTCAATTCTATTGTCTTAAGTTCTTTTGCTCTCCAAACAGCAAAGCTCGTTTACTACTTTTAGTATCTCATTTTCTAATCTAATTCCCTCAGCATCGCCAGATTTAATTCGAGACATTCCATTATCCTCGTTTTGCTTCTGTTGACGTTTATCTTATACCCTCATTTCAAAAGTCTATCCATTTCGTTCAAATGCTCTTCCAAGTACCTTGCCGTCTCTGACGGAAAAAAATGTCGTCGGAAAAGCTCAACGTCTTTATTTCTTCTCGCTGAACTTGAACTCTTTCTCCAGATTTTTCTTTTGTTTCTTTTATTGATTGCTGAATATATTGAATAACATCGGGGATAGGCTACAACATTGTCTTACTCCGTTCTCAACCACTGCTTCCTGCTTCCCTTTTCCACCTTTCGACTCTTATAACTGCCGTCTGGTTTCTTTACAAGTTGTATATAACCTTTCGCCCCCTGTGGTTCACCCGTGCTACCTTCAGAATCCCAAAGGGTTTATTCCAGTCAACATTGTTAAAAGCTTTCACTAAATGTATAAACGCTACAACGAAGGCTTGCCTTCTTTAGCCTGTCGTCTAAAATAAGTCGTTGGGTCAGTTTTGCTTAAATTGTTCCTACGTTTCTCCGAAACCAAAACTGACCTTCCCCAAGTTCGACTTCTACCAGTTATTTCAGTCTTTGTAAATAATCCGTATTAATATTCTGCAAACATGATTTATTAAACAGATGGTTCGATAATAATAGTACATGTCAGCAACTACTGTCTTCGGAACTCTTCCTATTATATTTTTCTTGAAGTCTGAGAGTATTTCACCTGCCTCATAAATCACGAATACCACGTGGAATAGTTTTGACACAGTTTTTAATTCTTCATAGTATCTCAGTTATTCTAAGCGAATGTCGTCTACTCGTTTCGACTTGTCTTTCGGTGTTCAGTAAAATTCTTCTCGCAGTATCATATCTCCGTACCTTCTTCAGCTACTTGTTCTTTCCTTTCCATAACTTTGTCCTTAGGTTCAATGCCTTTCTATGGCACTTCTATATATTTCTTCAACCTTTTAGTCTTAACCTTTTATGCAATTATAGGCTTGCTATCTGAGCACTTGATTTTCTTTCTTCTCCAAACGTCTCTTTAATTTTCCTATAGGTGGCATCTATCTTACCAATAGGCAAGCATGCTTCTTCATATTTTCATTTCTCCTCCAGACATTTCTGCTTTGTGTACTAGCAATCCTTCCAAATTTATTTTTCAGCCGTCTATATTACTTTTCGTTTTCTTCATTTGTTGAGTTTTTGTATTTTATTTTTACATCAGATGAAATCAATATCTCTTACGACAGCCAAAGATTTCTAATTTGCCTCGTCTTTTTACCTATTTCAAGCCCTGCTGTCTTCACGATTTCATCTCTAGCTACCGTGCGTCTTCTGTTGTATTCCTTTCCCTTGTCTCCGTCAATAGTTGTCTAAAGCACGATTTGAAACTCTTTACATCCTCTGGTTCTTTCAATGCCTCCTAGTCCCATTTCTTTAATTTTCTATTTTTCAGCAATTTCTTCAATTCTAATCAATCATAACCAATAAAATTTGGTCAGAGTACACGTCTACTACTAGAAATGTTTTGCAGTTTGAAGTCTGGTTTAGAAAACTGTGTCTTGCGTTATTCTTACATCAAATTTTTGAAATGATTAAATTGCGCTCTCTGCAAAACTCTGCCAGGCGGCACCCCTTTTCATTCTTTTTTCCCAGTACATATTCTCTCACTATTTAACCTTCCCTTTCTTTTCCCACTATACATTTCCTACTATCGAAGTCCAGTCTCCAGTCAAAATTAAATTTTCGCCTCCCTTAGTGATTTCAATATCTGTCATTTCTTCATGTATATTTTCAAGATTTTCAGCAGCAGCGGAGGAAGCAGACATATAAATTTATACTACTGTGGTGGATGCTGACTTTGTTTCTGTGCTCCTTGTCTTGGACGCTGACTTTGTTTCTGTGTACCTTGTCTTCGGTAACGTCTTCATTGTGGGCATAGCAGCTTACGGGAATTCCTATTTTCTTATTAACTATTAAACCTACTTCTGCATTGCGCTATTTTATTTTGTGTTTATAACTCTGTACTCGCCTGACGAGAAATACACCGCAGTTATCTGATTTCCACTATAACTAGTTGTAACCTGTCTGCTTCTATTTTTCAGTTGTCTAACCTACCTACCCAATAAGGGATGCACCTTTCCACGGGCCAACCAGTCTTTTATAATGACTGCATCCCACCCGAAATTATTTTACCCAAGAGCACATCGTAATCATTAAAGCATACAGTCGTGCTGCATGTCCTCGGGAAATGTAACGGCTGTAGTTTCCAGTAACTTTCACCTACCGAGGTGAAAGCGGATAGCAATAAACGTACGGGTATAATTTCTGCATGCCTGCAACACAAGTTGTTTCTATTGGGACAGAGGCAATACTGCGTTCATCTTTTTACAAGCATCAGGCCCCTACGGGGAATGTCGTTCTCTGACCTAAGTGTTCATGAGAGTGTTTCATAAATTGCAAAATGTGTCAGAACTGCTATTTGTAAGTTTTTGGAATGTCACGTTTTAACTGTGATCGTCATCTCTTATTACATAATGTTCCTATACACTCATCCTCCCCCATCCGTAACCCTCTGTCCTCTTCAACTGCAGCTTAACTCACAGATGTCGCCATTAAAGCTAATATTAATTTTGAATTTACAGTTTTTATGGACGTTTATTATTAGAGAATGATCGCTGGAATTTTATCTTTTACAACATAGTGTTAAGGAATATGTATGAACTTAACTGTAGAATTTTATTGAAATTCAAATAACTCTAGTAATTTTTCTTCAGAACTCACTTTTACAATATCTTATCTCTTGTGACTCTCATGTTTTATAAAAGTTTTGCACGAAGTTAATAGCTAAAAGGATATGATCTGTAATTAGAGATATTTTTCTGTTTATACCTTCATCGTCTGTTTTGGATGCTTTGAGGTCATAAAACACTTTTATTGTGTCAGTCACGGTTTTATATTCACTATTTGGATTGACTCTATTTCGATGGAAAAAAAGGTGACAGGAACAGCTGAACTATGTTGGTAAAGTAGCATATGTATCCAACTTTATTAAAATCTAACGCCTTGATACTGCTCCACACCACCTTGGCAAATGTTACCAAAGATCTTTTCCTTCACTACATTTTTTTTTATTTAGTCATTGTCTTATGTCCTATCTGGAATAGCTATCAACGTCTTTGGTTGCGAATTCCTGTTTGTTCACGTAGTCAGTTATTTGCATGTTACGTAGACTATACCGGTGGTCTCTCGTTGTGGTATGGAACAAGTTAGCTTTACAATTTAGTAAATCTTCTCAAAGGAAAATGTGGCAACAAGCTGACCTTCCTTAGCCCTACAGTGAAAGTGATCATGTGGCATTGATGGCTGGATGTTCCCATCTAGGGAAGTTCGGCCGTCGAATTGCAAGTCTTTTCTGTTGACGCCACGCTGGGTGACTTGGGTTTCGATGATGACGAGATGATTATGAAGACAACACAATACAACATTTAGTCCCCGAGAGGAGAAAATCTCTGACACGTCCGGCAATCGAACCCGGGCCCTGATCACACAGTTAAGGGGCGGACCAGGCGTAAAGTAAGGAAACGATATAATACTATCTTTTTGGTGTGCTCCGGTTAAAACTTAGTTTTGAAGGGAGCAGATGAAATTAGGATTTGACGTTTTATGTCAGTTGTGAGAAGGTGGATTACTAAGTACCACTGGATTGGCGGTGTTGGCACTGCAAATCGATGCGGTATTTCGTTCTCGGTATTCAGTGTGCGAAATTTATGTGAAGCGTATGAGCAGACAGGCACTCAGATCGGTGCACTTGTCATGAAGATAGTGCCTGTACAGAATGCTTCAACATGTCGTGTCACAGTTCTATTCTTCTTCGTTCCTCTGCTGTTCGGACAGCTAACAATCATTGTACTGCTTTAACACAATCTCCACTGGTTATCAGCCGAGTGACAAGTCGTCTTGAGACAACATTTCAACAAGTTTCCTATTTTGTCTCTGATTATAGGCCGAAATCTCATTAGAGGTGAGTCACTTTGTTTCAAGTACGTCCTTGCTCTAGGTTTAACATGTCCTCACACTTCCTACATTAGTATTCTAACCGCTTCTTTTCTTTCTTCAGTCAAATTCTTAGCAGTTTTGTCTTATCTGTTTTTCCTAGAAGCCTCACTATGCCGGCCTGTAAGATCCTCTAAGAGAGTTTGTGTGTGTACTGGTGCTCGGTACGCTGCTTGTCATATGAGGCGGGCACATTTCCCAAATTAGTATTCCAGCTCCTTCTCAGCGAGGTGTATATCCTGTGTATAGGAACTTGCCAGATGAGACAGGTAGACAGCGATGGTGGAGAAGAACCAGTGTATCATTCTGAACTAGGAAACCTTGGTCCGGAAAAGACTAATTCGAAACTTCTAAGCGAAAATGAGAAATTTCAAATTCAAATGGCGAAAATAAACTGCCGAAAAAATGTAACATCTCCAAGAAAAAAAGGTTGTTTTACTGACAAAGACAGGTAATTCGTCATTATAGGTGTGTATGATAAATTCAGAAGAAATACAACACACACGTGACAGTAAAGGGTGTCCAAACGGTCGCATCATTGCACTGAGTACCTCCCTCTGGCGGCAAAGCAGGAGTGTATTCTTGCATGTGAACAATCATAAAGGTACCAAATGGCATCCTGCATCGATTGGCCCAATCTTGTTGCACCTATTTTTGCTATTCGGCAATGGCTCTTGTAGGCGCTGGAGAACGAGTAAACTCCTACTTCATCATGTCCTTACATTTTCAATTGGCGGGAGATCTGGTGATCTTGCTGGCCTGGGTAGTTGTGTACGCCATGTAGAGCACCTTGCAACAGTATCTACATCTACATGATCTACATCTACATGATTACTCTGCAATTCACATTTAAGTGCTTGGCAGAGGGTTCATCGAACCACAATCACACTATCTCCCTACCATTCCACTCCCGAACAGCGCGTGGGAAAAACGAACACCTAAACCTTTCTGTTCGAGCTCTGATTTCTCATATTTTATTTTGATGATCATTCCTGCCTATGTAGGTTGGGTTCAACAAAATAGTTTCGCATTCGGAAGAGAAAGTTGGTGACTGAAATTTCGTAAATAGATCACGCCGCGACGAAAAACGTCTTTGCTTTAATGACTTCCATCCCAACTCGCGTATCATATCTGCCACACTCTCTCCCCTATTACGCGATAATACAAAACGAGCTGCCCTTTTTTGCACCCTTTCGATGTCCTCGGTCAATCCCACCTGGTAAGGATCCCACACCGCGCAGCAATATTCTAACAGAGGACGAACGAGTGTAGTGTAAGCCGTCTCTTTAGTGGACTTGTTGCATCTTCTAAGTGTCCTGCCAATGAAACGCAACCTTTGGCTCGCCTTCCGCACAATATTATCTATGTGGTCTTTCCAACTGAAGTTGTTCGTAATTTTTACACCCAGGTACTTAGTTGAGTTGACAGCCTTGAGAATTGTACTATTTATCGAGTAATCGAATTCCAACGGATTTCTTTTGGAACTCATGTGGATCACCTCACACTTATCGTTATTTAGCGTCAACTGCCACCTGCCACACCATACAGCAATCTTTTCTAAATCGCTTTGCAACTGATACTGGTCTTCGGTTGATCTTACTAGACGGTAAATTACAGCATCATCTGCGAACAACCTAAGAGAACTGCTCAGATTGTCACCCACGTCATTTATATAGATCAGGAACAGCAGAGGTCCCAGGACGCTTCCCTGGGAACACCTGATATCACTTCAGTTTTACTCGATGATTTGCCGTCTATTACTACGAACTGCGACCTTCCTGACAGGAAATCACGAATCCAGTCGCACAACTGAGACGATACCCCATAGGCCCGCAACTTGATTAGAAGTTCGCTTGTGAGGAACGGTGTCAAAAGCTTTCCGGAAATCTAGAAATACGGAATCAACTTGAGATCTCCTGTCGATAGCGGCCATTACTTCGTGCGAATAAAGAGCTAGCTGCGTTGCACAAGAACGATGTTTCCTGAAACCATGCTGATTACGTATCAATAGATCGTTCCCCTCGAGGTGATTCATTATGTTTGAATACAGTATATGCTACAAAACCCTACTGCAAACCGACGTTCATTGTCCTCCTGAAAAAGCGCAACACCTTCCTGGCGAAGAAATGGCTATAGCATGCGAATAAAAATCTCTACCATGTAGTGGGCACTGCTTACTTCACCCCGCAGGAACACCAGATGAGACAGCGAGTTGTACCTGGTGGATCCGCCACCGTGAAGCCTGCGATGCGACGTATGAGTTATGGATAAATGCACTCTGGAACAGGCAGATCGCCAGGTCTGCTCCGTCACTAGCATACAGACAGAACCTGCTCTCATCACTGAAGACATAAGAGCGCTGTTCCACTCTCCATTCAACTCTTTCACGACACCAGAGTAACCACCATAGCGGTGTCGTGGTGTCAGTGATAGCCTGACCAGATTCACACGTGTACTTAGTCCTGCTGCAAGCAGACAGTTATAAAAACGCTCTCTGATGACATAGCAGGTGCACAAAACGCCTAGATTTTGTCCCTGGATGATGTTCGGTTGGCCACCACTGCTCGCAAAATGTCTCGAGTTTGACGTGCGTCTGTATTATGCGGACGTCGAGAACCTGGTCTACAGGTGTGGGAATGTTCTAGAGACCACTGCTGAAAGCAACATTACACCACCTATAAACCGTGCCCAAGACGTGCAGCAATCCGTTGATACATCCATCCAACTTTCCGCAGGCCCACCATGCGACCCCGTTCAAATGGCGGAACCTGCTCATTATGGGTATGTACTAGGGATGGCGGTTATCCCTGAAACAACCGGTTTTCGGTTGTATTGTTTTTTTTTTCAGCGCCAATTTAACCTGACGCTTAAAACCGCTCAAAATAACTGGCTTCTGAAATAACTGATTTTCAGTTTTTTATTCCTATTATTTCCTGTAATAAACGTAGAAATCGAACAACGAATGAAAAATTTTCTCTCTCTATCTGTTTCAAGATACATAGAATCAAAATATTAAATTAAATATACAAACCAAAAAAACTTTATCGAAAAGTGATAAGCGGTTCAATACTACAAAAAATCACCGGTAATGTTCTATTGATTCTAATTTTTTTTGAAATTCTGCTCAAAAATCATATTGTAAACGGGGATCGTACCACTATTTGGGCATTAAGAATAGTCAGTGCTAAAAGGTGAAAAACTGAGGTTGAAGAACTCTATTTTTGGTGTTAATTTGATCGTTTAAAAGGGCTACAAGCAGATAAAAGCATATTATGTAGACACAGGCTATTTTTATTGTTTACTATGAATCAATTGTTGCTAATTTATTACTGTTACCATAATTTCCTTCCTCTTTTATTCTTTGATAGAAATGGAAGACAAATATTTAATATTTTAGAGCAAATGAAGCATTGTACTTCATTACTACGTCACTTCGTAAAAAATATTTTCAGACTAGGGATGGTGCTGTTCTGTAATAAAAGAGATGTCCGGTGACGACCTCGAGAAACTAACCCATAGACTAGGTGAAGATAAGCCGTGCACACTGTACGTATACATGTACCTTAAGCCACGACACATGACAACGCGGATACTGTTGTCTCAGAAATGCTGTCCCAATTCCTATGTCATGTGTCTGTTGCTCGTTTCTGTCGGCATTATTATTAAAATAGTACTGATCACTTTTCCCATTTCCTGTATTTCAGACCAACGTAAATTTTACGAATAAAAGTTATTCCTTTTTAAAAAAGGTTAATTTAAAAATGAAATAATTAGCTCTGCTGCTACTGATTATTATTAAGAAAGAAAAAGACGCGTAATATAACCGAGACCAAACAAATACTGAAAACTATCGGTTATTCAGAACTAAATATCGGTATCGGTTTTAACATGTCGGTTTTTCCCTTCCAGAGTACGAGTACGTACTAGTCGCTGGGGCATGATTGAACCGTAGAATGAATGTTGTAAACACTGTTCACCTATAAACTCAGCACAGTTAGTCGCTGCAGAGTCAAAACAGAGGATGCACAGACTGGACTCCTGAGGGTCATCTGATCACCGATGATCGTGACAAATGAATCTCTGACACTACAACCCCTCAGTATGCACGTATTATACCGTTGTGGCACCGAAAACAGTCCTTGAGAGCGTTAATTTCTTTCCGGCAGTGTTAAAGTCCAAGTATGCTCATTCGTGTAATAACTTCTCTTTGTCTGTACAAGTTGCACAATGTATTATATTCACCGCAGTTGTCCGAAGTGGTGTGCTTTAGCTCTTAGGAAGGTGCGACATCGTTGCATGAAGCTCTGTCGCACACGTTCAAACAACAATGGTGTTGTTTGAATAATGACGCCAGAAGTGAGAAATCCTTGTAAGAGATCCTCTTCAGTCTCTACAAGCGTCTTATACGCAACAGTTTTCACGTGATATCAAGTGCGGTCAAATCAAGTGAACGAGATGGCCACGTTGGATACGTGCAGTCATAGATCGTCGAATTGACACCGGCTCTAATGGGCCTGTTCGATCGTTATTTGCTAGAAAATGATCTCAGCTAGCCTCACCATCGTCAGTCTCTACTTTCAGCTCCAAATGAATAATAGAGGTGTTTTCGTGGTGGTCATTCAAACTGTCAGGACGATTGAGAAGGGCAAAAGTTTCAGTTTATGATAAAGGACCGTGGTCCAGAAACGACCGAATCGAAAATTGTGAAGCCAAACGTCCTGTGGGACAACTCTGCCAATAGAATATGAGAATCTATGAATGGTTGTTTGTACGACTTGAAAACAATGATTTATATGCACGTAGTTATTGACGATAGATTTCGTACTCACTTAGGTTTCGTGAAGTTTGGGGTACTGTACATTTGACGTTCATAGATGGGATACACGAAAGCTGTGAGTTGCATACTGATTTCGACGTCGGTGTAACTGCCCAGAGAGGATTTTATTATTATTTGTTTCTTCGTAAGCAACACTACTCATTTTCGTCGTGAATACGTTTTTGGAAGGTAAAACTTTGTGTCAGTATTGAGTGCAATCTTCTACATTTCTCCGGAATCCAAACTGCTCTTTCTCCAAGACGGATTCCATCAGTCTTTTCATCCACCTACAGATTATTCGTGTTGGTATTTTGAAAGCATGACTTATTAAACAGATGGCTCGGTAACAGTCGTACATGTCAGCACCATCTGTTCCTATAGCAAAAATGTTGGTGAGGTAATGGTTATTTGTCGTATATAACTATAGTTAAATGGAAAAGCATTTCTGATTTATAGAATCTTATTGAGTGGCATGTTTCGCAAAGGGTTTTGTAATATTCACTCTATTAGATAGTTTATGGTCCCAAATTGCTTATACACACATCAAAAAAAGTTTTGCATCACCTCGGTTCCGAGAGTTCCGGACCCTATACAGAAAATTGGAACAGAGATCAATATAAATATAGTTTCCAACCTTTTTATTGCTCATGATGATGATGTTAGGTTTATGGGGCACTCAACTGCGCGGTCATCAGCGGCCGAACAAAGTCCCAGTTTTTTCACAGTCCAATTTTTACACAATCCACAATGGTGATGAAAACAACACAAACTCCCAGTTCCCGGCAGAGAAAATCCACAACCCGGCCGGGAATCGAAACGGGGACCCCGTGGTCCAGAGGCGGCAACGCCAGCCACTAGACCACGAGCTGCGGATCTTATTGCTCATGAAAATGACACATTGCATGTTGTACCACCATACACCGAGACCTTCAAAGGTGGTGGTCCAGATTGCTGTACACACCGGTACCTCCAATACCCAGTAACACGTCCTCTTGCATTGATTCATGCCTGTATTCGTCATGGCATTCTATCCACAAGTTCATCACTGCACTGTTGGTCCAGATTGTCCCACTCCTCAACGGCGATTCAGCGTAGATCTCGCAGAGTGGTTGGTGGGTCACGTCGTCCATAAACAGTCCTTTTCAATCTATCCCAGTAATGTTCTATAGGGTTCATATCTCGAAAACATGGTGGCCACTCTAGTCGAGCGATGTCGTCATCTTGAAGGAAGTAATTCACAAGATGTGCACGATGAAGGCGCGAATTGTCGTCCATGAAGACGAATGCTTCGCCAATATGCTGCCGATATGGTTGCACTATCGGTCGGAAGATGGCATTCACGTATCGTACAGCCGTTACGGCGCCTTCCTTGACCACCAGTAGCGTACGTCGGCCCCACATAATGCCAATCCAAAACATCAGTGAACCTCCACCTTGCTGCACTCGCTGGACAGTGTGTCTAAGGCGTTCAGCCTGACTGGGTTGCCTCCAAACACGTCTCCGATGATTGTCTGGTTGAAGGCATATGCGACACTCATCAGCGAAGAGAACTTGACGCGGTCCATTCGGCATGTTTTTGGGTCCATCTGTACCGCGCTGCATGGTGACGTGGTTGCAAAGATAGACCTCGCCATGGACGTCGGGAGTAAAGTTGTGCATGATGCAGCCTATTGCGCACAGTTTGAATCGTAACACGACGTCCTGTGGCTGCACGAAAGGCATTATTCAACATGGTGGCGATGCTGTCAGGGTTGCTACGAATCATAATCCGTAGGTAGAGGCCATCCACTGCAGTAGTAGCCCTTGGGCGGCCTGAGCGAGGCATGTCATCGACAGTTCCTGTCTCTCTGTATCTCCTCCATATCCGAACAACATCGCTTTGGCTCACTCTGAGACGCCTGGACACTTCCCATGTTGAGAGCCCTTCCTGGCACAAAGTAAAAATGCAGACGCGATCGAGCCGCGGTATTGATCATCTAGGCATGGTTGAATTACAGACAACACGAGCCGTGTACCTCCTTCCTGGTGGAACGACTGGAACTGATCGGCTGTCGGACCCCCTCGGTGTACTAGGCGCTGCTCATGCATGGTTGTTTACATCTTTGGCCGGTTTTAGTGACATATCAGAACAGTTAAAGAGACTGTGTCCGTGATACAGTCAACGTCTACCATCAGGAGTTCTGGGAACCGGGGTGATGCAAAACTTTTTATGATGTGTGTATTTCCATGGCCCACACTTATTACTGTTTGTTATATTGGTTATTATTGTTATGCTTTTGTCATCACCTTTTCAAGCATATTAGATTTAATCCATAAAGTGCAAGTTTCGCTACCACGTATAGGGCCTATGTAAGATTGGTACGTTCTGCAGTTGTTTACAATATGAAGGACACTGTCTGTGCCGCCCGGAGTGGTCGAGCGGTTCTAGGCGCTTCAGTCTGGAACCTCGCGACCGCTACGGTCGCAGGTTCGAATCCTGCCTCGGGCATGGATGTGTGTGATGTCCTTAGGTTAGTTATGTTTAAGTAGTTCTAAGTTCTAGGGGACTGATGACCTCAGATGTTAAGTCCCATAGTGCTCAGAGCCATGAGAACCATTTGACACTGTCTGAGGTGTTCTTGGTAGCTCTGGGGTCATTACATCACCCGAGGTCACAGGTGATGTACAGTTACATCGCTAGGTGTTTTATGTAATTAGCCAGATATTGATTCTTAGCTGTTTTTTCAAACCACGAAGATTAGAAAGTGATTGACCCATTAAATGCAGCGCCTGCAAGAGAGATGCTACTCCTGGTGTTATCTCTGCGATATCTTGACAGTGCTCCACCTCCGTAGCAGAAAGGTCAGCGTGTCTGATTGTTATACAGAGAGCCCGGTGCTGCGAGGCATTTTTTCTTAGTGGGAGGACTGGAAAGGCGTGCATTCTGCCATCTCATGCCCGTCAAGGAGCTGCTCGAGTGAGTGGCGGTGTGGGAAGCCGCCAGACCGGTAGGCTGACCACATACCCCCACATACCGCATCCGAATGGCACCATTGGTAGAGGGTGGCACGGCGGCCGGTCGGTACTGAATGATCTAACAGGGCCAGTAGACGGAGCTTCGGCTTTTTCTCTTGAGTACCTTTTGAAAGGGCACTCAGATTTTATTCCCAATCCTCCCCTAATCCGTGCTTCTGCTCCGTCTATAATGATATCACTGTCGACGGGGCGTTAAACTCTTCCTTCCTTCTTTCTTGACAGTGACACTCAGTGCTGTTCTCTTATTGTGCTACTGTTCAATAAAGTTTTATTTTATTATTTCTCCAGATCAGTTAAACCAACGTCTTCGTAATGTGAGAGAGAATCACATATTTGATTGCTAATCGGGAGTGAGAGTTTCATGTTCCATTCTCGTAGAGGACAGAGCATTACAAGACAGCCTGCTCACTACAGCAGATGATGTGTTACCTGGCACGGCACCACCTTTCCACATAATCACTACATGTCTGCCGCCACTAGCGATTATGGCCATGCATTGAGAGAAACATCTTTCTGCGTGAACAGGGAGCTGTAAGCGTAGAGGACTGAACAAGTGAGCAGAGGAGTTACTTGCCAATTGAAGGTTGTTTGCCGTTGCCTACCTCTGACATATTATGAAATGTCATGTGGGTGCCCTTGCATTGTGGATGATGTAATGAGTGTATGAGCAGTGTTGTGTTGTGTTTGCAGGGAAGCCCATGTGTGTAGTACATCCTACCTTCCGTCTGAGCCGGCCGGTGTGGCCGTGCAGTTCTAGGCGCTTCAATGTGGAACCGCGTGACCGCTACGGTCGCAGGTTCGAATCCTGCCTCGGCATGGATGTGTGTGATGTCCTTAGGTTAGTTAGGTTTAAGCAGTTCTAAGTTCTAGGGGACTGATGACCACAGATGTTAAGTCCCATAGTGCTCAGAGCCATTTGAACCATTTGAACCTTCCGTCTGATGCTAAACCGTCAGTACTATTTTGGTGGTCCGTTTAAATTAAGCTATACAGAAGGGTGAAGCACAATGGCCACATGTACTGGATTATCAATTTTAGTTGGTCGAGATAACAATGGGCTTCAATTAACTGACGATTGTAAATAGTCTAGCAGTGAAATGCTGACAGGTGTAAAGAAGACTTACCTTAACTAAATCAGACACATACATGTACCAATTAAAATTTAAATGGCATAGCTGCAACGCTGCAGAGGTAAAAGTGCTGCTGTATTACTGGTTTTTAATAATTCGGCGCGGTACGTCCTGTCATGCCACCAGACTCTGTAATGAGCATCCAAATGATTGTAGCACACAGATCTCTGTGCAGCTGATCATTGCCAGGGCATACAAGTTCTTTGACAAAAGGGAATTACTAACACTTTGGAGTGTCCAGAGAACACCGGATAAGCATTGTATTAGAAATCTGGTGTGATAAATAGACATGGTCTGAGACACTGGTATAAAAAAGTACGCAAAGTGGTATTCGAACGGTCGTGTGATGGGACTGAACAGAAGACACAAGCTGGAAAGCTTAGCGTAAGACGAGGACGTTTTTGTCCAGTTTACTTAAATATTTCTGAGTGATTATTTGAACAGATACGGCAGATGATGAGAGCATGTCTCTCAAAACGTGCAACAGTGTTGGCGTTGCTTTACTGTGTGTTGTATGGTAAGTAGATGAACAAAAAAAAAAAAAAAAAAAAAATAGCGCACCATGACGGAGTTCTGTGAACTGGTCACAAATTGATATTCATACAGGTATCGACGGGAATTGTAAACCTCTAAACTTTTGCGGCAGACGGATGAATGTGTGACGCTGCAGCGCAATTGCACCGCGCAGCTGGCAAAGGTAGTAAACAGGAGACATGTCGACTGAAGTCTTTGCGAATTTCATTCCGCCACAGTTGGACAGTAGCTATGCCTCGCAGGCAGACGTGTGAACAATATACGCAGACGTCAGCATTTGAAAGACGACGTGTATTTTGGCTCAGATAAGCCGGCTGGAGTAATCAGAGAATCGCTCGACGTTTGAATATGATCTATGCCACTATTCGATGTTTTGGCAGGAATGAGTAGATTAAGGCCGGAGAGCGGCAGAAAGGAAGCGGTCGATTTAAACGGAACGTGAGGACCGAGGAGTCGTCAGGGAGACAAGCAGAGCCCCGGATTCATCATTATCATCGGTCCGATGTGTAACTGGTGCTTCAATGACCACTAAAACCGTTAATAGACGGCTCACAGAAAGGGGGCTGAGGTCACGGCTCTGCGCGGTGCAATTGCGCTGCAGCGTCACACATTCATCCGTCGGCCGCCAAAGTTTAGAGTTTTACAATTCCCGTCGATACCTGTATGAATATCAATTTGTGACCAGTTCACATAACTCCGTCACTGTGCGCCATTTTTTTTGTGCCCATTGCAGTGGTGTTGGGCACATTCGTCCTGAAATCTCAATGACTGGAGTAGAATTGGCTTCAGTGATGAGTCCTGCTTCGGACTGAGCCCCGATGACCACCGAAGACGTGTCTGGAGATGCCCCGGACAGCGATGGGATACTACCCTGATAGTCGCCTGGCGTACGGCCGGACAGCCTGCAGTGACGGTCTGGAATGCCATTTCATCTCATAGCAGAACCACTTTGGTTTTCATCCGTGGCACCATTACAGCACAGCAGTTCGTCGAATATATTCTACGCCCCTTTATGTTACCCTTCATAGGAAGCCATCCTGGGCTTACATTTTAGCAAGATAGTGATTGCCCGCACACAGCGAGAGTTTCTACTGCTTGTCTTAGCGCTTGACAAACCCTACCTTGGGCGTAAAGGTCGCCGACTCTCTCCGCAGTGGGGAACCTTTGGAGCATTATGAGCAGAGCCATCCACCCAGCTCGGGATTCCGAGGATCTAACGCGCTAAATTGACAGAATTTGGCAAGATGTCCCTTGGATGACAAGCAATAACACTGTCAATCGCTGTAAAGCTGAATAACTGCCTGCACAAGGGCCAGAGGTGGATCAAAACGTTATTGGCTTGCTCAAAACGTCAAGCTCTTTCCCTCGATCAAATCATTTAATTTTGCTGAAACTATAATCATCTGTTTATCTGTACATCTACCAATTTCCGTCCCGTTCGGATAATTCCTTCGTGGTGCGTCTTTTTCTTTGTGTTAGAGTGTATAATGATCAACGTAGTACTTGGAAATGGAGTTTAGCCCCGAGATGCATCGCGCAACATAGAAATTACAAAGATACTGTGACAAGAGACGTTGTTTATTATTAAATACCGTAATGCAATAGTGAAACTTTGCAAAGCGTCTTATCGCCAACCAGCTTGCCATTAGCTTTGTTTAGGCAAGGGGAATTTTGGTACATTATGATGGGCAAACATGATAGATGATGCTGCAGGGCGCCGGTGTTTATTAGCAGTGGTGATAACTACTATGATCTGCATATACTGCTGAAACGAAAACAATTGACTTAGAGCCGGCCGGCGTGGCCGAGCGGTTCTAGGCGCTTCAGTCTGGAACCGCACGACCGCTACGATCGCAGGTTCGTATCCTGCCTTGGGCATGGATGTGTGTGATGTCCTTAGGTTAGTTAGGTTTAAGTAGTTCTAAGTTCTAGGGGACTTATGACCACAGCAGTTGAGTCCCATAGTGCTCAGAGCCATTTTTTTTGACTTAGAAAACCTTACTTGCGTCAAAGTTAATTAATATCTTGCATCAGTAAACAACTGCCTGGAGCAATGATATTGCGATCAACGAATCAGAAATTATTACAATTGGAAATATTTTTTGGTCCTTGATTAGGTTAATCGTGACGAAATGTAGCAGTAGTTGGAATACTATGACATTCGTATCTTATCTATACCATAGAAACCAGTGTTCTGTGCTGTTTATAACGTGCTTCAATGATCGCCCAATTGTATTTTCTGAAGCCACAAATTTTGTCCTGTTTTCTGGCCCTAGTTATTGTGAATTCAGTAAGTATCAGTAAATAGACAGTCCAAGGCAAACGGAGTCATTAAACTTTAACAAGACACAATTCATGCAGTTCAGCACTTTTTACAGACCTTATAATCTATTCAAACAATGAAATCTAAGAAGTAGATAATGCTTAATTTTTGATGTTACAAGTAGATCACAAAGAGAACTGGAAAATTTACACTTACGAGGTAATGAAGCAACGCATTTTAGTTACATTTGCAGTTCGCGTGATCAGTTCCAACGCTGATTTAGAAATAAATGCAAAAAAAAAAGCAAAGGTCCGTGTTCTGGCTCCGACTGGACAATTGGCACCGACAGACCACGGTGATATCCTCCGCCAGTGGCGTCACAAGACACGGTATGGCGAGACAGTGGATCAGCCCACCGCTCTCCCGGCCGTTGTGGCTTTCTTGGCCTTGGAGCCGCTACTCCTGCACAAGTAGCTCCTCAGTCGGAATCAAGAGGCTGAGTGCACCCCGTACCAGTCCTCTCCTCCCACCAAGGAAAACTCCATGGCAGTACCCGGACTCGAACCCGAGTCGTCTGCATAGCAGCCAGACACGCTGCCCACTCAACTACGGAGGCGGACTCATTTGTAAATGAAAACAACCTTTTATACTGTATACTTTAATTCATTAATGAGGCACGTCTCTAGTTTTCGGGGAAACTCGATCTGTACAGATAAAACATCTAAAGAATTCAGAAATGTGTTGTACGAGCTATATTTGAGGTTATCCCGGAGGCGAAATGCAAAGCTCTCTTAAAAACACATTTGTTCTTCGACAACTGTTTCACAATACATTACGTGTTGGGTATCTCCCCTAAAACTGAGACTTATCGCAGAGAAATCTATGCAATATGAGTCATGAATTGAAATGTAAACAAAGCGAGTAACATCCACTCGCCGAAGAATAGGTATATCTTTTTCGAGCAAAGCAAAAACAGTTCTTCTCGTTTCTGCCCTTTTACCAGATGTTTCGCTGACCGAGCGCTTATGATAGACGGTTATTTGGTAATTGAGCATAGCGTACTCATTACCACTGTAACTCCAATCGAAGAAGCACAGTAGAGACACTGAAAGATGTCGTATCCGACTTTGTGACATGATGTACTGTTTAAGATCATAGTTTCTGCAATAAATGAAGATTTTCTCTGAGCTGTTCGGCTATTGACGCCAGAATCTGTAATAATTCATCGATGTCATTGACGGTACTGTTTAGCATCAAGACCGTGACTTCTCTGTCATTCTTTCATACTGAATTTTCCACAACATTACATATTAACACGAACGGATTAAACTAATGTTCCTGTATCACATATAAATTTGAGTTCACTAAATGTTAAACGCGTCATGAGAGATTTTTGGAAACCGAAGCTGTTATTATGTGAGTCGTAGGTCTGACACCTCTTCTTGGAATGCCTTTTTATTAGGTAGTCACTTGAGAGACGATCGTTCCAAACCATCTTGTAACAGAAGGCCAGGACTGTATCGGAATTAGGAAATTACATCTTGCGGCAGGTCTACTGGTACTGGAGTGACCGAATTTTCCAACATACATGCGCTGACGCAAGCGTCAGCGACGCGTGCGTCTCACGTTCCTTATCGTGTAATACAAAGACCACTTCATTGTCTTGTCCGACGCTCAAATCTCGAATAATGCTTTTCAGCTATAGGAGTAATTTATGCCTCGGCATTAGTGAACTGCAAAGTCTGCGCAAGTACATGTTTTCAGGGCATAAATCTTAACCAAGCCTACAGAATTCCATGTTTGCAGAAAGATCTTGAGAAAAGCGTGTTTAACGCATAAAGTGACGCTAAACGGCGAACGTAATGTGGAGAACGATTTGTTTACTGGCCTGACCCATCTGTGTAATTGCGTAAAAAACACAGACGCCGTTCTAAACTCTACTGAACATCATTCACATATTGTTCAGTGATGTTGGCTGACCGGTTTCATACGTCCTCGTGTCTCACAGTTTTTTCTTCATTCGTCCACCAAATTGTTTAGAGTTTCGAAGCAATTAATTCATACGCTCTTGGAGTGTGCCAGTACATTTTTCAGACAATCAATTTGGTTGAAGACGGATTTGCCGTGGTGGTATTGTATTATACGCTGATACGCCTTTAGAGTATTGTTGATGTTGTCGCACGTTTGCTGTTTCCTCTGAGTTTAATTACTTACAGATGCAGTTGTTATAACAGCTCAATAAATAGGAAAACATTAAAGGATACTTTGAAACCCCTACAGCTTTTTCATTGACTTCCACTAATTTTGATCTTGACGGATGAAGCTTGACGAATAGAGAAGCTGACGAAGCGTTGAATCAAGAGGATGCTCTTACTGGTTAAAAACTCGAGACCATTTTACACACCACAGTTCCATATCTATACGTTCTGTTATGTCAGTTTGTCTCTTGAACGCATGACTCCAAAGTTTAAGTGAAACTATGTGCGTAAATCAATACGCTAAAAACAAATGTAAGGTGAGCAGTGACTGTGATGAGTGCGTGACGGTATTCAGTATCAAGTTTGTTTTGTTGATGGCGACGAGTGAGAAGAGGCAATGTGAAATCCACTTGGAGTACATAGCCTACCCTTAAAACACACCAAGGGGACAACCGATCTTAATGTTCACATCTGTGGGATCATTGTCAAGTGACGCGGGATCATTGTCAAGTGACGCGCACCCTGACTTAACGAGATGCTGCGGAGAGGTTCGGAATTTATCGCAGGGCTTGGGCGCATGTGATCAGGAACTGTACGTCACCACCTATCTTCCCCATGACAGCTAAATGATGACCGTGAAAATTGTTTTCTTGACTTACATTCGATCTGCAAATAGGGTTTTGTTTAGGTACTTCAGCGGTTCTGTGGCCTCCTCCTCCCAGTTCAATTTATTATCAAGCTATAATCCCAAGAATTTAACACTGTCCACTTCTTCAACGTGCTCGTCATCACGTATTACGCATATTATTAATGTTAGTGAAATTTCATTAAACGTTCTTTCTAGAACTAAACTTGATTCGCCATTTATTGTAATGTTTGTACAGTCTGCAAACAAAACAAAATAGCATTTGGTAATGTGACTGCTGGACATACACAACAAAAGTAAGGGCCCTAAGATGCAGCCTTGTGGGACATCACATGTAATTATTTCCTAGTTGGATGATGTCTCATACCTTAATTCATGTCTCTTCCCTTTTGTCATCCTTCGTTTCCCGTCAGAGATATAGGATGTGAACCATTTTGCAACATTTCCTGTTACACCATAATATTCTAATTTACTTAAAAGGATATTATGATTTTCACAGTCAAATGCCTTTGGCAGCTCACAAAATATACCAGTAGCCTGTAATTTATTGTTTAGTGAATTAAGTACATTTTCAGTGCATGTGTAGATAGCCTTCTCAGTAACAATTAGAAATCCGAAATGCGAGTCTGCCAATATATTGTTTGCTGTTAGATGGTTAAGAAGCCGACTGTATATTACCTTTTCTAAAATTGTTGAGAATAAAGTCAAAAGTGAAACTGGACAGAGATTTGACAGTATTTCCTTACCTCCTTGCCTAACTTCAGCATATTTCAACCATTCAAGAAATGTTTCCCTTATAACTGGCTAGTTACGCAGATAGCTTAATATGTTACTGAACTCAGAAGCACATTCTTTAATTAATTTTTTTGATAAACGGTGGACATTACTTTTAATGATTTTCAGTAATAGTTACGGCAAAAAGTTTAGTAACACTGCACACATCTGCTACCAATGTATCATTTACTCTTAATGCTGTCTGCCCCTCTTCATGTCTGGCTCTGCCAGTCTCCTCCTTCACTATATCCCATATGGTCTTTCTTTTGTTATTTGATATGATTATCATTTTCTTGTGATGTATTTGCCTCGATGTCCGTATTATTATCTTTAACATTTTCAGCATCTGACTGAAAGATAGTTTCCTTTTTATTTTAAAAGATATCTTTATTCCACAAGTAATACATGGCTGTTTAGTAAACTTTGGTCCAATATCGGTTATTTTCGGAGGAAAGCTATATTCAGATAAGGTAAGAAATTTACTAATAATTGTGTTGTAATTTTCATTCATATCATAAGCCCTGTGTACCACCTCCAGTTCTTGTACTTGAGGAGTTTTAAAACAATCAATTTTTGGGTTACTGACTTGTCTCTTGAATTCAGATTTAATAGATTTTATATCCTATCCAGTATTAATATTTAACAAAAGGAACTGTATGTATGTTCTGAGAGGCCAGCGAATATTTGTTTTGTGATATAATTTTGTCCATTAGACTTTCCTATAAAGATATTATCTTCTGTTTTTTGTGAGAAATTAGCTACCCTAGTTGGGAAGTTTGTGGTAGAAATTAAGTTGAATGACAGTGTTACTGACTCTAATAAATTATTACTGGGAGAGATTTTTACAAAATCTACATTAAAGTCATCAGCAAACTGTATTTCTTTGTTTTTGTTGTTGAATAGGCCATCAGAGCTTCAAGGTTTCCTGCAGATGCTAAGTATAGACTTACAGTTATTAAGGATTTGTTATGAAATTCTACTTCTGTCGCATGTGTTTCCATAGGCTGCTATACGCAAAATTTATACACGTCTATGTTCTTAAATTTATGACAATTTCTGATGAATGTGGCAATTCTTCCTTCCTCCATTTTTGTTCCACAAAAGTGATATGCTAACCTAAATCCTGTAAGACATAGCATATCTTTCCAGCGGTCACACCGATGTTCAGAAAGGCAGATTACGTCATCTGTCTTTGATGGCAGTAATCCATCAATGCAGATAAGTAGTTCATTAATTTCATTTCTTAGTCTTCGAAAATTTTGATTTAATAAATTTCTTCTGATTTCTGAAAATTTTTAACCAACTGTTTGTGCTGATGCAGTATGCCACAATCAAGTTTTTGGCTTCTTTATCAGTCTTAAGGTTTGTTTGAATCCTAACTTCTTTTGAAACTTGGTTTCTTTCTGTCCTCACCACCCTAAAAATGATGCTGTTCTGAGCGCTGTAACCACTGGTATTTTAATCACTCATGACAGTGCCTGCGCTCCTTAAATTCTCCGCTATTAGCCCAGACAGTTTATACTTCCCTTTCCTGTTGAAATGATGGCCATGCTTAGTACAATCCCATCTACTGAGAGGATCAATGGGAGCCACCCTAATATTTGACCCTACACCCGACATTAGCAGCCGTTCCAACCCAAAACTAACCCTCCTCACAGACAAGCTCAAATAAGGTCGGTCATGGCGACTGAATAAATGGTTCAAATGGCTCTGAGCACTATGGGACTCAACTGCTGTGGTCATAAGTCCCCTAGAACTTAGAAGTACTTAAACCTAACTAACCTAAGGACATCACACACATCCATGCCCGAGGCAGGATTCTAACCTGCGACCGTAGCGGTCGTGCGGTTCCAGACTGTAGCGCCTTTAACCGCTCGGCCACTCCAGCCGACCATGGCGACTGAGAGTAGGTACAAGTTCAACACCGTTGTCGAGAGGGAGATTGCCTCGGGGCGTTGCAGGCGGCGAAAGACTTCCCAGGGGGCCGCACGTAAGGCCTGCCTCGTTAGTCTGACAAACAGGTTACAGGTGCTGTCTGTGGCTGACACTGTCTCTCAGCCAGATACAGTCACACAGGGTACCTCTCAGCCTGCAAGATCCTGGCAATCACAGAGGGTGGGATTACTAGTAGTTGGGAGCTCAAATGTCAGGCGCTTATGGGGCACCTTGGGCACATAGCTGCCAAGGAGAGGAAGAAAGCCAATGAGCACTCCCTGTGCATACTTCGTGGAGTCATTCCAGACGTGGAAAGGGTCCTTCCGGATGCCATGAAAAGCGCAGGATGTAGCCAACTGCAGGCGGTGGCCCACGTCGGTACCAGCGATGTGTGTCGCTTTGGATCGGAAGAGATTCTCTCTGGCTTCAAGCGGCTAACAGAAGTGGTAAAGGCTGCCAGTCTTGCTTGCGAGATGAAAGCAGCGCTCACCATTTGCAGCATAATCGACAGGACCTATTGCAGACCTTTGGTACAGAGCCGAGTGGAGGATCTGAATCAGAGGCTCAGACGCTTCTGCGACAGTGTAGGTTGCAGATTTCTCGATTTACGCCAAAAGGTGGTAGGGTTTCGGGTTCCACTGAATAGGTCAGGAGTCCACTACACGCAAGAGGGGCTACACGGGGAACAGGGGCGGTGTGGCGTGGAGGGTGGTTATTTAGGTTTTGGGTCGCGGAGGAATACAAAAAGGGTTTCAGTCTTAATGGGTGCAGGTCGAACATAGGAAGAAGGTAGATAAAGGAACCATCTGTATAACAATTGTAAATTGTCGTAGCTGTGTTGGGAAAGTACATAGCTCCAAGCGCTAATAGAAAGCACTGATGCTCAAATCGTTAAAGTCACTGAAAGCTGGCTAAAGCCGCAGATAAGTTCAGCCGAAATCTTTGTGAAGGACCTTGCGGTGTTCTTATAGGATAAGCTAAACACACTTGGCTGTAGCGTGTTTGTTGCTGTTAGAACTAGTTTATGTCGTAGCGAAATTGAAGTAGATAGCTCCTGTGAGTTAGTATGTGCAGAGGTCATTCTTGGGGACCTGAATAAAATAAGAATTGGATGCTTTTACCGACCTCACAACTCAGATGAAAAATGGTTCAAATGGCTCTGAGCACTATGGGACTTCACATCTGAGGTCAACAGTCCCCTAGAGCTTAGGACTACTTAAACCTAACTAACCTAAGGACATCACACACATCCATGCCCGAGGCAGGATTCGAACCTGCGACTGTAGCGGTCGCGCGGATCCAGACTGAAGCGCCTAGAACCGCTCGGCCACTCTGGCCGGCAACTCAGATGAAACATCTGCTTAAAGGTTCCAAGAAAACTTGAGTTTAATTTCAAACACGTACCTGATTCATACAATTATATTTGGTAGAGACTTTAGTTTACCCTCTACACGTTGGCGAAAAACATGTGTAAATCCGGAAGTACGCATAAAACATCATGTGAAATTGTGCTAAACGCATTCTCTGAAAATTATTTGGAGCAGTTAGTTCATGAACCCATGTGAATAGCAAACACGATATTTCAGTGCCTGTGCTGTTCTGATTACGATGCTAAGTTCCTTTGGATATGCATGCCTGGCCCAAGGAAGGTATGGTTGACGACATATGTTTTGAGTATAGCCGTGAGTCGTGCACGGATAGTCAAATTGTAAGGCGACCGCCCGCGATAAGCGGGAAATCCGGGTTCGAGTCCCGTCCGGCACAAATTTTCATTATAGTCATTCCATTCTACAGTTGATGCTTGTCCTTATTCGCAATTTCGAATTCATTTAACGAATAGTAAACGACTGTGAAAACACACTTGTCCTCTTAACAAAAAATAATCCTGAGCTACTAACGAACATCAAAACGAATACAGAGATTAGTGAACACAGAGTTGTCGTAGCGAGACTGAATATTGTAACCCTCAAATCCTCCAAAAGTAAACGAAAAATACTTATTCAAAAAAGCAGGTAAAATTTCACTTGAGTCCTTCCTAAGAGACAATCTTCACTCTTTCCAAATTAACAATGTAAGTGTAGACCACATGTGGCTTGAACTCAAAGAAATAGAATCGACAGCAATTGAGATATTTGTACCAAATAAATTAAACGATCGCCCTTAGTACACAAAACGGGTCAGAACACTGTTGCAGAAATAACGAAAAAAGCATGCCAAATTCAAACGAACGCAAAATCACCAAGATTGGCGATCTTTTACAGAAGCTCGAAATTTAGCGCGGACATCAATGTGAGATGTTTATAGTAGTTTCCACAACGAAACTTTATCTCTAAACCTGGCAGAAAATCCAAAGAGATTCCGGTCGTATGAAAATTATACTAGTGGCAAGACACAATGAACGCCTTCTCTGTACAATAGCAATGGAAATACTACTGACGACAGTGGTGCGAAAGCAGAGTTACGGAACACATGGCCGAGCGGTTCTAGGCACTTCAGTTCGGAACCGCTCTGCTGCTACGGTCGCAGGTTCGAATGCTGCCTCGGGCATGGATGTGTGATTTCCTTAGGTTAGTTAGTTTTAAGTAGTTCTAAGTCTAGGGGACTGATGACCTCAGATGTTAAGTCCCATAGTGCTTAGAGCCATTTGAACCATTTCCTTCACAGTCCTTCGAAACGCCTTCACCAAAGAAGACGAAATAAATATTCCATATTTCGGATCAAGAACAGCTGCCAACATGAGTAACTTAGATGTAGATACCCTTGGAGTAGTGAAGAAACTTAAATCACTTAATGAAAGCAAGATTTCTGGTTCAGACTGTACGTCAATTAGATACCTTTCAGAATATGCTGATACAATAGCTCCATATTTAACAATCATATACTACCGCTCGCTCGACGAAAGATCCTTACCCAAAGACTGGAAAGTTGCAGAGAGATAGTAGGATCAATCGACTAAATTAAAGTGCCATATAATTAGCGTCGATATGCAGCAAGATTCTGGAACATATATTGTATTCGAACAATATCAGTTACCTCGAAGAGAGCGGTCTATTGAAACACAGTCAACACAGATTTAGAAAAATCGTTCTTGTGAAACACAATAGCTCTTTACATACACGAAGTGTTGAGTGCCATTGACAAGGGATTTCAAATTGATTCCGTGTTTCTAGATTTCCAAAAGGCTTTTGACACTGTACCACACAATCGACTTGTAGGGAAACTGCCTGCTTACGGAAATCGTCTCAGTTATGTGACTGGATTTGTGAGGTCACAGTTCGTTGTAATTGACGGAGAGTCATCTAGTTGAACAGAAGTGATTTCTGGCGTTCCCCAAGGTAGTTTTATAGTAACTCTGCTGTTCCTTATCTATACAAACGATTTAGCAGACAATCTGAGCAGCCGTCTAAGGTTGTTTGCAGTTGATGCTGTCGTTTGTTTATTTTCTAGTAAACTCATCAGATCATAACAAATTGCAAAACGATTTAGACAAGATATCTGAATGGTGCGAACATTGGCAGTTGACCCTAAATAATGGAAAATGTGAGGTAATGCACATGAGTGCTAAAAGGAATGAAATAAACTTGGGTTACACGATATATGAGTCTAATCCAAAAGGTCGTAAATTCAACTAAATTCCAAGGAATTACAATTACAAACAATTTAAACTGGAAAAAACGCATAGAAGATGTTGTGGGAAAGCAAACCAAAGACTGCGTTTTTTTGACAGAACACTTAGAAAATGTAGCAGATCCACTGAAGAGACTGCCTGCTAAACTAAGCTTGTCCGTCCTCTTTTGGAGCACTGCTGCGCGGTCTGGTCCTTACCAGATAGGATTAACGGAGTATATCGAGAAAGTTCAAAGAAGAGCAGCACATTTTGTATTATCACGAAATAGGGGAGACAGAGTCACGAACATGTTGATTTCCGATGGACACAATTAAAGCAAAGGTTTCCAGAATGAGATTTTCACTCTGCAGCGGAGTGTGCGCTGATATGAAACTTCCTGGCAGATTAAAACTGTGTGCTCGACCGAGACTCGAACTCGTGACCTTTGCCTTTCGCGGGCAAGTGTTCTACCATCTGAGCTACCGAAGCACGACTCACGCCCGGTCTCACAGCTTTTCATATCAGCGCACACTCCGCTGCAGAGTGAAAATCTCATTCTGGAAACATCCCCCAGGCTGTGGCTAAGCCATGTCTCCGCAATATCCTTTCTTTCAGGATTGCTAGTTCTGCAAGGTTCGCAGGAGAGCTTCTGTAAAGTTTGGAAGGTAGGAGACGAGATACTGGCAGAAGTAAAGCTGTGAGACCGGGCGTGAGTCGTGCTTCGGTAGCTCAGATGGTAGAGGACTTGCCCGCGAAAGGCAAAGGTCCCGAGTTCGAGTCTCGGTCGGGCACACAGTTTTAATCTGCCAGGAAGTTTCATTAAAGCAAAGGCGTTTTTCCTTGGGGCCGAATCTTCTCACGAAATTTCAATCATCTCATGTAATTACAATCGCCAACTTTATCGTCCGAATGCAAAACTATTTTGTTGACGCCGACCTACATAGAGAGATACGAAAATAAGGGAAATCAGAGCTCGCACGGAAAGATGTAGGTATTCGTTTTTCCCGCGCGCAGTTCGAGAGCGGAATAATAGAGAATTATTCTGAAAGTGGTTCGATGAACCCTCCGGCATTCGCTTAAGTGTGATTTACAGAGTATCGATGCAGATGTAGAACACTGGTATGTCTCGATTCGTTTAGTTCCAAATGGTTCCAGGCAGGAAGGAAAATTAAAGTCCCGACTTCCACACCTTCGTTCCTAGATCCAATCGGATTCGAACCGATTGTCGCGAGAGATTTTATACCTAATGTGCGAGTGTCTACAAAACAATAATGGCTCAGTATTCCAAATCCCACCTTAGACTGTGAATTCCGTTATACCAGGCTGGGTGCACTGCTTCACTGGTCGCAAGGAAGTGAAGTCATACAATCTCCGAAGTAACTGCGATTTTCATACCAGTCTTTGGTTTGATTACTTCTGAAGCATTCATTCGCAGCTAAACATTTTATTGCAATGACAACAAGGACATTATTGTCGGGCTACTGAATTAAGTTGCTGATGTTGTTCATTGCGTCATAAATAAAGAAGTTTCAGAAATAGAATGTACTGCCGGATTTTTTTCATACCTGCTTTATCCCAACACTGTAAAGTCGACGCCTGATGACTGTTTACTCATACTGGATCTGGTACTTGTTTCAGTGAATAGAAACCACAACCTCATCTTAGTCAAAGGGTAGCATTCGTGTGCGTCGTATGTCTGCGACAGATAAAAACCCTCTTGCGTGAAACTTCATGTCTTAACTTTTGTCTGTATGTGTTTATTTGCGTGCGTGCGTGTACGCTTCTGAGAACTAGATGGGGAACCAGTGTCTAACTTCTCGTAAAAGCAATTGGGAAGCTGCCAATAATTATTCAAATAAAAACTTCTTAATATAAAAGGGTTTTAAAACGGACAAGAAGTTTAAAATAGTTTCTCATATCCTCGTACAGATTCCTAAACCTATACAGAGGTTCCTGAAAATTTATTCTTTAACATTTTTATTAGCAATGAAAATACTTGTAGAATTTAAAACGAGAAACTTGGGGTGCATGCAATAGATAACAGTAAGGAGGTGAAATATTTATGCAACAGTTATGTATTTCATGCGCCCCGCACCACGTTTTTCTTTTTAAACTCTACAAAGATTTCCATACCTATCAAAAATTCACAGGCACAGATTTTCAGGACTGTCTGTGCAGGGTCATGAATCTGTATGGGGCTAGGAGAAATTATTTTATACTTTTTAGTCCGTTTTCAAAACGTGTTATATGAAAAGTTTTATATTTAAATAACCGTTTTCTACTTTTTAGTCTTGTGTGTTTCAAATTTTTCCATCGATTTCAAACATTTTGATGAGATTACAACAGAGACAATTTTTAAATTACGGTGTTATTTCAGTTTCTCTTCACCTGAGTCAACCAGTTACATTGCTTCATCCTAAGATTGTCTCAGGAAAAGACCTCGAAGGTAGAAATGAGAGAGAATCGAGCTCACTTGGGAACTTACCACTAACCGCTCTTTCCACAAAACATTCGCAAGTGGAACAGCAGAAGTGGAAAATAGCAGTCGTATACGAAGCACCCTCAGCCACGCACCAGAAAAGAAAGCGTATTAATACTGCATTATCACACAGTTCTGAACTATGTTGAAAGTTTCAATTCTTTAGCTCACTGGGAAATGTTAGCAGTTAACGAAGTATCCTCCGCCACACACCGGACAAGTAAGTGAGTTAATACTGTATTGTCATCCAGTTATGAGCTATGTTGAAAATTTCAAGTCTCTAGCTAATTGGGAATTTAGTTTAAAATCAATTTAAAAACTTGTACCGAACGAACGGACAGGAGAATGATTTAATAAAAACGTGTTAAAAAACCACGTTTCGAAACCTACCTAGCAAGGCATAATGCTGTATGCACAGGTGAGTAGCGTCGATGAAATTAAAATCCGATTACTATTTAACTAACGATAAAATTGCTATCGGCTAACTACATTTTCTCTGTGACGGTATAAGAGTCAAAAGCATAAAACAGCTGCAACTCCATGTACATTAAAAATCTCCCTCCCTCTCCCTCTCCATCTCCCTCCCTCCCTCCCTCACTCTCTCTCTCTCTCTCTCTTACACACACACACACACACACACACACACACACACACACACACACGCACACGCACACACATTAATATAAGTTTTTTACCAATAAATTTAGTATTTTTTCATATTTGTTTGTTATTTTTTCGTGTATTTAAGTCCAATGAATCAACGGAGATAGCAATTTCCAACGTTAATAAACAAGCTAATCTGAGGGAGAGGGAAATTGGTGCATGATCTGAGCAAAAAAGCAAAAAAAAAAAAAAATGTCGGCGGCGCACTAGTAAGCGTTGCATAACGAGTCATCAGGGCAGAGAACGTTGCGATATATTTTTTTAGGCGGCTGTGAACTACACTGAAATGCTATGGTCAGTCTTATTTCCAGCACCAAGTTTAACATGTGTGTATTTGTGTTGTCTTGTGGCGAGCAGTGATTGAGACGCTGGAGAAGTAATCCGAAGGAGCGAGATTCAAATCTAAGTATGGTTGTACAGATTTAGGTTGTCCATGGTCTCCATGAGAATATTAAAGGGAGTGTCAATTAGGTAACTTTGAAAAGAACGTGGCTAATTTCCTACCGCATTCTCCCGCAGCTTGTGGCATCATTTAATGACCACGCCATTGACAAAACGTTAAACGCTAAGCTTCCTTCATTTTTTCTGATGTCTCCCTGACTGTGGTGAGTGTTTGTGCAGTACAGTATAGTAATGTGGCTACGTTAGTATGGACGATTACGTAAATTAATAGAAGAGAGTGTATAAAACCGGATGCACGTATGTTTCAACTTACAGGTAGCACCAACAGGGCCGCCATGCTTAACGTCACCAAATGATGGACGGACTATCAATACCGTCACAACAGAAAGGTCACAGTTCGCAGTAACTGCGGAAAGTCAACGAGTGAAACATAAGTGACATCTGTCGTTCCCCAAAGAAGTGTTTATATAAACGATTTAAGAGACGTTCTGAGCATCCCTCTTGTGTTTTTTTTGCAGATGACGCTGTCTCTTACCGCCTAGTAATGTTATCAGAAGATCGAAACCAATTGCAAAATGATTTATACAAGACCTCTGTATGGCGCAAAAAGTGGCAATTGACTGTAAACAATAAAAATTGTGCGATCCACCACATGAATACCAAAAGAAATCCGTTATATTTCGGTTACACGATGAGTTACAGAAATTTAAAGGATTACAGTTACGAACAACTTAAATTGGAACTATCACATGGAACATGTTGAGGGGAAAGCGAACCAAAGAGTGTGTTGTATCGGGAGAACACCTGAAGAAAGCTACAAGGAACTTACTAAAGATACAGCCTACACTACGCTTAAAACTATTATTTGAGTTGAGAAAAATCCTTTATTTGTTCTGACTAGTTTCGAACATGTCGTCCATTATCAAACAATCGCCTTCAAAGCAAATATTGGCACGTAATACAACCACTACATTTGCAAATCCGTCTTCTTCTGGAGTACTGACGCACGGTATGGGACCCTTACCAGAAGGGACTGACGGTGGGCATCGAAAAAGTTCAAAGAACGGCATCTCGTTTTGTATTGTGTGTGTGGTTTGAGGTTTTCTGGCGCTAAACAGCGTGGTCATCAGCGCCCATCGTTTTGTATTATCCAGAAATAGTCGAGCAAGTGTCACGGATATGATACGCGAGATGGGAAAGCAATCATTGGAACAAAAGCGTTTCTGGTTGCGGTGGGATCTTTTCACGTTTTTTCAATCACCAACTTTGTCCTCCGAATGCGAGATATTTGGTCGAGTCCCAGCTACATAGGGAAAAGTGACTATCGTGATAAAATAAAAGAAATCGGAGCTCGGACGCAAAGACTTAGGCGTTCGTTTTTCCTAAGGGCTATTCGAGAGTGGAACGGCAGAAAAATAGTCTGAAAATGATTTTGCGGTCCCTCTGCCATTGCACTTAAGTGTGAACTGCAGACTAGAAATTTGGAAATTTGTGATAAGTTCTATGGGGCCAAACTGCTGAGGTCATCGGTCCCTAAGCTTACATGCTACTTAATCTAACTTAAACTAACTTACGCTAAGGACAACACACACACACACACACCCATGCCCGAGGGATGACTCGAACCTCCGACGGGGGGAGCCGCGCGAACCGTGGCAAGGCGCCTAAGACTGCAAGGCTATCCCGCGCGAGTGCAGAGTAGCCATGTATGTATAGACGCATGTGAGGAATGGAATGTAACGACAAGGACATCAATGCATAGTCTAAAGATGACTAACCTTAGTTACTATTGTTAATTTGTTAATCCTGTAGCCCTGTAAACATTTTTTTTAAATTTATTGGCTATCGGAACGTGCCCATACAGCCATATCTACACTGGAAATGTTATATGGCAGATTGCAGCTTGTTTTGACAATTCAAAGTAGACTTTAAGTCGAACCCTGTGACGAAATTACAAAGGCTTAACAAAGAACTGAGTCCGACATACAAAACGTTTTACGACAGCAATATACTGAAACGAGTAAACAAGACGAAAATGTAACACAGGATACGTAGAGGTACTAAGCTCTAAAAAACGTATTGGTAACAGAATATGAAATGATAAATTGCCGTTGGTACACATTTGGGATATTGCCTATTTAATTCATATTAATGACTACATATCTCAATTAACAATAAAATTTTCTTTTGTCCGTCCTACGTAAACTGTTCCAGAAGTTACGGATAGAGAATTGAATATTTGTCCCTGCCAGCACTGGCGATGAATATTCCCTGTACCACCAGACATCAAACCGAATATCCTACTAACCCCCTCTGCTATGGAGTCGAGTAATGTACGAGTATAGAAAATCTGATTTGCTACTAAATATTGATTTATCAAATCGGAAAAATTCTTCACTTACCTCAGAGGACTAGCCTGTTGGCTACAGCTTCAACATTCTGCACGGAATGCCTGCAACAGAGATTTCAGTTTGAGACTAATAAGGAATTTGGGCAGTGGGAACAGATGTTTTATTAACAGAAATTTTTGCGTGCGGAAGTAACAGAAATGGTAGTGTAAAGGATTCGTGTAACTGAGCTGGAGACGAACTGTTTGGGTGCTCTCATTACATCTACGCCTGCATCTACATGACTGCTCTGCAATTCACATTTAAGCGCCTGGCAGAGGGTGCATCGAACCATTTTCAGCGTACGCGAAAAACGAACACTTAAATCTTTCCGTGCGTGCTCTGATTTCTCGTATTTTATTACAGTTATCATTTCTCCCCATGTAGGTGGGGTCAACTAAATATTAACCCACTCGGAGCGGAAAGCTGGAGATTGAAATTTCATGAAAAGCTCGCCGCAACAAATAACGCCTTTTTTGTAATGATTTCCACCGCAATTCGCGTATCATAGCCGTGACACTCTCTCCCCTATTTCACCATAATACAAAACGAGCTGTCTTTCTTTGAAACTTTCCGATGTCCCTCTTCAATCCTATGTTGTAAAGATTGCATGCTGTACATCTGTATTCTTAGTAGAGAACGCACAAGTGTAGTGTAGGCAGTCTCTTTAGTGTATTTGCTGAATCTTCTAAGAGTTCTGTCAATAAAACGCGGTCTCTGGCTAGACTTCACCACAAAATTATCTGTGTGATCGTTCCAGTTGATTTGACAGCTTTTAGATTTGTGTGAATTATCGTGTAACAGAAATTTAACGAGATCCTTTTAGCACTCACATCGATGACCTCACACTTTTCATTATTTAGGGTCAACTGCCACTTTTCGCACAATACGGATATCTAATCTAAATCATTTTTCAGTTGGTTTTGATCGTCTGATGACTTTACTGGACGGTAAATGACAGAGTAATCTGCACACAGCTGCTCGGAATTTCTCCTAAATCGTTTGTATAACACCTTATTGGGGAAAGAGGGAACAGCACATATTACTTTTGTTTCACTCAATGACTTTCCGTTAGTTACTACGAATTATGATCTTTCTGGCAGGAAATCAAAGATTGAGTCTTTAATAGGTAGTGTGCGACATACACTGACTACGTTCCTGGACTTTCGTTGCATTACAACGCACTAATAGGTGTGCGTGTGTGTGTGTGTGTGAGAGAGAGAGAGAGAGAGAGTGAGTGAGTGTGTATATGTTGTGGTTTATAGAACTTATCACTAGAATCCACAAGAAAGGAAACAAATAATCTGTGTTCAAGCACAAATGACGCTCGAGCAGAAATTATTTAATATACTGTACATTTCATGCTTATGAACATATATAGTGTTCATAGAAAGTGTTCTGCTATTGTATAAAAGAGTCACACGAAATGAAATGAAATATTTTTTTTGTAAGCTACGACAAATTATAACACAAACCAAAACGCACAGCGAGATTTGTCTTAACGCGCAGATTCCCATGATCATTTAATAGCTCATATGTATTACAGAATCTCATTTGATTAGCAATACCCTAATAGGATTACTATTTATATGAGGTTACTTTTAACCATTTACATATACTTAATTGAAGGTGATCGAGCCTTTACCTTAAGGACAGAGTTTGTAGCTCTCTGCGACTGTTGTGAGATGATGGAGCTACAGCCGACCATTGGTTGGTTCAACGAATGACGGCCAGTAAAAAAAAAAAAATAAAAAAAAATAAATAAATAAAAAAAATTGTAAAGCATGTAAATAGACACCGCAAAAAACGCAAGAAAGGATTGAAGGATTGCACACAACGAAATTTTACTTATTCTACCTATAAACGGTGATTCCATGATAATGCTACATATTTTCAGGCTTGGTGGAGAAGGGTAAATGTAGCAATTTGAGGTAAGGAACATTGGTCCGGAGACGACCGAGTCGAGAGTTACAGAAGAAAATCGTTGTGATACATCTGACAGTGAAATACATGTACCGGTGCTGTTGTTCCTAAGGTTGTCGGATAGGCAACCTTCAGAGTTGGTAACATGGATCAAAATAAGGCAAAATGTCCAGTGGGTATAGGCTCTACAATGCATACATTGAGAGCTATACGCACTTGTTCATCTTCGCTAGTTTGGAACATATCTCTTCTATTGAATAAGTGCCCATAGCTCTTAAGGTATGCATTTTAGAGCCCTTATTTACGTCGACATCAACATCACCGAACTGCGCGGTCCAGTCCTCAGCGAGTGGCTTGACCTGGATGTGACTACCTGTACAACCTTATGGACTCAGTTCCTAACCGAAGCCTGGCGGTTATCAAGTCCAGGGGCGTAATTACACGGTATTAAACGATGCTTGTAACGACTTCTCTAGGGGTGACTAATTTTTTGTCCGATGAGCTTATTCTTGAGTATTGCTCGACAGGCTGGGTCTAACTCCAAGTCTGATTAAAAGAACCGTAGGAGATGATTCAGAGCAGAGCGGCAGGATTCATCTCTGCTCGGTACGAGAGCCTTACATGACTGCTCAGGTGACTCGTATGGGTGACGCAACAAGAAACATGTTCATCATGGATAATCTTACTCTCAACGCCCCGAAAGTCCGCGTATGAAGAATCGCACCGAGGTGACGAAAGTCATGGGATACCTCCTAACATCGTGTCGTACCTCTTTTTGCCCGGTGTAGTGCTGCAATTCGACGTGGCTTGGACTCAACAAGTCGTTGGAAGTCCCCTGCAGAAATATTGAGCCATGCTGTCTCTATGGCCGTCCACAATTGCGGAAGTGTTGCCGGTGGAGGATTTTGTGCACGAACTGAACTCTCTATTACGTCCCTTAAATGTTCGATAGGATTCATGTCATGCGATCTGGGTTGCCAAATCATTCACTAGAACTGTCCAGAATGTTCTTCAAACCAACCGCGAACAGTTGTGGCTCAGTGACATGACGCACTGGCATCCTAACTGAAGTCGACGAATGGCTGAAAATAGTCTCCGAGTAGCCGAACATAACCATCTGCAATTAATGATCGGTTCCGTTGGCTCAGAGGATCCAGACTGTTCCATGTAAACACAGCCCACACTATTACGGAGCCACCACCAACTTCCACAGTGCCTTGTTGACAACCTGGATCGATGGCTCTGTGCGCCACACTCGAACCCTACCATCAACTCTTATCAACTAAAATTGGGACTCATCTGACCAGGCCATGGTTTTCCAGTCGTCTAGGGTCCAACCGATATGTTCATAAGCCCAGGAGAGGCGCTTCAGGTATATACTCTAATAGGTCGAATGCTGCCGTAGCCCGTTAACGCCGAATTTCATCGCGCTACCCTAACGGGTAAGTTTGTCGTACGTCCCACATTTATTTCTGCGGTTATTTCATGCAGTGCTGCTTGTCTGTTAGCACTGACAACTCTACGCAAACGCCGCTGCTCGCGGTCGTGAAGTGAAGGCCGTTGGCCACTTCTTTTCCGATGGAGAGAGGTAATGCCTGAAATTTGGTATTTTCGGCACATTCTCGACACTGTGGGTCTCAGTATACTGAATTCCCTAACGATTTCTAAAATGCAATGTCCTCCGAGCCTAGCTCCAAATAGCATTCCATTCCATGATCGGAGTCCGTTACAGTAAGGCTCCAGCTCTCAGCTGATACACGTCTACAGAGTCGCAAATTAAGTGTTTATCTTTCTCCGTGTTTTCCGTATAGTATATTTATTAAATTTCGTTCGTGTTTCTCTAAGAGGTTTGATCATGTGTTTTTGTAAGTGTAAATTCATTCAGTCTGTAGCGCAATACTTGTTCTCTGAACGTAGCTCATTAACACATCAGCTTCCATTGGTGAAACATCAGAAGGGTAGCAAGATGCATATCTAGGATTGTCTGCTTTTATAGTTCACCTCTTCAGATAGTCTTTCTAGGATTGCTAGGATGTGTGAATGCTGTGTGCGAACGCAGGAGGATCTGGCTGCAGTTCGCGATCAGCTGAACATGCTTTTGGCTACTGTCAGTCATCTTCAGGCTGCTGCCTCGGGGTGTAGCGGTGGCGGAGAATCTGACACGTCGCATGGGACAATGCAGGTGTCACTTGTTTTGCCTACGGGATCTGCTTCCAAGGAACCTCCTAGTACACGTGACGCGGTGGATCCGCCCTAACGGCAAGGTGATTGGCGGGTGGGTAGCGAGATCGCGTCGCTCGAGGCGGAGCGCCGATGTGGAGACTGGTCGTCTGGCCTCGCCTACTCACTCTGTGTGTGGACGAGGGGTCGCTCCTTCATCAGGGTCGGAGCTGGCACACGGGAAGAGGGGTTAGCTATTAGGAGCTCCATTGTTAGGCGCGTTAAGGAGCCCCTTAGGCTGATAGCTTTCAAGGCTGGAAAGAAAGCCAATGTGAACTCGGTATGTCTACCGGGTGGCCTCATCCGAGATGTGGAGGTGGCCCTGCCTGTGGCTATCGAGCGTGCAGGGTGTAGTCGACTGCATGTTGTGGCTGACATCGGCACCAGCGCATGGGTTCTGAGTCCATCCTCAGTTCATACAGGCGTCTGGCGAAGACTGCTGGCCTCGCGCGAGGGGTGCAAGCAGAGCTCACAATTTGCAGCATCGTTTCCAGAGTTGATCGGAATCCTTTGGTTTGGAGCCTAGTGGAGGGTCTCAGTCAAAGGCTTCGTCGACTCTGTGACGGTCTTGACTGCAGATTTTTATACCTGCGTTATCGTGTGGGAATTTATAGGAATCCTCTTGATAGGTCAGGGGTGCACTACACAAAGGAAGCAGAGTACTTGTGGAGTGCACATGAGGGTTTTTTAGGCTAGACAGTAGCTTGAGGTGCTCTGATGAGTACCCGCCACTCGATATTCAGCAAGGGAAGTCAAACGGCATTCAGAATAAAGACACTTTGACTATCAAATTTTATCATTAAACTGTCGAAGTATATGTAATAAAGTTCCTGAACTTAATGCCTTCCAAGAAAGTTCTCCCGCTCAAATCATTCTTGGGACCGAGAGCTCTCAGGAACCCGAAGTGGAAAGCTCTGAGATATATAGCGTGTCGTGGAACGTAAATCGCAAAGACAGAGTAGAGATCATAGGAAGGGGAGCGTTCATTGCAGTTGCCAAAAATATTGTCTCTATTGAGGTAGAAGTTGAGTGTGGCAGTAAAGTCATCTGGTCGCTTATAACAGGTGTAGGTGAAACCAAGTTAATTGCTGGAAGTTTTTACTGGCCACCTGATTCTGCTGTGACTGTTCTAGAGTCATTCAAAAAACGTCTATGGTCAATAGCGCGAAAATACCCAGATCATGCAATAATGGTTGGACACGACTTTAACCTGCTGAGTATCGACTGGGATGTCTCTGGATTCATTGCGGGGCGATACTGACAGACAGTCATGCGAAGTGCTTTTGAACACGTTTTCTCAAAATTGTCTTGAGCAGCTAGCTCGGCAGCCCAAACGCAATGGAAATGCACTACGTGAACAAAAGTATCCGGACACCCTTAAAAACATACTTTTTCATATTATGTGCATTGTGCTACCACCTACTGCCAGGTACTCCGTATCAGCGACCTCAGTGGTCATTAGACATGGTGAGAGAGCAGAATGGGGCGCTCCGTGGAACTCACGGACTTCAAACATGGTCAGGTGATTGGGTGTCACTTGTGTCATACGTCTGCATGCGAGATTTCCATACTCATAAACATCCCTAGGTCCACTGTTTCCGATGTGATAGTGAAATGGAAACGTGAAGGGACACGTACAGCACAAAAGCGTACAGGCCGACCCTGTCTGTTGACTGACAGTGACCGCCGACAGTTGAAGAGGGTCGTATTGTGAAATAGGTGACATCTATCCAGACCATCACACACAGGAATTGCAAACTGCATCAGGATCCATTGCAAATGCTATGACGGGAGGTGAGAAAACTTGAATTTCATAGTCGAGCGGCTGCTCATAAGCCACACATCATGGTGGTAAATGCCAAACGACGCCTCACTTGGCGTAAGGAGCATAAACAGTGGACGATTGTGGGTATGGCGAATGCCCGGTGAACGTCATCTGCCAGTGTGTGTAGTGCCAGCAGTAAAATTCGGAGGCGGTGGTGTTACGGTGTGGTCGTGTTTTTGATGGAGGGGGTTTGCACCCCTTGTTGTTTTGTGTGGCACTAATCACAGCACAGGCCTACACCGATGTTTTAAGCACCTTCTTACTTCCACTGTTGAAGAGCCATTCGGGGATGGCGATTACATTTTTCAACACGATCGAGCACCTGTTCATAATGCACGGCCCGTGGAAGAGTGGTTACACGACAATAACATCCCTGTAATGGATTCGCCTGCACAGAGTCCTGACCTGAATCATATAGAACACCTTGGAACGCCGATTTCGTGCCAGGCCTCACTGACCGACATCGATACCTCTTCTTAGTGCAGCACTCCGTGAAGAATGGGTTGCCATTTCCCAAGAAACCTTCCAGCACTTGATTGAACGTATGCCTGCGAGAGTGGAAGCTGCCATCAAGGCTAACCATACTGAATTCCAGCATTACGGATGGAGGGCGCCACGAACTTGTAAGTTATTTTCAGCCATGTGTCCGGATACTTTTGATCACATAGTGTCTCTTATACCTTTTAGTTACTAATAGGCCGGACTTTATCGACAATGTCAGTATAGAAACGGTGATTAGCGATCATGATGTCATTATAGGAACCATGATTACGAAAGTTAATAAATCAGTCAAGATGACTAGGAGAGTGTTTCTGCTAGACAGAGCAGATAAACAGTTATTAGCATCTGACTTAGACAGTCAATTGGCATCACTTAGTTCCAGTAAGATGGAGGAATTTTGGGCATAGTTCAAGCAGATTGTAAATCGTGGTTTGGAGAGTTATGTGTATAGTAAGTAGATAGAGGATGGAAAGGACCCATTCGGCGGATGCTGAGGAAGCAGAGGCTGTTGCACTCTCGGTTCAAAAGGGAACTCATAAACAACGACTAGCGAAGGTTGGTAGAGATTTGGGCGTCAGCGACAAGATCCATGTGCCAAGCATACTACGACTACCGCCGTCACAACTTAGCAAAAGATCTTGCATAGAACCCGAGAAAATTCTGGTAGTATGTAAAATCACTATGCGGGTCTAAGGCTTCCACTCAGTCGCTTGTTGACCAGTCTGGTGTGACAGCTGAAGATAGAAAAACGAAAGCTGAAGTTTTAAATTTCATGTTCAAAAAATCGTTCACACAGGAGAATCGTACAAACGCACCGTCGTATGACCAAGGGACAGACTCCCGTATGGACGACGTATTAAAAGCTTACCTGACATAGAGAAACAACAGGAAGATTTGAAAGCAAATAAATCACTAGGTTTGGATGGAATCCCAGTTAGATTTTACAGAGAGTACACTACGGCACTGATCCCTTACCTAGCTTGCATTTATCGTGAATCTGTCACCCAACACCAAGTCCCAAGCGAGTGGAAAAAAGCGGAGGCGACTCCAGTATATAAGAAAGGTAAAAGAATGGATCCGAAAAATTACAGACCGTATTTCTAACTTCTATTTGCTGCAGAATTCTTGTACATATTCATATTTCGAATATAATAAAACTTTCTTGAGACTGAGAAGCTTATCTGCACGAATGATAATGGCTTTAGAAAGTATCGCTCGTGCGAATCTCAGCTTGTCCTCTTCTCACATGATATACTGAGAACTATGGATGAAGGGCAACAGGCAGATTCCATCTTTCTAGATTTACGGAAAGCATTTGACACAGTGTCCCATTGCAGGCTGTTAACAAAGGTACGAGCAAATGGAATAAGTTCACAGATACGCGAGCGGCTCGAAGATTTCTTAAATAATAGAACCCAGTATGTTGTCCTCGACGGCGAGTGCTCATCAGAGACATGGGTAATTTCAGGAGTGCCCCAGGGACGTGTGATGGGACCGCTGTTGTTCCCTACATACATAAATGATTTGGCGCCCGCATCTCGTGGTCGTGCGGTAGCGTTCTCGCTTCCCACGCCCGGGTTCCCGGGTTCGATTCCCGGTGGGGAAAGGGATTTTCTCTGCCTCGTGATGGCTGGGTGTTGTGTGCTGTCCTTAGGTTAGTTAGGTTTAAGTAGTTCTAAGTTCTAGGGGACTGATGACCATAGAAGTTAAGTCCCATAGTGCTCAGAGCCATTTGAACATTTGAAATGATTTGGCTGGCAGGGTGGGCAGTAATCTGCGGTGGTCTGCCGATGATGCCGTGGTGTACGGTAAGGCGTCTAAGTTGAGTCACTGTAAGAATATACAAGACGACTTAGACAAAATTTCCAGTTGGTGTGATGAATGGAGATAGCCGTAGATGTGGAAATGTAAGTTAATGCAGATGAGTAGGAGAAACAAACCCATCCTCTACAGATACAGCGTTAGTAGTGTCCTGCTTGACACAGCCACGTCGTTTAAGTATCTGGGCATAATGTGGCAAAGCAAAACAAAATAGAACTCGCATGTGAGGATTGTGGTAGGAAAGGCTTATGGTCGACTTCGGTTTATTGAGAGAATTTTAGGTAAGAGTGGTTCGCCTGTAAAGGAGACCGCACATAGGACGCTGGTGTAACCTATTCTTGAGTACTGCTCGAGTGTTTGGGAGACGTACCAGGTCGGATAGAAGGAAAAAATCGAAGCAATTCAGAGTCGGGCTGCTAGATTTGTTTCCGGTAGGTTCGAACAACACATAAGTGTTACGGAGATGCTTCGGGAACTCAAATGGGAATTCCTGGAGGGAAGGCGACGTCCTTTTCGAGAAACACTATTGAGAAAATTTAGAGAACTGGCATTTGAAGCTGACTGCCGATTCTACTGCCGCCAACGTACATTGCGAGTAGAGACCACGAAGATAAGATTTGAGACATTAGGACTCATACGGAGGCATATGGACAGTTTTTTTGCCCCGCGCTCTATTTGCGAGTGAAACAGGAAAGGAAATGACAAGTAGTGGTTCAGGTTACCCTCCGCCACGCACCGTACGATGGCTTGCGGAGTATCTGTGCAGATGGTGATGTAGACGTACTTCTCGTCGTGTGGCCGTAATATAATCGGAAACCTCTTTACATTAATCGCTTGGATACAGATGACTGCTCTACCAATACGTTGCCCTTTTATACTTTGTGTACGTGATACTGACGCAACCTGTAATTGTGCATATCGCTATCCTATGATTTTTGTCAACTAAGTGTATATTTCCTCTTCTACTGTACACTGATCAGCCAGAAAATTATGACTTCTGACCTAATATCGATAAAAACCCGACCACGCGATAGCAGCGTCACACAGCGCTAGTAAACACACGCACGTTACTTGCAGTATCAGTGAGCGTGCTATTCGTGTATAGAATGGGGGAGGCGCGCGATCTATCTGAGTTTGACCGGAGGCTCGACATGAGCAAATAGGAAAGTGCACGTCTTTTCAGGTGTTCGAAGACTGCTGTGGTGAGTGTCTTCAACACTAGGCGAAACGAAGGTGAAACCACGCCCAGATGTCGTGGGGTTGCGCTGCCAGCGCTCATTACATATGTCGGACGTCGTAGGCTGGGCAGACTGGTAAAACAGGACAGGCGGCGAACTGTGAGGAAACTTAAAATCAGACGTCAATGCTTGGCAGAGTACAAGTGTGCCTGAACACACGGTGCACCGAACACTTCCAACGATGGGCCTCTGCGGGCGACGATCAGCCATATGCCAATGTTACGACCGGGACATCGACAAATGGGCACGTGACCATCGGCACTGGGCGTTGGCGCAGTGGCAGAGCAGAGCGTTGCATGGTTCGATGAACCACGATAACTTCTTCATCGTGCCAATGGGAGAACGCGAATCCGTCGTCTTCCAGGGGAACAGCCCTTAGACACCTGCACTGCGGGACGGAGACACAAACTGGCGGCGACTCCATCACGCTCTGGGAAACATTCACGTGGGCATCCATGGATCCAGAGGAGCTCATGCAAGGCACCATGACGGCCAAGGAGTATCGTTACACTGGTTGCAGACGACTTACGCCCCTTGATGACGATCATGTTTCCCAACAGCAGCGGGATTTTTCAACAAGATAATGCTCCATTCCAGCTGATGTGCTGGCCCCCAACTCGCCGCATCTGAACCCGATCGAAAACATCTTTGATGTAATAGAACGCTGTGACAGATCTCAACGTCTGCCCCTTTCCTGGGATTTACGGGAATTAGGTGGCTTGTGTGTGCAGATGCGGTTCCGACTCCCTCCGGCGACCAGCCAAGGCCTCATTGTTTCCATGCCAACGAAGCGTCGCCGCTGTTACCCGTTCTAAAGGTAGGCATACCGGCTATTAGACAGGTGGTCATAATGTTCTGGCTGATCACTGTATATATATCACGCAATTCGCACAAGAGCAAAATTAGATATATTCGGCCTTTTACAGCGAGTAAGCGACAATCTTTTTTCTTGTATCTAATCCACGAAAGCAGCGGGAAAAGGGAGGGTGTCTGCTGCACATATCAATGTGTAAGCTTCACTTTGGTGTAGTTTGGAAGCGGGGAGCGCAGGCTGGAAGCCCCGCCACATCGTGGTGAGGACAGCCCGTTTGCTTCACAAACTGCAAGCGGCATACCTGTACTTCTTAACGGCAGTCTACGAAAGCGGAAGTGAGACTTGGAGGTAATGTGTCGTGTAAATAAAACAGAAATGAAATTCACTTTCACTGTGGCATGTTCAACAATGATACTAACTGCTATTATACATTTTTATCATCAAAATGCAATGTATCATTTAACGAAGTTTACTTTGAAGTTGCTATACACAGTATTATTTAACAGCAAAGGTTGGCAGTTGCTGGATACAAAGTAATACTTCTTAAAGATAATCAGTATCTCATCTATTGTACAGAAAAAATTGTCTAGAAGACAAAGTTTTGAACAGCTTTCATACATAATGCCTGCCTTTCTTTGTTATTTTGTTGTGAACGTCACTATCATTTTTAAGCTGGAAACTGAAATTACACCACATAGTGTTGCAGGCTTTTGTTAGGTTTCATACGTGTCTGGTTTCTAGGAATACATGTGCGAATCCTAACAAATAAGCTTTTCTATCCAATAATGATAAATTTCTGTAAAATATTGTGCTATATTTGCAGCGTGGTTTGTTGAAGTGATGTCCTCGGTGAAGTTCTTGAAACATGAGAATGCCCTATGTAAAATTTCCTAGAATTAATTTTTTGCATACGAGTGTATTGCCATTAAATTCCCCTAAAATATTTAAACTACATATTTTATCAGTTGACTACATCATACATATCATAAGTGCGATGGAACTGCGTTTCCGAGACGGTAATGTTCCGTAAATTGCTCGAGTACGAATAAGCTGGTTGGAGGCTGCTGTTGCCACGGTATCGTAGCGGTTCCTGTGTTCATGTTTCAGGAATTAGTCAGCGTGCGAGCAGTCGCTGTGTAGAATAAAAAAGGAGAGAGCGAAATGCGCTGGGCGCAAGAGAAAAGCTGCAACGGCGTTGTGGTAATTTATTACCTCGACACAAAAGAAACGCGACTATTCGCGTTTGCCAGGATCAATTTGTCGCAGCGTACCACTGCGCAACTCCTTTTTCTCCATGAGTCGTATCCTTTCGCTGTGGTGTGTTCAATTAATATCGATCTACTCAGTGGTAGCAGACGACCGGTCTGCTGTGGACGGGTCATCAGTTACGGAAAAGACGAGGCTGAAGTTGAAAATATGTGTACTTGTTCAGTTAGTGGTGATAGCTTTCAAAGTCGGGCTTGTTGTTGTCACATGTACATTCTTTCCTTCCATGGTTCAGAACATTCCCACCTGCCTCGAGGTTTTACAGCAGTTCCGCTGTTTCTGCCTTCCGGCCCAGTGCAAGAACAGGCCTGTTATAAATTGTTTGTTCGCTGTCACTCACCTGATCGGCTTTGATGAAAATGTCGCAGCCTAAGGGAACACTTCAACAGTCTGGCACTAACGTGCCATGACAAACAGATTCTTAGCAATGCGAGTAGTTTTCTTACTTTTGTGTCGAGTACATCTGCACTCTCCTTGTCAGCTTACAGTGTGCTGCGGTGGGTACTTTATATGGCAGTAGAGTGATTATTTTTTTCTTCAAACTTACTGTAATGTTAGGCAGGTCGAGATGCTCCATAACTCCATATCACGCCGAAATACTTGTAAACTGGATATCCGTGAGTGGAAGAGACTCTGGGTTTAAAGATCTCAATGATCAAACTTTCCTAAGCATCGCCGGCCGGGGTGGCAGAGCGGTTCTAGGCGCTACAGTCTGGAACCACGACGCGACCGCTGCGGTCGCAGGTTCGAATCGTGCCTCGGGCATGGATGTGTGTGATGTCCTTAGGTTAGTTAGGTTTAAGTAGTTCTAAGTTCAAGGGGACTGATGATCTCAGCAGTCCCATAGTGCTCAGAGCCATTTGAACCATTTCCTAAGCATCAAAACAATACTGAGGTTTCCGAATCAGTCGTTGGAAAACAGCCGGTCAAAATAGGTGAACACACACACACACACACACACACACACACACACACACACACACACACACACACACACACACGCATGCACAGGCACAACATGCACACAAAGGTAGTTAATAAGACGCGGGTGACACCCGACAAAACAAGATGACGAAACTACTGAAAATCGGGTTCAGAATTCCACTCCCTTGAATCACGCAAAGCTATGTAATTTTTGTTGAGTGTTCCCCAATGTGAAAATGGAAGTACGTGCTGAAAAACTGCCAAAAGCCTTTTGACTTTTTAAAACAGTCCAAAACCACCCCTTGTGAAAGGCAGCAGAAATATTTACATTATCATACTTCTACAGTGAAAAATAATGATGAGATTAAACAATTATAAGCTGGATATTTTCAAGCCGAATCAGTTACAAAAGATATGGCTAGTGCCCCAGTTGGACAGAGTACGGCGGGAAAATGGTTTTTTCGTTTGAAGGATTATCGTGTTGACATTAGCGACTCTCCGTGTTCAGGAAGACCTTCGGGGTATGATGAAGACCGTTCAAACGCATTGACCACAATGATCTAGGTCACTGTACTTGGGAACTGGGAAATGTGATGAACTGTGATCATTCCTCCTTCGTGCGACGTTTGCATGCAATTGGGAAGGTTCAAATTTCGAGTGTATGGGTACCGCCTGCTCTAACCCAAAATAAAAAAAAATCAGTGGATGAGCGTATGTGCATCTCTGTCTGCTCGTCATCAATTGGCTCATGAACAACACCGACCATACCTATTCTGCACCGTTCCTGGTGACGAGAAATAGTGTCTTCAGGCTAACACGAGGAAAAGAAAGGAATGTTCGAGTCCAAAGAAGCAGCAGCTCCACATACAACACATTCGCACATCCACAAAATATAATGTTACGCATCTGGTGGAACAACGACGGTTGACATACAAGAACAACGACTAGGAAGACTGCATGCAGTGACGCTACTCCACGATAACGTCCAACCCCTTTTGCTGGAGTGACAGAAACTCTATACAGGAGTTGGACTGAGAAGTCATGCCGGGCCTACCTAATTCACGTAATCTTGAAACCTCTGATTTTTACCTTTTCCGCTCTCTATCGAATGACCTTCAAGGAACTTCCTTTCCGGATGAAAATTCTCTCCGAACATGGCTCGACGAGTTCTTCGCCTCAAAACAGCGTGATCTCTACAGTCACGGAATCGAAAAGTTACCTCTATTGGAAGGGAAATATAACTAAAGATGACTAAGGTCAATTTTATGTGTATCTGTTGTGTTTATTGAACTTATGGAAAAACGCTACGAACATATGCACGTACGCAATATAATGATGGTCATAATTATCACTAGCTGATAATTTTGCCTATTGTTAACGTTAAATATGACTTATAACGCTATAATGAGGTTCACTCTTCGTAAGTGTTGTTGCGTTATTAAATGCAGTTGGGTGTTTTGGACTGAAATAGCTCCAAAAACTCAATACACAAAGCCTCAAGAAATGCTAGCACTCCAACATGGAATAGAAAATAGATGTTGCAGTTATACATGACAACAGACAGATTAAATATACAACAGATGGAACAACTATGGAACTCCTGCAAATGAGATTTAATTTCACACAAAAGCTTCTAAAACTTCGAAACATCCTCCATTTATTGCTACACACTTTTAGTATAAATAATTTTATTTAAAATAAATGGAAGCACTAATTATTTATAAGGGTATAGCGCCTTGGGAAATCGATGTATCTTTTTATACAACCAAGGAAATTATGAAAAGGGAATGGTTTCTGTTGTTATTTAGTTATGTGCTATATAATGTTTACCATATTAATTGTGCAGATGATGGAAATTTAATTTATCCTTGTTATATTTTTGGAGATTATGATTTTTGTAAATATATAACAAGTTTAGTTGCAATTAATCAAGACATCCAAAATTAATGATAGATGTTTTAAAGAGAATAATATACTTATTCCAGAAAACTCTAAACAGTTAAAATAGATACATAAAAAATTAAACAATAAATGCAAGTCTTTCTTCTTGGATATTTGGTGTTTGTTCAATTTTGTCTGATTCAACTTTAATCTTATAATTTATATTCATTTTCTTAATTCGAATTTTGCATCCTAAATAATGGTTAGAACAATAACAATCTTGTATTTCTGAAATTTAAAAATATATCTAGTCTTTCTTCGATAATCTGCAATAGGAATTTTGGAAATAAATAGGTCTATCCTTCTTGTAAAGTTTCTAATCGTTTACAATCTTTCAATTTTATATTTCTCAATATTTGTCCCAGTTTGGTATTTTTCATTATTTCTTTATTTTCTTCTTTATATAATAAACTCTTTGCTCTTAAAAATCGGTAGCATTTTAAGTAAACTGTTCCGGGGAAAGAATTTCCATTAAAAGTAGAAAGACCATCTGTTTTTATTTCCAAAATTGGTTGTTTTTTAGGATTTATATTAAAACCTCTTATATGGAATACAAAGATATCCTTATTTTTAAGGATATTTATATTTTTCATAAGTTCTATAAATTTATATTTTTTTGGATCTTTAACAATTTTTATTTCTTCTTTCTTTTCTCTTATATTTTTTTCCTTTTTGCAAAATAATTTGTATTCATATTTTAGAGATATATTAGTGTCCAAATATTCTAGTTGTCTTTCTTGTATAATTAAATTTCCTAGTTCTTGTTCTCATTTTTAGTGCACTGTGGATATACCATATTAATTGGTTTAATCTCTTTAACTGAATATGGATAGAGTTTTTTGGTAATATTTGTTCTTTTTCTAGACGCATATGGAATAATATTACATGTTTTTATTAATCCTAATTCTTTGACATTTATATATTTTGGTGTTGTAGAAAATATGTTTCTCCAGATTTTGTAAAACAAGTTTGTCTCTTATAAAATTTCTATACATTTAATAGGCAAGCGGTTAAGACTAAAAGTAGATAAAACATATTTAATCAATGTTTGCCTTTCTTCTATAGTATCTGTTTTAATTTTTATATGTTCTTGCCACATTTTGGATAATGGAACAAAATGAAAAGCATCTGCCTCGAAATATTTGCTATTGTTTATTGTGAATTCTAAACAATTTGTTAATGTATCGAATTCTAGTTCTTTTTGGAACCCTGTATTGATATAATTGTAAATTTTCATTTCTAATCTTCTATTTCCATTTTCCTTAGCTACTTTAAAAGTAAATGTATCTTTTAATGTTTTATCTAGACAGTTTGAAAAATCGGTAATATGGATGCCACATTTTTTGTTAACACCTTGACTTGGTGATTGACAAATAAATTTGCTCCAAATTTTTAGTGTTGAATTAGAATTTATCCAAGTTAAGCAATCTTTTCCTACAGTATTATTGTTGCTAACTACTATATTAAATTCTTTTTATATTCTCCTTGCATTCCAAAATTATAATTATTTGTTAAATATTTGCACATTTCTTCTTCATTAAAAGTAACTGCAAAATCTTGTGTTATATCTAAATCTAATAAATAATAATGTTCTTACTTAAGTTCTTTTAAATATCTGGTAATTCTTTTAATACTGTATCTAATTTTACTATTTTATAAGGAATAGCAAATTGATTTTTACATTTTTGCTTAATAATTTTTATATCTTTATTAATAATTTGTTTAATACCATTAATTGTTTGTTCATTAGAATCTAATAAATAAGGAATTTTTGATTTAATTCCATGTCTAGCCAATTAAGTTAAGAAAATCTATATCTCAAAAACCATTAAAACTGCCACATGCCGATTTTTTTACAAGAAATTTATAATTTTTCACTTCTTCATTGCAATATATATAATCTGTTATTTTAAAAACCATAATATTATCGCTAAGTGTTCTGTAATTGGTTTAAAGTCTTCTAATTTTTTTCTCCTTTTGTGAAATTAATATTTCTAATATTTGTAATAGGATTATTAATATTTAAATTTTCTGTAAGAAACCATAAAACAAATCTTTTGTTGGTTGTCTCTTTTTTATTTCAATGTAGGACTGCTATAGAAATTTGCTTTTTGTTTGTAGCACACATTTTATTTTCAGCTTCCATTTATACAGAAGAATGTTTATTATACTTGTGTAAAAGTAGCTAGAATTAGACATGCAAATTAATAAAATTTAATTGTTTCCAAAAGTAGTTGAAACTGGAGTAGTTGAAAGTAAAGGAAAGTGCTAATCTTTCCTATCTGAATCGAATTATGAAATTGAACAACCAGAAAATTTGATCAAATATCCTAAAGTTCCTATATCTTTTTTTGAACTTCAAACAGTTGATGTAGCACGATCAAGATGCAAGACAAATTTCGAGCTAGTTATCACAAATTACTATAATGCAGTTGAATTTGATATGCCCCTTTTCATTTTTGTTGTGTTTCTAACTGTAATTAAAATTTGTATTAAAATAAAATTAATTTAATTATTTCGCCAAAAAGGGTGTGATTCGCCAAAGATGATGTGCAATAAAACATGGCAACTGCACTCGACATACCCAGTTACTACTTGAGTTGGACGTGAATGAGAGGAAGGGGTCAGCTGTGACCTATCTGAAGGAAACATACTAGCTGTCTCCTACTGTGATTGTGGAAAACCATGGAAAACTCGAATCGCTACAGGTGAACGGGGGTTTGAACATCGTTTCTTTCGGTTACAGTAACATTTCCCCATGTCGCTCAGTAATGAAAGAGGATACACGCCTTACGGCATCTTGTGTTACTTAATTTTATGTTGTGAAGAGCAATAGACAGGAAGAAATGTAACAGGAGATGATGGCTCAGTTGGTTAAAGCAGATTGTTGTATAACATGACTATGGCATGTATACCCAAGCATGGAGGTGGTGGACTAATGGAAAACCACATTAAACTAATCTAAGTACTGATTATTGGCAGCAGAAATGAGCTGTTCTACTGTTATCACAATGTTGCTCGACGATAATGGCCAGCTTATTACTCGCGACTTCCGCAAAGAAAGACGTCTGTGCCCAGGGAGCGGCCCGAATTTTCGCTAAGGACAATTGGCTGGACATAATGTGCGTCCGGCCTTATCTCGCAGACACGCGCAGTTGACGAGAAAATAAACGCCTGCAATAAAAGGCGCCTAATGGCTGCCAGATGACGAACGCTTAAAAATGACGCTCATAAATTGGCGGGGGGGCTTTTGGGAGACAGCTGGCGGCAAGCCTTACTGACAGACGCACAAATCTCGGCTGCAATTCTTTACGCTTTCTCGAGAGACGCCGTGGACGTAAACAGGAGGCGAGTACTTGTAAACACAGTGTAGGGCAGCACCAACGTTTGCGGAGAACCGCGTGCCGACGACAACCGCGCGTCAGCGGCAGCGCGCTGATGGATACGGCGTTCCGTTTCCACGTCATTACTCACCGTCGATGTGGCTGGTCACGTACAGTAGCACACTGGTCTCGCCCGCCTGTTATTTCGCCGGCTCTACTTTTTGCCTCGTCGTCACGTTTTCGCTGCTGTTGCAAATGGAGGTTCTTTAGACAGCACGAGAAGCTGAGACACCGCAAAAGGCAGGTCGTAATCTCTGGTATATGACAGACAATTCTTGAAATCACTAAGGCTTTTCTTCCTTACTGTACCACTCACTGCTGCTATTCACGAGAAACTACGATCTGTAAACTTTTGTAGCCCGCGTATTTCCTTTCATTATGTCTTTGTCACATTTCTGTGTGAAAGACCGGGGAGTATAACGTTCTAAGAGCGCTCTACGAAATGAGGCTCTATGAGTGTCACAAGCAGCTCTTTAGATGATACACGACACTACTGCTGCAGCGTGCTGTCTTGGAGGGTATGAGAGCCACTGAAAGCGAGCAAATAAACTCACACAAATCAGAACGCTCCTCACTGAACCTACTTGGTCCTTGCAGTCATTATTTCTTGTTAATAATCCGAGACGTACGACTAGGACTGGTGCTGCAAACAATTTGATCGAATTTCGTTAGTATAGGAGAAATAATCAGCATTTAGGGATATGACAGGAACGAGACTCGAAGAATAAAAAAATCAAATGATCGTATGTCATTGTTGGCCGGGAGACCCCATTCGGGGGAGTTCGCCAGCAGTATTGCAAGTATTTGATTTTAGTTGACTACACTTCGGCGACTTGCAAGTCAATGATGATGAAGGGCACACAACACCCAGTCCCCTGCCAGGAATCGAACCCGGGCCCCCTGCGTGGTAGGCGGTAACGCTAATGGTACGCTACAGAGGCGGAGACTCGAAGAATAGATCTACGTAGACGTACGCCTTATTCCGTATGGTTTTCGTGACAGAACATATTTGATGTAAATTGTTGTTTACGGAATTAATGGGGTTACACACAATTGGTTTGGATCATACTTGAAAAAATAAATGCAGGTCCACTCCCATTCCTGTGGCAGAGAGACATCCAGTGCAAAGAGGTTGACAGCAACGAGGTAGTTTAGGCCAGAATATAACATCAAAAAGGTTGTGTAAGTAAATCACATACTTGTGCGCCACTAGCCCAAAAACAAATGTACATGAAGTACGTTTCATTTCAGAAACCATTCGGAATAGGGAATATGTCAATATCAAGTTCTTTGCTTCAGATGAGCGTTTCTTTCATATCCCTAAATACTGACAATTCCTCCTGGTTCATGCTCTATAACATGCAGCTCCACACATCTCTCTCTGTGCTGAAGGAATCTGTTGGTTCATTCCCTCTCTGAGGAGTGAATTACCAAAAATTACAATACATCTCCTGATTCGTACAGTGTATATGCGTACAAAATATCTTGTACACGGTCTAATCATACTAATGCGGCCACCTCCTATGTTCGACGTCAATGTGCAATAAACATTCACAGACAGCAGGTGGTGGCACTAGCACTGGAGGGCATGCTAGTGCTTGTCAGGAGTACGAGGAAAACAGTGTAGTCGTTCTCGTAATGAGGAAATGGAGCGATTTATGTGCTGCCCAAAAGGACATAATCCTTGGCTTTCGGGCCAAGGATAGAAGCATTTCGCCGGCTAAGTTCGTGAACTGTTCGCCTGTCGCCGTGGTTAAAGTATAGCGTGCATGACAAAGTGGCGATATCCAAATCCGGCTCCGAAGCAACTGTGGTGCACAATGGACCATGGATGGCAGTGGTGAAGGACGTACGGACGAGTAGACGTGCAACTTTTGCGCAACGAACGCCAAGGAGCTACCAACATTATCTCCTCAAAGACCATTCATCCACCGTTGCTGGCCACGTGCCTCTGCAGCAGGCTCCTGGAACATGCAGCCGTACTGGCAGCTATTCATCGGCAGGTGGCCTTTTCAGGTAAGTCACATCAGACAGATGGCCGTTAGCGTATTGAAACGTCTTCTCTTGTAACAATCGTCGTAAGGGTGGAGGCCGGAGGAGGGAGCCTTATGATGTGGGGAATGTTTCTGTGTCATTCCTTCGGTGATCTCGTCATTCTGGGAGGCACAATGGAGCAATACAAGTACGCATCTATCCTCGGGGACCATGTCCACTCCTAATTGCAGTCTGTTTTTTTTTCTCGCCGTTACGACACATACCAACAAGACAATACAACGCGTCACACAGTTTGCAGAGTACGTGCGTGGTTCAAAGAGCACCAGGATGGGTATACCATACTTCCATGTCCACTGCCCCTTCCATCTGGATTTAAACCCAATGAAGAATCTCTGGTGCCAACTCGATCAGGCTGTTCGCGACATGGATCCTCAACCGAGAAATCTGGAGTCGGCATGGCTCCACATCCCTGTCGACATCTTTCAGAATCTCACTACTTCTCATCCTGCAAGTCTCGCATCGGTCCGCCGTGTAAACTAGTTATTCACGCTTTTGACAGCTGGTCACATTAATGTGACAATTACAGTTGCGAAAATGGAAGTGATTCAATAATACACTACTTGCCATTAAAATTGCTACACCAAGAAAAAATGCAGATGTTAAACGGGTATTCATTGGACAAATATATTATACTAGAACTGACATTACATATTCACGCAATTTGGGTGCGTAGATCCTGAGAAATCAGTACCCAGAACAACCAACTCTGGCCGTAATAACGGCCTTCATACGCCTGGGCATTGAGTCGTACAGAGCTTGGATGGCTTGCACAGGTACAGCTGCACATGCAGCTTCAACACGATACCACAGTTCATCAAGACTAGTGACTGGCGTATTGTGACGAGCCAGTTGCTCGGCCACCTTTGAACAGATGTTTTCAATTGGTGAGAGCTCTGGAGAATGTGCTGGCCAGGGCAGCAGTCGAACATTTTCTATATCCAGAAAGGCCCGTACAGGACCTGCAACATGCGGTCGTGCATTATCCTGCTGAAATGTAGGGTTTCGCAGGGCTCGAATGAAGGGTAGAGCCACGGGTCGTAACACATCTGAAATGTAGCGTCCACTGTTCAAAGTGCCGTCAATGCGAGCGAGAGATGACCGAGACGTGTAACCAATGGTACCCCATACCATCACACCGGGTGATACGACAGTATGGCGATGACGAATACACGCTTCCAATGTGCGTTCACCGCGATGTCGCGAAACACGGATGCGCCCATCATGATACTGTAAACAGAACCTGGATTCATCCGAAAAAATGATGTTTTGCTATTCGTGCAGCCAGGTTCGTCGTTGAGTACACCATCGCAGGCGCTCCTGTCTGTGATGCAGCGTCAAGGGTAACCGCAGCCATGGTCTCCGAGCTGATAGTCCATGCTGCTGCAAACGTCGTCAAACTGTTCGTGCAGATGGTTGTAGTCTTGCAAACGTCCCCATCTGTTGACTCAGGGATCGAGACGTGGCTGCACGATCCGTTACAACCATGCGAAAAAGATGCCTGTCATTTCGACTGCTAGTGATACGAGGACGTTGGGATCCAGCACGGCGTTCCGCATTACTCTCCTGAAGCCACCGATTCCGTATTCTGCTAACAGTCATTGGATCTCGACCAACGCGAGCAGCAATGTCGCGATACGATAAACCGCAATCGCGATAGGCTACAATCCGACATTTATGAAAGTCGGAAACGTGATGGTACGCATTTCTCCTCCTTACACGAGGCATCACAGCAACGTTTCACCAGGCAACGCCGGTCAACTGCTGTTTGTGTATGAGAAATCCGTTGGAAACTTTCCTCATGTCAGCACGTTGTAGGTGACGCTACTAGCACCAACCTTGTGTGAATGCTCTGGAAAGCTAATCATTTGCATATCACAGCATCTTCTTCCTGTCGGTTAAATTTCGCGTCTGTAGCACATCATCTTCGTGGTGTAGCAATTTTAATGGTCAGTAGTGTAAAAACTTAATCTGTCGACCAACTTCTACCACACTAATGGTGAAGGGGGGAATGACTGATATGTGGCAATCATCTCGATAGAGTTGTTATTCTTGGGACGAGTCGGAGACTGTAACTCTGCTTTAGCCGAATGACCAAGGCCAGCGCATGACTGTGCAAAGCAGGGGTCTCCAAACTACGGCCCGCGAGGGCCGGCAAACCGGCCCGCGTTAGCTGGCCGGACATCCCCGGTATCCGGCCCACCAAATATTTCAGGTGGTACCTATACTGCCAACAATTGAGTTTCGAGGCCTATCGCGACCAATACACCGCGACATTGGCTCTGCTACTCGCTACAAGACTACATAACTAAACTTATTGTTGCGCCGCTTGAAATAACAATGCGTTGACATACTCTACCTCTGTTACGTCTTGCAGTAATAGTGTTGCTAACAATGATTTTGATATTTCGTTAACTTTGCAGGACGCTTTCGTGAGGAATGTGCAGTGACATACTTTTTTGTCGGTGAAATTCGCCAGAATAAAATACGCCAGAATTTCGGTCAGGTACGTCCATCAATCAAAATTATGTAATTAAATAAAAATCGTAGTTCGTTTCAGTGCTAGCTATTCCCACAACCTTAGATTTTTGCGATTTCATCTTTCCTTTAGCCTTACATTACGGTGATCATGGAGTGCTAGGGTGCTTTAATCCCACTAGGTAGATCTTGGCCGTTATGACTTCGTGGAGGAGTCAATGTGGCCCGCGGACTAAAAAGTTTGGAGACCCCTGGTGGAAAGGCAACTGTAGCATTGTAAGTAACAGAATATGAGACCTTATTTTGCTGGAATTACAACGTTCAGTCCCGGGGAAATGGTTTCCACAACATTTGATGCGCTAAAGCTGGAATCAGTTTCTATTCTTTCCGAAGCATGGTGAGTAGTCGATGTTGGATGAACGTGTATAATACACAGTCGACACTTTGGCTCATCCGGGCGTCCTTCGACGGATTTCGGACAGCATTTTGAACAATCTAGATCAGCAATTCCACCTCTGGTTTCTTTTTCTTTTTCGTGCAGAATACAGTATTCTTGTCTTGTAGACTGGGTCATTAAGATGACCATGAAAACTCCGTGACTCAATTTGTTAGTGAAGTCTTTAACTGAGTTTCAACTCGAGACATACGCAATAACTGGCAAGGGTGTCTTTTTACTCGTCCGTACAGCACTTTTAAGAACAGGGCGGCACGTATCACTCAGATTCGTAGGTCAACAGAGATTTGATTTCTGACGTTTCGACTCAACAGTAATATCGCTGAGCGAGATCGTGGACACAAGTAACACGCGTGATACGTCTCTGGTGGAATATCGAAATTTGTGGGGATCAATAACCATGTTCCATTCTAAATTAATTACATTCATTAAATCTATCAGAAAGCACTTTTTCGATGTTTATGCATTATGCCTCACACTATTACCCTCGGATTCATAGCTTAACCACACTCGAAAAGAAGATCAATTAGCAATTAACTTCTCATCGACAAAGAGGTCACCAGAACCGGAATACACACTCGGACTTGAATATAATATGGCAGACAATATAGCGCAGCATTTTGGAAGAAAAAGATACCCATATTCGGTTTATGTGATTTAGAGAAACTGCGGATAACTTCGCACTGTAAGGTCAATCGGGCATTTGAACCATGCTCCTCAAAGCGAGTCCAGTAAATGAACTTCACTTGATGGAATGACACACAGCGGATATTCGAGGGAGTGCTGAAAAGTAATGCTTCTGAATTTTTTATGTGAAACTTTTAAGGCTTTTTCAATAAAACAAACTTTATTAACATTCTACATCTTTATTCTTCATGCCTACGTATTTACAGCACACTGCTGCTAGATGGCTCCGAATTGTAGCGTGCAACATGACAGTATGTAAAGTAACTATGTTAATGCAGTAGAAAAAGCGTGCTGTAATCAACTTTCAAATTCGAATTGCTCTTTCTCACATGGAGCACCCTTTCCTTCAGCATAACAATAACAGACCACACACGAGCGCTGCGACATCTGCCACACCGAGCGGGGTGGCGCAGTGGTTAGACACTGGACTCGCATTCGGGAGGACGACGGTTCAATCCCGCGTCCGGCCATCCTGATTTAGGTTTTCCGTGATTTCCCTAAATCACTCCAGGCAAATGCCGGGATGGTTCCTCTGAAAGGGCACGGCCGACTTCCTTCCCAATCCTTCCCTAATCCGATGAGACCGATGACCACGCTGTCTGGTCTCCTTCCCCAAACCAACCAACCAACATCTGCCACAGTACGATGTCTTGGGTACGCTATCATAGAACATCCTACATCCAATCTCGACTTGGCCCCATCCGATTTTAACTGTTCCCAAAACTTAAAGAACATCTTCGAGGACTACACTTTGATAGCGATGAAACGGTGCAAGCAGAGGTGAGGTTGCAGCTCCGTCAACAGAGTCAAACATTCTACACTAACGGTATCAGATAACTGATCTGAGTGTTGGGAGAAATGTCTTTGTCGGCAGGGTGACTATGTTGAGAAATAAATAAGCAGATATGAAGAATAAAAATGTAGAATGTTAATAATGTTTGTTTCATTTTAAAAAGGTTGAAGAATTTTCACATAAAAAATTTGGAGACATTACTTTTCAGCAGACTGTCGTAATAAGTTGTCCGAAGGCTTTTGGCCAAATTGTGTCTCTTAGCGAGAAAATTACAATCTTACAATGGTAGCCCGGTACTTAATAGTCATTAACTTTACATATTTAATCTTAAGAAAGTACCAAGCGTTTTCCTCGGAGTGGTCCAAAAATTGACGCCAACTAAAGTTGCAAACTAAAGGACTATTTGTGTCCTGTTAATGGAATCACAGTGAATGTAGGTTCTTACATATACAGTTCAGATTATTCTGTTGTTAATCATAGAATATCCACACCGCAAAACATAAGAAAAATTATTTATCATGGCAAAAGGGCATCAGGCCCTCTCTTAAATTTGACCAGGCATTCCACAGTTTACTTATTCCATCCATTAGGACAAGAATGCTGAAATTACATCTAATATAGAATCCAACATTTAGAAACTACTATCAGATACACAGTGTAAAAATGAACATAGTTTATGTACTCGTTCATGAAAAGTAGAACAATGAAGACAGATTACAAGTAGACTGAGTTAAACTATGAGGGGTAGCAGCAATGTAAATGTACTAACTGAACACAAAAGGAACAAAACTACTCGCATTGTTAAAGATCTATTTATCATAGCACATTAGTGCGCGACATAGACATGAGAGAATTGTTGTAAGAGGTGGAGAGAGGAACATGATAAAACACAAGTAATGAGGACAGGGGAAAGGAAGGTGGTATGAGTGACTGTGAAATGAGAACAAAAAAAAGGGAGGTACGGCATTGCAGACTACTATGTGCAAACCTGTTTTCATTCTGAAACCCCATGTGAGGTGGGGCAGCGATAAGATACTCCGGCCACACAGGTTTAGCCTTTCTCTGGTTCCCTTAAACAGCCTGAGGCGAATATAAGGATGGTTCCTTTGAAAAAATACCACCAATGTCTTTCCCCATCCATTCTCAATCAGACCTTGTACTCTGTTTCTAACAACCTCGTCGTCGACGGGACATTAAGTCTTAAATTTTCCACTATTGTTTTCGTTGTGAAGTAGATGGGATGTACTCCACAACGTAGTGGATGACATGATCTGCTTGACAGACAAAACAGACACGCATCTGAAACAATTACACAATGGCATAAACACAGTTCACCCAAAAATAACATTCACCATTGAGACAATAATAGACATTTTTTAGGCACCACTGTACACAGAATCAACATGAAATATGATTTTGGAATATTTAGAAAACCTACAGCCACAAATCCAACCACTCACAGCCATTCCAGTCGCCCCAGGCAGACAACCTCTCAAGTTTCAGACACGTGCTACACAGGCTCCATTGAATTCCATTGGACAAACTCAGCTACACACAGGAACTAAACACAATGCACCATATAGCCAGAGAGAATGGGTAAAACACACAATTAATAAAAAAACTTAACAATAAAATAAAAAGCAAAATAAAAAAACCATGAACAGATCACCAGCCAGAACAGAGAACGCAGGGACCGAGGAACTCCTTACAAAGGACACAGCATGGCACGTACTAACATACGGCAACAAAAATGTTCACAAATTGGGGGGGGGGGGACACCCTGAAGAAACAAAGACTGCAAATATCATTCCGCACAAACAACACAGTATAGAAAAATCTAAACCATAAAGACCCATCCACATACAAATCCTCTGAAGCTGAAATTTATTAGTTAACCTGTTGCAAACTGCAAGGGACTTGTGTGATTTCATCCGCCACGCAATCATCCATTTACTCACACTTAAGTGACAGTAGTTGCCATGCTATATTTCATGACATGCTTCCAGGAATTTCTCAACTATATTCCTGTGTCATCACTTCGATATAAATAACAGTGCCATCAGTGATTAGTTACGAAGTAACATTGCGCCACCTGAAGGGATTTTATTTGCGGCTATGAATAAAGACAATCGTATTTCACTTTTCTCATATGCAGAAAGTATGACCTCCGTTCCTGCTGATGGTACTCCGTAGAAAACAATATATACGTAGCTCTGCCAGTAAGAACAAAGGACGTAACTTCAAAATGGTTCAAATGGCTCTGAGCACTATGGGACTTAACATCTGTGGTCATCAGTCCCCTAGAACTTAGAACTACTTAAACCTAACTAACCTAAGGACATCACACACATCCTGCCCGAGGCAGGATTCGAACCTGCGACCGTAGCAGTCGCGCGGTTACGGACTGCGCGCCTAGATCCGCTAGACCACCGCGGCCGGCAGGACGTAACTCAGTCATATATTAGTTCAGACATTCCCTACTAACATCACAGCCGAACAACTGTCACGTTAAATTAAACATGATTTTGGTTTCCATTTGTTAACTTCGGTGTAAAATTTGCATTTATTTCTCCTTCTTTCAGTATTTCTAAGCTTCTCATGTATCACAATATGGCACAAGGATAATGGCATTCCTTCCAAAATCCTTTCCGGAGTTGAATCTACTCCTCAGACAAATGTAACCAGTTTCTTTTATGGTGAGAAAACATATTAGTATATTGTCATTAGCGACAGGATCGGCAGCATCATGGACCATCGAGGCTGCGGTTTATCTTTTCGCACTATAGCTTCTCGTATTGCTCGGGATATTAAGAATGAATTGAGGCAGTGGAATCGATGGGTTCAAGAGGGCCATACTCAATGTCATGCAGGGTCTCAACGGTTTCACGCAACTAGGGCCGGAGAGCACAGATATATTGTTCATTCGATCGGGCAGGATCTTACAGGGGGGTGGACAGAAATATAGAAATGCATGCTTGAACATAAATTCAGATGATAGATAAATCTGACCCCGATCGGCACCTGTGCTTTGCCTTAAATGCCTTCCAAATGTCTGACGTAGTCACAACAGTGCTCTGCGTTGTGAATATATTATGTCGGAGCTAAGTGAATTCGAATGTGAGCAAATTATTGGTGCTCCTGTTGGGGCTTCCGTGACCAAGATAGACAATGTGTTTGGTGTTTCAAGAGGCACGGCGTCGAAGATGTATGCTGCATACAGTGAAAGCGGGAAAACATCATCCGCTAAGTCACACCGCGGACGAAAGTGTGTGTTGAGTAACCATGATAGACGGTCACTGAAGAGGATTGGGTTGGGGGTTGGGTTGGGTTGTTTGAGGAAGGAGACCAGACAGCGAGGTCATCGGTCTCATAGGATTAGGGAAGGACGGGGAAGGAAGTCGGCCGTGCCCTTTGAAAGGAACCATCCCGGCATTTGCCTAGAGCGATTTAGGGAAATCACGGAAATCCTAAATCAGGATGGCCGGACGCAGGATTGAACCGTCGTCCTCCCGAATGCGAGTCCAGTGTTTAACCACTGCGCAACCTCGCTCGGTCTGAAGAGGATTATGACGAAAAATAAGATGACGACAGCTGTAAAATTCACCGCAGAACTGAATGTTTGCACTCGCGAGCCCTGTCAGCACCAAAACAACACGAAGGGAGCTGCAGAAGCTGAGAATTACGGCGGGAGGTGGAATTCCAAAACCACACATCAGTAATTAAAATGCTCGTAAGAGGAAAACTTGGTTCAGAAGCCATAAAACCAGGACTATGGATCAAAGGAAGAAAGTCATTTCGTTCGGTGACCCATGTTTCACACTGTTTCTAACTTCTGGCCGAGTTTACGTCTAGCGCACGCCATCTAGAGCCTACGATGCAGACTTCTTGCTGCCAAGAGTAAAACATGGCAAGGATTCGGTGACGATTTGGGCAGCCATATCGTGGTATTCCATGGGCCCCATGGCTACTCTGCTACATCGCATTACCGTCAAGAATTATGAGATTATTTTTGCTGATCGATTCCATTCCATAGTAAAATATTTATTCCCGAATGGTGATGTTGTGTTTCAAGATAACAGGAACCCTGTTACACAATTCACTTTGTCCAGGGCTGCTTTTGTGAGCACGAGGACGTCTCCCCTGGTCACCACAGTCATCAGATATCAGTATTACTGAGCCTTTGTGGTCTACTCCGGAGACAAGGTTGAATGATCGTTATCCTCCCCCATTATCGTTATTTTAATTTACATTGTTTTACAAGAAGAATGGTATAATATTCTCTTGAAATTCCACACAGGACCAGTAATTATCCATTCCGTGACGACTGTAAGTTGTGAATGGCAACAGTTTTCCTACATCGTATTAGGAATGTTAATGTGTTGTGTTTCTGATGGTTCTATGCACAGTCAGCATAGACACGATTATTGTTCGCAGTTTTAATGGCCATCATATACATGGTGCAATCATATTAATGTGATTACCGCCTATATTTGGCGTCAACGTGCAATAGCAGCTCAAAGACTGAAGTTGGAGCACTAGCAGTGGAACGTATATAAAACGGGTCCGGTGGACGCGAAAATAGTGTGGTGGTAGTAAAGTGGAAACGGAGAGATTTATCTGACATCAGGAAGGGTATGATCATTGGCTTCGCCCCAAGGGTGGAAGCATTTCAGGAGAGGCTAAGTTTGTAAACTGTTCGCTTGCAGCCGTGGTTAAATTATATCGTGCATGGCAAAATGGCGCTATTCAAAACCGGCGCCATGGCAACTGTGGTGCGCTATGGGCTATTGATGAAACTGGTGAACAACTGCTGCGGAAATGTGCACGGAAGAATAGATGAGTAAATGCTGATCCAGGTGAACCAAAGGGTACCAACAGTGTCTCCTTAATGACCATTCGGCGAACATTCCTGCGGATGGACTTCCGGAGCAGGGGCCTGGTTCATGCACCTTTGCTGACTGCTGCTCACGGGGGCCAACAAAGCTGGCCGTCCTCTGATTGCCGCCAAGTGGCCTTTTCAGATGAATCTTGATTAATGCTCCATCACACTGATGGGCATTGGCGTGTAAGGCATGAAACATCTGAAAGTAAACACACTGCGACAATCGTCGGAAGGGTCCAGGCCGGATGAGGCAGGGTTGTGGTCTGGGGAATGTTTTCGTGGCATTCCCTGGGTGATATGGTCATTCTGGAAGGAACAGCGGATCATCGTTAGTATGCATCTATCCTTCGGAATCATGTCCACCCCTATAGGCGTTTTGTTTCTCCTCGGGACAATGGCATCTACCAGCAGGACAATGCAACGTGTCACACAGCTCGCAGCGTACGTGCGTGGTTCGAAGAGTACCAAGATGAGATTACCCTACTCCCCTGGCCACTAAATGGCTCTGAGCACTATGGGACTTAACATCTGAGGTCATCAGTCCCCTAGAACTTGGAACTACTTAAACCTACCTAACCTAAGGACATCACACACATCCATGCCCGAGGCAGGATTAGAACCTGCGACCGTAGCGATCGCGCGGTTCCGGACTGAAGCGCTTAGAACCGCTCGGCCACTCCGGCCGGCCCTGGCCACTAAACTCCCCGAATTTAAACCCAATGGAGAATCTGTGGTACCACCTCGATAGTCTGCACGCGCCGTGGATCCTCAACCTAGAAACCTAACTTAGCTGGCCACAGCACTGGAGTCCGCGTGGCTTGACATCCCTCTCGGTATGTTTCAGAACCCCAGTGACGCTCTTCGTGCGCGTCTCGCAGCGGTCTGCGTTGCAAAATTAGATTATTCAGTCTTTCGACGGGTGATCTCATTAATGTGACTGAACCGTATACATATGTCCAACATGACTAAGACAATAATATATCGCAAAATAAAATACATCATAATAATATGCCACAAGGTAAAAACACGAATCATAATTTACAAGATATCATGTGAGAAAAAATATTAAGTAGATAGGAAAATACACTATAGACACTACAAAAAGATTGCACATCTGACTGAAAAACACAAAACATCTTGAATCTAAAAGAATTTTTGTAAAAAAAGAGACTACTAATGAAGTAAGATCTACAATGTACACAGTGGAGTGAAATAGCACACTGAAGACTACTTATTCACTGGAGAGCTTCTCCGCAGACATTACTCCTCCTTTCAGACCATGAACTACTTACTTACATATAGTGTAGATGTCATTCTGTGCCTTTATGTTGGGGTTACAGTCCTTTGTGAAACCTTTAGCCTTTTAACTAAATGCTTAACAATTAGCTGCGATATATTTTAAATGCGTTAAAGATGTCATTTCCGGTTGCAAATTTCGATTTATTGAACAAGATGGGTTCCAAATATTCAAATGGCTCCGAGCACTATGAGACTCCTGAGGTCATCAGTCCCCTAGCACTTAGAACTACTTAAACCTAACTAACCTAAGGACAGCACATACATCCATCTCCGAGGCAGGATTCGAACTTGCGACCGCAGCGGTCGTGCGGTTCCAGATTTTAGCGCCTAGAACCGCTCGGCCACTCGGGCCGATGATTGGTTCCGACCTATGAAGTCATTACCAACTGTAAGACTTAAGGTTGGGTGGTGTCTCCTGCTTAGCCGGCCGCTGTGGCCAAGCGGTTCTAGGCGCTTCAGTCCGGAACCGCGCGACTGCTACGGTCGCAGGCTCGAATCCTGCTTCGGGCATGAATGTGTGTGATATTCTTAGGTTAGTTAGGTTTAATTAGTTCTAAGTTCTAGGGGAATGATGACCTCAAATGTTAAGTCCCATAGTGCTAAGAGCCATTTTGTCTTCTGCTTAGATTGTGGAGACAAACTCATCTCTGTCAAGTGTGCTGCGATATGGTAAAGTCTACTCATTGTATGCGCTTTATAATTGCCTAAACATTCAAAAACCCCAGTGCTTGATAAAATGAGCATTTCAAACGGAGGTGACGTTAATACTTCAAATTCCCGTAGTTGCAGAGTGCGATTTTTATATTAGTCATGGACAAGATTGTATACATTAAAAATATTCAAGGCTACACAGAACATAAATTACAAAAGTTAGTTACTGAGAAAAGGGAGTCGTCGAGGAAATGAGGTTTCTGGAGTATGTGAGCGGGTTTGGCGGCTACGCAGGTCGCGCGCCTCGGCTGACAGAGACACTGTATCATACGGGGGCCAACCTGGGCGATGACGAAGGGGTCCGGCTGAGCGCCAAGCCCGGCCCAGCAGCTGTCCGATTTATTCTTTTCTCGGCCTGACGTGTTTGTTTGGAAGGAACAGACAGTAACTTCAATAAATCTGGGATGTTTACTGTGACACTGAAACTTCTTTTGTGGCGTGCTGCCGTGCCACTTGACATTAAACTCGGAGAAGTCCGGTAGTCACCTCCGCGCAGTAGAGAGGCAAAGGTGAAGGCCCCGTGTGTCACACAAGGCGGCTTCAAGCACCTGAGACGTGATACACCTGTCCATAGCCTTTAAACGCTGCCGCCTGCATTAAGGGCTTACTGACCGGCAGACGCAGCACATGCAACAGCACGGAGAGCCTTCAGAAGTCGTAGATGTAACCCGAGGTGTGCTACGCGACCGCTGCTGTTCGCGTTAGAATGGCATGACGTAAGCTATAAATCAAAATGTTAGCAGTCACAGGTGAAGAAAACTGCAAGAGAATTTTAACCAACCATGCGACTCTGTGGTTAAACCTCTGCATTCGTATTCAGAAGTAACACAGACCTTTGTAGTAAGACGTAATGGGCCACGTGATACCGGCTGACTACTGTGGCGTCCTTTGGTGTTGCGGCATTGGACAACAGTATGGAGTAGCGTGTAACTGACATACCACTACCCGGGCGTTTAATATCGGACCACTGCTAATGGCCTCGATAACAACAGGGTGTTCTGATTCTAGCTCTTGTGCCACTCACGAACATCTAATTAAATCTGAAAAAGCCTGCTGAACAGGTTGTCAAATGACCTTACATAAATTTAAATGGACATAAATTTAAATTTGTGAATATCACTAAATGTTTAAAAATTCGGAAAATACAACTAATCGTGGGTAAAGCAATGAGCCACCGCATGCATCTCCGTGAAAGGGAAGAATGTGCTTGTGGGGAACGCGATTAGAGACGAAACGGCGTGAAAAGAAATAAACAGCGCAGCAGACTCGATCTCAAAGGTTCTGCACCTTCACTACGTAAACGAACGACAAATTAGACGTAACATGAGACCCAGGCCATAGCAAACAATCATTATGACAGAAACATCAGAGGAAAATGGCGAAACAAATCAAAGCAACAATGCAGACTACACTCCTGGAAATGAAAAAAAGAACACATTGACACCGGTGTGTCAGACCCACCATACTTGCTCCAGACACTGCGAGAGGGCTGTACAAGCAATGATCACACGCACGGCACAGCGGACACACCAGGAACCGCGGTGTTGGCCGTCGAATGGCGCTATCTGCGCAGCATTTGTGCACCGCCGCCGTCAGTGTCAGCCAGTTTGCCGTGGCATACGGAGCTCCATCGCAGTCTTTAACACTGGTAGCATGCCGCGACAGCGTGGACGTGAACCGTATGTGCAGTTGACGGACTTTGAGCGAGGGCGTATAGTGGGCATGCGGGAGGCCGGGTGGACGTACCGCCGAATTGCTCAACACGTGGGGCGTGAGGTCTCCACAGTACATCGATGTTGTCGCCAGTGGTCGGCGGAAGGTGCACGTGCCCGTCGACCTGGGACCGGACCGCAGCGACGCACGGATGCACGCCAAGACCGTAGGATCCTACGCAGTGCCGTAGGGGACCGCACCGCCACTTCCCAGCAAATTAGGGACACTGTTGCTCCTGGGGTATCGGCGAGGACCATTCGCAACCGTCTCCATGAAGCTGGGCTACGGTCCCGCACACCGTTAGGCTGTATTCCGCTCACGCCCCAACATCGTGCAGCCCGCCTCCAGTGGTGTCGCGACAGGCGTGAATGGAGGGACGAATGGAGACGTGTCGTCTTCAGCGATGAGAGTCGCTTCTGCCTTGGTGCCAATGATGGTCGTATGCGTGTTTGGCGCCGTGCAGGTGAGCGCCACAATCAGGACTGCATACGACCGAGGCACACAGGGCCAACACCCGGCATCATGGTGTGGGAAGCGATCTCCTACACTGGCCGTACACCACTGGTGATCGTCGAGGGGACACTGAATAGTGCACGGTACATCCAAACCGTCATCGAACCCATCGTTCTACCATTCCTAGACCGGCAAGGGAACTTGCTGTTCCAACAGGACAATGCACGTCCGCATGTATCCCGTGCCACCCAACGTGCTCTAGAAGGTGTAAGTCAACTACCCTGGCCAGCAAGATCTCCGGATCTGTCCCCCATTGAGCATGTTTGGGACTGGATGGAGCGTCGTCTCACGCGGTCTGCACGTCCAGCACGAACGCTGGTCCAACTGAGGCGCCAGGTGGAAATGGCATGGCAAGCCGTTCCATAGGACTACATCCAGCATCTCTACGATCGTCTCCATGGGAGAATAGCAGCCTGCATTGCTGCGAAAGGTGGATATACACTGTACTAGTGCCGACATTGTGCATGCTCTGTTGCCTGTGTCTATGTGCCTGTGGTTCTGTCAGTGTGATCATGTGATGTAAGACCCCAGGAATGTGTCAATAAAGTTTCCCCTTCCTGGGACAATGAATTCACGGTGTTCTTATTTCAATTTCCAGGAGTGTATTATGACGACAACTTCCTGGACCAAATCAGCTAATGTGGGACATGAGAGGTTACTGTACTTAGAGTCTCGTAAAATCTATATAGTATATACAGGTACATAGCTTAGTAACAAAATAGAAAACGTTGGGCGCATGGTTTGATGTCTTTCCGAGATATCCCCAAGCGCTGGACAACTCAGGTCTACAACTCAGCGCTAATCTTTCCTATCATCTTTAAACTTCAGTTTCAACAAACTGCTAACAGTCTTTACTGCTGACTACAATATTCCTTTGAATAAGGAACAATTTATGTTATCACATGAAAAATTATAAAACGTACGACCTGCTTTAAGGCGGCTTCAGGTAGCTGAGGTACGATACACCTGTCCATAGCATTTAAACGCTGAAATGAAAGAAAACAAGTAAAGTAGTCGGAAAAGTTCGGTTTCTTGTCAGCATTAAGCGCATTGTAGCTCGTCTATGAAGGCGATAACATGGGGTGCCAGAGGTTTGTTCGAGTAATGGAAAAATGTCAGAAATTTTGAAAACCCTGTAATGACACGTTCTAGAAAAGCCGCCCAATACCTTGTGAAAATCTTCTTTGACGTTTGAAGGGTCAGTTTCTACCAAGAAACCTGGGAGACACACGAACAGTGATCCTCCCCATCCTTCTCAAGTGATTATAAATCCGCCATGTTCGTCATTTTTGTTTTGTTCTCAAGTATTACGCTGCATCTTTTCTTTGACCGTCTAGTCTTCATCCTTTCTTGTTATAGCTTATACTTCTGCAGAGTTTTGATTAATTGTGTTGTTGTTACATATTCTTTGCATTTGTTCCTACACTTCCTTATTATTTCATTCAGATTAAATATGTTCAACTTTTTCCTGATATCTTCATTCACATTCATACCATTTGATGTGTAGGCAGCTACTGCTGTCAGGAATATCACCTCTTCACTGCCTGTCTTTTTAGTTTGTCGTTTGGAAACCGTCCTACATTAACGTCCACACTACAACGTTGGCCGTGTCATCAGTTTAAGCAGGGTATATCTTCTCCTATTTTAAAATGGTGTCTGACTGTGCCACGAAGATAACGGAAATTTTGTAGCTATAAAGTCACAGCTCACCAGATGTGTAGGTAATATTACAGTCAAGATTAACCTATTTGGCCTTAGCTGATTCACATCCTCTAAATGCTCTCGGTTTGGTTTTTGGTGTCTATATACTTATATTCATTTGTTATGATCACATGCATGTACAGCATACGTTGCATATCATCTTCTGTTCCAGCTAAAATGACTTGGTTGCCTTACACAGAAGATCAAAACAGCCTTTCACCTCAAAATCACGTACACTGTATATTAAGACATAACATGATGTACAGGTAATTAGCTTTATTATACAACAAGTTTCAGACTTGCATTTTCATCATGATCGGGTGTCTGTGTAAAAAGAGAAACAGCCGAGAGTAAACAATTTATACGTAAGTTTGAGGTAATGTCATGGTACACGGTAAGTACCAACACAAAGACGGTAGTTTTTTCTCCTTCATTAGTCCATGTTATTGTGGTCTTCAGTCCTCCTGAGACTGGTCTGATGCAGCTCTCCATGCTACTCTATCCTGTGCAACCTTCCTCATCTCCCAGTACCTACTGCAACCTACATCCTTCTGAATCTGTTTAGTGTATTCATCTCTTGGTCTCCCTCTACGATTTTTACCCTCCACGCTGCCCTCCAACGCTAAACTGGTGATCCCTTGATGCCTCAGAACATGTCCTACCAACCGATCCCTTCTTCAAGTTAAGTTGTGCCACAAACTTCTCTTCTCCCCAATCCTATTCAATACCTCCTCGTTACTTATATGATCTACCCATCTAATCTTCAGCATTCTTCTGTAGCACCACATTTCGAAAGCTTCTATTCTCTTCTTGTCCAAACTATTTATCGTCCATGTTTCACTTCCATACATGGCTACGCTCCATACAAATACTTTCAGAAACGACTTCCTGACACTTAAATCTATACTCGATGTTAACAAATTTCTCTTCTTCAGAAACGCTTTCCTTGCCATTGCCAGTCTACATTTGATATCCTCTCTACTTCGACCATCATCAGTTATTTTGCTCCCCAAATAGCAAAACTCCTTTACTACTTTAAGTGTCTCATTTCCTAATCTAATTCCCTCAGCATCACCCGACTTAATTCGACTACATTCCATTATCCTCGTTTTGCTTTTGTTGATGTTCGTCTTATACCCTCCTTTCATGACAATGTCCATTCCGTTCAACTGCTCTTCCAAGTCCTCTGCTGTCTCCGACAGAATTACAATGTCATCGGCGAACCTCAAAGTTTTTATTTATTCTCCATGGATTTTAATACCTACTCCGAAATTTTCTTTTGTTTCCTTCACTGCTTGCTCAATATACAGATTGAATAAAATCGGGGATAGGCTACAACCCTGTCTCACTCCCTTCCCAACCACTGCTTCCCTTTCGTGCCCCTCGACTCTTATAACTGCTATCTGGTTTCTGTACAAATTGTAAATAGCCTTTCGCTCCCTGTATTTTACCCCTGCCACCTTCAGAATTTGAAAGAGAGTATTCCAGTCAACATTGTCAAAAGCTTTCTCTAAGTCTACAAATGCTAGAAAAGTAGGTTTGCCTTTCCTTAATCTAGCTTCTAAGATAACTCGTAGGGTCAGTATTGCCTCACGTGTTCCAAAATTTCTACGGAATCCAAACTGATCTTCCCCGAGGTCAGCTTCTACCAGTTTTTCCATTCGTCTGTAGAGAATACGCGTTAGTATTTTGCATCCGTGACTTATTAAACTGATTGTTCGGTAATTTTCACATCTGTCAACAACTGCTTTCTTTGGGATCGGAATTATTACATTCTCCTTGAAGTCTCAGGGTATTTCGCCTGTCTCATACATCTTGCTCACCAGATGGTAGAGTTTTGTCAGGACTGGCTCCCCCAAGGCCGTCAGTAGTTCTAATGGAATGTTGTTTACTCCCGGGGCCTTGTTTCGACTCAGGTCTTTCAGTGCTCTCATTAGTCCATATATGACTTCAAAACAGTTAATAGAATTATAAATGTGCCAGAAAACCTAAGGAAAAAACATTCATTTATGAAATACACGGAATAAATGTGTATAATCCAAACAGTCCTATCGTAATATATGCTTCGACTGTCTGCTTTAAGAAAGGCGTTTAATGTATTACGAAAAACTACTTACAAATACAATACCGATAGCTTTCATTCTCATGTAAAAAATTGACTAATAAAATCTCGGACAGAGGCAAACACCCAGTCAATCTTCCTGGTCTGTATACGTAAACGGCAAATTAGATATCACTCTCTGTAATCTCATTGTAGTAATCCGCAAATCAGAGACGTAATTTTCTATCGCTTCATTTGAAATGAAGAACAACAACTGTTTTGCCCACTGACTGTTATGCGGTGAAATGTTTTTGGTCGTAATCTGTTTTACACATTTAGAGAGAAAATTACTATGACTTCCAAGTGTAAGCGGATAAACCGTAATGAGATGAAACAGCAAATTTTACAACGAGCGGTAATTTCAGGCAGCTGTGGACTTCCCAAGGTAGTGAGAAACACCTTGCAAACACTGATGTCCAAGGACAAAAGCCCTCCACAAATACTCAACTTCACCGACTCCCAACGCAAATTTTCCATGAACACTGTTTTGAGAAACGATCTAAAATCTCTGTTTCAGAAATATTTCACATTGTCTCTATTAAGTATCTGCTAAACTACAGTGTAATGGAGGAAGGAGATAACAAATACTTTTAAGACTGAAGTTCTAAGAACGCCGAAAGTACAGTATCTGATCAAATGTGTGCGGACATCTATTAGTGGCTATTAAGACGTGGTGTGTCCACTTTTCGCCTTTATGACGCCTTGAACTCTGCTGGGATACTTCAGTGAGGTGTCTAATTCTCTGTGCAGAATGGCAGCCCATTATTTCTTAAGAGCCGAAACCATAGAAGGTAGTGATGTTGGACACTGGAGAAAAGTCGACGTTAACTCATCCCAAAAGCGTTCCATTGGGTTCAGGTAGGGACTCTGGGCATACCAGTCTATTCCAGGAATGTTATTGTTCAAAAACCATTGCCTCATAGGCGCTTCTTTGGGACTGGGCACATTGTCACGCTGGTAAAAGCAGCAATCGCCTCCAAAATGTTACTAAGCTGTAGGCAGTATGCAATGCTGTGACATGTGATTATATCCTTCCGCATTTAGTGTTGCCTTAAGGGCGATAAAGGGTCCACATCCCGACCACAAAAAACACCCCGTACCGTAACACCACCTCCTCTGTTCTTCAATGTCGGCACTACTCGTGATGTTAGGTAAAGTTCTCACCGCATTCGTGAAAACCTAAATTTGAACAACAAGCGTTACATCTCTGTTTTAGGGCCCGGTGTACTATCTTTCCAATATGCAACTGCATATGCCGGAGTCTTTCGGGTTTTTCCAGGTCTGTGCGAGTTATCTTCGAAGAGCGACGCGTACCTCGTCTTCCTGGTCCTACATGTTCGACTGGCATGTTGTCTTTCGTACATTTTTGGGATATAGTTGTCCGGCAACTTTCCCGTATGGTGCTCCAAAAAGCACTTCATTCTTTGTGGACTTGCATGGACGGAGATTTCCCAGGAACAAATGGCTCTGAGCACTATGTGACTCAACTTCTGAGATCATCAGTCGCCTAGAACTTAGAACTAATTGAACCTAACTAACCTAAGGACATCACACACATCCATGCCCGAGGCAGGATTCGAACTTGCGACCGTAGCGGTCGCTCGGTTCCATACTGTAGCGCCTAGAACCGCTCGGCCACTCCGGCCGGCTTTTCCCAGGAACAAATCAAAGTCCTATTTGCTTGCTTACTAATATATGTATTGTTTCTGACTGAAGCATCTGGCGTCTTCACACTACACTAAATTCTCAGAGGTCAGAGTAGATGTACAGATTTCTTTTCTTTTTTTTTTTTAACGAGGAATCACATATGTATTGCCATGTACTTAAACTATGATTTAAATTTGAAGTTGCGAATTTCACAAACGTTAGAGTACATTGATCCTTGAAGATGTCGCTCATATGGTGAACAGTTTTGCCAGCGGTTTGCTGGAGACGGGAGAGGTGGTGGTAGCACGAAAATAAAAGGCAGTGTTACACTAGACAATCGGGAAAGGTTCTTAAAAAACGACGTGCTAAATGTGTTTACGACTGTTTCGCCGAACCGTGACTAGAATAAAGCTCTGCCCACGGCACAAACGTGACTTGAATTTTCAAACGCAGTCATGGGTGCCTTACACAGCTTGTCTGCAAGTCGCTTGGACACGTCGGACAGGTTCGTAACACTAGCATTTTCTGTATTTCATTAAGTCATTTCAAGCGTGTAAATGAACTCGATTAAAATTTTTTATATTCGAAATAATTAGACTATTTTTCTCTCACTTTACTTACAGCATTTCAATATTAATCATTTTAACTCATTTCTATAACTTATAGTTTGCCTTTAACCAGCTGCTTAAACTGTTTTTTCGGTGTTTTCACTTTTTATCTTACTCTTCATCATTTCACAGTATCGTTCGAACTTGTCATTTCTTGAAGTATGACTTTCCTTTTGTCTATATCTTGTTTTCTCACCTTTTCGCTGTTACGTATGTGTAGCTGGTTATGTAACAGGGGCAGCTGGGACTGTTTCGTGGAAATTTATGTCCTATGATGTCCGCTGATTGCACTCGAGATCGGAACGAGTTTTGTTCATTACATTTTGAGCAGTACTACTGTAGATATAGGTTGTATCGCGCAACACGTTTGTGTTACTAAATAATGTGATCAGGTTTCATCTTTAGATTGTTCTGTAAAAAATTTGTTGCTGTACTTGACAGCAAGTATTTTTTCCGTCCTATGCGTAATTCTTCCCATATATGATGAGCTATATTTGAAGTTCGTTGTAGCTTTCGGTTCAAAAACTTTACTGTGAGCAAACTGGGGCATGTTCATTGCCTTTGTGTTCGAATATAAGACCCCAATAAATATCAGGAGAGATCGAATGACGACAAATCAACGCCGGCGAAGCTATAGTTGAAGATTTACTTGTAAAATAAGACTGAATGAGGTGGGATAGTGATCACAACAATGCGCTCTTATTCTGGAGAAACGGGGCCCTAATTTCTGGCCAGAAATACTGAATTCGGTTGTGAATCATGTAAGCCGAATGCAGGGGTAATTCGTTCTTGAAATCGACAACCACTTCACCCGTTTTACAAATCTTTAATCAGTCCAAACCTGTCTCTCGATGATATCACCATCCACAGAAGCGTTAAAGACTAACTTACCTTCTTTTTCTTAGAAATAACTTCAGTAACTGCTGATATACGCATTCCATTGTAAGCAAGAAAATTTTCCGGTGGCTTGTGGAGTATGCGTGTAGATGGAGATGTAGCTGTAGATGTGGACGGTCATCCACATGTCGTAATAATGTTAAGATCAGTCGTGGATTTACAACTGAGATAAACATAGTACGTTATAATCAGTATGGGGACGCTTGTCTTCACGTCGACAAAAATGTGAAAGTTACAGAACGCTTTTGAAACAAACCGGCAGTCCTCTACGTTACGAAGCATAATGACATCGAGCAACTGTGTAGGGGTTTTTGAGTACATCAGCCGCAGAATTCATCCACTTCTTCTAATGCCTCTTTCGTAACATTGAGATTCAGCTGCTGACAGTTATTTCTATAGCTCCAAATTACTGGCCTCTAAGTTTTGTACTTCCTTAACTCTGTATAGTTATGTATCTCAGAGTCATCAACTCCTACATCAAATCATTTGGTAGGATATTCATTCGGATCAATAGTTCTATATCTCCGTGGGGTCCAATCGAAACTTGAGAATTCTATTAATTCTTCTAGCACATTTATTGTATCACTGACGTAGGGTCAACATAAAACTGTTGAAGCCGTATTCAATGTACTGACATGGGATTTTCTAAGAAACACGCGTGCTAACAGGGCTGAGAATAATGGTAAGAAACCTCTCCAGGATCCATTATACTCAGTCAGCTTGTAAAATACTTCTAAGTCTTTTTTTTTGAAAAAAGCAATGAAGCAATCAACGTAAATCTTTTTGTATATTATTTATTGATTCTTGGACAACGTTTTCTGATTTTTTAAAGAAAGCCACGCATCCGAGGAGTTAAAGTTGCTCTGTCGAAAACGAGGTGTGTCGATGACGGAAGTCCTGCAGTCTGAAAAGCTTAGTTGAAATAAAAAAACAAACAATTTTCTTAATTTCTATGTTATTGCGCAGGGAGTTCAAAAAATGGTTGAAATGGTTCTGAGCACTATGCGACTTAACTTCTGAGGTCATCAGTCGCCTAGAACTTAGAATTAATTAAATCTAACTAACCTAGGGACATATCCATGCCCGAAGCAGAATTCGAACCTGCGACCGTAGCGGTCGCTCGGCTCCAGATGCGCAGGGAGTAACAGCACCGTTTTTTTTAAATTTGAAAAACTAATAAAATGGTGGACGTTTGAAACACAAAGACGTAGTTTAATCGTGTGTTTCTGATCACTTTTTTGCAATAACTAATGAATAAATTAAAATAAAAAGCAGTCTATTACTTCTTGCGGACGTGCTCATGGTGCAATTCAGCCAAATTTCAGAAAAATATATTTATTAATGTGCCCACGATACATTCCGTCAGCTTTAAATACACTGTATCTTACGTTGACGCAATGTATTGCGGGCAGGCTAACAAAGATATTTTAATTTATTCATTTGTTATTGCAAAAACGTGAACAGAAACCCACAACAAAACTACATCTTCGTTTGAAACGTCCGCCATTTTATTATTGTTTTCAAATGGTTCAAATGGCTCTGAGCACTATGGGACTTAACAGCTGTGGTCATCAGTCCCCTAAAACTTAGAACTACTTAAACCTAACTAACCTAAGGACATCACACAACACCCAGTCGTCACGAGGCAGAGAAAATCCCTGACCCCGCCGGGAATCGAACCCGGGAACCCGAGCGTGGGAAGCGAGAACGCTACCGCACGACCACGAGCTGCGGACTTTTTTCAAAATTCAAAAGATTGTGCTCTTACTGCGTATGCAATATCCTATAGAATAAGAACTTTTTTAATTTCAAATAAGATTTGCAGACTGTTCTATCTTTCGAGTAATAACGATGTTGTTGACCCTATTCACCTAAGATTAGTTATAAGTATGAAAGGACACTCGTTCGGTGATTTAAGAGTGATGGACGTAGTAGAGGAAGTGAGTTACTGATTAAGATACAGAAGCTGGGCACTGTATACAACCTGAGAATGTCGTTTGCGAAAATCGTGTCAACTAAATGACGAACAATAGGCGGACTGTGATGTTAAGCGTCTGATTAAGAAAGATTTCGGAAGACGAAAGAGATTTGCTGCAGTTTCATGAATAGGCGTTTGAAATATATCACCAGAGTATCTCACGTAAGAAACTACTTGGTTCCCTTCACGAAAACGAATTTCAAGAGAGAGATGTTCTTGTCCCTTGGAAACGTCTAAAGCAACTTGTGATATTTTCTTCCGCGGTTTCACGGCTACGAACAGAACAACAGAGACGAGACATAACAAAATGGTTCAAATGGCTCTGAGCACTATGGGAATTTACATCTGAGGTCATCAGTCCCCTAGAACTTAAAACCACCTCAACCTAACTAACCTAAGGACATTAAAAAATGGTTCAAATGGCTCTGAGCACTATGGGACTTAAAATCTGTGGTCATCAGTCCCCTAGAACTTAGAACTACTTAAACCTAACTAACCTAAGGGCATCACACACATCCATGCCCGAGGCAGGATTCGAACCTGCGACCGTAGCGGTCACGCGGTTCCAGACTGAAGCTCCTAGAACCGCACGGCCACACCGGTCGGCCCTAAGGGCATCACTCACATCCATGCCAGAGGTAGGATTCGAACCTGCGACCGTAGCAGCCGCGTGGTTCGGGACTGAAGCGCCTAGAACCGCTCGGCAACCGCGGCCGTCCGAAAAAAAGGGAAGAGATAGAACTGAACAGATATGAGTATTTCATCACTGTTGCCTACAGTGATAGTCAAATGGTTCAAATGGCTCTGAGCACTATGGGACTTAACATCTATGGTCATCAGTCCCCTAGAACTTAGAATTACTTAAACCTAAGTAACCTAAGGACAGCACACAACACCCAGTCATCACGAGGCAGAGAAAACCCCTGGCCCCGCCGGGAATCGAACCCGGGAACCCGGGCGCGGGAAGCGAGAACGCTACCGCACGACCACGAGCTGCGGACGAGTGATAGTCATGAACGAAGTTACAAAAATAAATAGAAACTGCAACCTCCTTCTGTTTTGAGTATGTTTAGCTAGCGATGAACGCTTCGTTGAGTGAGTGTCTTAGTGAAACTATGAAGGAGGAGCTGGTGTCTTGAGTCCGCAAATATTCGATAGCAGGAACAGGTGGGACGCTGTGTACGGCGCCTAGCGACAGCCGCCTTGCAGCACTTCCGCCGCCAGCGTAAACAACTTTTCATTTCGCGACAAATGAGATAATGGACTGGAAAAGAAACATAACGAAAAACGCCGTCATCCGCAATGTTCTGTTTCTACAGCGTACGCCACCTGCAGACAGACATTGTCGGGACGGTACGACAAGAAATTCGCCAGAAAAAGTACTCTTCAGAGCTCGCATGTTGCGACATGCACACCTCCAGAACAACACACAAGGTTAAATACATTCACACAGCGAAAAACTGGAAATAAACACAGCTTTAAATGTTTTACTACCAATTTTAAAGAATTAAAAAATACAAAGTTGATGCTACACTAGGACCATTTGTCTTTCTAGCCGACTTTCGACTTGTTGATCTGTCCTCAGAAAACAACTTTGTTTTCCTTATGTAACAAGGTTTCCAGGAGAATACTAAACAGAAACTGGTAAAATGAAAGGTATTGTAGGACAGAAATTTAACATTAGCTGTATTATATGCTGTAGGACTGGGAGAGGCCTAGCAGTAGCTAAGGATATGTTGTTAAACATTGTATGAGAAATATTTCAACAAACTTTGAGAATATATTCCTTACACGTAAATAAGAAACAAGTTCAAATAAAAATATGTCCGAACATTCTTTGGTTTTGATTTATTAATGACAGAACGTTTTACATCGTTTTAGAGCCGGAAACTCGTAACAAAGCTTCAAAACGCCTTGCAATTTTTTCTACACCCACATAAACTTGTCGAATCGTGGGCTTCACATCATTTTAAACAGTCCTGGACGGAGTGGAGTTGTTTTGCAGGCTTCCATATGACTTAGATGAAGTTTCTCAGCATTGGGACTGTCTTCTGAATAAACCAGTTGTTTAGCTGGACGCACAGGTAAGTATTTAAAGGACTAAAGTCGGGGGAACGCATAGACCACGGAACTATTGCTTCTCTGCCTAAGAATTTGTCACGTTAAATATCAAACAGTATACAGGGTGAGCCACCTAACGTTACCGCTGGATATATTTCGTAAACCACATCAAATACTGACGAACCGATTCCACAGACCGAACGTGAGGAGAGGGGCTAGTGTAACTGTGTAATACAGACCATACAAAAATGCACGGAAGCATGTTTTTTAACACAAACCTACGTTTATTTAAATGGAACCACGTTAGTTTTGTTAGCACATCTGAACATATAAACAAATACCTAATCAGTGCCGTTTGTTGCATTGTAAAATGTTAATTACATCCGGAGATATTGTAACCTAAAGTTGACGCTTGAAACCTCCGACGTTCAGTTGCGTGTTGTAACAAACACGGGCCACGGTCGGCGAGCAGCATCTGCAGGGACATGTTTACGATGACGACCGTGTTTACGAGTGTGGCTGTAGTGCACTGTTGTGGTTTGGTCTAGCTGTCGCAGTGTTCGCATGTAGCGCTTGCTGCTATTGTTATTCTGCATTCGTCTCCGCACGCAGACCAACTGTAGTACACCGTGTTACCAGACGTCTGTGATAGTGTAGTGTTGTAGCAACTGTGACCATGGTGTATTCGAACTCTGAAAAGGCGGAGATGATACTCATCTATGGCGAGTGTCGACGAAATGCAGCTGTAGCCTGCAGGGTGTATGCAGAACGGTACCTGGACAGAGAGCATCCAACGTGCCGTACATTGCAAAACATCTACCGCCAACTGTATGCAACAGGTATCGTCGTAGCACGCAAACGGCTCCATAACAGGCCCGTCACAGGAGAAGCGGGTGCAGTTGGTGTGTTAGCTGCTGTTGCCATGAACCCACACATGAGTACCCGGGACATTGCGAGAGCCGGTGGACTGAGTCAAACTAGTGTCATGCGCATACTGCATCGTCACCGCTTTCACCCGTTTCATGTGTCGCTACATCAGCAATTACATGGTGATGACTTTAATCATCGAGTGCAATTCTGTCAATGGGCATTAACAGAGAATGCGTTGCAGTTCTACCTGTTTACCAATGAAGCGGGTTTCACAAACCACGGGGCAGTGAATCTACGGAACATGCATTACTGGTCCGTGGACAATCCTCGCTGGCTCAGACAGGTAGAGCGACAGCGACCGTGGACTGTAAATGTATGGTGCGGAATCATTGGCAACCACCTCATTGGTCCTCACTTCATTGCAGGGGCCCAAACAGCTGCAACATACATCGCGTTTCTACAGAATGATCTGCCAACGTTGCTCGAAAATGTCCCACTGGAAACGCGTCGACGTATGTGGTATCAGCATGATGGTGCACCTGCACATTCCGCAATTAACACTAGGCTGACCCTTGACAGGATGTTCGACGGGCGTTTCATAGGACGTGGAGGACGCATAAATTGGCCAGCCCGTTCTCCTGATCTTACACCTCTGGACTTCATTCTGTGGGGTACGTTAAAGGAGAATGTGTACCGTGATGTGCCTACAACCCCAGAGGATATGAAACAACGTATTGTGGCAGCCTGCGGCGACATTACACCAGATGTACTGCGGCGTGTACGACATTCATTACGCCAGAGATTGCAATTGTGTGCAGCAAATGATGGCCACCACATTGAACATCTATTGGCCTGACATGTCGGGACACACTCTATTCCACTCCGTAATTGAAAACGGAAACCACGTGTGTACGTGTACCTCACCCCTCATGGTAATGTACATGTGCGTCAGTGAAAAAGACCAATAAAAAGGTATTGGCATGTGGACGTAATGTGCTGTTCCAGTCTCTTCTGTACCTAAGGTCCATCACCGTTCCCTTTGGATCCCTACGTAATTCGGTGCTCTCCGATACACACGATCGAACAGCGGAGGAGTGGTACTCAAGCGTCAACTTTAGGTTACAATATCTCCGGATGTAATTAACATTTTACAATGCAACAAACGGCACTGATTACGTATTTGTTTATATGTTCAGATGTGCTAACAAAACTAACGGGGTTGTTCCATTTTAAAAAAAACGTAGTTTTGTGTTAAAAACATACTTCCGTGCATTTTTTTATGGTTTGTATTAAACAATTACACTAGCCCCTCTCCTCACGTTCGGTCTGTGGAATCGATTCGTCAGTATTTGATGTGGTTTACGAAATATATCCAGCGGTAATGTTAGGTGACTCACCCTGTATATGATGTGGCTGAAAAATGCTGGAGCCTTAGCATTCATAAACCAAAAGCTTCCTTTATCGGCAGGGGAACGTCCTGTAGCAAGTCTGCCAGAATGTTTCGAATAAAGTCCTCGTAAACAGCACCTGCAAGACGTGTTGGAAGAGTATATGCACCTACGAGAGAGATATACACAGTTCCAATCCACACACTAATTTTAAACTACTAGTAATGCCTTGCGTAAGCTGGACCGAGGTAATTTTCATGGAGTTAGAAACGATGGTTGTAAATATTCCCATTTGCTACCTCGTCTATCAGCGAGCAGATTCACACAGCGGAATGGCAGTTCGTGCAACAAACCATCGGCAACAATTCTCGTGTGGTCGATGACTGGCAGAAGAAACATCATCCCAACGTTGAAGATTATACAGATACATCCATGTAGTACTTATCATACACTGCTATGAGGTGTATCATGTATTACAGAGACATTTAGTCGTCATTTACATTTGACACGCTACTATGAGGGATATCACATATTAAACAGACATGTCGTGTACTGGTACCTGGACCTCACGGTGATGTGTACGAGCGATTCGTGGTCCTCCTTGATCCATCATTAGTGGTGTTACGGATCTTGTCTCAGCAACGCGATGGTGAATAAAAGCAAAGGTTGGATAAAATGATGTTTTCTACCTAGAAACGTGTTCTGACGCAGTGTGCAGCGTCACGTTCCTTAGCACCCGTCACAGCAGTATCTAAAAATGATACATCCCAACTCACGATACAAATATTCAACCACAGTTAAACGGAACACTTAGCATATTTCTCGCCACTACTGCGCACGTGGAACGTGCTAACTTAAAAATGGACATAAATTTCAAATGTAAACATATCTCCATAGCAATTCGTTGCAGTCGAGGATGCAGTGCATTCATTATTGTTGGAGTTTGACAAGTGATTTTATTAAATCGTTTTAGGTGAACGACGGGCTAATTACATCAAGGTCATTGCCGGTTTCCTTTACCATCTTCGTCAACCCAAAGTAGTGCTTCGTCGTTAATGAATTAAATCTCAACGAACCGATAAGATATATATCTTCATCCTTCCATCAGTCTTCTTAGATTCATAAATAAACGTGGAAAATTTGGATTACTCGTCTACTTTCTGCAAGTATACTGCCTGGCAAAAAAGTGAAGCACTCGGAAGACATGGTCGGATGTCAGTGTAGCTTGTACACGTGTATACCATCGGTTGCTATGTAAATGATTAGAGTTGCAATTCTCTATGATAAGTAAAGCGACCACCAGTGTGCATTACTGATGTTCGTATTTAGGGTTGTTACCAGGTCTAGAAGGGTATAACATGGGCGTGAACAGAGTCAGACGTTGAATGATTACTGTGAAGGACATGGAGATGCCGCGTACTCATGCGAGACAGCGTTATAAGCACCTTCCGAGTGCTTGAAAGAGATGTTATTATGGGTTCTCATTTGGTCGACTGGTCGAATCGTGCAATATCCAGATTTGCAGGGCATTCGGATGTGACAGTGACCCAATGCTAGACTGCATGCGAACGTGAGGGCAAACATAGTCGTTATCTTCGCTCCGGTCGTTCAAGTCTGACCACTACAACGGAGGATCATCGTATTGTGTGCCAACCACATCAAGACCCCGTCACACCTACTCCATCCATCCGAGAACACTCCCTGCAACGTTCTGTGTCATTCCGCACCAATTTCTGGAGACTAGCAGTAGCCTGATTAGGGAATTACAGCCCCACACACAGACTGTCGTTAACACCTAACCACAAAAGGCTGCATTTGTAGTAATGCTGTGACCGAGAAGCATGGAACGCTGATGAATGGCGACGCACTGCTTATGCGAATAATCGCGATTTTGCTCTATCCCGGATGAACATCGTCGGCGCATACGGCTGCGATCTGAGGAGCGGGTGCATTCTTCCAATGTTCTGGAGAGACACAACGGAGTTACTCCCGGCACCACTGTGTGGTTAGTAGTAATTCAGGGAACTGTGACGGCACAACGGTATCTCACAAACATCCTGCGTCCTCTGTTGTTACCTCTCATGCGACAGTATCCTAGTGCCATTTTTCAACAAGACAATGCTCATCCAAACATAGCACATGTCTCTATGAACTGTCTGCGTGATGTTGAGGTACTCTCGTGGCAAGAAGGATCCTCGAATCTGTCCCCAACGGAACATCGGTGGCACCACCTTGCACATCAAATATCCAAGATATTAAGGGCCAGTTACAACAGTTGCGGGCGAGATTGGCCCGCAGATGACACCCTTCCCAACCGAATCAGTGCACACATCCAAGAAAGAGGGGCGCACCGCCAATTGGACTTACGATGCCTACGTTCTTCGTAAATTTGAATCGGTATTGCAGTCACTAAAATAACAACAAATACCCTCTCAACCCGCGAGGTTTCATTTCGTCTCCTCCTCCCCTTCTGACTGCTTCACTTCTTTTGTCAGTCACTCTAGATGGGGGGGAAACCTGGACCAAAATCTTTGCTTTAAAGCTGACCGTCAAACCAAGTGGTTCAATGAACCCTCTGCCAGGCACTTAAATGTGATTTGCAGAGTATCCATGTAGGTGTAGATGTAGTGCGACAAATATGGTCTTTTAAATCCATCTGCATACTTGATCAATCACATAGCGCTAGACACGTGAATTACTGTCCTCTAAACAGACATCGCCAATTTCTTGGAGACATATAGTCTTCCAGGAGAAGGCAGCGGTCTTAGGCATAATTTTCTGCGCAGCGTTTCTTTAGCGTAATTCATTCTTCGAACGAGCTTTAGAGTCATGTCTTCTCGATTTTGCGATTGTCAGATGGTACGTTGCGGAAGTTAGTATGTGGGTAGGAAAAATGGTTACCCGTTCGATTGCCAATGAAGTATGTGAAGTATTTGCTTTTCGAAGAACTGTAAATACTTTCTCCATAGCGTCCCTCTCACGATCCCACCAGCAGAATCGAATAAACAGTCAGCAGAATACTGTGCCTAAAACTACGATCTAATTCTTGAAAACTGTAAGTCCCATGGAGATAAACATTAGTCATGGAAGTCTACAATGTTTCATAAGATGCCGATTTCGTTAGAGAATATTTATACTATGCCATATACTAGCTTGGCTGAGCGCTTTACATATTCCTTACGATTCTTCCACGGAGAGTAGCCATTGGACCAAGCGAACATCATGGAACTGAGACCAACGTCACCATAGACTGATTTGCATGGTTAGAGGTGTATAAGGAGCAGCTTCATGGATAAGCTTTTTTGGGTATCCTCTTTATATGTCAGAACTGTAATTAGAAGTAATGTTGGATGACTCACCAATCTACACTCCTGGAAATGGAAAAAAGAACACATTGACACCGGTGTGTCAGACCCACCATACTTGCTCCGGACACTGCGAGAGGGCTGTACAAGCAATGATCACACGCACGGCACAGCGGACACACCAGGAACCGCGGTGTTGGCCGTCGAATGGCGCTAGCTGCGCAGCATTTGTGCACCGCCGCCGTCAGTGTCAGCCAGTTTGCCGTGGCATACGGAGCTCCATCGCAGTCTTTAACACTGGTAGCATGCCGCGACAGCGTGGACGTGAACCGTATGTGCAGTTGACGGACTTTGAGCGAGGGCGTATAGTGGGCATGCGGGAGGCCGGGTGGACGTACCGCCGAATTGCTCAACACGTGGGGCGTGAGGTCTCCACAGTACATCGATGTTGTCGCCAGTGGTCGGCGGAAGGTGCACGTGCCCGTCGACCTGGGACCGGACCGCAGCGACGCACGGATGCACGCCAAGACCGTAGGATCCTACGCAGTGCCGTAGGGGACCGCACCGCCACTTCCCAGCAAATTAGGGACACTGTTGCTCCTGGGGTATCGGCGAGGACCATTCGCAACCGTCTCCATGAAGCTGGGCTACGGTCCCGCACACCGTTAGGCCGTCTTCCGCTCACGCCCCAACATCGTGCAGCCCGCCTCCAGTGGTGTCGCGACAGGCGTGAATGGAGGGACGAATGGAGACGTGTCGTCTTCAGTGATGAGAGTCGCTTCTGCCTTGGTGCCAATGATGGTCGTATGCGTGTTTGGCGCCGTGCAGGTGAGCGCCACAATCAGGACTGCATACGACCGAGGCACACAGGGCCAACACCCGGCATCATGGTGTGGGGAGCGATCTCCTACACTGGCCGTACACCACTGGTGATCGTCGAGGGGATACTGAATAGTGCACGGTACATCCAAACCGTCATCGAACCCATCGTTCTACCATTCCTAGACCGGCAAGGGAACTTGCTGTTCCAACAGGACAATGCACGTCCGCATGTATCCCGTGTCACCCAACGTGCTCTAGAAGGTGTAAGTCAACTACCCTGGCCAGCAAGATCTCCGGATCTGTCCCCCATTGAGCATGTTTGGGACTGGATGAAGCGTCGTCTCACGCGGTCTGCACGTCCAGCACGAACGCTGGTCCAACTGAGGCGCCAGGTGGAAATGGCATGGCAAGCCGTTCCATAGGACTACATCCAGCATCTCTACGATCGTCTCCATGGGAGAATAGCAGCCTGCATTGCTGCGAAAGGTGGATATACACTGTACTAGTGCCGACATTGTGCATGCTCTATTGCCTGTGTCTATGTGTCTGTGGTTCTGTCAGTGTGATCATGTGATGTGTCTGACCCCAGGAATGTGTCAATAAAGTTTCCCCTTCCTGGGACAATGAATTCACTGTGTTCTTATTTCAATTTCCAGGAGTGTATTTAACCATCTTCCACTTGTCGGTCGATATTGCATGGTCTTGAAACAGTCTACATTGTACGAACGTGTTATCCTTGTGACCAAGGATTCATTACTTGAATACGGCCACAGATTTTCAAATTGTGCACATTACTCAGGATTATGATTACAGAGACTAGTTGTCTGGAAGTCTGATTAGTTTTTAACGTTACTTTAATCGCGTTAGCACTTGGGCTTTTTGTGAGAATTATCTTCAGTGTTCACTGAGGACTGTTTTTTATCCACTATTACTCTTCGGTGAAGCTATTTGTGGATTTCGTGGTCAGCAGTGGATACGGAACGAGAAACACATTAGCAGTCTTCGATACATTCGCTCCTGGTAAATACGTTCCAATAATGTGTGCTCATGGAAGATCAGAGAAGTCTTCAGCCATGTCTGTCCAGCTACATGGGACAACACGGAATAAATCTAAAATCGTAGTGTTCATTAAAATTTTTAACTTCAACAACAAATAGCAATACCACACATGAATGATCGGTATGGCTACCTTACAATGAAGATGTACTCTGGAATTTGTTTCAATTTAATTAACAATCAACTGCATCCTTTTTAAGAAGCAACAGAATGGACAGTCTCGATAGTGAAATTTATACATTACTGTCCATTAAAATTGCTACACCAAGAAGAAATGCAGATGATAAACTGGTTCATTGGAGAAATATATTATACTAGAGCTGACATGTGATTACATTTTCACGCAATTTGGGTGCATAGATCCTGCCCATGCAGCTTCAACACGATACCACAGTTGATCAAGGGTAGTGACTGGCGTATTGTGACGAGCCAGCTGCTCGACCACCATTGACCAGATGTTTCCAATTGGTGAGAGATCTGGAGAATGTGCTGGCCAGGGCAGCAGTCGAACATTTTCTGTATCCAGAAAGGCCCGTACAGGAACTGCAACATGCGGTCGTGCATTATCCTACTGAAATGTAGGGTTTCGCAGGGTTCGAATGAAGGGTTGGGCCACGGGTCGTAACACATCTGAAATGTAACGTCCACTGTTCAAAGTGCCGTCAACGCGAACAAGAGGTGACCGAGACGTGCAACCAGTGGCACCCCATACCATCACGTCGGGTGATACGACAGTATGGCGATGACGAATACACTCTTCCAATGTGCGTTCACCGCGATGTCGCCAAACACGGATGCGACCATCATGATGCTGTAAACAGAACCTGGATTCATCCGAAAAAAATAACGTTTTGCCATTCGTGCACCCAGGTTCGTTGTTGAGTACACCATCGCAGGCGCTCCTCTCTGTGGTGCAGCGTCAAGGGTAACCGCAGACACGGTCTCCGAGCTGATAGTCCATGCTGCTGCAAACGTCGTCGAACTGTTCGTGCAGATGGTTGTTGTCTTGCAAACGTCCCCATCTGTTGACTCATGGATCGAGACGTGGCTGAACGATCCGTTACAACCATGCGAATAAGATGCCTGTCATTTCGACTGCTAGTGATACGAGGCCGTTGGGATCCAGCACGGCGTTCCGTATTACCCTACTGAACCCACCGATTCCATACTCTGCTAACAGTCATTGGATCTCGACCAACGCGAGCAGCAATGTCGCGATACGATAAACCGCAATCGCGATAGGCTACAATCCGACCTTTATCAAAGTGATGGTACGCATTTCTCCTCCTTACACGAGGCAACACAACAACGTTACACCAGGCAATGCCGGTCAACTGCTGTTTGTGTATGAGAAGCCGGTTGGAAACTTTCCGCATGTCAGCACGTTGTAGGTGTCGCCACCGGCGCCAACCTTGTGTAAATGCTCTGAAAAGCTAATCATTTGCATATCACAGCATCATTTTCCTGTCGGTTAAATTTCGCGTCTGTAGCACATCATCTTCGTGGTGTAGCAATTTTAATGGCCAGTAGTGTAGTAACCACAATAACTTACCCAGGTTGTGAAATGAACTAATCCCATGTGGTAATTGTACACATAAGTACACTTTCTATCATCAGTTTTAGTTAAAATACGATTTACCCGTTTACAAATCAAACATAGCTAATGAAAAATGTCCAGTGTTGTGTACTACTTCGTACACAACGATAAAGAGAGGTGGGGTAGAGAGTGGGCAGCAGCTGTCGTACGGAAGCTGGACAGGAAAAATGATTGGTGAAAACGTAAATAAAGTAAACAGAAGATTTACTTAACTTGTAGCTTCCTCCAAGCGTGGCGAAGAAACATTACAAAAGAATAAAAAGAAAATACGTACAGCTGTTACAAGAACAAAAAAAAAAAAAAAAGAAGAAAAAAAAAGAGCGTCATGCAGTGTGAGGTTCCCGCTACTAACGTACAAGCGAACTTTCGAAGGCTGACCGAGACTGAAGACTGTCGAAGGCTGCGACTGACAAGGAACCCCTCCAGTACGAGGTCGCAAAAGGCCAACGATGTTTACGGCATTCGACGTCCCCACAGATTGTCTGCCATGCAACCACAATATTGGCTGCTAACGGCCAAAGGGGGCGGGACTCGAGGTATCCAGTGGTGAGCACAGCCTGAAACTATGGAGCATAGTTCAGCTGCTTGTCTACGCGTAACTCGCTACAGTGCTAGTGGTATTGATACAAAGCAGAGCAATGGCATCGACAAACAAAGGAAACACTGCAGTATGCTTGCAACACTAGTCCGTTGACATTTCGTCGGAAAAGAACCCAAGGAATTTCGCAGAGTGAGAAAGAAGTGTCAGATAAAATACTAGTGTTTCTGAAAGATAAGTCAGTGGAACGTGTAGTGTCGTATACGCTTGACTGTGCGGACAATGTACTGTACATGAGGAGTACAATGATGACGCTACGTGCTTAACAAGCGAAAGTGATATTGAAAGAGATGTCGAGATACGTAGTGCATCGTCCTTGTCGCACAGGAAGCTACAAATCCCGTCGCCAGTAAAAAGCAGCAAAGGACAATCGTTGTCCAAGGAGCGGGTACTAAACAAAATCACGTACGTGGATGATCACCCGCAGCATAGTAAAAAAATATTATGAACAAGTTTCGAATGAGTCCGCAACAATATTATCCTGGAGTGCGTAAGAAAAACTACCGACATTCAAGGGAGGGCAAAGCGCACTTGTTAGAAAAACAGGTAAGTGCCCATTTCAAGGACGCTCGATGCAATTTAATGGACGTACATGATAGTGACCTACTACATTACGCACATCAAATTGCGCGCGTCATAAATTACAGTAATTTCAAGGGAAGCAATGGATGGTTGCATGACTTCAAACAGTGCTACAGAACTGGAAGACGTAAGTTAACGAAATTTCAAACAAAGTGTCAACTTGACGATGCACAGAAAACTGCGGGATCGGCCCAAAAACTGTAGATGAGATAAAGAGTTTTATTCCATCGTTCAATGAGGAATTTGTTTTCAACTTCAACCAATCCAGATTTAAAGAGAAAATGTGTATGAAATAACACTGGAGATTAGAGGTACCAAGAGAGTTGTATCAAGATCAACTATCATCAATGCCTTAACGCATTCGTATACAGTTATGCCCACTGTTAATCTGGGTGATAAATTGCTGGAAAGTTATTTATTGTGCCGCGATAAGTTGGAGATGCTCTGCCCCCTATGATTCTTTCTTATGGGCGTAATATCGCAAGGGCAGTAGGGAATATTTACGTCACAGCAAGCACGAGTGAAAAAATGGGCGTAAGAGAACTACAATTATGATACGAGCACTGCTTTTAGCCAATAGGGGCTCAAAATAACTTGCTTTTGCTTGATTCCTGGTGTGCGTATAAAAATCGTAGTAATTTAGAGCAAATTAACCATGCTGAAAAGTGATGACATTGCAGTTCATACGACCTTGAACCACGGGGCAATTTTAGCCACTGGATGTTTGTTTTTCCCGTGCCTATAAAACATGTCATCGCAGTATCTGCAGCTACGTCTGGAAGGACAGCCAGTTCACGATAAGCTACACGACAGATTGTTTCACATTCGGTTACATGCCAACACATTCCACCAGGCCTCACCACCTCGTTGCCCTAATATGAACGACGGTTAAATCCTGCGTCCGGCCATCCTGATTTAGGTTTTCCGTGATTTCCCTAAATCGCTCCAGGCAAACGCCGTGATGGTTCCTTTGAAAGGGCACGGCCGACTTCCTTCGCGATCCTTCCCTAAACAGATGAGACCGATGACCTCGATGTCTGGTCTCCTCCCCCAAACAACCCAATACCCACTAATATAACTCTGTATGCATTCTTGAAGAATAACTACCTAGCTGAACGTCCTGCACTGTTTGTAACTCCGAAGGAGTTCGCCTTAGATCTTCATGGTGCGAACTTTTGTGGTCACTGTAGCGCTCCATTTTTCGTTCGGTGTTCGTTGTGCAACAAGTTAATGGTTTGTTTTGAACATTTCTTGAATGTCGACGATGAACATTTTGTGAAGTGTAATACATGCATCCCATGTAAGGTTGATCTCTGCACTTGCTGGACACTCATTTTCTGTCGTCCTCGTGATGCATATGGCGAGTCATTAGCAGCTAATATTTTTCCTGTCATAATTGTTAACATAACGCTTTCAAATGGGCCGTACTAAAGATTGTACTTGCGATCTCTCGCTCAGTGGGTTCCTTGTGAGACTGGACCACGTAGCCGCCTCCGGCCATCCTGTGTCGCGGCGGCAGAGAGCACTGTTAGTCGGAGCCGCTAAACGCACACCTCCGTGGACACACATCATTGGATCCACCGGGTCCCCGCACGACCGCTATAGGCGTCTGTCGCAAACGTGCGATTCTGTTGCCAACTGTGAGACGCCCGTCGAGGTGCTATCGATCTATGATACCACATTCAGAGTTTAGGACATTCTGAGCCACAAAAGCTTAACGTTAATCCCGTTGTATCATCACACCAAGTCAGCAAAGTCTGAACGGTACTACATCAGTAAAGCACAGTGTCCTCGTAATATAGCTGAGCCGTGGGAAATACGCCGAGTGGAATTAACTCGAATCAAGACCATGCCACGGGATGGGAGGGGGGGGGGGGGGCATAATGATAATGCCAAAAGTGCGCCTCCGCGTATCGATCATTATCTTCGTGAATCAACTTTTGGCTCGAATCATAAAAAAAAATGGAAGGAAGTAAGATTTGAGTGTAATGCCTTGTCAACGACGAGGTTCTGAGAGCTGAAATACATCTATCGTTTTCATAAATTAACAAAAATAACAAGAAACAGTAATCACATAGAAAAACTTAAAATAATTGACACATAAGTTGAGTATTTTGGACTTAAGTTGTTCTTCACAAACCTGCGTATACCACGCCTAAACCATCGACTTTGCAAAGTCAGCCTGTCACATATAAATTAGACAAGGAGTTGCTGACTTGTTGCCGCGCGGGATCAACCGAGCGGTCTAGCGCTGCAGTCACGGACTGTGTGGCTGGTCCCGGCGGAGGTTCGAGTCCTCCCTCGGGCATGTGTGTGTGTGTTTGTCCTTGGGATGCTTTAGGTTAAGTAATGTGTAAGCTTAGGGACTGATGACCTTAGCAGATAAGTCCCATAAGATTTCACACACAATTGAACATTTGAACAGTTGCTGACTTGAGATATTTGGACTGGAACGTTTGTACGATTATGTCTCTTCTTTGCATTTTTTATTGTAGTGTATTAAGGTTATTTCTCATTTCATTGACGGGTGCACGTGGGATAAATGACTGATTATCTGCCACTGAAAGTAGTAACCTTAGACTTTAACAAACCGTCGGGGACGTAGTTATTTGAGACGGACGTGGCTCTCTGGGCGCTCCTGATGTTCTAACTTTATCTTCATGGCCCTTTTATGGCCGGTATATAGAGAGATGAAGAATATCCTTAGAGTTCACTTTGAAATCGGTTGCTTTTTAATTAGGTATAGAAATAACTAGAAAGTTTCATTGAGTACGACTTCGTATTTCCACAATTTATGTGCCTGTCTCTCACGATTCCAATTCATTGCCTGATCGGGTTTCCCTTCTTTGCAGGCCAAACGAGGTGGTGCTGTGGACACGCTGTACTTGCATTAGGGATGACGACAGGCCATATCCGCTTACGACCATCCAGACTTAGGTTTCCATGATTTTCTTAAACCATTCCAGGAAAATGCCGCAGTGGCTCGTTTGTGAGGTCATGGCCGATGTCCTTCCCCATCCTTGAAATATTCCGAGCCTGAGCTCCGTCTGTAGTGACCTCGATGTCGACGGGACGTTAAAAAAATGGTTCAAATGGCTCTGAGCACTATGGGACTCAACTGCTGTGGTCATAAGTCCCCTAGAACTTAGAACTACTTAAACCTAACTAACCTAAGGACATCACACACATCCATGCCCGAGGCAGGATTCGAACCTGCGACCGTAGCGGTCGTGCAGTTCCAGACTGTAGTGCCTTTAACCGCTCGGCCACTCCGGCCGGCGGGACGTTAAACCCAAACCTTCCTTTCTTTCTTATTTGCATGCGATCTGTGTCTTCCTCTACTTTACTCTGATGTGGGTTATACAAACACCAACATTGTCTCATTACAGAGTCTCCAAGCATTTTACAAGCAATATGTTTCGTAGATGAACTACACTTTTCCAAAGTATTAGCAATGAATCGAAGCTTACCGTTTCCTTTCCTCAAGAGTAAAACTTTGTTATAGTTGCATTGTATATCTCCACGCATTACTGCTCCCAGACATGTACATGAAAACACTGAAACACTGATTCCCGTTTCTAGTGGCAAAAAACCTCTACATTTCAACTTTTCACACAGAGCTATAGCTGACGGGGTTTGGTGCTTAGGTTCCCGTTTCAACAGAGAAGCCTGCACTTTCTCTGTAGGAACTCAGGTAACTTGTTATTTCTGCTCCTATTCAGATATCTAGTGGCAGCAACAGACACAGCGGCCGTCTCATAGATTTTTTTTTGCGTCAGAAGCAGCCTGGACTGATTGTGCCACGCAGGACGTCCACCAACCACACGTTTGTATCAGTAGTTGCCACACCTATTCTAATCAGATTATCCCTAATGCGGTACTCTATGTCCCTTACAAGGCTGTAACCTACTCCATCTGCTATGATCACCAGTCCCTCTTCATCAAAATGTATTCACTTTGGCATTATGTTCTCACCAACGTGTTAACGCTAAAGCTTGCTTTCACAATGCTTGTGACCCACACTTAAAATGTCGTTGCATGTTTCCACTGCTCCCTTGAACACTGCCCTCAAGCAACACTGCCTTATTTCTAGTTTGTTTTGTTTATAACCTAGTCTTTTTTACACGTCTTCCAGTCTGCTGTACCTTACTTTCTGCGGCGACTATATGATGTTCCACAATTTGTTGTTACTTGTAATTTAGGCAGTAAAAACATATCAGGTTTATGCTGGTCATCTCATGAAAATTCAGGTGTTACTACTTAGACAACTTCAATGCGTTTCTCTGTTAATAAGCGTCGATATATGAAGGAAATCCATTTAATTGAGCGTTCTGTAAGAAATTACGGAGCAGTGAGACGTTATTTTGGTCTGAAATCTCTCAGCGTATTCTAGCACGTCCAGTAATAGGACTTGCTTTGCATGGTAGTTAAAGCGTCAGTTCTGCTTACTGCCCTCCAAGGACACCGGATGTATGGAAACTGAAGCGGAAATTGAAGTCTTCAGAGTAAAAACACCCACCTGAGATGAACTTGTGGCTCGCTTTATGATTGTTACTAACCACACAAAAGAAAATCAAAATAGCGTCGAAAGAGCTATGCGTACTGTTGTGGCAATGAAATAGGTGAGAGCATTAAAAAAATTATTTTTAAACCGTTATACACTATTCTATTTCACTCAACGAGTCATTTGTATACTATCAGTTATTTTCATAAGGTTTATATCTACGTTCGCGTAATTTTCGGACAGGTGTAAGTACAGTGCTACTAAAGAATGCGTGCAACACTATATGAAACATGTGTACTCTAATTCCTCCATACTAGCACATCCATAAATACTTACAGTTCACCAGAAAGACGATATATATGTATTAAAACAAATATTTAATTCCTCTCAGTTGTAAATTATAAGAGGCAGTCAAATGAAAATAAGACAGATAGAAATAAAGTGAGTAAACTATTTATTATTTCAAAAATAATTGCCATAAGTGTTAACAAATTTATCCCATTATGAGGCAAGACAGTGGATGCCTTCATGGGAAAATGATTGAGGTTACCTACAGAACCATGATTATAACCAGGCGTGCACCTCTTTGTCCGAAGCAGATCGGCTACCACGAATATCTTTCTTGAGAGTTCCAAAAATCTGGAAGTCGCATCAGGAGAGATCGGGACGATATGCAAGATGTGTAAGGGCTCCAAGGCGAAAATTTTGTAACGTAGTCGAAAAAACCTTGCCATCGTGTGGGAGAGTATTCTCCCGCAACATAATGATTCCATCCGTCAACATTCCTGGGGGTCTGGACTTGATACCAATCTTCAGTATTTGCAAAATGTCCGCATGCCATTTTGACAGTCCCTTATATTTACAGATTCGTCTATAAAAAGTGTGAATTTCTTTCACTGGAGCACAGTTTGTATTATATAGGATTGTGTGTGTTGCATGTAACATCTCATAGTAAATCATATGATAGTGGCGACTAAAAAATCATGAGAAAGAAATGTACTCCCTCTCGACTTTAATAGTAGTGAGAGGACGATGTTCACATTAGTATTATTCTTTATCTGCTCTTGAATGAAGCGAGATGTCACCAGCAATGTTCCGCTCTACCGCTGAAACTAAACTTGAAGCAACGTTACAAGCTACTGCAGCAACGAATAATTGTTGGCTTAACAGTAATCATACGTACACTCTTATGGCACATATACACGGTCACGCAGCTTGTGGATTTGTGACGCAGATTCTTGTCCCTACATTTACATATACTCGGTACTGCGTAAACTACTGTGTAGTGCATAGCGGAGGGTAGTTCCTACCCTTACATATCCCTCCCTTTTCGTTCCGCCGGTAAATAGATATCTGGAAAAAATACGACCCAAATGTTTTTTAACTTGTTGGTGTCCTGACACGAGGTATGTGGTGGAGGCAGCAAAACCGTTTTGAGTCAGTCATTAACGTTGGTTCTTTAAAACTGCCTAATGTCTTTCGGCAGTTACAATATTTTCCCACTCTTCGAGTAACAAATGGATTCCACGATAAAAAATTGCACATTATTTTGTGCTGATCCGCTCATGGAGCCAGTTTTCGAGAACGTGAAAAGACGTGGACCAAAAAAAAATGGTAATCGGAAGGGGTGATGTCTGGTGGATATGGCGAGGTGTACCTGGGGGCCACCAAAAAAAAAAAAAAAAAAAAAAAAAAAAAAAAAAAAAAAAAAAAAAAACGGAATAATAATGCCGTGGGTAGAGCTTGTGTAGTACGCATTTCTGCCGCTAGGCGAGTATAGCGCAATTCATTGCCAGTTCAGTGCCGCCTGTGTTGTCGACCGGACCTGTTCATCTGCAGTGATTGTTTTTGCTAGCGCTGTTTTGTACTTCTTTCGTTTTTTATGATGGCAGCTTTTAGTGAACAAAGTGCAGCTTTGAAATTTTGTTTTCTACTCGGTAAAATGCTGCTGAAACTGTTTTAACGTTGAAAACTCAAATGTACGAGTGGCTTGCTCAATTTAAAAATGGTGACATGAGATAGATGACAAACCTCGTTCTGAATGTCCATCAGCTGCCCGAATCGACGAAAATATTGAAAAAATTCGAGGCCTTGTGCTCACAGACCGTCGACAGACAATCGATCAACAGTCAGAGATCAGTGGGTTATCTTGGAGTTCGGTTCAGCGAATTTTAACGCAAGATTTCGGAATGGGAAGATTGCTGCCAGGTTTGTTCCTCGGGCTCTGACCGACAATCAAAAGGAATGTCGAGCTGAAACATCTCGTGCTTTGAAACAACAGCTTGAAACTGATCCAGATTTTCTGTCAAAGGTAATTACTGGTGATGAGTCATGGTGCTGTGGTTACGTCCCAGAAACAAAGCAACGGTCAAGCCAATGGAAGACGTCATCGCCACCCTGTCAAATCAAACATCAAAACAACGCTGATTCGCTTTTTTGATGCTGAGGGCATAATTCATTCAGAGTTTGTTCCCCCATGTCAGACTCTCAATCAAACCTCTTATTTGGAAGTTTCCAGAAGATAGCGCAACAGTGTTCGTCAAAAAATACCTGATTTATGGCAGACAGTAGACTGGTTATTCCACCACGACAACGCACCTGCATACACAGCCATCTCTGTTAGTTTTTGGCTAAAAATGGAGTGGCTTCGCTGCCCCACGCCCCTAACTCGCCTGACCTGGCTCCGTGCGACTTTTTCTTATTTCCGCCCATGAAAAGAGGCATGAAAGGACACCGATTCGGACAACATTGAAGAAGCCAAGGAAAAAAAAAAAAAAAAAAACGAGGGAGAAACCTTCAGCCATTTCTAAAGATGACTACAAAAAAGTTTCAGACAATGGAGGCACATGTGGGACAAATGTATTAATTGTAATGGAGAGTATTTTGAAGGGGATAAGGTTGTTTTGTAAACAAATTGAAAATATACAGCTTTAAAAAAATTCCTTTTTATGGGTAGCCCCTCGTAACACTTCCCATCAACGCCCCTTCATGGCTTCCATCACTCCGTTTGCAATATGTGGTTTGGCACTGTCATGAAGCAGAATGACTTTGTGATGTGTCTGAGCATACTACGGGCGTTTGTCTTTCAGATTGAATAATTGCTCTTTGTAGCGTTTAGCATTCACTGTCTGATCAGGTTGCAGCAACTCATTGTACACCACAATGACCACAATGTATTTTGTCATTTATTTCAGAATCGTTACCTTTGAATAATTGAAACCAATCTCTGCGCTTTGGTTCCGACGGAGTATGTTCTCCATACGCTTCCACTATCAAACGATGCCATTCCGCAGCAAATTTATTCTGATGGAAGCAGGAGAGTAACATTTCACGCAAATGCAGTTTTATCCCGACATTTTCAAGGCACTGAAGAGGCATGTTGTTTTCACTCCACTCGAAAGTCACACACAGATCTGAAAGCCTAATGTTTCTGCTGTTTAGTAGGTCTCGCGTCGCTGTTCGTTATTCTGCAGTAGTAAAACTACTCTTTTTTTCAATAGCGAGAATTAATTCAAGCACGCATCATTGTACGTAAAAACAGTTAATGCGAACTGACACTCATTATACCATTTGAATATTCTGTCCCAAATATAAATTTCGCTGCAATTGTTAAATGATGGAACTCTCCTCAATGCAGCTGTCAGCGAAAGGCCAATATAATTTATCACGTTTCTTTGGGTCACTCGAATTGCTATATTTGTTTCGTGTTCATTAACTGGTGATAGGCTGATGAAATCCAAACATAAGCAATCTTAGGTGTTCTTTTGCAAGCCATGTTCTTCGTTATCATGTGTAGTGCTTATAAGGTCATACAATTTAGCAGAAAAATATCCCGGAGTCGTCGTTGATAGTTTTCAGATACACAGCTCGTGTTAATCGTTTCATACCTAATGGAACTTACTTTTCTGTTTGAAGTTAGAATGCTGTTTGGTATTTCTGAGCATAAATGAATCTAGCAGGACAGATGTGAGAGAGTCCTGGTTGACAGTCAACTCGAGATAGTACTGGCTCATAGCCAGCCGAGGAACAATGCTCACTGGCGGGAACTATTCTTGTACCACGTGCTACTACTTGTCCACGAATAGCCAACAAACGCCGTCGTTTGCACCCAGAATAGTATTACGTGGATCGTTCCCGGGAAACCGGTCCTAACAAGCAAAAGACTGCTCCATGGAGGTCGGTGCGTCCTGTTTACAATAGCGTTCCTGAGCCAGCCGTGTCGCCAATTCTGTCGCTCGAGAGAATGTCACCGGAGTCTGCAGCCTTATAACCATACACACTGAGGTGATAAAAGTCATGGGATAGCGATACACACATAGATGGGGTTAGTAACGCGTAAACAAGGTAGAAAAGGGCAGTGCACTGATTGAGCTATCACCTCTACTCAACTGATTCATGTGAAAGGGGTTCCGACGTGATTATGGTCGCACGACGGGTGTTTGAACAATAGTTGGAGCTAGATGCATGGAACATTACATTTCGGAAATCGTTAGGAAACTCGATATTCTGAGATTCACAGTATCAAGAGGGTGCCGAGAGTACCAAATTTCAGGCATTACCTCTCACCACCGACAACACAGTGGCCGACGGTCTACGTTTAACGACCGAGAGCAACGGCGTTTGCGTAGAGTTGTCAGTGCTGACAGACAAGAAACACTGCGTGAAATAACTGCAGAAATCAATATGGGACCTACGACGAACGTATCCGATAGCACAGTGTGGTGAAATTTTGCGTTAGGGGGCTACTGCAGCAGGTGACCGAGGTGAGTGGCTTTTTTAACAGCACATCACCTGCAGAATCTCTCGTGGCCTCGTGATCATATCGGTTTCACCGACGACGACCGGAAAACCGTAGCCTGATCAGATGAGTCCCGATTTCAGATGGTAAGAACTGATGGTAGGGTTCGAGTATGGTGCAGACCCAACGAGGTCAAGGATCCAAATTGTGAACAAGGCAATGTGTAAGCAGGTGGTGGCTTCATAATAGTGTGGGCTGTGCTCGCATGGAATCGACTGGTCCTCTGGATGTGCGGCTACTTAGAGATCTTTTTCAGCCATTCATGGGCGTCATGTTCCCAAACAAAGTGGAAGTTTAGCACAAGATTTGGCCACCCTATCCGCCTGGCGGAATAACGACGAGGGCCGGTATGCTGGTTTCCACATCCCGCTAGGTGAATACTGGGCTGGTCCCCACATTCCGCCTCAGTTACATGACTCGCAGACATTTGAAAACGTTCACACTATTTCCTGGCTTACACCAGACGTAGACAGCTGGGGTACACTAATTCTGTCCTAGGGGGTTCAGGGTGGCGACAGGAAGGGCATCTGGTCACCCTCTGACACTAACACCGCCAAACCCATACTAACAAGGTCGACACGCATTAAAGCGGGATAAAGGCCCCCAAAAAAATAATGATGATGATTGGCCACCCAAATCGCCCGACATGAACACCATCGAACATTTATGGCACATAAACGAAAAGTCAGTTCGTGCACAAAATCCTGCACCAGCAACACTTTCGCAGTTATGGACGTCTATAGAGGCAGCGTGGCTCAGTATTTCTCCAGGAGGCCTTCAACAACTTGTTGAGTCCATGACAGGTCGAACTGCTGCAGTGCGCCGGGAAAAAGGAGGTCCGAAACGAAATTAGGAGATATCACACGACCTTTGTCTCGTCAGTGTAATACCCCTATGTCCTGTATTGGGTACGCCACTTCTGCGTCTAATATAAGCTGCCGAAAAATTGTTTTCACTACTTCCACATTTGCGAGCGTGTGTTGGCTTAGATTCAGGGTATATACTGAAAGAGATAGGACCCATGAAACTGGACATGTGAAGTAGAACTCGCGGTCTGAGGGTTCCGTACAAACTTAATTATGTATATATTGAACAATAATAATAATAATGATTTCGTATGACTCAACGGCCTGGTGCAAGTCTTATTATTGGACACCACTTCGACGACTTGTGTGTGACTAACATACCCCAGTTACCCAACCGGGGAAAGGGAGCTACAGTTTAACGTGGAATCCGAACCACTTGCTGTTTCTGGCAACTCTTCACTTCGTGGAGAGGTGAAGGCTAGGTTAAAACGAAGACCGGAAAACCCGTCGCCCGACCGTGATTCGATACCGCGCACGCTCGACTGTACGTGCTTTACCTCTACGGTACCAGAGCCGATGTGCATGCAGATAGTTCATCAACAAGTTTCGATTAGTGAATTTATGAGTCTCAAAATATGTGACATAAGTGACCATACCTTCTGACTGTACTGACTTAGAAGCTTAAAATATTTACACCGCCAAGGGACCTTAAACCTTAATATTAGACATAAATTTCAACTTTACACCTCTACCTGTTCTAGAGAGAAATTGGTCTTAACAGACGGACGAACACACAGACTGACAGCAAATGGAAAAAAAAAATTCTTTTGTGTGATATAATTACAAATTAACGATTTTTGCTTGTGATGTGAAGTTTCGCTTCTTGTTAAATTTCATTACTCTAGGTCAACGGGATGTACCCTATAAGTGTTGATGAGTGAGTCTGCGAGTATCGAAATATGTGACATAATGGCCGTGTCTTTTGCCTTAACTGACATAGAAACTTAAATTTTCCTCACCGCCAAGGGACCGTAGACTTAAGTATCTGGCATACATCTCAACTTGATACCTGTACTCGTTCCTGAGGAAAAGGGATCTTAACAGTCAGAAAGACAGACATCAGATATACAGACAGACAATAAGGCCATCCTATAAGAAATAATTTATGTAAGTTATGTTAAACAGTTTTAGGAAGGTTAAAATTTGCATTTTGGAATACACAGAATAACCACTATTTTTTACTGAAAACATTCGACTTCGGTCCAACATCAGACCGTCATCAGGTCACAAAATCAACCAAGCTATGCATTTGACAGTTGAAATACGAATCGTAACTTACAGATTGTTTCACTACTATTAGTAATTGTCTGTGCGTAACCTTTATGTCCAGTCAACATCTTTTGAGACCCGAAGATCCTCTGATCTTGGACCGGAATCCATAATCTTCAATAAAAAGTAGTGGTAAGGATTCAGTTTCTACCGATTGGCAGCTTTACTCCGAATTAAAAACAAAACAGTAACCAAAAAAATGGCAATTTCTTCCAGAGCTTAGATCTTTGCACATCTGTGAACTCAAAATCTACTGCAGAGTAACATTCAGAGGCGTGTTACACCACCACATGTGCGGGCACTCCTTGTCATGCCGTCCACAAGGTGGTCTAGACGTTGCTACTCGAGGCTGTCTCACTGTTCCAAGGTGACCCTCCTGAGTTATCCACTGCGTGAGCAGGATTCCCACGACGATGCACTGCAAGTTCCGACTTGTCCCACGTATACCCAATCGAGTTCATGTCAACAGCTACCAAAGGTCATTCCATAATGTTGATTACTGTCTCGTGAAGAAAGGCGTCAAGTAGATGGGCGCGACGTACTTGTGAATGATAGCCTCGAATAAGAAATTCATCGCCGAAATGTTGACTAGGCGGCTGGAAAATAGGTAAGAGAGGACCATCTCCCCGCGCACTCCCGATTCCCCTTCCTCCCCCGCCCATCTCCCAAGCCACCCAGTTGAACCAATGTGTCTGCATGCCTGAGACGTGCATCAGTACCTGGGCACATCCACACTCTTCTACGACGGTCATAAGGCGCCAGACCAACCCCCCTCTCAGCGGTGAAGAAACTCGGCGCTATTAATCTAGTTTCCATTCAAGGTTCACGAGGGTTTTCACTGTTGTTCATAATGGACGCCTATGGGCCAAATTCATTCTGTGGAGGAGATTTTGTGTCCTGTGTAGGTCGACATAGCCTTACCAATTGTGTTGCGTTCTCTTCGAGGCACCTAGGAAATATAATTTATAAGTTGCGTTTATCGGCTGGAATTGCTTATTTCTAGTGACCCTGCGAAGCAGATTTTAAATATTTGTCTCTCAATAGCCGCTCAATTTTCGAATGACGACGCTGTGGTGTATGCCAATTCGGAGACAATTTCCGCTGTTGACTACCGTTGTTGCCGTAAAGTGGAAATGTTCGTTCTGTTTAAGCTTGAGGTGATACTTAGTGGCACGTAAACAGAATAATAGTGTACAAGCGACAGAATTGGAGGAAAAAGCTCTCTTTACTGAACTGTTGTTTAAGATGAGGCTCCCGATCAGCCTATGCAACTCATGAGGTTGGTACGAAAATTTTTTCAGTAATTTAGAATTCTGGGCAGTTTCACTGGTGTAGTAGTTTGCTTCGGTAAGCAGCCCCCTTACATACAAAGTTCTTTCCATATTCACTAATCAGTTATGGTAACACTGCAGAAACCTCTCTCTGACTTCTGGTAATATTTCCGTGGAGATGCTCATCATTCAAGTGTAAAACGTGCAGCTGAATCGTATGGACGACTCATATGACTGATTACGTTATAATAGAACGGTATAGAATGGTGGGTACATCAAAGGAGAATTAAAAATAGTTCCCTCGAAAACGCCGAAAATCATCCACTTCAGTATCTCCATTCGAATCAATAGCAACCATGCTGCTGTGTCCGAGTTATCCGGAGCTGATGCTGCCGAAGCAAGATGTTTAGTCATCTGGGGCGAGACATGGGGAAGAGAGGTAACAATGTACACCATAATAATGTGCTCCAGTGTCCTGGATTGTGTATCTTACATCTCCTGGAGTGCCTCATGAAAGCAGAGAAAATTGTTGATGCTCAGCGCTACCCTTGATACGTTCCAGGAAGCGTAGGCCAATCGTCGATAACGGGTTCACCTTATTGCTAATAACTGGTAGTTGATGATTGGAGACACAACGTCGCTGTTACAGTCTATGGAAACCAGGTCATAGGTGTTGGCCACTGACGGAATCATATATACGAGTGGAGTAAACCCCCTCAGCGTCAGTTAAGACCTGAAGATGATGTACTGAATCATCTAAATTAGTAGTCATATAATAAATAGCCTCGAAAGGGCAGCTGTAGGTGTTTCATTTTATTACATAAAGGAACGGCCGAAGTCCCTCAAACCTCCATTTAGGAGAACGGACGTACAAAAACTTGAATTAGATGATGTCCTTTTCAAAGAAAATTTCCAGGCGTATGACATGATCTATATCGACATCGATACACCGCAACCGACCACGGGATGTGTGGCGGGGGGTACTTCCGGTATCACTATGTGGTCCCTACTTCCCTGCTCCATTCGTGAATGGCACGTGCGAAGAGTAACTGCCGGTAAACCTCGTTATTAGCTCTAATTTGTCTGTGACCTTTTCACGAGACTTATGTGGGAGAAAGTAAGATGTTCAGCGACTCTACGCTGTGCGTGATCTACAGGAACTTCAACAGTAAACCTCACAGTGATACACAATGCTTATCTTGTAGCGTTCGGCACTGCAATTTATTGAGCACCTCCGTAACGCTGTCGCATCGACTAAATGATCTCATGACTAAACGAGTTGCTGTCCGTTGGATCTTCTCTCTCTGCCTCTTCTATTAACCCAATGACATTGCATTTAAATAGTTGCTGGTTGCTGGTTGCTATGAAATCAGATTTAATACATATCAGCTAGTATGGTTGTTGGATAACGTAGACCTCAAAAGAGTCTCCTAAATGTAGAGCTATACCACACTTTTCACACTGCCATGCATTTTCGTATCTTTTTCCACTTGAGTATTACGTAACACAACTTTTTGTGCCACATTTGCGCTGCTTGCCAGTTGGGGTTATGCGCATCGAGAAATAAGCTCACATTTTTACCTGGAATCTTGTAGGGTTAGTACTCGCTGGGACAAATCATTGTTGAAAACACCATCAACAAGGTTCTATAAACCCTCTTCATCATCACCAAGAACTTCTCTCTTCGCCATGTTGATTTGTTACTAAGATCAGCTACCATGTGACGCACGTGGCCTGTGCTTTGTTTTAGAATACGTTTAAAGGCCATCCTTAGCTATAAATTGAGCTCCATGCATTCATACAGTGAAACCCGCATTTTAGAGCTGGCTCGTCATACGATTTAAATGCCATAGCAGCTTCATGCGACTACATTTCGTCAGGTGATACGAATGGTTTAATATAACATAGGAAACATCCCAGACTGCTTTTGCACACCCGAAACTTGGTGGCCGAATGGGTTTTGAACCATGATCGCCGGGTACTGTGGCCGAGCGGTTCTAGGCGCTTCAGTCCGGAACCGCGCTGCTGCTACGGTCGAAGGTTCGAATCCTGCCTCGGGCAGGTATGTGTGTGATGTTCTTAGGTTAGTTAGGTTTAAGTAGTTCTAAGTTCTAGGGGACTGATGACCTCAGATGTTAACTCCCATAGTGCTTAGAGCCACTTGAACCATTTTGAACCATGCTCGTCCAGAATGCAACTCCAGTGCCTCACCCACTGCGTTGCCTATCTTGCTGTTCTTCCCTTGGTAGAATCTTTACGTGGTACGAAAAGCTAGGTCTGTATGATCCAGATACCTCTAACAATTATTGCACTGCACTCTCACGCTATGGGAAATGAAAAGTAGTGACGCAGTAATACACTTAGTTCCTCATACATCAATGTCGGTGAACTTGAGCAGGAAAATGGCTATAAATGGTAGACCGCATACCGACCAACAGATACCTCACAGTCTTTTCGGAACACAAATGTCTTTGTCTACAATAACTTCGGCTCGTCGTTCAGCACCCGACTGCAGCTTCAGCTGCAATCTGTAGTCAGTAGACACACTTGATAATATCGCTCCAGTTTCCTCCAAAATTGAGGGCCATAGACAAAAATTCTTTCGTCCTTGTTTCCATAGAGCCCTATCTGTTGAGATATAATCATTTCAGTTGAAATGGTCATTTACTTGTTTCACAGTCCTTTTGCAAACTCGGGACCTTATAACTACTAAGAAAGCGTGATGAGTGTGCTCGTGCTTCCCTCACTTATGATCACAGTTTGTGCTGACTCCTGGCACTCACAGGCAGGTGATGTTTTCCGCAACACGTGCCACGCTCCTTCGCCTATGATGACCGTGTGTCGCCGGACTTATCTCAACAGCCTTCTTTCTTATGTAATACGCGAAATCAGCAAAGGAGATTGCCGAAAAACACGAGACACAACACTTCTCCAAATCTTCAGTCTGAGGACAGAACCTTATCTTTTATCTCAAGGTTAGGGCACCCGGCAATTTTCCATGAATGTGTAACAGGATGACGTCACCCCGTGCAGAAGTTTTAAGAAACTCCGCTTGGAACTAAGTTCTAGCACTTCGTCACTTCACAATGGCTCTAGGTCAAATAGTTTCAGGAAGGGTGCAGTGGCCAAAAAAAAAAAAATACTCGAATGGGATATAATATGTTCATTTTAGATCCAACCGAGTGCCAATAATGGATAAATACACGCAGAAAAAAGGATGGTGCTGTTTATGTAATCATTGTGAGTGTACACTGAGAACATATACCTGCATCTATACTACACGGGTGGGCCCTCATGTTGCCAAGGTTGTTTCGACTAAGCTGCAGAAGTTTCGCTGAGCATCTGTTACACATCCTCGAAATAGCCTCGATCGCTTCCCATGCGATTTCCATATTTCTGGCGCCCCGAAGAAAGACGTTCAATGACTGGTTGAGTCCACGCCACGTTTGGTTGCTGCAACACGCCAGTAGAAGGAGGTTCGCCACGATGTTAGGAGGTATCTCATGACTTTTGTCACCTCAGTGCATATTGTATTCGAAATGAGAATATTGTAAGTAGGCTGTTTAGGTTTTTGTATTGGTAACGCCACGTAGCGCTCTGTATGAAAATCACTGGCTGTGCTGTGTGCAGTTTGAGGCTGGTCGGCATTGTTGAAAAACTCTCTATCGTAGTGGGCAGTTGGATGTGAACAGCGTGTAGCGTTGCGCAGTTGGAGGTGAGCCGCCAGCAGTGGTGGATGTGGGGAGAGAGATGGCGGGGTTTTGAGAGCGGATGATCTGGACGTGTGTCCATCAGAGACAGTAAATTTGTAAGACTGGATGTCATGAACTGATATATATATATATATATATATATATATATATATATATATATATATATTATGACTTTTGAACACTATTAAGGTAAATACATTGTTTGTTCTTTATCAAAATCTTTCATTTGCTAACTGTGCCTATCAGTAGTTAGTGACTTCAGTAGTTAGAATCTTTTATTTAGCTGGCGCTCGCTGTATTGCAGTAGTTCGAGTAACGAAGATTTTTGTGAGGTAAGTCATTCATGAAAGGTATAGGTTATTGTTAGTCAGGGCCATTCTTTTGTGGGGATTTTTGAAAGTCACGTTGCGTTGCGCTAAAAATACTGTGTGTCAGTTTAGTGATGATCAGAACAAGTAAAGAGAAAACTGTTTGAGTACGTTGAGTTTTGCTCAGTTGTTTGAAAATCAAATAACGCAGAAGTTTACCAGTATAGTCATTAATAATTTTTCTAAGGGGACATTTCACCCTCACAGCACAGCGGTACGTGGATAATACACTACGCCCCGTTTTGTTACCCTTCATGGCAAGCCATCCTGGTCTTACATTTCAGCAAGATAATGGTAGCACGAAAACGGCGAGAGTTTCTACTGCTTGTCTTCGTTCTTGCGAAACCATTTCTTGGCCAGCAAGGTCACCAGATCCTTTCCCAGTTGACAATGTCTCGAGCATTATGGGCAGGGCCCTCCAACCAACTTGGGATTTTGACGGTCTAACGAGCCAGTTGGATAGACTTTGGCACGATGTCTCTCAGGAGGACATCCCGCAACTCCGTCAATCAGTAACAAGTCAACTAACTGCCTGTATAAGGGCCTGAAGCAGACCAAAGCGTTACCGACTTGCTCAATTTGGGAAGATCTTTCTCTGGAATAAATTCTCAAATTTTTCTTAAATTATAATCATTTGTTTGTCTGTACACGTACATCGTCTCTACCGATTTCCGTCCGATTCGAATAATGCCTTCGTGGTGCGTCCTTTTTTTTGTTTTGTTTTAGAATGTATTTTACACACATAGGTGATATGCTGCAATTGTGACATAGCAACAAAGAAAGAAGATAAACAAATTAATGTCATTTTAGATTTGGATGTTATTGCTTTCTTGTAGCGTAGGAGGAGTACGTGTGCAGTATGATGATTGAAAAAGACTTGGGTTGAAATCCGACGTGCACATCCAAATTTAAATTTTTCACAGTTAATCTAAATTACAGAGTAAAATCAGGTATCCAAGCCCTCGAATGCGTTGTTTCCTTTCACATCAAGGCACACCCTCACAAGACATGGCGACACGATGCGGACTAGGCGTAGAGGAGCGCGGGATTCATCACAGCGGCAAACAGTACTAATGGGGGTCAAAAACTCAAGAGGAGCTGCACGATGATAGCTATCAAACTAAGGAACAAATCTTAACCTATAGAGTTTTGGTTCTTCGAACTCCAGCGTATCTTTCCACTGGAAGAAAGTTATAGGAACTTCTCACTGTGAATTCATAACAACAGTGCAGTACAGGAACCTTCAGATTTTATTCGTGAGCATGTCCCGAGCACGGCTAAAAAAAGAAATAAAAAAGAAAAAAGTATTTTTTTGTATACGAAATGGTTTGAAATCTGAGAGTAATACATGGTGGCCAAAATAAAACTAATCTGGAAAAACTATAAGTATCTAACAAGTATATAATAATATATTTTTGTGACTGGTGACTGATTGTAGTGTAGTGTTAAGTCAACTCGATACTGGCATAGCCATCCTGTACAAAGAATACGGAAATGTTGCATAGGTAATTAGTGAATGTAAATGTCAGCTGTTAGAAGTACAAAATACATCTCTCGAAAGGAAGCAGGTTAAATTTAGATAGCTAGCGGATGTCGTAGTAATTGTACGAGACAGCCTGTTCGAATCATTTCCGAACACTGCATGAGACAGCACCGACAAATCAAGCAGAGAAATGAAGAAAATTAAACAGTGGTTGAACATTTTCTTATCAACAAGTACAAGATCATGTTTGAGCACACGTGGGCTCTTACTTACGCTTCAGATTGTGAGAACTGAACTGTGGGCTACGCATTCAGTAACGCAAGGAAGTGTGCGTCGATGCCAAGTATTTGTAGAGGAGTATGTTCCACATTTTAGTTAGGATTAGGATAATGACGCAGTGGACAATGTATGCCCGTTGCGACGATGTAATCTTTGACAGTAGGGTCCACCACTACAGCATTTACATCTGCAGATGCTAGTCATCTCTTTGACAATCGGTTGCTTTCGTAATAAAGACAGTGGAGGATAATGTTAATTTTTATGTAAGTTTAATTCGAGAGACTCACTAAGGAAGCTGATAACATGTTTGAGCGATTTCATCAAATGTCTCCCAAAGTAATTTTAAGCAAAGTATCAGGAAGCAAGTCATACACACAGTCATTTTTTCCTCGCTTTTTGAAACAGAAAAGTGATCAATGTGGAACGGTACAGAGCATCACAGACCACTGGTTGGATTGTGGCTTGTGCAGTTCATTTGAAAATGTAGATGTAATGAATTTTGCATGTGACACAGTTGATTACTGACGTATTGAGTTCTATACGGAGTATTAGCAAACGCCGATACCGTTGCTTGATTGCGTTGCGTTGCTTGATGGTATCAGATGCATCGTGATACCAGTCTCCAATAGTTCCACATATACTCAGACTGATTGCTTAGAAATTGCTTAAGTTACTGTAATAAGGATAAAAGGATATTAATAACATGTTGTGACGCGTGGAAATATATATCAGTTAAATCTCGCACCATACTGTCGTCAGTTGTGGGGTTATGCAGTTTCTTGGAGAGATTAAGATAACCCCTTCCCACTCCCTCCCTCAAAACCACCCACACTCTCCACACTCAAGATTACCCCTTAAGGTCACTCCATCCTCACACCTTAAGGTAACCTCCACCTCCACAACTCTTCTCCTCCTCCTCCCCCCTTCTCTCCAACTCTTATGCACTGCCGCCATAATCGTACATCTGGTGGGGAAATCCAACAGATTATTTATGTATGGCAGATATATGAATTTACTACTATGTTGGAGATAGCCTACTTGTGCTACTTAAAAATCAAGATGGTGGAAGTATGTCACTTGTTCTAAGCTGAAATGGCTCAATTGGCATTTTATATCTACCACTATGGAGAAAGCCCACTTATGCTACTTAAAAATGCTGACTTTGAAACGGCAGATGGCAGAAATGGGCAGATATAAGAGCACTGCCCCTCCCCCACAAACAGTTTGGAGTTGTGCACCCTATCATCATCATTATCATTATCATTATTATTATTATATTTATAAATAATTTCTGAATGATTTTTGGGGCAGTGCATGAGTGCTGGTGCAGACAGCTTCCACCCACACAGCATACGCTAGCAGAGATGGCTGTCGACTCGGCATGAGCAGAGACTTCGTCCGAAGGTGGCGGCTGGCTGTTGTGAGCAAGTTCCCTATGGGTTTCGACGTGTTCATCGATCTCACCGCGGTCACTCCTCTACTAACAGGTCTGAGGAAGTTCCTGCTATGTTTCAGCTTGTACTCCCATCCCATCACCAATACAGAACAGTTTGCAGCATATGCAAACTACAGGGCAGTTTTGGTTCCATCTACGACTGTGTCATGGTGGACCACTCCAGGGTTGCGTAACTTTATTTTATGCTGACTGCAAAAATATGATTTTTAGCTGTGAAGTGATTCAGAATAACGGTAGTTCCACGTTCACACTTCAAGATGCCGCTACATGAAGACGGGTACGTGACTAAGGCGCTTGACTTTGAATTTGAGTGATTTTTGATGTCTGGTGTATTTTCGCTCATGCTGATGGTCTAGCAATGACTGCGTGGTAAAGTTTCAATCCAGATTCTTTGCTAAGCTTAGCTTTGGCAGGAGAGCAAGCCATTCGTTTAGAAATTAAGTCTCACATTCAAGTTTGCAGGGTCCACCTAAAGACCTTATCTTTTAATTCAGAGTCCTGCTGTAGGTTACTTTCAATAATATTTCGGCTATCGTGTTTAACTATTAGTGTTGCTATGTCGATATTTAAGTTGCAAATAGAGGTTACAACCTCTAGCAGCTCTGCTGGCAAGCTGTTTACCCTCGTGCACAAGTAGCAAGGCACCAAAACACTCAAGTCACTGGACGCTGCCACGCGATTTACGGTGTTTTGCCATCCGTAAATGTAGATGTACAGGTTACCGACATATATTTATTTGCTGTGTGCTGTTAAATCGTTATGTTCTTATCGTTGTCATTGTCCAGACTGTCACAAAGCTGTTGTCTGACTGATATTGATTTGATTTTTGTTGCTATACAACATCTTCCAACATACATTCCACGTAATGCCCACTGTGCCAAATAACTGAAGTAGTCTTTCTTCTGTTCTACAATATTATTTTTATTGCTAACCGGTTTTCGGCTTACAAGGCCTGAAGATGGCCTTGTAAGCCGAAAACCGGTTAGCAATAAAAATAATATTGTAGAACAAAAGCAAACTGGTGCTTTTCATTTATTATTATAATGTTGTTCTACCAAGAACCGACGGAATATTCTGTTAATAGTCTTTCTTCGTTTGTACCCTCCGTGAATAGAACAGCAGGAGTAGAAAATGGTAGTGGTACACTATATGCCGTCAGACACATACTATACATTCGCTCGCGGATTACAGGTGCAGATATACGATGTACTAAAAGCTTCTTTTTATCCACATAAAAAATAATGAAGATGTTCTGCGATTAAACTAGTATGGCAGTATTTTGATACAGTATAAATTTAAGATGTAGATACAGAAGAAGCTTAGCTCCAGCGTGTAAATTCACTATTTAGAAAATGACATTGTACCGTATTTGTCTTGAACACATTGAGAAACGCTGCATGGGACAAGTCGAACGAAAAATATTTCAGCGAATAACTACATAAAGTTCTTGAATCACCGAACCAACTCATTATCCTGAACAGTTATGCAGATTTAATTTTAAGTTTCGCACAAATATTCTGTCTTTCATACCAAATTAACGAAATGTTTTCCGAATGTTTTTCCTTGATACCCACACATTTCCTAAAACACAGTTTTCGTGATAGTTCAGTAGGATTATTTACATATTTTCCTAACGTCAGTATTTACTCACAAATGCTGCTGCCACACGAATGGATTTAATTATTCGTAATGCATATTTTGCTCATTACCAAGTATTCCTTTATTAGCTGCTTCGTATGCAAATAGTACCTGATATCAATTTTTCAACTAATTATAATTCACATTATTTGGGGTGTACGAGCTGCGGTTTGGTTGTATTAAAATGAGGACTAAAACATTGATCACGACATTAATTCCTCAACATGATTTTTTTATTTGTGAAACATATTTTGTAAAGTTGCTGATTTGGAGATATACCGGTTAAGATGTGATAATAACGTTAAACCTAGACATTTATCGTTTCATTTTCAACTTCAGCACACACACACACACACACACACACACACACACACAAGGTGTATGCCTTTCAGTGGTGTGGCATTCTCTTGGAAAAAAAAGACCTACATCAAGTAAGCCTTTCCTTATGAGCGTAAAGTACTCTTTAATTACATTTTAAAATACTGGCAAAAAATGTGTTAGACAAAAAGTCTTGAGAATAGTGGATAGTAGGTGTTTTTATAACGTATCTTATAATACAACCACGGAACCTTCAAAATGTCAAGTACTGATCAAAAAGCTTTATTAAAGTCATAAAACTGGACCAAACTTGTAAATCGCATACTAAAAAAAGAGGTCGCAGCCATTATCATCTTCGGTAAACTTAGAAATTTATATGTATGCATCACAGACCCGAAAATTTGTAGGAAACTAATCATTTCTTCTGTAACAATGAGTGGGTTTATACTTTTAATTATCACAAAGAACTGCAAGAAGTTTCTGAATAATCTGCGACAATGGAAGCAGAATTACAAGCTTTAGATTAGCCGATTTCTAATTTTTAATTTGCTTCATTAATATAATTCAAGCTTAATTTAATGTTCTATATGTTTTTAGAATCTCCAACATGGCTTTGTACAATCCCAAGGTTAGTATGGTAACAGCTGCTCTATTTGTTGTTTCCCATGTCTCTTTGCTTCTAGCGTCATAAGTATTTGTGATTTGATTTCAAAGTGATTTATTCCTTTAGTTAAGTATACAGCTCGGAATTAAATGTGAGGGGGTGATTTGACAAGCAATGCCAAATTAGTAGCCCTTTTATCGATTAGCTTGCCTTGCCTGCTGCCGCTCAACCGTCTTCCTCCTTGTGGCGCGGTTCTGTTATCCCCTCAGCTTTAAATACGGACTACCTCTTTTAGCGCGCTATTTGTTTACATCTTGACGTGAACGATGGGGAGTGGTTTTTAAGGCAAGTTACCTTTCGGTGATGACTTGTTAAAAGGAGTCTTTATTACCTGAGGGTCTTCTAGCGGCGCAAAACCGGTCGTGATCTTTAATAAAAAGTATTCTACAGCCAACCCAGATTATTTCTCTCAAAATGTGAAAATTTTGCTTTGGTTGCCCGCAGTGTAAAATAACAGTCTCCATCAGGTGGAGTGTCTATAGCAACAAGCAAAATGATACAAAAAAGATACAAAGGAGGATATAAAATAAGTCAGACTATGAATTCATATGGATATAAATAATCGGCGGTGATGCACTTAAATAAATAATTACATTCTCCTGCCGGCAACTGCGTTGAGACACGTCAGTCGTAGAGTCATTCAGGAGAGCCTAAATTTGAACGTTCAGTAGTTACAGGAAGTATTTGCTTAGCATCGGCTGGGAGAACTACTCATAGTTATTTTGAAGTAATGCGGGAGCGTTATCAGACGACCGTTTGAAACAAGTAGCCGGCAGTCCACACACGAAGGAAATATTTTAGTTCTCCTGACAACATGCAAACCCGACCTTTTCGTGAGTGCCATCAAGAAGACAGGGCTTATCAACAACCGTGGAAGGACGGTCATCACTAGCGAAAAGTTAATTAAGGCGGCCAGCAGGAGAACTGATGCAGAGTTACGTACATTCTACATAAAAGATGAAAGGGATAATTTAGTTCAAATCCGACAATTGTAGCAGAGTTGTGATTAAAGCTCAGACACATCGTGAATCGTGCTGTAGATACATTCGTGCAAATTAACGTAATAGATAACAACAAAACTTGGTTTAAAATTACCATTCGGGGAATGGTACGAAAACAGAGATTATTACGATTCCGCAGAAACCTGCATCAATTTCCACTGCCGTGTTGCCGCGCGGGATTAGCCGAGCGGTGTAAAGCGGTGCAGTCATGGACTGTGAGGTTGGTCTCGGCGGAGGTTCGAGTCCTCTCTTGGGCATGGGTGTATGTGTTTGTCCTTAGGATAATTTAGATTAAGTAGTGTGTAAGCTTAGGGACTGATGACGTTAGCAGTTAAGTCCCATAAGATTTCACACACATTTGAACATTCGAACTGCTGTATTGTGGCGGAATATTTCTCAGAAAACTCTAGCAGGTTGTGACAGAACGTAGAGTCAGTGACGGATTTAAACGTTCCTCAAAGTCTCTCGTGGAGCAGTCTGGTGTTGAAACCGTGTGTAACAGACAGGAACCCGAAATATTAAATTTCACATTTCAGATTTATAAATAATACATTCAAGCATGAGAATTCGAATACAGTAGCAAATTGTGGCCGCTGTGTATATTCACGAAAGAAGGGAAACCTTGCATACGATGAGAAACAGTTTAGACCATTCAAAACGAACATGACACTAGACCCTATTAGTTTTTACGCTGTATACGAGTACGTGGTGAATTGGCCCTGTCTGTAGTACATATTTAAGGAGAATCTCTCATACAGCGAGATGTTTTCAGTGACTAGCAAAAAGTGGAGGTGCTGAATTCCTTATAAGCGAAAGGAAAAAGCTGCGCGGAATTAGACAGGGCGCGCCCGTCCCGAGGAATCTGATTGTTGGGCCGCGCGGGATTAGCCGAGCGGTCTTAGACGCTGCAGTCATGGACTGTGTGGCTGTTCCCGGCGGAGGTTCGAGTTCTCCCTCGGGCATGGGTTTGTGTGTTTGTCCTTAGGATAATTTAGGTTAAGTAGTGTGTAAGCTTAGGGACTGATGACCTTAGCGGGTAAGTCCCATAGGATTTCACACACATTTTTTGAATCTGATTGTTGACTGCCTTTTTTATGATGACTTAAGGATCTGCACATAGCTGTAAAAGTTTGCGATTGTGACTGAAAGTAATACTGTTTTGCAATATTCCTAAATCCGTTTGTTGCAGGGTCTTCGAATATGAGTTCGAATATCATAACGTTCCTGAAAAAAAAAGAAAGAAAAAATAAGGGCCCTCCAAAGAATGAGAACGGTCTGAGGAAGAACCATTCGTTCGAAGTACAGCTCGCTGTTTTTCACGCACAACATCTCACAAATAGCAGGTGCAGCTGAACAGTTATATTAAATTTGTTTAGATTCCGAAAGGTGTTCGACTCTGCATCCCACTGTAAAATAATGACCAAAAAACGATCTTCACAAATATATGATCGTCAAGAAAGTCACGTGAATAAACCCATTACATTTTACTAGACGGCGTGAACTCAACAGAAGCGAAAGTACCAACGGGTAGCTCCCAATGAAGCCTCATAAGACAGCCAATGTTCTCAAAATAAATCTCAGATGGTTCGGTAGCGATGTTGTTTCCCACGCTGAAATATCGACTCTGGATCATTGTAAGGAAACGCAGAACGGCTCAGATTATGTATCCTCTTGGCATTCAGAACTGCAGCTCACCGTAAATGTTAGTTAAAGCTTGATTATACACATCTCAAAAAGAAAAGAAAGATAATATGAAGATTAAACTTATTGGCGATTGTCTGGGACTTGTCAAGTCATATAGATTCTTAACGGTTGCGTATAGTGATGAGCCAAAACATGAAAACCTGCTTAATAACTTGTTTGTCCGACTTTGGAACGAAATACATCACTGATTCTGCGTATCAGGAATCCTAAACTTTGTTGGTGGGTTTGTGGAGGTATTTGGCATTAGATGACAACACACAGGTCATGTAATTCGCGCCGGCCGGAGTGGCCGAGCGGTTCTAGGCGCTACAGTCTGGAACCGTGCGACCGCTACGGTCGCAGGTTCGAATCCTGCCTCGGGCGTGGATGTGTGTGATGTCCTTAGGTTAGTTAGGTTTAAGTAGTTCTAAGTTCTAGGGGACTGATGACCTCAGAAGTCAAGTCCCATAGTGCTCAGAGCCATTTGAACCATTTTCATGTAATTCGCGTAAATAGCGGGCTGCTGATATGCGTTCGCGGTGATGGCGCCCGATATCGGCCCAGATAGGTCCCATAGGATTTACACCAGGCGAATTTGGTCGACGAGACGTCAACGTGAATTCACTATAATGCTCCTCAAATCACTGTAGCACGGTTCTGGCTCCAAGACACGGACAATTATACTGTTGAAAGATGACATCGCTGTCGGGGAATACATCAAGCATGAAAGGATGCATGTGGTTCGATCATTACCACAGGTCCCATGCTAGCGCAGGAGGATATTTCCCATAGCACAATACTGCTCCCACCAACCTGCGTCCGTGGCGCGCTGTACGTTTCCAGCCGCCGTTCACTTCGATGACGGCGTTTGTGGAGACGATCATCGACATATTGTAGCAAAAATGTGATTCCCCGAAAAGCTGAAACGTTTCCATTGATCAACGGTCGAATTCCGATAGTCTCGTGCCCACTACAATTGTAACTGACGATGTCTTTGTGTCAACATATGAACACAGAGGGAGTGATCTGCTGCGGAGTTCCATGTTCAACAATATACGATGAACGGTGTGCTCTGAAACACTTGTGGATGCACCAGAATTGTTCTCTTCCGGCAGAGATGCCACAGACCACCACCTATCCTACTTCACAGAGCAGCCAAGCCTCCGAACCCCACGTTCTGTGCAGAGTTGTGAACGTCCAACCATTTGGCGCCTAGTGATAGTTTCACTGTCCTACCTCTTTCCGTAGATGCAACATCACATGACAGTAGCGCGTGAACATTCGAACAGCTTTCGCGTTTTCGAGATACTCGTTCACAGTCTCTGCGTAATAATAATCTTCCCTTTGTCAGAGTGGTTTATCTCAATGGATTTCCCCATTTTCAGCCCATATCTTCGCTAGGGTGCTCTACCGTCCGTGTCTGCTCCTCTTACGTACTTTTGTTACCGCGACGGATGCCCGCAACGCCACCAGGCGCCATCCAACATTACGGTGGGAAGTTGCCATAGCGTTTTGTCTTGTCCGTGTACATTCATACGAAAGTGTAATGGAGATGCACTGAGAACTTAAATAGGAATCCTTGGAAGAAAGGCGACGTTGTTCTCTGGAAACGCCGTTGGATAAAGTTAGAGAGCCGGTATTTCTGGAAGACTGTGGATCAGTTCTACCGCTTCCATCGCATAGCTCGCGTAGCCCATGAGAGAAAGATTACAGAGATTAGCGCGAGTACCGAGGCATACAGTCCGTCATTCACGCATATGTGATTAGAATAAGACAGAAAGTGGCTCATATTTGAACAATGTTTCCTTCACAATGCAGTGTACAATGGGTTACGTAGTGTACATGTAGATGTAAATTTCTATTGTAGATATGACGTTTTTGTCAGAGATCATTAACTATTTATGACTTCTATTTTCCAATCTGACATCACTCTCTACGTGAAGTAGTACTAGATTATTTGAAATATTTGTGTGAGTCTATCGCGTGTTCCTTCTAAGATTCGTTAGGCGTAGTTTCTCTGCTGTTTTGGCAGGTATCTGGAATTTCGTTTTTGCGGTCTGTAGTTGGAGACACCGAAACATATACTGCTCATCACGTCTTTCATTCGCCGCCCACTATCGACGGAAAGCGCAAACAAAGTGATTTTTAAAGCGGAATTTTACGTGTAAATTCGACTGAGCGAACTCAGATTAGTCCAGTGTGATATTCGTTGCATCAATATTTATTGACAGGGACAGAAAGACACTAAGAATAAGCAGTACTCAGGAGCCACAGCACCACCCTGACCCATGTTGACTTTTACCGCCATGCAGAAGTGGTGCTCAGTCACTCCTGGAGTACGGGTTATTCTCCTTGTTTTACTGTCGCTTTTGATACATGTTGATAAAACAAATATAGAAATAAACTAATTTGGGACAGTCCTATCTAATGCGCACGTAAAATTCCATTTTAGAAATCATTTTGTTTGTAGCGGGAAACAAACCGACTCTTTTCGTCGACTCTGGACGCTGCATGATAGACATGGTGAGCAGTACTTGTTTGGGCTTGGGATTGCAAAAATTAAATTGCAAGTATCTGCTGAAACACCAGAGAAAATGCGCCTGACGACTCTTAGGAGGGACACCCTGTATAATACTGTGCCTAGATCTACTGCTAAGGTAGCTGAATGCGTGAAAGAAATGTCGCATTTGTCCTAAGCATGCGCTTCAGATGGCGATACATATACCAGTCGGATTATTCACTTGTTTTTGTTATGGTGGGTACATAGATTACTAGAAGCGTAATATCTTCTCTGTTCAACAAGCATGGTCGAAAAAATCGGCGGTCGTAATCTTGCATGAACAACGCCCTTCCTTGTTTGAATTACTGCATATTAAATCAGGATGGTCTGTCTCAGATTGTTCCAACACTGATCAGTTGTCTAACTATGTTTCTCCTCCTCTAATTCAGGATTGCAGAACAGGTTTAGAACCCACCCATCTCCTACTCATAGCCGTATAATATGATATATTTGACCTTGTAGCTGCAAACAGGGGAGGGGGGGGGGGAGGGGTGCTTATCGATGGCATCAGTATGGAGACAGGGATTGGTGATCATGATGTCGTCATAGTGACTGTGGTTACGAAAATTAATAAAACAGACAAGAAGGCTAGGAGAATGTTTCTGCTGAAAAGAACAGGTAAGAAATCGTTAGCATCTCACTTGGACAATAACCTGTAATCATTTAGTTCCAGTATGATGGACGTAGAGGAATTACGGGCAAAGGTTAAAAAGATTTTAAATCGTGCTCTAGAAAAGGATGTGACTAGTAAGTGGATAAAGCATGGAAAAAACCCACCGTGGCTTAGCAACGAAATTAGGAAAATACTTAAGAAGCAAAGATTATTGGAATGTTCGAATGTGTGTGAATTCCTAAGGGACCAAAGTGCTGAGGTCATCGATCCCTAGACGTACACACTACTTAAACTAACCTATGCTAAGAACAAAACACACACCCCCATGCCCGAGGGAGGACTCGAACCTCTGGCGGGAGGGGCCAGAAGGTTGTTGCACTCCCGGTTCAAAAGAGAACGCAGAAATGAGACAGCCAAAAATTAGTAGGGATTCGTGCGTATGTGAAAAGCTCTATGGGCGAGGCATACAACTACAACAGTCGTATCTCAGCAAAAGATCTGGCCGAGGACCTGAGAAAATTCTGGTTCTCTGTGAAATCGCTAAGCTGGTCTAACACTTTCATCCAGCCACTTATTGACTAGTCTGGTGTGGCAGTTGAAGATAGCAAAGCGAAAGCGTAAGTTTTAAATTCCGCGTTTAGAAAATCGTTCGCACAGTAGAATCATACAAACATACCGACGTCTGACCACCGCGCAGAGTCTCGTATGGACGACAAAGTAATAAGCATCCCTGGCGTAGAGAAACAACTGAAAGAGTTGAAAACAAATAAGTCGCCAGGTTTGGAAGAAACCCCAATCTGATTTTACAAAGAGTACTCTACGGCATTGGCTCCTTACTTAGCGTGCATTTATCGTGAATTTCTCGCCCAGCGCAAAGTCCCAAGCGACTGGAAGAAAGCGCAAGTGACTACTGTATATAGGAAAGGTAACAGAACGGACCCTCAAAATTACAGACCAATATCCTTAACATCGGTTTGCTATAGAATAAGTGAAAATAATCTCAGTCTGAATATAATAAATTTCTTTTAGAAGATTCTGTCCACATATCAGCATGGTTTTAAAAAGCACCTCACGTGCGAGATCCAGCTTTCCATTTTCTCAAATGATACACTGCTAATTGTGGGTGAGGGGCAATATATTCCGTCTTCCTAGGTTTCCGAAAAGAATTTGACACGGTACCCCACTGCAGACTATTAACGAAGGTGCGAGCATTTGGAATAGGTTTCCAGACATATGAGTGGTTCGACGTAGTTGAACCCAGTATGTTGTCCTCGACGCCAGTGTTAATCAGAAACAAGGGTATCGTCAGGAATGCCCTAGGGTAATATGACAGTAGTATGTTTTCTATATACAGGAATGATCTGGGCGACAGTGTGGGCAGAAATCTGCGGTTGCTTGCTTATGAGTGGACGAGAAAGGAAACGACTGGTAGTGGTACAGGGTACCTACGCCATTAAAAGGTGGCAGGATAAATGGTCAGATTCGCACCTTACATGAGATCTTTACAAATCGCAATCAAAAGGTGAAGATGACACCTAATGTAAATCGACAGTTATGAGAACATTTGCCTATCAATATGTAATGCAAAAAGGGATGACAGTCAATCGACGGTAATTAACACACAATACCTACACAATGCATGTCTTTGAGCGGAAGGTAGAACAGGGAATGCGAATCGAGTCGCTTTTAGTTTTGAAAAGCCAGCTACACAATGGTGTAGTGAAGCCGCACTGCAAGAGTTACGCCGGCAACCACTTAAAGGGGTGGCAGAAAGGAGGACAGCGACCCCAGGCCAGGTGATTCAAGCTGGAGGGCCGCCTGTAGCGAGGGCATCGGTACAAGAGCAGAGAAGAAGCTTTAGAAAACTGGGTTCCTAAATTCCAACGGGATACGAACAAAAGCAAGTGACGCATTTTCGTCCAACGAGTGCAACACATGGAAAGGTCAATGTACTTTAGGCGTCTGGAACGGGCACAAAACGTCCGATTGGCGGAAACTCACTATAAAGGAGAAAACTACTGAAGTTTCGATGCAATTTGATAGAAGGGACGTTGCGATTGGTAGAGGGTGTTTCTACAAAATGAGAGGAACGCTCCTATTGGCCGAAAAAAGCTGTGGCGTGTAAAAGGAACCCAAGTGGAAGGAGGTAGTTCTGCCATGAGAGGACAAGAGAGAAATTTTGTGTATGGATTCTTCTCTGAACTGGCGTCAAGTGCAGAACAGAGCGCTTAATGCTCCGTATGACGCAGAGAAGACATTGGTGTGGACACTGCGTTCACAGCGGCTGCACTCCAGCTAAAATTAGCTGTAGCAACGTTTAGCTCCAACTGTGGAGAAACGAAGCTGCCGAATTAGTTAACTGTTCTTGCGAGGACTGAGAGGGCACTATAATATGCACGCCGCTCCAACTATGCGCGTGTATCTCGCCACATAATAAGACTGTGTACATGTTTTCTCGCATAACGAGAAATATAGGGAAAGTTTCTGCTGGAAAGTTCAGCAAAGGTCAGATTAGTTTTGTAGGAATTTCAGTGGGAGAGAGCGGCCTTGCAGACAGCAGCACGTCGCAGCTTAAGGTAAATACCGCCTGCAGAGGCGTAAACTTTGTTGGTTCACCAGCTTTTGTCCACCGTAAACTCGAGTGGCCTTGGGTAACATTGCTCTCAAATTTGTCACTTGACTAACCATCCATTGTAGACTTGATTGTCATCCTAAATAGTACCTAACTTTGAACCGGAATCCGACGATTTTCGTAGTACTGACCAACATCATAACGTATGTGTAGGAGCAATTTTATAAAGAAACGTCCAATTAAACTTTCATAATATTGTGCTTAAGATTAATGTTCTTTCGGAATATTTAACATAACAAGATGCGTTATCCATTGCGCTGTTTTTGTGTTGGTGAGCTGAAAACTGTGTGAGAAGCTGTAATTTTGTGAGAAATATTGCGACATTAAACTAGACATTTCACCTCACACAGTTGTTCGCAATTCAAGAATAAGCAAGCAGGACAAACCCCAGCAACCATACACCATGTACCGTACAGTGGCTTGCGGAGTATGTATGTAGATGTAGATTCGCCGAACATCGTCTCATTCGAAGAGCTCCCCTACCTGCGCAGTTCGAGGCAATAGCGCATTGTCATCCATAAAAATGAAGCCAGGGACGAATGCATCCCTGAAAAAATGTGCATTTGGACGGAATACACTGTCACAATAACGTTCACTGGTGAGTGTACCGTGTTCAAAATTTGGAGATCAGAACACCCATACAACATGATGCCTTCCCACATCCTAACACCCGGACCACAAAAGCTAGCGTTCGGCAGTGTTCCTTGTACTGTGACAGGTGGGAACACGTAGTGCACCCGGGAACGCTGTCATGGTGGCCCAAGTGTCAGGGAGCGGGGAGGCATAACGTGGCATGGGCGTACTGGCCTATAGATCTTTGAACACGAAGGATCTCTTGGTGGAACCGCGCGATCGCTAGGGGACTGATGACCTCAGATGTTAAGTCCCATAGTGCTCAGAGCCATTTGAACCATTTTTGGATCTCTTGGAAAGAGACGATATTCTACGAATACAGTACCCTGCTAGTTCCTCCGATTAAAATCCGATCAAGTCCTTGTGGGACGCACTGTGAATTCTTTTTTCAGCACTTTCACATGCGAACGACCATCCAGTAGCTGGCAATGGCACTGGTGGAAGAATGGAACGCCCTAGCACAAGCACTCCTCAACAACCTCATGAACAGCTTGGAAGCACGTTGCAGAGCATGCGCTGTCGCCGGGGTGATCACATATCCTATCAAGAGCCATGTCTGGCCAATAGTAATGTCCAAACGCCCATCATAAACTGCGGTGACTTTACTGTAGTTATTTAAAGTGTGATTTATGTCTGTCTCATTGCATATTTCTTTCAGTTACATACTCTAGTAAATTGTAGCGGTTCTTTTACGTTTGATCCAAGTTTGATCGAGGTATACTACTTGGCAGTGACACATCACGCTAATGTTACTTTCGCCCTTCAGTTTTGCACACCAGTGTGTAAACGGAGACAAGCCCACTGCCCTGCGAGAATGACGAGAACTGGCTGACTTCAAGATATCAGTGTGTATAAACGCACTCTATAAAATACTAATAGCATTTAAGAACCAAAACTATACAGAAATAAACCGAGTGAAGTAGCGAAGTGGTTAGCACAATCGACTTGCATTAAGGAGGACGACGGTTCAAATTCCCGTCCGGACATCCTGATTCAAGTTTTCCATGATTTCTCTAAATAGCTTCAGGAGGAAAACAGCGGAATGATTCCTCTAAAAGGGCACAGCTGATTTCCTTCCATGTTCTTCCTTAACTCGAGAAGTGCTCCATCTCTGATGACTTCGATGTCGACGGGAATTTAAACACTAATCTTCCTTCTTTCTTGTAGCGAAATAATTAGGCATAGTTTTACCACACCCTGTGTAATAGAAAAAGGAATTTTTTTTTTCTTTCGCAGCAATAAGATTTCTTACGATGTTTTGTCACACTTCTGGCGACCTAGTACTGCGGCAATCTATTTGGTCTTACTGCGAATAACTCCCTCCGTAAGACAAGTCACATGGAATCAGCTAATGTGGTACCTGGTCAGCTGCCATATTACTGCAGGTACCTTTTGCATACGTAAGGCTTTGATAAAGGTCACACTAAATACCAGAACAATGGCTAGGACCAACCGTGATTTGAATATTGGACGTTTTGATTATTATCTGTCATGTATCCAACATAGGCAACGAGTTACATATTAATACACCAGCAATAAGGATGAATTAATCTCGTAGATGTTACCAATGGAAACTGATTTTCCTCTGAATGTATTTCAACAACAATACAATAGTCAGGTGTAAAAGTAGCAACAGTTGCAGGATACAGTTTCATTACGTTTTATCGGAATTAAAACTGTAAGACGTCGTGGTCTCCTGACCTTCATTGCTTACATATTCCGCCCTCACAATCATATTTCGCACATCAAGCCGCTTCATTCGAACCCAAACTCGATAAGATAAAGTCAATGTTGTATGAATTCATGTAAACGACATGCAAATAACTAGTAAATCGCAAATGCGCACTGAGAGTCAAATACTCGAGGCTGGCGTACACACACACATTCCAGACACGACGGTCACAGGAGCTTTTAGTTCGGGAGAGGCAAACCACACGCTGGGAGGCCAGTCCCTTCAGAGGACGAGCCAGCCTATCTACGTCGGACGGCAACCGCCTGTAGAGCAGACAGCGTTTGCCCGAGTGAAAGACAGAACGACCCCGTGTTCGGCTTAAAAGCAAATTCCGCTACATTGTGTGGGAGCGCCCAGCCTACGCATTCTTTACAAACATAGCACGCAGTTTCAGAGGTTTTCACAGGGAGACAGCAAATGCCAAACGCCGATGCTACAGATTTCCGGATTGGTCGCCTTAAACGAAACGTCATCCTCCTGTTTTAGAAGAGCAATGCTGATTGGCAGACGATATTCCTGATGCCTTGAGCTGAAGGAATAATGGAAGAGACCGAAAGATATACCCCTTCACGTCTGGCGTGGAGAGGGGCCGTTCCATTGTCGCTCTTGGAGCGAGAACATGTAACGAGAGCGTGTGCACTCGTACGTGTACTCAAAGAGCGAGGAACAAGTCTCTCTTCAGTACTTCACTGGGAGAGCACCTCTGTCGAGAGCGAATCGGAGGGCGACTCTATATTGAGTCCTTGCGATTAAGCGTTGTTCACTGTGTTGGCCGCCACACTTATTGTGTGGTGTGAACGGACAGTTATAGTTAAACGCCTGCGACCGAATTTTTGAGTGGCATCGTGGTGGACTGGTTATCTGACCAGTGTACCACGCCAATAGTTAGACTAGGGGCGAATAGGAGTCCTTGACTTCATGAAGGCGTAGGGAGAGTTTGATTGGCGAAGGTCAATCCAGATAGAACGAGAGTTATCTTATTTGTCAGCAGCGAGCGGCACAAACAGCAGTCATCGCAGCTTACGGTACTGTGTGCTACAGCTCTTGCGAGCCCCATATTTCCCTCCACAACAGTACACTTCACTGCATTTCACACGCGACAGCCTCGACCGTACCTAGCAACATTCTAACGGATAATTATTCAAGTTGAGTAGGTGCGGCTCTCAGCCATTCTGCCAAGTCTATAACAATCTTCAACTTTGTATAGAAATTTCATTAGCGAATTCTATCCCTAAGAGGTAACTTCATATTCCGGAAAGAACCCGGAAATAACTTGTTCATTTCATAACTAAAGGTGCCATTTTGATTTCTCAGAACTTTTGCAAAATAAATAATAATTTTCGTTAGTTTCATGTTTTTTCTTAGACTAACGAGCACTACTCCAGTACCCAAGTATCCCACTAGTTACGTAAGAAATTTTGTGAATTTTTGTATCATTTCCTTACAGCGGACGACTCTAGAAGATATTTATTGCTGAAAGTTTTTCAGGCATTTCTCTTTAGAACGTTAGGAGCGTCTGTCTGACTTCTGTAGTAGTGTGGGGGTGGAAATTGCATCTTGCAGGAGCCACAGGGTAAAGGTAAAGGGTACATCTCAGATTAATCTGTTGCGCAGAATGACAGAATAGCATCCACATGCTCACAAAACGAGTTATAATTTGATTTGTTACAACATAATTCTGAAAACGACCAAATATAACTAGTTGAAGAATGCTTTGCTGAAGTCAAGCATAAAGTTATTTTGAGAATACATCGGAGCAAGGTCGCATGACAAAACGGAGTTAGTGTCACTGACCTATAGAGTCAAATGTCAACATGGGCACGCAAAGACAAGCAAAGTAAAAATAGAAGTACTTATGTAGTAGGCAGTAGCGCCGTCGAATCCTTTTACACGCTAACCACGCTGGTCACGGACGTAAATGGAGTCACATTAAAAGGTAACTGCCACTGACGCTCCATATCATATTTGCATCGGCTGTAGAATGAAGAAGTCTTAAGTACATTCAATAACTTTGTGCAGATCGTAGACCATATGTATATGAAGTGAACGGTGTTATAGGATCCTTCCAATTTTCAGACTGTGTTAACATGTAATGAAACGGAATAAACTGAAGGTCTAAGAATAAAATTGCAATGTTGGTCACCGCTACTGATATTTGCCTGTAGAAATGCAGCTAAGAGAATGTTGTAAGTAGCTGGAGCGAAAGTGTTTCCAGTTACAGTTACAGTCAAACAGAGTAGAATGGCCGGCCGGAGTGGCCGTGCGGTTCTAGGCGCTACGGTCTGGAACCGCGAGACCGCTACGATCGCAGGTTCGAATCCTGCCTCGGGCATGGATGTGTGTGTTGTCCTTAGGTTAGTTAGGTTTAAGTAGTTCTAAGTTCTAGGGGACTGATGACCTCAGAAGCTGAGTCCCATAGTGCTCAGAGTCATTTGAACCATTTAGAGAAGAATGCTTATGCAAATATTTTGGAATAAATACGTCAAAAATACGTAAATGAAATGAGAAAAGAATATTCGAAGCAAAAGTGCAGTGAGTGTCTTAACATAGTAACCGTTTGTGCACTGGACAAACTTAGTATGGTATAGAGCATGGTTACATGCCAATTTAACCCATTATTAGTGAGTATTGCTGTTAAATGTTGCTTTAAGTATTTTTAATAGAGGTCGACTAACTGTGTTACATTAAGAAAAGAACTATGATCTTAAACAAATGTAACTAGGAAAAGAAAAGGCCACCTCTAAGCAAGCAAGTACGTTTTCCACAGACGCAAATGGCCTTAATTGCGCTTATTCTCGGTAAGCACAAGAGAGTACTTTAGTTTCGCTGATGAAAATACCTGCTAATTTTTACGTAACAGTCATGATTGATTTTTGAAACTTGGAACTGGTAACTTGTAATAAAATTATACTTCCCTCACGGAAGTCAGCTTCCCTGAATTTCTTACGACGCAGCGCAACTGTAATAAATTTCAATAAGTTATACTCTGCAGATGAATAATTCACAAATCCATCTTGAGCAGTTATACGGACCGTCGGCGCTATACGCCGGCAAAGTCTTACTACCCACCTACAACGTCTACTTCTCAATTATAAGTCACTAAATAATTCGAACTCTCCTCGTGGCAATAATGTTATGCATGCCGCAACTCGTCAAACGAAACACTTAATTTATTATACGTTAATTCAATAAAAAGTATGGATCCGAAATGAGAATACACGTACTTCCAGGATTGTTGAACGGGAAACAGAGACAAAGGCTTTGAAGTTCCGATGTGGAACAAAATCATAAGCATGCACAGAGACCACGTTATTACTCTCCTACAAAGAAATCTGTTTCCAAGGTTTCCCTAACACGACTAAGGACACTTTCTATTCTACTTCGTATGTCCTTCTCTTTCCCCACGTAGCGCATTTCCTTACTTTTCCTCTGATTTGTTCTCCACCGACGATTATGTCTTTTGAGAATCTTTTCTACTTGTCAGTCACTTCAGATTCGATTGTTCCTCTTATTGCCATGGTTGTGTGTCCCAAGGAATCGCAGTTAATAACTTTATGCACGATGCTCTCCAGCTCCAGCATCTGGTCTCCATATTTCAATGTGATTATTTCCACCTTTCCTCATTCGAAAGTAGTGTGCTTTGGCGAGAACACCTTTCACGCAAGCCATTCGTGCGCGCTACGACAGCCACTCGTTAGCTTCAAAGATCTACGGTCGCCTATCTGTCTGCTAGCGCGGTGCATCTCTCGGTAGATACAGTAAGGCATATCTTGATGGGACGAACGAGCTTTGGCACGCTCTGGCCAATCAGAGTGCTGGGCGGCACGTTTTGGTTAGGAAAGCCTTTTTGGCCACAGCACCAATGGAACCTCCTCTGATTCTGCTGCCGTGGTGACTGACTGTTCTGATGTCCCTCGTAGTATAAACACTTCGTCTTGTGATCTATAGATAGGCACGCTCAGAGGCCTTCGTTCTGGGCTATGGTGAGATTTTTGCCTGGCGTCGCACATTTGCGCTTCAATTATGTGATTGTAAATTATGTTGCCGTTCAGATAATAAAGAATTAGGTTTCTTTTCACGATAAATTTTGCAGTCACATTTACCGTGGGAATAACAGGGCTTCGCTCACGTTTTAAACTACTTGGAACATGTAGAGATCAGTGTCCATTCCTAATTTGGTCATCAAAGGCTTATCTCAATGCTCTTCCAATCATAAGACACTGCTTCAGAAATTAACTATATTATTTCGTAATTTTCCTTTGCCAGTCATATCTGGTGAGGATTTACAGCGCAGGGTCTGTTGAGTTATCCATGAAACGTGTTATCCTGATTATGAACTTTGATCATTATGTTGGATTCAAGTATGGCTGGGATTTTACGATTTTATTATTCTCTTCCCTGGTCTTAGTTCAATAACCTTTCCGTGTGTTCTATACCTCCACATGTGTTTACTCAAGAACTTCGTTCTCGTAACAGACCCTATCAGTTTTAATTGTATTTAAAGCTTGATTGGAGCAGCCTGAATTAAGCAATGCTCACAATTATATGATGTAATAATTTTCAGCTGTATATGTAAGCCAACGTCGCTGTGGAAGTTCGAGACGTGACGGAGACGGAGTCATGGAGATAATTTCTCCTACTACAGAATTTCAGGGTTTTCTTCATTTATTAATTAGTCTAAGGCGCAGATGGCAAAAAACACCTGTGTTGCAAAAATTGTGTCTGTAAGGTATCATTTCTTCACTTACGCAGTCAGTAGGTGCATTAGGTCTACAGTGAGGATTCTGATTTCAGTGATGCCTTGGTTACATCTGGTTTACCTCACTTGCTTCCGTTGTGTTTTTGCGAAAGTCGTTGCCACTCAGAATCTTTAGTCATTACAGTCAGATTGCATCTACATACATTTGGGTTAGATTTAATATAAACGGGCAACATTTCAGGGCATACACCAGGGTCATAGCCTCATGTGAACTTCCAGGTTAATGTTAACGAAAGGAGGGTAGGCTCTTTATTTTGTAGCCTGCACACGCCACCAGCATGTAGTTATGTCATGGGACGGAAAATATTTCTGAGGGTCTTTCATCCGCAAGCCTCACTGCACAGTTGAAGCTGTGCATAGCTAAGCGTGCGAACACGAGACCCCGTTCCCGCGTCGCGAGGTCGTCCACGTGTTGCATTATTTGCACACCAGCCAAGTACACCTCACGTCACTTGTCAGTTGGAAAGTATTTTTTTGTTTTTGTTTCTTTTTTACCGTGTCTGCTCGTAATTGCAGAGAAGATTATGGCCTGGAGATGTCCCACTGTATTCGTCAACGGCACAATAAAGTCTGAACTCTTCAGATTTTTACTGTAACATGGTGGCAGAAAATTGTCCAGATTCTTGTTCGAATAGACCTAACACTCCACCTTAACGGGCCTAAGTGTTCAGTTCAAAACTGAAATCTAGATACAGATGTAATAACATCTGATGATGATGGTATGTAGCTACTTCTTGGGAGAATAAAAGCTCCTCTCAGTAGTACAGTAAACGTTGCAATGAAATTTCGTAACAAATCAGAAGTGGTCGCCGTGACAGGAGCAGAATCTAAATCTTCGCCTTTATGAGGCAACGCCCTCACCCAATAAACTATATATAGGTTTAAGGAGTTCTAAGTTATAGGGGACTGATGACCTCAGATGTTAAGTCCCATAGTGCTCAGAGCCATTTGAACCATTTTGAAGACAAAGATAAGAAGAAAGTGATGAAAGTGTAGCGGCTGGCTGAATATAATAATCAGGTAAAACACGATAGAAGTAGCAAAATTTTGCTGCTGTTTACGACGCAAAAGTGTTCCGCAATGACAGGGAAGTAAAAAAGGAAAAATTGGAAACAGAAAAATCAGAGTTTAGCGTCCCACTGACAACGAGTCATTAGAGACGGAGTAAACGCTCAGATTAGGGAAGGATGGGAAAGATCGTCGGCGCCTTTTCAAAAGGAATAATCCCGGAATTTGCCTTAAGCGATTTAGGGAAATCATTGCACGCCTAAACGTGGATGGCTGGACGGGCAGTTGAACTGACGTCCTCCCGAATGCAGGTCCAGGGTGCAAATCACTGACCCACCTAGAGCGCTGGAAAAATCTGAAAAAAAAATCTGTTAATGGTTATGGAAGCGAATAAAGTTCGAAATGAGGAGGTAAGAGTACGAATGAGTGACGAAAGACGTCTAAGAAAAATCGTTGCCAAAGGTAAATGAATTTTCTCGGTTGTACGGCCGTAGCTGAAGAAACTTTTCGGTTCCTGATGTTTCGTCCAGAGCTGGGCTGAACATCTTCGGAGGTGCTTCTGGCGATGCTGACTCCCACCTCATTATAATAAATGAGAAGCACTACACTAAGGTGACAAAAGTTACGGGACACCTAATATCGTGTCGGACCTCCTTTTGACCTGTCTAGTACAGCGGCACGACTTGGCATCGACTCAACAAATCATTGGAAATCCCCTGCAGAAAGTTTGAGCCATTCTACCTCTATAACTGTCCGTAACTGCGAAAGCGTTGCCGGTGCCGGATTTTGTGCACGAACTGGCATTTCTATTACGTCCCATATCGGGTGATCTGGGTGGCCAAAATCATTCGCTCGAACTGTCCAGAATGTTCTTCAAACCAATCACGAACAGCTGTGACCCAGTGAAATGGCGCATTGTCATATATAAAAATTTAATCGTTGTTTGGGAACATGAAGTCCATGAATGGCTACAAATGGCCTCCAAGAAGCCGAACGTAACTGTTTGCACTCAATGACCGGTTCAGTTGGACAAGAGGGCCCAGTCCATTCCATGTAAGCATATCCCACACGATTACGGAGCCACCGCCAGCTTGCGCAGTGCCTGGTTGACAACTTGGGTCCATGGCTTCGTGGGCTCTGCGCCGCACTCGAACCCTACTATCAGCTGTTACCGACTGAAATCGGGACTCATCTGACCAGGCCACGGTTTCCAAGTCGTCTAGGGCCCGACCGACATAGTTACGAGCCCAGAAGAGGTGCTACCGATGATATTGTGGTGTTAGAAAAGGCACTCGCATCGTTCGTCTGCTGCCATAGCCCATTAACATCAATTTTCGTCGCACTGCCTAACGTATACGTTTGTCATATGTCCCACATTGATTTCTGCAGTTATTTCACGCAGTTTTACCTGTATGTTAGCACTGACGACACTACGCAAAAGCCGCTGCTCTCGGTCGCTAAGTGAAGGTTCAAATGGCTCTGAGCACTATGGGACTTAACTTCTGAGGTCATCAGTCCCCCAGAACTTAGAACTACTTAAACCTAACTAACCTAAGGACATCACAAACATCCACGCCCGAGGCAGGATTCGAACCTGCGGCCGTTTTCAACTACTTGGAACATGTAGAGATCAGTGTCCATTACTAATTTGGTCATCAAAGGCTTATATCAATGCTCTTCCAATCATAAGACACTGCTTCAGAAATTAATTATATTATTTCGTAATTTTCGTTTGCCAGTCATATCTGGTGAGGATTTACAGCGCAGGGTCTGTTGAATTATCCATGAAACGTGTTATCCCGATTATGAACTTTGATCATTATGTTGGATTCGAGTATGGCTGGGATTTTACGATTTTATTATTCTCTTCCCTGGTCTTAGTTCAATAACCTTTCCGTGTGTTCTATACCTCCACATGTGTTTACTCAAGAACTTCGTTCTCATAACAGACCCCATCAGTTTTAATTGTATTTAAAGCTTGATTGGAGCAGCCTGAATTAAGCAATGCTCACAATTATATGATATAATAATTTTCAGCTGTATATGTAAGCCAACGTCGCTGTGGAAGTTCGAGACGTGACGGAGACGGAGTCATGGAGATAATTTCTCCTACTACAGAATTTCAGGGTTTTCTTCATTTATTAATTAGTCTAAGGCACAGATGGCAAAAAAAAAAAATGTGTCTGTAAGATATCATTTCTTCACTTACGCAGTCAGTAGGTGCATGAGGTCTACAGTGAGGATTCTGATTTCAGTGATGCCTTGGTTAAATCTGGTTTACCCCACTTGCTTCCGTTGTGTTTTTGCGAAAGTCGTTGCCACTCAGAATCTTTAGTCATTACAGTCAGATTGCATCTACATACATTTGAGTTAGATTTGCCGGCCGGTGTGGCCGTGCGGTTAAAGGCGCTTCAGTCTGGAGCCGCGTGACCGCTACGGTCGCAGGTTTGAATCCTGCCTCGGGCATGGATGTGTGTGATGTCATTAGGTTAGTTAGGTTTAATTAGGTCTAAGTTCTAGGCGACTGATGACCTCAGAAGTTAAGTCGCATAGTGCTCAGAGCCATTTTTTGAGTTAGATTTAATATAAAGGGGCAACATTTCAGGGCATACACCAGGGTCATAGCCTAATGTGAACTTCCAGGTTAAAGTTAACGAAAGGAGGGTAGGCTCTTTATTTTGTAGCGTGCACACGCCACCAGCATGTAGTTATGTCATGGGATGGAAAATATTTCTGAGGGTCTTTCATCCGCAAGCCTCACTGCATAGTTGCAGCTGTGCATAGCTAAGCGTGCGAACACGAGACCCCGTTCCCGCGAAGGTTCAAATGGCTCTGAGCACTATGGGACTTAACTGCTGAGGTCATCAGTCCCCCCAGAACTTAGAACTACTTAAACCTAACTAACCTAAGGACATCACAAACATCCACGCCCGAGGCAGGATTCGAACTTGCGACCGTAGTGGTCACGCGGTTCCAGACTATAGCGCCTAAACCGCTCGGCCACTACGACCGGCGCTAAGCGGAGGCCGTCAGCCACTGCGTAGTCCGTGGTGAGAGATAATGCCTGAAATTTGATATTCTCGGCACACTCTTGACACTGTGGATCTCGGAATACTGGATCCCCTAACGATTTACGAAATGGAATGCCCCATGCATCTAGGTCCAACAACCATTCCGCGTTCGAAGCCTGTTACTTCTCGTGGTGCGAATAATGATCACGTCGGAAACCTTTTGACTTGAATCATCTGATTACAAATTAAAGCTCTGCCAATGCAATGCCCTTTTATTCTATGTGTAGGTGATAGTATCGCCATTTTAATTTGTGTATATCAGTATCCTATGACTTTGTGTCACCTAAGTGTCTAATGCTTACGTTCTGCATGATCTTGTAGAGCATAAGCAATATAATGTTTTTTATTTATTGTTCAAGAGGTACTTTACTCTTTAATTGAAGAGACGACCAGTTATTCCTTCCTGAGTCATGAGATCATTAAATAGTGAATATTAAGTCAGACGATGAGGAATATGAAACGGTATCCATTCTGGCCTATTCGAGGCAACCATCGTACCATTCTTAACTTACTTACAGGAACGTATAAAACAGGATGGACCAATAAGTATCTGAAGTCCACTCCCCTAAAAATTGAGCCACCTCTTCCGTAATATGTACACCTTTTTATATCCATGAATTACTACATTTCATATAACGTGATAAGTAAGAGTAACAATATAACAGTTCGTCTGTACTCTCGAATGTGTTTTGTCGGTTTATAAATATTATCTATTGTATGCGTCGATGATTTTAATCACCAGGCATAAGAATATGTATTGCGTAATCACAGTTCTGAAGGACGAGCAATCAGATAGGGCAATAAACTGTGCTTCAATAAGAATATCAGAAGAAGCAAACCTCAAACTCCTATTTAGCCATCCTGATACAGATGCTCCACGATTTCCGTAAATTACACGAGGTGAACGTCAAGATTATACAATAAAGCCCAACGCTTTCTCCATTGCTATCCAAGCCGGGCTACTGCCCATGACAACGGCGTTCATGGGTCCCTAAACACAAACCATTCTTCCTTTTACTAAAAGACCATTGTAGAGGGGTACGCAGTTTGCGACAGGCAGTAATAACCGACATCAAGGATTTACATAAGCAATTCATAAGCTTTTGACTGGCTGGCATCGCGAAGCATGGTTATTTAAAGAGATATTTCAGGCTAGCGTAGGGAGAATGAGAATAGGTCATAAATGAGAAGAAAGAAGATTAAAGTGTAATGTACCATCTACAACGATAGCAGTAGAGAAGGAGAATAAGGTGAAAGAAAAACTGGCTTGGATTTTTATCCTCAACGGAATTTCATTCAAGGTTGATGAATGTTTTAAAAACTCTGTTCGTTAACTACAGTGCATCTCTCGAATATGTTCCTCTACAGGAAGTCTCAAAACTGCAACCACAGGTAAAACATTGTCGACGAGTAAAGGCATGCGCATATCGGAATAAAAAATGGTGCATATTACATGTAGAATTCATTACGAAAAAGCTTGCTGCTTGGCGGGTGCCACATAAAAAACGAATGCCAGCAATATGTGGACCGTTCTTTATTTTTTAAAAAAGAATTCAACTGGTATTGTGTTCCGTTCGGTACAGTGGATGAATCGTAGGTCATCGCTACATGTGAGAGACGCAACAGCGATCAAAAGAAGATGAAGTGGTTTCATATGCCAGAAAGGCTATAGCCAGTGTTTTACGGGATCAGAATGGGATTCTAGTTACTGATTACCTTGCTAAGACTAATACACTAACACATAAGTTTTCTGGACCAACTGGACGAAGCAATAGATGACAAGAGGTCTGGATTTCAAAAGAAAAAAATCTTATTTAATCATCAGAATGCTCTTGCCTACAAACGTTGTTTTGGAATGGGACAAGTAGAATTTGAAGTACGCGCTGTTTTGGCATCCTTCATAATTTGCCGGTTTTGGCACTCTCTGGCTGCCACTGAGTCTCGCATTTAAAGATTTTTTGGTTGTAAAATTTGTGAGATGATTTAAGTGCTTACGGCGGCTCTGGTTGGTTATTAGGTAGACAGCCCGGTATCGCTCGTCAGGAACGGAATTTACTCACTGGCGTTTGCCCAAAAAGTGGAATACGTCGAATAATTAGAGCATATTTGACTTAGAAAAACATTATTTGACTACTTGGCCCATAAATTTACTCGTAGCCTTCGGATATCATTGTACTGTACGTTCAGTTTTGCAAGTCAAGACCTGTACAGTCAGGCAACTGTTTGAGACTCTCTCGAGCCTTTCGCGTGATAGTATTAGTGTCTAGACATACTATGTATGGACGTATCCAGTTGTAATCTTCAGTAACTGTATGCAAATTTTATCATAATTCGACAGTATATTGAATTATTTTCGATGTATTGTCCCGTTATTTGTCAACTGTTGTGTTTCTGACTTATCATTGTTCTTCACTATTGCTGGCCTAACACTGTAATATCATATGTGGTAAAGTTTCCAGGCGCAATATATTCGCCTTCTCTTGAAGCTTCTACGTAGCGTGCAGCAGTGCTCCTGTGCTGTCTTCGACTACCACAGCTGCAAGTCTGTTTCCACAGCTAGTGTGCATTAAACAGAATACAGCTTCGTGCTGCACACAGTCATGTATTTCCGTGACCTACGATAAATAGATTAATCGTGGTTTCGCGTTTTAGTGTCAGTGATATAATTAACATTGCATGGCACGCCAAACAACCATTTTTACTTACGGTAGAAGATATGCTGCACGGTCACAGAACACCGCCGATAACTCTGGCCTGACATGGTCGAAATCTCTGCAGAAACACTTTTATTAGAGCCCCACCTCTAACTTTCACACTAGGTATGAGCGGAGTTCAAAAAGTAAGTTAGACATTATTATGGCAGGCTAAGTACGTTTTATTAAATGCTTCACTACACATCAAAGTGTAACAATAGATGACAATATTTTTAAAGATAGTCAACAACACCCTGTAAACAACGATCGGAGCATTCTAGCAGTCGTTCAATTTCTCGACGACAAAAATCCGGTCCTTGGTCACGGAGCCATTCTAGAACCGCAGTGTGAACGTCCTCATTGTTTTAAAGTCTCTTCCCCCCCCCCCCCCCCCACCCAGCTGTTACCGAGCGAGGTGGCGCAGTGGTTAGCACACTGGACTCGCATTCGGGAGGACGACGGTTCAATCCCGTCTCCGGCCATTCTGATTTAGGTTTTCCGTGATTTCCCTAAATCGCTTCAGGCAAATGCCGGGATGGTTCCTTTGAAAGGGCACGGCCGATTTCCTTCCCCATCCTTCCCTCACCCGAGCTTGCGCTCCGTCTCTAATGACCTCGTTGTCGACGGGACGTTAAACACTACTCTCCTCCTCCTCCTCCCAGCTGTTCACTTTTGCATGCTGTCCTGTATGTGCAAGAACGGCAATTCTTAAGTGAAGATGACCATTTACGTAGTCCGCCCCGATAACTGAGTGGTCAGCGTGATGGATTGCCGTCCTACTGGCCCGGGTTCGATTCCCGGCTGAGTCGGGGATTTTCTCCGCTCAGGGACAGGGTGTTGCGTTGTCTTCAGCATCATTTCATCCCCATCGGACGCGCAGGTCGCCCAGTGTGGCGTCGAATGTAATAAGACCTGCACCAAGGAGGCCGTACCTGCCCCGCAAGGGGTCTCCCGGCCAATGACGCCAAACGGTCATTTCCGTTACCATTTACGTACTGTACATGGGACGTTCAGCACGTATGCTAGTCTCTTTGCCTTGCAATATTAGATTATTAGAGGTCCACTTGTGCCATCTCATGCGTCTGACACGTGTTTTTGGATTACATGTTGTTATTTGATACCGAACTGACGGGTGACCTATACAATTGTGACCCATCTGTCCAACAGAAACTTTTCTCATTCACTCGTGGTTAGCCGCAGTGTATCTGGACGCCAGCCGTTTTACATGATCCGGCAGGAAACGCATGGTGATTTAACTGCGTACAAATATGCTGAGATCTCGTTTACGCAACTGTCATGCAGGCGACCGGTGGATGAAATGGGGACTTCACAGGCACATGCCGCGCCGTACTATTCGTTCTTCGGCCACAGGAAAAGTCTTCCCTCATAAGGGTACACTTTTGACGCAGTCCATCGCCGGCCGGTTTGGCCGAGCGGTTCTAGGCGCTTCAGTCTGAAATCGCGCTACCGCTACGGTCGCAGGTTCGAATCCTGCCTCGGGCATGGATGTGTGTGATGTCCTTAGGTTAGCTAGGTTTCAATAGTTCTAAGTTCTAGGGGACTGATGACCTCAGATGTTAAGTCCCATAGTGCTCAGAGCCATTTTTTGAACGCAGTCCATCAGACATGACTGTGTACAAAAGAAAAGGAAAACTCAAATGAACCTTAAAAAAGCTATTCCCCGCTAAAGTGTCTATCATTGAGACAGAAGTCATGGGTGTTGACTGGATGATTGAATGTAGTCACACATGCGCGAACCTGACAATCGTTAAACTTGAGAAACAGTTTCTTAAATACAATACATTCGTATCTAACAAAAATTTCGCATGTATTTTCTTCTAAAGAGCTTTACTAGTACGAACGAACAGATAATCGCTAGTAGGTTATTAAAGCTACGTGTAAACGGGCAATAGCGATGTTTATCTGTATAGCAATTAAAACTTTGAGTATCTGCGAAATGGCGGCGCTCGAGGAAGGGGGCAGTAGTTCTGCTGGACGCTATATGGAACGCTCTTGGTCGTTACTGAACAGACGCGGATTGCATGCGCGTAACGGCAGGCACTAAAGATAAAGCACCTGGGGCCAGATACAGTCGCCTGAAGGCCATGGACCGATGGAAGCGTAACAACAGAAACACCCAGCTGATCGACATCTACATTCGTACTCCGCAAGACACGCGTGGCAGGGGGTACATAGTATAAGAGAAATATTTTGTCCCTTCCTGTTCCATTTGCATATGCTATACGGAAAGAATTACACTCTGTGACTCCAGTTTTTATCGTCGTGGGCACTACGTGAAGAGTATATTGTAAAAACTAATGAGTTTTTTATTAGTTTTGAAACATGAGCTCTCCGTATTTGGAGAGTAAGACCCTCCGTGATGCCGATATGTTTCTTGTAACGTCTCCTGCTTTGTTGAGTATTCTTTTGACGTTACCCACTGACTAAACAAACCTGTGACGAACAGTGCAGCTGTTTGTTGAACTTTTTTACCTCTTTCATTAATCCATCTTAGTAAGGGTCGCTTACTAACAATATTTAAGAGAACAAAGGTTTCGTAAGCTGTGTGTGCCTCACGGAGAAATTTCTCTTCCCCAAGATTCTCCCAGGAAATAACAGACTAGTACGAGCTTCCCCCGCGGCCAAATTAATGGAGGAATTCTACTTTAAATTACACCCAATAAATGTTGTAAGATACATGATGTTTTTGGCTGATTCCAGTCACTGATCGTCGGCTCGAATCGTCTGTTCAAGAGCATTACATTACATTTATTTATATTACATTACATTTATTTATGTCTGCTACCAATCTCTATACGAGGGGCAGATAATTTTCAAGTATATCGATGGTTGTAACAATCTTCCAATGATATCAAGCATTGCACACAGCATTACCTTCTTTACACAACCCCAGAAAGACAGATACACCATCTGCCGGACCATTTTTATATAACGTATGCAGTATCGGTCCTATCACGGTATTCCGAGCAATGAAGGACGCTAATTTTGCTTGTGATAATGTCTCTCCGTTAAGGACGACGAACTCAGTGCCGTTTGAGTGTCTAAACACGGATTTTATTTAAAAGGTAGTGGTGGAGAACCGTTTTAGATGCTTTTTGTAACTCAAGAAACACGGAATCATCTCATATTGCACTGTCTGCTGCCTTATGGATCTCAAATACGAACAGAACATACTGTCGGTCCTTGCAGATTCCGTGTAGGTTCTGTAACACACACTATGTGATCAAAAGTGTCCGGACACCAGGCTGAAAATGGCTTATAAGTTCGTGGCGCCCTCCATTGGTAATGCTGGAATTCAATATGGTTGTGGCCTCGCCCTTACCCTTGATGACAGCCTTCACTCCCGCAGACATACGTTCAATCAGGTGCGCGAAGGTTCCTGGGGAATGGCAGCCAATTCTTCACGGAGTGCTGCACTGAGGAGATGTATCGATGTCGGTTGGTGAGGCCTGGGACGAAGTCGGTGTTCCAAAACATCCCAAGGGTGTTCTATAGGATTCAGGTCAGGACTCTGTGCAGGCCAGCCCATTACAGGGATGTTACTGTCGCGTAGCCACTCCTCCACAGGCCGTGCGTTATGAACAGGTGATCGAACGTGTTGAAAGATGCATTCGCCATCCCCGAATTGCACTTCAACGGTGGGAAGCAAGAAGGTGCTTAAAACATCAATGTAGGCCTGTGCAGTGAAAGTGCCAAGCAAAACAACGAGGGGTGCAAGTCCCCTCCATGAAACACGTGGACCACACCATAACCCTCTTCAACTGTCGGCGGTCTTTGTCAGTCAACAGACAAGGTCGGCCTGTACGGTTTTGAGCTGTACGTGTCCCTTCACGTTTCCACTTCACTATCACATCGGAAACAGTGGACCCAGGGATGTTTAGGAGTGTAGATGTTTCCCGTACAGACGTATGGCACGAGTGACACCCAATTACCTGACCAAGTTCGAAGTCCGTGAGTTCCGCATAGCGTCCCATTCTGCTCTCTCTCACGATGTCTAATGACTACTGAGGTCGCTGGTATGGAGTTCCTGGCAGTAGGTGGCAGCACAATCACCTAATATGAAAAACGTATGTTTTTGGGGTGTCCGGATACTTTTGATCACATAGTGTATTTTCCAACCAGACAGGGTTAGCTTGGGGAAGTAGTAATCATTCCGTCCGAATAGTGGTTTTACATGCATTTAGTACGGTCTGACAGACAGTGTCCTCACTCAGATGTGTGCAAGCATCGGATGGTTACCTGAAAGACATGAAAGGCATTCGCAGCTGTATAGGGGAATGACGAGAATGAAAATTGACGCTGGACTCGCATTTCCCGCTTTACGCCAGCGGTCTCCTTCACTGCTTTGACAGACCGTGCCCGACTCACGGCCGAACCCTAACTTCCGTTGTCGTCGTTGCTGCGTCACAAGCTGTACACACAATATGTAATTCCTGCACAAGGGAGACATTTTAATTAAATGTCGCTGCCTGGTATCGGCGGATAAATACGATACTTCAGTGCCTGTGTTGTTAAAAAGAACGATGCAGTGTTCATTCGGATATGCGTGCATGTCTGGAGGCGTTCTTTTTAACAACGCAGGTACTGTACTATCGTATTTTCTGGAGGAGGCAGCTGCCTTTCACACACGGAGCGAACTTTTCCAAAACCATGCATAGTGTGGCACTCGAAAATTTTTTGAATATCTTATGAATACTTTCCTGTAGTCTTCGCTTTAGTCCTTGACTTGAAGAGCGATCAGGGCGTTTCCCATGACAGTCAGTAAAATTTTCCAATTTCCGATAAATGCTTTGGACAAAGAGAGCAAATTTTTCCATATCCGTGCATAGTGTGGCACTCGAAAATTTTTTGAATATCTTATGAATACTTTCCTGTAGTCTTCGCTTTAGTCCTTGACTTGAAGAGCGATCAGGGCGTTTCCCATGACAGTCACTAATAGGTAATGCATTTTTAGCTAAAGAGGTGCTTGAACTAAAGATAATTCCCGTTGGTGAGATACAAAACAATCTCTATGAACCACTTGTGCTGGTTTCGTCAAATACTTGGTTCAAATGGTTCAAATGGCTCTGAGCACTATGGGACTTAACATCTGAGGTCATCAGTGCCCTAGAACTTAGAACTACTTAAATCTAACTAACCTAAGGACATCAAGAAATGTTAAAATGCGAATGAAATCTTACGGGACTTAACTGCTAAGGTTATCAGTCCCTAAGCCTACACACTACTTAACCTAAATTAACCTAAGGACAAACACACACACCTATGCCCGAGGGAGGACTCGAACCTCCACCGGGACCAGCCGCACAGTCCATGACTGCAGCGCCTAAGGACATCACACACATCCATGCCTGAGGCAGCATTCAAACCTGCGACCGTAGCAGTCGCGCGGTCCCGGACTGAAGCGCCTAGAACCGTTCGGTTAAATACTTCAAACGTTCAAAAAATCAAGAGAGCTGCCCTGAAGGATCCAGGACTCGTTCTTGGACCTTCGGACAAGGAAAAAGGAGAGATCAGTGAGCATATACTTCCACTTAGGATTATCGGGGGCGAATATTGTTACCTTACCTCATGTAGGTAAGGTTTCGCGGCAGCAGGTTTTTGTGCTGATAGCTGATATACGAGTGCGGCTTTTGATGTTTGCCCGAAGACTTCCTCAAAGCCAAGAGGAGACGTATCATTCTTGTATTACACTGCCTGGCAAAAAAAGTGAAGCAGTTGTTTATTACTGTTCATCAGTTTCAGATCCTTACCGGGTAGGACTGATGGATGAAAGAGAGAGAGAGAGAGAGAGAGAGAGAGAGAGAAGTTCCAAAGAAGAGCGGCGCATTTTGTCACGGGATCGTTTAGACTCGGCACGAGAATGTTACAGAGATGCTCAAAAAACTCCACTGGCAGATGCTATACGAATGGGACTGTGCATCACGTAGAGGTTTGGTACTGAAATTTCGAGAGAATTCTTTCCGGAAAGAGTTGGACAACGTATTATTTCCTCCTACATACATCTCGCGAAATGAAGCTGGAAAACATCTGGTGAGCAACCCTACCACCTAGAAGCCGTTCGCCTTTACGATGTGGAGATGCCATCACCCCAAGGTGTAGCTCTGTTAACCGCATATCGCGGGGGAGATAGATGAGCGTGGGCGCAGAAACACGAGCACTGGATGTGCGAAGCATGGAACAAGTTCTCATGCACTAATTTCTCACGGTACTCTGTGGTACACGCTAAATGCAAGATACAGTTGTTATGGAAACCACATGTGGCGATGAAGCCAGGTTATCAGCATGACACATGGTGGATGGGCTCCCAACGGTAACGGGATGTTCACATGAAATTAAATGGAGTACCTGATAAGTTTGGCAATCTGAAATGGGAAAAGAAAATTTTTTTTTTTAGTTTCAGACAACGAGCTGTAAAAGTGAATATCATGTGACGTTGTTGACAAAACGGTATTTAGTTTTGAGTAAGGTGAATGTATTATCCTCTCATCTGCAAAAATAGTTTTTATGTATATTATTTACAAAAAAAGTAGGAATAAGTACATAAAACTGCATAGTTCAGCATCATAACGTGTGTCACAGCCTAATAATCGGGCAGAAAAATGTTTTAAAAAGTAACAGAAAATGGCACACGATGTGCTGACATGTGCATACGTTAAAGAGATGTGGGGAATAAAATTATAGTGTTTTGCGTTACGAGAAATTTTAATACAAGTTTTTCCAAAGACAAGGTTGAGTACATATATGGCATGGGATCATGGTTTCATTGTCGAATCCTATTTTCATGCCGAAATGGACATTCTGTAGTCGACTTTTAGTTCATGATCAAAAAGCAATCTTGTTATGGGGCCTAGACTTGAAAGATAATGGGTTAATACTCAGCTTACTCCAACTCCGAGCCTTAGAATCCTGAAAACGTTCAGATGGGAAGAGTGTAGTACTTCAGGTTAATGGGACTGATATTTTGTCTGATATATTCAATTTATTGATTAATCTGATTTATAATAATGCTGTAGATTTTAAGATCAACTTTATTCGTAATCCACATGAAGCGTTAGTCGAGAGTTAACTCTCGTATAACCTTAGGTACACATCAAAAACTATATAATTTTTTATGGTTTAGTTTCTGATTTGGAAAATAATAACTTTGTTAAGATGCCGGATGACCGTTACAAATACAGGTAGACCCCATTACACGGGGATTCGTTATCAGCGTTTTCATATAGACGCTATTTGAGTTTTAAGTCCAGAGACGCCATTTGTTAACAGTACGCGAAGCAGTAATGCGTTAGCGCATCTCACCGCGCACGTTCTGTCGTATCTGGCGAGACGTGAACTGTGAAGTTGCACTTAACATAGTCTGTGTTTAAAATGTCGGCTAAAAATAAAGAAAGTGTGTCAGTCGACGGAAAGAAGCATGTACGAAGGTACTATTCAGTAGAAACGAAGTTAGAAGTTCTGTATCATGATGACATTCAGCGTGCTTTGGTGTTTAGTGAAAAGAGGTATTCGTGCCAATGCGGAATCAGTTCTAAAAACTGCTCTATCTTCAACTAACTGCGACTAGAGTGACCAAATCTTGCTCGGAGGCGAAGGAAAGAATGGAAAAAATGCTTAGCTCCTAGACTGAGTACCACAACTACCAGCGCACGCCTCTCTCTGGAACTGCTGTTCAAGCTAATGCCAGGACCTTGTATACAGATTTAACAAAAGAAGAACACGATCCATCACCTTTCTCGGCCAGCTCATGTTGGTTTGATCACTTCAAGCGTCGTTTTGGTTTTCACGACATTAAAATGAGAGGAGAGGCAGCTGCGGCTGATGAGGCTGACGTCGAGGACTCTAAAAACACATTTAAAGAAATTTTGACTGGAAAAGACTATACTTCGAAACAGGTTTTCAAACTTCACGAAACAGACTTATTTTAGAGCCGTTAATTTTTATTAAAGAAAAAAGAGCTCAGATTTTAAGGCTGCCATGAACCGATGCAACTTTCTTTTCGCAGGAAATTTTGCAGAGGATTGCAAATTAAAACCCCTTATAGACTACTACTCTCAAAAATCTAGGGCACCAAATAGTTATGACAAGAGCAGGCTGGGAGTTCATTGGAATTGGTATAAAAAGTGTTGGATGAGTTCTGTTGTTTCAGAGCCTATTTTTAATGAATTAAATAGGTATTGAAGACTTACTATGAGAAAGAAGAAAATCACTTTCAAAACACTTATCACCCTTGATAATGTTCCCACCACCCACTTTCCGTTATTGATTCAAATAAAAGCATTGGAGTTCTGTTTCCAACACCGAACACTGCATCTATCCTGCAACTCATGGACTAGGGAATTATTTCTACAGTAAAGGCATACTATCTGCATAAAATTTTCTCCGATCTCACAGAAAATGTGATTCGAGGAACAAACTTATTATCAGTATTTTCTGGCGCGAGTGTAATATGAAGATGGCGGTTGGTGTTATTAGAGAAGCGAAGACTGAATGACTCCAAAATGTATGAAATGTGTATGAAGTAAACTGCGCCCCTATCAAGTGCCATTGTGCCAGTGATAGAAGATGAAGTATCACTGATATCCTCGTAGCAACGAGAGAAAATGCGAACATGTCACTGCGTATTGGTTTAACTGATGATGAAAATGTGTGGGCCCTCCCAAACTCCTATTCCAAAGATTTGAGCAACGAAGATTTTTAAGCTTTCAGTGACAATAGCAATAAAGAAGAAATAGAATTCGTGGAAGCTCAGTCTGTTGGAAGGCTGACAACGAAGAGAATGGCCGAGTCCTTCAGAATTTACAAAACTGTTAAGGCTTTCGTGGCCACTTGTTGACAAACTGCCTGTTGGCTTCTGTCTCGGGTTCTTCGGCCGACGTTTGTTTGATGATTTTTCTGACGTTTCGCCAGCACAAGTGGTTGGCATTATCAAAGCTTCACGCTCCAGTCCACCAATGGTATTGGAGGGTGAACTTTGACAATGCCAGTCACTCATGCTGGCGAAACGTCTGAAAATTTATCAGACAAACGTCGGCCAGAAAACCCGAGACGAAAGCCGACAGGCAGTTTGTCCTTCAGAATGATAGACTCTGTAATGACAATTTTTGAGAAACCTGATCCTGAAGAAGTAAGGAGTGCAATAGTGAAGGGAGAAGTCTCATAAATGTTACGAAGAGTTGTACACTCAACCGAGCAAAGAAGACTGCATAGCTGTCAATTAAACATTTCTTCGCAAAACCGTGTGGCACTTCAAATGGATGTCAAGCGCCAACCGAGAATATTCGGCTACAAAGGATTTGCGCGTAATAAAATCTGCTAATAAAATCTGCTACGGAAACTAACCTGTCTGCAGTAAAAACAAACCCTTCTGATTTAGATGGTCCAGAAGCTGTTTAGGACGTACACTTAATGAAAATGGGTTTACTGTATTATAATGTGTTTCACTGTTAAATTTTCAATTAAATAACTTTTGCATTAAAATGTGTTTTAGAAAGACGATAAAGATTATTTTTGACAAAAAGAAAATACTAAGAAACTCTGCTATGTTTCATCTAATATGAGAGTAAACGAGAACACAATCGCATATTTTACTTATCAAAGACTCTCGATTTACGGAAATTCGGTATGCGCGGCAATTCCGCGGAACGTAACTATCGCGTGTAACGAGATTAACTTCTGTATCTTTGTTTGCGTACTGGATAGACCCACGTTAGAGGTACACCATTGTGGAACGTTTCGGTAAGTAACAATCAATGTTGCTTTGAAGTTTCCTCAGCCAACGGCATGCTAGATCTCTGTCAAAGGTACACCATTGTGGAACGTTTCGGTAGCTAACAGTCCAATGTTGCTTTGAAGTTTCCTAAGCCCACGGCACGGCAGGGGCAGAGTATTTTGGTACCCCTCGGTCACGTTGACTGTAGAAAGCACTGCCTCCACAGCGCGTCCCTTGTATATACTCGGCGCCGAGGCTATTTAGGGGAGCAGCTCGGTCCCCCTTATTTTCATTCTCATTTGTTATTGTTTCATACGTGTGCTTCCTCTGGCAGTAATTATGTGTTACGGGAAGCATGCACCTTCAAACTGATTTTTCATACGATCGTGTGGCAGTGTGTGTCTGTGATATTTCTTTGCACTTGTGTTCAATCTTGTTTCTCATTATTGTTAATCGTTAAATACGGTTGTATGTTATTAAACCCCATCACTAAGGGGACCTGGACTTCATGAGCGTTCAAAAATGGAATTTTTTATTTAAAATTTCTGTGATTCTTCCTAATTCTAAAAATATATACTTTATGTATAGTACCTTGTCATTTCCGTGTTTAAAAGCCTTTCTAACTCAGATGTGGCACTTGAATGCCAAGCTGTCACGCTACTGTCAAACACGAAACCTTGCCCACAATATCTCATTATTTAATTCTGGCGCCACTATTTCCATAACAACTAGTTCTTGTAATATCCTTGAAGAACATGTCGACTGTACTTTGAGTAACGATTTATTGCCCTCGATCTTTTTGACAGGAGAAAGACTCTCTGATGACAAAGTAATTGGTGGCCAAGGCAAACTCGCCATCAAAAACAGAAAACGTCACCGAATATTATGGTCTAGCCATCAAGAGAAACAGCGAAAATGTCAGTGAGGTGAGAAAAGCAGTTTGGGCAACTGTTTCACAGAATATCCACTGATGAGCATCCACAGAATCGCTTCTGCTCAAAGCGAAACTCTTCACGGTGCAAGTACAATAGGAGTGAAGCAAATGTACAAGAATATACAAAGAATATACAAATGCACACCCCATACCAGAAACTGTTACGGTAGGAACTAAAGCCGATATATAGAGATCTTTCAGTGTCTAAGCTGTTGGAAAAATGTTTACATGGAAAAACACAGAATCCAAAAGAAAGCTTCAGCAGTTGCATCTGGGACCGCTAACCAAAATCTGTTCTTGTTGGCATGTTAGCTTTTCAGATTGGTGTGAAGGACACCATAACACGTTTTACTGATGGAATAACAAGCAGTTTACAAAACATGAGGAGGCTAGGCATCAAAACTGGCGACAACATTGTAAGGTGGCATGGTCTCCTGACCTTCATTTCTTACATATTCCGTCCTCACAATCGTATTCTGCACATCAAGACGCTTCATTCGAACCCAAACTCGATAAGGTAGAGTCAATTCTGTATGAATTCATGTAAGCGATATGCAAATCTAATAAGTAAATCAAAAGTGTGCACCGAGGTTCAAAAAGTCGAGGCTGGCATACACAGCATGATGGCCACAGGAATTTTTGTTCTAAAGAGGCAACCAGCCCACTGGGAGGCATGTCCCTTCAGAGGGGCGAGTCAACACACGTACTTCGGTCGGAGCGACCGCCCAGCGAGAGGACAGCTTTTGCCAGAGCGAAGGGGTAACGCCCCCCGTGTTCGACTTAAAAGCAAATTCCTCTACACTGTGTGGGAGTGCCCAGAAGACGCATTTTTTGACGGACCGACTGCGTAGTTATGGGAGTTCCCACAGGAGGACAGAGTACGCCTAACTCTGATGCTACATATTTCCGCATTGGTCGACTTAAACGAAACGTCATTCTCCTGTTTAAAAGAGCAACGCTGATTGGCGGAATATTTCTGAAACAAAGAGCCAGAGGAGTGAGGGAAGACAGTGAATGATATACCCTTCAAATTTTTCCAAAAAAAGGGCCCGTTCCCTTGTCGCTCTTGGATCAGGAACACATAACGAGAGCGAGTGCACTCGTACGTTACGCAAAGAGAGAGGAACAAAGTCTCTCCTCAGTATTTCACTGTGTTGGCCGCCACACTTATTGTGCGGTGTGAACATGGACAGAGTACTAGTTCAACGCCTGTGAGCGAATATTGAGTGGCATCACGGTGGACTGGTTATCTGACCGGTGTACCACGCCAATAGTTAGACTAGGGGTGGGTAGGAGTCCTCGACTTCATGAAGGCATAGGGAGAGTTTGATTGGCGAAGGTCAATCCAGATAGAAAGAGATAATTGTGTTATTTGTCAGCAGTGAGCGACGCAGGCAGCAGTCGCCACAGCTCACGGTATCGTGCGCTACAGCGTATGCGAGCCCCATCTTTCCTCCCTAACAGTACACTCCATTACATTTCTCACTCGACAGCCTTTACCGTAGCTAGAAAAGTTATTCAAGTTGTGTAGGCGCGGCTCTCAGCCAATCTGCTGAGTAAATAACATTCTTAAAGAAAAGGGAGTAAAGAACATTTCCATACTTTGTAAAATAATAGCATTCCTATCCATAAGAGGCAACCTACTATTCCGAAAAGAACCCGGAAATTTATTAATTTATAAGAAAAAGATTCACTTGATTTCTCAGATTTTTTTTTGCAATAAATAATATTTTTCGTTCGTTTAATGTTTTTCTTACACTAACTAGCAATACTCCAGTACACAAGTATTCCACTAGTTACGTAAGGATATAGAGTATTTTTGTGTCTTTTCCTTACAGCGAACGATTCCAGAAGATATTTGTTGTTGAATGTTTTTCAAGCAGTTCTTGTTGGTTCATTAGGAGCGTCTGTCTGACTTCTGTAGTAGTGTGAGGTGGAAATTGTTCCTTGCAGGAGTCAAAGGGTACTTGTTGGATCAATCCATTGCGCAACTTGACAAAATAACACCCACACACTCACAACATGAAAAGTGGACTGCTACGAGTGGACAGGCAACGTGTCACTGAAGCTGAAAAAACTGCTGAAAGCATGACAAAGGAGGTCAGGATAGCGAAGAAAGGAAAGAAAACTAAAGAAGGTGAAGAGGGAACTTAGAATGAACAAGCTGGAATGTTTTGATACGTCAGAATTGAGAAGAAATGACATGGACATCTTTAGTTTTGCATTTTCAGTAATCAAAGTTTTTGAATACTTGGGTACTATTCGCTCACCCAATATTAAAGGTACAATAACAAAATTTTGCATGTATAGTAGTATAGTGCTTGCCTACACAGCGAATCGCATTATTTAATAATGTATTAAATATTTTAAGCTACAGCATATCACATGTTCTTAAATTATTAGGAAAAAAAGGACTTTAAAAAATCTTCCTTAGATAAGGAGAACAGCATTTTGGTAAACATTCCTCGTTTACAGTTTCCACAAATTAATAATTAAAAGAATAAAATTTGTTTTAAGGTTTTATTTTTAATAGTGTGGAAGTGCAGTGTACCTAAAATAAAAATTATACATAAGTTAGTACGTAAGATAAAAATCAATATTCATTCTACTATGTCTCTCACAGTTTTTAAATTTTTTCCGCACAGAGGTAACAATCTACTAATTATTTGGTTAAAGTTTTATTTCAATATCTACTAAAGTTTTTGAGTTAACGTTGCCTGGACTAGTTACCGCTATTTCTGTGCATATTTATTAATGTGCTGTGTACATCATTGTACCTTACTGTGATGGTAAAGTAAGGGACTTAATCTGAACTAGGTTCCGAAATCCTCATTTTGTTTTTATTACTGTCTACCACAGGTACCGACCTCCTTCATCACACAGTATGCGTCTACAAATAATGTCTCGCAACAAAGAATGCCGCGTACTTTCTAGGTCTAACAGGGTGCGTCATTTCTTATTTGCGTCATACTGTCGTCGGAATTACATAAACTCATTCAGTCGTTTCCACAGCACGTAGTTGATCTCTCTCAGTTTTTCCCCAGTGCTCTGGTATCATAGATATCTCTAATTTGAAGAGCACTCAAGTAGATGTTGTACGAGGGTTTTGTAGCTGACCTCATTAGGAGATAATTTTCTGGTTTCAAGCAGCCTGCAGAGTGCCATCTTCGACGCACACTTTTTTTGAGAAATTTATACAATTTCGTCATTTTAACCCCTTGACCCGGATCTTCCTTGCGCCGCTATCTGTTACCGCACGTGTAATTATTCCTGCGCCCCGCGGCGCTTTCTTGCAGCACGGCTGAAGCTGACACGTTTCAGTAAACTTTTCTGAAACAAAGTGATTTTTGCGATTTAAAGTTTTCAACAATTAAAAGCTTATAGTAGCAGGAATGCGTACTATGAAAATGAGGAGGTTGGAATTGATTTATTTTGACAGTCTCATGAAGGTTTCTGCTGGAGGAGCGAACGCATACATAGTACTTTTCGGAAAATGGGTTTCAAAACCCAGTTTCTGAACTATGCCATGTAGGAATAACATTGCGAACAAAAACAGAAATCTCAATTGTTCGTTGGTACCCATCTGTGCACGTACGATCGTTGTTTCAGTGAATCCACTTGTGAATTTACAAACTGTTCAGCATATTTGTTCGTCTCATTAATTTCTGTCGTTAACAACCAATCATCAAAAACGAATGTGAAAATACCAAGAGGGCCCTTCCGACTGATGTAAAGCTCGAAATAAACTTTGTAGTGCTTCCCGAATGTCTGGAGCGCACTTCGTTGAGAACATAGCGCGGCGCTCCCGGGCTGACCGTACACAGTTCGTAGAGGACGGTCTAGGGGTTAATAGTACTTTGCAATAACTGTGGCCGTGGTGATTTAGCGAACAGGGCAGTACACTCTGCCCCTGGAGCTCCCGGGTTCAATCCTGGTAATGGCGGAGACTTTTCCTCATTCTAGTTTCTCCAGGACGGCCACAGGTCCACCCAGCTTGCTGTCACATGAATACCGGTGATATTCCCGAGCGGTGGGTGGGGAGAGGGAGAGGATGGAGCCCGGGCGATGGGCTCGCCACCACCTCCTCCTCCTCCTCCTCCTCCTCCTAGCGCTGCGGCGATAAAAGGCTGTACTCTAGGTAGAGTCAGGCCAATAGCTCGGTCACGGACTTCTCTTTCTTTACTTTCCAATAATTAGCTGACGGGTCATGCGACTGCGCACATCACAATACCGTCCGCGACTCATCATGAACTCACAAATACTGCGTGGTTATAATTAAAGTGCGGCTATTCACAGAGGTACAGTGTGGGTTGTAATTATTGTTTGGCAGCAAAACTCGGTACATATTCTAAAGCGTTAAACGGGAACCGATTTAGGCTGGAAAAAAATTAGTTCCAGTTTTGGGCACCAGGTGCAAATCTGACGCTGTTAATGCAAGGAAGAGAGATAGACATATTTCCATATGTAATGGATTAGAAACGGGACATGGGCAGAAAACGTCAAACAAGTGAGAAAGGCATGATGTTTATGTCTACATCTACATCTACATCTACATCTACATTTATACTCCGCAAGCCACCCAGCGGTGTGTGGCGGAGGGCACTTTACGTGCCACTGTCATTACCTCCCTTTCCTGTTCCAGTCGCGTATGGTTCGCGGGAAGAACGACTGTCTGAAAGCCTCCATGCGCACTCTAATCTCTCTAATTTTACATTCGTGATCTCCTCGGGAGGTATAAGTAGGGGGAAGCAATATATTCGATACCTCATCCAGAAACGCACCCTCTCGAAACCTGGCGAGCAAGCTACACCGCGATGCAGAGCGCCTCTCTTGCAGAGTCTGCCACTTGAGTTTGCTAAACATCTCCGTAACGCTATCACGGTTACCAAATAACCCTGTGACGAAACGCGCCGCTCTTCTTTGGATATTCTCTATCTCGTCCGTCAACCCGATCTGGTACGGATCCCACACTGATGAGCAATACTCAAGTATAGGTCGAACGAGTGTTTTGTAAGCCACCTCCTTTGTTGATGGACTACATTTTCTAAGTAGTTATTAACTGCTGCTTACATGATTTGTTCAACATGAGTACCGGAAAAGTCGACGGGATGCTGTACAGCGCCAGATTTGCAGTTGATGACCAAAATTTGAACTAGTTTTTTTCCAGTGTAAATCAGTTCTGTACTAACGCATTAGCATATCTAACAAGTGTCGTTGCCACACGATAATTGCAGCACTCACTTCATCTTCGTGAGTAGTTGCACTGTACTTATAGCCAGCCGATATGTGCAAAGTACACTGGAGAATAAAAAGAGAGGTGGATGATATGCAGGAAACGCACTGACAGACTAAAAGTGAAAAACAATGTAGGTGAGGTATCTAACACGGTTTAAAATTTCCTGAAAGTCGACGACGTGCGTAAACCTACCACGCCGATGATTGAACAAACCGTCGGAAAATCGAATTTGTACAGCTGATGAAGCAGAGAGAGAGAAGAGAACTGATTACGTCTGGTGCTGTCTTTTTTTGAGTCCCGTATTTCAATAAACGAAAACGGAACCGTTACAGCATCACTTTGTTGTCCGTCATTCTGTCCGTCTGTTAAGACACCCCATTCTCAAGAACGTATAGAGGTATCAAGCTGAAATATACGGTCTTTGGCGGCGCAAAAAATTTAAGCTTCTAAGTCAATGCAGTAAAAAAATATGGGCATTTATGGCACATATTTTTATACTCGAGAACACACTCATCAAAACTTACAGATGAACACTCTATATACATAATTAAGTTTATCCAGAACCGTCAGAGCGTGAATCCTATTCACACTTGTCCGGTTTCTTTCTATTCTAGTAGTAGCAAGCAGAAACGCCGAGTGTAGCGTTCCCTTCCGACGGATGGATCACATGTCTTCAATCCGTACTACACTGAAAATAGGTTGGAATTAGCCCAAGACACTGGTGTGCAATACGATGATCACGTACTTTACGCTACCATCCCTCCTTCATTTGCGATCCAAATGCTGTAGATGAGAACTTATTCCATCTCCAGGATTTGAGAGGCACCCCAAGTCAACTTACTGTATGTTTACAAGATTGCAGAACAGTCATTGGAATGGAGTTACATATATAAAATATCAGGGAATATGCGTAAAGTGGGATTTAAAGTGGAACGACCAGATAAAAGGAAGGTAGATGCCAGACTGAGATTCATTTGAAGAATCCCTCAAGAAGTGGAATCCACCCATGACAGAGGTAACTTAGAAAACCTTCATTCGGGCGAGACGATCCAAAGAAGAACAGCGCGTTTCGTCACATGTTCGTTTAGCATGGGCGAAACCCTCACGGAGATGCTCGTCGAGCCCGATGGCAGACGCTACAAGAGAGGCGTTGTGCATCACGTTGCAGTTTAGAGTTAAAATTGTGAGAGAGTACGTTTCTAGAAGAGTCAACCAACATATTGCTTCGTCTCACGTATATGTAGCTGAAAGATCATCAAGGTAGAATTTGAGAGTTTCAAGCTCATACGCAGCAATACCAACAAACGCTCATTCCGCGTATCATACGCGACTGAAACAGGAAAAGAGAAGTGACAGTTTCACACGAAGTCCGCCGCTCGTGGTCTCGCGGTAGCGTTCTCGCTTCCCGAGCATGGGGTCCCGGGTTCGATTCCCGGCGGGGTCAGGGATTTTCACCTGCCTCGAGATGACTGGGTGTTTGTGTTGTCCTCATCATTTCATCATCATCCAGGAAAGTGGCGAAATTGGACTGAGCAAAGATTGGGTAATTGTATGGGCGCTGATAACCACGCAGTTGAGCGCCCCACAAACCAAACATCATCATCACCCCAGTTTCACACGAAGTACCTTCCACCATACACCATAAGTTGGCTTGCAGAGTGCAGATGTAGATGTAGATGTAGGATTTCACGGTGGGTGGTATGGGATTTGAACCCTGAATCCTCTGAAGTGGAGTCGTGTGCACTACTATTGCTTCCAAACACCCAACCAAGTCTGAAATGCTCACCGATTTTGGGTGTAAGTCTTCTATAGTTATAATAGTAACGTCATCTGTCTTTTTTTCCATTCATACACCACCAAAGTAATTACCCCGTGACATACGAAAGGAATTTCGATTGAGAGTCAAGAACGACGGCAGTAAGGCTCCTTTGACAAGTGTGTCCTTTCTTAGCGTAGATAAAAGGAGGAAAGGCCAGATGGAGACACGGAGCTCAGACGCTGGGACGTAGACAATTAAAGCTGTGCCTGGTACTTTCCCAGCTAGAGTACCAAAATAAAATTAATAGGGAAGGTGAATGTGAACGCACTGGTCGCGAATCCGGATTGTGGTGGCACAATGGCGGACCAGTCCGGTGAGCGGTGGCTGGGAGCCAGGCGCACCTGGCTAAAAGCAGCGGCTCGCTCGTTGCCAGGGCCAGCACAGCCTATCTCGCTCATTGTTGACGCTCTTCTCTCCAGTTTTACACTTCCTTACGAGCCAAGTAGTGCTCACTACTCCTAATCTAAGGGCCGAGTTGCGTAAGACGCAACACTCCTTTTATTCCTCGAATGGTTCTAGATATTGAAACGGGGTTTTCGCAAATGATGATGCGTGGGGGGCACTTAATTCTGTTACTTTGTCAACAGTCGCAACGCTGGTATCAAGCGAGATATTAAAGCAAGTACCAGGGCGTTGTAATTAAAGTGAAGCTACTCACGGAGGTCCAGCGCTGTAACTATCATATGGCAGCGATATTTCCTGGATATGCTGATGTGTTAATACGGAACCGGTTTTCTCTGAAAAAAAAAATAGTTCCAATTGTGGCCACTAGGTGCGAATCTGGCGCTGTATAACGTCTCGTCGACGTGTTCATATTGAGCAAACAGTGTAAGCGGCGGTTGATAGTAGAACCAACATCATGCCTTTCTCACTTGTTTGACCTTTTCTTTCGCCTACGTCCATATCCTGAACCATCACATATGGAAACATTTCTATACCGCTTTCTTGCATTCACAGCGCCAGATTCGTGATTGGTAGCGAAAATTGGAACTAATTTTTTCCAGCGTACATCGGTTCCGCATTAACGCATTAGAATGTCTACCAAGCTTCACTGCCATACGATAATTACAGCCCTCTGTGAGTAGCTGCACTTTAATTATAACCATCTGATGCTTTTTTCAGAATAAAATTCAGCTAACAGTTACACAGTTATTTTTATTTTACATAACCGGTTTCGACAGATTAATCTGTCGTATCCAAAAGCCTACAAAATTTGGGATAGCATAAAGCTTAAGAATTTGGCCATAGATTTATGTAAATTATAAGATTTAGTCCAAAAATGTACATATTTTATACGATAATTATAACCACAGACTGGCAATTTGCAGTAAATGTATCACATTTATGTACATAGTCAAGTTGTTGTACATAAATATAAAGCATTTAAAAAGCATCTAAAAGCATATAAAAAGTATAACTAAGGTATGTCAAGGAATTTATATATAATATATCTGAAAGACATTTCACGTAGTTCCACATACGCTACTGCTGACATTAATATCTAAAAGAATGTGCTAATTTTCACTATTTTATAATAGACGCTATAGTCGAAATAGTGTCTGTTTTCCAATGCAAGCTGATCACTCTACGAATTTTTGGATGTTAGATAGGAATATTTATTTATTTCAAAACTATTCCAAAAGGTTGATTTTGTAGCCCTTGTTAGCTATAGGCAGAATTTCCATGTTAAGCAAAAATGGAGGAACAGACAGGGAGCGGATTCAAGACCCGCTTTCGTGAACACTTGCTCAAGAAAGACGGTGAAAATTCATATAAGTCAATTTCTGCAGACGATTTCAAAATCTAGAAATATGCTTTCCCTCTTCTATCTTTGCATAATATGGAAATTCTGCGTACAATTGATAAGGGTTACAAAATGAGCCTTTTGGAAGAGTCTTAAATATGTAAACATTCCTGTCTAAAATCCAAAGATTCGTTAAAAGATCAGTTTGCATTGAAAAATTACGCACTGTTTCGACCGTATAACATCTGTTATAAAATGGTAATAATTAGGCCATTTGCCGCGCGGGATTAGCCGAGCGGTCTAAGGTGCTGCAGTCATGGACTGTGCGGCTGGTCCCGGCGGAGGTTCGAGTCCTCCCTCTGGCATGGGTGTGTGTGTTTGTCCTTAGGATAATTTAGGTTAAGTAGTGTGTAAGCTTAGGGACTGATGACCTTAGCACTTAAGTCCCATAAGATTTCACCCGCACAATTAGGCCATTCGTTTTAGACACTAATGCCAGCAAGAGATTCCGTGGAACTACGTTAGCAATAGCTTACGCGAAATTATGTTAGCAACATATTACGTAGAACTATGTTTGCAATGACCCCACAGATGGCGTGTTATGACGGGCCCACTCCGCAATAGCAGAACTATTCTTGACGTCCACCACATAACTCCTGTAACTGGAATACCTCAGTACTTTCTAATATCTTTTTAGTCTTAGATATGTGTGGTTTATTCTGACGTACTGCACGTCCGAATGTGTACGGCACTGTACGAGAGATTTAACCCCATAACAGTACTTTAGGTGCAGTACAACTCGAACTACGCGTCACCCTCCTATAGTTCATGGTTATTGGCGCTATGTACGATGCCATTTATAGCTGTCGGACTAAATTTCTTCTGTCAATCTAACCATGTGAAACATCTTCCTGATGTCCTGTGCACTGCACAAAAACAGGACGCGTCAAGACTCCGACACGCTCGTTGGAAAGATATTTCACCAAGTGAATTTAGACACTTGTAACAAACGCATTACGCACCAAGAGCAACAGCCAACACCAGCAATATGTCGCGAAACAAAATGAAACTTTGTTTCAAACGTTGGTTCTAGTTCACCAAGTTTTCAAAGTGTGCAGTACAATTACTAACCACTTAAAGCTTTTATCTCGAGAGCCACGCTTGAAATTACTCTACGGCATTACAGGTTAACGCTTATCAAAGCATCTAGTGTGGTAATGCAATCTCAAGTAGTTCACTGCTCATTTATTTACTTACTGATTACAAGGACGCGATAGCAATAAGAAGTCAGCTCTCTTTCATTTTCACTTGCTTTTACAAGGAATTCCATACACAATCGAACACAATAATTCTTTAAAGCGTTTTTGGGTTTCAAAGATCTTGTACAGAATTCAGAGGAGAGATTACGTATTTCATCACTTCGCGCTCGGCGTTAACTTCCAGACGGTTCCGTTTGCGGTCTTCAGAATGACATCGCGGATCTGTTCAACTCGTAAAATGAAGGCATCGTCGCTGGAATGCTTCATAGTCATTCGTTTTCAAGACATCTGTCGTTCGTGATTTACATGCATAATCCCTGTCTTTTATGTATCGGTATGTGTCTTAAACTATCAGGCTGGGTTAGGTTGGGTCTAAGAGCCTTCTAAATGAAGTGACTGCTACAAGAGAACTGATTTTCTGTCATCCCGAATTGTGTTCCCTGGTTCCTCGCTCCACTATGTTGGAAATATGCTATGGAGAGTTACTCAAACCCAGTTTCTTTTACGAAAGTGTTCAACAAAAGGAAAACTAAACTTAGTTTCAGTTTCGCTATGTACGACATCCTCATTTTGACTGGCCATATTAAGGTTCCGTGTTACTGGTGGGCAGTACTGAGCATGCCGCCGACCGACCACTCCCCTGAATGTTATAGTCCTGTATTAAGGTAATGAAGATATCAAAATATTCTGTAGTTTTATTGCTATTTCGTGTCAGAGTGTTGAAATACCAGAATTCATGGAAGGTAATCATTCGTCAGATATAGATTTAAAGTTTTCGTTGCCTAAACAGATGAACTTTGAAAATTAATATTTCATGATCGGCGAAGTATAGGATCGTATTTGAGCGAACACAATTTCAGAGTGTATGTATTTTATTGGTAAAGGTTTCAAGCCATTGATATGTTAAACACGATTGGGCTGATTTGACAAATTGCTGAACAGATATGGTAGACATGAAATGTTTTTGGAGACGAGATACATCATTTTCAGCACAACCGTGAGTCCTATGGAAGTCTGTGAAACCCTTTTGGAGATGCTAGTGATAAGTTCTTTAGATTACCCTTTGCCAAATCTAATGTTTTTGGGTGAAGTTCAAATGGCTCTGAGCACTATGGGACTTAACATCTTAGGTCATCAGTCCCCTAGAACTTAGAACTACTTAAACCTAACTAACCTAAGGACATCACACACAGCCATGCCCGAGGCTGGATTCGAACCTGCGACCGAAGCAGTCCCGCGGTTCCGGACTGAAGCGCCTAGAACCGTACGGCCACCGCGGCCGGCTTGGGCGAAGTCCTGCATGCTCTAATTTCGAGTTTTATCAACAATTCCCAAATGTTGGAATTTCTCGGTGGATGAATGCCTCTAGGCATGTCTGTAAATTAAAAAAGCCCCAGTTCGGGAATGTAATTTTACATTATGCAGCTAGAACATGTGCTCTCTCGTACCGTAAGAACCACTGTATTCTTTGGGAATCTCGCGGCAGCCTGGAGGAACACAACGAGAAGATGAGAAGCGAGCGAGGCAGGAGACAGGGTGTCTACTGTCTAGACGGGCTGTCTGCCTGGCGGACCTGTGCCGTGTGTCGCAACGACTTGGCGCGGCGGTGAGCGCACGCTTCTTTTTACACACAAAGAAAGTGCTCTTGTAAACATTTTACTACAACATTACATTGGTGTTATAATTATTAACTACATTAGCGTTTAGAGAGCTAAAAGAATATGCCACACTGCCAGCAGCAAAGAAAGCAAGCTGCAAACTGAACTTCCTCCCGAGTCCCTAATATGAGGTACATCCTGCCACTAGTGCTGGAATGAAAAAATAGCAGACACGTTGAGGAATTACGCAAATGGAAATCTGTTCTGTCACCGGGATTGAAATCCGCTACCTCCATATCGGTGGCTAGAGGGGATCACGGGTTAACGACTTCAGTCACTAAGGCGGACTTGAACTCCATACCCAATAACAAGGAATGTGGTCTTAGAAACTGCTGCGAAGAAGCTACTGCCATATGAAGATTCTCCAACTGTGGATGCACAACGGTATAAGCGGTAAGCAGTGGAGATCTGCTGGCCTTGGGCGCCTCAGCGGGTCGCTTATTTTAGAAAGACGGGGCCGCCGACGTCCCCGTTCACACACGAGACTTGGCAAGTTTATCTGCCTCTGTGTGACCAGTCTGAACGCACGTGTTCGTCCGTCGCAACAATAGCTGGTCGCGAAATGGAGGTCAAATTCCGCTCTGAGATAATGAAAGTTTCGTCGTCTCTCGTAAGGCTAAGCAAGTCTCTTAGGAACGAATGTGAAATGTATTATTCCTCGGTGCTGAGCTTATTTTCTCAACGTAGCAGGTCATTTAGAAGAAAATTCAGAAGACAGATTATGAAATGCAGTATATAACATTTTTACAGCAGCGCGAACGGAAGTCCATTGAAAAGTGTTTGTAACTATTATGGTACGAGGATGATGTAGGTTGATCCTTCGCGTTACTACTCCCGGTAAGGAATACTGTATCCTAAGTGGCATTGTGTCGGTCTCGTAAACTGACATATAGCCGGGAGAGCGGTGTGCTGACCATCCAGAGACGCTTGTGTGCTGAGGATGACACGGCGGCCGGTCGGTACCGTTGGGTCTTCGTGTCCAGTTCGGGCGAAGTTTAGTTATAAGTGGCACTGTGTGTCTGCAGATAAACTCATTATATTTCCTTCACCAATGGTGAAGCTGTAGCTTTTTTACAGTAATCTGGTATAGCTGGGGAAGAGGGGATGGGGGAATAGTACTAAGAGGAGGTCTACTAGGAAGAGGAGAGGCGAAAGAGGAAGATAATGAAAATATGAACAAGACGATCACACAACAATGGCATCGTTTCAGATAGAGAATTGCTGAAATAACAGGAACTGACAGTGGTCCTGTTACAGGAACCATTTCAAGAGAGACGTAATTCCTAGGAAAGTTTCCTGCATACCTCCAATGCACACTGGGTACCCATACTGCCGACAAGGGCACACTGAGACCTGTGTAAGGCAGAATAACATATCTCGCAGGATTGATGGTGTTTCTTAATCTCCCTTCCCTTATTACCACATGGAGTGAATAGCCTGGAAGGTTGTGAGTCGTTAGAGAAGTAGTCATGTCAAATACTACAACAAGTTCAAGAAACTGAGTATGTGGAGCATCAACTGAGTGACTGAAACTTTAGTGGTATCGACAAGCACCTTCATCAGACACAACAATGACTGCCGGAATAAGCTTAACTATATGAAACGGTTGGAGTAAGCCCATAAGGAAGATCGAAACAGCGCTGGTTAAAATAGGTCACAATTGCAGTTTGATGCATCCGTGTACGTTTATTCAGCTCAGTGTTTCAGCACGCTTTTTGGAACATAGTAGTGAATGAACAGTAGATGTAATAGCTTGAGGTGCCACATGCAGTCATTGAAAGTGTAGGGTGGCGTCGCGGGAACAAACAACAGTAAAACCTTCGCCAAAGGAGCTACACGGACTTAAATTATAATCCACTTGAAGACGAGAGAAATGTTTACAGACCTGATAAGGTGCGGGAGTGACTACTGAGTTGCTGGCAGAACTTTAAGCGCAGGAAAACGGAACAGGGTGATATTGTCTACTAAATGTGAACTGAGCCAATCATTTATCGTTTAGGATAAACCCTGTAATCATTATGACACATGAATCGAAAATATTCATCGTCAATAACATAATACCAGCTCTAGTCTGTAGAGAGCAGGTTTCTAAAATCTGTAGCATATACTGTATATAAAAACCTCGGAACACTTGACTCAGTAATAAGTGATATTTTGTAGCTACATTAATCAGTTGAAAACACGTACTGCTTTCTTCGTTCTTTTCATGAACGAAGCAGTGAAACTGAGAACGAGACACGACGAGAGTTTGGAACCTGTGGTACGAAAACATTTTTCCATAAGCCTCGACACAGTTTAGCAACATGCACTATGTGATCAAAAGTAACCGGACACCCCAAAAAATACGTTTTTCATATTAGGTGCATTGTGCTGCCACCTACTGCCAGGTATTCCATATCAGCGACCTCAGTGGTCATCAGACATCGTGAGAGAGCAGAATGTGGCGCTCCGCGGAACTCTCGGACTTCGAACGTGGTCAGGTGATTGGGTGTTACTTGTGTCATACGTCTATACGTGAGATTTCCACAGTCCTAAACATCCCTAGGTCCACTGCTTCCGAAGTGATAGTGAAGTGGAAACGTGAAGGGACACGTACAGCACAAAAGCGTACAGGCCGACCTCGTCTGTTGACTGACAGAGACTGCTGACAATAGAAGGGGGTCGTAATATATAATAGGCAAACATCTATCCTCACCATCACAGAGGAATTCCAAACCTCATAAGGATCCACTGCAAGTACTATGACAGTTGGGCAGGAGGTGAGAAAACTTGGATTTCATGGTCGAGCGGCTGCTCATAAGTCACACATCACACCGGTAAATGCCAAACGACGCCTCGCTTGGTGTATGGAGCGTAAACATTGGATGATTGAAGAGTGGAAAACCATTGTGCGGAGTGACGAATCACTGTACACAATGTGGAGATCCGATGGTAGGGTGTGGGTATGGTGAATGCCCGGTGAACGTCATCTGCCAGCGTGTGGAGTGCCAACAGTAAAATTCGGAGGTGGTGGTGTTATGGCATGGTCTTGTTTTTCACCGAGGGGGCTTGCACCCTTTGTTGTTTTGCGTGGAACTATCACAGCATAGGTCTACATTGATGTTTTAAGCACGTTCTCGCTTCCCACTGTTGAAGAGCAATTCGGAGATGGCGATTGCATCTTTCAACACGATCGAGCACCTGTTCATAATGCACGGCCTGTGGCGGAGTGGTTACACGATAATAACGTCCCTGTAATGGCCTGACCTGCACAGAGGCCTGACCTGAATCCTACAGAACACCTTTGGGATGTTTTAAAACGCAGACTTCGTGGCCGGCTTCACCGACCGACATTGATACCGCTCCTCAGTGCAACACTCTGTGAAGACTGGGCTGCCATTCCTCAAGAAATCTTCCAGCACCTGATTGAACGTATGCCTGCGAGAGTGGAAGCTGTCATCAAGGTTAAGAGTGGCCCAACACCATACTGAATTCCAGCATTACCAATGGAGGGCGCCACGAAATTGTAAGTGATTTTCAGCCACGAGTCCGGATACTTTTTATCACATAGTGTATGTCTACGCATTGAATCCCATCAGATTCCTCTTCTGCCTTCGCTTCTGGCTTCTACCAACTACAGAAATCTTCTTTCCATCTGGCGTACAGCAGTGCTGCCGACTTCTAGGTAGTCGTACGCAGGAGCTCTCTTCGTTAACCATTCTTTCTAGGAACCTCAGCCGGCCGCGGTGTTCGAGCGGTTCTAGGCGCTTCAGTCCGGACCAGCGCGACTGCTACGGTCGAAGGTTCGAATCCTGCGTCGGGCATGGATGTGTGTGATGTCCTTAGGTTAGTTAGGTTTAAGTAGTTCTACGTTCTAGGGGACTGATGACCTCAGATGTTTAGTCCCATAGCGCTCAGAGCCACTTTTTTTTAGGAACCTCAGCTGATACCTTTTGGGACCTTGGATAATAACTTTTCACTTCTGCTGGTCATAGGGTCTATATTTTTCTTGTCCTCTGTGCCTTACTACGTTTCCCTTTCTATTACTCCAACCGGGTGATCTCCCGTTGTACTAACATGCCACATTTACAAACAGGCTGGTGACTTAATGGTACGCGCGACGTTATTCTTTTCGTCCCCAAACTCTGAGTAATATATTTCACCCCCTATAGTGATGTCTTATTATCAAGTTGGGATATGTAGTCAATTAATGTTTCTCGCTCCACAAATATTTAGAGTAGGTGTCAGGATACCAATTACAATTTCCACTGCCTGATAAGAAGAGTGAACAACCCAGAAGACAAGGTCGGAAGTCAATGTAACTTCGTACAAGCACACACCATCGGTGAGTATGTAAGTGGTTAGAGTTTCAGATCTCTGTGAACGGCCGCCAGAATGCATTAGTGTTGTTCGTGTTTTTTGTTGTGACCCTCCTTGGTTGGGTGTATAAAGGTCGTGAACAGCTTCAGATGTTAACTGATCACAATGAACGACGAAGGTATGGCACATACTGGCGTGAGACAGTGTTATCAGCACCTGTCACAAGCTTGGAAGGGGTCTCTGTGTGGATCTCCATTTGGCGTCTAGTCGATTCGCTAAATATCTAGATTTTTGGGACATTCGGATGTTGGACTGCATGGGAACTTGGGGACAGACAGACTTGTTGGCAATGTTCCGGTATAGGACATCTGACCCCAAAAAGGATCACCATATTGTGCGCCAAGCTCATCGTAACCCTTCACATTAGTATCTGCATCCGGAAACAGGTAAAGCACTCCTACCAATACTGTGTGTCAACTTACAGCATAGGCCAGAGACTAAAAGCAGCCGGACTAGGGAATTGCCATCCAGTGCGTAAGCTAAGAATAACACTACCACACTGAAGGCTGCGTTGGGAGTGGTGCCTCGACCAGGAAGCACTGACTGCTGGTGAATGGTGTCGCACTGTGTTCAGTGTCGAATTGTGTTCCTACACTATCGCGAATGATCATTGTTGTCGAGTAGGTCGGGGACCTGGGGAGATGTCCATTCTTCCAATGATTTGGAGAGACGCAGTGATGTTACTCCTGGCAACATGGTGTGGGAAGCCATCCGGCACAACTTCATGTCACGGCTGGTAGTGATGGAGAAAATTCTCTCGGCACAGCGGTACTTCAGGGATGTCCCGTGTGATTATGTGTGACAGTTCCATGGTGTCATTTTTCAACAGGATAATATTCGTCCATAAATGGCTCTTATCTCTGTGAACAGTCTGCGTAGTGTTGAAGTACTCGCACGGCTAGCAAGATCCCGAGATCTGTCCCCAATAAAATATACGTTGGACCATCTCAATGTCAACTCGATCCCAGTGCAAGTATCCAGTATGTCAAGGACCTCTTACAACAGTTGTGAGCCAGCATTCCTCAGGAGGGGATACAGCAGCTGTACGACATTATTTCTATCCAAATCAGTGCATGCGTCCAGGCCAAAGGGGTTGCAATTGTATTGATAAGTGGGCTCATACTAAAATTTTACTCGATTTTGTAATCACTGAAATAACATCACACACCCCTTCAACCCATGAAGTTCCATTTTGTTTCCTCCTCTCCTTCTGAATGCTTCAGTTTTTTGGTCAGGTTGCGTGTTTGTTGATGATATCAAAATTTTCGGATGCCTTTAACATTTACGCGAGGATACAACCTCTTTATGAAGTAGACATCTCAGAGTACCTACAATGGGACATCCTGATTTTGACCGCTTTCAAAATTTTGTCTTCGTTTTGTTTTGTTTATCTACTGCTGTGTGTTAGCGTTAAAATGTATGCCAGAAGTTTTCCTATTTTTTTTACAGTTTACCTTAATTACTCTTGATCAGTTTTTATAAAACTGGATTCAGCACTTGAAAACGTGCGAGCCGTTGTGCTGTTTTTGAAGCTTACTTCTAACATGAAGGTGAAATGGTTCAAATGGCTCTGAGCACTATGGGACTTAACATCTGTGGTCATCAGTCCCCTAGAACTTAGAACTACTTAAACCTAACTAACCTAAGTACATCACACAACATAACATGAAGGTGAAAATGGAATTTAAGCATGTGTTGCAGAGAAGTCCATACTTCTCGCAACTGGGGAAAAAGAAATTTCTGGCTGCAGGCAATGTCCTGAAAGTGCTTCCTGCAGATCGGAAATGAAGCCTCAGTTATCAGGTATAGCAAGTCCGTATTCATACTGTCTGGACTTCTAAAGCACTGCAGATGCCATGAAGGATGTGTCCCGAAAGCTAAGGTGCAGTTTCTATGAGAGATGAAACCAAGTAACAATATTTGTCCTCCTTCGGTTAACCATTGAGACGGCCAATGCAGTGACAGAATCCGCTTTTCAAAACTTTTTAATGTCATAGCGAAACGATGGCTTTTGTATTTAATAGTACGACAGAAAAAACCATATCGCAAAAATTATTTATTTACTAATTCCGGTAACCGGTTTCAGTCCAGTGGACCATTATCTGACCAGAACTCGTTGATGACTTGTGGAACCTGTTAACGTCACTGCTGCCAGCACCAAACAATAGCAGTCGGAAAAAAGTGCAGAAGGAAGGAAGATAATGGATTGAAGTTCTGTCAGAAGCGAGTTCGCCAGAGATGTGTGAAGAACAGAGCCCTCAGCTGAATAAGATCCGTCGTCTTATATTCTTTGCGGGCCTGTCCAGTCACCCAATGTTGGCGGTTTTTACAGGACAAGATACACCGATACGTACACCTCTCTTGATTAGTACTGCAGTAGTCAAAACATAACAATTAAGCGATTAAATTAACATCCGTTTTCACCCTGATGTCACAGTCGTACCAATGACTCTGTGGGACTCTGTAAGCTCTGAGGGAGCCATCTCTATCCATTGCCTCTCAGTCACCTCCTATAACTCGCCGATATTGTACGGAGCTATGATAAGGGGCACTCATCTAGTTCGATGGCGTACCAGATGCGCTCAGTAGGACTGAGGCCGGGTGATTTGAAGACCACTGAAGCATCTTCATGTGCGAAGAGTGATCCCTAAACTGCCTGGAGAGTTTTTGTGTGCGATGGGGTGGTGTATTTTTGAAATTACAGATTGTCTACACGTTGTACAAAATGTGATCGAAAGGATGATCGTTATCGAAGTCCTGTGTGGTTCGCCAGTGATAGGCAGATGGTGAAAGTGTTCCCGTGTTGTATGTGGTCCGCAGCTCGTGGTCGCGCGGTAGCGTTCTCGCTTCCCGCGCGCGGGCTCCCGGGTTCGATTCCCGGCGGGGTCAGGGATTTTCTCTGCCTCGTGATGACTGGGTGTTGTGTGATGTCCTTAGGTTACTTAGGTTTAAGTAGTTCTAAGCTCTAGGGGACTGATGACCATAGATGTTAAGTCCCATAGTGCTTAGAGCCATTTGAACCATTTATTGTATGTGTTTTTATGGGATAAATGGACCTCTGATACGTTCCTGGTGGCAAGCGGAATGTCTCGTCTCCGGTGGTTTCTGAAGCACTGGCATCCTGCGATTGGCGTGTACTGTACCAGTGTCTACAACAACTAATTAGTCCACGCTCAAAGCACTGTTGCTGCACCCAGGGTAATCTATATGCCGCTCGAAGTGAGGAAGGAGAACGTATGGGATGGTGAATTGCCTACCGCATAGTGAGAATGTGTTTCTCAGTAGTATGGCATATCTTTCGATTTGAGTATTTCCAGTCCTATATGTATAGGTTTCACTCCATGACACAAGCCTCCAAGACGTTTGAGCAAGTAGGCGGTAGAAGGTTGTTCTGAAGTGTCAACAAACATGAAAGAGGTCTGAATCTGACTGGGGTCTTGTGAAATGGGGGATCACAGTTTGCTTCTCTGGATCCAATGAGGCCGGCCGGAGTGGCCGAGCGGTTAAAGGCGCTACAGTCTGGAACCGCACGACCGCTACGGTCGCAGGTTCGAATCCTGCTTCGGGCATGGATGTGTGTGATGTCCTTAGGTTAGTTAGGTTTAAGTAGTTCTAAGTTCTAGGGGACTTATGACCACAGCAGTTGAGTCCCATAGTGCTCAGAGCCATTTGAACCATTTTTGATCCAATGATCTGCTACTAAACATGGCAGATGACAGAATAATGGTTCTCTTTATAGACGACACCAGTGTTTTTGTGAAAAACGTGGAACGTATCACACACTGAGGTGACAAGTTATGGGATGCCTCCCAGCATCGTGTCGGACCTCCTTTTACCCGGCATAATGCAGCAACTCCATATGGAATGGACTCAAGTCGGAAGTTCCCTGCAGAAATATTGAGCCATGCTGCCCCTACAGACGTCCATAACTGCGAAAATGTTGCCGATGCAGGATTCTGTGCAGCAACTGACCTCTAGAAACTTTCTTTCTTTCTTTGGTGCCACGTCCCAAGCTGATGTAGGGTCGGCATTGTTAGGAACGGGTTTGGCAAGGTTAGTGGAAAGGGGTGGCCGCATGCCCTTCCGGCCGCCACCCCGTACCCCCCAGGACGGAATTAGTGTACCCCAACAGTCTTCATCGAGTGTAATTAATGGAATAGTGCGAGCGTGATCAGCTGTCTGCGAGTCGTGGAACCGAGGCGGAACGTGGGGACCAGCCCGGTATTCACCAAGCGGGATGTGGAAAACAGCCTAAAAACCACATCCAGGCTGGCCGGCACACTGGTCCTCGTCATTAATTCGTCGGGCGGATTTGATCCGGCGCCGGCGCGCCTACCCGAGTCCAGGAAGCAGCGCGTTAGCGCTCTTGGCTACCCTGGCGGGTCCAAATGACCTCTAGATTATGTCCCATAAATGTTCGAAGGGATCCTTGTCGGGCGATATGGATGGCCAAATCATTCGCTCGAAATGTTCAGAATGTTCTTCAAACCAATAGCGAACAATTGTGACCTGATGACATAACGCATCGTTGACTGGGAAAATGAAGTCCATCAATGACTGCAAATGGTCTCTAGATAGTCGAATCAATGATCGATTCAGCTGCGCGAGAGGAGCCAGTCCATTCCACGTAAACACAGCCCACACCATTATGGAGCCACCACCAGCTTCCACAACACCTTCTCGACAACTTGGGTCTATGGCTTCGTGAGTTCTACGCCACACTCGAACCCTACTACAAGCTCTTACCAACTGAAATCGGGACTCATCTGACCAGGCCACCGTTTTCCAGGGTCTAACCGATATGGCGACGGGCCCAGACGAGGCGCTGCTGGCGTTCTCGTGAAGTTAGCAAAGGCACTTGCGTCGGTCGTCAGCTGCCACAGCCCATTAACGTCAAATTTCGCAGCACTGTCCTAACGCATACGTTCGCCGTACGTCCCACATTGATTTGTGTAGTTATTTCACGTAATGTTGCTTGTCTTCTCGCCCAGAAAACTGTACGAAAATGCTACTGCACTCGGTCGTCACGTGAGGGCCGTCGGCCACCGCTTTGTCCATGGTGAGAGGTAATGCCTGAAATTTGGTATTCTTGGCACACTCTTCACACTGTGGATCTCTGAATATTGAATTACCTAAAAGATTTCCGAAATGGAGTGTCCTCTGCATCTAGCTCCAACTACCATTCCGCGTTCAAAGTCTGTTGATTCCCGTCATACTGCCATAATCACGTCGGAAACCTTTTCACACGAATCACCTGAGTACAAATGACAGCAACGCAAACGCACTGCCCTGTTATACATTTTGTACTCCACACTACCGACATCTGTATTTCCGTATATCGCTATTCCATGCCTTTAGTTACCTCAGTGTAAAATGATCTAGCTAATGCGATAGTCAGTATCATCAGTCAATGGCTTTGAGAGAACAGATTAACGCGTAACTGCAACAAAACGCGATGCATGCTGTTTCCCACTCGGAACTCTTGTTAATTTTACTATTCGAAAGTTGCCAAATAGTCAGTGAAGTAAACCATTTTAAGCTCTTAGGACTGGGGGGCGGATGGAAGGCTATTTTGGAACTACCACGCTCAAGATTTTGTGGAGAGACTGAATGCTGCTATGATCTCCGCTGTCTCTCACACTGACAATTAAAGGCTTGTTTACTTTGCTTACTTTCACTCTGTTACCTCGTTTGGTGTTACATTTTGGTGCTACTCTGTTCACTCACCGAGAACGTTATTATCTCAGAAAGGGCAGTCAGACTGATCACGATCGCGATCAGTTAACGATTTTTGCAGCTACGGTCGCAGGTTCGAATCCTGCCTCGGGCATGGATGTGTGTGATGTCCTTAGGTTAGTTAGGTTTAAGTAGTTCTAAGTTCTAGTGGACTGATGACCTCAGACGTTAAGTCCCATAGTGTTCAGAGCCATTTGAACCATTTTTGCAATCCCTGTACATTCAGAGTATTAGGGGTGAAAGTACAGATATTGTGATGACTGGTACCGTAATGTGTACCGAGCTTAGTACGTAAGTTGTTTTTCTTTGCATCTAACAGCCTTCCCGTAAATACATCACTTAATTTACTAGCTGATGTTTTCTGCATGGTCGTAACTGTACCGTGAATTGGACTACGCCTGTCAATATAGACTATCCTTTAGCCTCAAACCAAGCTCTCTTCAATACCTGATCTGCTGCCCGGCTGAAAATAAACTTTAAGGGCTTGCTTGTGCCATGCGTACTAACCAACCCAAAAATTACTACTCGTAATATATATATAATTATTTGTCTGCAAATGAAGTAAATACTGATGTAATTTTGTTCAGTACTCTGTCCTCAGACATCACAAGAAAAATCTGCACTTATACAACAACGCCCTGCATATTCCGTTATAGGATTTGTTGTTGAGGATATTGGCTCATTCTGAACAAACTGAAAAATTCATTCAATGAACAATAGACGAAAAAACTATATACACTTGGATAACACCTTCGTAAGCATTGTACGAAAGTTGTTCATTATTTTCAATACGATTCCAGTCGAATTGAAGAAAACTGAGAGATAAACCCCAGTAAACAAATCAAAGTTGGAATGCTTCCTTATGACAAAATCCTTCTGTTCTGAACAGGTGTTCACCACAGTGACTCATAATTATCGCTGTAGTGCTTTTTTATTCGTATACCCCTTGTTTTTTCGTGTTTTGTTACTTCCTTAATTGTTTGTTTATAAAATTTTTAATCACCATTCTGTAATCCGTATACTGACTCAGTCCATGACAAAGCAGGTTTGGCTCGCATGGTTCCACGGAACTTGGTAAATAAATAAACAAGGAAAGCTTACAGTACCTTTTGTGACCAAGGTAAAAGATTTTTTTTTTAATTTCCACCATAATGCAGAAACACGGACCAGCAACTTGGATTCCTAAGTTTTATTTTTTACAGTTTCATTGAAAAATTTTTGTTTGTGGTAACAAGTTTCGGGCTACATTGCCATTCTCGAACCACAGCCTTCGTATTTTAACGCTTACAACGAAAGCTATGGTTTGAGAATGGACAATGTAATCCGAAACTATATCATCACAGCTAAAAATTTTTGAATGAAACCGTGACAGAAACTGGAAAAAATAAGTTGTTTGATTTTCTTTTCGATTTTCCTTACAAATGTGATACGTTGTTCCTGCCACATTTGTCAATAAAGGAATCGCATCTTTATTCCACATTTTGTGATAACAGATTTACTACGTGGAGAATGAGCAGAAGGTTTAGTGTGAGGCCGGATGTCCTCGGCAGGTGGGAGAGTCGAGCGTCTAATCGTTGCAGGCCTGACGCAACGTCCAGCTTGCGAAAGCTGGCGTGTCAGGAACGACGCAGTGTCGAGAAATTCTCACATTTGCACTCATAGTCTTCCGGCGGAGTTGACCCCGATTACACTGGCAACGGCTACTGTCAGACTAGGTAACTTTTCCAGCCGCAGTCCATTCACACTGCCGAAGCAGAGAATCAGAGGCTGGAGGACTCCCGTTGATGTCAGTATTCATATCTACTGCAAAAATGTAATAATAGATATGTTCTTTTGATTTTAGCCATAAGCTGCATATGGATACGCTTAATAAATAAAAATACAGACAGCAGTGAACATAAGTATTAAGCTTCCAGCGGCTGATCCAAGATTTTCGCTGACTCTTTCGATACGGGAAAACTACCGTATGGTTTCCATCTGTTGTTACCGACTGCATTTCCTGAGTGACTGAACTGAGGCATTTACGAAAGGTTTCTTGAACGCGTCCTGCAATACTTCCTGGATGGCGGTAATTTACGCAGTTTCATCTGGAGGTACAGGTACCCTTTGAATACGATGTTGAGGCCTAAACTGACCAGACTGTACATTTTGGGCGACAATGGGTTGGACGTAGCAGTGCTGCCCCATGAACAGCTCATCTAAACATACGACACTCGTAGAGTCCATATTGTGGGTTCATACGTTTCACAATGTACAACATTTCGTGTATTTACATCTACACCTCTAACCAAATTTAAGTACTCCACGGCGTTTTTATGTCTGTATGGGATTTTGTTACGGATTTCCCTAATAGACTGATTCACGAAGAAGGTTTGTGAGTACAATTCATAAATATTTTTGTGGAGATGGTGTTGTACAACTGTAATGAATGTAACCCTTGCGTGGTTGATGGGATACATGTGTCCCACCAAAGTAATATGCAGTTTTGAGCGTTGGGACGTCTATATCTCATATCTGTCTACTGGTAGCAAGTAGCGAGATGCCTTCGCAACTTGGAGAAAAACGGGACCATTTGGCTGATGTATAGAGGTCTTTGAGCTATAAAATGGGAAGGCGGGTATTTATAGATGGCACAGTGCGTTTGTTTCACGAAAATCAAATCGAATAACCATCTTCTCCATCCCAAGAATCTCTGAACTAACTGTGTTTTCTTATACATCATACACATTGTTCTGTAAGATTATTGCACAACTCAGTAATTCTGCTGGACTGTACATAATTTTATGTAGTGTGACGTATATGCTCCAGAAAACTTCATAGAATGTAGAAAACACTGATGTGTTGTATGTAAAACCCTTCTTCAAATGTTATGTTTAAAACTGGTGTGCCATATTTAATGCTTTTCATTGTCATAATAGGAAATGTGTCTTAGTACTGATATGTTATACTTTTCTCCATAGTTGCCATCCTGATACAATCATTCTAAAATTAAAAATTTAACTCTCAAAATCCTAGGTTCACATGAAAAAAAGGATCCAGTTATGTACGTGGGCCACATGCGTTACACTTCACCGGTATTCAAAATCGGTGAGCTTAAAAGTTTTTTGATAGTGAAAACAAATTATTAATCACAGAGGATGACAGTTTTTGACCGTCTATTTTTCAAATATATGCAAAATCAGTTCTAACGATGAAAGAGTTAAGAAATGAATTGTGCTATAAACAGCTGTAACAGTAAGGTTAATTATAGAAGATGGATTTCGGTCTAGGATCAGACCATCATCGAGCCCAAAAACCATCTCAGCTATTCATTTGCGTAATTGGAATACCAGTTATCAGATGTACATTGTTCCATCACCAGTAGTAGCTGTAGGGCCTATGTACTTACGTTATGTCCCATTAACCGCATACAACTCATCTACAGCTGGATATAGGTCCATCCAGACTCTTCCCCACATAACGATATTGTGCTTTTAGGATCAAAATGTGTCCCATTTGTTTCTTTACTTCGTCCTCTAGGTCTTTCTCATCACGAGGAATTCAGCACAGAATCTCTTTATTCCATCTCCTATCATTTGGTTTTGCTGTAAGATCAGCCCATCTCCATTACAGTTTCGTAAAAGTCACTATCATCTCCCCACCTTCTGTTTTACTTTTGATTTACTGGTCAGTTTTACTGCCCCTTCTTGCCACTTCCAATGTGCATCTCATTGATCGTTAGGTGATTTTGAATATTTGAACTATTTGATCATTTAATGTACCTGTTTCATTTCTGTAAGTTAGTACTGACAGTGTACATTACTTCTAGACTGATTGGGAATTCACTTCTTAATACATCACTCAATTTTCCAAATGAATTACAAGCCATTTTTACGCTCCAATTTATGTCTTTATCTGTGCATCAGCTTGTCGCTTTAAACATACAACTTCGTCAACGGTTTCTATCTTATCCCGTATTTACATGGGGTCGACATGTTAGTTATTGTATTTGGAAATGTTAGTGGTAGCGGGCTGTCGTACGACCTTCCTGTCGGCACCCCCCCCCCCCCCCCTGTCTCCATCTAGTGTCATCCCATGTGAAAGTGTGCGGTGTAAGTGAGGAGAGAAGTGGGTACCAGTCTGGTGTTCACCTTCGTTGGCATTCCACCGGGCGGATTCGATCCGGGGCCGGCGTGCCTCCCTGACTGAATCCCGAAGCGGCGTGCTAACGCGCACAGCTATCCGAGCGAGTCAGTTGTTTCTATAATTCCATAATTAATCTTTGCTGTTTACCTATCGCCATATTAATTGTACATCATTTTCATATTACTGTAATTAAACTTCCCAGCCACTATCATACCTGCTTTGTTCCCGTTCCTCCAACACCTCCTGAAGTTCTTGTGCATCAGAAGCAAACAAAAGAATGTCCTTTGCGGATCAAACGTGATTCAGAAGAGATACGTTAATGTGTATTTCTTCTTCATATCAAAAATGGTTCAAATGGCTCTGAGCACTATGGGACTTAACTTCTCAGGTCATCAGCCCCCTAGAACTTAGAACTAGTTAAACCTAACTAACCTAAAGACATCACACACATCCACGCCCGAGGCAGGATTTGAATCTGCGACCGTAGCGGTCGCGCGGTTCCAGACTGTAGCGCCTAGAACCGTTCAGCCACTCCGGCCGGCTGTTCATATCAATTCAATGATTATAAGATCTCTTCCAGGGTTCTGAGGCTGTAGACCAGGTATTAAATTGCATTCCAGATATTAAACGATAATTAAATTGCGTTAATAATGTAGTTTGATTGGTAACATTCGTCATCTGTACCTGTAGTAGTGATATTACATTCATCAGAATGTTTACTGTATGTTTCTTTCCGGTTGTTACAAAATAGATAATATTTTTTTCCCTTGTAATACATTGTTTTCTCCGAAAAAACTTGATTCTGTTTCATATCTTCTACAGTACATTGTCTATACGTAGAGTTAACTCAGTTGATACGAAAGGGTGTGAAACGGAATTTGTTATTTCGAATTCAAAACTGTTCTCAAAGTTATGAAGGCGTAAACACAGAACCACAAGGTGTATAATATTGCGGTACATACCTGAGCTTTTGCTATTTACTGTAATACTATTTCATATTTAGAGGTAGAGCGCTATAGTGGACACTAGTCTCGTATTCAGGAGGAATGGATCTCAGTCTCTCGTGCATTCCTCTTGATTTAAATACTTTTCGTGATTACCGTTAATCAGAAAACGTTCATTCTTGGAATGTATACTTCTCCGTAATTGATTTCCGAGTATATCACAATACAACTGTGTTCGTAGACAACACAAGCTTCTAATTTTGTGCCCCGTATCTACTATTTATTTTAAGGTGACGTAGCCTTGATTACTAAATGGTGTTGTCTGTATTCCGTGGAAAGCTTAAAATTGACGCACTGTTGCTGTTTGTAAGACTCGCTGCAGATGAATTGGATTATACCATGTTTGCAGTCATTAAATTGCGCTATAAGATGATATAATGGCATACTACGGCCTCACGCTCTGAATGACAAATTTCTGACCTACCAATGTTTCAGCGTATGGCTGAGTTCTGTAAATGAAGTTGTTGAAACATACACTACAGGCTCGTGAATCTCTAGTCCCATATTAGTCGCGCCTCGTTAACGCGTGTAGGCGAGCGAAACGGGTTTTTATTCTTCCTGTAGAAACACTGAGCGAATGTGCTTCAACCTGCCGTTGATGACCTTGATGTTAAAAACATAAAAACACAACACACAATACAGACTGTCAAATTCGCCTCACGATACGCTGGGATATTTGACACATTAGTGTACATGTACGTATTCATCTACATCTAAAATTCGTAAGCCACCTTATGGTGTGTGGCACTAGCGTCAGAAATTATTTTTGATTCATAGAAAATGAAGGGGACGCTGCTTTGATACCACGACCGTTTCTCTCCATCGGAGCTATAGTTTCATTTCTAATGGCCTCGATGTTAGCTGGACACTGAATCAAATCTTGTCACTTCCCTTCTGCCTTCTAAATCCTCTCGTTGTTCGTATTAGAGCAGCATGGCCCAAGACACAACATTATTTTACCGAAATCTAGCGTCCACTATATTGTATATATCGCTGTTCCAACTGCCGCAAGAACAGTCGAGAAGTCACGCGCTATTTGACCGATGCCCCCAAACAATAACCAGTAGCTCTCCGCCTCTGTGCACACATCGCTTACATGCTCTCGCCACGTTCCCCACAACGTTGTAATTTTCATAGATAGTGTTGTATGTGTTGACGCTCACGTTTGTAAACATGTTATGTAAGTATGTGCGTTAGCTGCGCGTCATGAGGATGCAAGAGAGAGGTATGGAGCAACCGTGTGTAACCTCTTTTTATGAAGAACTTCGACACACCCCCAGAGAAGTCACTGCTAAATAGAAAAGGGCTCTTAACGACTGCGCAGGTTGTCAGATAACAAAACGCGCAATTGGATACCAGCTGTGCAACAAATGAATTTATTGTTTAGGCACATGTCGAGAGAAATATATTTGTCAAAAAGAACTTCTTTACAAACGAAGTCGTTTTTCTGTTTTGTTGCAACCAACTCTGTTCTCTCATTTGAGTCCATACCGATGTTCATTGTCTGAGACCGAGAAAGTTCAGAAAATCTCTATTTTGTGGTGCGGAAATCCTGGAAGGTGATAATAAGTGTGTGGAAAGTATTGTGCTGATTCGCAATATTTTTGTCTGGCATCAAAAGAAGATCCAGAGGTGGTTACAGTTGACGTATCATTGTAGGATCTCTCGCGTAGCTGAGACTGTTAATTTAGCTCGCATACTTATGGATATCAATCAGACTGAAGAACCTTGTAACATGTGTGGCTACAGCGTTGTGTTCAAGACTAGGCGTTAGAGTTGCGGATACCAGCCATAAGTAAGGGAAGGAAGGAAGGAAGGAAGGAAGGAAGGAAGGAAAGAAGATTAAGGATTAATATTTCGTCGATGACGATGTCTTTAGAGACGGAGAACAAGCTCAGTCTAGGGTAAGATAACGAAGCAAATCGGCCATAACCTTTTCAGGGGAACCATTCCGGTATTTTGCCATCTTAAATCGGGACCTCCGGCAAGGAAATCTACTAACCGCCCACCCGAATGCTATTCCAGCATACTGCCACTCACTCACCTCGCTCGGTCTCAAACATGGAGCCTAGTTTTTGAAATGCTCTCTGGGAGGAGTTGATTCGGCTGAATACCCGAGAACAAACACCAGGCACACTTAAAATCGCAATGTGCCTACTCTACTGTTAGACTGTGCGGACATTGTAAATGTAATGGAAAAAGGAGTTATAACTAAAACCCAGCAGAACAGACGTCCAATGCTGAACTATCTTTTCAAAAGCAAGAATTTGCAGACAATTATCAGCTCAGATAATGGCTATCCGAGTTCAATACATTCTCGTCTAATATAAGCAGTAACATGGTCTCTCAAAAATATTATGAGGAGACTATATGCTTCGTATCCTTACGGCTTTTGTAACATGATTACTCTGTAATAATAGGTTGGTAACTGCTCAGTGGCCCAATGGTAGCCTATCCCTATATCTACCTTATAACATTCTGAACTCATCAAAAACCAGCGTCACAGCATGAGTTTCTTCCGCGCTACAATAACATCCAATCCGACAGTTATCACCTGGCAGCAGCATTACATGTGTAAACACGCACTTGGAACATTGCGAACATTATGTTCACAACACATGGCGTACAGGTACTATGCGAATAAAAGAGATCCGACATATCTGATCCATGGAACAGATATTAAAAAAAATGGTTCAAATGGCTCTGAGCACTATGCGACTTAACTTCTGAGGTCATCAGTCGCCTAGAACTTAGAACTAATTAAATCTAACTAACCTAAGGACATCACACACATCCATGCCCGAGGCAGGATTTGAACCTGCGACCGTCGCAGTCTCACGGTTCCGGACTGAAGCGCCTAGAACCGCTCGGCCACCGCGGCCGGCGAACAGATATCGCTCAGGACTCCGAAATTCGAAAAGCATATGGATTGATGATGAGAATGTTTTCTGGGTTAGACCTTTTTGGTCTTGGGTCAATAATAATCTGTTCCTTACGTATGACTCAAACAGAGAACGTGAAGAAAAAACAGATTAATAATATGTTTCCGAGATGGATATAAGCGATTATGACTCCCACACTCCATCCCCAAATAGAACGGGAAGAAAACGTAATATATTTCTTTCGACTTTGACTTTCTGTGGACTATGGAAACAATTGGTTTGTTAATTAATCCTTTCTTTCCTACCAGAAACACTTAATTCTTTCGCTGATGTTCCTCCTCTTTTTCTGTGCCCAGACGATCTAGGTATCTGTGCTTTGCTTTCCTGGAACCTCTTAAATTTGTCAAACTTCATTCGAAATATCGCTTTATTCCAGATCTCTTTCTGATTGATCCCAATTTCTTCCATGTCCTTTCTTATTTCCTGAATCCATTTTCTGGTCGCCTTTAATTTTGTGATGTAATTAATGATTTTCTTTGTTAACCTGCATCCGCCCATTCTGAGGTGGAGGTGCCCATAAAACTTCAACCTTGTCTTCCGTATAGCACCTGTGATCTTCTCCATAAATCTTCATTTTTCCTCTTGTTTCATGTACCATCGTTTCTTTTTTGCAGTCCGAGAATCTTCCTTAAGATTTTCTTTCATTTTTCCATTTCTCCTTTCTTATTCAGTATGACGTATTCGGAACTGTAAAGCGCTTCTGGCGTAACAACCATGGTGTAGTGCCTAATCTTTGCATTGCAGGAGATAGTTCTTTTGTTATATCTATTCTGTACTAATCTGTATGCCAGTTCTATCTTACTGGCTCGTCTTTTGTTTTCTTCTTTATCAATTCCATTCGGTTTCATCAATTCATCAAAATACCTCAATTTATCTGTTCTCTTGATTTTGTCATGGCTGTATTCAGGTGAGATCCAAGATGCTACTCCAGGCGGGTGTAAAATGAATGTGCGCAACGGAGAATAATAAACGCTAAAACGAAGATTTAGCCCTGTCTGACTGCCCTCTGAAGCAGATCTGAGGATCTCTTAATTCTATAGATTACAATCTAAATATAAATGAATTATGAAGGCAACTAATCCTACTAAATGATAAACTTTTTTGGGCGGCCGCGGTGGTCTAGCGGTTCTGGCGCTGCAGTCTGGAACCGCGGGACTGCTACGGTCGCAGGTTCGAATCCTGCCTCGGGCATGGGTGTGTGTGATGTCCTCAGGTTAGTTAGGTTTAAGTAGTTCTAAGTTCTAGGGGACTTATGACCGAAGATGTTGAGTCCCATAGTGCTCAGAGCCATTTGAACCATTTGATAAACGTTGTTCCTGCTTATATGTTTATTGTAGATAAAAAAAACCATTGCATTACAATGTTTACAGTTCCTAAGTAAAATTACTAATCAATTGCCCAACTCTGCCCCTTATTATGACTGCCCGATCTAATATCAATAACGCGAAATGACTGACATCATCTACGTACCAAACACTAGAAGACACTACTTTCAAAGATGATCTACGGTGGTGTGGAACCTCAGTGGAAATAAATTAACGTGATCACAGCTGTTTAGCTTTATAGCCCTAATAATCCGAAGCGTTTGCGATATCACTGTATGTACAGCGTCTGGGGCGTCGGCCTGCTGTTTCTCTTACACGTCTGCGTCGATGGAAGAACTCCAGCTACAAACTTAAAAACTCTTTCTAACACTAGGACGGCAGTAGGCGGTTCTCTGACTAACATACTCTAATACTGTCTTCTCTTCTCTGTGTTCTACTGACGAGAAACGCGAACTCCCAGCCACAAGGACGGAGTTCAGATAACGTCTCAACGTAAGTATAGGCAGAGGAAGTGCTCTCAATTACTGAACGCTGCGTACTCAACGACTTCCAACCTGGAGGCAAAGTCCGGAATCGTATAGGCTCGCAACAGTTCAGTTCCTAACTGTTCTAACTATAAACTCTACTGAAAGCAAAGACAGCAAGTCCGTCTGTACCAAGAAAAGCTGATATCGAGCGACCGCCACACACCGGCGCTCACAACGGAAGACCCCGTCTCTCCAGCGCTGGCTTCCCAGCAAGGCTTGGATCCCCACCATCATAATTCCGAAAACAAATCATATTCCTGAAACCACGGAATATTCTCCCTCTCTACAGATTCTTCCGAACGCCGACCAACCATATTTTAGTCTTTTGTCGTCCAGCGCGGAAAGTTTGCGAGGAAAAACCTATACTCGTACAATGGTACGATGTACAACCTATCACATGATACCTAATTGTGTTTGTAGATCACGGCAAAGTATGTGGATGAGTTCTTGTAAGGTGCGAAATTATAGCCACCTTACAGAGTTTCTCCATCGTATTTGGAATCCATATACTCTGTTCCTTCGTAATACATCACCAGTCTTGACTTTTCATGCTGTTTCGTGTAGTTTTCGAGCGTTATTAGAGTTTCTTCTTTATTTTTGGCTAACAATGCCAAATAATCAGCGAACGCTAGGTACTCCACCTTCAAACCCATTTCTTTAGACCTAAACAGGTTCCTTATACCCTCTCTTTTATCGTGCTTCCTTCCATGTCCTCGTTAACTTTCCCAGGACAATGTAAATTAAATGGCTGACAGCACGTTTCTCTGCCTAACTCCTGTCTTCATCTCAATGGGCTCTGAAATTTCCCCATGACTGTTTTCTTTCGAGATGGTTTCCATTTGCGTCTGCTTTATAAGTAATTTCCCTAGTTTTTTAGCCTATTGCGAATTCTTCCAAAACACCAATGAGCGACTACTGGTCGATCGAGTCAACTTTTTCAAGGTTAAGAAACACAACTACAGTGTTTCTACCTCTTACTCTGAGAACGCTTTTCGGATAGAAAATCTGTTCCACACAGGATCATACTTTTCTGATGCCTCCTTGGTATTACCCTTTTTGAAGATCTGCTAGTTCTTTTGTTACTTTTAATAAGGATTTGGAAAGTACTTTCAAAGAAACTGACGGTGATTCATCAATCGCATGAGCATCTTGAACGCATTTACTTCCTTGGAGGCAATTGAGGGAGTAGGTGATTTTATGACACCCGTTTCCTTCTATTCCTTACTCACCTATAACAATACAAATACAGCCCAAGTGCTTAACTTGATGATTTACATTCTGCAGAGGCATAATTAGCACTTTGTAACAGATCGAAAGAAGCTGTGGAGGGCATGCAGGACGTAGGAGGAACTCTCTCACGGGCGATGCCATAGTTACTTTTGGGCTCGTCAGATAACAAATACAGGGTGAGAGTAATACTTTGCTGATGGCAAAAAATTATTTCTTAGATACAGCTACGAGGTTTATTGGAAATGGTAGCTTAAATTTTTGTGAATACACTTCTACATGTCCTCTGACAGCATCTGGTACGAAAAATTTGAAGAGACTGGCAATATTGGTGACAAGCAAAAAGCGATGGACCTGGAGTGAGTGAGAACACGCTTGATGCTATGCACACAACGTTTCAACGCAATTAGCGAAAATTGACTTCCCATGTTTGCTGAGAAACGGGCATACCTCAAAACACTGTGGTAAAGATTTTACACAAACAAATGCATACAAAGTGTAACACCTACGAGATACCGACCTAGACGGTGCAGTGGTTAGCACACTGGATTCGCATTCGGGAGGACGACGGTTCATATCCCCGTCTAGCCATCCAGATTTAGTTTTTCCACGATTTCCCAAAATCGCTCCAGATAAATGCCGGAATGGTTTCTTTGCAAAGGGCACGGCCGATTTCCTCCCCTTGCCTTTCGTAACCTGAGCTTGTGCTCTGTCTCTAATGACCGTGTTGTCTACGGGACGTTGAACTCCAGTCTTCCTTCTACCTGCAAGCTTTTCCACCGGATGATCGGTCCATATGTCCTGAGTTTGTTGCCAAAGACAAAGAGAGAATCTGAGTCTCGCCAAGGCGTTCTACGGGTGACAGTCGGATCACACGTGGAAGTATATCTACAAGAAAATTTATAAGGTAAGCTACCGTTCGCAATAAGCCGTACAGGTGTATCTAACTTAGATTCTTAGGAATAATTGTTTGTAATCAAGGAAAGACTTTATGCTCACTCTGTATTACTGACGCACTAATGGCTGGTTTGATTTCTATTTAGTTATCTGGCCCTGTGATTGAAAGCAGTGCCACCACACAGAGGATTTAACGGAAGTTGGCTGGTGTGCCAGCTCCACTTGATACGTTGCTCTAGCAAGCACGTAAATAAATGATATTCCGATGATGCATTTCGCAAACAAACGGTGACATAGCTATTTTCATAGCTGTAACTTCAAGTGTTGTGGACTGATGACGTGAAAGACACGTTGCTGACGCAGATTTCGCCTCAAAATTATAAGGGAGCCGCACTTCATCAAGAGAACACAGCTGGGCGGCGTGGGTGGAGATTAAGTGGCTCCGGGGTCATTATTAATCGAGATTACATCTCAAGTGTCTGGAGAGACTCAGCCATCAGCAGACAGATTAAGTATGACGCACACATCGCTGCAACGTGAAGTGTTTATTGTTTGGCATGCGACGTGGATGGTAATCCAGTGGCTCGCGATCATGTTGTTCTAAATTGATAGCTCCTGAATAAATGTAGGTACTTACTACACGTCCAGGGAGTTCACTAACTTTTCGAGGGATAAGTACGAAGTAGTTTATGCTTCAACAATCTAGCCCCTTCTGCAGAGGATAATGCGATAACGCAGACGTAAACCTCAGCCGTTAGTCAAAGCAGCAGAGTTTTTGTTGCCGATAGTTTATACCTGTTGATTCATATCTAACAACGCCCAATATCCACACTAACTACAGAGAAAAATCATATAAATGAAGACATAAATGGCAGACGTAGGTCGACATGGCACTAACGGGGTACAACAGCAGTGGTCACCAGTTGAGGTCACTGTAGCAGCAGCACCTTTACTGCGACTTTTTGAAACCGGAAAAGAAATCCGTAGTGATCTCCACCAAACGGAAAAGTTAACCTTGTAAGGAATCGGGAAGGCTGCTCGTCTATTGCTCACACTAGACACGCTCAGACGACATTGTTATTAATTTTGACATACTGCGAAAATAATTTCTTTTAAAGTTCCTGCTATTCACTCGTTGCCATGTCGACTTCGAATGACACATCGACGCCGCCACCCCGATGCAGAACGAGGGTTTCCCCGTTGTGTAAAATCACGGCTTCCTCATATACGAACAGAGGAAATGAAACTGTTAGGTGCTGTCTTTCCCTACTATGAGTAGTCGACGCTTGTCTCAATGTAGGACAATTGTCTTATAGAGTCTGCTGATAATTTTAATAAAGTTCTTCAGCTGATGAAAAAAGTCTGGAACCAAGCGTTCAATTCATATTTTAGAATACTGTGGTTAGAATGGGAGGAATGTTTGACGGATGTTCCTGCGCAGTGTAATTAGGGCGTCACGTAGATATCGTGAGCAGGTGTCCTTCAGTGTACAACTCTTCGGGTTTTCTGAACGTTACCCAGTCCTTGTTGATAGGCAAGAGGTATTGAGAACTTTTTAAAGGGAGAATTTCTCTCACGGTTCTTCGATACAAAAGCACCAACTTTTGTATATAAAAAAATATATATAGGAAGAAGCATAGCCAGGGTTAATTCACAAAGAATAGACTCAAGACTAATTTTGTTACCTATACACATTTCCACATGGCTCATTGGCTTGGTTTCGGATGGTTTCAATGAAAGTCTGAATTATTAAGGACTGCACTAGTGATTTCCTATGTTTGGTGCTAGCTGTTTCAAAGACTATTATTAGTACTCCTAGTACATGAATTAGTTTTTCGCTAAGCTGTTTCTGGTGAATTTTTTTTTGTAATGTAACTTCACGAGATGCTGAATCTCGCTGTCGATAGAGAATTTTGTGTTAGGTCAGGAGAAGCAAAAGTTGAAAGGAGGATTGTAAGCGAAGTGTCAGGTAGGACTTGGCTGAAAGTAAGTCAAAGGTAGAGTTTAGAGTGGGCGTGAGCGACCGATGTTAGCTAGACGCTGAGACAGAAATTCAGTGTCTGTTCCTGCAGGAAATGGAGGTATGAGGTGGAAAAGATAGGGTACGAGCCTGCGCTAGCTTCAGTCATCTGAAACTCTACGAGCGCTAGAAGCAATAATTATTTGGCAGACCTGGACAAGCACTGAGAAGGAAACAAAGTAACTGTTTTGAGACAAACAGCAGTGGAATGTCTCTTAATAGTAGCTCTTACGCTATGTTATTGTATACGCTTGTTCGTCTTCTCCTGGAGTACTGCTGCGCTATATGGGATTCTTCCCAGATAGAAATGATGGAGGATATCGAAAAAGTTCAAAGAAGGGCAGCTCATTTTTTACTTATCGAGAAATAGAAGAGAGAATGCCACGGATATTATATGCGAGTGGGGATGGCAATCATAAAAACAAAGGCGATTTTGGTTGTGGCGAAATCTTTTCACGAAGTTTCAGTCGCCTACTTTCTCCTCCGGATGTTAAAGTATTTTGGGAACTCCCATCTACGTAGCGAGAAATGAGCATCATAATGAAACGAGGGAAATAAGAACTTGCACGGAAAAGTTTTGGTGCTCCTTTTCCCACGTGTTATTCAATAACAGAATGGTCGATAAACAGTCTGATAGTGGTTCTAAGGTCCCTCTGCCAAGCATTTAACTGTGAACTGCAGAACAGCGATGTAGACGTATAGTTGTGGAAGAACTGCTAACCCTGCTTCCCGGTCGACAGGGAGTCTATCTAATTTTTAAAAATAACAGTAGCGTGTAGTCAATTCATACGTGTATGTCGCAAATGTGATCTGTCCGACGTAGCGTCTTTGCTTTTCAGCCGGTGAAGGCCACAACGCTTGTGAGACCTCTCTGTATGGCAGGGGCTGTATCTGCGAATTAAAGGCACATGACACAGTCTTTTCAGTAATTCCGACGTGATAAGAATCTCAGACAGATAAATAGCGATCAAGTGTACCTCGTCGTGTGTACTGCAAACAGTCTCGCTTGTCAAGAAGTTACTTTTTGCCAGAACTCTCCCGGATATCTTCTTTCTAGAATTTTCTTTCTCAATAGTATAGGCCAGAATATTTCGTTAGTTTAACTGACTGACGTTGTAATCATACTGCGTCGAAGATTGTTGTCTGGCCATGCACATTTAATCGGTTGCTAGTCACGAGGCGTTATTTAAGCGTACAGGTATCCTAGAAGATCTATACCAACCATTCCAGCCCAACTGCTTCCCAGAAACGTACTTGGTGAATGAGTTCTTACAGTCATATGTATGGCTCATGGCTCTGAGCACTATGGGACTCAACATCTTAGGTCATAAGTCCCCTAGAACTTAGAACTACTTAAATCTAACTAACCTAAAGACATCACACACATCCATGCCCGAGGCAGGATTCGAACCTGCGTCCGTAGCGGTCGCGCGGCTCAAGACTGTAGCGCCTAGAACCGCTCGGCCACACCGGCCGGCACGAGTTTTCTGGCCGAGGCACTGTAGCTGTAGGGAGAATACTTTTATGTACAACTTGAAACGAGAAGAAACCGCAGTTTGGTACGTGTAAGAGCCATTAATAATATCCTTAGGAGTCTGTTTCTCACCGATCACTCTCTACTCACAGACCTAACATTTTGTGATCAGCTAAAATAATGTTATTCAAAGAGGAGCTTCTACAGAGGTAATTAATATTTCAGTCATCTGTAATTTCTTCTACTAAATACGTATATGGTGCTGACGTATCGTTAGAGTCGTCATTCATTACGTCCATATCATCATGAAACTATGTTTGCAATTTTCTCTAACAGTTATGAAAATAAATCATTCTACTTACTTCATAACTATATTTCACCTTGACATCAGAATTAAAAATAGAACCTTACAAACATAAGAAAAATCTTTACAATGTTGCAGATGAGTATGCAGGTTCTGAAGAGAGTCAAATTATTTTTATATATTATAAATTATGGAATAATCACATTCTAAGAATTATTTTCTTCCATAATTTATGTCTATTTTAAAATGTTTTAAAAATATTAAAAACTCGTTTCTGCTGTCTAAATTTTTTAGCAAATTCTGCAATATTTTTATTATCCTACATTTCATACTACTCTCAAAGATACTTCCACTTCTGATTTGTATCAAAATTGTCTCGGATTATTATTTAACTTAGACTTTCTATTTCTATATTTTCTTCGAGTATACCATAGCATTTTACAAATTTTTTCTTTATTTCTATTCCTTTGTGCTTCTTATAATATTTCACTTTATCTTTGTGTATCTCATATGAAGAGATACTTAAATAACAAACTTAGTATAACCAGTTGTAATTTAGCAATGTTACAATATTTAAAGCAACTATGCTTATATTTTATGAACTGTGTAAATTTAAGTTCTTGTCTTTCGTATTCTGAGTGCTCCCATGAACAGAGACAGAAGGAACATCTTAAGATAAGCTGAAATTCCTAAAAGCTTGACAATGAAATATTTCTACACATAATTATAACTGTAGGTGAAAAAACTACAGTAATATGATGTAAAGATATATGATTAATATGAAACAAAAGAAAAATAATTGTAGAAACTAATCTCATTCTCTACAAATATTACATTAAAAAAATCCCCATGTTTCAATGCATACAGAAAATAACTGTTTGAGAAAATGTATCACAGATAGTTGATGACTGAGTAAAATAAAGTAAGAAAGTACATTATTGAATCCTGGCTTTTAGAGACTATTAAAGAAATAATTTTTATGATAGTAACATTGTTCCGAGCAAAAGAATCAGCCTGGTTATAAGACATTATAATAACATAACAATTTACAGTTCAGAGATAGGACCTGTTTAAAGGGCAATGTCTACATGCTTTGTGAAATGATGGAAGTCATTAAAAAGAAGGAACACTTATTAATGTGAAGTGTAATAGTGGAATATATTTACTGTGGCCAATGAAGTAAATATTCCACTTGGAAAGGATGATATGGAAAGAGTGCCAATCTAAAAGTATATGACAAATATTGAAGAAAAGTAAAAGGTATTCTAAAGATAGAATATAAAATTTTACACAGGGTACTTGCTGCTGATTTTGAATCATGAAATTTGACAAGAAGCAAGGTTTCATAGTAAAAGGAAAGGAAAAAAATTCGAAAACTGTTAATCTGTAATTATAGCACATAAAAATATTTGTTTGCCATTTGTTGTCATTCTGTATGCTGTCTGTCTCTTGAGACCCCTTTTCCTCAGGAACGGACAGAAATATGAAGTGGAAATATATGTGAGATCTAAGATCTACAGTTCCTTGGCGGTGCAAAATATTTAATGTAATAAAAAGATACGCTCTTACATAAAGACCCCCCTACTTCTCAGGAATGGGTAGAGGTATCAAGTAGAAATTTATGTCAAATACTAAGATCTATGGACCACTGATGGTGTAAAAATTTGAGCTTCTAAGTCAGTGCAATCAAAAGATACAGCAACATAGGTAAAGTATTTCGATACTCTCAAACTCACACTTCTAAACCTGTAAATGAACTACAAACGTGGATGTCGCATCTATGGTATAGCAGTAAAGGCAGTGGCAGTAAAGGAAACCGAGAGGTCGTGCGATCGAATTTCGGTCGGAACACAGATCTTTCAGTCTTTTTTTAATGTAACCTTCATCTCTCAGAGACGTCAAGAGTCGCCAGAAACAATATGTGGTTCACATTCCACGTTAAACTATAGGTCCCCTTTCTCCTGTTGGATTACTGTCTTAGTTTATGGACACAAAGGTGAGTCTAATAGACTTGCATTAGGCAACTGGGCAAAGCGATATTATTATTATTATTATTATTATTATTATTATTATTATCGTCTGTATACATAATTAGGTTTATACAGAACCCTCAGAGAATAAGTCCCACCTGCAGTTGTCCATTTTTTTAAAATTGAGCGCTTTAAGAGTCAGCCAAATTTAAATATACACTATTTTTCTCTAATTATAGAAAGTTATGTGGTAAAAGATGCTGACGATCAACAATGCATTCTCACACAGTGAAAGGCAGTGGTTATAATCTTTAATGGAGAAAATGACGTTTGTTATGTACTACAGATGTAGCTAAGATTTTGGAATTTAGAAGTATTAACAATACAGTTATGGAACATGTAAATAACCATGAATAAGAAACCTATGAACATTTTCAATAATTACAACATATAACAAATACACTCCTGGAAATGGAAAAAAGAACACATTGACACCGGTGTGTCAGACCCACCATACTTGCTCCGGACACTGCGAGAGGGCTGTACAAGCAATGATCACACGAACGGCACAGCGGACACACCAGGAACCGCGGTGTTGGCCGTCGAATGGCGCTAGCTGCGCAGCATTTGTGCACCGCCGCCGTCAGTGTCAGCCAGTTTGCCGTGGCATACGGAGCTCCATCGCAGTCTTTAACACTGGTAGCATGCCGCGACAGCGTGGACGTGAACCGTATGTGCAGTTGACGGACTTTGAGCGAGGGCGTATAGTGGGCATGCGGGAGGCCGGGTGGACGTACCGCCGAATTGCTCAACACGTGGGGCGTGAGGTCTCCACAGTACATCGATGTTGTCGCCAGTGGTCGGTGGAAGGTGCACGTGCCCGTCGACCTGGGACCGGACCGCAGCGACGCACGGATGCACGCCAAGACCGTAGGATCCTACGCAGTGCCGTAGGGGACCGCACCGCCACTTCCCAGCAAATTAGGGACACTGTTGCTCCTGGGGTATCGGCGAGGACCATTCGCAACCGTCTCCATGAAGCTGGGCTACGGTCCCGCACACCGTTAGGCCGTCTTCCGCTCACGCCCCAACATCGTGCAGCCCGCCTCCAATGGTGTCGCGACAGGCGTGAATGGAGGGACGAATGGAGGCGTGTCGTCTTCAGCGATGAGAGTCGCTTCTGCCTTGGTGCCAATGATGGTCGTATGCGTGTTTGGCGCCGTGCAGGTGAGCGCCACAATCAGGACTGCATACGACCGAGGCACACAGGGCCAACACCCGGCATCATGGTGTGGGGAGCGATCTCCTACACTGGCCGTACACCACTGGTGATCGTCGAGGGGACACTGAATAGTGCACGGTACATCCAAACCGTCATCGAACCCATCGTTTTACCATTCCTAGACCGGCAAGGGAACTTGCTGTTCCAACAGGACAATGCACGTCCGCATGTATCCCGTGCCACCCAACGTGCTCTAGAAGGTGTAAGTCAACTACCCTGGCCAGCAAGATCTCCGGATCTGTCCCCCGTTGAGCGTGTTTGGGACTGGATGAAGCGTCGTCTCACGCGGTCTGCACGTCCAGCACGAACGCTGGTCCAACTGAGGCGCCAGGTGGAAATGGCATGGCAAGCCGTTCCACAGGACTACATCCAGCATCTCTACGATCGTCTCCATGGGAGAATAGCAGCCTGCATTGCTGCGAAAGGTGGATATACACTGTACTAGTGCCGACATTGTGCATGCTCTGTTGCCTGTGTCTATGTGCCTGTGGTTCTGTCAGTGTGATCCCCTTCCTGGGACAATGAATTCACGGTGTTCTTATTTCAATTTCCAGGAGTGTATAATCATGAAGGTGAATTAGCTACTTCCATAGGGAAATATAGAGAATATTACATTTAGTTTCGTTTCTAGATCAAAAGACCAGCAGTTTTTCTGTTGTTAAGTATTTTTGAAATGAAAAATATGAGGGAAACATTTGTGTTAGAATATTATATAATGACTTTATAGTTGTCAAAATAAAGGATTACCATTCTATGTGAAGTAATAGAATGTAGTAATCATAACATAACAAAATATTTTAGAATATAGGGTATTATGGAAGAATCATTAAAGTTAAAATGTATTCATTTTCATTGATAGGACGAAAATTTTTATAGTAATAATGTTATCAATAAATATTTAACTGCTGACCATAATTGAAATATTAAAAATCAAACTTTTCTACAATGATACATTAGTGATTACAATATTTGATCAAGAGAATGATCTCTGTATGTTTATTAACAGTGGTTGCTCACATTTTTTTTGATATTGCCTTCTTGTTTGTTGTTGTGGTCTTCAGTCCTGAGACGGGTTTGATGCAGCTCTCCATGCTACTCTATGCTGTGCAAGCCTCTTCATCTCCCAGTACCTGCTGCAGCCTACATCCTTCTGAATCTGCTTAGTGTATTCATCTCTTGGTCTCCACATACGATTTTTAGCCTCCATGCTGCCCCCCCCCCTAGTACTAAACTGGTGATCCCTTGATGCCTCAGAACATGTCCTACCATCCGATCCCTTCTTCTAGTCAAGTTGTGCCACATACTCCTCTTCTCCCCAATTCTATTCAATACCTCCTCATTAGTTATGTAATCTACCCATCTAATCTACAGCATTCTTCTGTAGCACCACATTTCGAAAGCTTCTATTCTCTTCTTGTCAAAACTATTTATCGTCCGTGTTTCACTTCCATACATGGCTACACTCCATACAAATACTTTGCTGTTTTAGAAACCACATAAAAGAAAAAAATATATTTTTTGATGTTAGAGAGTTTAAGTAACATGGGCTTGGTATTTCTTGAAAATTTTCATCCACATACAGGATTTAACAAAAAAGATGAAATATGTTCTTTAGTTATAAATCCAGTACTATCATTTGGAGAAGACTGCCAAGAAAAGATTTATGACCAGTTCCGAATTTTGGTGGATACAAAAATTAAAAAAAAACACAGAATGTACAATAAAATTCCTGTTGTTAAGTATTTTTGAAATGAAAAATATGAGGCAAACATTTGTGTTAGAATATTATATAATGGCTTTATAGTGGTCAAAATAAAGAATTACCATTCTATGTTATAGAAGTAGTAATCATAACACAACAAAATATTTTAGAATATAGAGTATTATGGGAGAATCATTAAAGTTAAAATTTATTCGTTTTCATTGATAGGACGAAAATTTTTATAGTAATAATGTTATCAATAAATGAATTAAAAATTTCATAAAGTGAGTGATATGAAATATATGACGAGTTTGGTGTATTGAGAACACATATTGTTCACGAAACTTGTAATCTAAATCTTAGATGAAATAAATAAAAATTAATATCACTTACTAATATCTTACAATTCAGGTTGTCATTAATGTTAGTTAATATTTAACATCATGAGAACTAGACTGCATGCTGGCACTGGATATCATCTTCGCTATTTGTACTAATGCTCATCAATGACATAACTACAACCCAGCAGTCAATATATGTCCATCACAGCCAGCTGCACTAAAGTTTTAAACGAATCACTCACCCTTTATGGAGGAAAGATGTAAATGAATAAAATGCGAGAAAAACCACCCAATGCCGCAACTGAGCGTATTCCTGGGTTTCTCCCAGCGCATATGACGTTATTCATTTGTAGTCCTTAACCTGACTCACACAGAAGCAGATTATCGTGGGTGCTTCAGTCAGTCAATTTGTTCGTTTCCCCTTTCTACATTAGTGAAGCCTACTTTTCAAGCTGCAATCTATAAAACGCGACTGGAGCGTTTGGTCTTGTACGTGTGTATGGCTGTGTGCTTCGTTTTAAGGGATACAAAAAAAAAAAAAAAAAAATAGAAAGACTAGTTGGAAATGTTAATTCCGGAAATGTCAGGGGCAGCATCACGAGCGTAGTGAACTGTCGGACACGGTGTCCGTTAAATGCCCGTGTTCCAGAGCGGGAGGCGCGCTCGCAAATGCAGGCAGACGAGACGAGTAGTGGAGGCACGGTAACGGGATTAGGGCGATGGCGCCGGCCCGGGGGCGCAGGCACGAGGCTGACGCCCGAGCCATGAATATGCAACGGGCGCGTGAGGGCCTCTTCTGGCGCATCGCCCGGATTAATGAGCACCTAGCCTCGCGCCGCCCAGCGACTGGGGAACAACGAAACTCTAGTGCCAGACAGTCGCCCACACGGAGGAAACTTCCTTCTCGTCGTCTGTTCACGTCTCAAAACCATTACGAACGACAGTTTTCCTAACAAATGCTGCTTCCATGTTAGATGAAGTTTAACACTTAAATCATCCACAAATGTGCTAGAAGAATATCTACCGAAAATTTCCCGGTTTTTGCAGTCTGTACCTTTCATTAGACATGTCATACTCCTCAGTTCTGGTGAAGTGAACCCAAAGAACTTTTCATCTGGGGTATACGCAGAGAAATTCTAAGTTCAAAGTACTATTTTTTCCTTTTGCTGACAACAGTTATTTGCTATTAATGTTACGGTTTTGCTTACTTAAATGTTAGCAGTACTATTTTTTAATGTAATACTGCAGTTGTGTCTGGTTAAAAAATACAGTGTTTCCCAGGAGGACTGGTCAATATTCAGGGATATGACAGAAACGATCATTCGATGCAAAAAATTCTGGTAAACATGAGCTCTAAATTGGATATCTTAAGAGCTATGAGCACTCCTTCATCTTCGATGCTGTGAAACAAATCTCTTTTACTGCAAGGCCTTTGCTTTCCACATTTAGGAGGAGGTAGTAACGACCAAAACAAGAAAACATTGTCTAGTAATCACAGACTCTAGAATGCTTACCTTAAGAGCCGTAAGCATTAGTTCAGTTGAAGAGATGGGCACCACTGTAGCGACGACGATTAAGTGCTCATAGCTGTTAAGGTACACATTTTACATCCCATGTTTAGCAGACTTTTTTGCTTCATGTGATCGTTCCTGTCAGGTCTGAATGCTGACCATTCCTACTAGGACAACATGTGTAATCAGTGTAGAGTATGTGGTATTTAGAAATCATTTTGGAATTCTACCGATTTGAATTCACTGTCATAACCAATGGAGGGGTGGTTGGTTCAAATGGCTCTGAGCACTATGAGACTTAACTTCTGAGGCCATCAGCCCCCTAGAACTTAGAACTACTTAAACCTAACTAACCTAAGGATATCATACACATCAAAGCCCGAGGCAGGATTCGAACCTGCGACCGTAGCGGTCACGCGGTTCCAGACTGTAGCGCCTAGAACCGCTCGGCCACCCCGGCCGGCGGAGTGGTGGTGGTAATATGTATATTACCTTCTTCTTCATCTAGTTTTTTGATACGATACTTCGTTTTTTTATGAAGTTTGGTTATTAGTTTTTGTTTTAGATTATGTCTTGTTAATCTTTAGTGTAATAAAGGTTTTTTTCTTTTGCGTACTTTTAATTGTAAACTGATTAAAAAATTAAGCAACTCGTATAAAGCAAAATTTTGGAAGACGTTGTAGAATTGCAGCTCGCTTTAGATAACAAGGTAACGGATGTAATACATACATCATTAAACAAATAAATAATAGAATAATTATTGTCTAAAACTCCGGTTTCTCTTTTGTATTTAACATCAGGGGGCTATACACACAGCTGACAACCAAGAGAGCCAAAATTTCAGTCAAATATTACCATCTCTGATTGATACAAGACTGGTCGTGTTGCAAATGGGAAATATAGTGTGGTGTCACCGCCAGACACCACACTTGCTAGGTGGTAGCTTTAAATCGGCCGCGGTCCATTAGTACATGTCGGACCCGCGTGTCGCCACTGTCAGTAATTGCAGACCGAGCGCCACCACACGGCAGGTCTAGAGAGACGTACTAGCACTCGCCCCAGTTGTACGACGACTTTGCTAGCGACTACACTGACGAAGCCTTTCTCTCATTTGCCGAGAGACAGTTAGAATAGCCTTCAGCTAAGTCCATGGCTACGACCTAGCAAGGCGCCATTAGCCTTACAGTGCTTGTATTTAAAGAGTCTCATTTGTATCGTCAAGAGCGATGTACCACAATGATGGAATAAAGTTAAGTATTACTGCAGCTACGTACTTTTCTTTATAGCATTTATTAAGTATCCTGTTTCAGACCTCACGCCAGCCGGCGTGTGTGTACGCGTGCATTTCGGCTACTTCCGAGTGGCGTGGCTGTCTTGCTACGCCACAACATATAGAACAAAATCTGTAACACTGGTTAAGTGGTCATATGACAAAAACAATGGGATAATCGTAGTAAAGCTCTATAACTTCCGTCAGTGACAGTGGTATCTACCATCATTTAGTTATCGACTGTTCGCATACTTGAGCGCAGTTCACACAGCCTGCGTTGATCGGCGAAAGAGAAAATTATGTTTTTTTAGATTTCTGTTATTTGTTATTTACTACCTAGACATCGACAAAATTTTAATATTTTAGTGATGCGAGAAGTGTCTCAGACTACTGATTACACATCTATATTAAGAAATACACTCTGAAATTAACTGAAACCAGTGTAGCACTATTTGTTTTCCTACAAATTAATTTTTCTACTGCTACATTTAGGGATGGAGCATTCCAAGACAGACAGTGTATATTGCTCTGAGCGAGCTGTTGCTAGTTTGGTTTTCTCCTTACAACAGCCTGATAGACGCTTCTTGGAATTATTGGACTGGTTTCTCGCCTTCCTTAAAGTGCCTGCCGACTGAAGATTCCCTATTAAACTTTGTCGCAAGGTAATATACGCCGGAGCCATTCCCGTTGCTCTTGTTTACGATCCATGCTCCCTGTCGGCGAAACTGTAAATTGACTTCAAATACTCCAGCGTATTTGGAGGATGGATAAGGGAAATCATTAATACACAGTTTCAGACAGAGAAACTTCGTATTCTCGTACCAGTCTCAGTTCGAATCTTGGTGGTGGAAGAAATTTTGACCGCCAGTCTTTTGCCGTCAAGGGAAGGAGATATGGTGGCTTAAAGTTTATGATCACCAGACGTTACGCTAAAGTCATGGATTTCATGGATTTAATTTCACGCCTCTCCACGGTGCAGTCAATGCGTCCGCACCCGTGTTTTACCCCATCCCTTCTGTCACTGTGATACAAAAAAGACGTATCAATATACTACCCACATACCGTCGGTCTCAGTAGCCGAGACGCCGGCACGGTACCTCAGCGTGTTCGGCCAGAGAGCCGGTTGGCCTCTGTAATAACAAAACTGAGTGGAAGGATCAATAAACGAACTTGAAAGGATGTCATGCGACGTCCGCAACGACCAAACACACAAAAAAAGTAATTGTGGCTGACTGCCACATGAGGGATCTGGGTTCGATTCCACTGCAGCCACGGATTTTTTTTTCCTTGGAGGGGGGAGGGGGAGCAGTGGAACTGGAACGGAATGCACTTAGCTTCGCGGTGCCAGTTGAGGAGCTGCTAAACCGGCAACGGCCGGGAGTGCAGTGTGGTGACCCGCCACTCCCCATACGGCATCATCCAAATGAAGCCATTGGCAGAGGATGACCTGGCTGTTCAAATGGTTCAAATGACTCTGAGCGCTATGGGACTCAACATCTGAGGTCATCAGTCCCCTAGAACTTAGAACTACTTAAACCTAACTAACCTAAGGACATCACACACATACATGCCCGAGACAGGATTCGAACCTGCGACCGTAGCGGTCGCGCGGTTCCAGACTGAAGCGCCTAGAACCTCTCGGCCACTCCGGCCGGCTTGTGATAAGTGTTAGAAAATACACTACTGGCCATTAAAATTGCTACACCAAGAAGAAATGCAGATGATAAACGGGTATTCATTGGACAAAATTATTGTACTAGAACTAACATGTGATTACATTTTCACGCAATTTGGGTGCATAGATCCTGAGAAATCAGTAACCAGAACAACCTCCTCTGGCCGTAATAACGGCCTTGACACGCGTGGGCATTGAGTCAAACAGAGCTTGGATGGCGTGAGGCAGCTTCAACACGACACTACAGTTCACCAAGAGTAGTGATCGGCGTATTGTGACGAGCCAGTTGCTCGGACACCATTGACCAGACGATTTCAATTGGTGAGAGATCTGGAGAATGTGCTGGCCACGGCAGCAGTCGAACATTTTCTGTATCCAGAAAGGTCCGTACAGGAACTGCAATATGCAGTCGTGCATTATCCTACTGAAATGTAGGGTTTCACAGGGATCGAATGAAGGGTAGAGCCACGAGTCGTAATACACCTGAAATGTAACTTCCACTGTTGAAAGTGCCGTCAATGCGAACAAGAGGTGACCGAAACGTGTAACCAATGGCACCCCATACCATCGTGCCGGGTGATTGGCCAGTATGGCGATGACGAATACACGGTTCCAATGTTCGTTGACCGCGATGTCGCCAAACACGGATGCGGCCATCATGATGCTGTAAACAGAACCGGGATTCATCCGAAAAAATAACGTTTTGCCATTCGTGCACCTAGGTTCGTCGTTGAGTACACCATTGCAGGCGCTCTTGTCTGTGATGCAGCGTCAAGGGTAACCGCAGCCATGGTCTCCGAGCTGATAGTCCATGCTGCTGCAAACGTCGTCGAACTGTTTGTGCAGATGGTTGTTGTCTTGCAATCGTCCCCATCTGTTGACTCAGGGATCGAGACGTGGCTGCACGATCCGTTACAGTCATGCGGATTTGATGCCTGTCATCTCGACTGCTAGTGATACGAGGCCGTTGGGATCCAGCACGGCGTTCCGTATTGCCCTACTGAACCCACCGATTCCATATTCTGCTGACAGTCATTGGATCTCGACCAACGCGAGCAGCAATGTCGCGATACGATAAACCGCAGTCGCGATAGGCTACAATCCGACCTTTATCAAAGTCGGAAACGTGATGGTACGCATTTCTCCTCCTTACACGGTGCATCATAACAACGTTTCACCAGGCAACGCCGGTCAACTGCTGTTTGTGCGTGAGAAATCCGTTGGAAACTTTCCTCATGTCAGCGCGTTGTAGGTGTCGCCACCGGCGCCAGCCTTGTGTGAATGCTCTGAAAAGCTAATCATTTGCATATCACAACATCTTCTTCCTGTCGGTTAAATTTCGCGTCTGTAGCACGTCATCTTCGTGGTGTAGCAATATTAATGGCCAGTATTTTATTCAACGTGTTCGGAAATTCCCGCTACAAACTTCTAGGACCTGTAGAGGGGAGTGAGTACACAATATTTTGAATTGGAACCCATGTTCGGATACGTACTGTTTCCGTGCTACAGCCGTTTGAAAACGTGTTTGCTAGGCAGGTATGCAACAGGGTAGTCGCGGTTTGGGTGGGGGGGGGGGTGTTGCTAACGACTGATCGGCTCGTGTCATTTGACGTTTATGCCAACTCTCTGACCTGGTTCGAGCCTTATTCACATGTCTGCGTATGTTAGAACAACATAGTTGAGTACACGTTTGCAGAATACACCGACATGGTCCTTCTGCATGCCGAAGCTCACAGCAGTGAAAGAGCTGCTCGTCGCCTTTATCAAGATCGTTATCCACAACGTCCAACTCCATTTCATACCCTTTTCGCCACAATTATGCAACGGCTTCGAGAAAGGGTACCTTGATCGACAGCAGACGTGACATTGTTGCTCCGAGGAGATGCAGCACGCGCGAATTGGAAGAGGCCGTATAGCATCACACTGAGAGAACCAATCAACGAATACATGAGCAATTGAGCGTGTTTCTTTGGTTATTAATGAGCAGAATTGTAAAACAAGCGATGTACTGGGTTATGCGTAATAAACTGCTAGTAAAAGTGTTCGCGTTATCAACAAGCTTTCAAGCGGCTGTAGCAAGGAAACGGTATTTTTCTATGCATACAGGCTATAAACCGTATAAGATAGCCAAAATCATGCAGACTATAGATCTTTGTGTGATTTAATAAAACGTCTAATGGAATGTCGTTGCTTCGAGTTCATTATTTTTGTATTTCTAAAACACTGACATTTGTAGGTTTGATAGTAGACGCATTGCTATTTACATTGTCAACTGACGGCACACGACTTCGCTTGTGTGCTACCGACATCGACGCGGCGGTCAGAGAAAGGCAACGGACGAACCAGAGCAATGTAAACATTGGACATGTGCAACGAGGCGGCGCGGCAGCTAGCTACTACTGAAACATACGATGTAAACACTCATTGGGTATTCAAGAACGTGTACAACCAGACATTTTCTCTTTTAAACATTACCATAACGAAGGTCGTGGTAATAAAGAAAAGCTAGCATCAAATAAAATGTTTCCCTCAGTACAAAATCAACCAATTACCACGTAATTTGATGTGTTCTAATTCCAACCAGGTGTTTCCTCTTTTTAAAACAATACCATAAGTAAGTCGGCCGGTGTGGCCGAGCGGTTCCAGGCGCTTCAGTTTCGAACTGTGCGACCACTACGGTCACAGGTTCGAATCCTACCTCGAGCATGGATGTGTGTGATGTCCTTGGGTTAGTTAGGTTTAAGTAGTTCTAAGACCTAGGGGATTGATGCCCTCAGATGTTAAGTCCCATAGTGCTCAGAGCCATTTGAACCAATACCATAAGAAAAATTAAAGTCAGATTATTTTCCTTTTCTAACAAAAAATGGTTCAAATGGCTCTGAGCACTATGGGACTCAACTGCTGTGGTCATAAGTCCCCTAGAACTTAGAACTACTTAAACCCAACTAACCTAAGGACAGCACACAACACCCAGCCATCACGAGGCAGAGAAAATCCCTGACCCCGCCGGGAATCGAACCCGGGAACCCGGGCGTGGGAAGCGAGAACGCTACCGCACGACCACGAGATGCGGGCCTTTTTCTAACAGTACCGTAACGAAAATAAAACCCACATTACTTTGTTTCCTGTTACACCAATAATACAATAAGTATTAAAAATGCCCACCATTCGATTCGACACATGCTTCATTACGGTGAACCCCGTTTCGTCGCACTCGTTCACACAAACGCACATTTGTCTTTATGTTCGTCCACATTATTTATTTTCTGAACACTAATAAATTCCTTCATATGGCCCCAACAATAAAAATCCAGTGGATTTAAATCAGGACTGCGCGCTGGCCATCGACGTGGACCGAAACGTCCTATCCATTGTCCTGAAAATCGTCAACTCAAAAATCTTCATCCTCTCTGACCAATGTGGAGTGAAGCACTATCGTGAAGGACCCACATATTATGACGTACGGCTAACGGAGTATTTTCTAATAAAGCTGGTAGCAATGTTTCCTCTCGAAAGGTTCGATAATTGTTACCAGTCAATCGTACAGGCAAAAAGTAAGACCCATTACTGTAATTATCGATTATATCCGCCCATACATGTACGGAAAAGCGACGCAGAAAATGTGTTGCTACTACTTGGCGCCGACTGTGTACACTCCACGTGTGCGTGTTACGGAAATTGGTTATTTAGTCGCGAGTGAAACAACGCTTCAGCTGTGGCGAGTATTCTGCTTATAAAATCATGCTGCGCACTTTGTAACAAAAACCACTCTGAGAATTCTCGTCGCGGTTAAAAATCTTGGGCTTCCAACGCTTGTTCGCGTTGAATGTGGTAAGGCAAAGTCGATGAACGACAGTGTTCTATACACCTACTTGGCGGGCGATGCTTCTAGTACTCTGAGTAGGATCTTCGTGGATGTGGTCCAGAATTTCTCAGCTTCCAACGTACGTTCTTCGCGTCGTGGGCCTCTGCCTTCCACGCGGCGTAGCAAAGAGCCGGTAACTCTCAATCTATGCAAACTAAATACATACTCGAAAGTTGTATTCTGTCGTGATTTACTCAATAACAAAACCAAAACATATCATAACAGGCAATACGTTACGCATACAGAATTAAAAATAACTACTGCATTTTATTACGAATTAATCACAAAATAATCGCGTAAAAATAGAGAATTATGATGATACAGACATTTGGTGAACAGCAACACATGTCGATCGTACAGGAAGTCTTCGTTGTGGGAAATTCGTACAGCTGCCCTCGCAATACCATTTACCTCGCCATAAATGGTATGAATATCGCACAGTTCAGTGATAGCAAATCTCCTTTCCATTCTAACGTTTAACGGAGATGCAGTAACGTCTGCACAGGTAACTCCACGACTGTCGACGATCGGCGTATTACAGTGACTCAACCACGCCGGCCATTCGGGCCTACGTGTTTGCGACTCATCCTCGCGATGTCAATATGCGCAGCGGAAATGTCTACTTTTCCAAAAACATTGTTACGAGATTAATTTTTTTTTCTGGGACAACAGAAGGAAATGGACAAACATGTTACTAGATGTTTTAAATCAATTACTTGTGTTCTACTAACAGGATTCTTTTGACAACTTATAACATTCACACCATGTATATACAGGGTGGTCCATTGATTGTGACCGAGCCAAATATCTCACGAAATAAGCGTCAAACGAAAAACTACAAAGAACCAAACATGAATAGCTCGAAGCAGGAAACCAGATTGCGCTATGGTTAGCCCGCTAGATGGCGCTGCCATAGGTCAAACGGATATCAACTGCGTTTTTTTAAATAGGAACCTCCATTTTTAATTACATATTCGTGTAGTACGTAAAGAAATATGAATGTTTTAGTTGGACCACTTTTTTCGCTTTGTGATAGATGGCGCTGCAATAGTCACAAACATATGGCTCACAATTTTAGACGAACAGTTGGTAACAGGTAGGTTTTTTAAATCAAAATACAGAACGTAGGTACGTTTGGACATTTTATTTCGGTTGTTCCAATGTGATACATGTACCTTTGTGAACTTATCATTTCTGAGAACGCATGCTGTTACAGCGTGATTACCTGTAAATACCACATTAATGCAATAAATGCTCAAAATTGTGTCCGTCAACCTCAATGCATTTGGCAATACGTGTAACGACATTCCTCTCAGCAGCGAGCAGTTCGCCCTCCGTAATGTTCGCACATGCACTGACAATGCGCTGACGTATGTTAGGGTGGCCGAGCGGTTCTAGGCGCTTCAGTCTGAAACCGCGCGACTGCTACGATCGCAGGTTCGAATCCTGCTGCATGGATGTGTGTGATGTCCTTAGGTTAGTTAGGTGTAAGTAGTTCTAAGTTTTAGGGGACTGATGACCTCAGATGTTAAGTCCCATAGTGCTCAGAGCCATTTGACGCATGTTGTCAGGTGTTGTGGTGGATCACGATAGCAAATATCCTTCTACTTTCCTCACAGAAAGAGATGCGGGACGTCAGATCTGGTGAACGTGCGGGCCATGGTATGGTGCTTCGACGACCAATCCACCTGTCATGAAATATGCTATTCAATACCGCTTCAAACGCAAGCGAGCTATGTGCCGCACATCCAAAATGTTGGAAGTACATCGCTATTCTATCATGCAGTGAAACATCTTGTAGTAACGTCGGTAGAACATTGCGTAGGAAATCAGCATACATTGCACAATTTAGATTGCCATCGATAAAATGGGGGCCAATTATCCTTCCTCCCATAATGCCGCACCATACATTAACCCGCGAAGGTCGCTGATGTTCCACTTGTCGCAGCCATCGTGGATTTTCCGTTGCCCAATAGTGCATATTATGCCAGTTTACGTTACAGCTGTTGGTGAATGACGCTTCGTCGTTAAATGGAACGCGCGCAAAAAATTTGTCATTGTCCCGTAGTTTCTCTTGTGCCCAGTGGCAGAACTGTACACGACGTTCAAAGTCGTCGCCATGGAATTCCTGGCGCATAGAAATATGGTACGGGTGCAATCGATGTTGATGTAGCATTCTCAACACCGACGTTTTTGAGATTCCCGATTCTCGCACAATTTGTCTGCTATTGATGTGCGGATTAGCCGCGACAGCAGCTAAAACACTTACTTGGGCATCATCATTTGTTGCAGGTCGTGGTTGACGTTTCACATGTGGCTGAACACTTCCTGTTCCTTAAATAACGTAACTATCCGGCGAACGGTCCGGGCACGTGGATGATGTCGTCCAGGATACCGAGGAGCATACATAGCACACGCCCGTTGGGCATTTTGATCACAATAGCCATATATCAACACGATATAGACTTTTTCCTCAATTAGTAAACGGTCCATTTTAACTCGGGTAATTTATCACGAAGCAAATACCGTCCGCACTGGTGGAATATTACGTGATACCACGTCCTTACACGTTTGCGACTATTACAGCGCGATCTATCACAAAGCGAAAAAAATGGTCCAACTAAAACATTCGTATTTCTCTAAGTACTGCACGAATACGTAATAAAAAATGGGGGTTGCTATTTAAAGAAACGCAGTTTATATCCGTTTGACCCTGGCAGCGCCATCTAGCGGGCCAACCATAGCGCCATCTGGTTTCCCCCTTCAAGCTAGACGAGTTTCGTTCTTTGTAGTTTTTTCGTTTGGCGCTTATTTCGTGAGATATTTGGCCCGGTCACTATCAATGGACCACCCTGTATAAATCCAAATGATGCTGCGTGATGGTCTCTGACCAACCCTAGTTGCACATTAAAGAACAAAATGTACAACTCGCAGAAATCGCGAGGAAAGCAACCATTGTTAGTGGGTCATGGAAACACTTTCCTATTACGGATTACATTAATTTCACTCCACCAAATTCACGTGTGACGTCATTATAAGGTGTACACGCTGTATCAAATATAACAGAAGTCGTGTATCGATTTTTCGACTTATATGATCGTTCGTAATGTTTCTGCAGTAACCATTCTAGAAGACGAATTAAAGAAGTAGTCCATTAAATCTTCAGTTACTTTATGGGTTCAAGTCACGTCATCCAGACGCGACAATGACAGACTACAGATAAAGAATCCAGCGAGCATGTGTGTTAGCGCATTTTGACTGAAAGCAATACAGTGTCACGGTATGTCTGCTTCCCCCAAAACTAAATATAAAATAACACGGTTGCTAATACTAATATTCGTTATAGTGCGGGGAGGAAGAAAAGTGACAGTCTGATTTATTTGCTCTGAGAGGTCAATAGTCACACCATAAAGCAAAGTTAACTTCGTATTTAGCTTCTGTGTACATGACGTACAGCGTTTCGGCTGAAAATGGGTGACCAAAGAGCTGTTTCTCCTCAAATATCAGTTTCGGAAGGCTGTACTACTCTGAAAAAATTTGAAAATGGTTCTTTATATCAGTAAAATACAAAGTTCTGTTAACATTTCTCGTCTGACACATTCCACACATTTCAAAACTTACACGGTATTTTCTTGCAGTAGCCAAACTGTGTTGAGTACTGGATTGAAGAATTCTATTCGTGCTGAATGTCTAGTAAAATTGTATGAAGATGTTAAAATACTGAAGAAAATAATCTCTACGCCACGCTATGACAGTAAGCCTCTAAGAGGTGTATATTATGTTTCGTGCGCCGCGGTATACTACTTTGCTTGCTGTATGTGCATCGGCTTTCGTCGTGGCCAAATTTTTCAGGCTTGTGACAGATACCTACAACCTTTATAGTGCAGAAATGAACACTACAGATGATGACAGAAATGGTCATCGCATAACACTGCTTAAAATGACAGAAATTTTGACTTCCTTTTCAATGTCATTTAAAGAAAAATATTGATAACTATAATAACACATTTTAGTTTTATATGGGAACAAACTTTGCACAATTTCAGCGAGAATAAATTCCACATTACAGTAACTTAACACTGTCGGCAAATAAGTACACATTTTTTAAAGAAATGTGTGTTCTATGTTGTTTACAAGGCCACTGTAATGAATATGTGCCGCGCGGGATTAACCGAACGGTCTAGGGCGCTGCAGTCATGAACTGTGCGGCTGGTCCCGGCGGAGGTTCGAGTCCTCCCTCGGGCATGGCTGTGTGTGTTTGTCCATAGGATAATTTAGGTTAAGTAGTGTGTAAGCTTAGGGACTGATGACCTTAGCAGTTAAGTCCCATAAGATTTCACACACATTTGAACACTTTTAATGAATATGTGTACTAATATCCAACGTATCTTATTTATAGTTATGGCGAAAAGCAGACATACCACGACACTGTGTTGTGTTAGGATGTCGTACACGTCAAAATGCGCTTGTGCGCGTGCGCGTTCCGTAGTTTGGTTTCTGTAAATTGTCCTCGTCGAGGTGAGTGTGGACTTCGTGCCACGGTGCAACTTGGTGGCATTTTTCGCATAAAGAAAAAAAATCAGATCTCTTTTATATTCAAACATAACACTTTTACCACCACACACCACCACTTAATTCAGTGAGCCACCATGACACCACATCAGAGGTGACTATTTTAACACACATATATCACGTTGTTAGGTCCCTTTCGTAAAGCTGGTTGTTTCTCGCCTTTAAAGAAAGAACACATACAATAGCTTCCAATACTGCCATGTGCTGAAGATACAACGAGCTGCCCCTTTATTCATCAGCAAGAATGGTTACCGCAGTTTAGTGTCTCAAGCGATCATTAACTTCGATACAGCGTGTACAAGTCACAATGACGTCACACACGAGTCTGACGTAGTGAACTTTACGTCCTCCTCCTATTAGGCGGCTGAAGCTCTTCCTCGTAGTCTTCTAGTCAGCAATACCATACAACTCTCTCTCTTTTTGATATTATCGCACTCTACCAATAAACAGAAGTCTAATAAATGGTTTATGAACGACTGAGGCTGTATTAACATTCCATTTCGAATCGCTATGCTATGGTAACCACAGATATTTTTATAACGTTACTGATTCCGGTTATAACTAATCATGTAATCAAAGGCTGCCATGTTCTTCTGCTTTTGCATTTCTCTACATTATGAGCCATTTGCCAATATTTGAGACAGGCTGATACTGTGTCAGTACATGACGGAAAATTATAACAGTAACACTTGACATTAATTGGTGTGAGCAACAAAACATATTTTAAGTAGCTTAGCTCTTTATAATACATTTGAATTTATGTGTTAGAGGGCGTCAGAACTGAATCAGAGATAACAAGAAATACATTGTTGTAATGTCATGAATAGATGGTATTTAAGGTGGCTGGTTGCTCTTCTTACTTATGAATCATTTTACCTCCTTCCGAACGCCTACGATGCGTTATGGACACTTGGTAGAAAAATGTGACACGTAAAATAAATAAAACGTGGGTAAGGCATGCCAGTGACTGTAGATCTAGAGTGACGTTTCGGGAAACACGTAGGGAGAGGGAATAGAAGATGACAAGTTCAGTGGGCTGCACCAGTGTGTCATGCCGGAAGACAAGAATTCTGTGGAACGATGTCATGCCTTTTCTATCTGCTGGCGTCGGGGTGATTCAGTTCGCTGCACGTTTCCACCAGTGAGGGCAGACCCTCAAGAAACAGTACGGGAGGGACCCGACACGCCTCTCGATGTTAGGTGAGGCAGTTAGGTGAAGAGGCGGCAGTGGGCACGCGTCCATCCGCTGGCGTCACAGCCAACCCAGGAATGTCAGCCGCCCGTTGCTGTTCACTCTGAATCTGCTTAGCCATTATGTTGCTTTGCGGATTAAGCTACCAGTATAGCTGAAGACTGAGGGAGAAGGCGCAGTGGTTGAGAGAATGATTACCTCGGCACCTTAGCTATCAGAGACGGAACTACAGCTCCAATCGACAAAAAATGTGGAAACATGAGGAAAGGGTACAGTCGTTTGACGGAGGCACTCCGAATGCCCTAAAATGCTGTAAGGATTCTATTTATTAAGCTATTGCTGACATACACTTTCTTTTTTAGTTAACTGACTACTTGTTGCTGTTGTGCTCTTTAATCCGAAGACTGATTTGATGCAACTCTCCAGGTTAAGCAGTCCTGTCCGAGCCCAATCATCTCTGTATAATTATCGGAACCTACATTCACTCGAACCCATTATTTTCTATAGGCGATGTTTACACCCCCCCCCCCCCCCCCCGCTCCCCGCCCCGTCGTCACCCTACTAACATTCACCACGACACAGATGATTCTTTGTTGCCACAGGACGAGTCCCATCAACATCCCCTTCTTTTAGTCAAGTTATGTGATAAATGACTTTTTTCCTCATTTCGAATCAGCTCTTTAAATTATCACAGACATAGTCCTCTAGTCTTAAACACTATTCTGTAGTACCACGTTTTGAAAGCATCTATTCTGTCCTTGTCTGAACTTTTAATCATCCATTTTTCACTTCCGTACAAGGCTACACTCCAGACAGATACATTCAGAACAGATTTACTAACACTCCAATTTGGATGTTAACAAATTTCTATTTATCAAAAACGCTTTTCTTAGAATTCCAGTCCACCTTTTACATTCTCTCTGCCTCGGCCGTCGTCAGTTATTTTTCTGAGTAAATAGCAAAACTCGTCTACTACTTTTAGTGTTTTATTTCCTAATTTACTTCCCTCAGCACCGTATGACTCTGTTCGACTACGTCCTATTATCCATGTTTTACTGTTGTTGATATTCGTACTATAGTTCTTTTCAAGACGCTGTTCATTCTGTACAACTGCTCTTACACGATCTTTTGCGACCCTCACACAACTAAAACGTCATCGGAAAATCGGAGAGCTTTAATTTCTTCTCCTTAAGACTTACTTCTGTTTTACTTGGTTTCCCTTAATATTTGCTCAAATACAAACTGTGGATAATGTACAGTCTTGTCTCGGTCCTTTCTTAACCTCTGCTTCCCTTTCATGTCCTTCGACTCATAACTTTAGCTGCTTTCCATTCAAGATGTATATAACCTTTCGATCCCTGTATTTTGTCCCTGCTACCAACAAAATTTCAGTGTCTTTTACTCGACATTATCGCAGACTTAACTGACTTAACGACGTTAAGGACATTAGTTTGTAATATAACGGTTCCGTTCTTTAATCCTTCTTATATACAGGAGTTCCTTGAGCTTTTTTCCAATCCCTTCGGGCTTTCTGATGGGCAAAAGATTCGAGATAAATGTATTCTATGCAGGGTATAAGTTGTTGGTTGGGCTGTTTAGCGTACCCTGGCAACGCTACGGACCCAATTCCCTGTAACCTTCAGGGGTGGAAAGTTTCCCATAAGGTCAAGCAAATGTAAAAGAAACAAGGTAGTGCAACGGATAACGGCTTATTAAATGAAAATTACTAGGAGTTATCCAGTTAAGAATGTGAGTATGGGTATCTGACCTCTCATGGACACAGTGATAATGGGCTCCATCAAACTATGAATGGAAAACTAATGGTCACTGTAACAGTTTGGTTTATTGCCAGGAGACATCAAAAATGATTTACCCAATGAATCAAGAATACACGCATTTAACAAGTGGACAAGGGATTGAAAATACAAACAATAGCCTTGGCACAGGTGGGTAGACACAGAAAAGAACGATATAAAGCTGTGTCGTGAATACGTCCAATGACTGCAGAAAAGATTGATGATTTATGGAAAAGTCCCCGAAAAAGTATCAAAACACACCAGTATTCACATCTAAGCGCATGATGGACGCGAATGACTGGCTGTGAAAATTGGATCACCGAAATGAAACCCTGATGTAAATTCACTGACTTCACGCTCGCCTCGTCTCGGTGGATGCGACACAGGCCTACGCTTATGCTTACCGCTCTTTAGAAGTGCAAGAACAGGAGACGTCTGCAGTAGTGTCGGAAAGCTGTTAAGTTCAGGTTGACCTCCGTATTCTAGCTCTCCAGTTCTAAGACCCAATGCATTGCCTCAAGTCCTTGAACAAGTGTCGTCTGCGGCAGACTATGGAGAAACATCTTCTATCTTTTCCCTCCAAATCTTAGAAGGTTCTGCCAGCGTCGGAATCTCACAGGCCAACTGCAGCCGACCTTGCGAGTTCCAACCAATGATAATTTAATAGACGAGCTTAACAATTTCTTAATCTAGCGAATTTTCTCATGGTTAACCAGTGAGATATATATTTCTCCCTTGGCAAGGGAAAGAAAGTAGGAAAGTTCTTCCACTACATGACAGATTTTGAGTCATGACCAACCAGAAGACGTGCATATACACGTCTGTGGGAACTCGCTCCCACTAACGAATGAATTACTATGGCCCAACCATAGAATGTATTACTAAAATTTGAACAAACATTCCAGTTGCTTCTACTGGGCTTAACGGCGTTCTCATGTTTTGTGACTTTTTGTTCTTTCCCTTCTTTCAGATTCTTATCTTAGCTAAAAAGAATTCCTTTCGCTTCTCGCACAGTACAATTTGATGCCACACTATTGGCGTCACTGCTAACCGTCCTCATCTGCTCTATACCCTTGCGGAGAAATACTTTCAGCAGAAAACAACTTTACGACTGATCTCTTCTGTTCCCTTAAGGGAAACTTCCCTATTGCAAACCTGCTAAAAGCCTCAAGACTCCCTCGCCAAAGGTGATACAGAAATAATCAGAAATGTAGTCACTGGCAGTATTGATTATAGCTTGCAGTTTCGATGCAGAGTTGGTGGTTTGTGTTGATTGACATTTAGGACATGCATATTAAGTTGTAAAACAGGCTACGGTTCAGTTTGGAAACAAACGGCCACATAGCCAAAGAGGAGTCTCTGTAAAATCGAACAGGGATTCCATCTAGACCTGGCGGCTTATTTGTTTTTAACTGTTTCATTTTCTTTTCAGCGGCAGGGGGTGCCTATTACTATGTCTTCCATACTGCGGTCTATGTGATGGTCAGATGATGACATGTCTGTATGATCTTTCGACATGAATGATTTTTGAAAAGCGAAATTTGAAACTTCAGCTTTCTTTTTGCTGTCTTCTATTGCCTCATCAAAGAAGTCTACAAGTCACTAAAGTCAAGCCTTTGATCACCTTAATGATTTTTCGTATGCCCAAAATTTTCTAGGATTCTCAGCAAGACACACTCCATAGAAAAAAAAATGCACACAAAGGAGTTACGTAAATGAGTCATAAATTGATTTTCATGTGGATACTGACGGAAAATGTAAAATTGTAAATTTTAAAATTTTGGCGGCCAATAGAAGAATCTGTGGTGCTGGGGCAAAATTTCACCGAACAGCTGGCAAGGGTAGTAAACAGCGGACAGGTCGCTACCAGGGCATGAAGTCTTCGCAAATTTCATTCCGTGTACTTATTTGGATAGTGAATATGCATCACAGGCAGTCGCGTGAACAACTTACCCAGATGTCAGCATTTGAGAGAGGACGTGTAGCTGGGATCAAAGAAACCCGTTGGGGTAATCGGTGAATCACTCGAATTTGAACAGGAGCGATGTTACTATTCGACGACGTTCGCAGGTACTGATGAACCGTGGCCGATCAAGAAGGAAGCGATCGAGCTGGAGAGACGACAGAATGTCAGCCACTCACAGCCCCGGATTTATTATTATCATCGATACGACGTCCAACTGGTGCTTCATTGAGCACAAGGACCGTTAATAGGTGGCTCACAGGAAGTCACGGCGCCCCTTGCACCTTGCGCCGACTACCGTTGACCTTCAAGCCCGTTTGCAATGGTGTCGGGCAAATTCAGCTTGGAATCTCATTGACTGGAGTAGAATTGTCTTCATTGATGAACACCGTTGACCAGCGAAGGCACTTCTGGAGACTCCTCGGGCAGTGGTGGAATACGAACTTGACTGTCGCCCGCCATACAGTCCGACAATCAGGAGAGATGCACTAGGGTGCCATTTCTTTTCATAGCAGGACCCCTTTGGTTGCCACCAGCGGCACCCTTACAGCACAGCGGTACATCGACGATATTCTACTCTCCGTTTTGTTGTCCTTCATGGCAAGTCATCCTGGGTTTAAATTTCAGCAAGGTAATGCGCCCCCCCCCCCCCCCTACACAGGGCGAGAGTTTCTACAGCTTGTCTTCGGGCTTGCCCAACCAAACCTTTGCCCAACCAAACCTTTGCCAGCTGTATCTCTCCCCACTTGAGAAAATTTGGGGCATTATGGGCACGGACATTATCACTCAGGAAGACATCCAACAATCAATCAGTGCCAAACCGAATAAGTACTTTTACAAGAGCCAGGGGTGGACCAGCGCGTTATTGACTTGCTCAATTTGTGGTGCTCTTTCTCTTGAATAAATAGGTCAATTTTTCTGAATTTGTAATTATTTGTTTGTCTGTACATGTACATCACATCTACTGATTTCCGTCCCGTACGGATAATTCCTCCGTGGTGTGTGTCTTTTTTGTTCAAATGGTTCAAATGGCTCTGAGCACTATGCGACTTAACTTCTGAGGTCATCTGTCGCCTAGAACTTAGAACTAATTAAACCTAACTAACCTAAGGACATCACACACATCCATGCCCGAGGCAGGACTCGAACCTGCGACCGTAGCAGCCCCGCAGTTCCGGACTGTCTTTTTTGTCGTAGAGTGTAGTTTGCTAGTGTATGATGGCAGAAGACGTTGTACACTACTGGCCATTAAAATTGCTACACCACGAAGATAACGTGCTACAGACGCGAAATTTAATCGACAGGAAGAAGATGCTGTGATATGCAAATGATTAGCTTTTCAGGGCATTCACACAAGGTTGGCGCCGGTGGCGACACCTACAACGTGCTGACATGAGGAAAGTTTCCAACCGATGTCTCATACACAAGCAGCAGTTGACCGGCGTTGCCTGGTGAAACGTTGTTGTGATGCCTCATGTAAGCAGGAGAAATGCGTATCATCACGTTTCCGACTTTGATAAAGGTCGGATTGTAGCCTGTCACGTTTGTGGTTTATCGTATCGCGACTTTGCTGCTCGAGTTGGTCGATATTCAATGACTGTTAGCAGAATATGGAATCAGTGGGTTCAGGGGGGTAATACGGAAAGTCGTGCTGGATCCCAACGGCCTTGTATCACTAGCAGTCGAGATGACAGGCATCCTATCCGCATGGCTGTAACATATCGTGCAGCCACGTCTTGATCCCTGAGTCAACAGATGGAGACGTTTGCAAGACAACAACCATCTGCACGAACAGTTCGACGACGTTTGCCGCAGCATGGACTATCAGCTCGGAGACCATGGCTGCAGTTACCCTTGAGGCTGCATCACAGACAGGAGCGCCTGCGATGGTGTACTCAACGACGAACCTGGGTTCACGAATGGCAAAACGTCATTTTTTCGGATGAATCCAAGTTCTCTTTACAGAATTATGACGGTCGCATCTGTGTTTGGCGACATCGCGGTAAACGCACATTGGAAGCGTGTATTCGTCATCGCCATCCTGGCGTATCACCCGGCGTGATGGTATGGGGTGCCATTGGTTACACGTCTCGTCACCTCTTGTTCGCATTGACGGCACTTTGAACAGTGGACGTTACATTTCAGATGCGTTACGACCCGTGGCTTTACCCTTCATTCGATCCCTGCGAAACCCTACATTTCAGCAGGATAATGCACGATAGCAAGTTGCAGGTCCTGTACGGGCCTTTCTGGCCATCACATTCTCCAGATCTCTCACCAATTGAAAACGTCTGATCCATTGTGGCCAAGCAACTGGCTCGTCACAATACGCCAGTCAGTACTCTTGATGAATTTTGGCATCGTGTTGAAGCTGCGTGGGCAGCTGTACCTGTACACGCCATCCAAGCTCTGTTTCACTCAATGCCCAGGCGTATGAAGGCCGTTATTACGGCCAGAGGTGGATGTTCTGGGTACTGATTTCTCCGGATCTATGCACCCAAATTGCGTGAAAATGTAATCACATGTCAGTTCTAGTATAATATATTTGTCCAATGAATACCCGTTTATCATCTGCATTTCTTCTTGGTGTAGCAATTTTAATGGCCAGTAGTGTATGTTTCGTGCATCGATCTTTTTATAGACCCACGAATTTCTACTATCTTTTGCCCGTCGGCATTTCTGCGTTATTTTTTTTATCTGATATTCAACGGTCTCTACTTTCCCAGTATTTCCCGAACTTTATTTTTAAACCGTGGTGGGGTTTTCCCGTGGTAAATGCATTTAATCAGCACGTTTTATCCAGAGCGCGATTACTTATCCATTTATCCATCGTACGATTTACAGTCAGTTTAATCTTTGTCCATAATTCCTATACATCCATCGTAATGGAACTACTCGTAAATGATGTCCATTGATTGTCTAAGTAGAATGCTGACAGATGCTTATCTGCTCTTTCCAGTATAAAGACTGTCCTAGCCTTCTTGATGGGTTTATTAACTTTGGTAACCACAGTGTCTGTGACGTAATCTTGTACGATAATCACTCACTCCATACAGACACTGTCGATGAGGTGAGGCGGTCTAAAATATTCGCATTGCGTGTGGGTTATCGCACTGGTAGCTCAAGGCAGTTTTCGGAGAATGCGTTCAGAGCTTCTTCGCGAGACTGTCCGTCCTTACCAACTGCAACGAATCCATGGACATCCTAGTCTATACTCGGTAGGTAAAGTCACCTCCAACTAATATTTCATGATCGGGCTGCTTCCGCACTACTGACTCTAGACTTCCTTTAAATGTTGCATTGCTATCGAGCGTAAGATAAAAACGTCCTATTATTAATTTGAGTTCACCTAAGATGGTTACTCGAGTTCAGATAACCTCACAATCATATTCAATTTCGGACGCGGTAGGTATAGTACTGTTATCAACTACAGTGAAGACTCTTCCTCCTATGATGTTTAACCTGTCTTTTCGATATACGTTCCATGCCTCGATCCATCGTTAAATATTTCGGAGCTCTCTACTTCGAGTTTCATACAGCTCTCGTTTCAGAGTGTAATTTGAGCGCAACAGCTTTAGTGGAACGCGGAAAATTCAGGGACTTTGTTACAAATGCTTCCGCAGTTTAATTTAAAATCTTGACATTCTAAGGTTCTCTGTTGTGTACGCGATCTGATTTAGATGCGACGCTGTTGAATGACGAGCGTTCGTCAGATGACCTTAGACTATCGCCTACCCTAAGAAACCATATGCACTCCAAATTATGTCTTTTACCCGAGTAGCTACTTCTGCGTAATGTACATCTGAACTATCTAAGGGAATTCTACAGCTCCCCACCGCATAACATAGGTCCAGAAATGTGCAGCCAAGATCATCACAGAAGTGATGGAGCCTCTAGCTGGGACCCTCCATTCGGCTGCAAATCAGAGGGGATCCCTGTCGACTCTGGGAGCGATACTGCAAATTATAAGCTCTGCCTCTCACCCCACGAGCAAGGTCAGTAGTTTCTACCACTTCCGTCAGCTGTCTGCAGGAATTCATTTTGGTCCCAGACCCCAAGCGACAGGAGTCAAGTTGACTGCAAACTGCTTGTTCCATAGGTGCAGCTCTACGTACCGAGCGCAAGATAGCTAACAGACCATTCACCCCGTATACCTGCACGGATCCTGCTGAAAGAGCGGCCCTTCGTTCCTCGTAGATAAAAAAAATTGCTTGTTACATTCCGTTACACTTTCATGTCATATTTACAGATATTCAAACCTCCAATATCCAGTCTGTCTCTTTTTACCCTCGAGGTAAATTTCTGCCGCCCTCTTAGATACATTCTCGGTTATTTCATTTGACTTGCGTTCCAGTGCGTAGTTCTGTAAAACACTATAGAAGACTATGTCCCATGTTCCAGCTCTAATGTATTAGTGTATGTCTGCAAGATAAATTCAGAGATGCTGTGATGAATATAAATCAGAATTCCCCGACGGAAACTGGAAATCCCCATCTACCGACCGTACCTGGAAGGCCTTTATCATTGTGCCACGTCATTTGACGCCGCAGTTTTAGTTTCTTTGCTGTACTATTCATAGTTACGGCGCACGAGTAAGTCCCCATTTCTCTCTTTACGATAGATATGTAATTTAATCCAGTTTTCACAACATCTACTGGTGCAAAATGAAAGAGCTGCAAGATACTTGTAGACTAATCACTGAAAACTGGTTCTCACATTTATGAAAGTTAGATATTGAGGAATATTACTTTTTTTTTAAATCCACGTTTGTGTTTGAAGTCGCCACACCTGTTTACAGGAATAGCAAGCGAATTTACAGATTAAATCAGCATTAGTGTACAGCGTTTCTTCAAAAATAAATGCCTTTGAATTGCTAGACTTGAGCAGCAAGATAATTTGCGATGGGTGGGTTAGACCCAGGCAATGAATAAGTATCTATGTATATCACACAAATAAAACATGTTACACTAAGACCGATCGACTGTATGAGCGCCTACAGGAAACGATGTATTCTTTCTACTGCGCTATAGTAGATGGGGTATCCTTCGACACTTGTGCTCGAAAAAGTTCTCTTACCGAATCACGGACAAGTTCTTAAATAGTGCACATGCTGTCGCTCGCGTATGCACCTTAAAAATTCGTGACTGGTTAAAACTGTATGTCACAGTAAGACTCGCAGTGGGACATTTGTGTTACGTGGATGGTAATACATCTAACAAGTAATAAGTCACCTCAATGGGTCTAGCGGCGTGGTACATGAGAGTGCCACTTGTCACATTACCACCTTAAGTCAGTCATCAATACGACAAATATTTCAGTTACAAAACTGCTACGTATTGTACCCTAAAAGCTGAGCGGTATTGGGTTCTAATCTACTTTACGTATCTTACACAGATTTTTCAGTAGCTTCAGCCAGCAATGTCTGTTTGATCGTGAAATATACTACTTGTGGGACACGTACTTCGTCAAAAACCAAAGGAAACTTATAGGACCTAAAGGACCTTCTCGCAGTTTTACTGAGAGAGCACCATGATAAATTTTCAAGAAACATATGCACCTTGAGTATTGATGATCTGCAGCACGGTCCTATCTCACTTTATTCTAGACCAATGAATGTTAACGTGCATGCAAGTACGACTTCTGTGTCTTTGCTGGATGTGTCCCTCATATACTCAGGGATGTGATGCTCGGTTGCGGCTCGTAAAACTTCATCACCACTGAGCGAGAACATTTGACCAGCGCCTGTGAGAAGTAATCGATTCAAGGGGTGGGGGTGAGGAGGAGGGGGGGAACCTACCTTTTGTAAAGACTGCAAAATCATCAAAATTGATTGATAACCCTACTGTTTTCTCAACATTGCAGTGTACTAACACCGTATTCTCTGCATTTGATCAGGTATTAAACTTGACGTGTTTTACACTGGTCATTGTCATAACTTCGACTGTGCGGTGGATTTAGTCATGTTCAGGATAACATGTACTATATTAATTAACTAATAAATACTATATGCCAAAGTAACTAAAACCTATCTTTTATACGAGGTCTCGTAGATCGTATCATTTGCGTACTTGGCAACCGGCTGTTAAATGTTGGAAACTAACTCGATTTTCGATACTCCAGTTCTCACAGATTTCATCGAAAAAGTGTCTTTCAAACATTCGTTGTCAGACAGAGCTTCTTTCCACTTACCTAGAAACAGAATCGAGTGCAGTGAAACTGTAGTTTAGTCATTGGGCATTGGGGGAGGAGAGGGATTCGAATTGCCGCGCGGGATTAGCCGAGCGGTCTCAGGCGCTGCAGTTATGGACTGTGCGGCTGGTCCCGGCGGAGGTTCGAGTCCTCCCTCGGGCATGGGTGTGTGTGTTTGTCCTTAGGATAATTTAGGTTAAGTAGTGTGTAAGCTTAGGGACTGATGACCTTACCAGTTAAGTCCCGTAAGATTTCACACACATTTGAACATTTTTGAGGGATTCGAATTACAGACCGGCCGTCTAAGACAAGATTTTCGTATTTTGCCTTAATCCGTTGAGGTGAATGCAGTTATTGTTTCTTGTAAAGGCGACCGCTGATTTCCTTCCTCGACCTTGTCATATCCGAACACGCCTCTGTGCCAATGAACATAGTCGTCAACGGGACCTCAACCCTTATATTCCTCTCTTGAAAGTATCAGTTATTAATGCTAATGTTAAACATATGACTCTTTTAGCAACTCTAGCATGTGGAAAAAATAACTGTAATCCATAATTAAAATGGTACACTGTCTGAGGAAATAAAACTACACCCAGAACGAGAAATTGTAGCTGCTCTCAGTGTATGTTACTTCGTAGTATAGTTCGGCACTGTTGTTCTTTTTCGTACTGGGTGCTCTACAAAAAGTTGACGATAATGTAAACCGTCGCTTCGGAGTTTACTTCATGTAACACGACTCGACGGCGGAGATGCCGGCCGGTGTGGCCGTGCGGTTAAAGGCGCTTCAGTCTGGAACCGCGTGACCGCTACGGTCGCAGGTTCGAATCCTGCCTCGGGCATGGATGTGTGTGATGTCCTAAGGTTAGTTAGGTTTAATTAGTTCTAAGATCTAGGCGACTGATGACCTCAGGAGTTGAGTCGCATAGTGCTCAGAGCCATTTGAACCATCGACGGCGGAGAATTCGCAACAAAGTGTAAGCGCAGGAGCTGTCTAGGAAAGCTTGTTTCTGTTTATCCCTGTCTGTTCAGGAGAACTGTTCCCAAGCTCCTCATATGAAACCACAAGCAGCTCGTTTTCCGTTTCTTCCCAAACTGAGCAAAACAGTGAGTGAACGGGGAAGCTAACCACACATTCTACCTTAGCAGCCGTAGTCCTGTGCACTGGAAAAACAATTAACGGAGCACACCAACCTGTGGAAAGAAATAGCTGTCCAAACTGACACTTTGGAACTTGACAGCGAATCTGCAAATATTTCTTCACTATCACCTCACTCCATATGAGGGTACATAATGCACCCAGCAAAATTAATGGAAGTGATCGTTTTGGGAGGCCAGGAGTTATAGTGTGAGGAGGGATAATGCTGCATGGGCGTACTGAACTCCTAATCTTTAACCATGGTACACTCACCCCTCAGCATTATTGTGATAAAGTATTCCTTCCACAGGTGCGTCTTTCCAGGAGTGCATTCGGCCCTGAATTCATTTTCATGAACGACAACGAGCGACCGTATCGACCTGCACAGGTGGAGCAGTTCTTCGAACGAGAGTATATTCGAAGAATGGACTGGCCTGCCCATTCTCCCGGTTTAAATCCCATAGAGCACGTATGGGATGCTGGGGGGACAAGCTTTTCAGCACGTTTACATGCACCGACCATCAACCAACAGTTGTCAAACGCTTTGGTGGAAGAATGAAATGCCCTACCGGAGCAACTCCTCACAAACCTTGTAGCCAGCGGGGAGCACGATGCAAATCATGCATTTCCATCCCCATTGAGAACCATGTCCCACCGATTGTAATGTCCAGAGGACCATCACAAATCGCGGTGACGTCAGTGTAACTATTGTCTTTCAATAAAAGTTTCGTTTCCTTTCGTCTCATCGCGTAATTATTTGTTACCTTCTGCACTAGCGCTGTTGGCATTTTAAAAATATCGGGAATCTGATACATCGATATTTAAAAGAATATCACCGAAGGCCTTCGAGATATAGAGGAAACTATCGATATCAATATATCGACGGAAAATATATCGACGTACCGGCAAAACAAAAATCGGCTGCACACAGTAAACATACTACCAGTTTTAGAGCTGTATATTTAAGTATTGATTTATTATTAGATATTCAGTACGTCAACAAGCTAGCAGCTTGGTTATCCCCCTTAGAGCAAGAACTGAAAGGTAAACGATGCACGTTCACTCATGTCGACAACCACTTTCCTAACAATGGTAACTGCTGTTAAGTAGCACAATAAAAGGTGTCCAATGGGTCCGTCGTTCGGTTTCGTCACATATCGAATCTGTCTGTAACGCTTTATGTCAACGCCAGCAACCTAGCAGTTGTAGTGCCAAAACTGCGTAGTGAAGTTAAACGTCGCAGTTCCTGTTGGTAGCGCCGAGCGCCGATTACGTCAGCGCTGCCCCTCACACGTCTCCACCCATCGCAAAGACCAATCTTGTCATTTAGATTTTTATTCATCATTTCCAGCAACTATTCTTGAAGAATGTCGATGTAAAGAAACAGCGTTCTAGTTGCGTTAAACATTGGTTTTTAATGCAACTGGTGTGCTGTTTCTTCACATCGGATATGTTGTTGTTCTATTCACACGGCCACCCCCCCCCTCCCTCCCCCCTCCCCCCCCCCAGTGCAATCGGACTTCTTCTTTGTGCCATCTATACTTGCTTCACATAGTCAAAGAGGAAGATTGGACATGATGAAAGATCAAAAAGTACCGAGACTCCTTCACACAGTGAAAGTAAAATCATGTTCTACTACAGTTTCAAGAAAACAACTTTAAATATTTATCGAAAATAGCGAAAAAAATATAATATAAAATCAAAATATCGGCATTCGATATTGCCATTCCAATAACGATATATCGATATGAAGGTGCTAAATATTTCACCGTTATTTATCGATACCTTGGGAAGAAACGTAGATATATCGAAATTTTATCAACAGTCCTATTCTGTACTCTACTGCAGCACTTTTTTCTATGTGTGGACAAAGTTTCTTCGAGGTAAGCAACTTGGCAGTGACATCATGTGAAAGTTACTTTCGTCATTAAGCTTTGCACACCAGTGTAATTGAAGGACAAGTGTTCGCTGTCAAAGAATCTGAAACTCCTGAGTTTCTACAGAAACAACACAGTTCTTGGTCACATTAATCAAATATAGCCAGACTTCGTTATCTGTGCCAAAGTCTTCTTCACATTGCCGTTATCTGTACTAACTAGGCCGCGCGGGGTAGCCGCGCGCTCTAGGGCGTCTTGTCACGGTCCGCGCGGCTCCCCACGTCGGAGGTTCGAGTCCTCCATCGGGCATGTGTGTGTGTGTGTGTGTGTGTGTGTGTGTGTGTGTGTGTGTGTGTGTGTGTGCGCGCGCGTGTGTGTGTTGTCCTTAGCGTAAGTTAGTTTCAGTTAGATTAAGTAGTGTATAATTTTAAAAAAAATTCTAACTAACATAGTTGAATGAGAAAAGGGAGGGGGGACGCTCTAACATAAAACTACTGCACACCTGTACTGCAAATATTGCGTCCTGCACAGTAGAAGAATGCGAAAAGAGCCATAACCATGACTTATAGCATCTATACGCTTGACTACTATCTATGTTATTCTTCCCGCACCTACAGAAGCTACAACACCGAAAATAGTACGGCTGCATACTAACACTTCGCGACCCAGTGAAAGTCTGTAGAGACAGATGAAGACAAACGCAATGTTTACACAGTCCTCTTGAATACAGTTCATAGTCGATGTCCAAGTACAGCAAAGGTGGTCGAGGGAGGTTCAAATGGTTCAAATGGCTCTGAGCACTATGGGACTCAACTTCTCAGGTCATTAGTCCCCTAGAACTTAGAACTAGTTAAACCTAACTAACCTAAGGACATAACACACATCCATACCCGAGGCAGGATTCGAACCTGCGACCGTAGTGGTCTCGCGGTTCCAGACTGTAGCGCCTAGAACCGCACGACTACTTCGGCCGGCGCTCGTCGAGGGTGGTTACAGCTGAAACTGCATCGATAGTAAAGAGTGATATCAAGTGAAGCAGGGGTGTGTTAGCCATCACAAAGTCACCACTGCAAAGAGTGGGACTCGTGTGACTTTCCGTGAGCCACGATGTTAGAGGCTGCGTTGTGCGTCATGTTTTGATTCCCTCCATAGCTAAGCCGCTTCCATTTGATTTGATGGATTGTCGAGATTGATATACTGCATTTCTCTGAAGTCAAATATTGTCGTCGTTAGTATAAATGTATTTGAGATGTAAGCTTTCGGTTAAGACCCCATGTAATTGGGTTCAAATTTCACCCAGGTCCTACCTTAAATAGAAATACAATACTATTTAAGCGCGTCACATGTGGTGAAAGGAGGTTTTCAAAACTCAAGGTTGATAAAGACATACTTTAGGTCAACAATTCATCAGTAACAGTTATGTGAACTGTCAACTTCGGCCACTGAAAGTGACACCTTGAAGTCAATAGATTTAGATTCTACACTGCCGGGAAAAAATAGTACACCTTTTTAAAGGTTTCCAATTCTCTCAAGGTTTATTGTTGCAATAGTACATATGCAGTGTGTGGCCCTGAGCACTATGCGACTTAACTTCTGAGGTCATCAGTCGCCTAGAACTTAGAACTAATTAAACCTAACTAACCTAAGGACATCACACACATCCATGCCCGAGGCAGGATTCGAACCTGCGACCGTAGCGGTCGCTCGGTTCCAGACTGTAGCGCCCAGAACCGCACGGCCACTCCGGCCCGCTATGCAGTATGTGAAATGATTATATTTACAGATCAATAGAACTAACGTTTCTGAGGTACTAGGTATCGACCCATGATGAAACACTCATATTAGTATTTGAGGTAGCCTCCATGTGCGTGAATGCAGGCGCTGACTCTGGCATCCAGTCAATCGTACAGATGGAGAATACTGTCCTGGAATACGATGTGTCACCTCTGTTCGACCTGTTCACGTAGTACTGTAAGAGTTCTTGGCTGACGAGTCACTCAAGTCATTTCTCGATCCCTCATATCCCATACGTGCTCGACTGGTGCCAAATCCGGAGACTGTGCTGGCCAGGCAAGTTTCTGCACGCCTTGCAGACCACGTTGGGTTTCGCAGGCAGTATGTGGGCGAGCATTATCCTGCTGGAACAACACATCACCTTCCTGTTGCAAGAATGGCCAAAGAACGGGTCTAACAACATTCGGCACGTTCCGAGTGCTGACTGGACTCCCCTCCAGATATACCAAAGGCGAACGAGAGCTGTAGCCTATTGCATTCCAGACCATAAGGCCTGGGGTGGGGTCAGTGTTATCTTGGACGAATGCACGCTAAGAGACAGCGCTCACCAGGTTTGTGTCGTTCGCGCAAACGACCATCACTTGCATGCAGGCAGGATCTGCTTTCATCGCTGAAGACCTAAGCGCCTCATTTCATTTTCCAAGTGATCCTCTGACAGCGCCAGTTAATTAGTGCAAGTCGATGTCGTGGTGTGAGTGGAAGAAGGGCTGCAGGTCTGCGTGCCCGTAATCCCACTGCTAATAACAGGTTCGGTACAGTTCGTGTTGACACGTCTGGGATCACAAGCCCTCTTATCTGTGCTGTGGTAGCTGTGCAATCTGACACTGCTGCCCTTACAATACGACGATCCTGGCGGGCGTTTGTGCTACGCGGACGTTCAGAACTCGTCTACGAGTGTGAAATGTCCACTTGACTGTTGATACCAGCATTGTTGCACAACTGACGCAGCACGTCCAACTTGTGTGACAATTCTCCGAGAGTACCATTCCGCCACCCGGAAGGCCACAACTTGACCCCTCCCAAACTCGCTCGGTTGGCTATAGAAACCATGAATGTGCCTCCGTGGCCTAATTGCCTATTCGCTTCACGCTTCTGCGCCACACTGAGTCTTCTGGCTGTGAGCGTTCAATATTGAAGGGTAGAGACAGATGACGCTCAGGTAACTGTGCCACTACGCTATCTGTTGACAGACGACGTTGAAACCATTATCAGTACATCTACTATCTTCCAGGTGATATATACCGCCATCGGATCAAATTCGGCGTGGTCTTATCAGATGTATTAATTTTTTTTCCGAGTAGTGCCTTTTGAAAGACTTCGCTAAGTTAAAGACTACAATAAAAGCAATGTAATGGTTTTATCCAAGGGAAAAATTGTGAGTGCATATGCTTTACTACTGTACGGATTATATATGTCTTTATTAACAGAATATTTCTTCTTCGGATCACACGAAAATTTGTGTCATTTTCAGATGCACATATAAAATGCTTGACCATGTCTATTAGTTTTCAACCACTTTAATGGAAAAATTTCTAAAATTTAACTACATTGCTGGCCATTAAAATTGCTACACCAAGAAGAAATGTAGATGATAAACGGGTATTCATTGGACAAATATATTATACTAGAACTGACATGTGATTACCTTTTCACACAGTTTGAGAGCATAGATCCTGAGAAATCAGTACCCAGAACAACCACCTCTGGCCGTAATGACGGCCTTGATACGCCTGGGCATTGAGTCAAACAGAGCTTGGATGGCGTGTACAGGTACAGCTGCCCATGCAGCTTCAACACGATACCACAATTCATCAAGAGTACTGACTGGCGTATTGTGACGAACCAGTTGCTCTGCCACCATTGACCAGACGTTTTCAATTGGTGAGAGATCTGGAGAATGTGATGGCCAGGGCAGCAGTCAAACATTTTCTGTATCCAGAAAGGCCCGTACAGGACCTGCAAGATGCGGTCGTGCATTATCCAGCTGAAATGTAGGGTTTCGCAGAGATCGAATGAAGGGTAGAGCCACGGGTCGTAGCACATCTGAAATGTAACAAATGTAACGTCCACTGTTCAAAGTGCCATCAATGCGAACAACAGATGAGCGAGACGTGTAACCAATAGCATCCCAAGCCATCACGCCGGGTGATACGCCAGTGTGGCGATGACGAATACACGCTTCCAATGTGCGTTCACCGCGATGTCGCCAAACACGGATGCGAACATCATGATGCTGTAAACCGAACCTGGATTCATCCGGAAAAATGACGTCTTATCATGCGTGCACTCAGGTTCGTCGTTGAGTACACCATCGTAGGCCCTCCTGTATGTGATGCAGCGTCAAGGGTAACCGCATCTATGGTCCCTGAGCTGATAGTCCATGCTGCTGTAAACGTCGACGAAATGTTCGTGCAGATGGTTGTTGTCTTGCAAACATCCCCATCTGTTGATTCAGGAATCGAGACGTGGCTGCACGATCCGTTACAGCCATGCGGATAAGATGCTTGTCATCTCGACTGCTAGTGATACGAGGCCGTTGGGATCCAGCACAGCGTTCCGTATTACCCTCCTGAAGCCACCGATTCCATATTCTGCTAATAGTCATTGGATCTCGACCAACGCGAGCATCAATGTCGCGATACGATAAACCGCAATCGTGATAGGCTAGAATCCGACCTTTATCAAAGTCGGAAACGTGATGGTACGCATTTCTCCTGCTTACACGAGGCATCACAACAACGTTTCACCAGGCAACGCCGGTCAACTGCTGTTTGTGTATGAGAAATCAGTTGGAAACTTACCTCATATCAGCACGTTGCAGGTGTCGCCACCGGCGCCAACCTTGTGTGAATGCTCTGAAAAGCTAATCATTTGCATATCACAGGATCTTCTTCCTGTCGGTTAAATTTCGCGTCTGTAGCACGTCATCTTCGTGGTGTAGCAATTTTAATAGCCAGTAGTGTACTAGTAGCGTTTTTCTCACATGTAACGTACAACGTACCCCGTTAAAGAGTGTCCTATGTTTAGCGACTCAGTGTATAATTCCATGACCTTTTGTTGCCAACTCATTTTCCTTCATGGAAAGTGAGATAATTTGTGAATTACAGAATAGAAAAGTTCCATTGTTTAAACAAGAAACGCAAAAAATGATTCAGAAATTTATTTTTTTTCTACAGAGGAATGTCTATGTAGTACTTCTTTTGAAGGGAAGAACATCCCATTTCCACGCTTAGTAGACTTAGACTAATTTTTAAAGGTCTTATCTGAGAGTGGACGGTGGTAGAACGACTGGAGGGGTGGGGGGGGGGTGCCAAATGACACGTTGCTTTTGTAGAAACACTTTCTCAAACCGGCCTAGCCTTCATGGTGACAGAAATTCTCAAAACATTTGTGTAGAACCTCAATCCCGACTTCTTGAAAATTCTCTGAAATTGTTTAACATTATGTTTTTCAGACCCTCAGCAGTGTGTATGCCGGGAGAATTTCTAGGCGTTACCTTCTTTTGCGAATGATTGTTTGTTGCTAATTACTGTCTCTTCTTAACTTCCAGAGAAGTTTTTCCTAATGCCATCAAAAACTTTCTAGCACTGAAGGAAGCATCCCTGCTTGCGAGTGGAATGAATACATCTTTTATGGATGGGTAGTAGAACGCCTGCCTTCACCTCTCTGAAACAGAAACTGCATCAAACATTTTCTGGTACATTTAGAACTACAGAAAATGGTCGTCTTATGCTTTTGAAGACTTACGGTACTTCGCGGTGAGTGCTGCTCACATGGCGAAACGGAAATTTGCAGACTGCAGGAACTGCTCACTGTGAACAGTGTTTGCTGAAACACACACACACGCGCACACACACACACACACACACACACACACACATGCCCACGCCCACACGCAAACGCACACATGCACAAAAATGCGTCCAGGTACATCTGACAAGAGCAAGCCATTAACGTTAATTTTCCTCTGGGTAGCAGGTCAGATGTTGAAACGTGGACGCGAAATGGTTAGTCCCTGATAGCAGGCGTAGTCAACTTTGTGGTGCACGTAAGACAGTGGAAAAACATGACGTAGTAAATTATATGTCATGTTTTCGGGAAGACTGCTAGACACAGAGAAAAAAAGATAACTTACTAAAGTGGGTCCATATTAAGATACCAATGACCAAAATGCGCTTATACCGTTAAAACCATGTGCCAAAAACGTAACGACTCCGAAATTTTTATGCGATAACTCTTAAAGCGTTTTAAATAAAACAAACGTTATTAACATTCTACATCTTGATGTCTATATATTTGCATCCCTTTGTCGGTAGACAATTCCGAACTGTAGCGTGTAACATGGTGGAGTGTAACGGATTTATTTCAGTGCGTGAGAAACTGTGTGCTGTAATTAAGTTTCGAGTTCGAAGAGTTCGTCTACGCACGGGGCACCCTTTCCTTCAGCATGACAATGCCAGACCACACACGAGTGCTGTGATATCTTGCAACAATTCGACGCCTTGGGTACACTGTCGTCGATCATCCTTCATACAGTCCCAACATATGCCCATCTGATTTTCATCTGTTTCCAGAATTTAAAGAACACCCTCGAGGATTTCACTCTAATAGTGATGAAGCGGTGCAAGCAGAGGTGAGATTGTGCCTCCGTCAACAAAGTCAAACATTCTACAGTGATGATAACGACGAACTGGTCTCTCCCTGGGAGAAAAGTGTTCGTCGAAAGGGTGACTATGTTGAAAAATAAGTATGTAGACATTAACAACAAATACGTAGAGTGTTAATAAACTTTGTTTTATTTAAAAAACCTTAAGAGTTTGCACATAAAACAATCGGAGGTATTACTTTTTCAGCATATTTATATACAGGGTGTTACAAAAAGGTACGGCCAAACTTTCAGGAAACATTCCTCACACACAAAGAAAGAAAATATGTTATGTGGACATGTGTCCGGAAACGCTTACTTTCCATGTTAGAGCTCATTTTATTACTTCTCTTCAAATCACATTAATCATGGAATGGAAACACACAGCAACAGAACGTACCAGCATGACTTCAAACACTTTGTTACAGGAAATGTTCAAAATGTCCTCCGTTAGCGAGGATACATGCATCCACCCTCCGTCGCACGGAATCCCTGATGCGCTGATGCAGCCCTGGAGAATGGCGTATTGTAACACAGCCGTCCACAATACGAGCTCGAAGAGACTCTACATTTGGTACCGGGGTTGCGTAGACAAGAGCTTTCAAATGCCCCCATAAATGAAAGTCAAGAGGGTTGAGGTCAGGAAAGCGTGGAGGCCATGGAATTGGTCCGACTCTACCAATCCATCGGCCACCCAATCTGTTGTTGAGAAGCGTACGAACACTTCGACTGAAATGTGCTGGAGCTCCATCGTGCATGAACCACATGTTGTGTCGTACTTGTAAAGGCACATGTTCTAGCAGCACAGGTAGAGTATCCCGTATGAAATCATGATAACGTGCTCCATTGCGCGTAGGTGGAAGAACATGGGGCCCAATCAAGACATCACCAACAATGCCTGCCCAAACGTTCACAGAAAATCTGTGTTGATGACGTGACTGCACAATTGCGTGCGGATTCTCGTCAGCCCCCACATGTTGATTGTGAAAATTTACAATTTGATCACGTTGGAATGAAGCCTCACCCGTAAAGAGAACATTTACACTGAAATGAGGATTGACACATTGTTGGATGAACCATTCGCAGAAGTGTACCCGTGGAGGCCAATCAGCTGCTGATAGTGCCTGCACACGCTGTATATGGTACGGAAACAACTGGTTCTCCCGTAGCACTCTCCATACAGTGATGTGGTCAACGTTACCTTGTACAGCAGCAACTTCTTTGACGCTGACATTAGGGTTATCGTCAACTGCACTAAGAATTGCCTCGTCCATTGCAGGTGTCCTCGTCGTTCTAGGTCTTCCCCAGCCGCGAGTCATAGGCTGGAATGTTCTGTGCTCCCTAAGACGCCGATCAATTGCTTCGAACGTCTTCCTGTCGGGACACCTTCGTTCTGGAAATCTGCCTCGGTACAAACGTACCGCGCCACGGCTATTGCCCCGTGCTAGTCCATACATCAAATGGGCATCTGCCAACTCTGCACTTGTAAACATTGCACTGACTGCAAAACCACGTTCGTGATGAACACTAACCTGTTGATGCTACGTACTGATGTGCTTGATGCTAGTACTGTAGAGTAATGAGTCGCATGTCGACACAAGCACCGAAATCAACATTACCTTCCTTCAATTGGGCCAACTGGCGGTGAATCGAGGAAGTACAGGACAAAAAATGGTTCAAATGGTTCTGAGCACTATGCGACTTAACTTCTGAGGTCATCAGTCGCCTAGAACTTAGAACTAATTAAACCTAACTAACCTAAGCACATCACACAGATCCATGCCCGAGGCAGGATTCGAACCTGCGACCGGAGCGGCCGCTCGGCTCCAGACTGGAGCGCCTAGAACCGCACGGACACTCCGGTTGGCAAGTAGAGGACATACTGACGAAACTAAAATGAGCTCTAACATGGAAATTAAGCGTTTTCGGACACATCTCCACATAACATCTTTTCTTTATTTGTGTGTGAGGAATGTTTCCTGAATGTGTGACCATACTTTTTTGTAACACCATGTATACGTGTGTGCACGTTTATGTCAAACAGTTTGTTACGCATTCACATATTGTCTGTAAAGCAGAATTCTCATACTGGGGTCTGAGTGTCACTTGAGCCTTTTTATATCACTATTTTCCGTGAGTTAAGCCGCAGTATCATGAAATTCATTCTCTCCACGTCACATAAAGTATATCTGAAACATTTCTTAGAAACTGGTTCTCGTCAAAGAGCGGCCACATACACTGAAGCTTTTATTCGTAACGTACGGTCAAAATTTGTTCTTCGTCTGTTTCGACTCTCATTTGTAAGACTGCAGTTTCATTTGTGGTATGACATATTGTGTGTTGCCCAGAAAAAAAACATGCTACTAGAAATGTGGCGCTGATGCTCGATCGTAAGACGTGTTCAAGTATTTGTGTCTCTGAATCACTCTATTTACGAGGAGCATTGTGTGGCTGGTCCAGTGACTCAAAAGTAACGTCATGCAGCTCTGAATCACGTAGGTGCCTAGTGAAGGCTCTAAAATAGACAATGTGAGATGCTAGGTGACGCTGACTGCTCCCGTGAGAGGAGGCGAAGCAAGGGGCTAAGCAAGAGACAAAAAATATGGGCTACGGATATAAGGCAATGTGTAAAACAGCAGAAGGAAATACAAAACTGATAGAATGTGTGAGCAGATAAAGCAATTCTCAAAGTTTTTGTTGCTATTGGTGGCAAAAAATAGGCTTAATAAAAATGAACTGTTGAGCAGTGTTTATTATAATAGTCTTCTTGCGTCATAAATCTTATGTTTGGTTTTATGTGGCCCACTACGACTTTCTCTGCTGTGACAATCACGTCATCTCACAGTAACGCTTACACACAACGCCCTCAATCATTTATTGTATGCTATGTTCCAGTCTCTTTCTTCCCCTCTTGTTTTTATTCTCTAAAGTTCCCCCTAACACCGTGGAAGTTACTACCTGATGTCTTAACACATGTCCTGTTATCCCGTCCCTTCTTGTCAGTGTTTTCCAAACCGATTCTGCGGAGAACCTCCTACTGTGTTATCTTAAAAGATCATGTAATTTTCAAGATCTTGCTTCGATCCTTTTCTTTTCCGGTTTTTCCTCAGTACATAATTCACTTCAGTGTAATGCTTTGCTCCAAACGTACATACTCCGAAATTTATTCTTCAAATTAAGGCCAACGTTTGATACTGGTAGACTTTTTTTAGCCGAAAATACCTTCTTTACCTGCGCTAGTCTGCTTTTTACGTCTCACTTGCTTCGTCCGTGATACGTTATTTTTGTTCAAAGGTAGCAGAATTCCATCACTTCATCCAATTCGTGATCTCTAATTGTGAGGGCAAGTTTGCCACTAGTCTCATTTCTGCTACTGTCCATTACTTTCTTCTTTCTTTGGTTTACTCTCACTCCGTATTCTGTGCATAGTAGATTGTTCATTCCATTCAGTATGTCCTATAATTCGTCCTCATTTTCACTGAGGATACAAATGTCATCAGCGGATCTTATCACTGGTATTCTTTCATCCTGAATTTTAATCCCACTGCAGGCACTGTCTTTTACTTCCGTCATTGCTACTACGACGAACAGATCGAACAGTAGATGAGAAAGGCTGCACTCCTGCCTTGCATTCTTTTTACCTCGAGCATTTTGTTCGAGGTGCTCGATTCTTATAGTTCCTTCTTGCTTCTTACATATACTGTATGTTGCCAGCCTATCTCTATAGCTTACGTCTACGAGGGGTGTTCAATAAGTAATGCAATACTTTTTTCCTCGGACACTTTTTGTTTAAAAATGCAGTATTGTTGTGGGACATCGTGAAATATTCCCCCTACAGGTCTTATAGTTTCCTGAAGTTCCGATTGGTGATGACGCTACATGTGGCCTTCAAAATGGCGTATGTAACGGAGGTGTGTTCCAAGTACAGAGCTCTCACTGAGTTTCTATTGGCGGACAACCAGAGCATCGCAGATATTCATAGGCACTTGCAGAATACCTAAGGAGATTTGGGACTGAAAAAAAGCACGGTGAGTCGTTGGGCGCGACGTGTGTCATCATCGCAACGAGGTCGCGTCAGCCTGTCGGCCGCACTCAGCTATTACTCCTGCAATGTTGTAACTTGCAGACACTCCCATTTGAGGTGATCGACGGATCACGATCAGATACCTGGCTGCTCAGCTAGACATCTCTGTTGGTAGTGGTGACACACTCGCCCACCAGTAGGGTACTCAAAGGTGTGTTTCTCGCACTCCGATTTCCATCTGTTTGGCCTGATGAAGGATGCACTCGGCTGCAAGCAGTACGTGGATGATGGGGAGGTTGTTTCTGCAGCAAGACATTGGCTCCGACGTCCACTAGTAGAATGGTACCATGCGAGCATTCAGGCCATCCCTGTAAGGTGACATAAGGCCGTTGCATTGAACGGAAGTGATGTTGAGAAATAGGGCTCTGTAGCCAAAATAATGGGGAATGATATGGAGTATTGGAAACCTGAATAAAAGCAACCTGCTTTCAGAATAAAATTATGTTGCATTACTTATTGAATGCCCCTCATATATTTCCGAGAATTTCAAACAACTTACTCCATTTTATTATACAATGACGAACGCTTTTTCTAGATCCGCAAAATCCTATGAACGTGTCTTGATTATTCTTAAGTCTTGCTTCCATTAACCAAGCGCATTATGATAATTGCCTCTCTGGTGTGTTTACCTCCCTTAAAGTCCGCCTGATTAGCTGGGTGGTAACGTGCTTGTCTCCCATGCAAATGGGCCCGGGTTCGATTCCCGACCGGGTTGGAGATTTTCTCCGCTCGGGCACTGGGTGTTGTGTTACCCTCATCACCGGCGCGCAAGTCGCCCAATGTGGCGTCGACTGAAATTAGACTTGCTTTTGGCAGCTGAACTTACCCGGATGGGGCCTCCCAGCCAACGATGCCATACGCTCATTCCCATTTTTTACCTTCCTTAAAGCGAAAATTAACCTCAACTAAGGGATTTTTAATTATATTTTCCATTCTTCTGCATGTTATTCTTGTCTGTAACTTCAGTGCATGAACTGTTATGTTTCCAAAAGTCTGATGGTATGTCTCCAGGGCCGTAGATTCTGACCATCAATCTGAATTGTCGTTTGTTTACCATTTCCACCAGTGATTTTATAAATTCAAAAGGAATATTATCTATGCATTCAGCCTTATTTTTTCGCAAGTTCTCCAAAGCTCTGTAAACTTTGATTGTAAAAGTAGATTCCTATGTCTTCCAAGTTGGCTTCAATTTCTTCAGCTATCACTTCAGCGCCCTATTAAAGGTAGTTTTCCATCCTAAGGGCAAGAGGGTACGCTAAGCCTCTATCCGCTCCTCTTGCCTCTTTGACTAGGACTGGGCCGTTGACAGAACGAGGTTGACGTCTTGTGCGGAGTTTTCGGCTGCCGTTGCTGAGGATTTTATTCAAAATTGAAGCAGTGTCTGCGGTTTAACCTGGCAACCAGGACATTTTTACCATTAGGCAAAGACGCTACCGCTAGACAATGGTGTCAGAAACATCTGTTAAAAATGAGGATCTTACGTAGCAGCAATTTACCAGCAACCGCTACAGATTTTACTACATTTACATACAATTTATAGCGTCCTTATCACGTACTGAGAAACATTTAACAAGAATTAAACTGATAAATTGACTCTTTTCTGAATAGGAATGTTTTCCTGTGAGACAAATATTCCAACCGTAATCTTCGGTATGTTTTATACTGATTATTTAGCATAGACTGTCTTTTCGACAAAACTAAGGTACGTTTTGTGACCTTTATTTCTTCCAATTCTGCGTCGTGTGTGGGTCTTCTATCACTTTTGAGTAAATTAAGATTCCTTGCTAAGGCTGAAATGCCTGTTGGTCCATCTCCCGTAGCATTCGACCGTGGAAGTACGGTGATTCATAGCATTATTTTTTCTAAATAATGCACGATTTTGTATCTGTCACTCTGCCAGTAGAGTTAAGAAAGAGGGACTCGTGTTTTTCGCTGTTCTTCATGTCATGCTGTTCAGCAAGGCAATGCAGTGGTTAAGATAACTGACTTATATTTGCAAGGAAAGGTTTTCAAATTCCCATTCAGATTTTCCAATTTACGTTTATCTTGGTCTTTAAATTTGACGTTTCGTACAACTTTGATTAACAAACAATATTATTTTCCTGTGATGTGTACGTACAAAATAAAACTCTATTTAAGTTTATGAAGTTACATAAATGCAACTTAATGGGGCGTGTTAAACGATACAAAAATACATCGAAGTAAATGATTTGATTCTGATAAAAGAAGTCGTATATACTATAACACTGTTACTAAGGTACTACACACGAAGTAGTTCTCTCTAACCAAATAAGTGGCTGAATTTTTGTAGTCCCTGCTGACAGGGTGACAATTTGAGACATCCTACATTGTTCTCTTGGGAAGCCTTTAGAGCGAGCGGCTTGCAGCTATCTTCCTTTTACTCACAGGAAATTTATCATATTTTGCACTTAGCAGGTGGGTAGCTGCAACACCTTTTGTGGTGTGGGACAACGTCGGCCATGGCGTGCTAGTCTGCATGCGAGCCCGATGCGCGGGCCTCGTGCGGGCAGGGGTTTGGTATCTCTCGGCTTTGCTCGCTACTTCTCGGAAGTACTCAATACCGTGCGACATTTCATTTAGCACTGCGGTGAGGCAATTTTCCGTCGGTACGACTCTCTTCAATTCGGTAGAACTGTGGTGTCAGCGCTGTTGAAGCTTCGCTATTTGTTCGTGGTATACGAGAAGTTCATAGATCTAGTGGCTATTGGCACAAAAAGAGGCCATCTAGCGATCTGTCGTCACAAGACTTTAAAATGAAATGTGAATGAGGGAAAAGGGGGATGAAATTTTCGCAACATCTATTATGCAGACGCGTAATCGACGGATACCACAAATTTGCTATGAAATGACATTACAATACTATGGAAAAGTAATTTAAAGATTTAGTTGACAATGAAAGAGCACAAAATTACAACGATCGACAGACGGGAATCATTGTTCCGTACATCAAGAAACACTATGAGCGAAATTTGCAACTTTGGAGCACCAGAAGAACTGGTTGTATGAATAGTAAAATGTACGAAGTGGTACGCATTATTCCACTGTCAGTTGCAACAGTTTTCAGTGGAACTGAACGAAGAGTGTGGAGAATTCATGTGTTAGTGCAAAGTACGTCGGTTAAGTCAAGGGGAATGCCTGGGAATATTTTTCGATTTAAAACCCTCTATTCTTGAATTTATGAAGAAGAGCAGGAACGAAAATTAGAACATCTGGAATTGATTACAGACCTCGCATTTTAAGTGGACACACTATCGACAGTAAGACATTGCAAAGTGAGAAACAACTTATTTTTAATTTGATGGGGATGCATTTAAAAATAAAATCGCATTTTGGAAGAGATAAATTCTGATAAAAAATTCAATCCATTTTCCTAAGCTCACTGGCGCTAAAGGAAACGCGAAGGTTGAAGAATTCATTGTGGCCTTGAAAGAATACAAGAACAGTTTTCTAAGCCTTTTGAGAAAAGTGCCGATCTTACATCAGTTTTCGAGACCATTTGCCGTTTCAGTGGATGTGGATGTGCTGCTGGAACTTACTGATCCGCAATATAATTCCCATTTAAAAGACAAATTCTTAAAATGATAATTAAATCAAGACCCTAAGCTGTCGACAGGCGTTGATATACATCAACAGGAACAGTTGAAAATGTGTGCCCCGACCGGTACTCGAACCCGGGATCTCCTGCTTACATGGCAGACGCTCTACCCATCTTTTCTAATCTCATTTTTTTCTATATTGTTCGTTTAAATTGTTCGTGGCGGTCGTCCGATGACACACGTTCAGGTTGTTCGTTGATCCGTTCACTCAGTTTTTTATTACAGAGGGTAGCTAAACCCTCTGACCGAATTCGTAGTACCCCTGCCCATCACACTCATTACTCGCGGCAGACAATCTTACCGAGTGCCGTAAGAGTTCGGGCAATGCGTGTGCATCCAGCACTGAAGAAGAAGGTCACTGGCCGGTTAGTCTTAACTATATGACGATATGAAGATGGTATCTGTTTTTCGGACATGTCCGAGAGAACAGATACCATCTTCATATAGACAAATTCTTTTCCGTTAAGTCTGTCCAGGAGGTCACGGTGTTTTTCTCGCGAAGAGTTCCTACGTCTCCTTAATTATGTTGCAAACAATGTAAAATATATCGATCAACATACATGTGTGAGAGGCTTTTCTTTATTACTAAACTAACTTTTTTTTGTCGTGTGACTAGGGCCTCCCGTCGGGTACACCGTTCGCCGGGTGCAAGTCTTTCGATTTGACGCCACTTCGGCGACTTGAGCGTCGATCGATGGGGATGAAATGATGATGACTAGGACAACACAAGACCCAGTCCCTGAGCGGAGAAAATCTCCGACCCAGCCGGGCCCTTACGATTGAAATTCAGTAGCGCTGACCACTCAGCTACCGGGGGAGGACATTAAATTAAATAAGTCACGATTACGTGGAAACCTGACTGCAAAAATCTGGCCGTTCCCGGTGTGGGGCGTTGTGATTTGGTCGTTGTGAATAATTACGGAAACGAAAAAAAGAGAAGGTGAAACCTGTTGCTACGCCTCTCGGATGGGATCAGGAGAACTATATATCTTTATGTCTCCATCCAATGGATGGATCACAATCAGCGGTGACTTGTGGCATCCTACCTAACTAAACTCCTTACTGGATGTCGGTAACCGAGACTTGTGAAATGACACTGTACCCGGAAGTAGTCGGTTCAAATCATGGTGGTAAAAGAAATTTCCATCCCTAGAAGGGAGAAGAGGCTTGAAGCTTCTGAATACCAGACATTGCACCGACGTCGATGCCAAAGTGAGAGCTCAAAGGAGCAGACAGTTGAAGATGTGTGATGAGTCTCGAGGTAAATAAGCGTAATGTGGAAGGCAACTAATAAATATTCTTTTGCTGTCAGAACTGAGGTATTTAAAGAGGTCAGAGAACGTTGCACACTACCTATCGACAACGAAGTTTTTATAGAATGAGCCCAAACTCGGTCTGGGGACACATGTTGTAGGAAATTGGGCACGTCCTTTTCAAAGAAATCGTCCCACTACTTGCCTGCGTCACTTAGGAGAACCACAGAGAACCCAAATAGGGTGACCAGACGGTGATTTGTGCCTCGCTCCTTAAGGCAGCGAGTCCAGTTTCTCATCCATTACTTGGCCAGTAGTGGTTGAAGATGCTGTAGTGCAGTCTCTAATCACGGGACTGTGCAAAAATTTGCTGATTTAGATTCGAAACCTCTCAGCAGTGTCTCTCGGAGTGAAGGCATAAGAAGTTGAAGTTGCTGATAGTGAGATAGTGATCGTCGTAATATTCGACTCGCCCTTCTGATACTGCTCAAGAGGGAATAACCTAACGCCCTAACTATCACCATTATGTTACGTCCTCTAATGTGTGTTTTTTTTTTTTTTTTTTTTTTGCATAGTCAGAGTAACACAACATAGCACCCGCCCGATTGGCCGTGCTGTCTAACGCACGGCTTTCCGGGCGGGAAGGAGCGCCGGCGGATTTCGGATTTGTGTCGAGGTCCGGTGAACCGACCAGTCTATGGATGGTTTTTAGGTGGTTTGCCATCTGCCTCGGCGAATGCGGGCTGGTTCCCCTTATTCCGCCTCAGCTACACTATGTCGGCGATTGCTGCGCAAACAAGTTCTCCACGTACGCGTACACCACCATTACTCTACCACGCAAACATTGGGGTTACACTCGTCTGGTGTGATACGTTCCCTGGGGGGTCCACCGGGGGCCGAACCGCACAATAGCCCTGGGTTCGGTGTGGGGCGGCGGACGGGTGAAGTGGACTGTGGTAGTCGTCATGGGGTGGCGCACCACTGCGGCTGCGGCGGGGACGGAGCCTCTCCATCGTTTCTACGTCCCCGGTTAACATAACGTAACACAACATAGCACTATACAACTTAAGCATCTCTGAGTCACTCACTCAACACAAACACATACCGGATAATTCCCGATGACTTAAGGAGAGGGACCATACCTCGACATTTCAGTATATCCAATGAAAATCCATACAAATAAGTCAAGCCGTCCGTTCACACACCAACTAAAGTGTTCGTGCAGTTGTGAATTAAGTAGGTCTATTCAAGCTTATTGACGAACACAAAACAAAATTCCATTCATTTAAGTCTGCATTATGAATAACGAACTTCAACAAGCACGGTGGCGCAACTGCAGGACATCTGATTCCTCTTTGGGTGGACGTCTAGAGAAATACAGCTCGTATTACTCTGGTTGACCATTATGTGACGTCCGCAACTCACTGGAGGCAAACAACACTATTTCCTTAACGTAAACACTCTTGGACAAACGCCCGATAAGTTCGCATCTGATTTTACGCTATGTCATTAACAAGGTTACTACTACGAACAGGAAAAAAGATTTTCGGTAAAGGGTGAGAGACGCTATACTTGTCACAATATTTTACTGGAAATTTGGCATAGCCAATTATTTAACATGTGCATTTGATATCTCATTCCATAATTTATATTCCTTTGACCGCCGCGCAGTCTCCTCGCGAAGGTACGAGTTCATTTGCAGCCCGTACACGGCCGGGCACGCGAACTTGCGACCGCTACGACGCGCATGCGCCGCTCGCCTTGTTAGGCCGCGGCCTGCGGCGCGGGCATGTGACGTCACGCACGTGGGCAGCCTCCCCGCGCGCTGTGTGCTGTGCGCTAATGGAGATTGCTCTATACCAGGCCGCATTGTGCAACAAGTTCTGTGCGCTGCCTATCCATCAGTCTCTCTGTTGCGATAGGGCATTCAGCTTACATTTTCATTCCCTCGGGCCAGCTAATCCATTACGTTCGCATGTTACACGTCCTACATTAGTAGAAAGGATTTACGTACCGTGCAATCAACACATTAAAGCTAAACTTATGTTATAATTATCTTTAGGGGTGATACCTTTGAGCTGAAATTCAAGACGCCTTCGAGACAAGTGGTGGCATGTTTGTTCTTTTTTGTGGTATGTCGTGGACACTTGAAAATGGAAAAGGTATCTTGTGCGTGCCATTTGAATGTAGTTTCATCGTAGTTTACAGTTTATACTGCTTTCATACGCCTGTTTGGTCTGGAATTGATTATGAGAAACTGTGATCATTCATGTAGCAAATTCCTAGTTAAGAGACGTATTTTTAGGCAATATATTGTCATTTTGATGAATTTATGCGTAAATGCACTAATAGATTAGCAATTTTTCGTGGACTACCTTATGTGTGTTATCTAATATAATGTAGTGTGAACTACGTTGAATTCTTGTGGAAGGAACGTTTTCACAAAAAGTACGAGGGAGAGAAAATAAACTCTGCAAATATTACGCAGAGTGCTACAGGCCAATGCACAGAAAGGTCTTTATAGGAATGTAGAAGTCTCTGAAAAACTAGATATAGTTTATTTAGCAATACAATACCTGCGAAACTTATAACCAACTGAAACCGTACAGAAATAATAATAGCAGCATCTCCCTCATCAGTGTAAGGTATTTATAGTCTATCAGAAGTCCAAGCGTGCGTATGAGATTATTTGTCTCAAGAATTTTCTACTGTTCTAGGAACAGCATTAAATGGTAATATAGAAACTCATAAATTACTGTACAAAATCGTGTATAGTATGACACAGGACCCGTTGTCAGTTGACTACAGGCAAATGGCAACCGTCGCATTTTCATATTTAGATCGGAAACTTTCATAGGTGAGCTTCTATTCTTCCCATTAATTCCACAAAGATGTAGAGAGCAGTTTGTTTTAATGAATTATTATGTTTAAAAAATCACACTTTCACTCTGCAGTGGAGAGTGAATTGATATGAAACTTGCTGGCAGATTAAAACTGTGTGCCGGGCTGGGACTCGAACGCGGGACCTCTGGCTTTGTTACCGCCTGAGGTACCCAAGCGCGATTCACGACCGGTCCTCAGCTTTACTTCCGCCGGTACCTCCTCTCCTGCCTTCCGAGTTTCACAGAAGCTCTCCTGTGAAACTTGTAGAACTAGTGCTCCTGGAGAAAAGGACACTGTGGAGGCATGGCTTAGCCACAGCGTGGGAGATGTTTCCAGAATGAAATTTTCACTCTACACCGGAGTGTGCGCTGATATGAAACTTCCTGGCAGATGGAAACTGTTTTAATCTGCCAGGAAGTTTCATATCGGCGCACACTCCGGTGTAGAGTGAAAATTTCGTTCTGGAAACATCTCCCAGGCTGTGGCGAAGCCGTGTCTCTGCAGCGTCCTTTCTTCCACGAGTGCTAATTCTGCAAGTTTCGCGGGAGAGGTTCTGTGAAGTTCGGAAGATGGGAGACGAGGTACAGTCGGAAGTAAAGCTGCGAGGACGGGTTGTGAGCTGTGCTTGGGTAGCACAGTCGGGCAGATGGCTTTCGGCCGTGGCACGCTGCGGACGGCTTGGCGCGGCGGGCTGCGCTCCGCAGCCGTGCTTGCTTACCCGCTAGCGCGCGGTCCTGCGTTGTTGTGTACCGGTCCGCCACGGCATTATCATATCTACAAGCTACAATCAAACTCATGGTCAAAGCGTAGTACACAAGACCGAAAGCTCTTGAAATAGAACGATTTCTTCGAGACGTGATGCACATAGAACTGCAAGAACTAAAGGTATCCATTTGTCTGTTGTATTCACCTCAAACTGATTGACGAAACGGCCTGTGAAAGACTCCTACAACGATCTACGAATGGCATCCGCTTCCGCCGCACTGACAGTTATGTGATCGTGTTAGCCGTTGACCATGTTGGACCATACCATTCACATCTTTGAACTGCCATTCGAAATTCCCGCCAACCTCGTCGTTAACGCGCTGCAGCCACACAGAAGAGAAATGGAATACCGTTGAAACTTACCCCGTATTTAATTGGGTACGCCAAGTATGCATGGAACTTGTGAAGCACGTTCCATCTTATGTTTTCATGGGCGGCTGCCGCGCATTGTTATATATGATGAACTACCGAGGCCCTTCTCAGATTACGGCCAGGAGGGCCATGTCCGATAAGAATGTCTTCCGTGACGCCTCGTCCAGGTACCCTGCACGGAACTTCCCTAGCGTTCCACAACGACCTGCCTCCTGCCAATGTATGTGGAAGTGGCACAACACGATGTGATGGATGATCAAAACCTGATACTATCTCAAACCATTACGAGTTCTGTTGGAGTCCCATCACCGATGGCACATAGTACAGAGGTTCCTACAGTCTTGCGTCAGGAACACCCAGCCACTGTTGCTGTCAGGATCGGAAACACGGATTCCCGATGACGGTGCCGAGCCCTGCCCTCTGGTGGATGTTGAGTTGTGGACGTGCAAGCAGCACAAGAAGAGACAATTATCAGCTGATGAACAGGACACTGAAGATTGGGATGGGGATGTGATGTTGGAGGAAGACAATGACACTGTCGTTGCATCTACAGCTGCAATGGATTCCAGCAGCCTCATTCACTACCATGCGCCAGACAGTATGGAACAGTTGCCTCCTCCTGGTGTTCCTGAAAACGTGGCACATCAGGTCGACCTTCAAAACGTGGTCTCCTATGAAAGTGGCCAGCCACCACTGATATCCCAGTCCTCTCTTAGCTATTGGGCAGACTACATGGAGGTGGATGACGCACAACACACGTCGATAGCTCCTCCGATGCCCATAGCCGGCGTTGAGTCTGTAGGGCGCTCCCTGTCAGGGGACCATACAGCATTGCTTCCACCGCTTGAGATGTCTCAATCAGTCAGTTCCAGTGGTATCCACTCCACCATCAAGATCTGCATGTTGCACGACACAGTGAGAGTGGCAGACTTGCTAATTTCCCTTCTCCAGGAGGTCTGTCCAGAGCTGTGGCTAGATCTTTATTTCTACACCAGCTACACCCTACTGTCAGGTGTTGGCACAGGGGGAATGGCCATTCTTGTTTAAGATGGTATAGAAGTGATGGATGTGGCATACTTGCAGAATGCGTGAACCATGGACTAACACTTGGCACGGTCCACCTCATTAATGTATATGCACCCTCTGGTATATCACACCATGATGACAGGCCAATCTTCTATTCGGAGGAGGAGGCCCTACTTTTATAGGGAAAAACAGACCATTACATAGCGGGTAGTGATTTTAACAGTATCCTGCAGCCCGAGGAGCAGATACCACATCACATCCCATGCCCAACTCTACATGCACTGCTATGTGACCTAGCACTCCATGACACATGACTCTTACACCACGGGAACCAATGCTGATACACACACTTTACCAGCCATTCTGCCACTCGACTGGATCAATCTATGTTTCGTGCGGCCTCGACACAGCGACCAGTGATGCATAAATCTGGCCAATAGCCTTCACACATCATCTCACATGTATCTGCACTGTCATCTTACCCCATAAACTCACATGGTGCAGCAGAGTTCCATGGACGCTAAACGTCACCCTCCTTGAGGAAGAAGCGTATTAGCAAGCAGCTGCTAACACGTTGCGCCATTGTCTCAGGAGTCTGCCCACATACGCTTCCACATTACTGTGGTAGCTGGAATGTGTCAGAACTGTACTCTAAAAGACCCTGATGGCTTACACATGTGAGCCGGCCGGAGTGGCCGTGCGTTTCTAGGCGCTACAGTCTGGAACCGCGTGACCGCTACGGTCGCAGGTTCGAATCCTGCCTCGGGCATGGATGTGAGTGATGTCCTTAGGTTAGTTAGGTTTAAGTAGTTCTAAGTTCTAGGGGACTGATGACCACAGCAGTTAAGTCCCATAGTGCTCAGAGAAATTTGAACCATTTTTTTGCTTACACATGTGACAGATCGAGCTGGCAAAGGACGACGTCGGCATTTTACCATACAGTTTTACATGAGCTGGCGATGCAACCGCCATCGCCGGCCGGTGTGGCCGAGCAGTTCTAGGCGCTTCAGTCTGGAACCGCGCGACCGCTACGGTCGCAGGTTTGAATCCTGCCTCGGTCATGGACGTGTGTGATGTCCTTAGGTTAGTTAGGTATAAGTAGTTCTAAGTTCTAGGGGACTAATGACCTCAGATGTTAAGTCCCATAGTGCTCAGAGCCATTTGAACCAACCGCCATCGTCCAAACGTAGTTGGTTGGACAACACATCAAACCCCATCCACTCTGCATTAGGTCGGAGCAACTAGAAGGCGTCTGCGCCCGTGGGAGAGTCATGACGGCATCCCCAACGAAATGGCATCAGTCTACATCATTTTGCGCTAGGGGCGCAACTTCAAACGTCAGCTCATCATGGCGATACACACAAAGGCGGGAGGACGCGCTGTGACATAAACGGACACAGCGCACACGATAGCCCAGTACTATGGGACGCTGTACGTTGAAGAGCCAAGGAATTTATGAAGAGATGCTGCACGCTTTCCCGCCCGTAGGGACGTGACACTCGATGATGACCTGTTGTTGCGGATCACATCCGACGAGTTCACATCGGCATTGGCGCGAACAGCACCAAACAAATCGCCAGGGCCACACGGTTTACCCCAGGAATCTCCAGATGTTTTAAGAACTGATCCGTCCTGATTTGACTCTACCACAGACGGCATCCTGATCGAGGAATCGAAACCGACTGGTGATATTAGATGGTCGGTCTTTCACCCACCCATGCACCTCAACACTGACTTCAAGATCTTCACCCGCATCCTCCGCACGTCTCTCCACGCGGCTGCTTAGTTGGTGTCAGCAACATTCATACAGCGTTAGGAGCATACCGTGACGTAACAGTATTGACGGTGGCCTCCAAAATACGGGGTGCCCTTATCGCCATCGAATTTGACCACGTATTTGACCACATCAACCACGAATTTCTACTCGTAGTTCTGGAATTCATGGGCCTCTCTCCAGAATCTGCACAGGTGGTCCTTCGCCTGATCCATGGGGCGTGTTCCTACATGATGATGAATGGTTACCAGTGTGGTCCCATTATTATTAGATGGTCAGTGTGACAAGTGTGTACCTTGGCGGACATTTTATTTGCGGCAGCGCTCGAACCAGCTTTGCATGGTCTATGGCAGCAATTAGCACTCATCTGTATATGGTCCGTGACGTTTCACTGCAGTCCATTCGCCGATGATGTGGTGTTCCTGGCCAGATCAGGAGGAGAGATACATACGGCGCTTCAGTGGCTACGGGGCGGGAAAATAGTGGAAACGTCGTCATCATGAACAAGACACAATACATGAACATCGGAGGGGACCTCCCCCAAATAACGGTGGTGCCTCTCAAATGTTTAGGGGTGCTGTTCTCTAGCAATGTTCGCTGCATAGCGGCAGCTACATACTGCCAACTACTACACCAGACATGCCTCTGATACAAAGCAACAAACTGTGTCGAATGGACATGCTCCTACGAACACGTTATGTCAACACCTGTCTTGTCTTAAAACTGAACTACTTCACGCACAGACTGCCACGGTGGCCGAGCGGTTCTAGGCGTTTCGGTCTGGAACCGTGCTGGTGCTATGGTCGCAGGTTCGAATCCTGCCTCGGGCTCTGAGCACTATAGGACTTAACTGCTCTGGTCATCAGTCCCCTAGAACTTAGAACTACTTAAACCTAACTAACCTAAGGACATCACACACATCCATGCCCGAGGCAGGATTCGAACCTGCGACCGTAGCGGTCGCGCGGTTCAAGACTGTAGCGCCTAGAACCGCTCAGGCACTTCGGCCGGCGATGTCCTTAGGTTAGTTAGGTATAAGTAGCTCTAAGTCTAGGGGACTGATGACCTCAAATGTTAAGTCCCATAGTGCTTAGAGCCATTTGAACCATTTCACGCACATCCCTCCCTTGACGGTTATGATGGCTGACAGATTTCAAGCAGCATATGGAGCGCCAGTCTCGTTTTTAAAGTGCGATACGCCACCCTGAGATTGGAGCAGCGAGCGGGCGTTGTCGGTTTAATTCATGTCTATAACCGTGCACTAGCGCTCCATTTCAACACTATGCGTTGCACGTTGATCTCTGCCCACGCCAATCTGACGGACCACTGATAGCTGAAGTGGCAGCACGTTTTCTACAACCTCTTTTTTTGTGTGACTCACTTCACCGTCATTCGCTCAAATCGGTGAATTCTTGACTGAGCGCAGATTCTTACGAGCGGACGTTCCGTCCGCACTGATGCCCAGCATGAAAGACTATTATTGCCTTTACCAACAGCAGCAACCTATCAACACGGTCCCACAATAGTACCTCGAAGTTGGCTGGAACACTGTGTGGCGTGCAGTAAATACGCTTTTTCTACGTACGTCAGTGCGGAGGGTGTAATTTCGAGCACTTTTTGCAACTGTTTTCAAATAAAGGTTATAAAGCTTCTCCTAACTTCTCGTTTACCTTGATCCCACAAATAGATTTAAAACGTTGACTCTGTCAGCCTCTCACTTTTTGCATTCGTTTCAAATACACCCTATATAACAGGAAAAAACCTGCTCTGTAATCCTTCCTGATCTTAGAGCACGTCGCGTGGGCGTAACGACGGGATAGCCAGGCCTTGGGTGTCAACCCCTGCGCTACCCGCAGTCCTGTCCTCCAGCGGTTTATCTAAAGTAAAAATAAATGAAAAGTCGGTACAGCACTTGACAGGGAAAGGCAAGGTGCGAGTCTTGGTCCGGCACATAGTTTTAATCTGCCAGGAGGTTCAAAATGGTTCAAATGGCTCTGATCACTATGCGACTTAACTTCTGAGGTCATCAGTCGCCTAGAACTTAGAACTAATTAAACCTAACTAACCTAAGGACATCACACACATCCATGCCCGAGGCAGGATTTGAACCTGCGACCGTAGCGGTCGCTCGGCTCCAGACTGTAGCGCCTAGAACCGCACGGCCACTCCGGCCGGCTCTGCCAGGAGGTTTTGAATATAATGTTGTTTAGCATCAGTAACATGATTCCTGTGTCGTGTTCTTTGTAAGTGGTATAGACTGAAGAAGCGGAATCCCAGTGGGTAATATTAAGGCAACTTCGACACCTCGTGAAGAAAAACGAAAATTAGGATATCCTCGCACTTGCATCTAACGTAACCGCAGTGATGTGAATCTCAACAGTCAGTTGTCTTTGAGTGCGTGTGTATTTTTAGACTTATTCCAGCGGTATTACCAGGCTGGAAGAGGCGTACTGGACTGCGAATACTCAAAAGCGAGAGGTACGAAGTAATCCATATGGGATTTAGCCCTCGAATTCGGTATTTATGTGTTAAAAGTGTCATGACTGCACAGAGGGTATCTCCTTTAAAATATCAGACAAAGCACTCATTGACTGGCAAGGAACGCTCAGTGACTCTAGGCAGAAACAGCCGTGTTAAGAAGAAAGCGATACAACTTTCAGTAACGTCCACATTCTGTTAAGGAAGCTGTGACGTCTCGATGAGCCCCCTACTGTAACCTTTCTCATTGATCAGTCACATTGCCAGAATATGGGTGGAACTTCCCTAGCTAACAGAACGCCACTGGAAACTGTACACTGAAGTGACAAAAATCATGTGACAGCGATATGCACATATGCAGATGGAGGTAGTATCACGCACACTAGATATAAAAGGGCACTGTATTGACAGAGTAGTCATTTGTACTCAGGTGGGTCTTGTGTAAATGTTCCCACGTGACTGTGGTCGCGCGACGGGAATTAACAGATTTTGAACGCGGAACGGTAGCTGAAGCTAGACGCCTAGGACATTCCATTTCGGAATTCAATATTCTGAGATCCACAGTGTCAAGTGTGTGCCGAGAATACCAAATTGCAGGTATTACCTCTCACCAACGGACAACGCAGTGGCCGAGGGCTTTCTCTTAACGACCGAGAACAGCGTCGTTGGCGTGCAGCATGTCTCCTGGTTTCGTGACCATATCAGCTGGACCCTAGACGACTGGAAAACCATGATATTGTCAGATGAGTCCCGATTTCAGTTGGTAAGAGATGATGGTTGGGTTCGAGTGTGGTGCGGACCCCATGAAGCCATGGACTCAAGTTGTCGACAAGGCACTCTGAAAGCTGGTGGCAGCACCATTATCCAATTCAGGGACTTCGTGTTCCCAAACAACAATGCACCGCTGGGGCATAATTGTTCGCGATTGGATTGAAGAACATTCCGGACAGTTCGAGCGCATGATTTGGCCACCCAGATCGCCCGATATGAATCCCATCGAACATTTATGGGACATAATCGAGAGATCAGTTCGTGCACAGAGTTCTGCAACGGAAACACTTCTGCAACTGGATGGCTATAGAGAAAGCGTGGTTCAATATTTCTGCAGGGTCCTTCTAGGGACTTATTGAGTCTATGCCATGTCGAGTTTCTGCACAACCCCGGGCAAAAGGAGATTCGACGTGGTATTAGGAGAGATCCCAGAGTGTACAGAGTGCGTTCCATAAGCAATGCGACCAATTTTTGTCTGACGCAGCGGTACACCACAGCGTGTTGTAACCAGCTGGGCTAAGTGGAGGGGGCGTGTTAGCTTCAAAACACTCTTTGTCTCATTCGGCTGCGAGCTGCCGGAGAGTCAGGACGTGCGTTTCCTTCAACCCCGTTTTAAGTTTATGTAACACGGCACAATGGATCATTCTGTAGAGCAACGGTACGCTATCAAATTTTGCGTTGAACTTGGGATCTCCGCCACCGAAACGTTTCCATTACTTCAGCATGCCTTTGGGAATGATTGCTTGTCCAAACACAAGTTTTCCGATGGCACAAGTCGTTCATGGAGGGCCGAGAGGAGATCACCGACGAACCTGGCAGTGGACGACCATCAATCGCATGAGTCGACGAAAATGTGAGGTGTGCGCACGATTTTTTGAACTCTGACAGACGGCTGAGCCTTCAGTTGATAGCAAAAACTCTAAACATGTCAAAAACAACCGTTTTCCGCATTGTGGTCGAAGATTTGAACATGAGAAAGGTGTGTGCCAAACTCGTACCAAAAGTGTTGACCGACAAACACAAGCGCTTGCGAGTTCTTCGGTGCCGAGAAATGTTGGAAATGTGTGAAAATGATCCTCATTTTTTAAACTCAGTTATCACTGGTGATGAGTCGTGGATTTCTGAGTACGACCCTGAGACAAAAAGGCAGAGTTCAGAGTGGCACACCCCATCGTCGCCCTGTCCCAAGAAGGCATGCATGAGCAAGTCCAGGATCAAAACAATGCTCATTGTCTTCTCTGACGTCAGAGGCATTGTCCACCACGAATTCGTACGTACTGGGAGTACAGTGACCTCAGTTTTCTACTTGGAAGTGCTCAAAAGACTGAAAAGGAGGGTCTCGCGCTGCCGAAGCGAAATCAAAGACACGTGGAAAATTCACCACGACAACACGCCGAGTCACGACGCCTTCATTGTCAACGACTTCCTGGCCAGGACCAAGACCCCATTGGTTCCCCAGCCTCCCTGCAGTCCTGAACTGGCTCCCGCTGACTTATTTTTGTTTCCTCGGTTAAAAGGAGTCATGAAAGGAAAACATTGGGACACGATTGAAAGCATCAGCTCTAAAGGACATTCTGGAAAAGGCATTCCAGGATGCATTCCAGGCATGGAAATACCGCCTCCAGAAGTGTATCGACGCAAGAGGGTGCTATTTTGAAAATTTTTGATTATTTGTACGAATATATTCAGTAAATGATATTTTATGAATTTGGTCGCATTACTTATGGAACGCACCTTGTATATCTCTTTGGCGAGTGGACGCTTTCGGTTCAGTCGCGCAGGGTAGCCGCTCGGTCAAATGCGTCTTGTCACCGTCCGGACGGCTCCTCCAATGGAGGTTCGATTCCTCCCTCGGGCATGGGTGTGTGTGTGTGTGTTGTCCTTACCGTAATTTAGTTTAAGTTGGATTAAGTAGTCCGTAAGCATAGGTACCGATGACCTCAGCAGTTTGGTCCCATAAGACTTTATCACAAATTTCCAATTTACTAGAGTTCAATTCCGCGTCTGGCCATCCTGATTTAGGTTTTTCGTGATTTCCCTAAATCGCTCGAGGCAAATTCCGGGGAGGTTCATTTGAAAGGGCACGGCCGACTTCCTTCCTCGTCCTTCCCTAATCCGATGAGACCGATGTACTTCCGCTGTCTGGTCTCCTCCCCCAAACAACCCAACCCAACCCGAGGTGAGACAAGAATGCAGACTGTAAAACTCTATGGGGTCACATACAATCTCCTCTACTTCATCAATCAGCTCACGAGGGGTATCCGACCAGAATATACATCTGACTCGTAAGACGGTCTCGGGCGGAATGTCTGAAAACTTGTGCTCTCTGCTCCTTCGCAGTGCAGACCCGCCAAAAACTACCTTTCGAGCCAAAGGCGGCCACGTCTCTGATTCTCCAGATAGACACTCTTGATACAACATTAGCGTTTCCATGTTCCAGTATGTTCTGTCCAAGTTTCGGGTAACTGTGGACGCCGACCAACGGCAAGTCGCCATTCCGAAAGTTTGCGAGCGCCGACTAACCAAATATGGTCCTACCTAAAATTCCCTAAAATTCTTCGTAAGCACGTTTACGATCACGTCGCTGAGGGCTAGCGGCACGTAACAGAGGCCAGCCTAACTGAGGATTCTGTTTACCCCATGCTATGGAGAGGTCTTACAGGCTCTAGGTGCTTGAAACGGTAACACTCACGTCCCGGCCACCGGAAGTCTTCACCTACCACACGGGTTGTTAAGGGTGCTTCGGAGTAACTCTGTATTCATTTCGCTGCCCACAGCGAGATCTGAGGGCTGCCAGGGAACTCACGGCCTCTCCGGCGCCGTTTGCGGACAGAGCTACTAATCCAGTCAAAGAGTGTGCCGCACTTGGCCGCCAAAGAGTGGGTGGAGGGCATCCGCTCTTCCCTACGTACGGGCTTAGGACTAACCTATAACCTCTCCCCCCATCTCTTCGCACCACCTTTACCGGCATTGGCGAGCCCACCTCCCCCGTAACGGGAGATTATAAAACAGTTCACACAGGTGTCAGCCAAAAACTCGAATAACTGTAATTTCTTATTTACTTACAAAAATAAGGACGTGAACTGTTTCATAACCTGTAAATATCGAACATCAAAACAAAACTGTATCATTGTAGATTCTACTGAAGATGCCTTAAAGTAGAAGGCGAAACGCAACTTGAACAAATAAAATACATCGCAGCAAGAAAATGCGGTTTTTATGTACAATACATATATTTCTGCACTTGCTACGGATGATGGCCACGCAAATAAACTTATTATTGATTAGGGCCTCACAGATGTCGGTGATGCTGATCCACCTTACAGTCCAGATCTTTTCACCATACTGACACACTCGTGCGATCTATCCTAGAATACTGCTAAAGTAAGTAGAACCCTCACCAAATAGGACTATCACGGGATATTGAACACATACAAAAAGGCATCACGAATAGTCACAGGTTTGTTTGACCCATTGGAGGGTACCACGAAGGTGCTGAAAGAACTGAACTGATAGGCGCTAGAAGATAGACGGAAACTATACTTTGGAAACTTACTTAGAATGTTTCTAGGACCATCTTTAAATATTTTCAAAGAGAATTCCGCACTGGCTGTATGAATGATTTTTATTAAATCTGCGACCGGTTTCACACCGCTTATCGATGCATCCTCAGGCAATATACGCTATTTATAACATAGTAACGTTGAAAATTGACCTATAGCCACTACCTACCACTCACGTGAAATATACCGTCATCTGGTGACAGCTGTAGTTAAAATTTAAAAATCTTTTTTAAAAATTTTTAAATGATGGGAGGGGCAATCGCCGTGCAAGTTGAGAGGGGCCGCGCGGCAGCGGACACGGCCTGACTGTGATCTTTAAATGATGAATCAAGGAATTTATTGTATTGGTCCCAAAGGGATCGCGGCGACAAGACTACACTAATTACAGCATGCACAGAGGCACTGATGCAATCAGTTCTTCCCGCGATCCATACGTGAAATGAACGCGAGAAAGCCCTAATAACTGGTACAGTGGGACGTACCCTCTGCCGTTCACTTCTCTGTGGTCTACGGAGTGTAGATGTAGGTATAGACAGCCGGCCGGTGTGGCCGTGCGGTTAAAGGCGCTTCAGTCTGGAACCGCGTGACCGCTACGGTCGCAGGTTCGAATCCTGCCTCGGGCATGGATGTGTGTGATGTCCTTAGGTTAGTTAGGTTTAATTAGTTCTAAGTTCTAGGCGACTGATGACCTCAGCAGTTGAGTCGCATAGTGCTCAGAGCCATTTGAACCACATTTCCATGTAGGTATAGATGGGTACGATTACTGTCCTGATTTTTTGCCAGTGAAGAGGACGTTCACAAAAAAATGGTTCAAATGGCTCTGAGCACTATGGGACCTAACTTCTGAGGTCATCAGTCCCCTAGAACTTAGAACTACTTAAACCTAACTAACCTAAGGACGTCACACACGTCCATGCCCGAGGCATGATTCGAACCTGCGACTGTAGCGGTCGCGCGGTTCCTGACTGTAGCGCCTAGAACCGCTCGGCCACTTGGGCCGGCCGGACGTTCACACAGCGGTACTCGAATGGCCCCGTGACCGAGGAGCAGATTTCTATCGTTGTGGAACTGAACGAGTGACAGAACGTTCCAATCGTTGTTTATAGAGACTTCTTGACTATGATGAAAGACAGTGTCACGTATCTGTGTCACACTGAAGTATATTGCAACATTCAATAAAAAATACTTGTCCTGCCATAGTGATGTGGAACTTACTTTTTGAAGGCCACACGCACTAAATCAGTTCTAGGTTACGAGATCTGTTGAGATCCGACTTAGTTAAATAACTTCAGTCAAGATCTCCCCCCGCCCCCTTTCTTCTTCAACTAAGTAGGCGCTTGTTCCCTGGTGACCTTGATGCCTCTGGGATGCTAAACTCTCCCTTTCCTCCTGTCTGGCTTCTGGAGCCTCGCAAGTTATTAATGGGAAGCTGGAGGCCTCCCGCAGCGCTTGAGAAAGCGTGCCCGAGAGAAATCGGAGGCCGGATGGTGGCACACAGAGATGGCGGGGTGCAGCCTTGGCTCCGTGCGGGTCAGGCAGCCGCATCGATCCGGACTGCAGTCGCTGGCCCCGCTCGCGCTGCGCTGTCCCGCCGATGCCATCCGCGTCCCGAGCCTTTGCCGGCCCTCTTAAGTACATACAATTACCCTTTGCAGTGCTAAGATAACGGCACTCTACGCACGGTCTCTAACGAGAGCGTTATCGGCTCGTAGCAGGAGGCTCAGAGAGAACAACTACCTCTGTACCTACATTGACGCAATGTCTGGTACAGAAATTTGCTATGACCTTCAGTACGACCTACCTGAGTTACCACTCTGATCGTACGTATAAGGTGTGGCAAACAGCTTTCACGTATGTGCAACAACAACAGTACCGCACCTACACTACGTAGCCAAGAGTATTCGGACATCCATCGCTGTTCGTTCGAGTTGCGAGCGCGTGGGATCATCCTCTGTAGGTTTTACGACGATAAACTTTCGGGCAAGGTTTTCCTTCAAGATTCATAATCACAAGACTCAGTTCTTCCCTCTTTCTGAACTATGGTCAATTGCTGCAGCTGGCGTCTTGCGTGAAATGACCTCTATGTAATGGACCCACTAGGTCAATCAGCAGATACCAGAATGGATTCAAATTCAGGCTTTGGCAGTTTAGGATTATTTTTATGCTGATACAGAAAAGGTTCGATTCTAAACTGTTGCCACATTGCAGGGAACATACTATCGTCTAGAATGTTCTACATAAATACACCACTACTTGTGTATTGCAACTCATAGAGAGATACAATATGATTACAATGAAATTTATTTCACAGAGCAGAGACACGGAAATATACAAATTAATATAATTATAGAACTGTAAATCCACTTCGATGGTGACAATTCGATATGGTATGAAGCCGCCAGGTGTTGCTCTCTGAGCCTGTAGTCGTTGTCACAAGTAATCAAAGAGGACCTAAATATACAGCAAGGGAACACACTGTCACACAGTTTGGAGGCGCTTCCACAAAGAACAGGACGTAGTTTCAGGCGGACTAGAACGAAAAAGTTACCGGCCGACCATATCCCAGTCATGTCCAATGGGCGACATGTCAGGCGAAAGTGCAGGCCAGGGAAGCAATGGTAACCTCTGAAGCAGAGTTGCACATCCCTTGCCATAAAAAAAAAGTTCAAATATGTGTGGAATCTTATGGGACTTAACTGCTAAGGTCATCAGGCCCTAAGCTTACACACTGCTTAACCTAAATTATCCTAAGGACAAACACACACACCCATGCCCGAGGGAGGACTCGAACCTCCGCCGGGGCCAGCCGCACAGTCTACGACTGCAGCGCCTGAGACCGCTCGGCTACTCCCGCGCGGCCCCTCGCCATCCGGGCACGGTCCCGCGGAAGTATGGCATGTGGAGCAGCATGGAGAGGGCGCAGTGCCTTAGGCTCTAAAACCTCCCTGATGTATAGACTGCTATTCAGTTTGCCTTCAGTACGTAGGAGGCGATATATCGCGTTACAGCTAATGGCGCCCAAAAGCATCACACTTGACGTTTGTCCGCTGTGTTGCTCAACAAGGCAGTCAGCCCGATCCCGTTTACCACAGTAGCGTCTAACACGTACGTGGTCATCACTGTAGGACAAGTTAAAGTGGGACTAGTCAGGGAACACTACATTTTGCCACTCAGAACGCCAGTGACGGAGTCAAATCAAACGGTTCAAATGGCTCTAAGCACTATGGGACTTAACATCTGAGGTTAGCAGTCCAAAAAATGACCCTGAGCACTATGGGACTCAACATCTGAGGTCATCAGTCCCCTAGAACTTAGAACTACTTAAACCTAACTAACCTAAGGACATCACACACATCCATGCCCGAGGCAGGATTTGAACCTGCGACCGTAGCAGTCACGCGGTTCCGGACTGAAGTGCTTAGAACCGCAAGGCCACCGCGGCCGGCGTCAGCAGTCCCCTAGACTTAGAACTACTTAAACCTAACTAACCTAAGGACATCACACACACCCATGCCCGAGGCAGGTTTCGAACCTGCGACCGTAGCAGCAGCGCGATTCCGGATCGAAGCGCCTAGAACCGCTCGGCCACAGCAGCTGGCTGACGGAGTCTAAGTGCCCGTTACGGTCTGAGCTGTTTGTGGTTACTTGCGAATGAAGGTTGACATTATAGCATACCCCTTCCAGTCATCAGCAGATGGCATCGAACCGTCGATACAGACTGTCCTCACCCGATGCAGTGCTCTAACATCGAGCCAACAATGTGTGCGATACTGTTTTGTCAGTTATGACCATGTGATAAGAGTTCTATTATTATACGCTGTAGCCACATAGTGTGGTCCACTGTCCGCTGTTCACTATGTACAATCCAGTTCTGTCCACTGGTTCCACAAACGCATCATTGTCGAAGCAGTTCCCAAATATGAGCTGCAATATCACGGCTCGGCCAATCATTCTGCCCCGTTCGAACTCACTAACATTCTTATACTGCCTTCTCTGAATGAATAACGCTTACTGGTACGTGCTTGTACGTTTCCACTTCGTTTGACGGCACTGCACCAACTGAGCGTGGCATAACTTAGATATGCCCGGTCAGACAGGGCACCGTTGACCTACATACACGCAGTCTCTCTGCAATCCTTAATCACTTCATATAGTATCGATACCACCCTCACCGGTGCCTCACAGTTCACAACGGGAACACATGTTACCGACAGATGCCCATAGCAGTCGCGCGGGGCCCGGCCGATCCAATTACGCGCGCCCCCTGCGCCGCGCCTCCAGTAGCTGCGACAACGAGCGCTTCGGCTGCGGCGATACGCGCCGGCCAGCGGCTACCCGGCCCGTCTCAGTAGTGGTCTTCGACAGTTCGCTCGCGAGACTCACACTGCACGACGCCCTTCTTACTTCTTGTCCTTTTATTTTCGGTCGTGGTGGAATTCGTACCCCAATTAATTTATAACTGTTTATTTTCAACTTCGACTTATAAATAAGAACTACACCATTACAGTCAAAATATTAAAAAAAAACTTATAAACTGCATGCGTATATAAAATTATTTTAATAAATATACGAACTGGATATTTATTTTAATTCTTTTTTTTATCGTTTCGGGCAATTAGATACCACGTCAACTCAACTGTTTCTCTTTCGACACTTTAACTGCCGCCCAGGTGTCCTGCAGCCGTTTCTGGTGTTGTTCTTTTCTTTATTACGTTCAGCCTTTCCATGCCTACTGCTTCCTGAAAACCTTTGTTTGTTCGTAGTTCGTTCTTCAGCGTATCACGCTCCTGGATATCATTAGGAGACGTTTCTGTGAAACATTGCCCTTTACTTTCCTTATCTTTAAATTAGGGTAATATCATTTTAAGTGACCTTCATGGGCTCATTTGTGTCACGTGATCATAACAGAGAGTCATTCTTTTCCAAATCGTCTCATTTACGATCTCCACGTGCATATACAGGGTGGTACATTGATCGTGACCGGGCCAAATATCTCACGAAATAAGTGTCAAACGAAAAAACTACAAAGAACGGAACTTGTCTAGCTTGAAGGGGGAAACCAGATGGCGCTATGGTTGGCACGCTAGATGGCGCTGCCATAGGTCAAACGGATATCGACTGCGTTTTTTTTTAAATAGGAACCCCCATTTTTTATGACATACTTGTGTAGTACGTAAGGGAATATAAATGTTTTAGTTGGACCACTTTTTTCGCTTTGTGATAGATGGCGCTGTAATAGTCACAAACATATGGCTCACAATTTTAGACGAACACTTGGTAACAGGTAGGTTTTTTAAATTAAAATACAGAACGTAGGTACATTTGAACATTTTATTTCCGTTGTTCCAACGTGATACATGTACTTTGTGAACTTATCATTTCTGAGAACGCATGCTGTTACTGCGTGATTACCTGTAAATACCACATTAATGCAATAAATGCTCAAAATTATGTCCGTCAACCTGAGTGCATTTGGCAATACGTGTAACGACATTCCTCTTAAACGCGAGTAGATCGCCTTCCGTAAAGTTCGCACATGCATTGACAATGCGCTGACGCAAGTTGTCAGGCGTTGTCGGTGGATCACGATAGCAAATATCCTTCAACTTTCCCCACAGAAAGAAATACGGGGACGTCAGATCCGGTGAACCTGCGGGCCATGGTATGGTGCTTCGACGACCAATCCACCTGTCATGAAATATGCTATTCAATACCGCTTCAACCGCACGCGAGCTATGTGCCGGACATCCATCATGTTGGAAGTACATCGCCATTCTGCCATGCAGTGAAACAACTTGTAGTAACATCGGTAGGACATTACGTAGGAAATCAGCATACATTGCACCATTTAGATTGCCATCGATAAAATAGGGGCCAAATATCCTTCCTCTCATAATTCCGCACCATACATTGACCCACCAAGGTCGCTGATGTTCCACTTGTCGCAGCCATCGTGGATTTTCCGTTGCCCAATAGTGCATATTATGGCGGTTTACGTTACCGCTGTTGATGAATGACGCTTCGTCGCTAAATAGAACGCGCACAAAAAATCTGTCATCGTCCCGTAATTTCTCTTGTGCCCAGTGGCAGAACTGTACACGACGTTCAAAGTCGTCACCATGCAATTCCTGGTGCATAGAAATATGGTACGGGTGCAATCGATGTTCATGTAGCATTCTCAACATCGACGTTTTTGAGATTCCCGATTCTCGCACAATTTGTCTGCTATTGATGTGCGGATTAGCCGCGACAGCAGCTAAAACACTTACTTGGCCATCATTATTTGTGACAGTTCGTGGTTGACGTTTCACATGTGGCTGAACACATCCTGTTTCCTTAACTAACGTAACTATTCGGCGAACGGTCCGGACACTTGGATGATGTCCAGGATATCGAGCAGCATACATAGCACACGCCCGTTGGGCATTTTGAACACAATAGCCATACATCAACACGATATCGACTTTTTCCGGAATTGGTAAACGGTCCATTTTTACACGGGTAATGTATCACGAAGCTTATACTGTCCGCACTGGCGGAATGTTACGTGATACCGCGTACTTATACGTTTGTGACTATTACAGCGCCATCTATCACAAATCGAAAAAAGTGGTCCAATTAAAACATTCATATTTCTTTACGTACTACACTAATATGTAATAAAAATGAGGGTCCTATTTAAAAAAAATGCAGTTGATGTCCGTTTGACCTATGGCAGCGCCATCTAGCGGGCCAACCATAGCGCCATCTGGTTTCTCCCTTCAAGCTAGACAAGTTTCGTTCTTTGTAGTTTTTTCGCTTGACGTTTACTTAGTGAAATATTTGGCCCGATCACTATCAATGGACCACCCTGTATAGGTCGTGGTTTTCTTAGACGGGACAAAAATTTTTCCTCTGATTTTTTCTCTCTTTGGCGTCAGGTTTCTTGTTTATTGTAAGAGTCTGCCGCATATGCAGGACGAGTCAGGAGAAATGGTACATGTTTCATGGGGTGATAGTATTGGGGATATTGAACAAAAAACTTCAAATGGTCGTATGCTGTTTTCTTAATCGTATCCGACATACAGATGTTTGAAAATCACGAACGTCAGTGGCATGTCCTTCTTCACCAGCACTCATATGCAAATGCAACCAAAGCGACATTAGGCTACGTACTGTTCTTTACTGTTCATAGGTTATTTTTATGAAACGACATTTTTTTCCCACATACAGTGTCCGCTGCTTCCAGCAGCAGAGTCCCGATATATCTGAACGACAATTGACTTGAACACTAGTTGGGCTGATGCTACTCCAGTGAAGGATTTTCGACGGAAACAACAACCAAGAAATTCATTTACTATCATCTTCATTTGTCCTGTTCCCCACTGTTTTCATTAATTTCCTTCGAAACTGTCGAGAATAGGACGTATGATCGTATGATCATCGTATGTTCAAAATCAATAATACTGTCACCCCTCAAAGCATGTACCTTTCCTGATGGCGCACCCTGTAGAGCCTCTGCTCGAACAAACGTGGAGTAGTGTCGATTTTTTTTCATTTAAAGTTATTGGTTTCTTATTGAAGTTGTTTTATTCTAGTTAGTTGGTACGCCATTTACATTTTGTCAATCAGTGATGACACGAAGGCTCTTTCTGTGACAGGTTAGACTTTACCCATTCACCAAGGTATTTAAACATTTCTGTCTGCTCGACTTTCCTTATCCAACCTCCAGCTGTCTTGGCACTGTTTTTAAGTTTCTCGTAAAGTGTTTCTTTTTCAAAGGAGATTTGAAGCCCATCCATCTCTACCTGTGTCTTCAGTTGGTTAAATAGTTTTGATGCCGTATCTGTGGAATCTGGAAAGATCACCAGATCATCTAAAAATGCTACACAGACCATTGCAATATTCATATAGTTGTAGCCTAATCATGCCCCACCACGGGGTCCCGGGTTCGATTCCCGGCGGGGTCAGGGATTTTCACCTGCCTCGAGATGACTGGGTGTTTGTGTTGTCCTCATCCTTTCATCATCATCCAGGAAAGTGGCGAAATTGGACTGAGCAAAGATTGGATAATTGTACGGGCGCTGATAACCATGCAGTTCAGCGCCCCACAAACCAAACATCATCATCATCATCATCATGCCCCACTTTCTGCAAGTGAATTTTAATTTTCGTGTAATCTTTTCTAAAACAGTTGAAGAGGAGAGGTGATACTCCACCTCGTTGTGTTGTCTTACTCCTGTTCTGATTCCAAAAGCATCAGACGTCACTGCTCTGAAATTCACAGCAGAAGAGGTGTTGGTCAGGGTTTACTGGATAAACTTTGTGTTGTTATCTACGACAAACTCTTCAATTATCTGAAGAAGAATGATTCGACTGGACTGGACGCCTTCCTAAAGTCGACAAGCTCACGTCAGATTTCCTGTGCCTCAGTTTCAGGTGTAAAAGGATGGAATTCAGAGTCTTAATCTGCTCAGCACATGATCATCCCTTCCTGAAACCCTCTTGGTATTTCTCAAATTATGGATTGATTTGTTGCTCCTTTTCTGTAGAGCTTTTGAGAGGATCTTGTAAGTTGTTAGCAGGAGAGAGATGTCCCGTTTCTCACATACTGGTTGAATTGCAGAAGATCTCCATCCACTTGGCAGTTTCTCGCTTTCCCAGAGCTCTTGAATAGCCGCAGAATATTTATCGATTGCTTTATGCCCTCCATGATTCCAGGGATCAACAATTATCATATCTTCCTAGTTAATTATTTAATTAATTCAATCATTATTAATTTACTTCATAACGATTTACATGATTAGGACTCGTATACGTTGGTAATAATCACAGTGAATTACATTGTAATTTTGCGTACTTTTTTTACTGGTTACTATTTTATATTGTGATTATAACGATTTTCTTCTTTGACTTAAATAATGGTTTGAAAAAAGAACATTGTGGTGGCAACTAGTCGCCTATCAAACCTAACATGAATCCAATTACGAGAGAGAATAAAAACAGTGAAATAACGACATTGTTTGGGTAACTATACTCAATAAAGTGGCCAGGAGCTTGTGGCCTACACGAAAACCGAGTCATATCGGCTTGAAACGTTTATGCTTCTTGTTTTTATTTGAGCTTATATACTGGGCTTCGGCAGTGGAGTGTAAAAACTGTCTACCACACTTGCATTATCAACACAAAACCGTTATATAAACTAGTGTATGCCCTGTGTAACATCAAACCAACAAACTACTAATTACACTAAGTGAAACTCTCTATGATCTCAACACTATAGTAAATAAAAATGAAAGAAATTCTTATTAAACATTAGCGAAGTAAATGATGTAAATTTCATACCTCGCACATTAAATGTAGGTGCACCTGTTTTATAATGGAGCGCCACCAAATTGAGAGCACAGTTTGGCTGTGCAAAGGAAGCCAGTCATATTTATATCTCAATCACGAGTAGGGTGGCCTGACCAGAAATGTTTTACGACGAAAGAGAATACAGTCCTAACATTTAATGTATGAATTTATTAACTCAAGCTTATATTACTATTAAATGATTTACAATTACTTATTTGAACCAAAAGATGTATATCAATTCATCTAATTATGACAAACATGATTATCTACTTGAAAAACTATTTATGTATCTAAAAACGAGCTTAACAAAGTCAATTCCACAACGTAATACTCGTTGATATGCACAAAAATACAATAAATGACTGCGTGAGAGAAGCTAAATTAATAAAGACTGTACTGTTAACAACTGGTAGGTACCTCATACTAAATGGAGGGTTGCTATAGAACCGCGATTGGCTTTCCGAATCTATGTAGCTCGCAAACTCGAGTTGAGAGCGGATCGAAGATTCTAATAAGTGAACTCACTAAACAAGCAACCCAAGCTGCGGAACAAACCTCGCACGCAGTGTGCTGCACAGAGCAAAGGCAGCGCTAATGCTAAAGGCAGTACTTTCTTAACACTCAGTAAAGAACGCTAGGCTGCGCCTGGGCGCCTCTCTCTGAATATGACCTCACAGCCACGTGTATCCACACTGTCTTCACGTCTTCTCTTCGTTCGTCTCCGCTCCAAAAAAACCCTGAAACTTGGAGGGGGGGATTTACGACTTTTGCCACAGTGACGAGCAAGAATTTCCCTGAATACACCAAAACGCAGGGGAAGTGTGCTAAAACTCCTCCACCGTACTTACTGTATGTCAAATAACCAACTAGCGGTTGGAATACTGTCTATGCTGTATCACCACTCATTGACTCAGGCATTCGCGTCTCAGCGCCTATGCCACTGATCCAGCTGTCTGGCTGGCAAAATCCGTAATGTCAGATTCTGAAATTTTCCCACACTGGAGGTGGCAAAATTTCGAGTATTATCAGAAAAATGGCTCTGAGCACCATGGGACTCAGCTTCTTAGGTCATCAGTACCCTAGAACTTAGAACTACTTAAACCTAACTAACCTAAGGACATCACACACATCCATGCCCGAGGAAGGATTCGAACCTGCGACCGTAGCGGTCGCGCGGTTCCAGACTGTAGTGCCTAGAACCACTCGGCCACACCGGCCGGCTATTATTAGCAGCCTATAGGATGCACGGTTTAGTCGCGCCACCAATACTCAGGTGACCTACGGTTGCTATGCTCTAATTTCAGAGGCCCATGCCGATGGGGGGACAGTGAAACCAGTCCAGCTTTCTGCTGACAAATTCTGTGAATCCACAGCTCAACAGAGGGTTATGAACTTATTCAAAGCAACAAGACCACACAGGCATCTCGGAACACATCTGCTCTGGCCTGTCTCAGGGAAAACGGATTTAAATATCTTACTTCAGAAGCTGCTAGCTATCTAAACTAAAAAAAAAAAAAAAAAAAAAAAAAAAAAAAAAAAAAAAAAAAAAAAAAAAAAAAAAAAAAAAGATCACGAAGGAATTAGCCGAATTGGGCGGAAATTGGTGGATATGATGTACATATATAGGGGCAAACAAATGATTATAATTTCAGGAAAATTGGACGACTTATTCAAGAGAAAGAGCTTTACAAACTGAGCGAATCAATAGCGTGTTGGTCCACCTCTGACCTTTACGCAAGCAGTTATCCAGATTGGCACTGATTAATAGAGTTGTTGCATGTCCTCCTGCGGAATATCGTACCAAATTCTGTCCAACTGGCGCGTTAGATCGTCAAAATCCGGAGCTAGTTGGAAGGCCATGCCCATAATGCTGCTGTGCCACGAATAAGTATAGGCATGGATTTGCGGAAGTCTTGAAAATTTTACGCAGCAATGGCTGGAACGTAGAAGTTATTGGACTGATAGACACATCGGCCTACGGACATTGGTAATATAGTTATTGAGCAAACAGTTCTGTGAGGCAGGTTGAAGGCACCACTTGCAGGCGAGGAAGTATGGCCTTGTGTGCCTAGTAAACAAATGTGGAGATGGGTGTGGAGTAACCAGGTGCAGGACAGGCACTGACGTGCTATGAAAAGCCTGTAAGTTGCAGTTACAACAGCGCCTAGCAACCAACATGTGGCTGAGGCGAGGTAGGAATAGCTGACGTTACAAGTATTGAAGAACACTCCACTCGTCCCCTCCAGAGTGACTACGTTAGACGCGTAAAAAAAGTGAGATATGTAATGGAGCTCAGAGGCTCAAAGAGAGACAGTTGTGTCGCCGTTCTGTCCTCGTCCGGAAAGACGATTGTTTAAGTTGCAGGCCAACCAGCCCCCTGAATCAACCACCACGCGGCGCAGCTGTGGCAAGGCGGGTCCGAAACTTGGTGCTGCATGGGTGCTAGGAACAGGGTGTGGCCAGCCTCCGCTCTCTGGGTGACGTTGTCCGACGAACTGCAGGCTGCCATCTGCAAGGGAGGCGCCGGGACGCGATCTCGCAGCCTCCTGGGTCCGAGGATATCCTGTAACCGACCGAGCTGACATGGGCAGCCGACGGGATGTGCTGAGGCTCTACTACAACGACGGCTGCTGGCTGTTACCCTCGCTACTCTACATGGTGACCACTAGAAGCGCTTGAGAGAAAAGCCGGCCGAGCTCCGGAGGGCAGGCGCGGGGCTTCAGGCCCGCCCAGCACACACTGCTGCCCACACCCCCCATACCGCGGCAGGAGCCATTACGTCACGAGGACCGAGCGGCTGGGTGCCGTAGCAGCAGATTCTGGCGCTGGTGTTCGGCAGAGGCACTGTGTCTTCTTTAGCAGAATAAACTCAATGCCAAACTGGTCTGTGTATGCCCTGGCGTGATTCACCCCTCTCTCCCAAACCACATCTCTCAGTCGTCAATTGGCATTACGACACACACGACCGGGGAGTCGTAACAATTTGGTTTTAGAGTGGTCGTTTCGCTTCCCAACACAAGTTATGTCGGAAAATGTTCATCCACATCCACCACTACAATTTGGTGAGACTGTTGGTTTTGGTGAGTGGTAAGTGAGACTGTAGCACTTGATGGGGATTCTGTGTAGCTGCCCAGCATAATGTGGTGTGGTGAGTCCAGTTTTATTAACATTACCTTCGATATTTTCTGCCGGACCGCTACGGTCGCAGGTTCGAATCCTGCCTCGGGCATGGATGTGTGTGATGTCCTTAGGTTAGTTAAGTTTAAGTAGTTCTAAGTTCTAGGGGACTGATGACCTCAGATGTTAAGTCCCATAGTGCTCAGAGCCATTTGAACCATTTCGATGTTTTCTCTGAGTGTATGAGTTAATTGTGTGATCTAGGGTACCCGATGTTTAGAGTTACTTTTTTGAAGCCACACGAACCCATAAACTTATCTTTTTTAGAGGTAATTGTGGCATGATCATTTGGTGGCAGTGAGGTGTCCATTCTGTAGCTTGTCTGGACATGATTTGTCGTGTACCAGAGCTGTAGCAGCTACTTGTTCTGCGTGTACATCTACATCTACATCTACATCCATACCCCGCAAGCCATCTGACGGTGTGTGGGGGAGGGTACCTTGAGTAACTCTATCGGTTCTCCCTTCTATTCCAGTCTCGTATTGTTCGTGGAAAGAAAGATTATTGGTATGCCTGTGTGGGCCCCAATCTCTCTGATTTTATCCTCATGTTCTCTTCGCAAGATATACGTAGGAGTGAGCAATATAGTGCTTGACTCCTCGGTGAACATATGTTCTCGAAACTTCAACAAAAGCCCGTACCGAGCTACTGATTGTCTCTCTTGCAGAGATTGCATTGATTCGAGGAAGAATTAACTTGTAGTTAGATTTTTGTGTGTCGGGCGCTTAAACGGAATTCGAGTGCTTTTTTAAACATCTGAATTAAGTAAAGCACGCCTAATGGTGGAAACACATGCTACAACCACCGCAGATGCAGTTGCTGCTTTTTAACTCAGCAAAAGTCAACACAGGAATTGGAGCGCGAGAGGCAATGAAATTTCAAACTTAATCTTGGGCTAGAAACTCGGAAAGCGAGTCAGGTTTAGCTGCAGTTGAAGTCAGACAAAACTAGGCCTGGTTGAGAGTGCTGTCTGTTCCATATAACGCGGCAGTGGTTGCATTAATTAATCCCTTCTCGGACAAGGCAGTGGAGGCCGTGACTGTTTTTATTAAGTATGTTACGGATGCTGAGGAAGCGCATGGGTGGTCAGACGAAATAACCCTGCATGTTGCTAGTATGGGTTTCGCAGGGGACGCCAAAGCATATGTTGTGTACCATGAGGCGTTGAGTAGGGCACAGATGTTTCAGGAGTGGGCCGCTGGACTGTGCCAGCGTTACCACAATCAAAATAGTACTTTTTTTTTCGGGAGAAACTAGATAATTTGTCAATGCAGCGCAACGAGTCTGTAGAGATGTTCTCGCACAGAATCCGTAAACTGAATGCAAAGACATGTGTACAGACACAGAATGCAGAAGCTAATGGGATGGTATTACAAGAGGCATAAAATAGAGCAGCGCACTTTTTCTCCGTGGTATAGCAACAGAGACACCATGGAGGGTACTAATGGAAACTATGGAGGACGTAGCATCAACTCTTAGGATAACAACATATATAGACGTATATCGCAACAAGCAAAGCGGTTCAGGCGCTCAGTCCGGAACCGCGAGACTGCTACGGTCGCAGGTTCGAATCCTGCCTCGGGCATGGATGTGTGTGATGTCCTTAGGTTAGTTAGATTTAAGTAGTTCTAAGTTCTATGGGACTGATGACCACAGAAGTTCAGTCCCATAGTGCTCAGAGCCATTTGAACCATTTGACCACCGGGTGTTCGCTTATGAAATTACATGATGTGGTCAGGAGGGGCATATAAGGAAACAATGTAGACAACCAGAGTGCTATGCGTGTGGCGTACTTGGCATCTTATTGTAGAAGTCAAAAAGGTGGGAAGCACCAGTAAGGGAAGCAGCCATTAAACGCAACTGGGAGTGCATCCAGCATCGGAAGGCAGTCCCGATAGACCATAACACTGCAAAAGTTACTGCACAGATGGAATGCTGCTTAGTGGGCTTGATGAGTAACGGAAAACAGAGATTTTTGTTAGACTCAGTGGAGCACGTGTCCATTATGAGTCTGACTTTGTCAAAGGGTGCAGTAGTAACCACTCTGATGTTCTGGAAGATGAGGACTTAGATAGGTCGAGTCTAGAGGAAAGCCATCAGCAATCCATCGAAACGAAAGGTTACGAGGGAGAGTGTGTGTCACTTGAAGGGAAATGCTGGAAGGACTATGGAAAACTTGTTGTTGAGATTTAGCGATTTATTTTGTGCAGACGAAGTCTTACCAGCAAACCTGATGACCCAACATCATATACCGACTAGGGATAGAACATTAATCTGTAAGAAGCCATACCATATAACAAGGCAACTATTAGTAGAAGGGTTTATTGAGCAACAACTACAGGATGGGGTCATAGAACCAAGTGATAGCCCCTGACGTGAGAATATAGTGGTTGTGCCGAAGTAATCGGTGATTGGAACAAGTATATTCAGATTTTGCTGTGGCTACAGATATTAATACACGAACCATTTCGGATGCTTGTCCAATTCAAAATATCACAGGAACTTTGGATAACCTCGGTTAGTGCTGGTTTTTTACAATTATGGATCTCAGGAGTGGGTAGAGTCAATTGGAAGTGGCACCTACGGATAGGCCATAAACATTATTTACTGTAGTATGTGGACTCTACCATTACAATCGCATGCTGTTTGGAGTAAAGAACGTGCTGGCAACCTTTCAGCAGTTTTTCAGAAGGAAGTTCCGCATCGTGGCCATATGTCATCAGGTCACGGATGTCGATGTGCGATGGATAGACGTGCAACAGAGCAGTTTTGGTGGAGGAAAAGAAAGCACAAGTGGAGCAGTATGTTAGGGATGATGCGCAAAGGATCGACATTTTCCATCAGAAAGTGTTGTTGCGAAGATAGCCAGAACTGTCCAGTCTGTTCTCTATGTCGTATCATGTACCAATACCACTTAACGGGCGTCATACGGCTGCCAACGTAATTCCAAGTTTCTGTCAGATGCCTATAGTGGTTGTGCAGGATCCTGTGAACCCAATGGCGCACGCCCACTGAGCCATGCCTGCAGGAGCTCTGGACTATGTGCGCCCCCTGACGCCACGATACAGAACAGCCGGTGGCAGCCAGGCAGCCCCGTTCAGGCTTGGGGAATCTTCGCTACGTGATCAGAGGCAGCCTAGGCCCAGCTCTGACACCATAGTTTGTGGTGTAGTGCAGGGAGACTCTTCCTTGTTGACACTGTGATATGGACTGTTTCTTGCTGCATTATTTGTAATGAGTGTGAGTGCAATTGGAGAAATACAAGTAAATCTTATGTTTACTGTGTTAATTTGTTTGCCAAACATTTCTGCTTCTGGCCATCTTACCTACGACGATAGTTGCCGCACCACTCTGTAGCCAACTCTTCTTACCGTTGTGTACGAAATCGTACATAACATCCTTGGTGACGAGTCGTCGAGCCTACGTGTGGCCATCTTCAAGTTTACTTCTTTCTGTTCTGTCGTCTTTTTGTTCTTTTTCAAGTCGCTTGTGCTTTATGTCCCGAGTGTTTGCCTTGACTGTGTTCTTTATGTTCTAGGTTCCGCGGTTGCTGCTTTTGCACCCATTTTTCTTTCTCAGCGTTTATTTGTCTTGTTTTTTTTTCACGTTGCATGGATACTGAGACTGCCAAGCCGCAATCGCCTGCTGCGCTGCCCGCAGTTGATCTAACTCAGTTTATTCAGTTTCAGAGTCAGGAAAGGCGCAACTACTTGAAGTGATGGCTCAAATGGCTCTGAGCACTATGGGACTCAACTTCTGAGGTCATCAGTCCCCTAGAACTTAGAACTACTTAAACCTAACTAACCTAAGGACATCACACACATCCATGCCCGAGGCAGGATTCGAACCTGCGACCGGAGCGATCGCGCGGTTCCAGACTGTAGCGCCTAGAACCGCTCGGCCACCCCGGCTGGCCTTGAAGTGATGAATCGCTTTATGTCTGCGCAGATGACTTCACACAAGGTGCCACACCCTATGGCACGGCCACTGCTTCGTATATGCCGTTATTTCGTGAGTTTGAGATGGCGAAGGAAGACTGGATAGAGTACCTCACACAGTTCCACGCGCATGTGGCATACAAGGTGCTACCACACATTCTTATTTCTTGGCCGCAGTGGAAGTGGCTATTTACCGCTTGTGCCTGAAGCTTTTCCCACGTCCTGCCCAGAACTAGTACAATATGAGGACCTACTGCAGTTGCTTACAAAGTATTGTGAGGAAAGTGTTCCAGTGGCGGCTGCCCATCACAAATTCTTTAGGCTGCATACACAACAAGGACAGACATACCGTCAGTGGGTGACTGAATTTCAAGGCCTTACTAGACAGTGTACATTCAAATGCCACTGCGGCCAATATTACAGTGATACAATGGTTCGTGATGTCATGCACACAGTTGACTCTCGAATTCGGGAACAGATTCTTCAATACCTGAACCCTCCTTACAAAAGGTTCTGTGTATTCCAGTCTATCAAGATTCCTGCGAAAGCGGAGGAGACAGTTTTGAGGTAGCGCCTGTTTGTTCTGTAGACAGCCGTGACAAACAGGCCTCGCAGCCGGCTCGCAAACAGCAGCCTGGCCGGCCACAGCCACAGCGCTCACGTAAACATGTGTCGGTCCGGAACACGGTCAGAAGTTGTGCCCTGGCTGTAACACGGCACGTGATTGCCGTTCTTGCACTTCGCTTGAAGCGAATTGCTTCCTTTGCGGCAAACGAGGACAAGTAGAATGTGTGTGGTTACAGAAGTATAAAGCACCCTCTTCTGCTACACCTTCATGCAAGTCCAAGTCAGAAACCATGTGTAGTGTGTTTTCGAAGTCCCACGGTGTCGTTAGTGCAATAGAACAAGGTAATAGCCATTCAGGAAAGGCTGTAGCGTTCAAAAAATGTTCAAATGTGTGTGAAATCTTATGAGACTTAACTGCTAAGGTCATGAGTCCCTAAGCTTACACGCCAATTAACCTAAATTATGCTAAGGACAAACACACACACCCATGCCCGAGGGAGGAATCGAACCTCCGCCGGGACCAGCCGCACAGTCCATGACTGCAGCGCCTTAGACCGCACGTCGCAAGGTACCCGGTCCAGTTCGTCGTTGATCCAGCTAACCCTCTGACCGAACACGCTGTTACCGTGCCGGCGACCGCTCGGCTAGCTGTAGCGTTACGTGAAGACAACAAACGTTTTGAGTCTCTTACTGTTGCTGGACAATCAGTCCGTTTACGATTTGACACTGGTGACTTTGCTTAATCGTAGCACTTATTAATTGCTTGGGAAACTTCATTTCTGCCATCGCGACATACACTGACGGCATATAACGGCCGTGACATTCCTGTTTTAGGCACTTATACCCTTCCTGCAACTTTCCAAAATTTGAGAAAGACAGTGTTAATATTTTTGGTCTTGGCTCTTTTCATCTGTTGGGGTTGAGCATTCAGGACAATGTATTTTGTTTCTTCCTTTGATCCTCGGGACAATGTTGCTATGTTATGTGCAGAACTTCAGGATTTGTTTTCTGAAGTTTTAGGCAAAGCTAGTAATTCTGTTGCCTATGACATAATGAAGGACACTGCACAGCCACGTTTTGTTAGAGCTCTTTCTGTTCCTCACACTTTTCGAGAACAGGTGGCTCAGGAACTTACCGCTTTGCAAGATCGTGGGGCCGTAGCACTCTTTAGTGCCAGTCAGTGAGCGTCTCCCTCTTTTTATACTAAAGAAGCTGTCCGGCAGAATTCGGTTGTGCTCTGATTTTACGAAAACTGAATCCTCAAACAGTCATTGACAGTTATCCCTTGCCGCGCCCGAATGAACTGATGGATAAATTGGGTAGTCACGTTACTTTTATACTAGTAAAACTGATTTTCGCTACTCTAACTTGCAATCCTTCTGGATGAGAAGTCGCAAGAAGTCTTTGTCATTAACACTCATCTGAATCTCTTCAAATTTTTGAGATTACCATACGGCAGTGCTTTCGCACCCGCCACATTCCAGCGCTTTCTGGAGCAGCTGACTGCAGAAGTTCCTTTTTGCTCAAATTGTTTATATGACATAGTCGTTTCAGGGCGCACTCCTGAGGAACAGATCAGCAACCTTCGCACTCTGTTTCACGTGTCGTCTGCAGCTGGTCTCAAATGTAACAAGAGACAAATGTGTTTTTTCAGTCTGAACTTGAGTACTTATGACATGTCATTAATAGCCAAAGTGTTCAACTGTTGCAGTCACATTTGCTTGCTATCCCTGAGCTTCCACGGCCACGCAATGTATGGAAACTGCGGTCTGTGTCGGGGACGCTCGCACATTGCATCCGATCTATTTATAACACCGCTCAAATCGCGGCTTCCTTGCATCGCTTGCACAGGAAGAATGTTCCTTTTGTTTGGTTGCAATAGTGTCGGCCTGCTTTCAAGAAGTCGGAAGATGCTTTGCTCAGTGATCGATGCCTTGTCACTGTGATCCAACCAAACCTGTGGTCTTGGCTGTGGATGCTTCCCGTTACGGTATCGGTATAATTATGTCATGTAAATTAGGTTCTATTGACAGGCTGACTGCCTCTTCTTCGAAGTTATTGAACACCGCTCAATGTAATTATTCGCAGACTGAAAAGAAGGCTTTTACCATTGTGTATGGTGTCATTAAGTTTCACCAGTATCTTTTTGGCAGAAATTTTTATTTGGCGACTCACCATAAACATGTATAATCTTTGTATAGCCCTTGTCAGTCTGTCCCAACTCGCACAGGGCAGAAGCTGCAATGGAGGGCTCTTCTTTTCTCAAATTACCAATATGAGATTGCGTATCGACCCATTTCTAACCCATGCAGATGCTCTTTGTAGCTTCCTTGTTGGCTCAGATTCAACATTCGACGAGTCCTCTGCTTATTATTGCTACAAAGATGCACAAGACAGAGGTGCTTTGCATAGCTTTTTCTCTCAATCAGCGGAAATTGCCCAGGCCACAGCAACAGATCTGATTTGAAGATTCTGATGCACTACATCCGCACTGGCTGGCCGCTTTCAGTAAGACATATTCGTAGCTCTGTGGTTCGCCGATATTTTGCCCGCCGGTTCGCCCTTGCTTTTCATCAGCGCGTCATTTTGCTTCGACCGATAATGACCAGGCGCTTGTTATGGTTCCCCATGCTCTCCGGACTGACTTGCTTCGTTTGCTACACTAGAGTCACTGGGGCGTCATTCGCACCAAGCAGTTGGTGCGACGTCATTGCTCAGTTGACTTCCCAGTGCCAAGCCTGTCCTGAACATTAGTCAGCCCCACCTCAGGAGTTGTTTGAATGGTCCAATCCTCAGGCACCCTGGCAACATTTGCACTTGAATTTCTCGGATACTTACTGGAAAACACGTTGGCTCACTGTCGTTCTGTCACTGACGCTTTCAGCAAATTTTCCTTCAATTTTCCTTCGTGATACTTATAAACTCCATTGAGGGTTGTTCCACAATCCAAGGCTCGTGTCGATCTTTTTCCTCGAAGAATGGCCTGAAGTGATTGTGACTGACAACGGACCTCAATTTGTTGCTGTCTTTTTTGAAGAGGTTTGTAGAACCTCCGGAATCAACCACATCATGAGTGCACCATTCCACCTGCAATTCAATGGCAAAGCAGAACAATTTGTAAAAACATTTACGCATGAGATGGACAAAATTCGTGCATCCCACATACTGGCTCAACCTCTGTTGCTATTCTTGTATTCCTAACGCTCCCAGCCACGCGACGGATCATCACCAATGGAGTTCTTACATGGACGGTGCCACCATACTTTGCTTGAGTCGCTGCACCCTCCACAGTGGGTGGCACCCACTCTGCCCTGACAGGTCAGGTATAGCACTAACGATTCGGTCTTATACAGATTGTATGGCGGACGGAGGTGCTGGGAGTGTGGCACCATTGTACGATTTCTCGAATGTTCTATGTTTCTCCTGAAGGGGACATCATTGTACGATTTCTTGGACGTTCTATGTTTCTCCTACAGGGGCCAAGAGGACTGATGAGACGCCAACAGAATCAAATTCATCCATGTGAATTCCATGATCCTGCCACAGGCTTTGTGCTTTCAGATTCCATGCCTGCCTGGACGCAGCAGCCCTCACTGCATCCGGGTCCCCTGGACCCTGTGTCTCGGCGCTGGTCCCGCAGCCTCTGAAAGTCGACATCTTTTTACGGTCGTCGCCGTTTCGGCAGAGCCGTCGTCTGGGGACGGGCCCATCTTCCCAGCGGCTGTCCCATGTGCCGTCTCAGGTCCCTCTGCAGTCGTCGAGATGCCTCCATCTACCTTTGCTGCTCCATCTCTGGATGCGGGTCCACGCCCTGTGACCGCTTTTTCAGCTGGTCTTTCCCAGAGGGCGAAGGGTATATGCCAGGGTATGGGTGGGAGCTTGGCACCGACCTTAGTTTCTGCTCCCATTTCCTCATTGCATCCAGCCCTCCTCCTTGTCATGTCAGTGAGGAAGTTTGTGGGGGGGGGGGGGGGGGATGAGCTATCACTTATTGATACCACCTCCGGACGTAACACAGTTGGCATAGAACTGCAACTTTCCGTAAGACATCAATAACGGTAGTGTGGTATCCTGCAGACCCAATGGTGCACGCTGGCTGAGTCAGAGCTCCATCGGCTCTGGACTATTAGCACCCTCTGCCGCCATGATAGAAGAAAACCGGTGGCAGCCAGGCAGCCCCAACTGTGCTTGGAGCCTCTTCGCTACATGATGCTACTCACACGCCCCTTGTCACAGCCCTGACACCATCGTTCATGCTCTAGTGCAGGAAGCCCATTCCTTGGTGACACTGAGAGCTGGACTCTACTTCTTGCTGCATTATTTTTAATGAGTCTTCATACACTTCTGTTTACTTTGTTAACTTGTTCGCTAATCATTTCTGTTCCTGTCCAGAATTCTTAAGACTACAGATGCTGCACCACTCTTTAGCCCACCTCCCATTACCGTTGTGTACAAAGTTGTATGAAACACTCTGTGTTGGGGCTGGATGTCTACAGGATACTGAATAAAACACCTGCAGGGAATAGGTATGCTCTCACGATCATGGATCATTGTTTTCGATTTTTAGCAGTGGTACCAAACGTGCAGCATACCACGGACGCAGGCCGGTGGGAGCAGTCGAAGACAAGTTCACAGCGGCGAACCACTTGCATCTCTTGATGCTTGATGTTTTCCCCGACGGCGATGTCATCTTTCAGCAGTATAATCATCCGTGTCTCGGAGCCAGAAACGTGCTATAGTGGTTTGAGGGTCATTTATAATGAACTCACGTTGAAGTTTCGGCTACCAAGTTCGCCTCATGTAAATCCTATGGAACCCATGTGGGTTGCCATCGGACGCCGTCACTGCATACGCACATCAGAGACTCATTATTTTCGCGACTTCATGACCTTTGCATAGACATCTAACGTCACATACCCTCACAAACCTATCAACAAACTGTCGGATCCCTGATACTCAGAATCAGTGGTGTATCTCGTTCCAAAGACGGACAAACTAACTATTAAGCATGTGGTCATGATTTTTGGGCTCATCATTGTAAATAAGGGGGCCCAGAGGGACAACGGGGGCAGTCGTGTTGCTATTTTGTCCACGTCTGGAACCAGAGAGTATAGCGATTGCAGGCCAGTCACGACGACCATCTGGTGATGAATTTTGGCCATCAACTGACATGCTGAATCAGCCGCCAACTGACATGCTGAATCAGCCGCCAATCTCTGCTGTAGAGACACCCCACAACCATGGCGAGGCAGATCCGAAACTTGACGCTGTACGAGTGTACGGAGCAGAGTGGTGGCCAGTCTCCGCTCTCTGGGTGAAATAGTCTGACGGACTGCAAGCTGCCGCATGCAAGGGCGGAGCCAGGAAGCCATCTCGCGTCCTCCTGGTTCTGAGGCTGTCTTTTTGCTGGAGTAGCTGAGGCTCTACTACAACGACGGCTTTTGGCTGCTACCCTTCTGCACTCTACACGGTGACCACTAGAAGTGCTTGAGGGCATAGCCAGTTTCGCTCCGGATGACGGGAGTGCTGTTTCCGGCTCTACAGATAAAGTCTGCCAACCACGCCGCCGGGGCCAGGACAGCCGTTACGGCACGAGGACGTAGCGGCCGGGTGCCATAGCAGCAGATTCTGCTACTGGCGCTTGGGTTGACACACCTAAACACGCCACGCCACCGTCACTTGAATCACCAGAGTCACTGTGCATTCTTCATCAGAATAAAAGCCAATGCCAAACTTCTGTTTGTATCTCTCCACACCCTAATGTGATTAACACCTCTCTCCCAAACCATGTCTCTCGGTAATCCTGACACGTTACGACTCCTGAGGTTAGATGTCTCAACAATACTTCGGCCAGGAATCTCACTGGATGGAGTAGAATTGTCTTCAAACCGCTGACAGTGATGGGATACCAGCCTAATTATCGCCCGCCATACGCCTCTGAAACCTGGAATGATAATCTGGGATTTAATTTCTTTTCACAGCACGATCCTTTTAGTTGTTATCAGTGGCACCCTGGCATCACAACGGTACATCTATGATATTCAACGCCCCTTTCGTTGCCCTTCATGGCAAACTTTGTCTTCATGCTTTCCAAATTCTACCTTGGCCACCAAGGTCGCCGGATCTCTCCCCAAGTGAGACCGTTTGCAGCATTATGTGCAGGGTCCTCGAACGAGCTTGGGATTTTGACGATCAAGCGCTCCAATTGTACAGGATTCGACTCGATATCCCTCAAGACTACATCCAACAACTACATCAGTGAATGGTGAACAACTACATGCATAAGGGACTGAGGTGGGCCAACGCGTTATTGACTTGCCCACTTTGTCAATCTCTTTCTACTGAATAAATCATCCATTTTTTCTTTAATTGTAGTCATTTGTTTGTCTGTACATGTACATCGCACCTACCGACCTCCGTCCCATTCGGATAATTCCTCCGTGGTGCGTCTTTTTTGTATTATTGTATGTATTGTATGTATTTCCCAAGAGCAAAGTTAAGAAAATAGAGATACGAAGTTTAGATATCATCCCAAAGCAATGTATTACTGTACTGTCACATACAAAATACTGTAAAGAGAAATGAGTTCTGAAGGCTTCTGCGAAACAGTAGACACCCAGGACAAACGTCCATGTTTGTGTAAAACATTTTTGTGCACTAAGGCACTTCTGGAAAATGAGCCCGTAACTTTTTAGTAGCGTTAGCATACCACTATGCATAGTTGATTCCCCCTGCAAGGCGCCATTGGGGTTGGCCCGATTCATTCTGATCTGCCACTGCTCAAGGTGCAACCCCCCCCCCCCCCCCCTGCTGCAGTCCAGCTGTATGTAAAAGAATTGTTCACAAGGAAACAGAAACTGCTTATCAGTTTCAGCGACTGAGGTCAACTAACTGTTCTACGCATAGTCAACTTCAGCTGATGGTACTGTCTGATGATGCCCTAAGCCTATGCCGAAACCGGTCATTTTAATAAACTACCCATCGCGATCTAGACTGTTTTTTCACTGATTTAATATTTCATAATCCATAGGCGGTAACAGTGCCGATACAACAGAAGAAGTTGAGAGAATGTGGCAAGATGGGGCATTGAGTGCAGGCCTGACAGTCGTCTCTCAAAATGGCCGTGGGATGATGTTGGTCACGAAACAGATGGCCATGACATATCCTACCTGGCTATGAGATTTATCCGTGTTACGCTGTCTAATGCCACCGATTCCGTGAACCTTTTCCTACATGTCAACAGACACCCTGTCACTCTTAAGATTATTGTGGGTCCTCCTTTACCATAAACGATCGGGCGACGTACTCCACTTGAAGCGACTCTCCTTCAGTCATTTCGACAGCTTCTACAAAGATATACGAATTATATCATTCAAATCAAAGGACAGTTTCGCGCTACAGTCTTCTATGGCTCTCGCACCATTCAGAATCGTATTTTTGTGGTAGCTGAACCCCATCATGTCAGCTTTCTGCTGATGTCCTTATTCAACGTTCAGGAGCTCGACATTCACAATGGAGAACCCGCCATCCACTCTATGGTCATATATTCTTATATGACACGGTTGTTGGAAAATTTTCTTCTATTTTATCCCCCCACCTCCAGAGCTGAGAACTTCGAAGTTCATATTGACTTTATGCCTATAGCTCACTTTCTTTTCTGCAAAGCACACAATGTCCCATTCACCCTGGAAGTCAAACTGTGGGATAAATCGAGCTGTCTTCAGGACTAGGGCGTTACCACCCTGTTGCGAACAGTCAACAGGCCACGCCCATAGTCTTGGTTGAAAAACCCAATGGTGTATAATGAATTTCAAGTTGATGGTCAATTCACAATCCATTGTGTATGTGTACTCAATTTCTAAGGTTGATGAAGTAGGTCCAGTTGGCTGGGGGCAAAATTTTCGCCAAAATCGACCTTAAACGTACCTGTTTACAACTTCCTATGGATGAGGCTTCCAAACATATACAGGTAATTAACACCGCTTTTGGGCTGTTCAGAATAATAGCCTTCCTTTTGGTATCGCTGGCACCCCTACCATCTTTCAAAGGTATCTGGAGCAACTAATCCAACCACTCCCAGTGATGACAACTATCTAGATGTCGTACTCGTCATCAGCAAGGATGCCAAGGAGCTAGTGGATAGTTTGGAGTCTGTTTTCACAGTGCTCCAAGAAGCCAACCTCGAATGTTACAGGGACAAATGTACATTTGTCATCTCCCAAGGCACACACTTAGGATACATGTTCATGTCCCTGGAGATTCTACTTACGCTAGATTGTATCGATTTCATCCAGTGTTTACTCCCTCCTACACAGCCGCCATCGCAGAGCCACTTCAGCGATTACTACGAAATAATGTCTACTGGGCATGGACAACTTTATGTGACATTATACTCCTGACCCTCAAAAAGTCGCTTCTCTGCCCTGTATGCCTAATGACTTATGACCGTCACTACCATTTGGTGCTGGTGACGGACGCTTCAGATTATGAGCTAGGGTCCGTCCTCTCTCACAGCGTCAATGGCGCCAAATGGCCAATTGTGTTTGTGTCCAAGATCCAGCACAAATGCAGTCAAAGAGAAAAAGAAACCTGTCCGTTACCTTTGGAGTACAGAAATTTCATAATGATGTCAAGTGTTGACAGTTCATACTCTTGACTGACCACAAACTGCTTCTGTCATTATTCAACACTACATCAAGTATTACCACCCACACCAAATGACGCCTTCAATGTTGGGTCCTTTTTCTTCACAGTCTACTCTTATGGTTTCCGGTACTGCATTTCAAAGCAACACACCATAGCAGATATGCTTACCTGACAGCCTCTGGGAAACCACCCTGAGCTTGATGGCTGACACTATCATTTGCCTGCCAGTCAACCACAAAAATCTCCGTGCAACACACCAGCAAGGGTCCCACATTCAGAGAGCGGGCAAGGATCCCAAATACAGAGTGGTCCTCGACATAATCCAGAACAGATTGCCCCTGGACCAGAATGTCAACCGTGATCCGAATGTTCAAGCATCCTGATATCACCGGCATCTATCATCAGTGCGTGACGTCATCCTCTTGCAGGACGACATGGTTTCCACACGAGTGATCATCCTGACAGCCCTACAGCAGTGGGTGCTACAGTTACTAATACTGGGCACAGAGGTGTCATTCCAACTAAACGTCTCGCCTCACAGAATGTCTATTGGAGGAGCATGGGTCCAGACATTACCACCTTAGTCACTTGCTGTCCTAGATGCCAAAATAAATGAGCCGTCCCACCTTGCCGCTACTATCCTTGGCCTGACGCTTCTGAACATTGGTCCCACTTACAAATCGATTTCGCTGGACCTTTTCTTGGCTTGGCTCCTCCTGGACTGTTGTGGCTGATGCAGAGAGCGGTTTCCCTCATATCTTGCAAATGTCCAATACATCCTCTGAAAACACTTATTCGCACTCTATCACACATTTTTGCCATTGAAGGACTTCCAACAACGATTGTTTCCGACAATGGCCGTCAGTTTACCTCAATTAAATTCACGCAATTTTATGAATACAGTGCCAGTCATTTTATTCACACGGCGCTTTTCCACCAGGCTTCTAATGTCATGGTGGAAAGGTTTGTCCATACTTTCAAAGACCAAATGATCAAACTCAACAAGTACCATTCCTTGGAGGACGCTCTCCTGTTATTCCTAGTCTTTTATCGAGCCACGCCCCAGGATGGCTCCTCCACTGCAGAGAAGCTAAATGGAAGGATCCTCCGGTTCCACTCTCTCTACTCCACGCTCATGCCACCACCGAGTTTCTTGATGCCCTCAGCGCTATCGTTTTAACATTCGTGACCCTGTTTGGGCGCTTGCATTCTCTCGTGGCTGCCGACAATGACTTCCTGACACTGTTTCCCGACTCCTTACTCGAGCTATGGCGGAGGTCACCTTGGCCGACGGTGACACAAGCCAGAAGCATATTAACCAGCTCAGATCACGCCATAGCCCTGTCATTCCCGGCGATGGACTTACTCTAGTTATCGTTTCAGTGTCGCTGCCCTAACAAGAATTGAGGGCTGAGGACGAGGCTGCCACCAGAACACAACGACCTCGAGAGTTGAATCTCAGTTTCCACGACCATTCTGCCAGAGGTTTTACCCATGGACGTGGAAATTGTACCTCCCATGGCCCAGCATAATGATGTAGACACCGAGAGGGGTTCCAATATCGGAAGATTTACTCTAACAAACTGGCAACCCTCTGGACAGCTCCACCGTGCATACACCCGCTACTGTCCCTGTACGCCTTTCATCGCAAGTACAACACAGCGCCGTCACAAATGGCCAACAGGAGGCGAAGCTGGCACCTGCAGAGGGCGCCACCAACAAGTAACCTACTCGTCTCTGTGCAATACATGACAGGAAAATAGTTCTGATAGTATTCCGTTGTAGGCAGCTATATAAGCGGGCGCTAGGACATCTCGAGTCAGTCGGGTTTCGAGTGACTCTCATGATCCAAGTGATGGGTGCTATTCACCCCATCAAACAGAACTGTACTCGAAACCCATTGTTAGGGACAAACACCACTGTCAGAAGTCATCGTCGTTTCTTTTTCCAGACCCTCACGTCAGCTGATATTCAGGAACGTTGGCTTCTGCAGCATCAGAGAGTGTTCATCGTTAGTTATTCTGAATTGGACGTTCCAGCTGTCGGCCCCAAATTCTAAGTGCTATCTTATAGAACCTGACCTAGTGATCATTGCCGAATTTATCTTCCACCAAGTACTCATTCCCGATTTGACTCTATGCACTCTTTAGTTCTGAACGAGGCATTTCACCAGTGCTCATGTGTGAATTTCGTCTTTGACAAGTGACATTGGCGCTTAGTGTCAGTCTCACCTCCTTGTGATAAGCGTTTTTGTTTCAGCATCTGTGCCAGTACCGCTGTACCTATTGTGTCATTCTTATTATTGTATTCTTGGCCTTTATTTTCATACCACTGAAGCAGACGTTTTGTTTAATAAACTTGTATCTTTGTTGTTGTTTTCCTGTGCTGCAGAGCGCGACAATACAGTCACCACTGGATTCACACATATCCGTTAAAATCCTGATAGAAACAACATTTGGAGAAGCAGATTTTATTATAAATGAGGATTAATTTACCAAGAGCATCTGAAGTTGTAAAGTATTTACATTTACATTAAACAATAATAATTACGACGATGACAAGATTTTTGGGCTCTAATCGTCTTGATCTGTAGCGTTCATTCCCAAGATTCCATCAACTTCAGTAAAAAACATCTTCCAAAAATGTATACACATACACAACACACACACAACACTGAAACACATAATCACTTCTGCTTATATGCTACAACACACTATGATAGATTTTACGGTTGCCTAGTTATGAGACATGGGCTGTCACATAGGGAACTTAAGTTTGGAACTTGGTCCTTTGTGGTGGAACATAAAGGGTTTCATGTCCGCCCCCGGTAGCTGAGTGGTCAGCGCGACAGACTGTCACTCCTAAGGGCTCGGGTTCGATTTCCGGCTGTGTCGGAGATTTTCTTCGCTCAGGGACTGGACTGGGTGTTGTGTTGTCCTAATCATCATCATTTCATCCCCATCGACGCGCAAGTCGCCGAAGTGGCGTCAGATCGAAAGACTGGCACCCGGTGAACGGTTTACCCGACGTGAGGCCCTAGTCACACGACATTCATTCATTCAATGGTTTCATGCAATAGGTCGAGAAACTGAACTGTCTAGCGTGGTTTTTAAATTTGTGCTTGTGCTTACAAGAAAGACATCTGAATTTGTCTGACACCTATACGCCAAGGGGATATAACACATACTTACAGATCACCCTCAGTGGACAGAGACTGAAAGTCGAGCGGCCATGTCCGTTAACAAAGCGTAACACAAAGACAGAAAATGCCTTGGAAATTCTTTGGAGTTGGAAACTACTTGGATGATGATGACGATGATGTTTGGTTTTGTGGGGAGCTCAACTGCGCGTTTATCACCTCCCGTACAAATTTCCAACCTTTGTTCAGCATAATCTCGCCACTCTCATCAATGACGATGAAATGATGAGGACAACACAAACACGCACTCATCTCGAGGCAGGTGAAAATCCCTGACCCCGCCGGGAATCGAACCCGGGACCCCGTGCTCGGGAAGCGAGAACGCGACTGCGAGACCACGAGCTGCGAACGAATCTACTTGGAGGGCTATGCATGACATGTATGGCACCTGTAATGTTACTGCACGTTCTACAACTTGCTCGATGAGTAAGATTCTGTGCCGAAATATACACTGCCCAGTCTCATTAAGGTGATCACCTGTCAGAAGCCTGAATAACCGCCTTTTTCGGCGCGGACCGCTGCGAGACAATCAGAAAAAGTTTCAGTGAGGTTCTGGAAGGGACAAACGCCACTGTCAGAAATCATCGTCGTTTTTTAAAAAATGGTTCAAATGCCTCTGAGCACTCTGGGACTTAACTGCTGAGGTCATCAGTCCCCTAGAACTTAGAACTACTGAAACCTAACTAACCTAAGGACATCACACACATCCATGCCCGAGGCAAGATTCGAACCTGCTACCGTAGCGGTCGCGCGGTTCCAGACTGAAGCGCCTAGAACCGCTCGGCCACTCTGGCCGGCAGCTGGTAGACGCCGTTGTACCGAGGAAAAACAAAATGAATGTACAAGTGGGATAGATGCATACTTGTGTTGATCCGTTGTTCCTTGCAGAATGATGATATCACCCAGGGAATGCCACGAAAACATTCCCCAGACCATAACACTCCCTCCTCCAGCCTGCACACTTCTGACAATTGTCGCAGGGTGTTTGCTTTCAGACGGTTCACGCCTTACACGTCAACTGCCATCTGTTCAGTGGACCATAAATCTTTATTCATCAGAAAGGGCCACCTGTTGCCACTCAGTGGGCGTCCAGTTGCATTTGTAGCCGATAAACAGCAGTAAGCATGGGTGCATGAACCAGGCGTCAGCTGCGGATGCCCATATGCAACAACTTCGCTGAACGGTCGTTGACGAAACACTGTCGGTAGCCCGTTGGTTCATCTGGGCCGTCGGTTGCTCAGCAGATGCACGTCTATTTGCCAGTACAAATCTCTGCAGCCGTCCTTTACCTCTGTCATCCATGGCCCGTGGTGTACCACAGTTGTCTCGGCGACGGTTTTGGATAGCGTAGTTTTGCCATGCACGATATACACTCCTGGAAATTGAAATAAGAACACCGTGAATTCATTGTCCCAGGAAGGGGAAACTTTATTGACACATTCCTGGGGTCAGATACATCACATGATCACACTGACAGAACCACAGGCACATAGACACAGGCAACAGAGCATGCACAATGTCGGCACTAGTACAGTGTATATCCACCTTTCGCAGCAATGCAGGCTGCTATTCTCCCATGGAGACGATCGTAGAGATGCTGTATGTAGTCCTGTGGAACGGCTTGCCATGCCATTTCCACCTGGCGCCTCAGTTGGACCAGCGTTCGTGCTGGACGTGCAGACCGCGTGAGATGACGCTTCATCCAGTCCCAAACATGCTCAATGGGGGACAGATCCGGAGATCTTGCTGGCCAGGGTAGTTGAGTTACACCTTCTAGAGCACGTTGGGTGGCACGGGATACATGCGGACGTGCATTGTCCTGTTGGAACAGCAAGTTCCCTTGCCGGTCTAGGAATGGTAGAACGATGGGTTCGATGACGGTTTGGATGTACCGTGCACTATTCAGTGTCCCCTCGACGATCACCAGTGGTGTACGGCCAGTGTAGGAGATCGCTCCCCACACCATGATGCCGGGTGTTGGCCCTGTGTGCCTCGGTCGTATGCAGTCCTGATTGTGGCGCTCACCTGCACGGCGCCAAACACGCATACGACCATCATTGGCACCAAGGCAGAAGCGACTCTCATCGCTGAAGACGACACGTCTCCATTCGTCCCTCCATTCACGCCTGTCGCGACACCACTGGAGGCGGGCTGCACGATGTTGGGGCGTGAGCGGAAGACGGCCTAACGGTGTGCGGGACCGTAGCCCAGCTTCATGGAGACGGTTGCGAATGGTCCTCGCCGATACCCCAGGAGCAACAGTGTCCCTAATTTGCTGGGAAGTGGCGGTGCGGTCCCCTACGGCACTGCGTAGGATCCTACGGTCTTGGCGTGCATCCGTGCGTCGCTGCGGTCCGGTCCCAGGTCGACGGGCACGTACACCTTCCGCCGACCACTGGCGACAACATCGATGTACTGTGGAGACCTCACGCCCCACGTGTTGAGCAATTCGGCGGTACGTCCACCCGGCCTCCCGCATGTCCACTATACGCCCTCTCTCAAAGTCCGTCAACTGCACATACGGTTCACGTCCACGCTGTCGCGGCATGCTACCAGTGTTAAAGACTGCGATGGAGCTCCGTATGCCACGGCAAACTGGCTGACACTGACGGCGGCGGTGCACAAATGCTGCGCAGCTAGCGCCATTCGACGGCCAACACCGCGGTTCCTGGTGTGTCCGCTGTGCCGTGCGTGTGATCATTGCTTGTACAGCCCTCTCGCAGTGTCCGGAGCAAGTATGGTGGGTCTGACACACCGGTGTCAATGTGTTCTTTTTTCCATTTCCAGGAGTGTACTTTAACCACGGCGGCATGTGAGCGAACAGTTTACAGACTTAGCCGTTTCGGAAATGCTCCCACCCTTAGCCCGAAAGCCAACGATTATATCCTTTGGAGGTCAGATAAGTGGCTGTTTCCGCGTTGCGAAGACGACTGCAGTGTTTATGCGTCCCTCCGATACGGTTTATACAGGGTGTTACAAAAAGGTACGGCCAAACTTTCAGGAAACATTCCTCACACACAAATAAAGAAAAGATGTTATGTGGACATGTGTCCGGAAACGCTTAATTTCCATGTTAGAGCTCATTTTAGTTTCGTCAGTACGTACCGTACTTCCTCGATTCACCGGCAGTTGGCCCAATTGAAGGAAGGTAATGTTGACTTCGGTGCTTGTGTTGACATGCGACTCATTGCTCTACAGTACTAGCATGAAGAACATCAGTACGTAGCATCAACAGGTTAGTGTTCATCACGAACGTGGTTTTGCAGTCAGTGCAATGTTTACAAATGCGGAGTTGGCAGATGCCCATTTGATGTATGGATTGGCACGGGGCAATAGCCGTGGTGCGGTACGTTTGTATCGAGACAGATTTCCAGAACGAAGGTGTCCCGACAGGAAGACGTTCGAAGCAATTGATCGGCGTCTTAGGGAGCACGGAACATTCCAACCTATGACTCGCGACTGGGGAAGACCTAGAACGACGAGGACACCTGCAATGGACGAGGCAATTCTTCGTACAGTTGACGATAACCCTAATGTCAGCGTCAAAGAAGTTGCTGCTGTACAAGGTAACGTTGACCACATCACTGTATGGAGAGTGCTACGGGAGAACCAGTTGTTTCCGTACCATGTACAGCGTGTGCAGGCACTATCAGCAGCTGATTGACCTCCACGGGTACACTTCTGCGAATGGTTCATCCAACAATGTGTTAATCCTCATTTCAGTGCAAATGTTCTCTTTACGGATGAGGCTTCATTCCAACGTGGTCAAATTGTAAATTTTCACAATCAACATGTGTGGGCTGACGAGAATCCGCACGCAATTGTGCAATCACGTCATCATCACACATTTTCTGTGAACGGATGGGCAGGCATTGTTAGTGATGTCTCGATTGGGCCCCATGTTATCATGATTTCATACGGGATACTCTACCTGTGCTGCTAGAAGATGTGCCTTAACAAGTACGACACAACATGTGGTTCATGCACGATGGAGCTCCTGCACATTTCAGTCGAAGTGTTCGTACGCTTCTCAACAACAGAGTCGTGACCGATGGATTGGTAGAGGCGGACCAATTCCATGGCCTCCACGCTCTCCTGACCTCAACCATCTTGACTTTCATTTATGGTGGCATTTGAAAGTTCTTGTCTACGCAACCCTGGTACCAAATGTAGAGACTCTTCGAGCTCGTACTGTGGGCGGCTGTTCAAATTCAAATGGCTCTGAGCACTATGGGACTCAACTGCTGAGGTCATTAGTCCCCTAGAACTTAGAACTAGTTAAACCTAACTAACCTAAGGACATCACAAACATCCATGCCCGAGGCAGGATTCGAACCTGCGACCGTAGCGGTCTTGCGGTTCCAGACTGCAGCGCCTTTAACCGCACGGCCACTTCGGCCGGCGTGGGCGGCTGTGATACAATACGCCATTCTCCAGGGCTGCATCAGCGCATCAGGGATTCCGTGAGACGGTGGGTGGATGCATGTATCCTCGCTAACGGAGGACATTTTGAACATTTCCTGTAACAAAGTGTTTGAAGTCACGCTGGTACGTTCTGTTGCTGTGTGTTTCCATTCCATGATTAATGTGATTTGAAGAGAAGTAATAAAATGAGCTCTAACATGGAAAGTAAGACTTTCCGGACACATGTCCACATATCATTTTTTTTTCTTTGTGTGTGAGGAATGTTTCCTGAAAGTTTGGCCGTACCTTTTTGTAACACCCTGTATATCATCCACTGCTAGTGCTGCCACGTGCCGTCTGTAAGTGATTTCTGCACGTCGACGTCGAACAGAGGCGGTGGTCGTATTCCTGTCATTGGACCGTATAGAAATGTCGAAATATTTCATCCTATCAGCCATCTGTGGTGTTGCTAATGAAAATCTACTAGGAGGCGGAGTTAGAAATACGGTTCCACGTGCCAGGTGCACTTTCGACACGCTGTGTGACGCTGTGGGTGTTTTGCATACAGAGCTAACAAGGTACTTGGTAAGTACACGAACATTCATTTCTATGTTTAAAAGTGACTTCTGTCGTCGTGGTTTGCGACGCTAGCCGGCAGAGTGTGAAGACGATTCTCCGGTTTAAGTATTACAGGACGGCTTTCCTCGTAAAGCAAGTAAAGTGGTGGGTGGAACAGTGCTGGCCGATGTGCTTGGCCCGTTATCTAGATCAGGCGCTGAGTGCCGCCCCGATCGATGGCGCGTTTCATCCACATTCACGTCGCAGCAAGTGTTGTGTTACACCTGCTCTCTCACATCGGGCCGTCGTTAGCATTCAAGGCAACAGAGCTGTAGCACTTTCAGGCCAGAGCAGGTACTTTGCTTGTGTTTCTAGTAATTAAATATTTTAAAGTAAAGCTGGGACAAACGTTCCTCACGTCATAAGAGCTCTGCAGCTAACTACTGTTTATCGTGCGTTTTAAACACATTTGCATTTTAATTTCATTCGAGAACTTAAAGGGGGAGGAAACGAATCGCTGAAAGTCGTTTAATGAGGATGTGTAACGTAACCAATTAAAACGACAAAATGATTCTGTTTATTTAACGAATACTTGTGCGCGAAATTGATACGACCGTATGTTGAAAAGTAATGTCTCCAAATTTTTTATTCTGTTCTCAGTGTCGGCTGAGGTATTACGTATTCGACTTCCCCGAGTCGCTGACAATAGTTGTAACCCTCCGCCGCTGCAGGGCCTGAACTTAGCGAGGAACAAGGAAGTGTGGACCGTAAGTATGTAGTCGCGTAGGAAACATCGTATTGCAATGGAGTTTCTAACCGAAAAAGACGTGCCTCCAACTGATATCCATTAGAATGAAAGCTGTGTCCGATAATAGTTGTATCGACAACAGTTTTCTTTTCATCATTCCAGATCCTTAAAGGGTCGGACGGGCCGCTGGAGAGCATCTTCCTCTATTGGGGCCTAAGACTATGGAATGCTGTTTGGACACACTTTATTTTTGTTGATCTTAAAACGAGGTTGGGTAGAGGGTCTTATATCTCCCAATTGGGAATTTATTTGCAGGAAATTTGGGGACAGCCCCAGTTTGACCTTACAGACCAAGGAAAACCTGCAAAACCCCGTTAGAGCTACTGTTGGTTTACCTCGTTGTTGGTTGTGCACTATTGCATTATCCTTGTCCGGCCTCGCTTGACTTCTGCTTCTTGTCCGTATTCGGCTCTCTTCCTGGCTTGCTGTGGAGGCCCCTGGCCCGAAGCGCACGATCGGCATTTATCATGCTTCCAGTAGGGATCTAGGAAGACAAGGTCAGGGTAAACTTTCCCGGTTCGCTTTGTCTGCACCAAATGACTTCCTCCTTTTGTAATAGTGTGGCGTCAGAAGCCTGCCGGAGAAGTTGAGGATCGCAATATAGTTTGACCACTTGGGAGCCAGTTCGACGCGTTCATCTGCCGTCCCCCCCCCCCTCCACCCTCTCCAATCTGCCGTTCTATACCGCGTCCGCACCCATCATCTCCTCCCCCACTCCTCCCAACACAGTACTCCGTCCTAGGTTCACGCCTAGGTACGCATATCCTCTCTTCCAGGAGAGCTAGTCCCGTAAGTTTCGCAAGAGAACTTCTATGAAGATTGGAAGACAGGAAACGCGTTACTGGCGGAAGTAAAATTGTGAGGACGGGTCGTAAGTCGTGCTTCGGTAGCTCAGTTGGTAGAGCATTTGGCCCCCAAAGGCAGAGGTCTCGATTTCGATTCCCGGTCCGGCAAGCAGTTTCATTCTGGTCACATCACATTCGCAAATCCGTTGATTTTGTGGGAAGCCTTAACAACATTTTAACTTGTCTCTCTTTTTACCTGAGAACCTTTACAATAATCATTAGAAATTATTGGTGAGAAATTTGAGACAGAGAACCAAACATTTTTTAGGTATGTCTTGACGTCGACATACCTGTTTTGGGTGGTGGCTACTATGAGCAGATGGATGGAATGGCCTTGGGAAGGCCCCTCTCACCAGTTGTCACCAACACATATGTGGAACATTTCGAGGAGGATGTCCCGGAATTTGCCCAACTGAAACCTATCTGTTTCTTCCGGTGTGCGGTGGTCTCGCGGTTCTAGGCGCGCAGTCCGGAACCGCGCGACTGCTACGGTCGCAGGTTCGAATCCTGCCTCGGGCATGAATGTGTGTGATGTCCTTAGGTTAGTTAGGTTTAAGTAGTTCTAAGTTCTAGCTGTTAAGTCCCATAATGCTCAGAGCCATTTGAACCATTTTCTTCCGGTGTGTAGACATCTTCATATGGTCACATGGAAGAGATAAGCTGTATAACTTCCTCATACACCTCGGTTCGCTCCACCAGAACAGCAGTTTTACCATTCAAGTCGAACTGAATGAATTGCTCCCCTTTCAGGATGTCCTAGTAAAATGATGTGTGAATGGCACGTTGGAAAACGTTTTGTAACGGAAGAAGACGCATGCCGACCTATGTTTATATGGAGATCACTACCACGAACTGGGCAGAGGAATGGCGTGTTCAAAACATTGTGGCACATGACCTGAAAAGGTAGAACGAATTCTCGAGAAACACCTTCTACCCACCAACTAAAACACGGGCCTTACTTGTCAGTGAAGTGCCACGGGATAATAGGCTTTAGGTAGCAGAGCAAAATTTTGAAGCCTTCCTCTGATGGCGCTGGAGGTGAGTAAAGCAAGTCGCTTATGCAACAGCCGGATGGAATGCCAACAAGGAAAGACCACTGATGTTGCATGTAGTATGGGTCAAGGTAAAGTTAACTGATACAAACCATATGAACTGGGTGCCCAAGGCGCCAATGCAGCAGAATGACAACGCAGAGAGAGAGGGATGCCGTCATTGTGATGACCAGGCAGAGTGGAGTAAGAAAGCGGAAGTCAGAACCAAGCATAATAATTCGGTACACTGACTGCACAAAACACAGCCACTAGAGCGCCAGGGTTACCAGAGGAGCTGAACGGACAAAAAATGCGGTTAAGTGATGTCACTGCCGCCTCACAGTACCGAAGAACACAGACCAGTTCCGTTAAATAATCTTTTCCTATGGGGATATCTACTGTTTTCGCAGCCATCGAGCCTGGAGGTTGGACCTATGTCGGTCTAACCCCTGCTCATGTAGCCGTGTACAACCTTTGATGACGCCTGGGGGATGTGGTTGCTGTGAGCTCTATTGCAGCCATCTGAGTCAAGGGTGATGGGGAAATGGTTCAAATGGCTCTGAGCACTATGGGACTTAACATCTGTGGTCATCAGTCCGCTAGAACTTAGAACTACTTAAACCTAACTAACCTAAGGACATCACATACATCCATGCCCGAGGCAGGATTCGAACCTGCTACCGTAGCGGTCACGCGGTTCGAGACTGAAGCGCCTAGAACCGCACGGCCACACCGGCCGGCGGTGATGGGGAGCTGTGGATGCCATTATCCAGAAGGCCTTCTGGTGGCCTAACCAGCTTGTCCGTGGGGTTGACGATTCTGCCTGCACATTGTGGACAGTGGCTCCATGACGTCACTGGACGCTTCCACTGCCACTGCAGGTCAAGACTGTATGCTGCGCGCTGGTATCGGTGCGTTCTTGGTGTGTTGGACGCCACTCCTACCCGCTACTGCGAGCGGCCCGAGAATCAAGACTGTTTATCTATGAGCAATAAATATCTACTTTATTAGTGATGTTTCACTAGCACATTTGGGGCCTCGAACAGGCATCAGCTCAGTCCTTTTGGCACCACTGCACCCAAAACAGTAGAGGTCTCAAGCCCAGCCTCTATGGTAGTGTCAATGTTGTACCATTAAAATTGGTACCAGAACTGACATGTGATTACATTTTAACGCAATTTGGGTGCATAGATCCTGAGAAATCAGTACCCAGAACAACTACCTCTGGCCGTAATAACGGCCTTGATACGCCTGGGCATTGAGTCAAACAGAGCTTGGATGGCGTGTACAGGTACAGCTGCCCATGCAGCTTCAACACGATACCACAGTTCATCAAGAGTAGTGACTGGCGTATTGTGACGAGCCAGCTGCTCGGCCACCATAGACCACACGTTTTCAATTGGTGGGATACCTGGGGAATGTGCTGGCCAGGTCAGCAGTCGAACATTTTCTGTATCCAGAAAGGCCCATGCAGGACCTGCAACATGCAGTCGTGCATTATCCACCTGAAAGGTATGGTTTCGCAGGGATCGAATGAAGGATAGAGCCACGGGTCGTAACACATCTGAAATGTAACGTCCACTGTTCAAAGTGCCGTCAATGCGAACAAGAGGTGACCGAGACGTGTAACCAATAGCACCGCATACCATCACGCCGGGCGATACGCCAGTATGGCGATGACGAATACGCGCTTCCAATGTGCGTTCACCGCGATGTCGCCAAACACGGATGCGACCATCATGATGCCGTAAACAGAACCTGGATTCATCCGAAAAAATGACGTGTTGCCATTCGTGCACCCAGGTTCGTCGTTGAGTACACCATCGCAGGCGCTCCTGTCTGCGATGCAGCGTCAAGGGTAACCGCAGCCATGCTCTCCGAGCTGATAGTCCATGCTGCTGCAAACGTCGTCGAACTGTTCGTGCAGACGGTTCTTGCCTTGCAAACGTCTCCATCTGTTGACTCAGGGATCGAGATGTGGCTGCCCGATCCGTTACAACCATGCGGATAAGATGCCTGTCATCTCGACTGCTAGTGGTACGAGGCCGTTGGGATCCAGCACGGCGTTCCGTATGACCCTCCTGAACCCACCGATTCCATATTCTGCTAACAGTCATTGGATCTCAACCAACGCGAGCAGCAATGTCGCGATACGATAAAGTGAAATCGCGATAGGCTACAATCCGACCTTTATCAAAGTCGGGAACGTGATGGTACGCATTTCTCCTCCTTACACGAGGCATAACAATAATGCTTCACCAGGCAACGCCGGTCAACTGCTGTTTGTGTATGAGAAATCGGTTGGAAACTTTCCTTATGTCGGTACTTTGTAGGTGTCGCCACCGGCGCCAACCTTGTGTGAATGCTCTGAAAAGCTAATCATTTGCATATCACAGCATCTTCTTCCTGTCGGTTAAATTTCGCGTCTGTAGCACGTCATCTTCGTGGTGTAGCAATTTTAATGGCCAGTAGTGTATATATAGGCCAGACGGTGCATATTGCTGAAGATTGCTTCCGAGAGTCTGGGAGTTCGCATTAGGAGTGATTTAAAATGGAATGATCACATAAAGTTGATCGTCGGTAAAGCAGATGGCAGACTGAGAGTCATTGGAAGAATCCTAAGGAAATGCAATTCGAAAACAAAGGAAGTAGGTTACAGTACGCTTGTTCGCCCACTGCTTGAATGCTGCTCAGCAGTGTGGGATCCGTACCAGATAGGGTGGATAGAAGAGATATATAAGATGATAGATAAACTCCAGTGGAAGCCTCTGCAGGAGAGACGCTCAGTAGCTCGGTACGGGCTTTTGTTAAAGTTTCGAGAACATACCTTCACCGCGGAGTCAAGCAGTATATTGCTCCCTCATACGTAGGAGGGAGACCATGAGGATAAAATCGGAGAGATTAGAGCCCACACAGAGGCATACAGACAATCCTTCTTTCCACGAACAATACGAGACTGGAATAGAAGGGAGAACCGATAGAGGTACTCAAGGTACTCTCCGCCACGCACCGTCAGGTGGCTTGCGGAGTATAGATGTAGATGTAGATGTAGAATACTAAGAGCACACCAGATTGCAGCAGCCCAGTGAATCGGTAGTCGAAGAACATTGCCTATCGGTATTACACGGAATGGACTGCGACGATACTAAAGTCCTGACGCAGCCGTTTAACTACTGCGAATGTGTTACTAAATAATCGCTCGAGACTCGAGTAAGGGAACAGATGATCAAACGTGATAGTCGTTACATCCTTAGTAATGCCTGGGAACCCGCTATTAGTCTGATTAAGAAGAGGAAGGAGACATTACACAATGAACTGATTTCGGGGACAGGTGAAGGAACAGCAGTACGCCAGCGCGCGTACCTGGGAGCGAGCTTTGGACGGAGTAGTGTGTCGGCGGGAGGAGTGAAGGCGGCGATGCTGGGCGCGGATACAGTGGCAGATCGAAGGGAGGGGCGACGAGGGTAAAGCGCCGCGCCGGCCCCCGAGTGCTCAGTTCACCCAGCGCACCTGACGATGTGGTCGCTTGCCGGAATATTGTACCCGTTGGAGAACGACGTCGGCCGTCCATCCGTGAACTAGTTGTTCTTAGCCCATCTCTTAGTTACCTTCTGTACTATACTGTAGCAGTTCTTCAAAAAATGGTTCAAATGGCTCTAAACACTATGGGATTTAACATCTGAGGTCATCAGTCCCATAGAACTACTTAAACCTAACCAACCTAAGGACATCACACACGCCCATGCCCCAGGCAGGATCCGAACCTGCGACCGTAACAGCAGCGAGCTTCCTGACTGAAGCGCTTAGAACCGCTCGGCCACAGCGGCCAGCGCAGTTCTTCCTATGATCGGTGAAGTTTACTCGAGTTGTGTTACTTGGCCGTGACATATGTTACTTTCGCCCTTAAGTTTTGAACACCAGCGTATACAATGTAAACGGTGAAGTCGTCAACTGCGTTTATATACAGTATGTCCGTTTTGTCCGTTCTTCTAAGGCATTTACCGTTCCAATATGATGGAAGCGTAGATGAAACTTAATCAATAATAAATTTACTTCTTGATGCTTAATGGTGCCAATCTTTACTTCATCCAAAACATCTATTACGTATTAGTCAGTGTGGCTTCAATTCCTGCGACGGCACCAAGGTCGGGGGTGTTTGCGGGCGTGTCAACTGTTTTGACGACGTCATGGCGTCTGCGCGCTCAAAAGCGGCACGCCTTCGCTGCGATCTCCTAGTCACTTCTGTTGTTTGGACTTTCGACATTTCCTGAGGATGTTACGCTAGAAGCTGACGTTTACGCTTAGTCATTTGGACCGCAGTACGGTGAAAAAACACACCGTCGTCGTCCTAGACGACAGTTAGCAACACTTTCACATCGGATGGCGTCACTTTAAACATTGATTTTATCGGTTCACGCGGTATCTATTCACCGTCTCGACGTTCGGTTTGCTCTATTCGCTGAGAGAGAATCCAAAATTCATCACTTGAGAAAATTACGGAGGGCTTTTTTTTCATCATGGATTAGAATGACATCTTGCAAAGTCATACCCGTTCATTGCAATTTATTTTGTAGATTTAGCAACAGCGGCACCAAGTCCACACATTATTTGTGATTTCAGAATCAATCGTGCGTTAAGAGGTGGATCATACCACATGAACTACAAGTATAAGGTGGAAAAGTTAACAGATTTGACGTTAAAAAACTTATTTTCCAGTGGAAAGAAACACAGTGTGATGGTAAAAATTCAAACAAATTCTCTCTTTATTTTTATGTCAGAGCAACAGTTTCGAGAAAACCAGATGAAACCGATTTCTTACAGTTTCTAAGAGTGTGAAAAAGTCTACGTATATGGTGAACTGTCATATGTCATCTACTCACAATTTTTAAGTAAGTTGTTAGACATTTAGACTGCTGTTATAAAATTCCTTTTTCTTTTCATTCGCTCAAAGATACTGCAGAAGGCAAGCGCGAAAATACTGCTGATGCTATGGATCGTGATTCGTCGTTTCATAATAAATTACTACTCTCTCTGAAGATGGTCACTATAGCTTTTCTCGTTATAAACGACTCCTGAGTCGCCTTTTGTTCGAAACCACAATGCTAATATCAAGTCTCGAGGTGTCTATGGATTTTCTGGAGGCAGTATTGAAATCGAAGAAGCCTCGTCTGCCATACAGTTTGCCACCAGTGTATGACTTTCCATGTACTCCTAAATCGTGCTTCAGCTTCCTTTTCCGTTTATCCTTCATTTTCTTTGACGGACTGAAAACTTGGACATCCATGTCATGAAAAACAATAAATGGGAAGAGCATAAACTACATTACAGTGAGACACAAGTTTCATTCACAAGCTGGAGGTAACCTGCGGCACTTAGATCTCTTTGGCGTGCAGAGACGTATCGATAAAAGCGTCATATTTTTGTACAGGGATATTACAAATGATTGAAGCGATTTCACAGCTCTACAATAACTTTATTATTTGAGATATTTTCACAATGCTTTGCACACACATACAAAAACTCAAAAAGTTTTTTTTAGGCATTCACAAATGTTTGATATGTGCCCCTTTAGTGATTCGGCAGACATCAAGCCGATAATCAAGTTCCTCCCACACTCGGCGCAGCATGTCCCCATCAATGAGTTCGAAAGCATCGTTGATGCGCGCTCGCAGTTCTGGCACGTTTCTTGGTAGAGGAGGTTTACACACTGAATCTTTCACATAACCCCACAGAAAGAAATCGCATGGGGTTAAGTCGGGAGAGCGTGGAGGCCATGACACGAATTGCTGATCATGATCTCCACCACGACCGAGCCATCGGTTTTCCAATCTCCTGTTTAAGAAATGCCGAACATCATGATGGAAGTGCGGTGGAGCACCATCCTGTTGAAAGATGAAGTGGGCGCTGTCGGTCTCCAGTTGTGGCATGAGCCAATTTTCCGCGGGCTACGCGTGAAACTTGCCCGCACGCGTTCAACTGTTCTTCGCTCACTGCAGGCCGACCCGTTGATTTCCCCTTACAGAGGCATCCAGAAGCTTTAAACTGCGCATACCATCGCCGAATGGAGTTAGCAGTTGGTGGATCTTTGTTGAACTTCGTCCTGAAGTGTCGTTGCACTGTTATGACTGACTGATGTGAGTGCATTTCAAGCACGACATACGCTTTCTCGGCTCCTGTCGCCATTTTGTCTCACTGCGCTCTCGAGCGCTCTGAGGGCAGAAACCTGAAGTGCGGCTTCAGCCGAACAAAACTTTATGAGTTTTTCTACGTATCTGTAGTGTGTCGTGACCATATGTCAATGACTGGAGCTACAGTGAATTTATGAAATCGCTTCGATCATTTGTAATAGCCCTGTATATAGCCGTTGTGGCCGATCGGTTCTAGGCGCTTCAGTCTGGAACCTCGCTGCTGCTACGGTCGCAGGTTCGAATCCTGCCTCGGGCATGTATGTGTGTGACGTCCTTAGGTTAGTTGGGTTTAAGTAGTTCTAAGTTCTAGGGGGCTGATGACCTCAGATGTTCAGTCCCATAGTGCTCAGAGCCGCTTGTCTAGTCACGTTAATGTGACTACCTGTCAAAAGCCTGAATAACCATCTTATGCAGAGCGGGACGTGCAGGAGGAAAGTCAGTGAGGTTCTGGAAGGTAGCGACAGCTATGTGGAGCCATGGAGACTCCAGTGACGTGGCCAGGTGCGCTACGTTTCTCAGTTGAGCATCCAAGTGCGAACAGCCCGATCGAGCTTAAATCTGGGAAGTTCGGTGGCCAGGGGAGTACGGTAAACTCAGCCTGGTGCTCTTCAAACCACGCACGTACACTGCGAGTTGTGTAACACTTTGCCTTATCCTGTTGGTAGATGCCATCACGCCGAGGAAAAAAAAATGCATGAAGTGGTGGACGTGCTCCCCAAGGATAGATGCATACTTGTGTTGAACCATTGCGAATCCCAGAATGACGAGATCACGCAGGGAATGCCACGAAAACATTCCCCAGACCATAACGCACCCTCCTCTTGCCTGGACTCTTCCGAGAACTGTTGAAGAGCCGTACACACCAACGCAATCTGTCCGATGGAGCGTAAAACATGATTTATGTAGAAACGCCACCTGTCAGAGTCAAAAGATATCCAGTTTTGTTCGTCGCCAATGAACAATAGCCAGCACGGACGCATGAACCAGGCGGCTGTTGCGGAGGCCCATACCCAGTAGCGTTCACTGAACGGTGTTGAGGAGACACATGTAGCCCCTTGGTTCATTTGGACGGTCAGTTTCAACAGGTGCACATCTGGTCACCCGTACACAGCTAGTCAATCATCGTTCACGCCTGTTGTCTATCGCCCGTAGTCCATCACATTTGCATCCACACCAGTTTTGGATAGAGCCATTTTGCCATGCACGGTATGCTTTAACCATGGCGATATACGAACAGGCCGGCCGGAGTGGTCGTGCGGTTCTAGGCGCTCCAGTCTGGAACCGAGGGATCACTACGGTCGCAGGTTCGAATCCTGCCTCGGGCATGGATGTGTGTGATGTCCTTAGGTTAGTTAGGTTTAGGTAGTTCTAAGTTCTAAGGGACTGATGACCTCAGATGTTAAGTCCCATAGTGCTCAGAGCTATTTGAACCATTTTGAACCACTGATGAGTAAGTATTGTATCATGGGATGGACCTAATCGGCCCAATTGGCCACATAATCGTTAATCCGAATTTTCAGAGTAATCATGGGGCTCATGGAATGCCACAATACAGCTGGTCAAATCATCACCGAACTGCTGCCATAAGTCAGTCTTGGCAGCAAGCAGTCTGCATAGCAGGCCTGGAGCGACGTACGCCAGACGTCAACTCGGCCAAAAGCTGGGTTCGAGATGTGACATTCAGTTCTGCAATGACTTTTGCAGTTATCGTCCTCTTATTTTCCGTTACAATCCTCTTCAATGTCAGTCTGTCACGATTACTCAACACACACTTTCGTCCGCGTTATGACTTACCGAATGATATTTTTCTGCTTTCCTTGTGTGCGGTATAAATCTTCGTTATGATGCCTCTTGAAACGCCAGACGCTTCGGCTATCTTGGTTGGGAAAGGACCGCCCACATCCCTCCCCCCCCCCCCCCCCCCTTCCACTCAGCCTCACCATCAACACATGAGCACAGCCATCTTGCCCACGTTAGAATTCACTTACCTCCAACATAAGGCACTCACAACAGCACAGAACACTGCCCTGACCACGACTGGGACTAGCAACATTTTGAGGACGCTGCAGTGTTGCTGTTCGTGGTCAAACACAACAGCCCCACCTGCACTCTTGGCTGCCATCTGAATTTACTTTCAAGCATTCACTTCGCGGGAGTGTTTCCATATTTTTGTCCAACTCTTGTAGTTCTCAATTGGTGTCCATTAATATATTACTATACTGATTCACAGCAACTGAATCGACACGCGAGACTCGATGTCAATGAGTTACTGTGTTGCGAGAGAGAATTACATATCTTGGATAAAAATGCCGACGCTATTTCAAGAAAGACTTGGGTGGCGCGTTACTTTATTTGTCAATCCTCGTCTACTGCACTAGGGGAGGCTGCGACAAAACATCGAGAAGCAACGCAGCGGAGACGGCTGAGGTCAACAGTTCTGTCAGACGGACAGCTAACACCGCATGCACGGCGATCGCAAAAACACCGTGTACCGTGACTCACCGCCAGCAAAGATGCTCCCTCGGAACAGGGGAGTAGTTCCCTGAAACCATGGAACCGTCAGACAACGGAAGAGGTACACTATGTGATCAAATGTGTCCGGACACCTGGCTGAAAATGACTTACAAGTTCGTGGCGCCCTCCAGCGGCAATGCTGGAATCCAATATGGCGTTGGCCGACCCTTAGCCTTGATGAAAGCTTCCACTCTCGCAGGCACACGTTCAATCAGGCGGCGGAAGGTTTCTTCGGAAATGGCAGCCCATTCTTCACGGAGTGCTGCACTGAGGAGAGGTATCGATGACGGTCGGTGAGGCCTGGCACGAAGTCGGCGTTCCAAAACATCCCAGAGGTGTTCTATAGGATTCAGGTCAGGACTCCGTGCAGGCCAGTCCATTACAGAGATGTTATTGTCGTGTAACCACTCCGTCACCGGCCGTGCATTATGAACATATGCTCGATCGTGTTGAAAGACGCAATCTCCATTCTTGAATTGATTAAAACATCAATGTAGGCCTGTGCTGTGATAGTGTCACGCAAAACAACAAAGGATGCCCCCTCCATGAAAAACACGTACACACTATAATACCACCGCCTCCGAATTTTACTGTTGGGACTACACACGCTAGCAGATGACGTTCACCGGGCATTCACCATACCCACACCCTGCCATCGGATCGCCACATTGTTTACCGTGATTCGTCACTCCACATAACGTTTTTCCACTGTTCAATTGTCCAATGTTCCTTACACCAAGCGAGGCGTCGTTTGGCATTTACTGGCCTGATGTGTCGCTTATGAGCAGTCGCTCGACCATGATATCCACGTTTTAACACCTCCTGCCTAACTGTCATATACTTGCAGTGGGTTCTCATGCAGTCTGGAATTCCTGTTTGTTGGTCTGCATAGAAGTATGCCTATTACACATTACAACGCTCTTCAACTGTCGGCGGTCTATCTCAGTACGCTTATATGCTGTACATGTCCCTTCATGTTTCCACTTCACTATCACATAGGAAACATTGATCCTAAGGATGTGTAGGAGTGTGGAAATCTCGCGTGCAGACGTATGACACAAGTGACACCCAGTCATCTGATCACGTTCGAAGTCCGTGAGTTTGGCGGAGTGCCACATTCTGTTCTCTCACGAAGTCTAATGACTAACTGAGGTCGCTGATATGGAGTAACTGGCAGTAGGTGGCAGCACAATGCACCTAATATGAAAAACATATGTTTTTGGGGTGTCCGGATACTTTTGATCACAAAATATACACTCCTGGAAATGGAAAAAAGAACACATTGACACCGGTGTGTCAGACCCACCATACTTGCTCCGGACACCGCGAGAGGGCTGTACAAGCAATGATCACACGCACGGCACAGCGGACACACCAGGAACCGCGGTGTTGGCCGTCGAATGGCGCTAGCTGCGCAGCATTTGTGCACCGCCGCCGTCAGTGTCAGCCAGTTTGCCGTGGCATACGGAGCTCCATCGCAGTCTTTAACACTGGTAGCATGCCGCGACAGCGTGGACGTGAACCGTATGTGCAGTTGACGGACTTTGAGCGAGGGCGTATAGTGGGCATGCGGGAGGCCGGGTGGACGTACCGCCGAATTGCTCAACACGTGGGGCGTGAGGTCTCCACAGTACATCGATGTTGTCGCCAGTGGTCGGCGGAAGGTGCACGTGCCCGTCGACCTGGGACCGGACCGCAGCGACGCACGGATGCACGCCAAGACCGTAGGATCCTACGCAGTGCCGTAGGGGACCGCACCGCCACTTCCCAGCAAATTAGGGACACTGTTGCTCCTGGGGTATCGGCGAGGAGCATTCGCAACCGTCTCCATGAAGCTGGGCTACGGTCCCGCACACCGTTAGGCCGTCTTCCGCTCACGCCCCAACATCGTGCAGCCCGCCTCCAGTGGCGTCGCGACAGGCGTGAATGGAGGGACGAATGGAGACGTGTCGTCTTCAGCGATGAGAGTCGCTTCTGCCTTGGTGCCAATGATGGTCGTATGCGTGTTTGGCGCCGTGCAGGTGAGCGCCACAATCAGGACTGCATACGACCGAGGCACACAGGGCCAACACCCGGCATCATGGTGTGGGGAGCGATCTCCTACACTGGCCGTACACCACTGGTGATCGTCGAGGGGACACTGAATAGTGCACGGTACATCCAAACCGTCATCGAACCCATCGTTCTACCATTCCTAGACCGGCAAGGGAACTTGCTGTTCCAACAGGGCAATGCACGTCCGCATGTATCCCGTGCCACCCAACGTGCTCTAGAAGGTGTAAGTCAACTACCCTGGCCAGCAAGATCTCCGGATCTGTCCCCCATTGAGCATGTTTGGGACTGGATGAAGCGTCGTCTCACGCGGTCTGCACGTCCAGCACGAACGCTGGTCCAACTGAGGCGCCAGGTGGAAATGGCATGGCAAGCCGTTCCACAGGACTACATCCAGCATCTCTACGATCGTCTCCATGGGAGAATAGCAGCCTGCATTGCTGCGAAAGGTGGATATACACTGTACTAGTGACGACATTGTGCATGCTCTGTTGCCTGTGTCTATGTGCCTGTGGTTCTGTCAGTGTGATCATGTGATGTATCTGACCCCAGGAATGTGTCAATAAAGTTTCCCCTTCCTGGGACAATGAATTCACGGTGTTCTTATTTCAATTTCCAGGAGTGTATATGCAGCCGCAACATCCTCTGTAGTACTCAAGGAACCGACTATACTAATATACTAGTGACAGATAGGAGAAGAAAAGTTGTAGGACAATAACCGTGGTAGACGTGGTGAGATTGGGAAATATGTTTAGTTTTTATTAATAGCAGGAATACACTGACGGAAACAAAATCGCAGCACCAGTTAATAATTAATATAGAGTAACGAAATTTCGAGAATACGTTTGTCTAGATAACATATTTAAATGATTAACATTGCAAGATCACAAGTTAATGTAAGGGCGAGAAAATCCATTGAAAATATGAAACGCTGGTAAATCAGTGACCAGTGTAACGGCCAGAATGTTGAATGCAAGCATGCTGACGTACATGTATTGTGTCGTACGGGTGGCGCACGTCAACTTGTGGGATGGAGGTCCATGCCTGTGGCACTTGGTTGGTCAACACAGGGACGGTTAATGCTGGTTGTGGATGTCGCTGGAGTTGTCGTCCAGTGAAGTCCCATATGTGCTCCATTAGAGACAGATCTGGTGATCGTGCAGGCCAAGGCAACATGTCGACACTCTGTAGAGCATGTTGGGTTACAACAGCGATATGTGAATGAGTGTTATCCTGTTGCGCAACACCACCAGCAATGTTGTTCGTGAATGGCAGCACAACAGGTCGAATCACCAAACCGATGAATAGATTTGCAGTCAGGGTGCGTCGGATATCCACAATAGTGCTCCTGTTGTCATACGAAATCGCACCCCAGACGATAACTCCAGGTGTAGATCCAGTGTTTGCAGGCCGCAGACTGGTTAGTTGCAGGCGCTCACCAAATGTTCAAATGTTCAAATGTGTGTGAAATCTTACAGGACTTAACTGCTAAGGTCATCAGTCCCTAAGCTTACACACTGCTTAACCTAAATTACCCTAAGAACAAACACACACACACCCATGCCCGAGGGAGGACTCTAACCTCCGCCGGTACCAGCAGCACAGTCCATGACTGCAGCCCCTCAGACCGCTCGGCTAAACACGCGCGGCAGGCGCTCACCTATTCTCCTTCTAACCAACAGAACTGGCCATCATCACAAACACAACAGACCTACACTCCGCCCTCCAATGAGCTCTTGCTTAGTAATAGTGTTGTGGTGGAAGTAATAATGCATATTGTATCATTAGTTATAAGTGTAACAAGGAAAAAAAAATGCCGGCCGCGGTGGTCTAGCGGTTCTAGGCGCGCAGTCCGGAACCGCCTGACTGCTACGGTCGCACGTTCGAATCCTGCCTCGGGCATGGGTGTGTGTGATGTCCTTAGGTTAGTTAGGTTTAAGTAGTTCTAAGTTTTAGGGGACTGATGAGCACAGATGTTAAGTCCCATAGTGCTCAGAGCCATTTGAACCATTTGAACCAAGAAAAAATGATGTTTATCGTGTGTAAGAACAGATACAGCTTGCGTTAAAAATGTAAGTAAGAGGCTAAGATGTAACAAATAGAAATATATAAATAAATATTTTTATGGGAGAAGAACGCTAATTGACTAGTATTGCAACCAGGAGGTGGCTTGAACAGTGATGGAGAAAACGGCTGTACAAACGTCGGGATGAAGCACCGCTCCCTTCTCCTGGACGTGGGTTGAGACCGGTGGTGGTGACTGGAATCGAGCGGCAGACCGCTAGTAGGACATCCCTGAATGAATTAAGACTTTTATTCATATTAGGTTGAGAGGAGTGGTCGTGGCGGAGTGAAGGTGATTGGTTCCAGAATGACGTAGTGAGCCGCAAAAGCTCAGGAAGCCGCTGTCAGCAGGATCACCTGGGCAGTGGCGTGCGTAGGCAGCGTCACCTGCTGATATCTGATAGGGAATGGCAGCCACGTCCAGGCTGCTTGCCCGCCTCGAATTGCGCAATACAGCAGAGGGAAGGACGATACTCAAGCTGAGGCTCCATGATCGACGTGGAAGGTATGTGGTCAGCATGGGCGGTGGTCACTGTCAGTGACACAAGGAGTGGTGCGCAGTGACAGGATAGCCAGACAGCTGTCAGTTCGAACTCGAACACACCTCCCACCAGGGGGGTGGATGCCCTCAGGAGGTATTCACCCAGTAGGTGACTCGTCGGTGTGAATGCACCAGGTAGCCAGGATACAGCCATCAGCCCAGACGAATACCTGTGGCTTCTGGAACCTAAGCCCAGAGGAAGTGACTGGCTGCATCACTATGTAAGTTAGGGGCTAGTGTTGACGACGTAGCTTGGCATCACATACGCACCTGGATACTGTCTCAGAACATCTGAGCAGACACTAGGGAAGAGGGTGCGATTCAAGTACTATTTATGCAAACCAGGCTGACTTGTGTTTTCCCCTCGCCAACACTTTAGCTCAGAAACCGAAACAAGTCAGCATCCTCGCTTTCAATGTGAATGAACAATGACTTCATTTGGCCTGCTTTGCTCGTCTGGTTAGTTTTTCTGAATGCCCTGTCATAGCTGAAGTGCCTCAGCTTCGCTTTTCAGAAGCGGTAGAGGCGTATTTTGATGTGTGGGCGTTCTGAATAATTACTCATACACTGTGAATGTCTCTTCTTACTTGATAGGGGGTGGTTACTCTAATGACAGCTCCTCGCTTCCAATGACGTCGTTTTGCTGCATAGGTGATAAGCATTTCGGTGGTCCAGACCAGGTCGTGGAGTAATACCGGTTATGGTACTCAGATCAATTAGCTTTTCCACTCTACAGTTAAATGTTCAAACAGTTGGACCCCAGATTTTGTAACAAATGCGTGGTGACTGTGTTGAAAATCAGTAAATACCGGTATTTACCATCTGTACATAAACCCTTTCTGCTATTTACTACTGTTCTATTTCCGGGCTTTATCGGAGAATGAAAAAAAGTCCTGCGGTAAGTGCAGGTCACGTGAAGATTTGCAAATATTGACATCGCTGGCTGGTGACATTTTGCTTGTGGGGGGGAGTCGTGTGGCCGGCCGACGACTCGCGCCCAGCGTGTCCACGCCTCATCCAGCATAGCTCCACCAACGTCTGTCATCAGAGCACGCTTCTATACACTCAAACATGACACGGAAACCTCTGACCTTTGCTAGTCTCAAATGTCAAGCATATTCCGCGTTTAGCCGCTCATGATGCGGAATATGATTTCATGCAGCTCAATTACATCTGCTCCTGTGATCGAGGTAGAGAAATATTCGCCACTGCCAGTCGGTGCCTCTTTTTGTGATGTTGCGCGTCTCACATTTCCCGCTACACGTCATACCCTGCATTTACCTAGCAATTTGGCGTGTCAGTGCCATTTGTTGTTTGCTCGCGCTCGCTACGTATCAGGTAAGAGAATGTGTTGGCATTATTTTACTGCGGTTTCTTGATTTGGCATTTAAACCATCTCTGGTTTTTCGACATACTAATTCGACACCCTCGTACTGCGGGGAAACAGGAGAAACTTTCCCGACGTAAATGTTAAGCAACAGGGTTAGACTGTAGCTTACCCGTTGTGGGATTGTCGACAGTGGGAATTTAGCAGGCGTGAACTACGATTTACGTTGAGGTCAAGGCTTAGGGTCCTCTCGTGGGTGCTCTATTGTCACAGAATGAAATATTAATTTGTTACCTCTCGTCACATGTTTCACTGTCAAACTGTAGTTAAATGGCGGCGGCAAATAAATTGATGACTGGAAGTTACACACCTTAAACCATCGACTTGAGCACCCAGAGGTCAATTAAGAGGCACGTTTTGAAATTAATAGACAAGTGGAGGTATTTATAAAAATATTACGCAGCAAAAGATGAATTAACTATTTTAATGAAAGTGGTTTTTAGCGTTCTGAATCGTGATATGATGACAAAAAAGCAGTATTACCCATCATTTTGTTACGATTAACACGGTGTCATTCGAAAAATATGTTTTCAGCAATTTTAATGATATATATTTCATATACCATTTCCATTAATTATGATACATAGTTGAAATTTCGATGGAAGTGATTGCACAGGTCAGTTCATACCGTAACTACCAAGACCTGCTCTTTGGCTCTTCTTTTTGAGCGAGAATCTCGTGGATCAGTGAAAAAAAAATTGCCTGCTTTACACATTTAGCTGGACGTAATGAAACAGTTTGAGAAACCCTTCCTCAGATGTGGTGACTGTTTCAAGTACGTCTGAGAGAAGTTTCCTAATCTAGCGGAAACGAAACTGAAAGAAGGCGTGTTTGTTGCATCTTAAGTTTTATTAATGATGTTCAGTTCCAATTCTGATTAAAAAAAGACTGCTGGTCAAAGGCAGGCTTGGGTATCATCATTCAGGAAGATAGTTGTTACGTTGTTAAGCCAAAAAAGACCCGCATTGTATCTCTGTTGTAGTCAACATGCTGAAAAAGTTCAGGAAATCAGGCTGTTTCATGAGCCTACAGAGTCACTTTTCGAACCGTCACTTTGATTTTTCCCTTAAATTTTGTGTGATTTTATTTGGGAACAACATGAACTCTTCCGTCAAGATGTAAAAGCGGTGGAAAGAAGGTATCAGTGCAGCTGCAGTACATATGTGATGCGAGTCTAGTATTGGTCACTTCATAGAGACGTGTAGCAGGCAATTCATCGGAGAAAATCCTGTCTTACATGCTTTAAGGACAAGATAGAAAGCACTTGTTGGAACTCAGAAACTCCAACAACTGCATTAATTCAAAGTTGAACTAAATAAGCCATCGGTCACAATTTTTAGTCTTTTTGACCAGGTTTCAAGACTTGTAAGAGTGTCTTCATCAGAATTTAAATATTTAAAGTGGCCTATAACATAATTACAAATTTATGGGAAAAGAAAATTTTATATAAAAGTGTAAGTACTGACTAACAGTACAAGAAAGGGACAGTACTTACATGTCACGTATAAAGTAAATAACAAGCCAGAAGGACTTTAGTCACAAAAATTTTAAAAAGAATACATGAAAGGCTAGCAGCCACTGTGGACTGCTCATACCTATAAAGCCACAGGTAGCAACAGAGTGCGGCGCCCGCGTTTGCAAGTGCGGGCAGGTGAACAATACACCAAGAGTGCCATCTAGTAGCCGTGAATATAAGTAGGCTGCTAAAAATTTAGAATATAGACAGCTAAATGTTAGAATGAACAGTATTTAGTACATGAACTCAAAGGCAAAGTTTTATATGGCAACAGCAGACATAGTAACTTTTTGCTTATGTAAAAGCATAGAAATACAGTTTGATAACTGAAAACTGATTAACAGTACATAAAGAAGCAGTACTTACACATCAAGCATAAAATAATTACTAAGCGAAAAAGTTTTAGTCACAATATTAAAGTAATATTCGTGGAAAGCGAGGAACTACGAGCTGCTCGCATATATCGAGCTGCAGGTAGAATCAGATTGAGGCGCCCGCGTTAACATTAATTCATTGTTCTGTCGGTTCTTTGTAGAATATTTTTTCTGTTATTAATGAAAAGATGTAATATTGTTAAATATTTATTATTTTACAAACCAGTTTTCGACTGTTACGCCGTAGTCTGGTAAAAACATCACTGTTTATATTTGTACCTGGCTATAGCATAACAACCTAAAACCGGTTTGTAAGATAATAAATATTACAGAACGTTACACCAGTCTTGTGTGTTTTGTCATTCATAATTCACTAACAATAGTTTCAGAGAATCACCAAACAGTAATTGAACATCATTTATTTAGTAATATATATTTATTTGCCAATTACTTAATTAGCCTGGTGTTATGCCATTAGTATTAATAGAAATTGACTGGTAATGGACGGGCCTATATTGTTTCTGAAATACATCATATAACTAGAGGTACCGCAAAGATTAGTACTAATCTAGGAAACCTGCTGATAATGTGAGACTCGAGCAGCTCTGAAGCTGACACAAACCAAGACGGCAAACTGGTACCGAGTATTAGTTGGTGAATGTTAAACTGATGCCTCTGGCAATGTTTTCATTTATTTTTCTTTAGTTTCATTTATTTTGCTCACTTCAAATACTGTTACATTTTCTTCGTACAGTAACAGCACTCCTTTTCACCAAATTTACAGTGTCATAGTGGTATTTCGTATTTTATGTTTCTTGTTATATGTTCACATTTATGGCATGGGATATGTGTTACAAAAGAGTACAAAAGTTATGCGTGTTCAGACAACGATGAAAATGGAAAGATAAAAGGTAAGAAGTAATCTAAATGACTATGAAATTATACGCAAAATAGAAAAGGGGTACTCCCTGCTTCGAAAATGTTCGTGAGTCATATTCTGTCAAGACTGCGATAGCTCTGTAATGTGTTGGCAAGGTATTTGTATTGTGATCCACACTTACAAGCGTAACATACACTCCTGGAAATTGAAATAAGAACACCGTGAATTCATTGTCCCAGGAAGGGGAAACTTTATTGACACATTCCTGGGGTCAGATACATCACATGATCACACTGACAGAACCACAGGCACATAGACACAGGCAACAGAGCATGCACAATGTCGGCACTAGTACAGTGTATATCCACCTTTCGCAGCAATGCAGGCTGCTATTCTCCCATGGAGACGATCGTAGAGATGCTGGATGTAGTCCTGTGGAACGGCTTGCCACGCCATTTACACCTGGCGCCTCAGTTGGACCAGCGTTCGTGCTGGACGTGCGGACCGCGTGAGACGACGCTTCATCCAGTCCCAAACATGCTCAATGGGGGACAGATCCGGAGATCTTGCTGGCCAGGGTAGTTGACTTACACCTTCTAGAGCACGTTGGGTGGCACGGGATACATGCGGACGTGCATTGTCCTGTTGGAACAGCAAGTTCCCTTGCCGGTCTAGGAATGGTAGAACGATGGGTTCGATGACGGTTTGGATGTACCGTGCACTATTCAGTGTCCCCTCGACGATCACCAGTGGTGTACGGCCAGTGTAGGAGATCGCTCCCCACACCATGATGCCGGGTGTTGGCCCTGTGTGCCTCGGTCGTATGCAGTCCTGATTGTGGCGCTCACCTGCACGGCGCCAAACACGCGTACGACCATCATTGGCACCAAGGCAGAAGCGACTCTCATCGCTGAAGACGACACGTCTCCATTCGTCCCTCCATTCACGCCTGTCGCGACACCACTGGAGACGGGCTGCACGATGTTGGGGCGTGAGCGGAAGACGGCCTAACGGTGTGCGGGACCGTAGCCCAGCTTCATGGAGACGGTTGCGAATGGTCCTCGCCGATACCCCAGGAGCAACAGTGTCCCTAATTTGCTGGGAAGTGGCGGTGCGGTCCCCTACGGCACTGCGTAGGATCCTACGGTCTTGGCGTGCATCCGTGCGTCGCTGCGGTCCGGTCCCAGGTCGACGGGCACGTGCACCTTCCGCCGACCACTGGCGACAACATCGATGTACTGTGGAGATCTCACGCCCCACGTGTTGAGCAATTCGGCGGTACGTCCACCCGGCCTCCCGCATGCCCACTATACGCCCTCGCTCAAAGTCCGTCAACTGCACATACGGTTCACGTCCACGCTGTCGCGGCATGCTACCAGTGTTAAAGACTGCGATGGAGCTCCGTATGCCACGGCAAACTGGCTGACACTGACGGCGGCGGTGCACAAATGCTGCGCAGCTAGCGCCATTCGACGGCCAACACCGCGGTTCCTGGTGTGTCCGCTGTGCCGTGCGTGTGATCATTGCTTGTACAGCCCTCTCGCAGTGTCCGGAGCAAGTATGGTGGGTCTGGCACACCGGTATCAATATGTTCTTTTTTCCATTTCCAGGAGTGTATATACGAACTCTAGTTTGGGAGATATGATGGGTGACCATCCGGTCAGCCGGGCGCTGTTGGCAAGCGGGGTGCACTCAGCCCTTGTGAGGCAAACTGAGGAGCTACATGATTGAGAAGGAACGGCTCCGGTCTCGGAAACTGACATACGGCTGGGAGAGCGGTGTGCTGACCACATGCCCCTCCATATCCGCATCCAGTGACGTCTATGGGGTGAGGATGACACGGCGGCCGGGGGGCCGTTGGGCCTTAATGGCCTGTTCGAGAGAAGTTTAGTATTAGTTTTAGTTTGGGAGATATGTAATGGAGTACCGAATCAACTGAAGTTACTTCCCATCTCTGACTCAAAAACGCAAAGAGGTAAAACACGAAAATATATAGGATAGCTTACACTTTTCCAAGACAGGTGACACCATGCCAGGTGACGCAGTGATCCACAGTCGTGTGGAACGGAGTTCAAATCTGAGTCAGGTATTCAGATTTAGGTTTTCCATGGTTCCCCTAAATCGACTAAGGCGAATGACGGGATGGTTCATTTGAAAAGCACACGTCTGGTTTCCTTCCCCGTACTTGTCTTAACGGAGCTTAGGCGCCGCCTCTAATGACCGCGTTGTCTATGTGACGCTAAGCCCTAATACACTCCTGGAAATTGAAATAAGAACACCGTGAATTCATTGTCCCAGGAAGGGGAAACTTTATTGACACATTCCTGGGGTCAGATACATCACATGATCACACTGACAGAACCACAGGCACATAGACACAGGCAACAGAGCATGCACAATGTCGGCACTAGTACAGTGTATATCCACCTTTCGCAGCAATGCAGGCTGCTATTCTCCCATGGAGACGATCGTAGAGATGCTGGATGTAGTCCTGTGGAACGGCTTGCCATGCCATTTTCACCTGGCGCCTCAGTTGGACCAGCGTTCGTGCTGGACGTGCGGACCGCGTGAGACGACGCTTCATCCAGTCCCAAACATGCTCAATGGGGGACAGATCCGGAGATCTTGCTGGCCAGGGTAGTTGACTTACACCTTCTAGAGCACGTTGGGTGGCACGGGATACATGCGGACGTGCATTGTCCTGTTGGAACAGCAAGTTCCCTTGCCGGTCTAGGAATGGTAGAACGATGGGTTCGATGACGGTTTGGATGTACCGTGCACTATTCAGTGTCCCCTCGACGATCACCAGTGGTGTACGGCCAGTGTAGGAGATCGCTCCCCACACCATGATGCCGGGTGTTGGCCCTGTGTGCCTCGGTCGTATGCAGTCCTGATTGTGGCGCTCACCTGCACGGCGCCAAACACGCATACGACCATCATTGGCACCAAGGCAGAAGCGACTCTCATCGCTGAAGACGACACGTCTCCATTCGTCCCTCCATTCACGCCTGTCGCGACACCACTGGAGACGGGCTGCACGATGTTGGGGCGTGAGCGGAAGACGGCCTAACGGTGTGCGGGACCGTAGCCCAGCTTCATGGAGACGGTTGCGAATGGTCCTCGCCGATACCCCAGGAGCAACAGTGTCCCTAATTTGCTGGGAAGTGGCGGTGCGGTCCCCTACGGCACTGCGTAGGATCCTACGGTCTTGGCGTGCATCCGTGCGTCGCTGCGGTCCGGTCCCAGGTCGACGGGCACGTGCACCTTCCGCCGACCACTGGCGACAACATCGATGTACTGTGGAGACCTCACGCCCCACGTGTTGAGCAATTCGGCGGTAAGTCCACCCGGCCTCCCGCATGCCCACTATACGCCCTCGCTCAAAGTCCGTCAACTGCACATACGGTTCACGTCCACGCTGTCGCGGCATGCTACCAGTGTTAAAGACTGCGATGGAGCTCCGTATGCCACGGCAAACTGGCTGACACTGACGGCGGCGGTGCACAAATGCTGCGCAGCTAGCGCCATTCGACGGCCAACACCGCGGTTCCTGGTGTGTCCGCTGTGCCGTGCGTGTGATCATTGCTTGTACAGCCCTCTCGCAGTGTCCGGAGCAAGTATGGTGGGTCTGACACACCGGTGTCAATGTGTTCTTTTTTCCATTTCCAGGAGTGTAGTTCTTGCTTCACGCAGATGGCGTACACATCAGTCTTTCTCTTAGATTAGGCTTTCGTATTTATTTCAGGAAGGTCACTAAAAAAACAGTTCTCTCTCTACAATGATTAAAGTCTCCTCAGGTTTGAATAGTGCTAAACCAACAAACACAGGAAAAAAAACAAAAACAAAATGTGCGTGTAGAACTCGCGCTCTGGGGGTACCGTACAAACTTCACTATGTATACATAGATAGTTCATCTACAGGTTTTTGATGAGCGAGTTGGCGGCTATCAAAATATGTGACATAAATGACAGCCGCCTTTGACTGCATTGGTTTAGAAGCTTAAATTATTTACATCACCAAGGAACCGTGGTACTTAATATTTGACATAAATTTCAACTTGATACCTCTATTTGTTCCTAAAAAGAAAGGGGTTTTAACAGACGGACAGATAGGTGGACAAGAAGGTGATCCTATAAGGGTTCAGTTCTTACCGTCTCAGGTACGGAACCTGGCGAAATGTCGAGATTACGCGGGCATCTCCCCACCACTTGTCCTTGGCGTGGGGGTCGGCTTCCACTTTGGGCGGGGGGGCTTGCCCAACCTTGCGAATTGTCAACTACTGGACACAACTTCGGAATGTAGCTCCAAGTGTAGTGCTTCGCGCCGAACTTAGCTGGCCGGCCGGTGTGGTCGAGCGGTTCTAGGCGCTTCAGTCTGGAACCGCGCTACCGCAACGATCGCAGGTTCGAATCCTGCCTCGGATGTGTGTGATGTCCTTAGGTTAGTTAGGTTTAAGTAGTTCTAAGTTCTAGGGGACTGATGACCTCAGATGTTAAGTCCCATAGTGCTCAGAGCCATTTGAACCATTTTTTTTAACTTAGCTGGTAGCCCTCTACCACAGAAAACTGAATATGCTTGGCGCGGGAAAGGACAAACTTCAACTAGGTGTGGCCTCGAGTACGCAGTGCAAACACAGCGCTGTATCTCATAACTCTGCGTGGAACACATTAGATGCGTACGTCTAGGGCATAAAGATAAGTCAGCAGTGTCAGAACACAGCCTCAGCGAGGACGTTCGTTCAGATTTTAGAAAACAAAAATGTTGTGCCGAGCTAGTGGTTCTCGGGAGAGCGTTAGTAAAGAATCAATTGAGATAAGGCTCCATGACAGTATCGTCAACAGGGTCGATGGCTACCACCTAACTTCGACAGCCGCGCGGGATTAGCCGAGCGGTCTTAGGCGCTGCAGTCATGGACTATGCGGCTGGTCCCGGCGGAGGTTCGAGTCCTCCCTCTGGCATGGGTGTGTGTGTTTGTCCTTAAGATAATTTAGGTTAAGTAGTGTGTAAGCTTAGGGACTGATGACCTTAGCAGTTAAGTCCCATAAGATTTCACACACATTTGAACATTTAACTTCGACATGGAACCCTACATGAGCAGCTATACACCGGGAATTCCCTCAGCAGTTGACTCTTTGCGAGTCTGAGGAAGACTGGATACGTCGATAGCCGAAGGCCGTTCGCCCCTCTTCCCGCCTCATCCCCGCCACGGGACACCAACGCCTTTGAAGGGCCGAAGGGGTGCGGAGAAGCTGCCGCTTAGGTGTAAATAGCCAGCGTAGTCTCGACACCTTGTCAGAAAATGATGAGAGTGACACTCAACGAAACATCGCGGAATTTAAACGCAGCCACCTGGATGGAATCCCGAGATGACTTCGTCAGCAGTATACATAGGGGGAGTCTACATTCACATTTTAAAGAAAATATATTTTTATTTTCTCATGTTTTCTGCAATACTTTTATTGTGCACCTAGTGAAGTTACTCTCTGGCAGTCTAAAGGGAGCAGTCCGTGCATGGGACGCAGCGCTAGGGAAGCTGACGAGTGCGAGGACCTCTTCAATTGGAAGCTCACGAGGCGCTTGCCCGCTTTACTTCTCCAGCGACACTGACACAGAGAATACTGCGAGACTTCTTTCTGCATAAAAGACGTCGGAGTCGAGGCAGCGCTCGTCGTAAAATCGATATAGGTGTACCGACTGCTTCGCGACCCACAGGAAAGCAAACAGCGCAGCATCGCAACTGCCAGCGCTTTGAGTCGTCTCCGTAATATATTTAGCTCCTCCTACAGAAGAACGCACAAACGCTCTTTATACACCCAGAGCTTAGTTTATAAACCTTCCTCAGTATCGCTAATACTCGCAGCTGAGTCAGACGGCCGTTTTTGCTCGACACAGGAGAAGCATCGTATTTGACAGGTTAATGGAGGATATTGCTAATAGGCCCCTTGTTTTATTCACAATCACAGCTCGCTTACTGCTTTCTAAAAAAATTCTAAGGAAATTTTATATTACACGATTACAAATATTTTAATTTCAGAATCCCGAAGCGGAGAAACCTTGGCGCAGTATGAGACATGAGAGCGGGATGAGTACACAGTGATAAGAATAATAATAGACAGGTGATATTCGTTTTACGTGTTGGAAGCTACTGAAGAAGTCTTGTGTACCAGTTAAAAGCAGACGGGATTCCAACAAAGCTGCACACGAATCTCTTAATGTTTGCGGAACAAACTTCTCACTCAGATTTACAAAACAATTTAAGAAAAAGAGTTGGTGTCTCGAAATTATTTGTTCCGTTACTGATTATATCGCTAACAAAGACGATTGATATACGAACTCAGGCTCCAAATTTTGAGACTCTTTTCAGATGTTCTTCTCTGGGAGGATGCTGTCAGTTAATGTCCTCCAGGTACTGTAATACATGACAAAGTTTAAGTCACCAACGCAGGAAACAGTCAATAAACAGCCGTAAAGGCAGAAGACCTGATGGACTCCCTGTTATGCTGTATACATCACACGGTAGCACACTTTTAGACGCCATTTATTTTAGTTACTGGAATAATCAGGCATTCTGACCAGATCGAAGAAAGCACGAATCTCTTCCTTTTTTTAGGGCACAGTAACATTAAATCACTTTCAGATTCTCTTGTTCGGCGCATCGTTGAACGGATACATCCAGTTTGAATTAAGTGCCGTTCCTTCAGTCTTGTAGCAGGAAGATGTAGATCTAATAAAGGTGTATGATGTTTGAAACTGTAACAAATATCTATGACGGAAAATTGAAAAAATTGAATTCACAAACAGTCCCGGCCATATAAAATGATTTATTTTCATTTTAATAGATGACCGGTTTCGATCTGTGTAAAATCATCTTCAGACCAGTTTCTCAATAATAACTGTTGAAGACAGTGGCACGGAGCGGGAACTTCTCTGGGAAGCTGTGCAGATCAATTGCTCTTTATGCCTTTCCCGAGCGGTTTCTACTCCTTGCCAATGTGTCCAAGAGTCATCACGGAGTAACTTGTGTGAAGAGTGTCTTATACTGATCGAAATCGATCTCCTTGTATAATAAAAATAAGTCATTGTATTCGGCCAAGACTGTTTTTTAATCAAAATTTTTAATAGTGCTTTACGACCGCTGTTATTTCCAAGAACAACGTTACATATGATGTAAAAATCGGCTACTTTTCTGAGAAAATCGTTTTCGGCAACAAAGAAATGTGCAATACTGAATGACTCCCTTACTATCCACAGTGTGCTCTACGAGTATGTCTGCATACGTGATGGTATTACATACTTTCATACAGCTAGATGTCCATAGCTACATGATCTTGACATGGAAAATTTCGTAACCAAGATTGGTGTTCCAATGAAAATCCATGCTTCATTTCCTGAGAAGCATTTACACCTGACCACTACGTAAACAGCGTGAAAACAATCGCCAATCGCCAATCTTCTACACACTGACATGGACATGGATCCGGAAATATTTTATTTTCATAGTAGTATTAATCTTCTGACGCTCTTGATAGTATATTAATCATGGGAAACATACAGGAACAGGAAATTAGCATGCCAAATGAAAATATTTCTTACATAAAATCTTCAAAGGGGTCTCCGTTACCTTTGAAAAATTACGCTTCTCAGCATAAAATAAGGAAAAAAGAGAAAGAAAAATTTAAATTGTAATAGTAGCTACTATTTTATCTCAAATTGTTGCCACTATCTATGTTTACCTAAATGGTTCTATTGTATGTCAACTATTATATGTTCAACTATTCTAAGATGACTACAGTTGATCATACTCTTGTAAAATTTTAGTTTTTGATGGTTATAAGCGGATAACAGCTGAACTGTTATTACGAACTAATACTACATTATTAACTGTTTTTTAAAAAATAAAAAATCATTTTCATAGTAATATTAGCTTCCTGTTTATTCAAGCTGTTGCCACTAATCTGGCGTACCTAAATGATTCTGTCATTTATTTATTATTATATGTTTGATTATTGTAATAAGACAACATTTGTTGATAGTGATGTAAGATTTCATTTTGTGACGGCTACAAACTCATTCTTTCACGAATTTTTCTTTGTGATCTGTACTGATTTAGTGCTTACATTGTTTTAAATCATTTAATGGCTGCAAACATGTCTTCTGTTTTGGTTATTCACTAACAACTATCTCTGGTGTGACATTCACGATGTTACCTAATGACGCACATTTCATGCCATGTAAATTTTACCTACAATCAATATATCATTTTCTCCTTCACCAAAAAAAAGCATAACTGTATCTTTGTCAAGTTTTTCACGATGTTCTGACGTATAGTGCATCGCAATGTATAGTTCTTTGTAAAGTTACTATTTAACTTGACATATCGGTCTTCCTTTACTTCTTGCGTAGCATAATCGCCACAGTCAGTTTGCCACTGATTCTCTTCGAATAGCCAACAACACTGTCAAACATCTTTATACGAGACGAGATCTATATTATATTCGGTGAATGCGCTCACTTTCGTGAACTTTTTACTAAAGTTTGATATAAATTATATGTTAAATCAAAATTCTGTACATGAGTCACTAAGATGCATACTTAAATTGATATGTACATGTCTACCATCGTTAATTCCTTTGTACGCTTCATTCCACAGTTTTAGTCCGACACTGCAATTTTGAAACGCGTAATTCTTAATAAAGATCTGTGCGATCAAGACCTTTCTTTATTTTATAGTTGAGGCAAATCTGAATGGGCGCCTGCCTCTATCATGAATGTGTTTCTCCATCAAGAAATAGAAGATTACTTGTGTTACAGCTTTCCTATGTTACCGTAATCTAGTTACAGGTTTAACGTGGCACCTGGTACAGTAACTGATCACGCTCTATAATACTTTATCTATTGACAAGTTTCTATTCTACTTTATCTATGTTTTACTATCTCTATATTTAGTGTCGTTTATTGTATGTGTCGAGTGTTATTTTCGACTCGTTATTATTATTTGTGTTTTAATTAGCTAGATAACTAGTGTTACAGTTTTTCTATGTTAATGTAGTCAGTCACATGTTTTACGTGACACCTGATACAATATCAGGCCACGAACTGTCCTACTTAATAGATAAACAGGTTTCTATTCTAATATTTCTTTGTGTTACCACTTTCTCATTCAGTGTCGTGTTTATGTAATGTAAATGTTGTTGTCCATTTGTTTCGTCTTTGGTGTTAATGTAAGAGAAATCCATTACGATAGAGTCTTCATAAGAACTAACCCATTCGTCTCGCTGTCGTCCAACTCGACATCGATAAGGTCTCATTTCTTTATAGATAGTGTGTTCAATTTTTGAGATTTGATCTGTGTGTTTGTTCAGTAGTTCCCGCTTGCCTTCGTCCCGGCGTGTTTCTTGTAGTACCTCTATGGTAATTTCCCGTATGTTTCTATGTAAGTGGCTGTACCGCTCACAATACAGAGCTAAATATTCCGGAGATCTATATTCCCCACACTAACAGTCCCCGCTGTCTGCAAGCGAAACGCGCAACAAATACGCTGGAGTGTTCCATGCCGCGACTCGGATTGGTATGTTTCACTCGTAAGCTCTCCCAGATGTCTGTGAAAAGGTGTACAACCTACGACTCTTGTCACTTTGGTTCCACTGTTGTAAAAAATGGGTCAAATGGCTCAGAGCACTATGGAACTTAACATCTATGGTCATCAGCCCCCTAGAGATTAGAACTACTTAAATCTAACTAACATAAGGACATCACACAACACCCAGTCATCACGAGGCAGAGAAAATCCCTGACCCCGCCGGGAATCGAACCCGGGAATCCGGGCGCGGGAAGCGAGAACGCTACTGCACGACCACGAGCTGCGGACTCCACTGTTGTAGCCAGATGTCAACTCGCCAGAAGTTTTATGGCCGTTTCTGCCCGATATTTTCTCCTGTAATTTCCCTGGCCTTATCGGAGCTTCCCTCCTTCAGCCAATAGGGTGCAGCTCGATATCCGATGGGTGTATCTATTGGAAAGGCATCCAAAATAACACACATTGCCTCTACTGAGCTGGTGCTAAATGCTCCTGACAATCTCAGGAGCACATTCCTCTGTCCGCGCCACACAGGTGTCCTCTTCATCCCGGGGACGAGTCTATGTGCCCACAAACTTGCCACGGAACATACTTTTGTGTCCTTGTTGCCACTGTTGAGTCTTGTTCCTCAGGAATCAAAGGAGAGACTGTTGTTTGGTGGCCAGTATCCTCTTTCTACAACACAACTGCACACATGTATTAACAGGGTTCTTTATTTACATAAACAGGAAGCTACTTATCTTTGAGTGCGCCCATGTGTTGTGGTACAAGCTCTTCAAATAACAGTCCACGTTAGCCTCACTGCTGGAGAAGCACAAGTCCCACTATGAACAGTAATCTGGTCGCAATATACTGACAGACGCAAACTTGGAGTGCGAGTTAGTGCGCCAGTGACTGAGCGGCTGAGCTAATGACTGAGACTGAGCCCTCCGGTCAGTGGTGGCGTGTAGCCTGCTAGTCTGTCTTTGGCCTCTCTCCCGTTAGGCGCGCTTGATCCAGCGCCTGCTATCGATCTTCTTGCTACATCGCTACCGACTGGTGTATTAGCGACAGCTTACGCCAGCACACATACTACTCACAGAGAGTAAAGCGGTATGCTATTTGCATGATGGGTATTCTATACTGTGCGGTCTGTGAAAGTGTTAATTTGTGTAAAATATCCTTGGCCTTATTTGTTGTTAGTTTTATGTGCTGGTTGATGTTACGTTTTTCATCAGTATGTACTCCCAAGTATCAAGTGTTTGTCTCTCTTTTGATGTTTGTATTGTTTATTTTTATTGCTGGGTATATTTGTAGTGTGCCTTTCGTTACCATGGAAACTGTTTTGTGTGTGGCAATTGTTGGTTTGTTTGTACTGCACTAATTTTGTAGTGGTGTTCAGGAAAGAACTGGATTTGCTCTCTAATGCCGGTCTTGTGCGTCCTATTACCACTACCAGCAGGTCGTGAGTATAGCGTGCGACTCCGTCAGTGCCCTTGTCAGATGTAAGAGGGGTTCGAATGTGATATCCCAGAAGATGGGACCGCAAATCGAGTCTTGGGGACATCCCTTTGTAATCCTTTTGTTTACTCTGTGGGTACATACTTGGCAATCTGCTTTTACAATAGTCAAGAAAACTATTGTGCAGGACTGTGGGTACCAGAAGTTCACGATGTCGCGCAAACAACACAGACCACCAAAGATTGTCGAAGGCGCCTGCAATGTTAATTAAAATCACTATTGCATATTTACGTGGGGTGAGTTCTATTATCTGGAAATCTTTGTTTATTGCGCCCTTGACTAATGTACCTACTCTTAATCGTGATTGATGTGGGCTAAAGCCATAGAACTCCCTTTACGCCTGAAAAATTAGTTCTGAGAGAGAAATAAAGCGTATCAGGACCCATATCCACAAAATACATTTCCTTGTTTTATTATGAGAACGTGCCCTGAAAGCTTCGCCGCGTATTTTGTTACATCCTGTACACAGAGATAAGTGATGAGGCGGAAGGCTGATTAATAAAATTGACTCGCCGTCAGTACTAATTTATTGACTCTGGCCATCCAGATTTAGTTTTTCCCTTGTCCCTGTAAATAGTTTAAAGCGTAACTGTATTATTCTCTCTCTCTTGTTTGCTTTCTAGTTCCATTACTGGACCAGGAAGAACGGCTGTAATTCCTCCCCCCCCCCCCCCCCCCCAGCCATTCAGATTTGGATTTTCCGTGCTTTCCCTAAATCGATTGAAATAATTGTTGGAATGGTTTCTTTAATTAGGACACGGTCGATTTTCTTATCCATCCTTCCCCAGTCCGACCTTGTGCTCTGACTTTATTGACCTCATTTTCGATGGGAAATTCCATCGTTCCTTCGTAAACGAGAATTTTATGAGTTACTTTCTTGCTGGAACGGGCCTCCCTCAAATCTAAATTTCTGTAGTCGATCCACCTAAAATTGCTGTAGGCGCAGAGGGCTAAATACTTGACGGTAATGACTTTGCTCACTGATTTCTCAGCGTTGGCGTAATCAAAAAGTATCGGCTTTTTCTCCTTTTTTCCCACTTTATACTAAATTTGTTTACGTCGAGGAACAGCTACTTGGTTTTGCACCAAGCATTTATCACGTCCAGATTTTTCTGCGTATCTGAGCTACACTAAGATTTTTGTAAACTGAATTTTCAAGATGGATACATCGGTCCTTTAAACACTTAAGAATATAAAGGTGCACAAATGACTAGGATAACACAATTGCCTGCTGGCTTCTGTCTCGGGTTCTTCTGCCTGCGTACGTTTGATGATTATCTGACGTTTAGCCAGCAATAGTGGCTGGTTGGCATTGTCAAGGCTTCACCCTCCATTGCTCGTGGCAGACTGAATCGAGCACATGGGCACAGATTAATTATATGTGCCTGTCATGCCAACGTCCGAGAGCTTTTCTCTGATTATTACTGCTGTGATTCTCCCCTTGCTACCAGCAACAGTCGTTTGCTGCAGCTCGAAAATTCAGGTTCATTCACCTCTGGTCTTTGCGTTTTCTTGTTGTTGATATTGTAAGTCTGTGGTTTCCTAAGGCTTCCCTCAACAAGCGGAAGTGGTAGATCTTTTCTACAGAAACAACTTCAGTTTCGGCGAATTTTATTACGAGTACTTGGTCGGCCTCACACAGCGCGTGCTCCTCCATAGCTGATTTTTCCACCTGTCCCAACCAGCAGTACCCTTTATGTTCGGCAATCCTGCTGTTGATGGATCGTCTAGTCATTCCAGTATCGACTTTTTCACATTTACAGGCAATGTGGTATACTCCCGACATTGCAAGTTGGTCCCCTTTGTTCTTTGACGATCTGAGACATCTTCTGATTTTATTTGTCAATTTAAAAATAGTATTTACTCCGTGTTCGCGCACCATACGGCCGATTGTCTCCGTCACCCTGGGGATGTACGACAGAAAGGCCGTACCCGACACTTCTTCATTTGATGTGTCACTTCGCCGATTGTTAAATTTCATGAGACTTTTTATGTAACTGGTGATGTGCCCATTGCTCCTCAGAACTCCTTCCAAATGTTGCATATCGCTTCTGAGGTGCTGCAGCTTGTGCGCGCTATGAGCGTATTAATCATTTACATATTCGTCTTGTGCGCGTTATGGGCGTATTAATCATCCCGCTCCGGCGGTAATTTAACAGTCTGTGCAGGTATCGGTCCATATCTGTCAGTTTTCGATACAAACTGTGCCTTATGTTCTTAGTAAATTTTATAATAACACGAAGACTGTTCAGATGCCTTAGGAAGTCGCCGAGCTATTCATAACCATGGCTCCACAACATTAAGGTGATGTCGACGAGTCTGCACCACACTTTAACTGTACAAGGTGCCATATCCGGTGCCTGTGTTTCGAAATGTTCGGTGAAGACTGGACTAAGTGGACTATCAGTGGCGTCGCCTTCCAGCTACTCGTAGAAGTCGCCATGTCACGTGAAACAGCCAGTGGCAAGACACGGATGAAAGGGCATAGTAATGACATGCGGGAAAACGGAGCCGTTATTCTTTAGAGAATCACTGACTGGAACTTTAGTAAACAAAGAAACAACATTAGCTGACCAGGACGTCGTTTGGTCCTAGTTTTAGTTTCTTCAGCTCCTCAATGGTATGTCCCGAATACCTTATGTATGTGTCAGCTGAAGCAGAGAAGCCAAGTGTTCTCCAGTTTATACACCGGTGAGCCAGCAGCACTTAAATCAGTCTTAGTGGGACCTCATCCGTTTTAGTAATTCGTACAGCCGAGGTGGTAGGGCTTCCTTGTTGCGCAGGTTTCTGTGTACAGCCACTGAGAGAGAAGATGCCCTGATTAACCGATTCGTTTTCTGTGTGATCCACTGTATCGGATCAGCATTTAGTTTTCAGTACATCGTCGGATAGGTCCCAGATTTTCTACTCATAATCTTAGTACCAAAAATTCATAAGGATGCTGTACCACAAGGACCATTCACAAGCGTTGCTAGCTCGCCGACGTATGAACTGATGATATACTTGGCCCCTCTGCTTCAGCCGAACGTGGGAAAGACTAACTCGGGACATTTGGCTGAGAAACTGAAGAAACTAAAACTGGTCACATGGTGAACATTGATGTCACTTCCTTGTTTACTATAGTACCACTCAGTGTGCTGGAAGGCGTCGCTATGGGTAGTCCACTTATCTCGGCATCGTCCTAAGACATTTGAACAGTCTCAATCCCGACATAATATTTATTATGGAGCTAGAAGAGCAGCAAAACCTGACTTTTTAGTTGTGCTTGCTAAGACGGATGGTGAGAACCTGGGCACAGTGTGCATCGAAATCCGACACACACAGAGCGATACCTGCACTGTCAAATCACCATCCGAGTCAGAAAACAGGTATGACTAATGTGCTTGTAATTTGCGCAAGACGAATATATGAGCTGCAGCACCTCGGAAGTGATATGCAACACCTCGAAAGCACTCTGAGGGGAAATGAGTACACCATCAGTTACAAAAGAAGTACAATTTTGGTAAACATTTTTGGAATACAGTGATCAATAGATTATTATATTTTAACTAAAGTTCAGTCTTGATCGTAGCACTTATGTCTCAATAACATACGTGACCGGTTTCGGTTATATTTATATAACCATCTTCAGATAGACCCATGGCTTCCTTGGAGGATGGTAGGCGGAGCTCTCCTCAGCTGCTACGAAGTCAACTGATCAGCAGCTGAGCAGAGCTCCGCCTACCATCCTCCAAGGAAGCTATGGGTCTGAAGATGGTTATATAAATATAACCGAAATCGGTCACCTATGTTATTGAGACATAAGTGCTGTGATCAAGACTGAACTTTAGTTAAAATATACACCAGAAGTGTCACAAATTTAACACTAGGTTCAAATGGTTCAAATGGCTCTGAGCACTATGGGACTTACAGCTGAGATCATCTGTCCCCTAGAACTTAGAACTACTTAAACCTAACTAACCTAAGGACAATACACACATCCATGCCTGAGGCAGGATTCGGACCTGCGACCGTAGCGGTCTCGCGGTTCCAGACTGTAGCGCCTAGATCCGCTCGGCCACAACTAACACTAGGTAAAGTGACACAACGGAAGAAGAAATATCGAGTACAGCATTTCTGCCATAATTCCCAAGGATGGCGGAGATAAGCGACCATATGTTAGGCAAACACAGCGTAAACACTATGTTTAAAATGACAAATAAACACAAAGAATGTCTCAGATTGGCAAACAACAAAAGGGAGCTACTTGCAATGTCGGGAGTATACTGCATTCCTTCTACATGTGGAAAAGTCTATGTTGAAATGACTAGACAAACGAAACGGCATTGCAGGTGGTAGGACAGGTGGAGAAATCAGCCGTGGTGGAGCACGCGCTGTGGTAGGCCGACGAAATAATACAACTCGCCGACACGAATGTTCTAGCTGTGGAAAAGAGCACCCACGCCCACTTGTTCCGGGAAGCGTTAGAAAATCCACAAACATGACAACAGTCCTATCATGAAACGATAGTCTCAAGGCGAACGGATCCTGGATTCCCGTGCTCCAGCGAGCGACCACTGCAGGCAACAAGAGGAGAACCACGGCGGGAATGATTGGGAAAAAGCCTTGGGACGTTGACTCGACAGCTGCATACGGCATACGGCAGAGGGCTCGACGCCAGTCCGCCACTAGCAATAGAAGGTGAAGTTTTGACGATGCCAGCCACTCGTGCTAGCGGAACGTCAGCAAAATCATCAAACAAACCTCTGCCGAAGAACGCGAGACAGAAGCAACATGAAATTTGTCAACAGGTGGCCACGAAAGCCTTAACAATTTTCATTGTACAATTGTACTCATCTTCAAATTCCAGAATTCTGTATCTAAAGGCCTTGTCCTGCCTTGGTTTCAAAGAGGCCTTCGATATTTTACTAGGGAATCTCCCTCGACAGGATGCGCATGTGACTTCATGAAACATTAAACGTGGCCACTGGAGCATCATGACTAACAAGGGGAGGCCACCACGTTGTGATCACGGATTTACTTCTAACATTTTACACCTTTAGTAGGCCATTAAAACAACAATGTGTAAACAGTAAGGCGCACTACTCTGACAATTCCGAGAACATCGCGAGAGAAGTTTTAGGTTTCTATTATGTAACTTATGTATCTGCGCGTAGGTGCCGGATGACACAGCTCATGGTGGTCAAGTGATGCCGACACGGTAGCTCAGCGTGTTTACTCAGAGAGAAAGCTGGCCTCTGTAGTAAAAAACTGAGTGAGGGGATCAACAACGAACTCTTCAATTGTGGCTGAGTGGTTCTAGGCGCTTCAGTCCTGAACCGTGCTGCTACTACAGCTGCAGGTTCGAATCCTGCCTCGGGCATGGATGTGTGTGATGTCCTTAGGTTAGTTAGGTTTAAGTAGTTCTAAGTCTAGGGGACTGATGACCTCAGATGTTAAGTCACGTAGTGGTTAGAGCCATTTGAACCATTTTTTTGAACTCTTCAACGGATGCTACGACGAAATACAAAAAAAAAACGTGATTAGCTTCCCAAGACGAATGTGTACGAGGCGACGGTTCGACCTGCATTTTTGCAGTACGAATGTAAATTCTGTGATAATCAAAAATTTGCACGTACACTATTCGTTTTTGCTACATTAGCAACGTCTTGCCACTAAGCAAGTTTAGTGCCAAATGGGACCAGCCTCTGTGACTGCAGCTCGAAGCGTTGAGGTGCAAAGTAGTTCCGGGTATCATACCACATTGCATGTGTAAAGGATTTCCCAAACCACGACAGGCCTACATTTTCAGGAAAACTCTATGCGTTTCTTCATTTACTTGTCGATGGTTATAGATATGTTTGTTCTAATAATTAAATATAATTAAAAATAGTGAATAGTCAAATAACATGAAATCCGCTAAAACTTCATTCAAATACACACGTTTTTGAATTATATTACCTCTCAAATGTCGTATAGATTAAATAATATGACCAGTGATGAAAAAACCGTCGCCATACACACGTTCCTCTTCGCAAGCTCGAACGCTAACCACTTGACCACCATGAGCACTGTCATCCAGCACCTATGTACAGACTCATCAGGTACATAATACACGCGTAAAACTTCTCTTGCGATTTTCTCGGAACTGCCAGAGTACTGTACCTTACTACTCGTACATTATGTTTTTTAATGGCCTGCTAAAAGCGTACAAAGTTTGAAGTAAATCCGTGATGCCTACGTCGTGGCCTCCCTTGTACGATGTGACAGCTAATCATCTCCCAAAGATGTTCGATGACTCTCGTGTGTGACGAACGTGGAGGATAAGGAAACAGTAATGCACATCGTTCACTGAAGGAGGCTGTTACATTCACTGCCGCATTTTGATGGGCCTATCCTGCAGAAATATGAAATTTCAGTTACCTCGAGAAGAGACAGCACGCGAGGCACTGAAAATTCACTAATATGTTATCTTCAGTATGTAGCAGCCAATCGGGTAGTCTTTATCCAATTATCCCTCAAACCTTCACACTTGTCGTTTGACCGCTATGCTGGCAAACTGTGCAGGCTCCCATACTGCGTAACCAAATTAGCGTGACACACATTTGTGTCTACCTCGTGAAAGACGTAGAAACGGGACACGACCAAAAACATTACTTGGTTCCATTCAACACAGTACTAACGCCGTTTACGTGTCCGTTACAGTCTGAGGCGTTTGTGGTTTCAGGACAATGGAAGTCGAGTGCAGACCTTGGCAGGCGGCGTCGTACCGTTGACACGAACAGGTCCACACCAACTTCAGAGCTCTAACGCCGAGTGTACGATGTAGACGAAACATTACGGTCCTTAACGGCTACGTGGACAAGACTGTAGTCATCTTGTTCTGCGATAGCATTTCGTGATCCAGTTATAAAGCAGTTGGCCTTTACGGTGCAAGTGTGGGAAGTGCTGCTGAAACAGTTAAAATAATAATATTAGATTCTTTGCAAGGTTACCTCTGGGATACGTCCCGGAATAATAACATCATTTGATAACAATGTTACATTTATTACATCGATGCTCATCAAACAACCATTGAATGTAATAAGCCACAATGGAAGAAATAGTCATGAGTGGAGCAGAGCATGCTCTTAAACTTGGTGATTGATGTGTTCAGCCAATATTAACTATTAGGACTACTGATATATTAAGTGTCTCAATTCAACTACAGGTGAATGTGCAAAGCCATCTTTTTTATCTACCAAAGTGACTAAGTCAGAGCCTATATTTCACGCTCTTCTCAATCTGGAACACAGCATTATCTTCGAGTATTAGCTAGCCAAGTGATCGTTCTTGCCACTCGAAAATGTCCTTTTCCGTCTTTTAAGAAAAGCGGCAATACTGACGAGTCAGCAGGGTCCATTTCCCGCACTAAACTATCTTCAAATTATTACCTCGTTAATTATTAGTGGTCCGGCAATTAAATTAATGTACTTACGCGTACATCAGAGATCAACGTCTAAGACCTGCGCTTTATATTTCATCTGTCGATTTTTATTCACTTAAATAATCAGGGCTCTACTTTTGTCGTAGCCTCGTCCTCTCACGCATCTAGCGTTCCCCGCTCCTGTTGCAACCTGTCAGCAAGAATCGCCCTCGTTACTCTACCACTGCGACTCCCAGTCTCACCTCTCCGGCTGACCAGCACCTCTCGCTTCTTCTGTGAAGTCATCAGAATGCATTCTTCAGCTAAATAGCATAAAATATCTAATGTCTTGAATGTACCTTATTTTGTACAGCTAGGTCGCTGCGTCGTGCTATCCACTATTTACACACACACACACACACACACACACACACACACATTCACTCACGCACGCGAGAGAAACACTGTCTTATCAACTTACCTCTGCACAGATCGAAATTCCAGAGACTAACCTTTCCACCCGTTTCAGACTCACTGATATCCTGAAACTGCGTTCTATGATGCTGACGAAGCATACTGGAACTTGCCTACACGTTTGCACTTCGTTTGACAATCTTTACTGTATGAAATTAGCATAACATCGAAATTTCTGGTCACACAAAAGATTTCTCTGGCTGGCCTGCTTCTACAACTAATCTTGAATTTATTCAGGCCATTCTTCCTGAGTGTTGCAGTTCTTCTAAAGTTAGTGTATTTTTGGTGATGTGTTCTTCTGCATTCAAGTTTTATATTCTCTGAGAGTCTCAGAAAACTAGTGACGGTATCTACCAGGGCATTTATACGTACAGTGACTTGTACGGAAATGCCTTTGGCGTTCAATGTGCAAAAGGTTTTATTACATAGTCTAAGATTTATTGTACATTACGTCCCGAAAATTTTTGTGGCTGTAGCAATGCAATTTACATGTCAGTCTAAACCTAAGTACATTAGATGTACATTTATTATGTTTTAGATATCACTTGACAATGGCCCAACATCCGAAAACAGGTCTCTAGTCAACAATTACAAATTACAAAATTTCTGACGATAGCCCTGATGGAAGGGTGATTTTCACCTGTAACAGATTTAAAATAGAGCTTTCCGTTTTATTCCAACGCGTCTCAAAACAGAACGAAATTTATTGTACAAATTCGCATCTTCTGAAACATAAGCAGTTAGGGCCTATACCTGAAGCACTACATGTAATACGAAATCTGAGACACCTGAGTATTTAATATGATGCAAAAATGTAATTTGTTATATGTTTATAATTAATGAATGTATAATTGTTTCAGACTGGCCTAAGTACTTGAGTGAGGAAGAATGTGTACACATCGCCATATCACATGAGATTCCCATTTATGCATCGAACGGTGTGTATTTTAGATTCGCCCGTACTCATGTACAAAATTTCTGACATTTATTTTTTTCGCTTCTAGGGACTTTATACATATTGCTCCTCTTGCTCGCTCGCGCTTGAAAGACAGATACGTTCTCGTAACTGTATGGTGAACGCTCCAGGTGGGGTGGGACTGTAGCTTCGAGTGTACTTGCAGACGGAATTTCTGTCTCTCCCGTGGGTTTGAGCACGGGCGTGCTCGTGTGCGCATGTGCGGTGCTTCCTCTTCGTATTTCAAGTTTTAGCTACTAATATATATAAAGAATGTATTGTTATCATTCAGTTTCATGTTAGCACGATGGTAATACTCATGACAGCACAAAAGAATGTTAAACAATGAGAAAATATCAATTGATGATGCGACTCAGATTATAGCGACTTAATAAAATTTAACGCACTTAGAGGAATTAATCCACTCTTTTAATTATAAATTTAGCCTGCATTGTGCTATTAACACTGTTGTAAAAAAGATAGGCCCACAAGGAAGCTAATTTTAAACCACGTAAGAGGTCAGAGATATTCAGTCTTACATATTGAAGAACTGTATAGCAGTAGAACTAGGGCGCTCTTGGGATCAGTAACTACAATATATATATGAAAAATATAGCAAATGAATAACAATTTACAACGAAATTACTACTGGAACAAAATTTGTTTTGGTATTTTTCTCCAAGTTGTCTTCTTTAATGAGTATGGTTCTTTGTTGCCGGGAGATGGATGCTTTAAAATGTAACACGACCAAACGAAGTGCCAAAGCGGAGACGTATGCAGCACTGGGGCGTGCTTTGGAGTGAAGCACATAAGCACAGGAAGTAAATAAAATAGATTCCTAAGTACAAAGTTTTATATCACTGGTCTCCTTTCTGGGAAAGGAATAAAATGTATACGAAACAAAGATGTTCTTGTGATACTGAAGTTTTCTAACGGACCTCTCTGCTTCCATGCACTAATTTCATTAGGTCAAGCGACTTCTAACTTACTAAAATTATGAAATTATTCTACCAAAAAAGGAGTGTGTGAATTCATTATAGTGCATTAGTTTGTGTTCGCAGCATCGTACAAGCACTTATCCAAGCTATTAGGCGTAATACGTAGTCAGGTATGCCTGTTGGCATTTATACTAGAAGAATTGGATTCCAAAGTCAGTATTGACAGATCAGGTCACCATGCTTGTAATAAGATTTTCGGATTGAAAGTTTGGCTCTCATTTCGTTGGCTGCAACATCCGGCGAGTGTGTGAACGAGCACAGTAAACAGCGATGTGTGTGATAAGATAAGCCCGTATTACCGGGACACAAAGCTCTGCCACAAAATGAACTGCTCAGCGCTGCAGACTGACGTTTAATGTCTAGCCTAGTGAGAAAACTAACTTTATTTTCTTTTAAGGTGAAGCGAAACAGTGGTATTGTTGACTATAATTATTTTCTTTAAGGAATATTACAAAATATTGTTGCGCGTTTTACTAGAAGCAGGATGTTGAACAAGTTTAAAAGTAGTTCCGGCCTAAATCAGTACCGAATTCGTAATTAGATGAGAAGAAACTGGCTCTAGACGAAGCGTAAAATGACGTTTTCGTGTTTATTTTTATCTGATTCTTCGTAAATACGCGACACATCACTGTATACTTTGGGTGGCGGAGATACACTTGGTCATTCTCTTTCCTGGTCTACTCGCGGACGGAGGAGAACGGGAAAAGTCATCGTTTCAGCACCCAGTAAATGTCTTGATTTTCTATTCGTTGCTCTTAAGATGCCTCCATGACACGTGGAGAGAATAATAAGTTATAAACGGCTGAAAAACGTCTGCAACAAGCGATATTATTTAATACAATGAATTCGAAATAGCACTGTTAAATCCATGGACAAAGAACGTATTGTGACTGATCGTATAAGCGATTGTGTGTGATGCACTATGAAAGTCACCTTTCACTTTGGTAGATCTTCACAATCTTTACAATAAATAGCAACCAACTTAAAGTTGCCAATCCACTAACGCATGAAAAAAATATAAACTTGGCGCCGAGGAGATGTAAAAAACAATTTTTGAGAAGCAGATGAACTATAGGTCGAAATTTTGTTCCAAGGATATCCTATCAACACTAGCAATACAATGGACATTTAAACAGCCTGTACTAATACTGCTGTTATTGTAAATTAGTTTACTGCAGGATAACGGTAGTGTGCAGACTTGGAGTACAGCCAAAGGGTTCAAGACGTTGTGGTACATAGCGATACAGTCACTGAGAATGTCGACGGATCGTTTCCCCGACGTTGAAATAAAAGCATATCATTCCTAGATTCGCAGAAGTATGAATATCGATGGTAACTAAAAAAAGAAAAAAAATCTATATTCACTCAGGTGTTGACGGAAAATGCAAAATTGTAAACTTTGGCGACCGATGGATAAATGTTTGACGCTGCAGCACAATTTCACCACGAAATGCAAATATAGTAAGCAGGGGACATGTCGATATCAGGCCATAAATCTTTGCGGATTTCATCCCGTGTACTCAGTTGGACAGTAACTGTGCCTTGCAGACAGGCGCCTGAACAATATACACACGTGTCAACATTTTAGCGGACGTGAAGCTGGGCTCAAAAAAGCCGGTTGAAGTAATCGGCGAATCACTCGACATCTGACTAGGAGCGATGCCATTTTTCGACGATGGATGGCAGGTATGGATGAACCACGGCCGAACACAGCGTCAAGAAGGAAGCGGTCAACCTAGAGGGACGACAGAACGTGAGGACCGAGCAATCAATGGTCAGAAACCTCTACGTCTACATCTACATCTACATCTACATCCATACTCCTCAAGCCATCTGACGGTGTGTGGCGGAGGGTACCTTGAGTACCTCTGTTGGTTCTCCCTTCTATTCCAGTCTCGCATTGTTCGTGGAAAGAAGGGTTGTCAGTTTGCCTCTGTGTGGGCTCTAATCTCTCTGATTTTATCCTCATGGTCTCTTCGCGAGATATACGTAGGAGGGAGCAATATACTGCTTGACTCTTCGGTGAAGGAATGTTCTCGAAACTTCAACAAAAGCCCGTACCGAGCTACTGAGCGTCTCTCCTGCAGAGTCTTCCAATGCAATTTATCTATCATCTCCGTAACGCTTTCGCGATTACTAAATGATCCTGTAACGAAGCGCGCTGCTCTCCGTTGGATCTTCTCTATCTCTTCTATCAACCCTATCTAGTACGGATCCCACACTGCTGAGCAGTATTCAAGCAGTGGGCGAACTAGCGTACTGTAACCTACTTCCTTTGTTTTCAGACTGCATTTCCTTAGGATTCTTCCAATGAATCTCAGTCTGGCATCTGATTTACCGACGAGCAACTTTATATGATCATTCCATTTTAAATCACTCCTAATGCGTACTATCAGATAATTTATGGAATTAACTGCTTCCAGTTGCTGACCTGCTATATTGTAGCTAAATGATAAGGGATCTTTCTTTCTATGTATTCGCAGCACATTACACTTGTCTACATTGAGATTCAATTTCCATTCCCTGCACCATGCGTCAATTCGCTGCAGATCCTCGTGCATTTCAGTACAATTTTCCATTGTTACAACCTCTCGCTATACCACAGCATCATCTGCAAAAAGCCTCAGCGAACTTCCGTTTTAATCCACAAGGTCAGTTATGTATATTGTGAATAGCAACGGTCCTACAACACTCCCCTGCGGCCCACCTGAAATCACTCTTACTTCGGAAGACTTCTCTCCATTGAGAATGACATGCTGCGTTCTGTTATCTAGGAATTCTTCAATCAAATGGTTCAAATGGCTCTGAGCACTATGGGACTTAACTTCTAAGGTCATCAGTCCCCTAGAACTTAGAACTACTTAAACCTAACTAACCTAAGGACATCACACACATCCAAGCCCGAGGCAGGATTCGAACCTGCGGCCGTAGCGGTCACGCGCCTTTAACCGCTTGGCCACACCGGCCGGCGGACTCTTCAATCCAATCACACAATTGGTCTGATAGTCCATATGCTCTTACTTTGTTCCTTACACGACTGTGGGGAACTGTATCGAACGCCTTGCGGAAGTCAAGAAACACGGCATCTATCTGGGAACCCGTGTCTATGGCCCTCTGAGTCTCGTGGACGAACAGCGCGAGCTGGGTTTCACACGATGGTCCTTTTCGAAACCCATGCTGATTCCTACAGAATAGGAAGCACGTTTGCAGTGGTATCTGTCACAAGTGGCGTGGAATCTCTTTCAGTGGAGTAGAACTGTCTCCAGTTATGAGCCAAGATGTGCCTGGAGACCCCCTCAGATAGCGGTGGGATACCAATCTGTCTGTCACCCGCCATGCGGCCTGACAATCAGGAGTGATGGTCTGGGGTGCCATTTCTTCTCATGGCAGGATCCCTTTAGTTGTCACCAGCGGCACCCTTACAGCACAGAGGTACATCAACGACAGTGTACACCTCGTTTTGTTGCTTTTCATGACGAGCCATCCTGGGCTTACATTTCAGTAAGATAATGCATACGCCAAGAGTTTTTACTGCTTGTCTTCGTGTTTCCCAAACCCTACCTTGGTCAGCAAGGTCACCGGATCTCAAACCAATTGATAACGTTTGAAGCATTATGGGCACGGCAGTCCAATGACACCACGAGATTTCATTTTTACAGGTTTTCATGTACCTTGTGAAGCCTATGGAAGGACTTCTACGTCGTCTAATTCTTTGAATGACTGGGAAGAAGTCTGTAATTTTTTGCTAGTTATTTCTTAATTTATTCATGGATGAGCAGGTTGGTATCGTACACTGGACTATTGGCTAGTGATGTGGAAGAGATACTGATGAACAAAACGCTACGAAAACACCATACTGGTCTACCTATGGACACAGTACAGCAGCGATTCTGCGTGGTATGTGTTCAACAAGTCCTTTGTAGCTTTCCGGAAGATGTGGTACCAGACGTCTACGCACATGTCACGGAATTCTCGAAAATTACGAGCCAGTGGGTTGTGAGTGAGGAGCTGGTGCCCGAAATCGTCCTAGATGTGTTAGATCCGATTCAGATCAGGTGAATACTGTGGCCAAGACATCAACAAGAGTTAACTATCGTGCTCCTCAGACCATTGTAGCACGATCGTGACATGTACCGTTATCTCGCTGGAGGATACGATCGCCGAAGGGGAAGACATCAAGTTAAATGTCCGTTTACGTAACCCACCACTGTCATGGTGCCTTCGACTGCTACCACCGGTCCCATGGAAGCCCGGATAAATGTCCTCCCTAACAGAATACTTCCCTCACCGGCTATGGAGCGCAGCCGTTAGCCTGGATGACGGCGTATTCGGTCACTACCATCGACCAGGTGTCAGAAGAAACGTAATCCGACCAAGCGAGACATTCCCATTGCCCCACTGTCCAATCTCGATGACCCTGTGCTCACTGAAGTCGTCATCGACTATGTTATTTGATCAACATGGGAAAACCTAGAGACAGTCTGCTGCGGAGTCCCATTCTCAACGATATGCACTGGACAGTGTGCTCTGAAACCCTTGTTGGTTCAAATGGCTCTTAGTACTATGGGACTTAACATCCATGGTCATCAATCCCCTAGAACTTAGAACTACTTAAACCTAACTAACCTAAGGACATCACACAACACCCAGTCATCACGAGGCAGAGAAAATCCCTGACCCCGCCGGGAATCGAACCCGGGAACCCGTGAAACCCTTGTGCTTGCTGATGAATTCACTCTGGCTGACGATCTGTCTCTGATCGCCCGCGTCTCCTGCTATACGGAGAGGACAAACCTCAGACTTCCACGTTCTGTTATGAGGCCTGGACATCTAACATCTTGTCGCCTACTCGTGTCTGCACCGTCGTCCACCACTTTCCATAGATCCTCACGTCAGTAGTACGTAAAAAGCCGACCAGCTTCGCCGTTTCCGAGATGCTCGGTCCTTTACATCGGGTTTTAATAATCTGCCCTTTGAAAAAGCATGTATCGTCACTAGAAATGATTCCACATTCGTCTCTATTCTTCCTATATCCTTTCGTTACTGCATCACGTTACCGTAGCGCCACGAGGTAGCATGAAATCTCGTGGTGTGCAGCGGACGTATTGCTCTGGCTCATCAGTGTATGCATCATGTCAATGCTGAATAATGTTGCATCTTTAATTTCTCCTATTCTTTTCATCCTTAATTTTTAATAAATTTCGTGACTCACCTAATTTACATAAGGTACGTAATTCGAAAAATATTAAAATTATCGTTGAAACAGGAATTCAATATACATCATTTACTGGCTTTTGTAATGAAACTATCGAGAAGAACAAAAGCTAACTGTATTAAATCAGAGAGCGAAAGCTGCCAGAAGACGCTACGTCTAGCTTGTCTGCTTTGTAGGCAACGTGTAACGCTGCAGATTAATTACTGACTGTTGTTAATTCCCTTCATCGTTGTAGCTAATACAGTTCTGACAGCTTTTATAAAACGTTTTATGGACTTTGTTACAATTTTTGTATCATTTAGTTACTATTTTTAATGGTTTTCGATGCAATTAAAATTCGGTGACGTAATTTAAAAATACTTGTAACCGTATATCTGCTAAATGCTGCGACACGCTTGCTGGACACACCATGGTCTTCTCGACACCTTCCCCTGGTGTCATTCGTCAATGCCTTGCATTGGGTTTTAAATAAAAGAAATATCCATGGATGTACACGTTTAATGAAGCTCTCAACGTACGATGGGGTAGCAAAATCGCTGTATATTAGATGTCGATTTATCCTTCCTGTACTTTTACTTGTTTTGTAAAATTGAATCCGTCATGTGTAAAATAAAGTCCATCGCACCTATTGTGTCATTATCAGTTGGGTTTTCAGTAATTACTCTTAATGTTATGTTAATTGTAGTTAGAACTGTTGCACTGTTTTTCTTCTCTTCTTTACCCGTTCACCTCTACCCCCATTAACTATGGACCTTGCCGTGGGGGTGTGCCTTGCGTGCCTCAACGATGCAGATAGCTGTGTCTTAGGCGCATCCACAACGGAGGGTTATTTGCTGAGAGGCCAAACAAACGTATGGTTCCTGAAGAGGGGCAGCAGCTTTTTTTTTGTAGGTGTAGCGACAGCAGTCTGGATGACAGACTGACCTGGCTTGCTTTGCTCATACTACGAACGGCTGAAAGCAAAGGGAAACTACAGACGTTATTTACCTGAGGGTAGTCAGCTCTACTATGGTTAAATGATGATGATGAGTAAAATATTCTAGAGATAAAATGGTCCCCCACTCGGGTCTCTGGGCGGAAACTACTCTGGAAGATGTCGTCTATAGGAGAAACTAAACTGACAATTTACGGGTCGGAGTTTTGAATGTTAGAACCCCTGATCGGGCAGGTGCAGATTGTAAATTTAAAAACGCAAATGGCTAGGCTGAAGTTAGACGTAGTGGGTATCAGCGAAGTTCGGTCACAGGACGTGAAGGACTTTTGGTCAGGTCGTTATAGGATTATAAATTTATTTATTTCTCGAGCAAAGACCTGCTGCCTGTAATTATAGAGCTGGTCGTAATTTTTTTACATGTTATATAATACAAACTCAGTTTTATTACTATTACATTTTTTATTGAAAATTTTACAAAAGGATAAAATAAAAAACAAATAAAAAAGATAATAGTAAGTACCAATGTGTATACACAATTTTGTTTAAACTTGTTACTAACTTAGATAATGATAATAAATAAGATACCTAATAGGTTGTGGGTGCATTTTAAATTAAAATTAAAAGTGTGTTTAATGGAAGAATTAAGAGATGGCAGTTTGATTTAGATATGATGTGACAGTTCTTCCCTTTATTCATTCTGCGTGTATGGTTAAATCTGTTACATATGTTATCTTGACAGTGCTAATTTAATGTATCGATTAGTTGTTATAATGTGGCTATAAATCCAAAATCAAATAGGAGTAAAGCAGGTATAGGTCTACTGCGAACAGCATAGTGAACGCATTATCACAGCCAAGACAGACACCAAGCCAAGACTCACCACAGTAGTAAACGTTTATATGCCAACAGCTCAGCAGATAATGAAGAGGTTAAAAAGTGTGTGAGGTATATGAGATTATTCAGATAATTATATTATAATAATAACGGTGAGAGCTATAACAATGAGAATAGTGATAACAGTAGTAACAGATATAATAATAATAATTAGTAGTAGTAGTAGTAGTAGTAGTAGTGTTGGTGGTAGTGATGGTGGTGGTCGTCCTGGTGGCAGTAATGGGAGAAGAAGAAGAAGAGAGGGGGGATATTACAGCACTGGGCGTTGAGAAGACAGAAGAGATTGGCGAGTCTGCAGAATACAAGAAATGATGCAAGAATAAAAGCAGATAAAATATGACGACTCACTTTGAAAGTATCTTCTTTCTACTGGCCTTTAACCCGCATCTACACTGTATCGGTATGTTAATCTAGATTTGATTATATCACCGGTGCAGAGCCGACAGATGGCATTCCTGTCACCAACTATTCCCTACCACCCAGCACGGAAATTGCATAGCACATCTCTTTGCTTCTAGTGTAATCCATGTGGAAGTGTGAAAAAGTTTTCGAAATGTCTGCGAATCGTCGAACTGAGGAGGGAAGTGGGTACCAGCCCAGTATTGACTTAGTCAGATGTAGGAAATCCCCTAAAGCTACATTCAGGCTGGTCAACACACTGGCCTTCGTTTTTAATCCGCCAGGTGGATACGACGCGGAGGTGGCGTGCATCCCGGAATTCAGATGGTTCAAATGGCTCTGAGCACTACGGGACTTAACTTCTGAGGTCATCAGTCCACTAGAACCTAGAACTACTTAAACCTAACTAACCTAAGGACATCACACAGATCCATGCCCGAGGCAGGATTCGAACCTGCGACCGTAGCGGTCGCGCGGTTCCAGACTGTAGCGCCTAGAACCACTCATCCCGGAATTCCAGCGGCGTGTTGACACAACTAACCTGGCGGGCTCACTTTAAAGCATGGGAAAATAAAAAAAAGTGATGACAGGATAAGCGAGGAACTGTGGCTAAAGTTCTTTTTCGGTTTACTGTGGTGACAGCAGAGAGTGCAGCATCTTTTTTCTTAAATGTAATATTATTAAATGAATTTTATCCATAGTGGTTGCTGTCGAGTTCCGTGACTGCTCCTTTATCGGGTGTAGAAAAATATCCGTTACCAGTCACAATAAAAGATTATTTATTTGTCACACGACCGGCTTGCGCCCATCCTCAGGTGTTTATACTGTTGGAGATCATTGTATAAAAACAAAAAATTATTTGCTGGTGACTACACAGATACAAGTGGGACAATTGTAGGTAGTATGTCAGCACTTGACGAAAATATATCTGTTATTATTATTATTTATTTTATGGCCTTCATTGGACCACTCTAGTCAAAAATACAAAGTTGTAAACAAGTTGTTACACAGGGATACAATTTGGCTCAACAATAACTTAATATGTTATTTAGGTAATATAATTATTAGAGTCTATTCTTATATGAAAGGTATTTTGCTCTTCTGTCTGCCAAATATTTCTTCATTCTTTCAGATATTTTCTTTCTTTCTTCATCTGAGACCACTCTTCCTGTACTCCTTTTATTGATTTTCATTTGTAGTCTGGTTTGCGGGTCTTGCAGTATTCTGGTTTTCCCTGTCTTGTTTTTTAGGTCATCTACTGTAATTTGGAGTTCTTTTATACATTCCTTAATTTCTGTGATCCATTTAATGTCACTCTTGCTATTCCACAATTCTTGGATTATTTTTTTACTAATCCCGTTTTCTGGAGTTCTCATCAGATGTCCAAAGAATGAGATGCGTTTCTTCCTGATCGTGCTCATGACTGGTTCTATTTTCTTATATACTGTTTCATTTGATGCTATTCTCCAATGTCCATTTATTTTATACTGTTTATTTATACATGTCCTAATTATTCTTCTTTCTATTTTTAGTATTCTGTCAATTTCTGCTGTATTAGTTGTTTTGAAGATAGTTTCAGCTGCATACGTTATTTCTGGTTGTGAAACTGTTTTATAGTGTTTTAATTTTGCATCTATAGATAGGCTTTTTTGTTGTATGTAGTTTTGGTAATGTAATTTGGGTAGTTCTGTTTTTTTATTCTGTTCTGCCATGATGGCTTCTCATTTAGATTGTATGTTATTATTTCGCCTAAATATTTAAATTTATCAACAATTTTGATTTCCTGTTCTCCTATTGTAATTTTGTTTGCAAGTGGTGGATCAGTTAGCATAATCTCCATTTTTTCAAATGATATTCTAAGGCCTACTTTCTCTGCTATTTCTTGTACTGATTTCACATGTTGCCTGGCTTCTTGAACGGTGTTGGCTAGGAGAGCAAGATCATCAGCGAATCCCAGCCAGTTTAAGCTAATATCATCTTTTGCACTTCCAATTCTTATCATCTTTGGATTGTCCTTGTACTATTCTCTCATTATGTATTCCAGTGCACAGTTGAACAGTTATGGTGATAGGCAGTCACCTTGTCTTCAGCCTGTTTTTATGAGGAATGGTTGCGAAATTTCTCCTCTAAACTTCACTTTTGATTTGGTGTTAGTTCGTGTGAGTTGTATTATATTAATTAGTTTTGGATTAGCACCATTATTAGAGTTATGCTGTGGTGACAGTTTTGCCACATAGTTACACACTTATTGTCATTTTCACGTGCAAACAAATCCTATCTTCACATATTTCATGAAATATTCAAAAACAGATTATACTCTGATGTAATAACAAAGTAATATTCTATGGAAATTCGACGTAGCAGTCATACAACAGTCCAAGTGTCATTATCGAAATTTATAATTGTCATATTGTAAACACAAGCTGTAACTGTCATTGTATAATGTGTAATAGCTTTCAAAATTTCATGTGTGTTATATTATTGTACCTCCTAGATCTAAGTTCTCTGACAAAAATGTGGCTCAAAACAGTTGCAGCTCTCATTTTTAATATGTAATAGCTTTGAGTAATTTCATATGTATAACATCATTGCACTTCCTAGATCTAAGTTCGCCGACAAAAATGTGAATCAAAAAATTTCAAAATGTATACCAAAAAACGTCGCAGTCTATTATAGTTTTTTTAAATTTCTATATATGCAACAACCTTGCACTTCCTGTGGCTAAGTTCTCTCGCCATAACCTACAAGTTTCTGTATGACCAACATCTTTACATCTGCTACATCTAAGTTCTTTGACCACAGCCCACATGTTTGTATGTAAACATAGTGTATTTCACGAGTGTACCTCATAATAGTTAAATATGAAGCTATACTTGGTAAAACTGAAATATGCGCGTGAAAATGACAATAAGTGTGTAACTAAGTGGCAAAACTATCACCACAGCATAACTGTAATAATGGTGCTTCATCTTTATGTAAGTACAGATATATTTTCGTCAAATGCTGCCTGACCACTTCCAATTGTCCCACTTGTATCTGTGTAGTCACCAGCAAATAATCTTTTGTATTTATACAGTGATCTCCAACAGTATAAACATGTAAATGAATGTACAGGGTGTCCAGAAAAGGACTCCCTGATTTCAAAATTAAATATCTCGAAAACAAAGATCGATAGAGGAATGCAGTAAACGGTATGTTTATTGTGAAAGCTGTAAGAAGTTTATACAGCAGTTTGAAATAATAGTTACAAAAGCTGCTAACAGATGGCGCTGTAATCGCCGTACGTAATACCTAGTATAAATAGTGATCCGAAGCCCAGAGTTCCGCTATTGAAACGTGAAAGGAGGTTAGCGTACCGAAGGAAGAGATTAAAACCATGTACTCCATTGAACAACGCGTTTTTCTGGTGCTAGAGTACCACAGGTTAGAGGAGAGTCCTACGGCAACAAGGCGAAGTTTTCAAGCACGATTTAATGTTCCAAAAGGACCCGATGCGAAAACCATTCGTACGCTCTTCGCAAAATTTCAACGAACAGGCAGCGTAACTGATGATCTAGTGGGGCATATTGGCCGCAAGCAAACCGCAGTTACGCCTGAAAATATCGCCACAGTTTCTGGAATTATTGAGCGAAATCCAATGTCATCCGTCCGTAGAATTGCATCTGAAACTGGTTTGAAGCGTTCCAGCACGCAGAAAATACTGAGAAAGAGCCTACACATGTTTCCATTCAAAATTCAAACGCACCAGGCCACACCCGTATGAGCTGTGCAACAAAGGGTTGTCTTTGCTAATCAGATGCTCACAATGATTGATAGTGAAGGATTTGCTGTTGGCTGCATCTGGTTTACAGATGAAGCACACTTCCACCTGAATGGATACGTGAATAAGGAGAACTGGCGATTTTGGGGTTCCGAAAAGCCATATTCGTGTGAAGCGAAACCCCTGTATTCTCCTAAAGTTACTGTGTGGGCTACAGTATGCAGCAGAGGCATTATTGGCCCTTTTTTCATTCGAGAAACGGTCACTGGTGCACGTTACGTTTTGGAACAAGTTGTCGCCACACAGCAAGCGTTAGAGGACCGACCAGGTACTGAATGGTTTATGCAAGATGGAGCCTGACCACATCGGACCGAACAAGTGTTTCGCTTTCTTGAGAAATACTTCGGGAATCGAGCCATTGCTTTGGAATATCCCAAATTTACTGGTTCAGGCATGGATTGGCCTCCATATTCGCCGGATTTGACTCCCTGTGACTTTTTTTTGTGGGGCACAGTGAAAGACATGGTCTACCCGAAGCATCCCGCCACGCTGGACGAGCTTGAATCGGCGATCTCTGTGGCATGTGAATACATTTCGGTTGAGACACTACGAAATATGATGGCGTATTTCATTCTTCGTTTGCGCCACCTCTGTAGTGCCAATGGTGAACATTTTGAAAACATTGTGATGTGATTGTTTGCAAAGGTCGTTTTCATACGATTAATTCACTTATGTATGCTGATATGAGCTGTACAGCGTACAGCGCCATCTGTTAGCAGCTTTTGTAACTATTATTTCAAACTGCTGTATAAACTCCTTACAGCTTTCACAATAAACATACCGTTTACTGCATTCCTCTATCGATCTTTGTTTTCGAGATATTTAATTTTGAAATCAGGGAGCCCTTTTCTGGACACCCTGTATAAACACCTAAGGATGGGCGCAAGCCCGAAACCGGTCGTGTGACAAATAAATAACGTTTTATTGTGACTGGTCGCGGATATTTTTCTACACCCGTAATATTATTAAATTAAATTAACTTTGTGATTGACATTTCAGCGAGTCGAGTGGTAAGAGACAGGCATCATCTGTTTCTAGCGAGGCACGTACTCGATCTTTTGACTGGTTTGCAGGTAGATGCAGAACCTCGTCACGAGAGGCACCGCGAAATTTTTATTGTTGCATGAGCATGTGACGTGCTGCGTACTACCCTGGTAACTCCGTCGCTTCTACTGTCATCTGTTAATCACAAACTTACTTTATTCAGTCTATAAACGTAAACAACCAAGGGGGAGGAGGGGATTCTAAATGTGGATATCCAGTGGAGAACTGGGTCGACAACTACATTTTCATTGCTACTCTGCAATTCAAATCCAGTTGCTTGGCAGAGGGTTCACAGAACAACTTTCAGAGTGTTTCTCGGCAGTTCCACTCTCGAATAGCACCTGGGAAAAATGAATACCAAAGACACACTGTGCGAGCTCTGATTACTTTTATTTTTTTCCCTGGTCAGTTCTCCCTGTGCAGCAGGGAGTCAACAAAATATTTTCGAATTCGGAGGAGAAAGATGTTAACTGAATGTTTGTAAAAAGATCTCGCCGCAGCGAAAAACGCCTTTGTTTTAATAATTGCCTCTCCAACTCGCGTATCATATTCATGACATCCTCTACTCTGTTTCGCGAAAAAGAGTTGACCTTATTTGAACTTTTAGATGTCCTTGTTTCATGAACAACTACATTTAGTACCCCAAACATATCAGACCCGATATTATATTTACGTAGAGATGATTGATATTGGATGCACAAGAGGAGAAATTGGAGAGATTGCAGACTGAAAAACTACTGAAATGGACGCAGTATCTAATTCTCCAGTCACAAGTACATACTGCAGAAGCTGAAAGTGAAATGATAAGGAAGCACCACTAACAATGCCAAATCCAAAATCAACATTCCGACCCCATGCAAATCACGGATAAAGGCCCGGAAAAAGGAGGAAGAGGTATTTTGCCTCGTGCTTGGACTCAGATACTTTCATTGCTTCAAAATGCTTTTTAAAGAAAGAATCAAATAATAGGTTCACAATGCTCTGGTGTTGATGGAATCAGTTCGTGGAAAATAAGCTCCCACAAAAACTATTATCTTACTGAGAATAAGAGGTGGTCCTTACTTCCAATAAATGTTAGCAAAGCTGCATATAATTCCCGGAAAGAATACCAAAAGTGAAACTTCAATTACACAATAATAGTTGATTAAGTAAATATAAATAAAAAGATTGATAAGAAAAGAAAGGCATAGTTACAAGCAATTTTACGTTTTGACCAAAATTTGTAATGTTACATTAAAACCCAATATTATTTCGTGAAAATTTAGGTGACGACGAACAAAGAGTCTTCCATTGGAAGCATAAGATTACGTGTAGATTGAGTGCTTGGGGTAGATCTTAGATAGAATAAAAGAGCGGAGATGTCAACCGAATTGTATCACATTACATTATGTGACACGAGTTCGTTGCGTGCAGGGCACCTGCGCCGTGGACGTGTTATTATTAAGGGAGTTTCAGCAGGCGCTGTGACATGATTCTGTATCGTACAGCACCCAAAAGGAAGCTAACTCACTGCTCGTTAGACGCGTATTAAAATGTATGCCGCCAGCTGACACCGCAGCGTACTTGTTACAACCCTTATTAAAATGGATGACCTGATCTACCTCTCGTGCTGGTCCATGTAGGGGTGGACACAAACTGACCTGCAATTTATTACATTCTAGAAAATACAAGACAGGTTCCACAAAGGTTTCTAACTCGCGTTACGTTTATGAATTAGCTAAAAATTCCATTTTGTGTTGCGACTACTGTGCAATTTTAGCGGGTGTAACTGTGCGAATAGGCCTCTACGGATACGTATTTCTCTGCAAGCCACAACACTCATCCCGTTCTCTACTAAAGCTACTTCTAATCTTCAACCTTTCGTCTCTGGTGGTCACTGATACAGTGTACTGAGGACAGTAATTTTTTTTACTCTCGAAAGCTTGTTTTGTAAACTGACAAAAATCTTTGAATAGATTCCTTTACAAGAATCTCATTTATATTACTGAGAACTTGTGAACAATAGTACAAGTTAATATGGCAGGAGCTAGGCAGGTGGTGAAGAGAGTCAAAAAATGTATGATGAGATAGAAGAAATTATTTCGATAGGTAAGGCAGAGGATAATTTAAGAGATTCCAGTACCAGAGTATAAACTGTAAGATATTTCCAGGGGCAGAAGAGGACTCTAACCTCAATTTATGCCGGCCGGAGTGGCCGTGCGGCTCTAGGCGCTACAGTCTGGAGCCGAGCGACCGCTCCGGTCGCAGGTTCGAATCCCGCCTCGGGCATGGATGTGTGTGATGTCCTTAGGTTAGTTAGGTTTAATTAGTTCTAAGTTCTAGGCGACTGATGACCTCAGAAGTTAAGTCGCAAGTGCTCAGAGCCATTTGAACCAACCATTTGAACCTCAATTTATGAGTGTATGAAAGCTGAAGAAATTGCAGAAAGGTAGGAAATTAAGGCAATTAAGCAAACGTAATTAACATTCTACATCTTTGTTTCTCATGTCTACATATTTACTTCGCAGCATAGTCACTCTGGTGACGAACACACTTCTTCCAACGAAAGACCAGTTTGTTCATACCGCCACTGTAGAATATTTGACTTTGTTGACAGAGCCATAGTCTCACCTCTGCTTGCACCACTTAATCTGTGTCAACGTGAAGTCCTCGAAAATGTTCTTTAAGTTTTGGAAAGAGATGAAAATCAGGTGGGACCAGGTCGAGATTGTACGGAGGATTATTGATTACAGTGAATCCAAGGCGTCGGCTTGTCGCAGATGTCACAGCACTCGCACGTGGTGTGGCATTGTCGACCTGAATTAGAGGGTGCTGAATGTGTGGACGAACTCTCCGAACTCGTGAAACCGGATTACAGCTCGCTGTTTCTCATTCACCGACATAGTTACGTTACACACCGCCATGTTACACGCTGCAATTAGGAGACCTATAGCGGTAGCGGGCTGCAATTGTGTAGACACGAGGAATAGAGATGTATAATGTTAATAACGTATGTTTCATTTAAAAGGCTTTAAGACGTTTCACATAAAAATTACTAGGCATTACTTTTCAGCATGCCCTCCTAAGTTATTTTAAATTGTTGTTAATGTGTGTTGCCATCATTTTTGGCCCTGTGGTGAGGCTGCAAAGTTACTGCAAGTCACTTCAAAACAGCAATTACTTTCGGTGGTAGAGGGTTCTCTTCCTGCCACATTTATAAGTTTGCTATCAAGTACATCTGATGCATACAACAGAATGGAAGACTGTCATGCTTTCAGTATACACGTTGTTTTCTGTAATTTCACATTCAAATGGCTCTGAGCACTATGGGACTTAACATATGAGGTTATCAGTCCCCTAGAACTTAGAAATACTTAAACCTAACTAACCTAAGCCATCACACACATCCATGCCCGAGGCAGGATTCGAACCTGTGACCGTAGCAGTCGCGCGGTTCCGGACAGAAGCGCCTAGAACCGCTTGGCCACCGCGGCCGGCAATTTCACATTTTTAGTCGTTACGAGAGATAAAAGTTGTATGGACTTACTGATCTGACAATGGTCATACGGATTCCTAGCACAATGTTTTTATGTACAATAGCATTTGAGGCTATCCACGGCTCACGGAAACAGTCAATGCCTGCCTATAGTACGTCTGCGAGAGGCATCGACCTGTGCTATTTATTTAGGTATGATGTATTTAGTAGTTATGCATCATCTACCGACTCTAAAATAAACAAAATAACGTAATAATTTCTACAGTATAACAGACCGCAGCAATTTAATAGGGTCAATGAGGTTTAATTCCATCTCTAAAAAGTGGATAGCTGCTACAAACGGATCTGTTGTCATGAGTCTCACTATTCGGAGGGGCATAAAATCACTTCTGCGAGATATAATTAACACGACGCATACTTGAGTACTATTACTTCGTATCTTAGAAACTTAATATAGAAGAAGACATTTCTCATAAGAAAGCGAATGTTGAGCATATAGAAATGTTTCGTTCAGTGTAAGTAGTCAGACAGATTGCGGTGAACAATGATTGCTTTAAATCTATGAAAATATACACCCGTGCGATTAGAGAGGAGGGGGAACAGATAAAGAATGACAACGAATATTGGCCTTTGAATTTTGGTTACTTGTTTCGTAAGTGCTCTGTGGACCGGTTCGCAGGACGTTACGATGTATATTGTGAAATGTGCACCTTGTCACATTCCAAGTTTACTATATCCAAGCAATGGTCTTTCACGTATATATCACGTATGTTTCCTGCCGATATAATTTCAAAGGAAACATATTTATCTGTCACTCGGCCGGAAGTGATAAACGAGTGCGTGAACGTTGTGGTTCTGAGTAGTAACTTGAATTCCTCGGAGGGACACAAACTAGCCTCGTGAATTTTCTCTTTATTTCAACTTCGCAAGTTGTTCTTATTATACTGATTGCTACATCCCTGTAAGCATGCAGATTTAAAGTGTATTGCCGAACTAAGTTTAAGTTTCATTTTAAAAAATACAACCAAAATAGGTACGTTGCACAAAACAATGTGAACGCTATGATACAAATACCTCATTGCATGAGCCTATATTTTGACTAGTTGATAACCCAATGATGTGGGCTATTTCATATTTTGTACTTTAACGTCTCTACACAAGTATTCTTAACCGCCTGTAGAGCTGTTACCGTTGTCATACTGTTTTGACTACCTTCGTGTCCGATCCTACAGATTTCTACTGAGAGGAAATTGCCGGTCCTACTTTGGTTATTATATCCGTGACAGTAGCCACAAAATTAGTACGTATACCAAGAGATATTGTAGTTAATGTTATTTCACCATTAGAGCTCATGGAAAGGCTAAACCGTTAGTGGGAGATGACTTAAAATAGCTAGTAGAAACAACAAGGCATTAAAGGATATTATCAGGTCTGATAGGATGACCACTGACACGAAAGTGACTGCTGGACTTAAAAATCGTCTAAGCAGTACCGTGTCATTGAAATAATGCTACACGAACGGAGTGAAAAGAAACCAATAATACTGTTACCAAAGATACTGCTCCCATGTGAATAAAAAATACATGCATTACTGTTCAAAGGCCGCAGAAAATGAAGTATTGAGAAATGGGAAGAAGTGTTTTCGTCTGATGATCCTTTTTTTATACGCTGCCCTACTGAGAAATATGTTAACGTATGATGAACACCAAGGAATAACTGCTAAGATTTATGAAAATGTTTTGGGTGACTACGTTCGTTCAGTGCCTGTTGCATTATTCACAGCAGCAGTTGTACGTTCTTCTAAACCATCTCAGCCGGACGGAGTGGCCGCGTGGTTAAAGGCGCTACAGTCTGGAATCGCGCGACCGCTACGGTCGCAGGTTCGAATCCTGCCTCGGGCATGGATGTGTGTGATGTCCTTAGGTTAGTTAGGTTTAAGTAGTTCTAAGTTCTAGGGGACTTACGACCACAGAAGTTGAGTCCCATAGAGCTCAGAGCCATTTTCTAAACCATCTCAAACAATTGGAACCTATTATTTACGTTGGATGAGGAAGTAAAATACCATAGACACGATGAGAGCTATTTATTTATTTAGGTGCCTACTACATATACTGACATGTCGGTTCCCAGGAAGATGAAGTCTGTGTAGGATGTCAATTCATGTACATACAAGAATTCTGTGCCCAGAAGATTTAATGTAGCTGTGACATGGCTGTCTTCCTTGATGAAAAATTGAGGCAGTAGCCTCCTTATGCACATGTAAGATACTACAGTATGTAATGGAAGACAAGCTACCTCACGACGGAATCATGTTATCGATATAACCCGAAGGCTTTACAAATGTTACAGTGCTACTACAGGAGAAGAAAAGTTGTAACTCTCCGTTAACAAAGATACAGAGATTCGATATAATCCTTTGTTGCCACGGGAGCTAGCAGTCGAATTTATCCTCCATTTAAAGCCTGGTATTTCACAAAAGAACCACTCCATAAATGATGAAGTAACAAAGAAAAAATACCTCACTTTGTGGCAAAATGAATAGTGAATTTAAATGTGAACGCGTTTCCCTGAATTATGTGCATAAAGAGAGAGAGTGGATGACGAAGAAATTCAAATATGCGTAGCGATAGGCTGACATTGTGCTTCAGTACAAACACTTCGTCAATACGACATGTTCTTCTGTAGAAAGACATTACTCACTGGAAATTCACAGGTGTTCTCAACTGTACTTACACGAAATACTAAAGGAACGGAATCGGCTAGCGTTTGGTATTCGGAAACACGCTCTATGAGAAATGAATGTAACATTTTGGCGCTTGTTAAGGATGTTTCTTTAATTTTCATTACGTTGCCTACGTGACACTGTTAAAGCTGACTTTACATATTTCTCATTTAATAGTCTACTGCATTAATTATAAATACATGGTGCATAAGATGGGTAGCCGCGTGGTCTTGGGCACCTTGCCACGGTTCGTGCGGCCCCACACGCTGGAGTTTCGAGTCCTCCCTCGGGCATGGGTGTGTGTGTTGTCCATAGCGTAAGTTAGTTTAAGTTATATTAAGTAGTGTGTAAGCCTGGGACCGACGACCTCAGCAGTATGGTCCCACAGGTACTTACCACCAACATAAGAGTGCTTAGGATCTTCACTGAACTTAGTATTTGCGAGAGATTCAGAGTACCACTACTTATACCGAGCGATTCAAAACCTATGTTTACTGTTCTGCATTGAGCGTTTCAGTGAGGCAAGTAAACTGGAAAACAAAGGAATGATGACCAGAGGCTTGTTGGAGTTTGTGGTCAAGCACCATGTCGGGTGTGGACTGATGAAAGCACGGAAAGTTGTGAAGCTGGATTACAAAGGGTTGATCTCACACCACAAGACGTAACTCATCGACAGTATTATTTAAGCTTTACGGAGTACTGGGTAAAGAAACAACATAAAAATGTTCGGTGTCAAGTATTCGCACAATAAGTTATTCGGGACAGAAATTTTCCTTGGATGCTAGTAATGAAGTCTGGCGCAGGCGTATTAGGGGTGGCAAAATAAAACTAGTCCAGGAAATGTGTATATGACTGACACAGAACTGACACTGTTAATGAACAAGAGAACTGTAGGAAATACTGCAAACCATGATTTAGATGCACCAATCGGTTTGTGTCACGTGTCTGCGTATGTGATCTGTCGCATGTTCTATGTTCCAAGTACTTCGTTGTGTCATTACTTTAGAGTGAGTGAGAGGAGTAGGCGATTTTAATAACGAGTTGAATGCAACACAAAATGGTGTTCACAATAAAAGAGAGCGTGTTCATTGTCAAGTTTTATGCGAAGCAAAATTAGTGGAATACTTGGGCGGAATTGTTTGAGCATTTTTTTTAAGGTTGAGCTCCTCCACGCCCACACCGTCATGATAGCCAACACAAAAGGTCTACTGCATCTTCGCATAAGGGTTAGTTTTCACTAAAGTGAGGTCTCGCAGGATGTGGGTACTGCGATGTTTGCGTACGTCTGGTTAAGGTTAACCATTAATACGCACTCATCTGGAGATAGATTGGGTCAAAAGTTGAAAGAAGGGTAGCGGTTTGAAGGGCAGAGGGGAAAAAGTGCCAAGGCAAGCGCCAAGGGAAAGAAACCTTTGCGATAGTTAGGTCGCGTAGTTAGAGCAGTAGCGGAATCTTGCTGACTGCGACAGGTCATGCAAGGATGGGTTAAGTTAGAAGTGGTATCATGTAAGCGGATACCATGTCAAGCCATCTGTTCGTCATAAGAGATCAGTCCGTGACGGTGCTGCAGCACGGCTGTGAGAGCCCCCCGCCGAGCTGCGTCAGTGGTGACTTGGCGCGTGGGAAGGCCCAGGTCGCCAATCGGTGTCTGGTGGACGAGAGTCGAAGCCAAGCACTCGGAGATGTGTGGTAGCGTAGCGGCACCACTCCTCACTCGTTGGCTGCGCTGACAGGCTCAGTGAGGGCCACGGTTGAGTCATCCCTGTGTTGCGGACGACGTAGCCAAAGCCCTGGAGCGTCGTGATCGCTCTGGTAGCCCACACGTCGGAGCAGAGCTGCTCGGAACCGATGGGCTTCGGCGTTCTTGCGGCGGCACGCGTGTTCTTCCTCGGGGTGTCCGTCGCGCTGTCTTTTTCCGCCGGCTGCTCCAGAAGAGGAGCGGCGGCAGGTGTCTTCCCTTCACCTGTGGCGAGCGCAATTGCCGCAGTTGGCTGCACGCCTCCTCCGTATCTGCAGACAGGGTGGCCTTAAAAGCTGCCCTGTCTGCGACCATGGCGGCTTTAAAGGCCGCGATCGCCTCCTCCGGCGCGGCCGCTAGCATGACGCGCATCTCCCGCACTTGCGGCGCCTGCTGTGCTGTGCGCGGGATTCCGGCCGACTGTGGGCAGTAGGAGCTGTCTTCTCGCCTTTCAGTTGCGTCTTTGTTCGGCGGCGCTTACGGCGCCGTCGTCGCGTCCGCTCGGTTTGCGCCTTGTCTCCAGCGCAGCCGTCGCTGGCGAAAGCCGTGCAGCAACGCCGGTTTGCCACATGTGGCCCTCCGCAGCGAGCACAAGTTGGCGCCTCTTCTCGTCGTCTCTCACAGGCGCGGGTGTCGTGCGCGCCGGCGCACTCCACGCACCGCGGCGAGTTGCGGCAGTATTTAGCCACATGCCCATGAGCTTGGCACCTGAAGCACTGTGGCTTAGGATCCGTGCCTAGAGGGAGAGCTTCGGCGGTCACAGGAAAGTTTGAGTAAGGGTTTAAGAATGGAAATACACTCCTGGAAATTGAAATAAGAACACCGTGAATTCATTGTCCCAGGAAGGGGAAACTTTATTGACACATTCCTGGGGTCAGATACATCTCATGATCACACTGACAGAACCACAGGCACATAGACACAGGCAACAGAGCATGCACAATGTCGGCATTAGTATAGTGTATATCCACCTTTCGCAGCAATGCAGGCTGCTATTCTCCCATGGAGACGATCGTAGAAATGCTGGATGTAGTCCTGTGGAACGGCTTGCCATGCCATTTCCACCTGGCGCCTCAGTTGGACCAGCGTTCGTGCTGGACGTGCAGACCGCGTGAGACGACGCTTCATCCAGTCCCAAACATGCTCAATGGGGGACAGATCCGGAGATCTTGCTGGCCAGGGTAGTTGACTTACACCTTCTAGAGCACGTTGGGTGGCACGGGATACATGCGGACGTGCATTGTCCTGTTGGAACAGCAAGTTCCCTTTCCGGTCTAGGAATGGTAGAACGATGGGTTCGATGACGGTTTGGATGTACCGTGCACTATTCAGTGTCCCCTCGACGATCACCAGTGGTGTACGGCCAGTGTAGGAGATCGCTCCCCACACCATGATGCCGGGTGTTGGCCCTGTGTGCCTCGGTCGTATGCAGTCCTGATTGTGGCGCTCACCTGCACGGCGCCAAACACGCATACGACCATAATTGGCACCAAGGCAGAAGCGACTCTCATCGCTGAAGACGACACGTCTCCATTCGTCCCTCCATTCACGCCTGTCGCGACACCACTGGAGGCGGGCTGCACGATGTTGGGGCGTGAGCGGAAGACGGCCTAACGGTGTGCGGGACCGTAGCCCAGCTTCATGGAGACGGTTGCGAATGGTCCTCGCCGATACCCCAGGAGCAACAGTGTCCCTAATTTGCTGGGAAGTGGCGGTGCGGTCCCCTACGGCACTGCGTAGGATCCTACGGTCTTGGCGTGCATCCGTGCGTCGCTGCGGTCCGGTCCCAGGTCGACGGGCACGTGCACCTTCCGCCGACCACTGGCGACAACATCGATGTACTGTGGAGACCTCACGCCCCACGTGTTGAGCAATTCGGCGGTACGTCCACCCGGCCTCCCGCATGCCCACTATACGCCCTCGCTCAAAGTCCGTCAACTGCACATACGGTTCACGTCGACGCTGTCGCAGCATGCTACCACTGTTAAAGACTGCGATGGAGCTCCGTATGCCACGGCAAACTGGCTGACACTGACGGCGGCGGTGCACAAATGCTGCGCAGCTAGCGCCATTCGACGGCCAACACCGCGGTTCCTGGTGTGTCCGCTGTGCCGTGCGTGTGATCATTGCTTGTACAGCCCTCTCGCAGTGTCCGGAGCAAGTATGGTGGGTCTGACACACCGGTGTCAATGTGTTCTTTTTTCCATTTCCAGGAGTGTATTTTGGTAAAACTTCCAGGAGAGTCTACTGTCCAAAAATTAGTGGCAAAATGGCGCGAAATACATCTTCTGTGATGCTCATTAACGAGGGTCAATTCCGCATCAGTCTTATGTTGGTGTCAATAGCCCCAGGGACATATTTAGTAACTATCGCATTATCTAGTGCCTCATTCCGAGTATGAAACAGATATAACGTTATCTGAAAATACTAGGTTCCTCTATCTTCCTGAAAAGACGTTATGCATGTTGGATACTATACGTGAAGTCTGAGCGATTCGCAACGAAGTTCTCATTCTTGCATCCGTATTATTTATTTGAGGCTGCTAATTTCTTAAATGCGTGTATTCGAAGGATTGTAGTAGTAGTTACGAGCAACGCTCTTCACGAAAGACGGGATATAAACATGAAAATGTGCAGCAAACATAGCACACATCAAAAACACAACATGCGAATGACGTACCGAAAATGACTGCGAGAGCTTGCATTCAGCGTGTTTTATTTATTCGTATCGAAAACTACGAATGACATTATAGCAAGGAAAACTCTTAAACAAACGGCGATAATATGCGTGAAAATAATAAAACAATGGTTCAAATGGCTCTGAGCACTATGCGACTTAACTTCTGAGGTTATCAGTCGCCTAGAACTTAGAACTAATTAAACCTAACTAACCTAAGGACATCACACACACCCATTCCCGAGGCAGGATTCGCACCTGCGACCGTAGTGGTCGCTCGGCTCCAGACTGTAGCGCCTAGAACCGCACGGCCACTCCGGCAATAAAACAATGAACAACAGACACGAGTCGTTCATGAATCATGAAATGCATTCATGGAAAGTGGGTAAAGCCCATCGCCTTTTGTTTTAAACAGGCTTCATCTTTACAACTTCGGAGACTGCGATAAAATAAGTAAAAAAAAAAATGGTTCAAATGGCTCTGAGCACTATGGGACTCAACAGCTGAGGTCATAAGTCCCCTAGAACTTAGAACTACTTAAACCTAACTAACCTAAGGACATCACACACATCCATGCCCGAGGCAGGATTCGAACCTGCGACCGTAGCAGTCGCGCGGTTCCGGACTGAAGCGCCTAGAACCGCTCGGCCACCGTGGCCGGCAAAATAAGTCAACGAGGGCACCATTCGTCAAGAAGCGATAGGAGTCGATTTCTACGAGCATGCTGCTGCTCAGAAACCGCTTATCACAAGACCGACTACGTGATCTCACATACAGTGGAAGAGTAAACGCCGTTATTGGTTCGTAGAGAAGTTCCAGAATGTTTCGTGAGCAATGGTGAGTCATGTGATACTCAGAATGCATGTTTGGACCCAGTGGCAGCCTGGCGAGGTGGCGCAGTGGTTAGCACACTGGACTCGCATTCAGGACGACGATGATTCAAACATACGTCCGGCCATCCTGATTTAGGTTTTCCGTGATTTCCCTAAATCGCTTTAGGAACATGCTGAGAAGGTTCCTTTGAAATGAGAGGGCCGACTATCTTCCCCATATTTCCGTAATCCAATGGGATCTGTGACCTCTTTGTTTGGTTCCCTCCCCCGAATCACTCACATTAATGTGACCACCTGTCAAAAGTCCGCTCCCGGTAGCTGAGGGGTCAGCGCAACAGAATGTCAATCTTAAGGGCTCGGGTTCTATTCCCGGCTGGGTCGGAGATTTTCTGCGCTCAGGGACTGGGTGTTGTGTTGTCCTAATCATTTCATCCCCAGCGACGAGCAAGTCGCCGAACTGGCGTCCAATCGAAAGACTTGCACCCGGCGAACGGTCTACCCGACGGGAGGCCCTAGTCACACCTGTCAAAAGCCTGAATAACAAACTTTTGCTGCGCGAACTGCTGCGCGACTTGCAAGAAGAGAGTCAATGACGTTCTGAAGGGTGCCGACTGGGATGTGGAGCCATGTCGACTCCAGTGCCGTGACTAGCTGCCATAAGTCTCACGGTTGAGGATCCATGGCATGAACAGCTCGATGGAGATGGTCCCACAGATTATCGATTAGGTTTAAATCCAGGGAGTTTCGTGGCCAGGGGAGTACAGTAAAATCATCCTGGTGCTCTTCGAACCACACATGTACATTGCGAGCTGTGTGACACGTTGCATTGCCCTGCTGCTAAATTCCATCGTCCTGAGGAAAAACAAACTGCATGTAGGGATGGAAATGGTTCCAAAGGATAGATACATACTTGTGCTGATCCCCTATGCTTTCCATTGATCACAGGGTCCCGGGTTCGATTCCCAGCCGGGTTGGGGATTTTCTCTGCCCGGGGACTGAGTGTTTGTGCTGTCCTCATCATTTCCTCATCACCGTCATTCTTGACAGTGGCTGGATTGGACTGTGAAAAAATTGGGGCTTTGTACGGGCGCTGATAACCGCGCAGTTGAGCTCCCCACAAACCAAACATCATCATCAAAACTATGCCTTCCAGAAAGATGAGATCACCCACGGAATAACACGAAAACATTCCCCAGACCAAAAAGTTCTCTCCACCGTTCTGGACCCTTCCGACGATATTTGCAGGGCCTTAGGCGCAAAAGGCCATCTGTCCGATGGAGCACAGCGTTCTTTATCTGCAAAGGCCATCTGTCTCCACACAGGGATGTACAGTTTCGGTACTGGTGTACAAATTCCAGATTTCGTCACCGATGAACACCAGTCAACCCGAGTGCATGAACCATCTGCCTGCTGCGAAGGTCCATACGCAGCAACGTTCGCTGAACAGTCGTTGAGGAGACGTTGTTGGTATCCCCTTGCTTCGTCTGGGCAGTCAGTTGCAAGTCGGTTCACCCGTACACATCATTTTGTCACGCACGGTGTACTTCAACAGTGACTCCTCACAAACAGTTTACAAAGTTAGCCATTTCGGAAATGCTTCCACCCTTGTTCCGAAAGCCGATCATCATGCCCTTTTGGGCGTCAGATAAATCGCCCAGTTTCCACATTACAACAACGGCTGCACAGTTTTCCACTTTCCCCGACACGCTTTATATAACCTCCAATGCTACTGCTGCTACATGCCGTTTGTGAGTGATTGTTGCATGTTGACCTCGAACATAGGCGGTGGTCACATTAGTGCGACTGTAGCATGCATTTGATTAAGCGTGTTTTGACTACAGTGAAATTTGATGGTAGCAGTGATGTGATATATCTACATCTACATGACTACTCTGCAGTTCACACTTAAGTGCCTGGCAGAAGGTTCTTCGAACCATCTGTTGGCTATTCCTCTACCGTTTCACTCTGTAACATTGCGTAGGAAAAAGGAACCCTGATTTCTCTTATTTTGTTATGATGATAATTTCTTCTTCTGTCGGTTGGGGAGAATAAAGTATTTTCGCATTCAGAAAAGAATATAGTGGACGGAAATTTCGTGAAAAGATCTCGACGCTTTTGTTTTAATGATTACCATCGCAGCTCTCTTATCACATCCGTTTCACTCTCTCCTCTATTTCGCGATAATGCTGAACAAGCTGCCCTTCTTCGAACTTTTTCGATGTCCTGTGTCAATCGTATCTGGTAAGGATCCCATACAGTACAGTAATTCTCTAGTAGAGGACGAACAAGCCTAGTGTAGGCAGCCTCTTTAATTGACCAGTAGCATCTTCTAAGCGTTCGGTGAATCAATTGTGGTCTTAAATTTGTCTTCCCCACATCATATCTACTTGAGGTTTCCAGTTTTAACAGAATTCTTTTTGTACTCTTGTGGATAACCTCACACTTTTCCTTATTGAGAGAAAATTGCGTCTTTTCACACCAAAAAGATATCTTGTCTAAGTCATTTTGCAATTGGTTTTGATCTTCTTACGGTCTTGCTAGTCGGTAAATCGCAGCATCATCTGCAAGCAATCAAGAGGTCTGTTCCGATTGTCTTCTAAATCGTTTGTATAGATCAGAATAGCAGAGGGCCTGTAACACTTCCTTGCAGAACGCCGGATATCACTTCTGTTTTTCTCGACGATTTTGCGTCGATTACTACGTACTGAGACGTTTCTGAGAGGAAACCATGAATCCAGTGGCACAACTGAAGCGATGCTCCACAGGCACAGAATCTGATTGGAAGTGCCTTGTAAGGAATTGTTTCTCTTAGTTTAGGCTCAGACTATTAGTATGCTTGCTGGCAAAATGAATTAAAAGACAACTGTCAGGCCCTGAAGTTCTTCCGATAGTCCACCGACCGCCGTGTCATCCTCAGTCGTTCATCATCGGATCTTGTATGGAGGGCTATGGGATCAGCACACGGTACTCCCATCCGTTGTTTATGATTCAACCTTGTAGCTGCTGCCTGTCAATCAGGTACCTCCTCAGTTAACTCAGTCCTCCCACCAAGGAAAAATACCTGGCCCTACCACAAACCGATCCCCCCGCACGAGGGTCTGTGGCGTTGACCACTCGGCTACTGAGGGTGACGAGAAGACGAATACACGTGGTAAATGACAGAACATTAGACAATAATCTGACTTTTCCACTGCACAAAAGTTGGGAATCGAGCCTTTTTTTATGCTAGTACGGTAACGTTTCTTTCACAGAGGACGCTTGCTTCCTAGTATTTAGAAAATCAGATGAACTAGTTGTTAACCTCCTCAGAGCCTCAGCTCCCCATTGCACACTTTAGAACGAATCAGAACGCTGATTCGCGTAGGATGTGTTCGTCCACAACCAGGAAATAATGAAATATTCATCTTGGGTCAGGAGAATGGAGAGAAATTTCACTTTCACAGTATCAGAATAGCACGAGAGTTTCTTCGATAGTTAAATGTTGCACTAGCTGCAGAAGATCCTACACTCTATTAGTTAAATGTATGGCCTACGGGATCGAAGCAGCATTGTCTTTCCAACACACACGTTTACACAAAGAGAATGACTAATTTTGTGCCATACGCAACGTAATATCGTCCCATTATTATTCATGGTGATACTTGGTTCATCATGCAGAAAAAAGAGAACGCTTAAATCTGCATTCGAAGAGTACAATCTAGGAATAACATGAATTTCGCGAACTCAGTAGCCTCTTATGCATACCAATAACCCTTCTCAAACGTGCGCAGCATTCTGCCACAGCTTCGCTCCGGTCGATATGCAGCATGTTGTGGAAGAGACGCAGTTGACTTGGATCACCATCTGGTTCCGTTACGTCTTTCCGCTGCATGCATCCACGCTGCCGTTATCTACCCACTGCCTCATCGATCGAAGTCCCAGTGCACTGCGAGATAACAATGATCTAAGAGCAAACAAGATAAGAGTTAGACCTCGCTTTCCAGTTCACTTTGCCTAAGATGAAGACACTATTCACTTTCGTTTGTTCTACCTTCATAACATGCGTCGTTTCAATCCTGTTCTAGGAAAACACCCTTCAACCTTAAGTTTCGCTCGAACGCAACAGTCATTTATTTGTACAGGGTACTTTCACCTAGTGGCCAGGGGAGGGACGTTACAGTTCGTGTGGCGCACCAATGGATTTTCCCTGTACAGGGTTATTAGCTAAGGGAGAAAGACCAGTCTAGTGTCAAGTGTTAAGCATTTTTAATGGCTGAGTACTCTAATTCTGTAAACGTGAGATTAATAGGCCTAAGTGTTTTTATTCAATAACCAGTTAGCCTGGAAAAGTATTGTCTCTATCACATCTGAGAATACTTCGTAGCCGGCCGGAGTGGCCGTGCGGTTCTAGGCGCTACAGTCTGGAGCCGAGTGACCGCTACGGTCGTAGGTTCGAATCCTGCCTCGGGCATGGATGTGTGTTGTCCTTAGGTTAGTTAAGTTTAATTAGTTCTAAGTTCTAGGCGACTGATGACCTCAGAAGTTAAGTCGCATAGTGCTCAGAGCCATTTGATCCAAGCCAATACTTCGTAAATATGAAACATGGCAAAACATAGTGTTGTTCGCATTCTGTGTGAAACTGAAAATTCGACTTTTACCGAATTATTAAGGGTGTTTTGAAAGAGAGAGAGAACAATGGGATATCACTTCCAACAGTACCACAGTTAATAGATCGATGAGCTATTTTCGTAACATAATGCGAACGTGACGAAGCTGCGAGGATAAACTGTGAGTAATCAACGTAAAGTTTTACCAACAATTCGTGATCGTGTTATCTGATCAGGGCGACTGCGAAGTGGGTTCCCAACTGCCCCTCAAAATTGTTGGAAACCGATCCCTGAGCCGTTTACGACGTCATAAATAATTGTTGGAAATGTATTTGAAGCAGTTCAACTTTTAGAATACCTTATAGTACAAATTTTTTCAGCTGAGCTCAGGCTGTATTAAGACAGAATTACCCATAGCCCAAAGATGAAAAATTTTGATAATGTTTTTGGCATTTGTTTTAAATCGGGGAGTAGCAAGCACGTAATGAACTTTAGGACAACAGGAGCTCACTCAAGCGCCAAACATTCGTTCACAGTTTGCACATGTTTATTAACTTCGTCGTGAACGGAACATCAAACTTTAGTCTTGTTTTTCTTTTTTTTTTCCACCCAGAATGTCAGGTTAGGCACGCATTTCGTAATTTACGTCTAGAAAGAATGTAAACTTCAGATTTGTGAGTAAAGATTCTCATCATAAAAGTGGCCATTGTGCTTCATAAATATTCACAAACTTTCGTAATTTTTCAATTTGGAATTGGTTTTTTACAATTTTAAGTAAATTACAACGTCAGTCACATTAATGTGACCAGCTGACAACTACCGTTTGCAACCCGTGCAGGAAGAGAGTCAGTAAGGTTCTGGAAGGTACGGACAGGATGTGGAGCCATGCCGACACCAGTGCTGTGGCCAGCTGCTGTAGGTTGCTCGGTTAAGAATCTATAGCGTGAAGAAACGCGACAGAGGTGGTCCCACACATTTTCGATTGGCTTTAAATCCAGGGAGTCTGACGGCCAGGGGAATACGGTAAACTCATCCCGGATCCTTCGAACCACAGACGTACACTGAGAGCTGCGTGACATGTTCTGCTGGTAGATTGCGTCGTGTCGAGAAAAAATAAACTGCATGTAGGTGTTGACATGGTTCCCGAGTATAGATGCATACTTTTGTTGGTCCACTGTGCCTTCCACATAAAAGAGATGATCCACGTAATTCTACGAAAACCTTCCCTTGACCATAACGCTCCCTCCACCGGTCGTGGCCGGCCGCTGTGACCGAGCGGTTCTAGGTACTTCAGTCCGAAACCGCGCTGCTGCTTAGGTCGCAGGTTCGAATCCTGCCTCTGGCATGGATGTGTGTGATATCCTTAGGTTAGTTAGGTTTAAGTACACTAATGGCCATTAAAATTGCTACACCACGAAGATGAAGTGCTACAGACGCGAAATTTAACCGACAGGAAGATGATGCTGTGATATGCAAATGATTAGCTTTTCAGAGCATTCACACAAGGTTGGCGCCGGTGGTGACACGTACAACGTGCTGACATGAGGAAAGTTTCCAACCGATTTCTCATACACGAACAGCAGTTGACCGACGTTGGCTGGTGAAACGTTGTTGTAATGCCTCGTGTAAGGAGGAGAAATGCGTACCATCACGTTTCCGACTTTGATAAAGGTCGGATTGTAGCCTATCGCAATTGCGGTTTATCGTATCGCGACATTGCTGCTCGCGTTGGTTGGGATCCAATGACTGTTAGCAGAATATGGAAGCGGTGGGTTCAGGAGGGTAATACGGAACGCCGTGCTGGATCCCTACGGCCTCGTATCACTTGCAGTCGAGATGACAGGCATCTTATCCGCATGGCTGTAACGGATCGTGCAGCCACATCTCGATCCCTGAGGCAGCAGATGGGGACGTTTGCAAGACAACAACCATCTGCACGAACAGTTCGACGACGTTTGCAGCAGCATGGACTATCAGCTCGGAGATCACGGCTGCGGTTACCCTTGAGGCTGCATCACAGACAGGAGCGCCTGCGATGGTGTACTCAACGACGAACATGGGTGCACGAATGGCAAAACGTCATTTTTTCGGATGAATCCAGGTTCTGTTTACAGCATCATGATGGTCGCATCCGTGTTTGGCGACATCGCTGTGAACGCACATTGGTAGCGTGTATTCGTCATCGCCATACTGGCGTATCACCCGGCGTGATGGTATGGGGTGCCATTGGTTACACGTCTCGGTCACCTCTTGTTGGCATTGACGGCATTTTGAACAGTGGACGTTACATTTCAGATGTGTTACGACCCGTGGCTCTACCCTTCATTCGATCCTTGCGAAACCCTACATTTCAGCAGGATAATGCACGACCGCATGTTGCAGGTCCTGTACGGGCCTTTCTGGATACAGAGAATGTTTGACTGCTGCCCTGGCCAGCACATTCTCCAGATCTCTCACCAATTGAAAACGTCTGGTCAATGGTGGCCGAGCAACTGGCTCGTCACAATACGCCAGTAACTACTCTTGATGAACTGTGGTATTATGTTGAAGCTGCATAGGCAGCTGTACCTGTACACGTCATCCAAGCTCTGTTTGACTCAATGCCCAGGCGTATCAAGGACGTTATTACCGGCAGAGGTGGTTGTTCTGGGTACTGATTTCTCAGGATCTATGCACCCAAATTGCGTGAAAATGCAATCACATGTCAGTTCTAGTATAATGTATTTGTCCAATGAATACCCGTTTATCATATGCATTTCTTCTTGGTGTGGCAATTTTAATGGCCAGTAGTGTAGTTATAAGTCTAGAGGCTGGTGACCTCTGTTGGAACCATTTGAATCTATCGGTCTGGAACCTTCTGACGACATTTGCAGAGCCTTACGCGCCAAAGACCGTCTGTCTGATGGAGCATACAGGCCACCTGTCGCCATATACAGTTGCGATATAGGTGGGAAAATTCCAGCCTTCGGCGCTTGTGAGCAGCAGTAAGCATGGGTGTAAGAACCATTCGCCAACTGTCGAGACCCATACGCAGCGACGTTCGCTGAAAGGTCGTATGTCCGCATCCATCGTTCATCCCTGTCATCTATGGCCTGTGGTGCACCGCAACTGCCTCATTGTCAGTTTTGGATAGCGTCAGTTTGTCATGTACGGCAACATGTGAACATCTAACAAATTTAGCTATTTCGGAAATGTTTCCACCCTTGTCCCGAAAGCAAGTGATCATGCCCGTTTGGACGTCAGATAAATTACTCCTTTTCCGTACTGCGCCGACGACTGCACTGTTATCCGCGTCCCCCGATATGCTTTGTATATCCTTAACTGCTAATAATGCCAACTGCCGTCTGTGACTAGTCATTGTACCTAGACGTCTAACATAGGCGGTAGTCGCAATAAAATGACTGGACAATGTATAATCTCACTGCACAAAATAATAGTAACTCTCTTAAAAGATCTCACTGGTCGTTTCAGAGCGCTGCAGGTGGTATAGAGAAGGCTCGTCACGCTCCACCCCTAACGTAATTCATATCAATGAGATGGTTTGTTTTTACCAGTTTCTGAAGACAGAAATGAACTGCTGTGTTTGGATGTGCCCATGACCACGCGATGAATGAAAGTTGTCCAATTTGTTGGTGTAACAGCATGGACTGTCCGACACGACCGCAAGGAAAGATATACCAATTGCAGCAATGTAATACAGCATAAGGACACGGGTTGTAAAAGGATCCTAACTGGAGACGAGCATCACGCTTCTCAGTGACAATCAGTACGATGTCCGACACCAATATCTACTCTTAGTGAACTCATATAGAGGGTGTAATAGGTATAAGTGTAGATATTTTTATATGTTGTACCTTAATGTGTACACAAATCAGTGTGTTCGTTGTTTTGTCGCTGGGTTGAACAGTCATCCCACAAACACATCACAAACTTAAAAACCTAATTTTTCTGGATGGTCGTACCTGCTAACTTTACCACTAAATGTACTACGCCTGTCAATATAGTCCAACTGTTTTGCATCCATGTCTCCACACTTCAACACCTGACCTGCTGCCCCGGGTAAAATAAACATTAATGGCTTCCTCTTGCCACATATACTTGTACGTACTAAGCTAAAAACATATGACTTATAATAGCTATAATTACTAGTCTGAAAACGACGTAAATCCTGATGTATTGTTGATCTGTATACCGTCGTCAGTCACCAGTAGAAATATCTGGACTTTTACCCATTACACATTGCACATCTCTACCAGTGTCCTGACGAACACTGCAAAGGCAATGGCATAACTGACATTTTGGAATCAGGTATATCACAAAAGCAGCAGGTTTTCAGTGGGTCAAAGAACAAAGAAACTAGGCCGTAGCTGACTGGAGGCACATATTGTGTTACAATGAGACACGATTTTGCCTCTTTCCAAATGACGCAAGGTGCCAAGTGCACTGATGCGCCTCTGAGCCATTTAACCTGCAATGTGTAGTTTGTGTAGTTCAGGCTGAAGGTGGTTCTCTGATGTTTTGTGGATGTTTTTCGTATAATGACTTGGGCCCACTCATTTAGATTCCTGTGAACTAGAACCGGGATGCTTATTTCAACATTTTCGCTGACCAAGTATTGTTCTTCCTTTTACATATTCATTGTGAGTGTGCTGTGGTCAGTCCCAGCTTCCAAGACAACAGCCGTGTCCACAAAAATACATGCATGCATTCTTGTTTTGACGAACATTCACGTAACCTTTCACACGTAGACTGGCCCGCTAAATCACCCTACTTTAATCCCATAGAGTATGCCTGGCACTACATGGAACAGCGAACGAAACGGAGCAATGAACTCCCACGCAATTTGAGAGCTCCACGTTGTCTAAACATCAATGAGTGGCTTCAGATGGATACTGCATACTTGAACAAACTTGGTGACTCTCTTCCTCGCCTGAAGCCATTACTAAGGCTAGAGGTGGTGTTACACTGTGTTAGTGTGCTTTCCTGAATGTGACTTACTTTTTTCCCAATGTACTTATTGTACTGTAGATTTCACACCGTGCACGGACGCCATAACAGTATTTCAGATGAACTTCAATGAAAGAAAACAAAATTGTGTGGTCGACCTGAAATCAAAAACAGCTCCCGGCGTTTCAGGGTGACATGTTTTCGAATTGAACCTCCCTACGTCCTTCACACAATTTTAATCTTATACTTACCGCCAGATAAGACAACACAGTGCTAATAAATAATGGATATTCTTATGGATATTAAGACCCATTGCAAAATGACTGAGATACGATATCTGTATTGTGCGAAAAGTGGCAAATGTCTCTGACAAAGCAAAAGTGTGAGGTCGTCCACATGAGTATGAAAAGAAATCGTTAAATTTCTGTTACACGATAAATAACACATATTTAAAGGCAGTCATTACCTAGGAATTACAATTACGAACAACTTACGAGGGCTTGCTGAAAAGTAATGCCTCCAAATTTTTTATTCTGTTCTCAATATAAGTTGCGGTTTTAAATTCCATGCATATTATTCGGTCGACTTTCCCACTCTGCTGACTTAAATTGCATCCCTCTGCCGCTAGAGGGCTCCGAGTAGCAGCGTGTAACGGCGGTGTGCAACGTAACTATTTCGGTGCGTGAGAAACAGCGTGCTGTAATCGAGATTTTAACTGCAGAAAACGTGCCTCCAATTGAAATCCATGAAAGAATGAAAGCTGTGTACGGTGATGATTGTATCGACTTCAGTAACGAGCAACATTTGCAACAATCTAACCCTAGGATTCACTGACATCGACCATCATTCACACAGTCCCGACATGACCCCATCCGATTTATATCTGTTTCCAAGACTTGAAGAATATCTTCACTTCGGTAGTGATGAAGCGGTGCAAGCAGACGTGAGGTCACATTTTACAGTGACAGTATCAACAAACTGGTCTCTCGCTGCGAGAGATGTGTTCGTCGCCAGGGTGGCTATATTGAGAAATATATATGTAGAAATAAAGAACAAAGATATGTGGTTTTAATATAGTTCGTTTTATTTAAAAAGCTTCAAGAGTTTTTACATAAGAAATTCAAAGGCATTACTGTTCAGCACGTCCTGGTAAATTGGGACGATCACGTGATAATGTTGTGTGGAAAGCTAACCGAAGACTAGATTTTATTGGCGGAACACCTAGAAGATGCAACAGGTCTACTAAATAGACTGCCTACACTACGCTTGTCCGTCCTGTGCCTGAGTATTGCTTTGTGGTGAGGGATCCTTACCAATAGGGCTGACGGAGGACACTGAAGAAGCCCAGAGAAGGACAACTCGTTTTGCATTATCGAGCAATAAGGGAGGGAGTGTCACGGATATGATAAGCAAGTTCAGGAATGGTAATCATTACGACGGAGGCGTTTTCCGTTGCGGCGAGATCTTTTCATGAAGTTTCAGTCACCAGGTTTCTCATCTAAATGCGAAAATATTTTGTTGTGCCAACTTACAGGGTGACAATTATTGAACTACATGAAAGAAAACGTAAATTAGTTACAAACTACGGCTTGCCCACGCTTTATGCAACATGTAAACGTCACTGCAGATATTCGAATTTAGGTTATGACATGTTCCATACGCCATACCATCACTGACGATGATGTGGAGCAGACGAACAACGAAATTCTGCATCACCCGCTGAAGTGTCTGAACATCGATGCTGTCGATGAGCTCCTGAAGGGCTTTTTTAGCTCAGTAATGGTTTTGGGATTATTGCTGTACATCTTGTCATTAATATTGCCCCACAAAGAGAAGTCGCAAGTGTTCAGATCTGGAGAATATGGCGGCCAATCGTGGCCCATGCCGGTGGCCTCTGGGTATCCCAGAGCCAAAATGCCGTCCCAAAAGCGCTCCTCCAGGTTATCAAACACCCTGCATCGATGTGGTTGAGCTCCGTCCTGCATGAACCACATCTTGTCGAGATGAGGGTCACTTTTGATAATGGGGATGAAACCATCTTCCAAAATCTTCAGGTACCGTTCGGTAGTCACCGTGCCATCAAGGAATATCGCACCGATTATTTCGTGACTGGACGTTGCACACAACACAGTCAGCCGTTGAGGGTGAAGAGACTTCTCGATAGCGAAATGTGGATTCTCAGTCCCCCAAATTCGCAAGTTTTGCTTATTGACGCTAAACCAGTCCGCAGCTCGTAGTCAAGTGGCTAGCGTTGCTGTCTCTCGGTCACGGGGACCCGGGTTCGATTCCCGGCCGGGTTGGGGATTTTCTCTGCCTGGGGACTGGGTGTTTGTGTTGTCCTCATCAGTTCATCATCATTCGTGACAGTGGCTAGATTAGACTGTGTAAAAAAATTGAATTGTGTAAAAATTGGGACGTTGTACAGGCGTTGATGACCGCGTAGTTGAGCGCCCCACAAACCAAACATCAACATCATCGTCGCTAAACCAAACCATATAGCGCATACTAATTCCCATGCCCCGCGACCCACCGTGCAGTCTGAACGTCATAACGCAAACTGTGCGAAATTTATGACGGTTTTATGCAATATAGTTCAATATTGGTCACCATGGACATAGGGAGAAATTATCATCGTAATAGAACAAGAGAATTCAGAGCTCGTACAGACAGATTAAAGCGTTCATTTTCCCACTCAATGTTAGAGAGTGGAACGGTAGAGAAACAGACTGAAGATGACTGGATAAATCATCTGCCAGGCACTTAAGTGTGAATTAGAGAGAAGTCACGTAGATATAAATGTAGGTGTATATTCTCTTCACCTCGAGACCTGAAACGCAATCTGACTGCGTCAAATTCCTCAAAAATGTATTCCTTTGTTTCTTAGTGTCCCCTTCCGACAAGAACCAAGATTATTAGAGCCTGTGCACCAGTTTATTTTCGTTAAGGTGGATAGCAATCGTCGTAAAGTTGTTGGTAAATCCATTCTGAATTCGCAGGAAGTGCTTCTGTGAAACTGCGAAGATTGTAGAGAATGATGCTTGACAGAGGATTTGTACGCAGCTCCACCGGAAGAGGAGTCAGGCAAAAAAGTTACTGTTTAATATTTCAAGGTATTTAACGGCCGAGTTCAAATGAAGAAAGATTTGGGCAGGTACCAAACGGAAGTCTCCTGAACTGACTTTGAGAACCTACGGAAAATCATGAATCTGGATTAACAGATGAGGACGTGAACCACACGTGTTTCGGATGCAGATCTACTGTCTTAGGCCCAAACAAGCCCATTGCCTTAACTAGAGCGCCATATCACGCTGCACTCAACTTCGTTAAGTCAAAAGTTGACTCTGCAAACGGTAAAGAAACATACCAACAGGGTGGATTTAGTAGTGTATTTCGGCAGTATCACTTCTCTGGTAATAAGGTGAATCTTATTACAATAAAAACATACAGCGTGGATGCTGCCGATTTTTGCAACGTGTTGTCAGTGCTTTAAAAACCAGTACGAGACATCTTAGATTTCGGGATTTCCACTTTAGCAAAATATAGCATGTCAGTGGTGTCTCATTCCATATTGCTTGCGATTTCTTTTCGTGAAATGCAGTTGAATGTTACTTTTACCTATAATTTTTTGCGTGGTTGATTACCCTAGTCCATCTTCGAATTCATGAGCACTCTGATACTTAATTACCAACCATACCTAAAACATTCTTCTCATTATCTGACGTAAGATGCATTTGACGTATCGTGGGTATTGAGATTAACTGATTAGTCGAAGAGCGGATGATAAGATCAGCAAAAGTTCGGTAGTGCTGGTGTTATCATTTAATAAGAACTGGAAAACGATGTTATCGTGTTCTTGAACGCGAATGCGTAAAATACGTGAAGTAAAGCGTGTCAGTATCAGCAGAGGTCTGTTGCCTGTGACGGTCCATATGATTTTTAATTAATTGACGCACTTTGCATAAAATTAAATATTTTGTTTTTAGTGAATTTCTTAAGAATATTTTAGACCGCACGTTTTATATTTCGTTGGGTATGTGTGAGTTAGGTGGGGGTGCTTAATTCTGCGGAATTGTGATACCGATCTGGTTCTTTTTCTTAACGAAATTTCATACGTTCTTTTGTTTAAATTTGGTATAATAAGAAAGAATTAGTGGGGCCTTTATTTGAGTTTGGGACAGAAATTTACGGCGCTTTCATCTTGTTAGTGTTGTATCAGTCTATATTATTGAAGTTCTCTTCGAAGGCTCTTTCCAGTGCCACAAAAAAGTATATAGTTTCATTTTTAAAATATCAGTGCCATAATTCGACACAGAAGTAAAAATTTCTTTAGTATTTCAAAAAATTTACAAAATTATCCACTATAACTCATACAAAAACTGCTCTTCGATATATTTACCTGTTCTGTATATATTGGGGCGTGGTGTGTCTTATCTGTCCCACCTTGCGTATTATCTACCGCAGTGCCACTATTTTCGTGCATGATAACTATAAAATAGACAGTCTCTATTAGGTTTAGGCTCTCAAATTAGATCCTTGAACACGTCTATTACGAGGACGTGCAAAAAAGTAATGCCTCTGAATTTTTCTATACGAAAACTCTTAATGTTTTATAAATAAAATAAACTTTATTAATATTCTGAACTTTTATTCTTCATGTTTACTTATTTATTTGTCAACATAATCACCTTGGAAACGAATACATTTCTCCAAACGAGACAGCAGTGTGTTGATACTGCCACTGTAGAATGTCAGACTTCGTTGAAGCAGCCAAAACTACACCTCTACTTGCACCGTTACATCGCTTTTATGAGTGAAGTCCTCGAAGGTGGTCTTTAAGTTATGGAAACATATGAATATCGAATGGGACAAAGTCGGGACTGTATCGTGTGCGGTCTGGCACTGTCACACTGTAGGAGAGGATGCTTCATGTGTGGACGAATTCCTCGAATTCATGCTTCCAATTTTCTGAGGGATTACAGCACACTGTTTCTCACGCACCATCAAAGTTATGCTACACACAACTATGTTACAATCGGAGCCCTCTAGCGGCAGCGGGTTGCAACATGCGTCAGCGAAGAGCGAAAGTCAACCGAGTTACATGTATAACATGTACGAGGGTCGTTTAATAAGTAATGTAACACTTTTTTTCTCGGTCCATTTCAGTTGCGAAACTGAGAAATTTGTTGTTCGGCAGTGTGAAACGTTCACGCATCAACACCTATAGTGTCATGAAGGTCCGATAGGTAGCGGTGCAATATGCAATCTTCAGAATGTCATCTGTAACAGAGGTGCGTTGCAGGCAAAGAGCTGTCATTTAGTTTCTTTTGGCGGAAACCAGAACATCACAGATATTCAAAGACGCTTGCAGAGTGTCTGCGGAGACCTGGCAGCGAATAAAAGCACGCTGAGTCGTTGAGCGAGGCGTCTGTTCAAAAATGGTTCAAATGGCTCTGAGCACTATGGAACACTATGGGACTTAACTTCTGAGATCATCAGTCCCTTAGAACTTAGAACTATTTAAACCTAACTAACCTAAGGACATCACACACATCCATGCCCGAGGCAAGATTTGAACCTGCGACCGTAGCGGTCGCGCAGTTCCAGACTGTAGTGCCTAGAACCGCTCGGCCACTCAGGCCGGCGAGGCGTCTGTCATCGTACTTGTCCGATCTCCCACGTGCCGGCTGGCCGCATACAGTTGTGACTCCTGCAATGTGGAACGTGCGGACACTCTCGTTAGAGGTAATAAACGGATGCACAGAAACTTGTCCTTCTCCGTGACAACGCAACGCCTCATACAAGTCTGCTCATCCGAGAGGAACTCATAAACCTTCATTGCACAGTTCTTCTTCATCCACCCTACAACGCATATCTCGAACCTTCCAACTCCCATGTGTTTGGCCTAATGAAGGATGCACTTCACGGGAAGCTGTACGTGGATGATGGGGAGGTTATTGGTGCAACAAGGCTTTGGCTCAGACGTCGTGCTATATATATATATATATATATATATATATATCTGCAAAACGCCATTTTTCAGCATAATCTCCGTTCAATTCGACGGCCTTATGCCACCTACAGTGGCGACGTCGGAGCTAAAGCCTTGTTGCATCAATAACCTCATATATAGGATCAAAGTCCTCATCTGGTCCTGCAACATATATATATATATATTGCCGGCCCAGATGAGGACTTTGATCACAATTTATTGGCTATGATTTGTAGATTGAAATTGAAGAAACTGTAAAAAGGCAGGGAATTATGCAGATTAAACAAACGGTATTAGCGTTCTACATCTTTATTCTTCATGTCTATATATCTATTTCTCAACATAAGCACACTGGAGACGAACAAATTTCTACCTACGAGAGATCAGTTTGTTGATACTGTCACTGTAGAATATAACTTCGTTGACAGAGCCATAACCTCACCTCTGCTTGCACCGCTTCATCACTATCAATCTGAGGTCCTTGAAGGTGTTCCTTAAGTTCTGGAAACAGATGAAAATTGGATGGACCAAGTGGGGACGGCATGGAGGATGATCGATGACAATGTACCCAAATCATCGTATTGTTGCGGATGTCCCAGCCCTTTCTCACACACCACCAAAACAGGGGGTCTACGTTGAGAATTAAATTTGTAGACATAAAGAATAAATGTGCAGTGTGTTAATAGCCAGCTATAGCTGGCTTAGTATTTACTCATTGTGGATATATTGTGGGTGGCGTGTCGTAGATGCCTCGCCGTATATTTATAGGCTGGGCCATAGCCGAGAGGTACTACATCTACATTTATACTCCGCAAGCCACCCAACGGTGTGTGGTGGAGGGCACTTTACGTACCACTGTCATTACCTCCCTTTTCTGCTCCAGTCGCGTATGGTTCGCGGGAAGAACGACTGTCTGAAAGCCTCCGTGCGCGCTCGAATCTCTCTAATTTTACATTCGTGATCTCCTCGGGAGGTACAAATAGGGGGAAGTAATATATTCGATACCTCATCCAGAAACGCACCCTCTCGAAACCTGGACAGCAAGGTACACCGCGATGCAGAGCGCCTCTCTTGCAGAGTCTGCCACTTGAGTTTGCTAAACATCTCCGTAACGCTATCACGGTTACCAAATAACACTGTGACGAAACGCGCCGCTCTTCTTTGGATCTTCTCTATCTCCTCCGTCAACCCGATCTGGTACGGATCCCACACTGATGAGCAATACTCAAGTATAGGTCGAACGAGTGTTTTGTAAGCCACCTCCTTTGTTGATGGACTACATTTTCTAAGGACTCTCCCAATGAATATCAACCTGGTACCCGCCTTACCAACAATTAATTTTGTATGATCATTCCACTTCAAATCGTTCCGCACGCATACTCCCAGATATTTTACAGAAGCAACTGCTACCAGTGTTTGTTCCGCTATTATGTAATCAAACAATAAAGTATCCTTCTTTTTATGTATTCGCAATACATTACATTTGTCTATGTTAAGGGTCAGTTTCCACTCCCTGCATCAAGTGCCTATCCGCTGCAGATCTTCCAGCATTTCGCTACAATTTTCTAATGCTGCAACTTCTCTGTATACTACAGCATCATCCGCGAAAAGCCGCATGGAACTTCCGACACTATCTACTAGGTCATTTATATATATTGTGAAAAGCAATGGTCCCATAACACTCCCCTGTGGCACGCCAGTGGGTACTTTAACGTCTGTAGACGTCTCTCCATTGACAACAACATGCTGTATTCTGTTTGCTAAAAATTCTTCAATCCAGCCACACAGCTGATCTGATATTTCGTAGGCTCTTACTTTGTTTATCAGGCGACAGTGCGGAACTGTATCGAACGCCTTCCGGAAGTCAAGGAAAATAGCATCTACCTGGGAGCCTGTATCTAATATTTGCTGGGTCTCATGAACACACGATCGCTGTTTCCGGAATCCATGTTGATTCCTACAGAGTAGATTCTGGGTTTCCAAAAACGACATGATACTCGAGCAAAAAACATGTTCTGAAATTCTACAACAGATCGACGTCAGAGGTATACGTCTATAGTTTTGCGCATCTGCTCGACGACCCTTCTTGAAGACTGGGACTACCTGTGCTCTTTTCCAATCATTTGGAAGCTTCCGTTCCTCTAGAGACTTGCGATACACGGCTGTTAGAAGGGGGGGCAAGTTCTTTTGCGTACTCTGTGTAGAATCGAACTGGTATCCCGTCAGGTCCAGTGGACTTTCCTCTGTTGAGTGATTCCAGTTGCTTTTCAATTCCTTGGACACTTATTTCGATGTCAGCCATTTTTTCGTTTGTGCGAGGATTTAGAGAAGGAACTGCAGTGCTGTCTTCCTCTGTGAAACAGCTTTGGAAAAAGGTGTTTAGTATTTCAGCTTTACGCATGTCGTCCTCTGTTTCAATGTCATCATCATCCCGGAGTGTCTGGATATGCTGTTTCGAGCCACTTACTGATTTAACGTAAGACCAGAACTTCCTAGGATTTTCTGTCAAGTCGGTACATAGAATTTTACTTTCGAATTCACTGAACGCTTCACGCATAGCCCTCCTTACGCTAACTTTGACATCGTTTAGGTTCTGTTTGTCTGAGAGGTTTTGGCTGCGTTTAAACTTGGAGTGAAGCTCTCTTTGCTTTCGCAGTAGTTTCCTAACTTGTTGTTTAACTACGGTGGGTTTTTCCCGCCCCTCACAGTTTTACTCGGCACGTACCTGTCTAAAACGCATTTTACGATTGCCTTGAACTTTTTCCATAAACACTCATCATTGTCAGTGTCGGAACAGAAATTTTCGTTTTGGTCTGTTAGGTAGTCTGAAATCTGCCTCCTATTACTCTTGCTAAACAGATAAACCTTCCTCCCTTTTTTTATATTCCTATTAACTTCCATATTCAGGGATGCTGCAACGGCCTTAGGATCACTGATTCCCTGTTCTGCACTTACAGAGTCGAAAAGTTCGGGTCTGTTTGTTATCAGTAGGTCCAAGATGTCATCTCCACGAGTCGGTTCTCTGTTTAATTGCTCGAGGTAATTTTCGGATAGTGCACTCAGTATAATGTCACTCGATGCTCTGTCCCTACCACCCGTCCTAAACATCTGAGTGTCCCAGTCTATATCTGGTAAACTGAAATCTCCACCTAAGACTATAACATGCTGAGAAAATTTATGTGAAGTGTATTCCAAAATTTCTCTCAGTTGTTCTGCCACTAATGCTGCTGAGTCGGGAGGTCGGTAAAAGGAGCCAATTATTAACCTAGCTCGGTTGTTGAGTGTAACCTCCACCCATAATAATTCACAGGAACTATCCACTTCTACTTCACTACAGGATAAACTACTACTAACAACGACAAACACGCCACCACCGGTCGCATGCAATCTATCCTTTCTAAACACTGTCTGTGCCTTCGTAAAAATTTCGGCAGAATTTATCTCTGGCTTCAGCCAGCTTTCTGTACCTACAACGATATCAGCTTCGGTGCTTTCTATAAGCGCTTGAAGTTCCGGTACTTTACCAATGCAGCTTCGACAGTTTACAATTACAATACCGATTGATGCTTGGTCCCCGCATGTCCTGACTTTGCCCCGCACCCTTTGAGGCTGTTGCCCTTTCTGTACTTGCCCGAGGCCATCTAACCTAAAAGCCCGCATCTCGTGGTCGTGCGGTAGCGTTCTCGCTTCCCACGCCCGGGTTCCCGGGTTCGATTCCCGGCGGGGTCAGGGATTTTCTCTGCCTCGTGATGGCTGGGTGTTGTGTGCTGTCCTTAGGTTAGTTAGGTTTAAGTAGTTCTAAGTTCTAGGGGACTGATGACCATAGATGTTAAGTCCCATAGCGCTCAGAGCCATTTGAGCCATTAACCTAAAAAAACCGCCCAGTCCACGCCACACAACCTCTGCTACCCGTGTAGCCTCTTGCTGCGTGTAGTGGACTCTTGACCTATCCAGCGGAACCCGAAACCCCACCACCCTATGGCGCAAGTCGAGGAATCTGCAGCCCACACGGTCGCAGAACCGTCTCAGCCTCTGATTCAGACCCTCCACTCGGCTCTGTACCAAAGGTCCGCAGTCAGTCCTGTCGACGATGTTGCAGATGGTGAGCTCTGCTTTCATCCCGCTAGCGAGACTGGCAGTCTTCACCAAATCAGATAGCCGTCGGAAGCCAGAGAGAATTTCCTCCGATCCATAGCGACACACATCATTGGTGCCGACATGAGCGACCACCTGCAGATGGGTGCACCCTGTACCCTTCATGGCATCCGGAAGGACCCTATCCACATCTGGAATGACTCCCCCAGGTATGCACACGGAGTGCACATTGGTTTTCTTCCCCTCTCTTACTGCCATATCCCTAAGGGGCCCCATTAGTCAAAATTACTAATGGACAGTCAGACCATTATTCACAAATATGAACCATGAACTATTCAAGGGACAGTTTCGTCCAAAGGTACTAAACGAAAGATTTAGACATACACTTGAAGTTTAAACATTTAAAGCTATTCTTATAGGTAAATTTGTCAAGAAGTATCCGATGCAGACAACATCAACGACAAATAAAATGTATTTCTACAAAGCCATTTCTTTGATAAGTCTTTTCCATTATAAACTACAAAAATACATTAATAGTAAGCAACAAGCTAGGATAACAAGTGGTATGTAAGACGTTAAGAGCACTGTATTTTAACATTAAGGACAGCTACAGCCTAATAAAAAATTACCTACAGACAACACAGCAACACCCTGAGGAATGTCGTAATACAGACAGAAACAATGCATTAGACCAAGGGATTAGCGAGGTCTCCAAATAAAATTGAATATATATTGTCATTTATAAAAGAAGTATCACGACAGAGGTTGGGTGAAAAATCCAGAAGAATTTTACGGAAATATTACACACATATTAAAAATCAAAACGTTTTTCCTAAACACTAACTAGATTTACGGAGGTCATTGAACTACTTATACTATTGCCAGTCACCTGTACAATGTCTCTTACAGGTATCATCAATTTCCGGATAGATTAAAAAACTCGTTGGCAAAACTTCTATAAAAGTCAAGACATAGGTAATTTAAATAATAACAGTCTACTCCCTGTTACGAACTACCACGAAGGACTTATCCGAGTGGGACGAAAATCGATAGATGTGATTTACATGTACAAACAAACAAATGACTACACTATCAGAAAAACTGGATGATCTTCATGGCAGGCCCTCTTTGATTGTCATCCGCGGCAACCTTACAGCACAGCTGTACGCCGGCTTTATTCTATGCCCCATTTTGTTACCTTTCATGGCAAGCCACCCTGGGCTTATATTTCAGCAGTATAATGCCCCCCCCCCCCCCCCCCCCACACACACACGGCGAGAGTTTATACCGGTTGTCTTTGTGCTTGCCAAACCATATCTGCCAGCGATCCCGGGATCTCTGCCCAACTGAGAACATTTGGAACATTATGGTCAGAGCCCTCCAACCAGCTCGGGATTTTGACGATCTAACGCAGCAATTGGGCATAATTTGGTACGATATCCCTCAGGAGGACATGCAACAGCTCAATCAATCCTAAGCCGAATAAGTGCTTGTATAAGGACCAGAGGTGGACCAACGCGTTACTGACTTGCTCAATATGCGAAGCTCTTTCTCTGGAATAAATCACCCTTGTTTTTCTGATGAGAAAGTTCTCGGTTATGTGATGATCTGTCGAATTTATTGGAGCATCATACGACAGTTACCTGAAGCTCTTTTTTTCATGACTTCTAGGATTAGTTTCTTTTTACCTCTATCGAAGCTGATCGGAATTTCCTTCATCTCGCTGGAAAAGTCTTTCAGCCGTTTGCGAAACTAGGCGCTGACATAGTTGTACGCTAAAACTATGCATGTGAATGTTTATTTTCAGGTCGTCGTGATGTGTAAGTTATCTATCGTCAGTACTATTGTTGAAATGCCTCCTGAAGCTATACCTGAACATCATTCACCCTCATCTTCCAGAAGGAAATGTGACGGTCGTGTTTTACAGTGACGGGAATACCTTAACAGGTGCGAGATGATACATCTTTAATAACACTTTTCGGTGGTTAGCCTCTTTTATATGTTGGGCAGTGTGATAGACACTGAACATTGGCCGGCCGGTGTGGCCGTGCGGTTCTAAGCACTTCAGTTTGGAACCGCGTGACCGCTACGGTCGCAGGTTCGAATCCTGCCTCGGGCATGGATGTGTGTGATATCCTTAGGTTAGTTAGCTTTAAGTAGTTCTAAGTTCTAGGGGACTGATGACCTCAGAAGTTAAGTCCCATAGTGCTTAGAGCCATTTGAACCATTTTTGAACTGAACATTGGACTCGTCGAGCGAGGTGGCACAGTGGTTAGCACAGTGGACTAGCATTCGGGAAGACAGCGGTTCAAATACGCTTCGTCTGCAGCTCGAGGTCTCGCGGTCGCGTTCTCGCTTCCCGAGCACGGGGTCCCGGGTTCGATTCCCGACTGGGTCAGGGATTTTCACCTGCCTCGAGATGACTAGGTGTTTGTGTTGCCCTCATCATTTCATCATCATTCATGAAAGTGGCGAGATTGGGCTGAGCAAAGATTGGGAATTTGTACGGGCGCTGATAACTGCGCATTCGAGCGCCCCACAAACCAAACATCATCATCGTCAAATACTCTTCCAGCCTTCCTGATTTAGGTTTTCCGTAATTTGCCCAAATCGTTCCAGTCAAATACTGGGATAGTTCCTTTGAAAGACCAGGGCCGATTTCCTTCCCTATACGTGAAACAATCCGAGCTTGTGCGCTGTCTCTAAGGACCTCGATGTCGATGGGACTTTAAACCACAATCTTCCTTCCTTCATTGGACTCGTATTCGGGAGAAGGGGGTTGAGTACAACGGTGGAGAAGCGAAGGTCAGACCTACGGTTGGTCAATCTGAGTTAGATTATCCGTGTTCTGCCATAATCATTTCAGACGACGAATGCTGAGGTAGTTCTTCAGGAAAACCACAGCCTATTTTCTGAGAAACAACAGGTTCTGCATATCAGACGACCACGATGTTATTCTGATTTCTCTTTTTTCGCTTTTCATTTGATATGTGAAGCGATATTCTGTTACATAGACACATAACGCCAAAATATTACTATCCTATTATTCATATTTTCGGTTGTGGCTTTCTTTAAAAAAGATATTGGCCACCACAGAACACAGCGGTGACTGATAGTGTGGTGCCGGGAAGATCATCTCGTTGCGGGCACTTGGAGAGAATGTCAGAAAGCCTGTGGGAAAACAACCCTCGCTGACCGACGATCGCATGGTTGACAGCCAGCGGACCAGTGTGGGGAGCAGAGCGGGTCTCTCGACGGTCTGCGCGTCAGTTTCACAATCTGTTACACTGCTTTTCTCCACAAGTACAGCTTTCCTGGTCTTACTATAACGCTGCCACCAAAACACACACAAAAATAAATGGCTCTGAGCACTATGGAACTTAATTTTCTGAGGTCATCAGTCCGCTAGAACTTAGAACTACTTAATCCTAACTAACCTAAGGACCTAAGGACAACCATCCATGACCGAGGCAGGATTCGAACCTGCGACCGTAGCGGTCGTGCGGTTCCAGGCTGTAGCGCCTAGTACAGCTCGGCCACCCCGGCTGGCAAAAGACACACAGACACACACAAACACACACACACACACACACACACACACACACACACACACACAGGCTAAACTCGGATATGAGACACTGTTAAAACAACAGCAGAGAAAATGTACGAAGGAATGGATTAAAAGCAATGCTACGTTTCATACGTTATTCCTCAAAGCGTAAACAATTAGACGTTAGTTTTCAGGAAGGCGACTATAAAAAGTTCAAAGCTTTAAACTTCAGTAAAAACATATTACTGTCAATTAAAACAGAGATTCTCACTAAAATTAAACAGCCACCCAAACGCCATAAAGTAGTATTCACTACTACATCATGAAAATTTTATCGATGGATTTTTTTGTATGCAGTGTTCTCGAGAAAATGTCACGTTGAATCTGTATACAATTCTGAGCCTCTTGAAAATATCCGTCATCAGGATACAGACTAACTGACAAACCAATGATGACAGTCCGCCGAAGTAAATGACATCGTAATGCTCTCAGTGACTACAAATTACATCGTCGCCATCGATGATACGTCGTTTAAAGCGTCATTGTTCCCATCACAATGTACAATTTGTGACTTACTTCTTTGTAGTATCTCGGTACCAAGCATCCGATTCCATGAATTACTGAGTGTTATCTCTGTTAAAAATTTTGACAAACATTCTAATGCCGGCCGCGGTGGTCTCGCGGTTCTAGGCGCGCAGTCCGGAACCGCGCGACTGCTACGGTCGCAGGTTCGAATCCTGCCTCGGGCATGGATGTGTGTGATGTCTTTAGGTTAGTTAGGTTTAAGTAGTTCTAAGTTCTAGGGGACTGATGACCACAGCTGATAAGTCCCATAGTGCTCAGAGCCATTTGAAACATTCTAATATACGCCGTATCTTTGGTGACAGAATTCCTGTAATTTGGGGCATACTATCGAATATATTTCTGTGCGTGGTGTTGGTGTGAGAGGAGGGAGGGTGTTGATATGGAGATGTATGTATGTAGTCAGATACTGACTTTCTCAAGGAAGCGACTCGATATTTAAATATCACTAGAATTTGCAAATTTTGGAACCTGTATGCTCTACTAATTGATTAAGAAAGGAAATGTAATCATTATGAAAAAGAAACTCTTAATTCACATGACAAATACTCACTTAATATCGTTTTCAGTTTGTACAGTATCAAGTATCAAGTCAGTTTTTTTTCTTTTTTTTTTTTAAAAAATTCTTTATTTCCATATGATATTAATTATGCAATGTAGCCCACTACCTTATTTAATTAGTGGGCCGAAGATCTCATACATTTATACAATTGCAGCTTTTCTAATATAAGTTAGTAACTAGTTAGTAGTATGTAGCAAAGTACATGGAACTACAATGGGCAATTATTATGTTGATTAAGGACTAAGTGGTAACCTAATTAACTAACTATACTAGTCACTAAGCCTGCAGCGTTACAAAGGTGTCAGCTACTAATATAAACCTACTATTTGGCCTTGCTCATTGAGCTAACCCCAATGAGCGTGCCCCTGACACTGGGCAGGCCATGGAGTTGGTCGCTGCAGGTTCCTAAAAGAAGTATCTATTTCTAGGTCCTACAACTAAACTTAATCTAATGTCACAATCGGGTGCATTGTCTAGATAGGTGGGGTTGCACCCCACTCCCCCTAATCCCGGGGCTCGGCGGATTCTAGACTGAAGAGTCGACCTTTCCGTATCCGGGCGGATTGGGAATAGGGTGCTGTCTTTATCGGTGTTCCAATAGGTCCCTAATCATGAGCTAATTTGGTTCATTCAGGTAGTCCCTTAAGACTTTCTGTGATACCGCGTTAGCCAGTTTGTTAATGATCTGGAAGGTGTCTTGATGTCTTAGCAGTCTATATGTGTTGTTATGAGGTAGTTGTCCGCGTAAGTCTGAGGCCACATCATTGAAGAGTGGGCACTCGTAGACCACATGGTCAGGAGTGCCTTCCGGAGCACCACAGTCACACGCAGGTGTTGCCTTTTTCCCAAATCGACATAGATATGTCGAATAGGGTCCATGTCCAGTGAGAAAATGGATGAGTCCCCTGGTTGGTTCGAAATATTTCATTTCTATTCTTTCCCTGACATCTGGTAGTAAGTCAAAAGTCCTGCGCCCTGTTTCTTCGCTTTCCCATGAAAGTTGCCACAGCTGTTCCCCTCTTAACCTGATCTCTACTTTGTTTTCAATCCTACTCCCTAGAATTTCCTCTATTTTATCCAAGTTCCCCTTTTTTGCCCAATACCAGGCGGCCTGCTCCCGAATTTTGATATCCAGTGGGCCGAGTCCCATTATGAATAACAGGGCTCCTCCCGGTGTGGTCCTATAAGCCCCCATTGATCTCATAATCATATTCCCCTGCACTCTTCTCACTGTCATGGCGGGCACCACCCTCGTGAGCCTGTGTGCCCAGACTCCTGAACCGTAACCCACTATGGAGGTGAGTATGTTGTTATGATATAATTTGATAAGATGTGGTGGGAGGTGAAAGCGTTTATGTCCAATGGAGATGAGGTTGTTGAGTACTTGTAAAGCTCTTTGTGTTACGGTTTCAATGTGTCTGCCAAATGACCACCTCTCATCAATGATGATGCCCAGGTATCGAGTCTCATGTCGCCTAAGAACAGGTGAGCCCTCTATCCTGACTGTTGGATTTCTAACTAGTTGTCCCTTTAGAAGGAGGTATGTTGATTTAGTTGGTGAGATTGTCATCTTAGTATTCCGGCACCAAAGTTGTAGTGTTTCTATTGCTCGTTCTATTTTAGGCTCTATGTCTTCTCGGCTTCGGCCGCCAACCAGTAGAAGGAGGTCATCTGCGTAGGCTATCACCTCTAGCACTTCATCAGTTTGCTGTAAGTTATCCAGTAAGGGTTCCATGTGGATGTCCCAGAACAGGGGACCTAGTACGGAGCCCTGGGGGCATCCCTTCGTAATTGTTTTTCTTACCCTTGTGCTAGGGGATGATAGCCAGACCTCCCGATCCTCACAATAGCTCCTCAGACACCCATACAGCGGCCCTGGACACTCCTTCTCCCGTAAGCAGGAGAAGAGCGAAGGCCACCACACGTTGTCGAAGGCGCCACTTATGTCCACCATGATGCCGACAACATACTTGTACGGGGTAGAGCCACAGACCTCAGCCGCCAGGGCGATTGCATCAGATGCCGAACGTCCCGGCGTAAAGCCGAATTGCCTGCTGCTCATCCCGCACAGCACTCGGTGCGCAGCCAGTCTGTCAGCCAGCAGTCTCTCCAAAACCTTCCCAAGCAGATCAAGCAGGCAGATTGGCCGGTAAGATTTTGTTTCTGCTGGGTCTTTGTCGGCTCCTTTTTTGATAATAACTACATTTGCCCTCTTCCAAATTTGAGGGAACTTTTGCTGCCTCAGACATTCATTATATAGATGAGTTAGAGGAGCGACTATCTGGGGAGCCAGGAATTGCACCACCTCCGCCACAATGCCATCCGGCCCGGGAGCTTTCCCTATCTTCAGGGTTTTTATGTGGGCAGCTACCTCCTCTTTAGAGAATGGGTAGACTGCCGTATCATTTCCGTATACATTGCTTCTGTAGTGCTCTCGCAGCTGTCGTTGTTCATTTGTCTCTCCATCCGCTGTATCATCAGGCAGCAGGGACTGGAGAAGAACCTCGGCAGTTTCCTGCCAGGACTCTGTCATCCCATCCCCCCGCCTGACAGTTGAGAGCTCCATCGGAGAGCGGATTTTTTCCCGGACAAGCTTATAGGGAATTCCCCAAGGATCGAGAGCAAGTTGGTTTAGAACAAAGTGTTCCCAACTTTTGGATCTTACTTCACGTAAGTGTTTGTGGAAATTTTCTTTCGCTTCCCGGTACAGTTGCAGCCATCTTTGCCTCTCATGCCAGACGACACTGCGGTGGTAGTGCCTCCTGAGCCTTCTGACAGACCGACGCATCTCCTCCAATTCAGCTGACCATGGTGACAGAGAGGCCGCTATGGCCTTCCTCCTAGTAGGTACGGCAGCCTTCACCGCACGAGTTATTGCTGTAGTCAGTTCTTCAGCTCTTTTGTCAATGTCGATGTCCAAAAGTCCGTCACCTTCTGGTAGTGCAGGAATATCGCACTCCCTGGCAAGTTTCTCCCAGTCGGCTCTTTTGTAGTTATATTGCACCTCCCACCCCATGGCCCAGCGGCTCTCCCTGTTTCCCACACTGAAAATGATAAGATTGTGGTCACTGGTGGTGGCATTCTCTATCACTTCCCACTGCTGAAATAGGTGCGCCGTGTTGGGCGTAGCCAAGGTCACGTCAATGTTTGTGCCTTGGCCACCTCCCGCCGCATAGGTCGGAGGATTTCCAGGTTTATTTACCACCACCAGCTGCAAGGCCATGATGGCCTCTTCTGCCTTCTCTCCATTTGGGTCCCTGGTGCCGCTGTACCATAGGGGGGATTTAGCATTTATATCGGCAGTTATAATTACTTTTCGCCCCCGCAACGCCGTGATGACTGTGGTGAGATGTGCCAAATGTCTTTCGATGTCGTCACCATACTGAAAGTACATATTAATGAGAACGATGGTGCCAGATGGAGATTGCAGCTCCACGACGTTGCAGTGGCTGGTTGTGAATTGTGTCAGAATTATGGCTCTCAGAATTTTGTTGGTTATAATTATTGCCGATTTTGGGTTATCTCCTCTGCTTATAACTTGCCATGTTGTAGCTGTGAATACTAGTTTCCCATTTAGGGAGTACGGCTCTTGCAGACAGATCAGATCCAGTCTCCTCTCCTCCACTTCCTTACGTAGCTCCTGCATCACCAGTCTGCTGTTATGGGCGTTTAGTTGTCCAATGGTGATTTTTCATTTAATTTATGGATAGTATGTATGTATTCTGTCATTTGGCCAGGTCTTATTCCAGTCAAATGTAATACGTCCATTTGCTAGAACTGCTTGTTCGTATATGTCGTCCAAATCAAATTTTTCCCCGCGTCTTTCAAACAGTTTCTTGAGTAAGTCCCGCAGGGCTCCGAAGTCGGTGGGGAGATTCACTGACTTAAGCTGGATTCTGTCTACGGCCTCCATTACCGAGAAGGTGACTCTCCTACCATTTTCGTGTCCCACCCGGACCACGTGTCTTAAGGCAGTGGTCAGGGTAGTCGGCTGCTCTAGTCTCGCTAATTGCATGGTGAACTCGAGATTTGGATAGACCCTGACTGGGTCGATGGGTGGCAATCTCACGACTGGATCTTTTGTGGCTAGTTCACTGGAACTAGTTATTTTGTTCTCCTGTAGTGGTTGTTTTATGTTACTGTTCTCTTTCGTTGAGATTGCCACCGTCTCTGTTACAGGATGCCATTGCCGTTGATCTTTAGTCGGCGTTGTCCTCCGGCTTTGTGAGGAGGGAGACTTGACTATAAGAGGCTCGGTTTGAGTTCCTCTATCAGTAGTGGTGGATTCCGTTTGGGTGCTCGCATCCTTTGTAGTGACTGAGGCGTCAGTGAGCGACCTCAAAAACATCTTAAAGGCACTTGCCCTCATGGCATCCCTCCTCCTTTTGCTCGGGGATTTTCTTTTGGTCATCCTGTTTGCTTTGGCTTGTTCAGCCATAGTCTATCCTCGAGATCAACCTTTGCTCCAGGAATCTGTAGGTGGGGCAATTCCGCCCAGTGGCGCCACAAGGTTTTTTGCCCCTTCTTTTACATGGGATGCAGACTGTTGTAGCCCTGCAATCTTTACGGACATGTCCGTCCTCGCCACATTTCGAGCAGGCCGACCCCCTGGTACAGTGCCTCAAAACGTGGTCGAGATCTCCGCAATTGTGGCAACGCGGTACCACAAGAAAGTCACGTGTGTTTATGGCGTGGAAGCCGATGTAGAGTTTGTCCATTGCAGTTATTTTTTTCCACATTTGAGCAGACACCTCTGCGACGTGGTGAACCACGTCACGGTCCCGAGGTCCTGTTTTAAATCTCAATTTAAAGTTTTCTTTAAATTCCTCCTCTGTCATGTCTTCGAAGTTTTGTGCCTTTATGGTTTCATGTATCTCCTCATTAGTCATAATAGTCGGAACATCATATAGGATGACCAACGGGTTTCTTTTCCTTGGCGGCTCACATTTTACCACCGAGTTTAGCTTAGTATTATTTAATAATTTAACTTTGTCCTCTTCAGAGGCCACTTCTACTATTACGGAATTCCTGCTTGGTTTAACCCTATTTATCTTGATCTTGTCTTTTATTGGGTTTATTGTGGTAGTGAGTAGCTCCTGTATTTTTCTTACACTAGTGTCCTGACCGGGTAAGGTCCTTAGGAAGACCGTTGTGTCAGTTCTCTTTGTTATCTTTGCAATTGTGTCTCTAGTTGTATGTGGTTTTGGTGGCGCTTGTGCGACCACCCCTGCCCAGGTCTTGGCCGGTTGTTTCCTCAATCTTTCATTTTCCTTTTCAAGTTCTTCAACACGGCCCTCGAGCTTGGCGTTTGCTATGGCCCACGCTGCCAGCTCATTTTTAATTGTTGTTAGTGCTGCCTGGCTAATTTTCCCATTTTTGATGTTTTGTTCAAGGAACAAAGTAATTCTAGTATGTCTTTGCAAGACATTTTCCTCGTTTGCCTGTTTAATTAATAGCTTCGTACGCACAACACAGCATCAGAAGATGGATCATTAGAGGATCGCTGACATTAGTTGCACAGTTCTCGCGGGTGCGGACTACGGGAAAAGTAAAAACGTAAATGCATTCCTCTCCAAAGGTCGGTGTTCTAAGCTGGCGTAATCAGATAATGCCAAAAGCAATTGCAGAGATCGTCATATTGCGAATACCAGGCGGTTAATCATGCGTTAAAAGAGAGTCTAAAACACGCATTAGCCGTTCGTATTCGCAGTACATGTGGGTAAAGCATCAGCGTCGTGAAACTAATTTAAAATCCATTAGTGAACTAAGAATAAGAAATGAAATGGGATTAAGGAGAAGTTCACGTATCAGGATGAGCAGAACCTAATTAAACCTGTCACACAGCCGGCAGAACAATGCTTGCCACCAAGTAGTTGGGCCCGCATCTGAGATCAGCGTGGCCGCCCATTTGGAGGCTCTATAGTCTAAGTCCATCTGTGGTTATCAGAAGGCTACTCACATCAAAGTCTTGCACCGCAGCCCTCGCCCCCCATTCGCAAGACGTTACCCCTCAAAACTAAAAGGCGAATATCGTTTTCTACATACTATTTGAATTTCACCTAGGCTCTGCCTAATAAACGCGTGTGTTCATTCGTTGACCAATGGCGTAGCAGGAGCAACTGCTAGAGACCGTCCAGTACGGTGTAGAGAAGCGGAAATCCTGGCCTCCCCTCGTACAGAACTCGAATGGAAAATTACCACGTAAAACGAGAGAGAGAAAGACGATAATGAATGAGAGAGAAAGCGCTTGTTTGTGACATCGAAAGTCGGACGCCAACTTGGCGAATGAGTTCGGTCTCCTGTTAGAAAATTCCATCGTCAAAACTTCAAAGAGAGTCTCTCCTTCCATTATTTGAGACGAGACGCACACGAGTGGCTATTCGGGGGGAAAAAATCTGTTTGGACACGCCGTCTCCCGGTGCCAGCGAACCACACTTTCGGAATGTTGCCATTGTTAATGGATACACAGAATGCTTAAATGCAGTCGGGCTGCTCGTCAGAGCGTCACCAAAGGATTTCTGTCTCCGCCCTCGGCTAGGGCCACCTACATGAAATGCGCGACTCGTGGCTGTTGTCACCGAGGGCGTCCCATGGAGCGCCGCAGCGAGCTTCGCTTGAAGAACGTTCGGTGGAGCGGAGACGTATTCCCCGTGACGCGTCTTACCTTCGTAAGAACTCGCCCAGCCGCAGCCTGTCTTAGAGCTGAGGCTAGGAGTCAACACTTACAGACTTTATAAAGTGTAAATCGAATAATAAAATTAACGAGAGCTGCTCATGCTATGCCTAGGTAAGGCACTCAGTCTATACATAAAATAATAGGATAGAGAAGGAGAATCTCACTCACTGAGCTTCCACAACTGCTTCTACTAATTACACTCAAGCCCCAAAGAAACTGGTATAGGCATGCGTAATCAAAAACAGAGATACGTAAACAGGCAGAATACGGCGCTGCGGTCGCAACGCCTATATAAGACAACAGGTGTCTGGCGCAGTTGTTAGATCGATTACTGCTGCTACAATGGCAGGTTATCAAGATTTAAGTGAATTTGAACATGGTGTTATAGTCGACGCACGAGCAATGGGACACAACATCTCCGAGGTAGCGATGAAGTGAGGATTTTCCCGTACGACCATTTCACGAGTGTACCGTGAATATCAGGAAACGGTAAAACATCAAATCTCCGACATCACTGCGGTCGGAAAAAGGTCCTGCAAGAACGGGACCAACGACGACTGAAGAGACTCGTTCAACGTGATAGTAGTGCAACCCTTCCGCAAATTGATGCATATATCAGTGCTGGGCCATCACCAATGTCAGCGTGCGAATCATTCAACGAAACATCACTGATATGGGCTTTCGGAAGCCCGCTCGTGTACCCTTGATGATTGCACGACACAAAGCTTTACGCCTCGCCTGGGCCCGCTAACACAGACACTGGAGTATCAATGACAGGAAACGTGTTGGCTGGTTGGACGAATCTCGTTTCAAATTGTATCAAGCGGATGGACGTGTACGGGTATGAAGACAACCTCGTGTTAACAGGGTTGAAGCTGGTGGAGGCTCTGTAATGGTGTGGGGCGTGTGCAGTTGGAGGGATAAGGGACCCCGATACGTCTAGATACGACTCTGGTAGATGACATCGTGTCTGATCACCTGCATCCATTTATGTCCATTGCGCATTCGACGGACTTGGGCAATTCCAGCACGACAATGCTATGGAGGGCTTCAGGAACACTCTTCAGAGTTTAAACACTTCCGCTGGCTACCGAGTTCTCCAGACATGAACATTATTCAGCATATCTGCGCTGCCTTGCAACATGCTGTTTAGGAGAGATCTCCACCCCTTCATGGCCTTACGGATTTAAGGACAGCCCTTCAAAATTCATGGTGAAATTTCCCTCTAGCACTACTTCAGACATTAGTCGTTTCCATGCCACATAGTGTTGCGGCATTTGTGAGTGCTCGCGGGACCCTACACGATATTAGCCAGGTGTAACAGTTTTTTGGCTCTTCAGTGTACAACTTTTCGCCCAGTTGGAGAGAACGGTAATCAACTACATCGACTAAACAGAGACTGCTCTCAATGGAGCGACCCATCTGACAATTTAGAAGTCCCGTTACATCTGTTCAGACAAGATCTTGTGCTTATTCTGAATGACGCTTGCTTGGAGGGTGAGGAAAAGAAAATATTTACGCATTCCACTTCAGTAGTTCTGTTTCTAAGGTCGCATAATCAGACACTAACAGAAAAAAACTGCAGAGAGCGTCATATTACCTTCACTACCAGACGTTTCATCACACATTAAAAGGGAATTAAAACCATGTATTAGACGTTCGTCTGAGCAATATTTGTGGGAAAAGCATCGAGATTCACGAAACTAATCTATAATCCGTTTGTGAACTAAGAATAAGAAATTTAATAGGATTACAGAATTATGTTACGAAAAGTTCGCGTTTCAGGGTGAGCAAAACGTAATTAAACCTGACACGCTGTCGGCAGAGCAATGCTTACCACCAAGTAGAAGGGGTCGCCTGTGCTATCGACATGGTCGCCCATCTGGATCCGTGATAGTCTAACAAGAGAACTATCCAATCTGACATGCCGAAACTTGTCCTGGGATGTTTTATACAGAAAGAACACACGTAAGGCACAGAATGTCAAAATTTTAGCTGCTTAGACATTATACAAGAATTTTTTTAATAAATGAAGATTGAAATTTGCCAAATTCGCAGCTTGCCATGTGGCTGGAGAAATGCACGCCCCTGCCATAGCTGTACCAGACAGCGCATGGCGGGCACATATCCTTGGTTGACGGCACATCGGTAAACAGAAAATACGGCACAACGCGATCGTAATTTGTAAAGAGAATTCCAGTGTCCGTTGATGATTTCTCTGACAAAATTATTCACGGTTACTGTTTGCTTGCCTTTGCAACTCATTCAATATCCATAATAATTAGCAGTTACCTATGTGCCATCACTAAGCGTTAACAATGGAAATGAAAGTGAATTAATTTTCATTGTGATTTCTTGGTGTATGCTTGCTAATAGCATCTGTCTTTGTGCAGGTTCCAGTTTCACAGTAATGAGGAATACAGTTAACGTTTTCAACCTTGCAAAAATGAAATGGGAAGAACATGGTATGCAATCGAAATCACCTACTTCTCCTAAAGACTCACATATGTGTTATTTTGTTAGTTAATACTAGTGCATTCAATCTAATGATGTCGACATTTCGTTAGAAATTGTGGAAACATTATAAGAAACAGGAAATAACTCATATGATTCTGTGAACTGTGTGGTTAGATCGATGATTGTAGTGCTAATTAAAGTATGGAACAAAAATGGTTCAAATGGCTCTGAGCACTATGGGACTTAACATCTGTGGTCATCAGTCCCCTATAACTTAGAACTACTTAAAGCTAACTAACCTAAGGACATCACACACATCCATGCCCAAGGCAGGATTCGAACCTGCGACCGTAGTGGTCATGCGGTTCCAGACTGAAGCGACTAGAACCGCACGGCCACACCGGCCGGCAAAGTCTGGAACAAAAATGTAATTCGTGATCATGAAAATTATGACTGCAGTTTCCGTTATACCTCAATTACTCACGAAATTCTTCACTTATGAAAATTAAGTTAAAATTGTAATTCTCAAACTTTGTACACGCAGGTACTTCAAAATGGAAATCTTCTGAGACAGCTGTCGTAATATTCAATAAATGTTTTAAGCAGTGATGCCAGAATCTTAGTTCCAATATAATATTTCGTATGTTGTAGTTTCAATGAGCCATCTCATAGAGGACTCATAGAACCCACAGTTTTGGCCAGGTGACTGTACGTTCGCCCGCTCATAACAAAAGTGATGAAGTAAATGCAAATCTCACATGATATTCTTGTACGTTCGGGAGTCTAAAACAGGGAGGATTTCTTTGCTTGCCTCTTTTCTACGGAAATCTGAAGTACAACGCTTAAGAATACGGGTCTAATGCGTTAACCAAAGTCCTGCCTCATTTGAAAGGTACACAACCATTCCAGTTCACACATTTTCGTCGCTCATATAACTATTTCTGTAAATGTTTTGCTGCCCCTCATCAAAAAACGTAAATGATGTACGCTGCTGTTAGCTGAAATATCTCTTGATGTTTAGGCGCTTCCACTGGAAAGGTTTTCTTTATTCGTACCCAGAAATCACCTTTTCTTTTCTACGTGTCGGTGCTGTATCTCAGGCGTAAGTGTCTCGAAGTGGTGACTGCAATGAGTATGTGTAGGGAGTAGTGTAATGTCTGCGACGTTCATGATAACGAGAGAGAAGGGTCAGGGAGAAAGCTGGTGCGGGCACCTCTTTCCAATAGCATCTTTGGGACTGTAGAGCTTAACGTCCTTATACGACGGACAGATCTTCATCAACAATGCCACGTATCTTCATTCCGCGAGGCAGATATTACAATATGTTCTGGAGATTAGAAACATTATGCCACCTGTTACGACGATGAACGAGTCGTCGCCAATGTTGACTGGTGGCCAATGCTAAATAGAAAAATATAAATCACAGCAGGTTTGTCAGTAACGTCGATAAGATGCTGGCTGTATCGTGTGTCTCTGCAACGACTAAAATTATTAGAAGTCGTTGATAAAAAGTTATATACAGGGTGAGTCACCTAACGTTACCGCTGGATATATTTCGTAAACCACATCAAATACTGACGAATCGATTCCACAGACCGAACGTGAGGAGAGGGCCTAGTGTAATTGGTTAATACAAACCATAAAAAATGAGTGTGTGTAGGGAGTAGTGTAATGTCTGCGTTTAACACAAACCTACGTTTTTTTAAATGGAACCCCGTTAGTTTTGTTAGTACATCTGAACATATAAACAAATACGTAATCAGTGCCGTTTGTTGCATTGTAAAATGTTAATTACATCCGAAGATATTGTAACCTAAATTTGGCGCTTGAGTACCACTCCTCCGCTGTTCGATCGTGTGTATCGGAGATCACCGAATTACGTAGGGATCCAAAGGGAACGGTGATGGACCTTAGGTACAGAAGAGACTGGAACAGCACATTACGTCCACATGCTAACACCTTTTCATTGGTCTTTTTCACTGACGCACATGTACATTACCATGAGGGGTGAGGTACACGTACACACGTGGTTTCCGTTTTGAATTACGGAGTGGAATAGAGTCAATAGATGTTCAATGTGGTGGACATCTGCTGCACATAATTGCAATCTCTGACGTCATGGATGTCGTATACGCCGCAGTACTGCTGCAGAAACCACGTGTGTACGTGTACCTCACCCCTCATGGTAATGTACATGAGCGTCAGTGAAAGAGACCAATAAAAAGGTGTTAGCATGTGGACGTAATGTGCTGTTCCAGTCTCTTCTGTACCTAAGGTCCATCACCGTTCCCTTTGGATCCCTACGTAATTCGGTGCTCTCCGATACACACGATCGAACAACGGAGGAGTGGTACTCAAGCGTCAACCTTATGTTACAATATCTCCGGATGTAATTAACATTTTACAATGCAACAGACGGCACTGATTACGTATTTGTTTATATGTTCAGATGTGCTAACAAAACTAACGGGGTTCCATTTAAAAAAAAAAAACGTAGGTTTCTGTTAAAAAGCATACTTCCGTGCATTTTTTTATGGTTTGTATTAACCAATTACACTAGCCCCTCTCCTCACGTTCGGTCTATGGAATTGATTCGTCAGTATTTGATGTGGTTTACGAAATATATCCAGCGGTAACGTTAGGTGACTCACCCTGTATATATTGTACTTAACTGGTTGTACAAGATTCTTCTTGGCTGCATACATATAATTATAAACAGATAGCTATTGAGGCCTCACTTAGGCCATACGTTACTAAGCGCCTTGTTAGAGGTTGCTTCCTTTCAGCTGAAGGCTTTGCTACTTTACTGCTTGACGTCCCGAGCAAGAGTGGATGAGAGCTCGCTAGAAACTTGATACAAGTCGCGGAGCGGCGCTAGCGGCTCTGGTCGCTACTCGCGGGTCCAACGATACTAATACGGACTGCGGTCGATAACTGCAACCCATAACAAGTGTGGTATCGAACGTTGATACCAGACCACAACATCTTCACTCCTTGCTAGCGAAATACTTGTGATGAAAATTACGTTCAACACCAGAAATCGAGCCCTTTGAATCGAGCACTAATTGAACAACGTGCGTTAAATACATCAGATTCAGGGAAGAGAATTGTCGAAGTCAAACAGCCAACTTCCCTTATCGAGATATTTCAAGCTGTGTTCGTTCTGTCGAATCTCCGGGAAGGAAGCACGCCATAATAGCTTTGTTGTTTTTACTACCTACACTTCTTTGTTCCTCAATGCCCGTGTGGAATCCGAGGCCATGCAAGCTCTAGAACAGGCTCATCCAAGAATTGCGCCCGGCGGGCGCGCCCGCGCCCCGCGGGCGCCGGGCAGTGTAGTTCAGCGCCCCGTCCGCGATCGTGCGTCGCTAGTGTCGGCATAGGAGCGAGTGAGACCGCACAGCACTGCTCTGCGGTGGACTGTCCCGCAGTCAGAGTCAACGCAAACAAAATAGCAGAGGAAGCGCACCTCTCTAAAAGCGGCCGATGAGCGGTAAAACAAGCAAACCATATACCGTTTAGGTAGCAACTAGTGTTCGTGTGGCAGAATTACTACTCAAAGCTTTAGACAACAATATCCAAAACAAGAATCGAAGAACATCTTAGTTGTTTTCTGACCCACAGGTTCATTCTATTAGTACTGCACATGCACACTCGTCATCTGTACGATAGGCGTCTTCTGAAAAATATATCAGTTTTTTAAAGGAACTAGAGTCATAAATATTCTATTTTAGAAATAACTTTAAGTAAGGGATGAAGAGTCTCATTCTTACTGTTAGCAGTTACAAGCAAATATTTTTTGTTATACTTCGGGCTACATCTCTTTGTATCCCTTTTCAGAGTTTAGAAATCGGATCCTTAGTTTGCTGTTTTGTACGTAATAATTTTAACCGACCAAGTTTGAAAACTTATTAAAAAATAGATTTAAGGTTATAAAGCTCTTTAATTCTTACAGTCAACATTGTTGAAGAAGACAATTAACATTTTACACTTTTTTTCTTTTTCGAGGAAACGGTTTTGTCAATGTTTGGTACATTATTCCCTGAGACTGACAACCTCAAAGAATTAGTCAAATTTTTATCGCCAAGTAATGAACTGTTCTTAGTTTTAGCAAGCTTTAAAAGAGAGAAAAAGCGCTCACAGATATACGCGGAACCAAACATTGAGAGAACTTATGCCGCGTACTTGTGCAAAAGAGGATATTTCTCTTATGGAAGACAGCTGTAAAAGTCATCCAAAGTTTTACACATGAGAAAGCGGTCCTTCAGGCGGATATCGTACTGCAGGTCAATCAGCTCTAGTTGAAGCACTTGTGAGCCGTCCAACACCGAAGGGAAAACGGGCGAACAGATATATCTAAGGCCGACTGAAGCTCACTTATCTTCAAAAATCTTTCAAACCATTCTTGTAATTCGCAATGATTGCAACATGATCTGAAAAATCCATATCTTCTTTAACGCTGTCCAGTGCAGGAAATTGTCCACAATTCTTCTCGCGCAATTGTTTTTCTCACAAAATAAGTTTTTTTTTAATGCTTGAATCGTCTGCACTAAATCAACGACATAGTGATTTTCGCGTTGGAGTGAAATGTTCAAATTATTTAAATGACCAGTAAGGTCACTCAAAAACGCCAAATTCGCCATCCACTTAGGATCACAAAGTAATTCTTCTGGACGTCCTTTCATTTCCGAAAAGGTATTTACTTCGCCCCTCAAGGAGAAAAACCGATGAAGCACCTTTCCTCTGCTCAGCCATCTTACTTCGGTGTGGTAGGGGATGTCCGGGTATTCTGCTTCGATATCAGCCAGAAATTCTTTAAAAATGGTTCAAATGGCTCTGAGCACTATGGGACTTAACATCTGAGGTCATCAGTCCCCTAGAACTTAGAACTACTTAAACCCAACTAACCGCGCGACTGCTACGGTCGCAGGTTCGAATCCTGCCTCGGGCACGGATGTGTGTGATGTCCTTAGGTTAGTTAGGTTTAAGTAGTTCTAAGTTCTAGGGGACTGATGACCACAGATGTTAAGTCCCATAGTGCTCAGAGCCACTTGAACCATTTGAAACCCAACTAACCTAAGGACATCACACTCAGCCATGCCCGAGGCAGGATTCGAACCTGCGACCGTAGTGGTCGCGCGGTTCCAGACTGAAGCGCCCAGAACCGCTCGGCTACATGGGCCGGCTCAGAAATTCTTTAAATTGGCGATGTGTGAGTCCGTGCGAGTGAAGATAAATAACCGTTCGAAGAACTGTGTCCATAACATTTTTTATGTTGACAATCTTCGCGCAAAGTGCCTCCTGGTGTATCAGACAATGGACTGTCGCGAATAAGGAACAGCCAACTTTAGCCATTTTTTGACCTGACGTAACCCAGTAATCCAGTGCGTATCCCTCGTAGCGCAGGGGCTCTATACCGTGTGACACTGATCAGGCATTCCCATTTTAAAGCCATTGACTCTAACCCGTTTTCCACGGCTAGAAAAATATCCAAACCCATGGTTGTGTCTTTTAATGCTATAAGATAGAGAAATTCTTCGGTGACACGCAGATTGTCGTCGACACCTCGAATGAATATGACGAGCTGAGATATGTCCGCAACGTCCACGGTCTCATCAAAAGCGATAGAAAGTGAAATGAAGTTTGCCGCTCTCTCCATTAATTGCTGCTCCATATCTGAGACCATATCTTCGACTCTGAGTAACAGTTTGAGGCGAAAGAACCATTTTTTCAAATTTTTCCGTGAGGTCTGGTGGACAAATACAAGCCGCCGAGTCGATCAGGCAGTCATTGATGAGATTCCCAGCAGCAAAGGGTTTCCCTGCTTTCCCAATTCTCAACGATCATTTGTAACTTGCGCACAAATTTTGCCCACCTGTTTCCTGCTCGTACTACGCCAAAAAAGAACATACATTTAATTTTGTACAATCCTGTTATTAAAGCACTTTTATCACTTTAACAATTAATTGTTTCATTCATCGAAACTAACAAAAAAGATTGGTTTTAGATGCGTTTTCCCCCAGTTCCGTTGAAAAGGACAGCGATGTGTGGTCGCAAAATAAATTTTTGTCTGTTGCAATATTTGCGTACAGCGGCATGGCGAGGCTAGGCGGGCGGCCCGCACGGCCAGCTGAGCGACACGGCTCGGCCACTGCGACAACGTAAGAATTCGCGCGGGGCGCTGGCCGCGGGCGATCGCGGGCGCTAGCGCCCCAGGGGCACAGTTTGGACGAGCCTGCTCTAGAGGATACATTGCGCTTCATTAAGCAAAGTACATTTGTCTTTAATTGCTACATGGGATTGCTCGTGTCTCTCTGGACTCTTTTATTAAACGACGATAACAAAATGTAAACTTCCGTGTTCGGGTACTTCTGTAGCACACAGTGTCAGTCTGTTCGGATGTTTCAGAATAATACCTACTTCTTTGAATCTGTCACAGGCGAGAGTTTTGAAAAGCGAATAGAAATTTTTTCTGATAGGTGTACATGTTCAACAAAAACGCTTGCATTTCAGGCTAAAATAAATTCGGTCCGGCGTTTTTATACAGTTGACTGTGTGATCATTCACAACGGGTGGTCTGAGAGAAACAAGCAAGGAAACATGGAAGATAAGATTTTTTTAATTTTTTATCTTTTTGCGTCCCGTTGTCGATGACATAATTAGAAAAGGAGCAGTAGATCGAATTGATGGAAGATTAGAATTTTTTATTTTTTTACGTCCTGTTGACGACGTGATAATTAGAAAATGAGCACAAGATCGAAATGGAGCGTGACGGGGAAGGATATCGGTTGTGTCCTTCTAGAGAAACCATCCCGCCCTTTGACTGAAGCGATTTAGGGAAATCACAGAAGACCTAAATCTGGTTGCAGAAGTGCTATTTAAAGCGCCGTGTTCCCGAATACGAATCTAATGTCATATCTCTGCACGACTTTGCTCGGTGCGGACAAACAAAATGAAATGACGCACTTACAGTGCACTTTAATACAAACTACTACACATTGATCTTGCCAAAAGCCGAGAAGCGATTCTTCTTGGTGTTTTAGCTCTCTGGGGCACTCTGGGATGCTCTCTGGGACTCTCAGGGATGCTCTCTGGGGCACTTTGTGATGCTCTCTGTTAAAGTCTCACATTATCTCTATCTTATATAATTATTTATCCTTTAATTGTCTATAATTCAGTTCAATTTGAAATTGCGAAGCATCCTTATCTATCTCGTGAGTTTTTTTTAAAAGTATACAACTAGGTCCATTTAAAAATCTTATCTTTTAGAACAGAGTTCCGTGTGGTCTGTAGTTATCGTATGGCAGCGAAACTTGGTACATATTCTAACGCGTTAATGCGGGACCAAATTTGGGGAATAAGTGCAAATCTGGCGCTGTGAATACAAGAAAGACGTATAGAAATGTTTCCGTATGTAACGGATTAGGAACGGGACGTGGGCAGAAAATATCAAACAAGTGAGAAAGCATAATTTTGATTTTATTATTAGTCACCACTTACACAATTTTTTTCAATATGAACATCGGAGACGTCGACGAGATGCTGTACACTCTCAGATTTTCAAGTGTTGGTGAAAACTGGAATTTTTTTCCGGCGTTAATCGGTTCCGCAGTAACGCATTAGCGTATCTACAAAGTTTCGCTGCCATACGATACTGCCGACACTGGACCTCAGTGAGTAGTCGTACTTTAACCTCCCGCTATGTACGGAAGAGACAAGTTGAATTTCAGCGAGAACTGTGGGCGCGGCCGCCGCCGGAGTTCGGACCGCAGAGGGAAGTATAGGGCTTCGGCGCCTGCAGGGCGTCCCAGCGGCGGTGGCGGCAGCACGCCGCGTGCCAGATTACCGGCAAACAACAGTCCACGCCTGCTGCTCCACAGCCACAAATAGCAAATCCTTAGCGACAGTCTGTTTAAACTGGCGTAAAAAAAAACGTCAGCAAACTGTGAACGTTAGAATCTGTCACTTCTTCATTACAAAAGGAATGTGTTAAACAATGCAGAGATTAAAAAGAAGTAGTCTGGGATATCATAAAAAGAAAACTGGAAGAGACCAGGAAAAAGCATAATAATATACAGCTAAGAGACGAGGAAGAAGTAATAAACGATGAACATCAGCGAGCAAAACTGTATTTTCGAACAACAGAGCATAAAGTCAGTAAAAATGTACGAAAACAAAAGATACAAAGCCAGTAGGCCTAAATGATGTACCAGTCTGTGTGCTAAATGAAGCATACAGGTTCCCTTAACAAAATTAATAAACTAATGGTACGCATCAGGGCACCATCCAGAGTACTTGAAACAGGTAAATGTTGTGACTTTGCTAAATAATTGTAGTGAGGGAGACGTAAAACACTAAGTGCCCTTTTTTCTACTGTCATTGTTTCAAAAAAATGATATAATCAGTTATGAAAGATAACGTATTGAATTCTTGAATAAAGGCGGTGTTCTACGCGTGCCACAGTTTGATTTTCGAAAAAGTGCAAGTACAAAATCAATAACAGAGGAATTTACAACAGTGGTGCTTGATTCTCTTGGTGAGTATGGGAGTGTTACCGACATATTTGTTAGACCTATCCAGGCTTTTCATACTGTAGATCGCAGGACATTACTAATTAAGCTAGAATCATTTTTAACGAGAGATGTAGCTAACGACCTAGCAGTTAGGGCAAAGGTAACACAAACTTCAAATAAGGCCATAGAATCATTGGCTTTGCTCAAGGTAACATATCAGCACCAATCCTATTCCTAAAATAGTATGTCTTTCCCAATAGTGTTAGCCGTAAGGAAAATTGTCTTTGCTTAAGGCCGAAACGCTATAGTCACAGAAAAAAAAAAAAACAAGCCACCTCCTTGCCGGAAAACAAATGAAAATCTCAATGGTTACATTGAACATAAAGAAAGGTAATGTCATGAATTTCAGTCTGAAGAGGGAAAACGACACTGTTAAATAAAATGTAGGTGGTACCTCTAGAGATTGCGTTATAACATAAAATTTCTTTGAACGAATATTGATTGTCATTTCAAGTGGTCTGAACAAATATGTTATGTCCTTAGAATCCTGTCAACAGTTTCTAATAACCGGTGCTTCTTGGTTACATACTATTCGCACATATACTCAAGTCTCAGCTATGTGATTTAGTTCTAGGGAACATATATACCAAATGTGAACGTAGTTTTCGAACTCCAGAAAATAATAAAAAAATGTTATCTGACTTACTGTAAAGAACTGTTCAAAACACTGGGGATTTTAACTCAATCATCTGAGCACATTTAACCGCCGGTTATGCACAAAAATAAACCTGATAATTAACAGACTAATAGATCTATCCATGACCTGGAAAGAAGAATGATGGAACTTAAAACATTTACTATCAAAGGCTAAAATTGTAAAATAAGTTGCCTAAGGAGATGAAACAGAAAACTAAAAAAACTTATTTAAAAAGGTCATTAATAAGTTCCTGTTAAGCAATATCTTCTATACGTTGAATGATTTATTAAATGACACAGAGAAAGGGAATGTAAGAAATGGGACACAAGGGAATAATAATAAAACACTTCTGACATTTCACGATACAATTCAGCACTATAATGTTTTGTTTCTCGAAAATCTGACTCCAAATCTCTGTAGTGGGTCCTCTTTCTGTGCTCAACATTTCACTCATTATGAAGGGATGCTGCCTCTATTTTCAGGAAATAAAAACGGAAGTTGCGTACACAAAATGGAAACCAGACGTCATCGTCATGGTCTGAATGTCTGCTGATTGTGAGAATGTAGTGTGAGTAGTGTGTGCAGTGACTGGTATTGGCAAATTAATAAACACTACTGCCCTAGCTTTCTGCGTTATGAAATAATGTATGTGTAGTGCGTACAGTGAGTGAGTAGTGTTGAGAGCTGAATGAGCAGTTAGTTTCAGTTTTCTGAATTATTAAATAATTTCTATGCAAGAATGTACAAACAAAACAGTATTGTACTTTGGTGATAAACCGAAAAAGATTGGATGGTTTTTAAAATATTAGCCTTGGGAAGATGGAGTCTCTAATCCTCATCCCACCTTCTTGATTTATTTTTTTGCGGTTTCCCCAATTTTCTTCAAGAAAATGATAGCATGGTTCCTACTATAACGCCATGTTTGAGTATCTGTCTCATCTTTTTCACATTCTAGCTGCAAATGCCAGTGTATAAAATTAATGTTCTCTGTTCTGAAACAGTAATACCACGAGACGTCCAACCTCTCTGCAAAAGTTATCTATGGATGAATGACAACAACTACCGTAATTTACAAATGTTCTCTTACCGCTTCTACTCAGGTGTGCTGTACATTGACTTCCACTTGAAATACTCTAGGCAATGTCAGCGCACATAATTTTTAAAACATCAATTATTCTCCCGCGTTGTTCGGTGTTCCCTATTTTATTACACAACAATACATCCTTGCTTCTAGTTCGCTGTCTGTTAGTTTTAGGAAGACGTGATGTCTCTTGCACGTACGAAAACAACGTAAGTGTTATGAACAAAACTGAAACTCAAGTGATATGACTTCCGTGCGTTACTGCTACGATATACCGTTATTCCGTACCACGGACAGACGTAATTCTTTCAGTCCGTGTTAATGTATAGCAAAAGGACTAGTTTCAATGAAAGAATACTCCTCTGAGTAACTCGCCCCGTTGCTTGATGATAACGGACTACAGACATATTATCTCAGGGATATACGAAAGGGAATGACGATGCGTTGCAGGTACTTAACAATGGGTCGAAGATGATGACAGTTTATAATCTCCCAGAATATTATCAACAAATCTGAGATCTCTCCACGTTTAAACGTGCAAACTGTATATAATCCCAGTTATGCTACCAGCTATATCGAGACTCTTTACGAAATTAAGGAGTGAAAAACCTTAAAAGGAAGAACGTGTTATTGTTTAACTGACATCCATACAAATGAAATTAAAATACATGCCTAAACTTTCAGTTTACCGTTACATTCTTTTCCGTCTGCATCATAATAATATGAGGAGTAAAGCAGGATGAATACTGTGCACCACGGTGAAGAGATTTGGATGCCGGGGAAGGCGAGTCTCTACACAAAGCCCTGCGGATTGAATTTTCTGTGCCGGCTGTTCGCGGGGCGAGATGCGACACTGCTGCTGCGCCGCAGTTCCTCTTTTGACGGAAGTTTGTACTCGCCACGGAAGGAGAAAGCTCTCAGGAAACGACCAAGTTTGACTTCTCTAACTTGGCTTCAGCAAAGTGTTAGCCCATCAAAGCAACTGTTGTCTCTACCTAAATACGTGAGTTCTCACGCGGAAATTACTGAATTAAATTAAAAAATAATGAACTTCTGCGAGACACAATATTTTGTAAGCTGTCTCATAAACTGCAACCGTTAGAGAATTTGAGGCATGGTATTATCAGTATACGATTAAGAGTGAAATGCATGCGGATGCGTACACAAGAGAATTACTCATTTTTGTTGTAAAGGTATGATACGTAGCCGTATTTGTGGGGGCGATTGTCCGTAAAACTAAGTGTGTGAGATAGTGGAATAAACTGCTGAAATAGAACTGGAATTAATATTTAGTAAGTACTGAAATGCCGGATGACACTTCCACACGCGCTACATGAACGAGTCTCATCCAGGGTACAGACAATGTAAATCTATGTCTTATGTAAAAGATGCTCTGTGGAGACGTGTGTAGATTCGTGTAGTAATTTTCAGGAATTATTCACTTATAGAGTTATCTTTTTAATTTGGAAAATGAAGAGCACTAGATACGTTCAAATAAATTTCTTAAAACTGTGTAGCAAAGAATTTAGATACTTAATGTATGACATCTTACCGCAAAGAACACTGTAGACTGTTGTTTTAGACCGATCTTTTACCTGAAAACTAGTTTGGTTCGTCAGTCCATCTTTGTGCAGTAATGTAACCACTGCCACCACTGGGTAGTAGCCACTCTAGAAATAGTTAATTTAGTCCCAACTATGGCATTCTTTTCAATAATGAAAAATTTTGTTGCCATAATATGTGTACTTTTCGTCAACAGTTGTCAGACGAATATTTTTTAGCACCTACAAATGCCAGTTTCAAAATTAAGAGCAGTTCACGGATTACTAAGAGTACGAAATCACAGCCTCGCGATATTAAACAACAGGTAAAATATGGGAAAAATAATTGTAGAGACTACTGTGTTCGTTCGCAGCATTTCGTTTCGTCAGTAATTGGTACAGGCACACCGTGAAGTAGTCATTAATATGCAATTACTGCTTCATTAAATGAGAACCGCGCTTCGTCAGCCCCAGGACTTTTTATACCCATTAAACAGTATTCTGATTTGTATTTTGCAGGGAATCTGTTTAAGTAACGAAAGACATATACCCTAGAACCGCTGCAGCGGCACACGTCATTAAAAATGAAACTATTCTGCTGATGACTTATATTATAAACCATATTTAACATGGTTTCGTGTATATTTTTGTGGAAAATATATTGCGCAACCGATAATAGGTTTTTAATTTTTTCTGTTACGTTTCAATTGTACGTTAGAGTAAAGAGTAAATAACTGTCAGTGTAGTCTTGTCGACGATAAGTTTTTTTCGGAGAATGAACAAAATAAATAAAAGTCGGAGTAAGACATACGTAAAGACGTAAACCATTTGAAGAAGAAAGACTATTAGTAGTTTACATCCCATCGTCGATGAGATACCACAATTGGCTCATAGGGCTCCACGTGGACAGTTACTGGAAAAGAAACTAGACGTCTACTTTCCAAAAATATCCATCGTGACATTCATCTCAAACGATTTAAGAAACTATGAAAAACCTAACTCCGGATATCAGGACTGGCATTTCTACCCCGCTCCTACCGAATGTCAGTCCAGCGCCCTAAACTTTTCACCATCTCACACGTTTACATTCAAAAATCAAATCAATCGAATGATCGAAGCAGAGAAGAAATAGAATCAAATCAATGAAAGTTAAGGAAACTTTTCCGAATCAGAGATTAGGAAAAGTTTTCGTATAGCCCTTTAAGTAACAATTTTTTTGCAGGGAAAAGAACATAACAAAACATTTTTAACCATTACTACAGGAGTTTTTCACATAATTACACGTACAAAGCGAGCATCACAGAAAAAAGTATTTGGGTAGCTGAGGAATCAGGCGAGTGTGTAAATAATGGAAGAATGAGAAAGGAACAGCCAAGTGGGACATCTTATGTTACAGCTAGGCTGTTACCGGGAGCAGCGCGGGGTAAACTCTCTAACAGAGGACGGCAACCGTAATATGTAATCCACGTTGGTTGTGGAAAAGGAAATTTGAACAGCGTAGGGGAAAAAAGAGGTTCACACTAGATCAGTTAACTTATTTTTTCCTGTAGTCACTCTTGCTTTTCTTTATTCGTTTAGCTATTCCATATGAATGTCGCAATATGGAAATGTTTATTCCCTTGTTGTACTTTGTCTTCTTTTACTATTATTCTAAGTTTTGGGTTCATGTAACTGTGCCAGTTGGGTGAATGCGAGTTTAGGATGATTCTTGATTTCGTTAGTATGTCATAAGGAAACATCCCTCCTGGTACAGGCACCACTATCAAACAATTTTAGGACAACGTTTGACTGGCCACATACAATGATTGAGAGCTGTAACAACAGTGACATCTAGAATTTGTATCTGTCCTTCATCACAAGAATCTTCTATGTTTTATTTCATGACTATTGTCCATTAATTATGATAATCGTGAGATCGGTCAGCCTTAGTAAAACGAAATAAAATATCGTTTTAGTCAAGAATGGCAACGTCAAGGATGGCACGTCATGATGAAACTGAAACTATACGTGGCCCGTATGGAGGGGCCAGCGTCAGCATTTGTTGTGTTTCAGTTTCATAGAGTTTTGTATTTACTGACATTGCAATTATTAGTCAAAATTTTGTAATTTTTAAACCATTTCATTAACACAGACCGATATGAAGGTGATCATAACTGACCATAACTAGCAATCAAATAATACATTAAAATATACTGCCATCAAAGACAGATTCATAAAAATTCTACAGTTTGAAACATTGGATCACTGTACCCTTCATTATAACCATGTCGCACTTATTCAATAACGACACACTTTTTTGGTAATTACATAATCTGTACTTCAGATTTCTCACAGGAGCTATACCAGCTGTCATATAGAACCTTTTTGAACTCCTGCTGGGAACTTGGAGCACGAAAATTCCATCTACACAATCTTCTACAAAGCTTCTTTCGAATACTTTTGAGGGCTGAATAACACATGCACATCAGCGATATACACTTGTGATTTGTCGCATCTATTTCATTAACTTCAATAGTACCGTACGAGACTGTTTAATTCTTTTAGGAATTTTGGACTTGTCCACGGGGTCGGAGTTCCACGAGAAACAGAGGACAAGGGAGGTATAACTCCGTGCCATTTTCACTATTGGTCGAGATGTAAATTTCATCAAGAGGAGAAACTTTTTCATTTCCCGCGATTAGAGTTATATCCTGCGGCTCTTGTGCACAGGATGTCCATAATTAAAGTTCCAGTTTCAAGACGCTGTGGAAAGAGAACCCTTGCTCAGAATGACGTCAAATTTGAACAGCATATTATCGACGCAGGGGGAAACTTCATGGAGCACACACACACACACACACACACAAATGTAAATAAAAATCTGAACAATACATGGCGCCGTAAGCGTCGGAATATGATCACTAACAGACGAGCGGCATCCTGCTGATTCTCAGTTTGCGTCTCAGGCACCCAACATGCCTGTCTTTATGAAGGACCGCGCTGGTCGTAAAGCTATTTTACAAGAACGGGAACTGAACTCGTGCGCCAGGAGCTCTTCAGAAATACCGGACACTCAAACGTATGAAAAAACGCATTGGTCCGAGGTCTGCTACGGGTCTCGAGGAATGATTGCAAAATTCGAAAAAACAGTTTTCTGAAGTGCAGTGTGGGTGAAGGAGGGAAGCTGTTGATCCGACGCCTGTCGAAAATGTGGCTACAGTTTGCAGGAGGGGTCGTGCGGTGGTGTGCAGACATGCAGTGCACGGAGAACTGCTCGAGCGTTGGACGTGCCTGCGACCAGGGTGCTTAACATCCTACGAAGCATCCTGAATTGTTATCCATACAAAATCGCCCATGTTTAGGTGTTGCTTGCTACTGACCTACCAACAAGACAAACGTTCGCTCTGAGATTTCTTGCTCGCATGGAAGTGGACAATGAATGATCATGGAACATTTTGTGGACAGACGAACCCCACTTCTGTCTAGAATGACATGTCAATACCCAGTATTACACAATATGGCCGACAGAAAATCCGTACGCACGTCAACCGGTTCCACTTCAGTGTGCAGAGGTTGTAGTGCGGGTTGACGGCGTTGTTTGTCGTAGGGCCGTATATTTTGGAGGATATGAGTCATGTGGGTTCTGTTACCTGTGCTGTCACTGGTAAACGCTAAGAGAACCTTCTGCCCTCCAGCGTCATTCCACGTCTTCAACAGCGTGGATGTGTGGATAGAATCATCTTTATGCAAGATGGCGCTCCTCCACACACTGCACAGCCATTGAAGCGGCTGCTGCAGTGGCATTTCGGAAATGCTAGAATTTCCGTACAGCCTGACCGTCCACAAAAAATGGTTCAAATGGTTCTGAGCACTATGGGACTTATCTATGGTCATCAGTCCCCTAGAACTTAGAACTACTTAAACCTAACTAACCTAAGGACATCACACAACACCCAGTCATCACGAGGCAGAGAAAATCCCTGACCCCGCCGGGAATGGCCGTCCACAGGTTCAAATCAAATGGCTCTGAGCACTATGGGACTTAACATCTGAGGTCATCAGTCCCATAGAACTTAGAACTATTTAAACCTAACTAACCTAAGGACATCACACAGGCCGGCCGATGTGGCCGAGCGGTTCTAGGCGCTTCAGTCTGGAACCGCGCGACCGCTACGGTCGCAGGTTCGAATCCTGCCTCGGGCATGGATGTGTGTGATGTCCTTAGGTTAGTTAGGTTTAAGTAGTTCTAAGTTCTAGGGGACTGATGACCTCCGATGTTAAGTCCCATAGTGCTCAGAGCCATTTGAACCATTTTTGACATCACACACATCCATGCCCGAGGCAGGATTCGAACCTGCGACCGTAGCGGTCGCACGGTTCCAGACTGAAGCGCCTAGAACCGCTCTGCTACACTGGCCGGCTCACATCATCCTTAATCCGTGTGACTTCTGGCAGTGGAGCTGGCAAAATCTTCTTTTTTTTCATGATGTTTCCCTCTGCGCTAATAATATGCTGTTCAAATTTTGAATCATTCCGACCAGTGGTGCTCTTTCTACATCGTTTTGAAATTAGACCTTTCATTACAGACATCCTGTATATATTAGTCTATTGTTGTTATTTGGTGGTGTCCGAAGATGGAAATTAACGCCGGTCTCTGTACATAATAGAACAGTATTTTTGAACTTCAGCCCTCTGTTTGCAGTGAAATGCGACAGGCTCCAAGTTTTCCACTGTTTCATTTTTGTTACTATTATTTCCTCTTCGATTATGCGATAATTAAATTCGATTTTTCCTTTCCTTGATTAAGTGGTATACTATTATACATGGAAATTAGAACACAGATAATTGCAGAGGTCATAACGTCCCTCTAAGGATGTTATTTTGATTTATTTGGTACTGTATTTGCATTTGCCAAGATTAACTGCCACAGCATCGGATGACCCTTTGACCGGTAGGTGAGCGCTCCTGAGGACCGGCTTTCTAAAGATGTAAGAGCTTTGGTACAGTAGAGGGCAACTCCCCTGTATACAGTGGTCGGTATCCGGTCCACTAAGCCACTCTGGCGAGGCTGGGAGAGAGTTTTTCGCGGTAACTGGGCAGGCGTCTGGCAGGAATTCCGCACAAAATATCTGTGGGAATGTGGAGTAAAGGATTAGCTGGAACTGAAGAGGACCTGTCCGTATCTTTATGTAATCTGGTATTCAACGAATTTGCCCACTGTAGCGCTTACTGGTCAGAGGTCGGTCGCTAGATGTTAGAGAACAGGCTGTGGTCGGAAGACCCAGTAGGTAATATCGCCAGCTCCATGGGAGTGTGAGGCTTGCAGAAGCTTCGGCCCATTTTTGAAAAGGTGCCAGTACGTCTATCCGATGCCAGGGAATGGAGGTTGAACTGTCTTTCGTCACACCGAGCCGGAGACATTATGATTGGTCTGTGACTATAAAAGTAGACAGAGTGGGAGTTAGGGCGCTTTTTCCAAGAAATCGAAGCATTGGTCTGAGCCACAACCTGTTTCGAGTGCGGAAGTCTTATACCTAATTGTTAATATCTTGTTTAACTAGGAAAATTTAGGGATTCGCTAGCGGGTAAATAAACTGTTTAGAGGAGAGAGGGCAGGGGTTACACTGTATCACGTTGGAATTACGTCTTACAAATTTGCCGGTTGGCAGATAGACAGTTTTTGGTGACTTCTCCACCTAGAGCTCTGAGGACCTTGAGTCATGGATTTTTCTCCGAGTCTTCTTCGGCGAGCTTTGCTGCAGATTCTTTGGCTGCCTCTACTGTGGCACTTTGTCTTCAGCTATGACTTCAACTTCTGCCTCTGCAGCTACTTAGGGTGCAGTCCACCATCTCGTACCGCAGCATCATGGTGAGTTGACGCTGCCAATGTGATTGTAGGTTTAAAGTGACGACTCAGTGTTAGCAGCATTCTATTCAAAGTTGGGGGAATCCTGATATGAGTTACGTTGTTCTCGATGGCTCGCTCTTGAGACAGATATTTGGGGTTCATGCATGTGTTTTCCTTCACCCCACAGCGATCGATGTAATCATCATGTCTGCTTTGGAAGCATGTCTTTAATTTTATCCGGCGAAACACAAGTTTAGTACCAGATGCGTTATCAGCATTTCCCAAGGATTTTACCGCTCACTGCTGTTATTATGTTAATTGAATGCACAGTAGAAATTCTGATGTACAATTTTCTCTTACATCTGTAAGGTAGGAGAAATTGCCATTTTCATCAGAAATCATGTTTTAGTTTTCATATTGAATATTGTAACAATAAATGTTGGTCAAAGTGGACCTATCTTTGATTTCAGTGGTTAGATGAACCCTATAGCTTCATTTATTGTTACTAATTTCAGCATGGAACGCACCAGCAGGGCCACTAATTTTTTTCCCGTTGCGCCAGTTCTTCACATCACATCTGAGCTGGAGAGGGGGGTCTGCATGTTGCGGGTGTTCATCGACACAGATCAAAGGCACAGCTACCATTTAGCCATAGCCCTGAAGCGTATTGAATTTCTACGCTTGGCTCCAGCTGGAGTCTTACATCAGGAAGGCCAGTTGGAAACTGTACATCTACTAGTAGGAGTGCCGAGATTTCATATGTGTGATATTTAGTATAAGGTCTTGTCAAAATGCTAAGAATGAGGGACTGCTAGAAAATTACAGAAAGTAGCCGACGGAAACTTAAGTGGAAACAGAAGGAAATAAGAAAATGGAAAGGAGGAAAAACGTAGTTTCCTTCCCTTTGTAAGATGTGATTGGGAGGAATGACTGCTTATTTTGCTCCGTGGTAAACTATGGAAAATTATAGCAAGAAGTGCAATATCTAGACTCATTTTACTTATAAATTTATAAATTATAGAGCGCAGCTATCAGTCGTCCTTTTTTTGTGGGTTTTATTTGGCAAATCCAGATTTCGACTAGTGCCTAGCCATTATCGGTGCACTATTTTCTGGTCCCGATACATGTAAGACCCCTGATGTTCGGGTGTCAGTTACAGTTCTTTGAATACTACTCATTACTACATGAGTAGTATTCAAAGAACTGTGACTGATTTTCCAAATAAAACCTGAAAAAAAGGACGACTGATTGATGTGCTCTATAATTTATAAATAATATCACAGTCGCTGAGTGCACCAAATTTCCTAATGGAGGGTAGCCTGACTTCTTTTACTGAAGTAACGGTGATTGCTTTTCCACTACGTAGCTTCCGCGTATCATTTTGGATATAACGCTTTGTAAAACGTACCATGAGCTTGATGAAGCTTTAGTGGCAAGCTTTAGTGGCATATCGGAAGAGAAAGTTTGACACTCTCTCAAACGAAAAAGTGCTAAGAAAATATGCGGTGTGCACCAACGTGAATAAACAGTGATCTACGAGTATAATGACACTCACTAGAGTGTGGCGTTGTGCATGAATAAAATGCTTACTCTTAAAATTGAGAGAAAATTACTTGCGAAATGATCCAGATAACGCACTGCTACTCCGCGTAAAAGCTTCACGTGCGGTTAACACTGGCAATACAAATGGCATTCAACATTTGCCGAATCCTTCAGGTATCTCCTCCAGCGCATTATATGTGAACAGGGTAGAAAATAATGGCGATTCAGTAGATATTCTACGTCAGAAAGAAAATAGTTGTTCACAGAATATACTGGGTTGGTGCATTAGTTTGTAGCGTTTTTCCATAAGTTAAACAAAACAGGTACACATAATAGAGACTTTATTCATCAATAATATATACTCCTTCACTATTTACATGTCTGCCATTGCTACGGTAACTTTTCGATTGCGCGATTATAGAAATCACGTGGGTTTTGAGGCGAAGAACTTGTCGGGTCACGTTCGGAGCGCATTTTCATCCGCAATGGAATTTCATTTAAAGGTGAAGAGATGAAAAACTAAAGGCGCAACATCAAATGGGTAAGGCGAGTGCGGAATGACTTCTCAACCTAACTCCTGCTTAGTGTTTGTGTCAGTCTAGCCAATCGTGGAGTAGCATCACTTCACGCAGTTTTCCTGGTCGTTGTTCTTGGACTGCGTCTGCAGACGTCCCAGTTATTAACAATAAATGTCAGCAGTGATGGTTACACTTTGGGGAAGCAATTCGTAAAACGCCACACTGCACTGTTCCACCAGATACATAACATTATCTTTTGTGGATGTGTGCAGGTCTTTGCACGGCAAGTTGCTGCTTTCTTTGGGCTCTACCATTCCTCTCTTTTCCTTATGTTAACATAAAGACAACATTTCTTGTCATCAGTAACAATACAGGATGGAAGTGTTCGGTGTTGTTCACGAACCAACTGATGATCAGCAAGCAGAGATCCACATATAGCCATCCACTTATTTTTGTGATTTTTGCTTAGATCATGCATCCGAGTTTTGAATCTTCCTCGTTGTATACAAATGTCCCACGATGGTGGAATGATCACACTTTATCACATCTGCCAGTTCGCCAATATACTGACGTGCATTATTGTGGAGTAATGCGTTTAAACGATTTTCATCAAATCCCGAAGTTCTTACTGAACGTGGAGAGTCACTAACGTCAAAACGATCCTCCTTAAACGAGAAATCCATTTTCTTTGTATCCCAGCACACAGTGCAAATGCTCCTGACTGTCTCTACTGCTGTCATACTGTATTTAACTGAAATAGAAGAATAGGGCGGAAATTTACCGATTTCTTCACTTGGCACTCCATTGTCTGCCGTCCATAGTTCGACTCACTTTCTCCGAGTAACAAAATGGTAATATTTGAACTCAAATAGCAACAGTGAAGTACAAATAGAAATTGAAAATCGATAAATAAACCCATAGCAACCGGAATACCAACATACAAAACAAAACTGCTTCGAGCATATGGACAAACCTAATAAATATGGACGTAAGTGCAAAAGTAGTTATGCCCCCTTTCAGAATGATCTGACCGATCCTTCAATATTTCAGACGCGTTACGGTCATTACGGTCATTGTGATATGTACGCTCAGTAGCAAAATGAGGAAAATTTTGTGTTACCTTCAATATCGAGACCGAAAATGTTGAATCTAAAAATAGAGGTAAACTAAATCTGAGAGAAGAGAGCGGAGTGAAGGAATCGTGAGTGGGAGGAATTTGTAGTACTGAATAAATATTCGGTTTCTGACTCAGTTACAGAAGGTTCTCCATATGATATATAGCAGCTAAACGACCTTTACACGGTTACGAGTTCCGCTGCGAGATGGGTGAGGTGGAAGAATTTTAGATGATCTAATGGCGAATTCCCTGGAAAATGCTTCCTCGGCGCCGTCTGAAACTAATACTGAACGAAATTTTAAGACCATTACAACTTGCTATGGTTTGTTTGGGTGGCGATGAAAAAGTCTCCGTTTGAGGGCGTTGCTTCAGCGTATATGCAACCCAGCGCGACTCCGATGCGGGTAAATAAGCACCGACATGTAGGCAAGGGATCAGTGTGGCATTCGTGTCTTTCGAAGTATGTGCGGTAAATGCGGAAATGTGAACTATGGCGACGTTATTACCAAATGCGTTCAAACAGGACCAGCGTGCTGTTAGTCTTCACTTGGCTACCGACGGACAAACATCGGGAGGCATACAACGGAGAATGAAGTATGCGTATAGGGCAGCATGTATGTGGAAAACCACTGTTATGGAAAACAGCGACAAGGGAGTGGTGCTGATTCATGGTAACGCAGTGCCCCTATCGCAAATGTTATAACACAGAAGTTACGCCGACTCAAGTGGAAGACACTGAAGCATCTGCTCTATGGTCCTAATCTTTCCTCATGCGATTACCACACCTTCGGTCCCTTAAAAAAAGGCCTTGAAGGGTCGACGATTTCTATCCGATGAGGATGTGCGACACGCAGTTACGGGCTTCTTCATATAACATGTTTTACCAAACGGATATCTTCAACCTGGTGCGTCCGTCGGTGGGATGATTACCTCAACGCTCATGACAAGTTTACCTTACTGGCATACCAATTCTGGACTGCACGGCCTTCAAACGGGAACTTTTAGGTCGTCCCTCATACAATGAGAGACAATCGGCGATACGCCTCGTTGGCTGCCATACGTGACAGGCTTCCGGCCGCGATCTTCCACTTGGTGTAACGATTCGAAGCAGCAGAACCACGTCACTCGCCGGGCGGGGGGAGTGAGTCGGTTGGATGAGGTGCCTGTTCCAGCATTCTCCATGTCCAGACCGCAGATATGGTAATTTACATATAACATTAGCAGCTAATTTGCGGTGACTACAAATTTAGTAACATAACATGACGTACCTGACTATTTGTGTAACGCTGGAGATGACTGACTAACTCCTCTTGCCTTGCCCATAAATCCAAACATAAGTTGAGAAAAGATGTTAATTGTTGAGAAGAACGGCACTGAAATAAATCAATATCAGACGATCAGCGTACAGATGCGTTTTTTACACTGGAAAAAAAGCAAATTCATGCATCGATAGTTATGTATTTTTCACCTTGGTACTCCAGTATCAACGAGTTAGTTAATCAGTGAATCTGACTTGGCAACAGATCCTACTCAAGATATGAGTTACCTAGCGTTTTCTAGAAAAATTCCCAGGAGAGAACGATTATCAAGTTAAAAGGTATACTTATGAATGTTTGCGTATAGTTGGGTTTTCAGCGTCGACGTTGATTTTTTTAAACATGAGCAAAACAGACACACACACACACACACACTCCTTCCAAAGCAATGCCTTCTCCAATGCTGTCTGTCGAACAATACGCTATATACTTCATCTTGAGTGAATTGAAACCGATCGATGTACAGTACCAAATACATTCATGGTTTTTATGTAATACTGTGCAAGTATCATTGGAAGATTACTAAACCTGTTGTTTATGCGAAGTAGAGGACGACACACTTAGAGGAATCCATATGTCACTAAAATACCTGCATAATAATTTGAGGAATATAATGAACAGGTTTTTGAGAATTCAGCGGATAGTCTATTACTGTCATTGAGACTAAACATTTCTACAACTAGATTACATCATATTGAAAGGGAACTGTTCAAGAAAACAACAATTCGAAAGACAACTGGTAGTCCGTTTTGTGTGGGGAGAACTTCCACCTCGTCTGTGGTTCGTGTCTGTAAGCAGAAGAGATCGTGTCAAATATCCGACTGTGGAACCTAATATTCACTCCTTTGCCTTAAGGCTGAGCAGCATATGAAACCAAATAAAGACTGGCAATGCATTGTTTGCTATAGAGGCCGCTTCAGCATCAGACAATACTGTGTTTAGCCCCATGACTTCGGTACATCATTTAATTCATTCTGACCGAACGGCTGATGTGACGGCGTGATCCCCAATGGGTACCGTCAGTGTTCTCGCCTGTTACGAGCCCTGCATTCGCTCTCGAGGTATTGTGTATAAGGTGTTTAAAAAAACTGTCGCATATTTGTACAGGAGGTAGTATTGATCAAAACTAGAAGATAAGGCCCATATCTCAAAAGGTATTGGTCTCCGGACATATCATTTCTCATATCATTTCAGTTCTCTAGCTTTGACTAATACACCCACCTGTAGGAATATGTGACTTTTTTAAATACTCTGTATAATACTCATTTCCTGGCTACACATTCATCGATTGTGTAGACGTTTACGTATCTACGCTCTACCTGAGGTGGCGGTTGAACTGTTTAGTATATCCCTGATTTTAATGAAATAAAAATGTCCCGCAATGGAAACATCTTATTGAATGGTACCTAATAGAGATGGCCCATTCAAGCATGAAAATACGAGTACCAAACTGCACATAGATGAAGGGGGCCATCTATATACAACAGAAACAAGCGTTTTCCATAAAGCATCAACATATGAGATAATTACAGGGATATTTAATGAATGGACATGGGTTTGTAATTGAGAAATCTAAACTTGGTACAGGTGGGTGGACACAATAGAAGCATAATCATGAGAGTAAATCGCGGATGCTGTCAATGACAGCACGAATGGTTGGTGGTTTCAAGAAAGAACACGGAAAAATATGTAGAGACGCCAGTAGAATCGCCGAAGTGCAAGACGGAAGCAACTAGCTGGCTGCGAACGTTAAAACGGTGCTACTCCCCCCTGACGAAAGTTAACCAGGATCGCGTCCCCTGCGATTTGGCGATTGCATCGCCAGCTCATTCTTATCAGTCTCATACAGCGTGAGTGTGGGAGACGGTGGCAGTAACAGCTGGCAGTTCTAGGTCCAGCTCGCTCTCTGTACCTAGTACTAACGTGGAGACATTCTTTGCATGACCGCAAGTCTAATCTCATCGGAAGTTTGGCAGCAAGTCTTTACTCTTTCATCTCCCAGCAGCAAGTGTTGTCTATCTTAAACCTCAAAAACTTGGCTCTTTCTACCAGTGTAGGAATCTCGCCGGTCAGTTGCAGCAAATCTTGCGAATATAGACAAGTAATAATTTTGTAAGTAAGTTAAATAAACTCTTACTCCTGTGGATTTTATTTGAGTCAACAATGATGCCATGACATGGGGAGGAACGTAGAAAATCTGTCCCATTCTATGAGAGGATTCTTAATCTGATGAATCGAAGGGCTTAAACATAGACATATTTGGAAAGTGCACATTCTACATAAATAAATATTATAAGTCCATCAGAGAGCCTGTCGAAAGGATTTTAAAAGAACATTCTTCTATGGCATGCCTGTCAAGAAAAATGGCGGATCTCACGCTCTACCATTTGTGAAGGCTACACCTGGCTTAGATTTCCTCCTAGTGTTTCAAACAATACTATTTCATAACAGATAACTGGCCGTCTGTGTCTACCGGTGTACGGAAGGAAGTTAATCTGCTTTGCATACCTGTTCTCAAGGACAGCTTTCAACTCTGAACAAATTTAAAAATTTATGACTCTCGCTGGTACTTTTAAATAGACTATCATGTTGTCATTCAGCTAGAAAAAGCTCTCTAAGTCTGCTGGAAATGACAGGCCCCTCGCTGTAATAAAATAAAGGAAAGGAAGAAAAGAATAAGTAAATTAGCTGGGCTGTCACTAATAGTATTGGATATTGTCTGTGGTTATTATGCAGCTTTAAACATTTGACTACATTGACCTTGGGAATGTGCATATGAAACATATTGTATGACAGTCTGGGGATAAGCTGCCACGTAACACGTATATCTGTGTAAAGTAAGGGAGTCACTGTCACAAAGCTATGCGTGCTCGCTGAAATATTCAGGAAAGGAGCATGGGTGAATAATATCTTATATCATCTGAACCTATATAAAGTTTTGTAATTAATACAGACCATAAATTACTCATTCATGGAGATGAAAAATAAGTTGTTAAACAGACAGTGCCAGAAGTGGTCGAGCAATTATTATTATTATTATTATTATTATTATTATTTTGGTGATCTGTTAGAGAGACAAATTTAAGATATGTAGTATATTCATGTATGCTTTCTGAAGGCAGTTCTTATATTACCATAAGTAAAGAGAAGATGTTAAGCATTACAATTTGAACGTATTCAAATTCGTATTGTGCAACAATTCGGAAACAGTTATATGTGAATGGAACAATCCACTCCCCATGTCGACCTTCGCCAATAGTACGGGGGCTGAAATGTAATCTTCTCTTAAACGGCTTGTGAGTCCACACCACGAAAAACCTTTTGAAACTGATCAAAGATGGGAAACTGGGCGCCACATTGGCCCCTATTCCAGTGTACGAGACCCTTTCTTCATCACTTCACTGCTTACCAAAGTGATGGTAAGCACCTGAGCATATTAAACTTTGGAATGGATATCCGTCTTAGAAGAAAGAACTTCTCCTCTGAAATCATACGTTTGCCATCTCTTTGCTTGTGATGAGAGTGTGATCCGGCTGGGACAGTTACGCAAGACTGGTTGCATGAGCAGTCACAGACAATGTATTTTCTCTTCCCAGATCTCCGTCTTTGTGTGGCGAGGATCGATGCCTTCGGGGACTGCCGACTTGGTGTGACCTTTTGACCCGCAGCGAAATGACAGCACGGATTCTCGTTATCTTTAGCGAAATTGGACTCGGGGCGTTCTTTCTAGCACCTGGAATTTTCTCTCTGGCTGTTGGAAGTTCGTAAATTAAGTTGCTCTGATTTCATCTCACTCATCAGACGACAAGCTCTGGAGATCTAGATCTTACGGCGTTGAATCTGAGCTGCTAATCAAAGTTACAGAGAAGTTAGTTGGTTCCTCTGAAACTGTTCTGTGTGAGCTACGACTATTCTTGGCTGTCTCCTGTGTATTTAAGAGAGTCCCTTTTTTACGACACTTCGCGCTAGTTTAATCGTTTTCGTGCTCACTAAACGTACAAATAACACCTCCCATCTCGGAAAGCGCTTTTCAAATATTTCTCCTTCATACAGTTTATGTATTTATCTTACGCTATTAGTTTAATTTGAAGAATGGCACCTAACGTGAGTATACATCTCGAAGCCGGCTAGTATAAGATCTCCGAGAACTATTATTAGAGACGATTTGAAAAATGTGTTGCTCTATGCTTTCGAAAGACGACAGAGGTGGTAAAATGTGAGAAATTGCGATACTTACAAAAACCGAATAAGCATGTAGCAGAGTGTCCATTATTGGTTGTAAAAGGGAGAGAACAGTTAATGGTATGTACCTTTAGTTTAGTTAGTTCATCTTAGTTATTTCATGATCCGTAGATCCTCTTCTCGATCATTTTATCGATATGATGTGGAGCATGACAGATTACAATATATATTTACACTCTTGAATAGTGCTAATAATAATATTACTGAAACTTTAAGTGCTACACTTGCAACTACATTTAGAGGTAACTTTTTTTTTTTCTTTTTCTTTGCCAGTTATGAAACAGAAACCCGTCCATGGAATAAAAGGAGTAGTCCAAAAAAAAAAAATGATTTCAAGCTAGATTTAAAACTTGATCTGCTACCTGCCAGACACTTTATGTTTTGGGTAAATGATCGAAGATTGTTGTTGCTGAATAATGTAATCCTTTTTGAGCAACTGACAACTTCAATAACTGATAGGAAAGGTAATTTTTTCCTCTAGTGTTTTACGTATGAACATCACTGTTCTTCGCGAACTGAGATGGATTATTTATAACGAATTTCATTAGCGAATATATGTACTCTGATAGTGCAGTTAAAATACCTAACTCATTGAATAGGTGCCTATATGATGTCCTTGGGTGAACACCATTAATTATTCTCCACCACAACCGTGGATAGTATATAAGTTAATCTCTTGGCACAGGAAGAGTAAACGACAAATTCCGTATACCTACGGTAGAAATAAACCTTCGTCCTCCTTCAGTTACATGTCTGTGTTCTGCACGTAACGGTCTTGGTACGTTCTACAGCGTTACTCAAAAATCAGATTTCTCTTAAGCCCATTAATGGTCAGCACATCAAGTGTCCGGAAAATGACCAAGTGAGATGGAGCAGCGTTTAAGACACTATCCTGGTGTTCGGGATGATCGGTGGCTCCAATCCGCTCCAGCCAACCAGATTAGGTTACCCGCTATTTCCCTAAATCGAGTAGAGTTAATGCAGGGCTGATTCTCTTAAAAAGAAAAGCTTCGATTTTCTTTCCCATGCTTGTGCGATCCAGTCTTGTGGCCCTTCTCCAATGACGTCGTCAATGTCATATGAAACTCTGATCTTTATTTGACCTTCCGTCTACCTCATAAAACGATTTGAAGGTGAATAACAATCGTTTTACAATCATAACTGCCGTAAGGATGGTCGCTATCACTGCATTGCTTTATATGTGCCACATAACGTCAAACACGCACAGTAAATATATCACATTGAGAGATAATCCGAAATATCAATATTTACTGCTAATTTCCTCTGATGAGACTTTCTTTGTAGCGCTATACGATTAAATTGATTGCTTTTTCATTGTTAAATATGTCAACCTCGAATCTCACAAGAGGCTTCGACTTATTTTAAGTCATCATCAGATGATACGTTCAAAGAGAAGGGAAACAGCAAAATAATAGAGAACTAAATCAGAAATCGAATTTTTTCTATGAAAAATCGTACGAAAATAGTAACTCGGCAATTGCAAAGCCTCGGAGAGGCGCTGCCAGACCGAACATATCTATTCTCTTAGTGTTGGCACTGAAGGCTACAGTTCACTACATAATAATATCAAGTTGACACTCTTAAAGCTCCAATATGAAGATGAAGAATATTTACGAAGTAAAATTGATACTGAGCTTTCTCAATACTCGAATCTGCTGTTAAATAAATAAAGCAATTTTCATGGGAAAGTCTTTCTCTAAGTATTTTCTGATCTGTTATGATGTCTTCTACGTGGGGTTCCTTTTTCTGTTAGCCTGTGCTCGTCTAATAGTAGCTCGATTTTTGGCTGCTCAGTGTACACTTGCTATCGCCAAATGAAATGAAATTATTGTATAGAGTTATTGGCCGGGAGATCCCGTCTGTTGTAGATCGGCCGCTTGTCATAAGTTATTCTATTTGACGCTATTTCGGCTACTTGAGCGTCGATGAAGCTGAGATGAAAAGCTGAGGTCAACACAAACACCAAATCTGCGAGAGAAGAAAATCACCGACCTCGCTGGGAATCGAACCCCGAGCCTCATGGATCCAGAGGTAGCGACACTAGTAACTGGACCACAATGTGAAGACAACTACCAGATAATAGTTTGCTACTCGCTGATCGCATATACATCTACTGCACGTCTAGCTTCTCTACATCGAAAATTACGTAAGTTTTATTATTTCGGAATGTTTTTTACTAGTTATCACTATGAGAAGGCTCTCCCAAAATTGCGAATATTCTTAATCTTATATTTGTGAATTTAGAGTTATCAACTTTGTATTGTTTTTACGTAGTTAGCTGTAGCTTTCAGTTCTAACAAAGAGAGCAGAAATATGTTTACACTTTGAGAGCCTCTTCCGGCCTCTTCAGCTGCCGAGTTGCTACATTGATCTGCAAAAGTTAAGGACAAGATAGATAAAGCAACGTAACGTATAACTTACTCAGTGGAAATGAAAGAACATGCGGGAGGATATTTCCAGAGTTATCCGAATCTTGCACAGAAAGTTGGACGTGACGTGGCGTGAGGTCAGCGTGACTATAGAACTAAATGGGGCTCACCCCATAACACGAGGCAGCTGATAAAACGATAAAAGACAGACTGCATCAGTTAGCGAGCAGTTACGAAGAGATGTGGAGGCGTTCTTCATTACAACATGGCCAAGAGATGATATATGAATGGCTTCACACGGGCAATAATCATTGGGAAACTGGAAGAAGGACGAAGTGTGATGAGTGTGGGCCAGGAGTTTGGTATTGTTTACAGGATTTTTCGAGTGCATGGGGAGCATTCCGAACACAGGCACTGCTGTCCGAAGGAGGTCCACCACGGTCAGCTGATGACCGCTACATTGTGCAACGGGCAATAAGGGACCCACCTCAAACAACAGTGCAATTGCAACCACATATAACAGGACACACAAGGTGTCCGCCGCTCGTGGTCTCGCGGTAGCGTTCTCGCTTCCCGAGCACGGGGTCCCGGGTTCGATTCCCGGCGGGGTCAGGGATTTTCACCTGCCTCGAGATGACTGGGTGTTTGAGTTGTCCTCACCATTTCATCATCATCCAGGAAAGTGGCGAAATTGGACTGAGCAAAGATTGGGTAATTGTACGGGCGCTGATAACCACGCAGTTGAGCGCCCCACAAACCAAACATCACCATCACAGGACCACAAGGTACACAATCTCACGCTTCACAGTGACACGGCGACTGAATGTGGGTGGTCTCTATACACGACGACCAGAATATTGGGTTTCGCTGACATTCGCACGTCGACGACACCGTTTGCGATGGTGTCAACAGCATAGGGACCAGACCAGTGATGAGTTGGGTCGCGTGATATTCCCAGAGGGCACATTTAGTCTGAGTAGTGATTCTGAACGTAGCTTCATATGGAGACAGCCGCGAAATCGTATTAGAGCACGTCCACATGCACCAATGACTATTCAATAGTTGTCAAACCCGCTGAAGGAAGAATGCAACTCCCTGCCACAAGAACTCCTTATCAACCTTGTGACCAGCACGGAGCACGTTGCACAGCATGCATTGCTGTCCATGGAGATCAAGTACAGCATTAAGAACCAGTTCCCGCCGTTCGTAATGGCCAGGGGACCGTCATAAGTCGTGATGACTTCAGTACAGTTATCGCCTTTGAATAAAACTGTCATTTCCGTTCATCTGATTCCCTATTTCATTCAGTTTCCTTCTGCACTATACTTCACCAGTTCTTTTTATCTGTGGTTAAATTTTCATCGAGCTTTATTACTTTGCAGTGTTTGCAGTGACACACCATGCGAAAGTTATCTTCGTTCTTTGGATGCAAGTTAATTTGATTTGTAATTTAGTTTTCTGTTGATTTACTATCCCGCTTTTCTTTCTCTTTGAACGTGTCATCTGATGATAACTTGATAAACGGAAACCAGTGATGACACTATTTTTGTAATCCGAGGGGAAAATGTATGCTAAAAATTTACAAAATTGTTAATGTGTTTCCGTAAGTCAGTAATCCAATTGTCTATAACTAGATAGCATTTTCAGAGTAACTGCCTTCTCTGTGCTTTCCAAACAGTATGTGAAAGAATTTATAATTCTCATGAAGACAAATATAATCGATGTTTATCAGTAGAGTAACATACCACTACAGTTGTGATTACTCTGTGTTTCTTCAAAGATGTTCCCTTCAACGGACGACATAGCAGTGTTCTTCCAGATGTTCTTAGAATGCTCTTAAGCAGACGTTACTTCTGAAGCTCCTATGAATTGGTGTCTTCTTAAATTTAAAAATTATTAAAGCAGGGTGACGATAAGACTGTAAATTACATACGGTAAATTTTGTAGTTGATAACTTAGCTGTTTTTGAATGATTAAAGAGAACTCATGGAGGTTAAAGACCACCGCACGTTTGTGGAAATGACTACTCACTTTGAGTAGCAACATTTTGCATAAATACAACATATCGTGCTTAAGGAAATCCTGGCACGGTAATGTATTAAATATCGGTAACACTGTGCTTAGAAAACATTCTTCGTTGGTAAATTCACAATAAATTGTTACAAAGAATAAAATAACCAGGTTAAATATACTACCTTGGCTCAAAAGAAATGAGAGTGCTCACATTACTATTTGCCGCGAGTGCAGCGTTTCCACTATTCCGGAACTAATGCAGCAGGTTCTCAAGAATGTAATACAGCTGAAGTACAAAATAGTTGTACAAGTGGGTGCAGATATTTCTCTGCGTAGGTAAAGTGTGTTATGATGCAGTCCCTGTGTCCGTATTAAGTGCAAAATTCACGTGTTAGTCAAAATCTGTGCGTTGTCACAGCTTTTTGCTTCCCTCTTGTCTGTGTGCCACTTGCCCCTCTTTCCATATAAAACATGATACAAGCTTTATAGCAGTGTTTTAAATGCCCTCAGAAGAGCAACGAACGAACGAATTACCAAGACGTTATCTCACTCATAGCTAAGATGTTTCCATATAGTTTCTTGTCTTTCTAACCATCTAACGGCTTGCAATTTACATTTCCTTTTCCTATACAATCGTTCTTCAGGTATCTGTCTGATCCTATGTGAGGTCCAAACTTCGTTTCTGCAGTACATTTCAGTAAACAAAAAGGAAACTAGCGGAACACAATCGCAACAACCTCAAGGACAAGATCTTCTTATTGACAAGTGAGGTGACGGATAGTTCATCATTGTAGGAATATATGATAACAAATCCAGACCAATGAAGTACACATTTCAGAGGAAATAGTGTCCAAACAGTCGCATCGTATTCAGTGTACCAACCTCTGGTGGCAAAGAAGGAGTGTGTTCACAATACAAACTATCATAAAGATGCCGAATGGCATCCCACAAGAGATGATCCCAAGCATTTTGCGCATTTAGTTCAGTTGGACAATGGTACTTGCAGGTTTGGAGCTCAAGTACGTTCCTACATACGTGTTCTATTGGCGAGAGATCCGGTGATCTTACTGTCCAGGGCAGTAGTTGTACACCACGAAGAGAATGTTGCGTCACAGCAGCTGTGTGGACGTGCATTGTCCTGCTGGAAAAGCACATCTGCTTCCTGTCGAAGAAATAGCAGTAGCACGGGAGGAGCAGTCTGTGCAATGTAGCGAGCACTGGTTACTTTACCCTGCGGAAAAGTCGGATGTGACCACGAGCTGTAATTGATGGCTCCCCACATCGTGAAGTTTGGGATGGGACCAGTGTGTAATGGGCGAAAGCAAGCTGTAATAGGCAGCTCACGAGTTTAACGCCATACATGTGTATGTGCATCACTCGTATACAGACAGAACCTAGTCTCATCACTGAAGACAACAGAGCTCCATTCCACACTCCAGTCAACTCTTACGACACCAGACTAGCTGTACTTGGCGGTGTTGTAGCGTCAGTGGTAGCCTGGGCAGAGACGCACGTCATCTTAAATCTGTTGCTAGCAGATGATTCCCAGTGGTCCCTGATAACACAGCAGGTGCGACCTGTGCCCGGGTTTCGTCCCTGGATGATATTCGGTCGGCCACCGCTGCTCACACTATGCGTCGATCTTGACGTGCGTCTGTACTACTCGGACGTTCAGAACCTGGTCTAAGATCTGGGAGTAATCCAGATACTACTCTTAAAAGCTGTCTCACTCCATCCATACGTTGTGCCCAAAGCATGCAGCAATACGTCGATACATCTGTCCAGCTTCCCGCAGACCGAATGTGAGATCCCGTTCAAATGGCTGAAGATGTTCAGCAGGAGTATGTACTGGTCACTATGGCATGTTTGTACCCTAGAATGAATGTTGCAGACACAATTAACCTCTAAACTCAGCACAGTTAGTGCCTGCAGAGTCAAAGCAGAGGGTGCACAGACAGGCCCCATGATCTTCAACTGATCGTCGATGAACAGAAATTTCAACTTGATGCTCACAAGTTTCTCTGCTTCAGAAGCGCTTTTCTTGCCATTGCCAGTCTACATTTTGTATCCTCTCTACTTCGGCCATCATCAGTTATTTTACTGCTCAAATAGTGTAACTGATCTACTGCGCCTGGCGTCTCGTTTACTAATCGAAACCTCAAGCATCGCTTGATTTAATTCCACTACATCCAATTACCCCTGTTTTCCTTTCAAGACGCTATCCATTCCGTTCAACTCCTCTTCCAAGTTCTTTGCTGCCAGTGACAGAATTACAGTGTCATGTGGGAGGCAGGTAGCAGGAAAAATACTAGATCTTATGTGGTGTGTCGCGAATACAAATTAAACAAGAACCCAAAGACATGAAAGCACAAGATTCATTGTTATAGTAGGAGTGAACGCAGCATACGTATTTTACAAACCTGCATTATTAACAATGGATTGGTCATTGCGTCACTGACCTATTCGTGACGTGGTTGGCGGCTGATTTTCACACAGGTACGTCATACACCCCACCACGAGTGTTCCAGTTCGAAGAGAAAGCCACTCGTGTTCAATGGGCTTCACACTATCCTAAAATGACGGTGTTCACCAGACCTTATGTGTACGAATATTAAAACTACACCGAGCGGTTGATCTCCGTTATACTGCTTCCGTAACACCTCCAGATAAGTGGTAACGTCGTACAGATCTAGTTTCTCATTCTAGTGCCAAACGTAATGAAGCAACGTAATAATCCCGGGAGCGAGCGTTCATAAGAAACGCCTCTAAACTGTGAACGCTTTCTCTTTTGTGGCGGCAAGTAACGAGGGGCACGCACTCAGGCAGTGCGTGAACACCTCCGGCCAGCGGAACGTGCCAGCAGAATGTTTTTGGGCGCGCCTCTAATGGAAGTGGGTTGTCCCGGTTGGCCGGCGCCCAGCAGCATTCCCGATAACGCGTGTTTGGCCGTAGCTCAGCAGGCGACGGGAAACTCGCCGGAGAGCTCTTTGTCTGCCACGGCCCCAGCCAAACTGCTAATGGAGATTGTTTGCGACTGCCTTCAACAGACCTACTGTCTAGTGTGCTGCTTTCTAGCCGGTGCACTCTGGGCCGCGGTGGGGAAGGACACGTCAATAGTGTCCTCAACACTTAGTATTCTCTCTGATTTCATTCCAGAACCTCTTGATACTCGGTCCAGTCGCATTAATGTGACCACCGCCTATGTTTGATGTCAAAGTCCAACAACCATTCACAGACGGCAGGTGGCAGCACTAGCAGTGGAGGGTACTTAAAATATGTCGGAGAACGCAGATAACAGTGCAGTCGTTTTGGTAATGCGGAAACGGAGGGATTTATCTGACTTTGATAGAAGTACGATCATTGGATTTGGAGCAAAGGGTGTAAAAATTTTCGGAACGGCTAAGTTCGTAAACTGTTCGGATGCCACCATGGTTAAAGCATACTGTGCACTTACCTGGGTGACCTCGTCGTTCTACAAAGCACAATGGATCAACACAAGTATAAATCTATCCTTGGGCACCATGGGCACCCTTATATGTAGTTTGCTTTTCCTCGGCACGATGGTGTCTATCAGCATGACAAGGCAACGTGACATATAGCTCGCAGTGTACGTGCGAGGTTCGAAGAGCAGCTGGACGAGTCGAGGTTCGAAGAGCAGCTGGACGAGTTCACCAGACTCCTCTGGCTGCCAGACTACCTGGATTTAAACCCAATTGAGAAAATGTGGGACCAACCTCGATCGGCCTGTCCGCGCCATGGATCCTCAACGGAAAAAGACCTGGCGCAACTATTCACGGAACTGGAATTGACATGGCTCCTTCCAGAACCTCACTGATTCTCTTCCTGCACGTCTCGAAGTGGTGCACAGTGCTAAAGGTGTTTGACAGGTGGTCATATTAATGTGATTGGACAGTGTACATTAGGTGATCCGGAATATGAGGAATCAATGTCACCAAAGGTTAGATGGAATGAAGGGAGGAAGATAAGAATTTAAGGTTCCGCCTACGACGCGGTCGTTAGAAACTGAGCGCAAGTTCGGACTGTAGAAGGATAAGTAGGGAAATGGGCAGTATCATTTTCAAAGGAACCATCTAAGAATTTTCCTTACACGATTTAGGGAAACTCATGGAAACTTAGAACTAGATCGGCGGACTCCCGAATGAAAGTCCAGCCTTTTAACACCTCGCTCAGCTCAGGAGGATAGGAGCCAAGAACACGAAAACAGAAAAGTCTGAACACATTCGCGCCTCGTGTGCCTTCGTCCCTGAGATATCTTCTGTACTATAGTTATTCGAAGCTTAAGGTAACAAGAGAATCACAGACTAATTTAATTTCACAGACAGCTACGCAGATACATTGGAGTATGTCACCGGTAATCCGTAGTTCACATATTCCTCCAGTTATATCTTCCATTAAACGGCAGTGTGGATGCGGTGGTCTAGCGGTTCTAGGCGCGCAGTCCGGAACCGCGCGACTGCTACGGTCGCAGGTTTGAATCCTGCCTCGGGCATGGATGTGTGTGATGTCCTTAGGTTAGTTCGGTTTAAGTAGTTCTAAGTTCTAAGGGACTGATGACCACAGATGTTAAGTCCCATAGTGCTCAGAGCCATTTGAACCATTTGGCAGTGTGGATGTCTACACAGAATAAATCTCCACTAAGTCATGAGTGTTACGTTATGACGTTCGGATCGGTTGTGAGTTGTCTGACTTGTCTGACAGTCAAGAACGACTTCGCCGCGTGTCATATCTAGTCTACATTCCAATTTCATTTCTTAAGGATGGTATACCGTACGTAATTTTTTCACTCGAGTCAAATAAGGAAGTTTTTGTGAATGCGACTTACGCTTAAAACGTGTGTGAAAACTGCGCCGACAGCATTAGATCCCCAATTTATATCACTATCGTATCCAAAAACATAAAAAAGTTTTATTTTTCTTGAATAACCAGCCATAATCAAAGATTCGTTTCTTGTTTGACTTACTGCTTTAGTTCGACACGAAGTTATTATTTTTTCAGATGCTTCACTCATGCACTGTTCTCACATTCCTAAAACAGTTAAGGCAAATGTTCGGAGGATTGCTTTGCCCTCATCACCCAGAGCTGGTAAATCATCCCTAATTACTCGCTGTTTACGAAATATTAAACCCTACTTTTCATCGCCTTTGTTTACTACTACTACTACTACTACTACTAATAATAATAATAATAATAACATCAGTACCACATTGTCAGTGTGTATACATATTTTCCAAATTAAAACGTGCAGTTTCAAGTGAACATTTTTCTGCGTTTAGTAGCTGTAGTACTATGTCCCCTGCTCTTGCGCCAGGAAACAACAAGTAATTATTTTGATTTAAGGATGTCTAGAAAGAGTAACCGGTCTACGTTGTGCGATCTCTAGAAAGTAATCGACGACATTAACGAAGCCAGCCGAACAACGTGCTAAACAGCTCACTCTTTCTTTCTCTAACAATCCGGTCTACGTTGTATGATCTCTGGAACGTAATCGACGACATTAACGAAGCCAGACGAACAACGTGCTAAACAGCTCACTCTTTCTTTCTCTGACAATCTGCACGTCATCGTGTACCAGTTTTCCATTTGGAAAAGAGTGACAATCGGTAGGTTAAATATATGTTTTTAACGGTTTGGTCGGAGATTATTCATTCCAGTCGAAGACAAAGCTGCTTAACGTGACTGTAGAAGGAGTCCATATTTTCTTCCATTCTACAGGCCTACTTACGGGGGTATTACAATGCACCATCATCATATATCTCGAATAATCAGTCTAAAATAAATCGAGAAATGGCATTTGGTACACCGGAACCAGAGATAGTTCCCAAGAAACTTTTTTCTCTTCAACTAAAGCCTTTTAGTGTTGTCTAATCCAGTATTCAATTCAATCGTACTGTGCTCCAAGTCCTTAATGTAACAGGCAAAAACGAAAATTGCGCTTAGAAATTTTTAGCTTGTGATAGTAACGTATTGGAGATTGGCAGTTGAGTATGGACGTTAGGTATACCTCCAACCTATCTTACATGAATTACATGCCAGGAAGTGTGGTCACCATGATCAAGTTGTCGGGGAGGGTTTGAAAACAGTTTGAAAATGACTTCAAAGCTATGATTCAGTTAGCAGAAACAAAGCACGAATTATGTGTTAACAGAGTAATTCAGCTTTAAAATTTAAAGAAAGGAAAGTTCTGTAGCAGACGCAGAACATTTTTTCTAGATCTTTATATTTTATTTTACGTAGCATGTACATTATTTATATGTATTGCCCCAATGCGCAAGCTCCTACTCTGAAGATAATAAGAAGCAAGATAGTAACCTACGTCGTTTCCTAAGCAAACTGCAACATCAGTACTCAAGTATGATCCATAACTGCATATTCCAGAAAGAAGGTACATGTACTTCGTTATATTAAAAGCTGAGTGAGAGCCATGTTACACATACTCTCAAAATTAATATAAACCAAACTTCCGTATGCTAAAATAGTATCACCTCCTATAAAAAATGCTCCATAGCTTATATGTAATGTTAAAAATTCTAACTTTGAGTATAGATTTAAATATTTTTTGAGAAGCTAGTTTTTTCTCCGACGAAAACTTTATAACGAGTATGTAAAAGTATGCCGAAGGCTATTCATAACCTTTTAAGTAGTATGTACATATATTCATACTAAAACTTGTATTCTGTAACAGTTTCTATGGAATGCCTTATATTTCTTTGTTCAAATCATACGTTCCAAGTGAAACGCAGATAAAACAACAGAAATGTGTCAGCTGAGAACTGAAACAATTCTTGAATACTAGTTGTGATCTGTACGAACATTAACAACAATGGCTGATTGCGGTGTTTCCTCTCATGTAGCAAACATTAGCGAAGCGGTCGTTACACTTTACGAGACCAACAAGAAAAACTAGGCAACGTGAAACACGCACCATTTCGATAAAAATAATGCTAATAATTCACGTCAGTGTATCGGCCGCTACCACCTATTTGCGGTTTACGATTACATTGGCTGGTGCTGCGTTGAAGGCCGAGTGAATGAACATCTGTGGCTCTGACAACAGCAGAAGGGTGGCTGCACTTCTAGTTTAGCAAGACCCATCGTTGCAGAAAGACCTCAGCAATGAAAGAGAACGCACCCACTACGTCTCTTAAATTATTTTCAGCAGACATTTTCCTTACAACAGGTTGAAAAGGCAGCCCTATTCACTTCTCAGAATTCTTATATATAAACTGAAACAAATACTTACATCTTTCCATAAACTGATGCTAATGACCACACACTAAAGGAAACTGAGTAAAATTTCTACGTGTCCAGATGTATAAGGTTCTAAAATGAAATCGTTTCTTGGAGTCAAGCGTAAGAATCCGCTACTTAGAACGGCAAGAATGTTGCGTAAGATGAACAACAGATTTACTTCATCTTCTTTTATTGGGCTCTGTGTATTTTACAAAATAAGATAATGATATGCGCTACTGGGTGTCCATTAAGTGAATAGACAGATCTGGAAACTTCAGTTCGATGTTGTGGATCTTCGTGACAGATTAAAACTAGGCCACACCGGGACTCGATCCCGGTCTCTTGCTTTCCACAGACAGTGGTCTTCCGACTGAATTATCCGAGACGCTGCTATTGTCGTTCATTGTAATCTTCATAGTAAAGTAAGCGTTCCTACAAAAAACAGAAAATTCTTTCGCAAAGAACGTATCACTAAAGTGTGTTCCGTGACAGTGCCAGAACTGAAATCATATGACAGACAGGTGTTTTCACCTTTGACGAATATGTACTTCTATAGATCGTGATTCTTGTACGTCACTAGGTTCACGGTGAGATCTACATATACATATACATACATACTCTGCAAGCCGACATATGCCGCATGGTAAAGGATACCTTGTACCACAATTTGTCATTCACTTCCTGTGCCAAGAAGAAACAACTGACTGTTTATATGCATCCCCGCTTTTTCTTGTCTTCACGCTCATTACGCGAAATGTACGTTGGCGGCCGTTGAGTAGTTCGGCAGTCAGCCACAAATGTCAGTTTTCTAAATTTTTTCAGTAGTGTTTCGCGAAAAGAACATTGTCTTCCCTCAACGATTCCTATTTGAGTTCACGAAGTACATCCTTATAACTCGCATGTTGATCGAACATATCGGTAACAAATCTAACAGCATACCTCTAAATTGCTTTGATGTCTTCCTTTAATCAACGTGATGGGGATCCCAAACACTCGAGCAGTACTCAAAAATGGGTCAGACCAGTGTTCTATACGCGATATCCTTTATAGATGAGCTACACATTCCTAAAATTCTCACAATAAAGCGAAGTCTGCCATTCGCTTCCTTCCTACGTCCCTTACGGCCATTTCATATCTCTTTGCAACGTTACGAAAAATTCGCCTTAATGATTTTTATTTCAATACCATTTCGAGCACTGGGAGCTCATCTTCAGCTGACTGATGAGTTTACATTATTTTTTGAAAACAGGATACTATTGGTTGTTTTGAGAGTACAATGGTATATTACAGGATGATGAAGCTGCTGCTTTTATAAAACTATGACAAGAAGGAGTCTTATTTACTGCTACCAGCTGTGGTTACATGGCTTTTAAGTTATAGCAAGTGTAAACATATTTACATGCGTACAAACATTTTTAGTTCCACAATACATTTATAAAAATTTGAACTAGTCAAAGAGTATCTAAATGTAAAGGCATTATATTTTTTTACGTATACAGAGATATTGTTATTTAAAAGGTGACATAGAGATGTTACATTTTCATCTATACACAGACATTATTTGCTTCATGAAAGCTTTCTGCAGATATAAGATATGACTGTATTTAGAATAATGGCTATAAGAGCAAAATTCTAGCTTCTTTATGAAAAACTGAACTTCGAAGTTGCTGAAAAAACTTTGGCTTTTAAATTCAGATTTCTCTTTTAAAATGTTTTCATATTTTTTTCTGTGTAACAGTATTTCTAGTTATGAATGAAAACACACACGACACTACTGTAATATTCCACAATATTTATTATACAGTTTAAAAACAGGTTTTCGGCTGTTACGCCGTCATCAGATACAATGATAAATGTGTGTGACAGTGAAATTATTGTAGGCTCAAATGTTTTTAAAGTAGTGCATCTAGAGAGTATACTCTGTAGACGCACTAGTTTAAAATCTTTGATCCTACAAAAACATATTTACCTTTGTACCCGATGATGGCGTAAGAACGAAAATCCAGTTTGTAAAATAAATAATAAATATTGTAGAATATTACACCAGTGTCGTGTGTGTTTTCGTTCATTATATATAAAATATTTTATCAAGAACCAACGGAACAATCAATAAATGTATTTCTAGTTGGTGATATGTTAGAAAAATGATACGTGCTTTATTATCAACACAACTATGGAGTTAAAAAGTTTGAGGCAATTATAGTGAAGCACATGGGCAAGAATGAGTTATCACAAATCCCAAAAATTAGACGTAGTTACAAACACTATTTCTTAAGAGCAAACAAAGGTACAGAAGAGTACGAATAGAATGCAGTTATATCTTGGATTTTATCAAGTCCACTAGACACGGTAGAGATTTATTTGACAAACAAAATTAACTCTGTGCTATAAAGTAAGCAATTCAGATATACTGCAAAAAGGTATGCTCTTAAATATTCACGTCCTTCGCAAAATTAATTACATATGTCCCCTTTCACCCTTCGGTTGTTACCAGTTATATACAAGTAATCTGCCGCTAGTTATGTGCTGGGAAAATATTATCAAGACATCTATTCTGACAGTTTTTCTGCCAACGCTAGAAGAGGGTTTATTTCTACAGAATGTTATAACTTAGTGTGCATCCATGTTCTGTAAACAGGCTTTTCAGTCAACTACAACCGCTCAGCAGTGTAAAGGCATCGGAACCGGATGAGATACCTGTGAGATTCTTCGGAGATTAAGCGAAAGAACTTCTTCGGCATGCAATGTTACCTGATAGATTCTCCTGCAGAGTACCAGCTTTACTAACCAGAATCCCATGCTAGCAACCCAATTGCGACTTAATCTGATGTTCCTCGCACATTAGGTTATTAGGTTACGCAAGGATCTTTTTAAAGAGAATATCTCGCCGTCGTAGTGTCGAGCCGCGTACGTCTGCTTTCTTACCCAGCAGCTAACTCGCTGCAAATAATAAACTGTAGCTGCGATTCTGCAATCAAATATCATTGGCTAGAATTGCGATTTAATAAAATAAACAAAAATTAGTAAATAAAAGATAAATGAATATTTAATAAAAAGTGTTCTATTCTAAGCTCTGTTATTCATGTAAATGACAACAGGGAATTTGGTTAAATAATATTGTTTCAAGAAAGCAGATCTCAAATAAATGGAAAGTGTTTCTACGATAACCAATTATAACAGAACCAGACAGATATCCTTATTAAATACAATAAAGTTGCGTTGAAAGCTTTACAAGAATGGTAGCAGACTCCCCAAGTTAAATCGTCATCCAAGGCATGCGACAAATTCAATCTAGTTCGTGATCACAATGCGCGAAATATTCACTAGCTCAAATAATTCAGAGCTCAGTATGACAATTTACATAACAACACACAAGAGAACGAGTGGGAACTCATACCCTGTCCATTCTCAATCCCATAATGAAAGCGGAAAGTTAAAGTTCTGCACTGGAGCACATTCACACCTCGCTAAAGTTAGTGTCACCTCTAAAGTTGAAGTATTGTAGCAGCCGTTCCATGCCCAGAATGCTTCACCTACACAGCCGAATAACACTCATTAGCACAGATAGGTCTGCCTTCTGCCATCTCTAACGTAAAAGTGTCTCAAATCGCTCCGTTAAGTGCGCTGCTCAAATAGTCTCTCTCTCCACCTGGCTCCAGTAGTGTTCCTTCTCTGCCTACTTCTACATTAGCTGAAGACTATTCTCATCAAATATACATCGTTCTTATGTTCTACAGACACGATTTCGATTAAATCTGACCACTTTCCGCACTAAACTAATATACTACAACAGTATTTAAATAAAGAAATGCTATAAACATTCGGTCACACACAGATCGTTCACAATAAAATTAACATGAATAAAGGTTTTTTCATAACTTAAGACGCCATCATTCTTCTCCAGATATGCTAACATAAAATGACTAAAAAGTAGATAAATATTGTTTAAACAATTATTTATGTCATCTTTATAGAAACGTCTGTTGGTACCCTCTCTACTCAGATATCGGACGCTAAGTTCGGGGTATCGCAGCGATTATACTTATGTACGCCGGCACCGTATTGCAGTCTTGCCGTTTCTTTCATTTCCTTAAACATCCACAACAGCATAAGCACATTATGCTATCGTATTAGTGCACGCAATTGTCGTATTAGTCAATGCGGTACCTCATGGTGTGTCGCGAAGCCATATTCCCTTTGTAACCATATACCTCACGTGCGTTGCTGTTTTGCTTCTGATGCTCCTGCTGCACCTGTCACAGATACCGCATCGGAGATATGGATCATCTGCTGGGAAGCGGCCGATGGCTAGTCGGTCTCAAAATTGAAAATGTCCGGGATGCCAATTGCAGCCATGTGTAATGAAATATGCTCATAGTTTTCTATAGAGGGCAGTCAATGAAAACAAGGCAGATGGAAAAAAAAGTAAGTGAACTCTTTATTATTTCAAAAGTAATCAACCGTTATACATTTATCCTTCTGGGAGACAAGACGGTCAATGCTGTCATGGAAAAATATTTGCGGTTGCCTGCGAAACCGTGATTGTATGCCGGCGTGCACCTCTCCGTCCAAAGGAAATCGACCGCCACGAATATCTTTATTCGGGGCTCCAAAAACATGGAAATCGCATGGCGGAGATAGGGACTCTATGGAGGATACTGAAGAGCTTGCCAGCGAAACTTATACAGCGTAAACAATCTGTAACAAAAGTCAACTATATGTTTCCAAGGTTCTTTCGAGTACGCTGTAGACGTTTCGCTGCGGAGCCGTTACACATGCTCCACAGAGTTCCAGTCTCTCCCCACGCGATTTCCCTTTTTTTTGGATCCCTGAAGTAATACACTCGTGGTCGTCGATTTGCTTTGGACGAAGAAGTGCACGCCTGCATACAATCACAATTCTATAGGCAACCGTTAACATGTTTCCATGAAAGCACTGGCCGTCTCTTCTGTCAGTGGGATGAATGTATTAACAGTTAAGCAACTACTTTTGAAAGAATGAAGAGTTCACTTGCTTTTTTTCCCATCTGTATCGTTTTCATTGTCTGCCCCTGATATACGTGGGAATAATCAGTCGACATTCGCGGCGTTCAGCAACAATTGCCTGGCTGGTAACGGTTGACAGCTCACAACTATCGACTGTGTGACCTCTCCTCACGATATTACTTAAGTTCATTGAACTAAATCTTAGTCTTCTCCTTAAAAGAGAACATTGGTATCTTTGGAGTGTTGTAGCTTGTGAAGAACTGGTACTATGCGTCTATGTGACCCTCAGTGGTGACGTAAACCATGAGTAGAAGTAGTGTATATGCCAGACGATTATACGGAATCAGCGCAGCAAGATGTGGAAACGTGCGAGGGTGGCGGAACGGAGCTATCGTGATTGGACGTATCAATAGGTGCACCGTGGAAGAACTTTCCCAATTTGTTGGTGCATCAATGGGGACTTACCAACGTGTCTATAAAGAATGGTGTACCACTCGTAGATACGTAACGAGGCGTAAAACAGCGCTCACAAAAAGATCCTAACAGACAGTGACCTGACACGAGTGTCACACCTTGTCAATGACAATCGGTTTGTAACTCGACAGAAATTGTAGTGTGGGCCTATGAGTCGTGGCGGGCTGGGGTGGCCGAGCGGTTCTAGGCGCTACAGTCTGGAACCGCGCGACCGCTACGGTCGCAGGTTCGAATCCTGCCTCGGGCATTGATGTGTGATGTCCTTAGGTTAGTTAGGTTTAAGTAGTTCTAAGTTCTAGGGGACTGATGCCCTCAGAAGTTAAGTCGAGTGCACCAGTGGCCCAATCGGTCATTTAACTGGGAATGTGTGGAGAGTGTTTCTCAGGCTGGAGGTGGTTGTATGATGTTTCAAGAGTGTTTTTCATACCAAGTCCTGGGCCCACTCAATCAGGTCACCGTCAACGTCAATCACGGTGTTTATTTCAATATTCTCAGTGACCAAATGTTGTCCTCTCTTCTGCATCTTCATAATGACAATGCTATGAGCACTGCAATCTTCCAACATGACAACAGCCATGTTCACAGGGCTTTACACATACGTTCCTGGTTTGATAAACACTGAGACATCATATCGTACCTCTGCCATCCCGCTATATTAACCATCGTAATCCCCCAGAAATTGTCTGGGACTATTTGAAGCTGCGGGTGAAGGGCTACATTCAACAAACAACCTCTCATTTTGGTAGCTCTGCGGGATATAATCATACGGCATAGCTGAAGCAAGTTGTGGACCCACTTTTGCCGAAATGAGGCCGTTACCTACGGTACAAGTGGTATGAACCGGTGTTAAGGTGACGTCGCCTAGAGGTAACTAATTTTTTGTTCGCTGTGCTTAGTTCACCACCATACAGCATGCAAATATGAAACGTGTTCTACCGACCATAATTCTTTGTTTATTTCCACAACAGTTTGGGTTTTAGAATACTTCCAGGGCTTCCCAGTCATCCCTTGCTGTAGCTGATAGTCCGAATGATTTTAGTGTTAATCACGAAGACAATTAGTACACTATGTACAATACGATGGATCTGACCACTTTGCCGATTCTGGATTTAAGCGTCGCATGTTTTACTTACGAGGAAAAACCCTAGGTCTTCAATTTTGTTTGTCAGAGAGTGATTCTACTAAAGCCTCTGGAAGCTATAAAATGACTGGTAAATTTTTGTTGGATACCTGTTCTCGGGAAACGGGTGAGGGTGGAAGAATTACCCGATGCAGCAGGAACGTTACAATCTGGCACCATATGCACTGGACGGACTCTGCCATCAAGTACCATTAACAGTCGTCAATTCGCTCTGCAGAGATGTTTACTCAAAAATGTATTCATCCGCAAATTAAAGCACGAAATGCTGGTAAAAGTATCCACATTCCTTTTTAAAACTTTTTTTATTGTTTTTATGAGCACTATTCACCAGTTTCAACCCAAAGGGTTATTTTCAAATATCTTTCTTAGAATATCAGAGTAAAACATAAATCATATCTAATAGTGCTTAAACCAGTTACATGTGATAACAGCAAATAGTCATAATTATCCGGTTATAGCAGCTTGTGACACCATATATTTCCGATTGTGTCCGCGCACTATTCCATGTTTAATGATGGATACAACAGTATTTTATGTGCCAGTATTAAATCGGCTGATAAATGCGGCTAATTGTGTTTATAAAGAACACATAAGGTTTTAGCAGGCAGGTTGAAGTCCTGTCCACAGGTTTCTTGTTTCAAAGTTTTCAGACACTTCTCCGATACTAGCCCACAATCAGCTCTACACCACCATTACTCTCCATTATTCTTTCTCTTGCGATCATTACTACGACATCTCTGTTACTATGGCTTCCCACCTTCTTAGGTACTAGGTTTACTGCAGTTATTATTAGCGTATTTATATTTACGGTCAGCTCACATTCATATTTGATAAGAAATAACTCGTGGGAAAATTCCATGTTTTTTCGCATCATTTTGTCTGACCCGGAAGCGCAACATGGCACGTCCGTATTACACCGTGTAGACGTTACGAGGAAGCGTATCGGTGACCCATCAGCAGGGCAAAATTATTCTTTCGTAGTTAGCTCACAAACAAAACAACATTTAAAAAATTTCGACTATGTAAAGTACGAGAGCCGTTCAATAACTAATTTAAGCCACGCGGTGTAGTCGCGCGGTCTAGGCGCGTTGCCACGGTTTGCACGGCTCTCCCCGTCGGAGGATCGATTCCTCCCTCGGGCATGTGTGTCCCCAAAAACTTACATAATTTCCAATTAATTTAACATATATTTTTTCTGAATGCAGGTCAGTTCTATTCACAGTTCCAATACACAATATTACTTACCACTCTTTTGGCTACAATACATTATTTTTCAACATGATCTCCGTTCAATGCGATGGCCTTACGCCACCTTACTGGGAGAGCCTGTATGCATGCATGGTATCTCTCTACTTGTCGACTGTCGACGTCGGAGCCATCAATAACTGCATCAATAACTCTCCTCCCTCCCTCCCATCATCCAAGAACTGCTTCCAGTAAAGTGCATCTTTCATTGGGCCGAACAGATGGAAGTCCGAAGGTGCGAGATCCGGGCTGTAGGGTGGATGAGGAAGAGCAGGCCAATGAGGTTTTGTGAGCTCCTCTCGGGTTGGGAGAGAGACTTATGTGAGACTTTGCATAGCCATGGACAAAAGCAGTTCGTTTGCAATTTTGTGACCACGAACACGCTGAAGTAGTCTGTTCAGTTTCCTAAGGTTAGCAGAATACACTGTAGAGTTGATCGTTGCACCATGAGGAGGACATCAAAGTGAATGACTCTTCAATATGCGGCTTTGAACTGTTTCTTCGGAGGAGATGTGGTGTGATGCCACTCCATGGATTACCGTTTCGTTTCCGGTTCGAAGTAATAAACCCACGATATTCGGCAAAAAATTGTCACGACCAGCCTCGTAACGTGCAAGAAATTCCACAGAGACGGTCCTTCGGTGCTCTTTGTAGTCTTCTGATGGCGGTGACGAACTCAGGGGACACACAGCTTCGAGTACACCAACTGGTGGACGAGTGTGTTAGCACTACCAACACAGACGTCCAACTGTGCACCGATATGTTCGACTGCGATCCGTCGATCACCTCGAATGAGGGTGTCCAGATCTTCCAACATTACAGGAGTAACAGCTGTGTGTGGTCGACCAACACGCGTGAGATCATACAGGTTTGCGTAACCTTGTTGCGATAATCCAACGACTCACCGCGGTTTTGTTCACTCCCAGGTTTCCATAGACATTCTGGAAGCCCCTATGAATACATGCGGTGCTCTGGTGTTCCGCCAGAAGAAACTCAAAGACAGCTCTCTACTTGGAACGCACCTTCGTTACAGACAGCGTTTTGAAGGCCACATGTAGCGCCACCACCAACCGGAGGTTCATGAAGCTATAGGTACTGAGGTGGGAATATTCCACGATGTCCCACAACAAATTTAGCATTTTTTTAACCGAAACTGTCCGAGAAAAAAATGGTGATCCATTACTTGCTGAACGCCCATCGTAATCCTTGAGAGCTAGCACCTCAGCTGCTACCATCATTCAGATGCATTAACCGTAAACTACTCGTTTCACTTACAATAATCTTGCTGACAAGTCTTCTGTTGTAGGCTGGAGAAGTTCCAAGAGTTCACTTTCTTCTCGTATCACATCTACAAGAATCTTCTTTTTCCGTTCGTCAACTGTAATAGATAATGGTCCAGCTTTGAAGCAATGCTGATACTAATGGTCTGCTGAAGCTTCCTGGAAGATTAAAATTGTGTACTAGACCAGTACTTGAACCTTTAACGTTGACATTCGCGGACAATACTGTAGTCGAGTAATCTGTTCTTTTCTTCTTTTCCTCCAAGCCTCGCCTAACGGCCCTCCTCACACTCTCCAACTTGCCCTCTTTGACGAGCTTCTTGGCTATCCATTTATCACTCTGAAACAAAAGATAAACTGACTTCTGTGATTTTTGTCCGTGCTTTCGTCGAAGACTATCTTCTGCTGATAGTTAATGAGGTAAAGAAAAGATAAGAAATGGTGTGACAATAAAGGTCATCTTTGATAACGTTCTTTCAATATGTCATTGTAAGAATGGTACAAAAATTATTCAGCGCCCCCCATACAGAAAAAAAAATTTTCTTCTTGCTGTAGGCATCGTTCATCCTCTTATCAATCACGACGGCTAAATGCATATTTTTATTTTTTAAATTATTTTTATTTTCTTTTTTGCATATTTTACGCTGCAGAATTTCTCATGTTGAAAGATGGAGGTGTCGCCTCTATTGTAAGCCCTGAAAACAATTTGAATTCTGCAGCCTTAACAAATCAACGGAAAAAGTTAAATTACTCCAACTTCATAGAGCGAATGTGGAACTTAAAGGCGATATTTTACTGATGCCATATAATATTTGAAGGTGCGTTTTCTTGTGACTCTGTCCTCATAATTTTCATCTACGGATGAAACAGAAGTGTTTTAATGCCTCCGTTTTTCCGTTCAAGTAAATATGGACATACTAGACAAACAAGTATGACTCTCAAATATAATTAACCCGATATTGAAAAGGAATTCGTTCTATCGTGGCGCGCGATATTTATTGAATACGCAGTGAGTTTTTCATATAGTTTTGCATCCACTCTTTGTATATAGATTTTTATGACAAACGAAAATGCTTCGCCGTTAGGAACTGAAAAAAATCTAGCAAGGGAACGACTGCTTTTGATACCGTGTAAGAAAAGTATTGTCCCAGCAGCCAAGTCACGCTGTTAGTATTTGCATTTGGATACCATTTCCGGTCAGGTTTCGTTATATAATTAAACTTTATCTGCGATTCGATAGTTCTTGTGACACTTGCCTCTTTCTTGCTTATCCATTTTCTAGTCTTACTCTGACCGTTGTTCACAAAGATGTGCGCAAGGAAGTCACCGAGTCGGCATTGTGAACATATCGGGCTTGGCTTTAAATTGATTTTATGTAGTTTTTCTTGGCGAGTGGGAATGGTGTCATTAACGACACCATACCATGCCATAAATGGGGGATCCAGCCTAAAACACAGCTGCAGGTACTAATGGAAATCAAATGACACGATTTGAGAGACTTTACTGGTCTCATACAGATATGATTTTATGTATGTAGACTGAAGCGGCACATGGGTTTCAAACAGGATCTACCATTTTCGTTCCGTGCTGAGGTGCTATTCCACAACATGGAGAGCCTCGACAACTCAGTTCTTATGTAAGTAAAGTATACTGGGACATCAGTGAGGATTTGGATCTAGGAGAGAGGCGTGCAAGGGTAATCCGTGCAAGTTACATGAACCGGTGTGCCAAGATGGCTTAGTAGCTAACGTACTTGCCTGCTAACCGGAAGACACAAGGTCGACTCCCGGCCTTCATACAAATTTTCGCTCGGTGCTTCAATCTATACACATAAAATCATGTCTGTATGTGACCAGTAAAGTCTCTGAAATTGGGTCATTTCAAAAGACATATTTGTTAATAAAATCTACTGTCTTATATTTGTCTAGCGTTCTCGCTTTATGGTCTTTAATTGTGGCTCGAAGTACGATCAGATTATGTGCCCAGTAATAGGTGCTCATGTCCTTGGGTTCGGCCGACTTCTCTGTACTGTTGTAGCCAATCAGTTCTGCGCGAACGTGTTAGCGCTTCGACCTAGTTCCAGCAGTTGAGATTTCTGAAAATTAATCTTAGCTCCTGCTGCGTTACAATAGTCGTCGATAATGCGTTCAGCTATCTGTATTTCCTCACTATCGTTCAGTATGAAACTATGTCGTCCGAGTGAAGAAGATGTATTTCCAAATGCGTTACGAAAATGAAAAGAAGCTCAACAGCGAATGGTTACGGTGTTTCGTTTATATACTCTCTTGAGTTATGTGTAGGCATTTTCATCCACGTTTATATGGAGGTGTGGGAGCAAATCCACCTGGCGTAAACACAGTTTTCTTTACGAATTTGTCTCGAAAATAAAGCGCGTCTACTGGAGACGAAGGCGTGTTGTTGCCCCCAGCCACCAACGATGGCTGCACACGCAAGTAGAAATGGTTGCCGCTACATCAGGCGCAGCAGACTGCCGTCGCAAGAGGTAGAGCTCGTGTCCTTCAACTATTCAAGCGTTCAGTTTCAAACTCACTTTAGCATTTACAGTTTAATTCATGTAATTTTTATAAAATATTTCAAAACAATTTTGGAAACGCTTTATGTGCTGATCGTCGTTTCAAAACAGATGGGAACCAAGGATTGAGTACTGGATAAGCAGCTGCAGCAGCAAGTCGTATACTCTAGCTCACTCATTTGTTACATAGTTTAATTCTTAATTTCTTTGCGTGTTTTTGGTACTTGCGTTGTTTAATTCATAAATTTCGGGCGTATTATAGTATTTGAGAGAGTAGCATCGCGTTTTGGTACCTGAATAGTGTAAAATCGCGTAGTGTCCTTCCGCCGCCGAGCAGTGTGTCAGCAGTGCACAAGTGCCAGCATTACTGCATTTACTAGGCAATCTTGTATTTTAATAACCGTTTAAATTTTGTGTCGATTTGTTTGCGCTCTCTGTAGATTAGTTCAGATGTTCTTTGCACAACAGTTTTTAGCATGGATAGGGACTGCAACTGCTGTGTTCGGATGCAGGCTGAGTTGGCATCCCTTCGCTCCCAGCTTCAGGCAGTGTTGGGTTCGGTCACACAGCTTGAGGCTGTTGCTAATGGGCATCACTGTGGGGGTCCGGATGGGGGTTTGTCGGGGACGGCCAGCTCGTCCCACGCATCCCCCGATCGGACTACGTCTGTGGTTGCCCGGGATTCTGCCCGCATTGAGGCTGATCCCTCACCTGTGGTAGAGTGGGAGGTCGTCTCAAGGTGTGGCAGGGGGCGAAAGACATTCCGGAGGGCTGAACGGAAGGCCTCTCCAGTTTGTCTGACGAACCGGTTTCAGGCTCTGTCTCAGGCTGATACTGATCTTCGGCCTGACATGGCTGCTTGTCCTGTTCCAGAGGTTGCCCCTCAGTCTGCAAGATCCGGGCGGTCGCAGAGGGTGGGCTTACTGGTAGTTGGGAGCTCCAATGTCAGGCGCGTAATGGGGCCCCTTAGGGATATGGCAGCAAGGGAGGGGAAGAAAACCAAAGTGCACTCCGTGTGCATACCGGGGGGAGTCATTCCAGATGTGGAAAGGGTCCTTCCGGATGCCATGAAGGGTACAGGGAGCACCCATCTGCAGGTGGTCGCTCATGTCGGCACCAATGATGTGTGTCGCTTTGGATCGGAGGAAATCCTCTCTGGCTTCCGGCGGCTATCTGATTTGGTGAAGACTGCCAGTCTCGCTAGCGGGATGAAAGCAGAGCTCACCATCTGCAGCATCGTCGACAGGACTGACTGCGGACCTTTGGTATAGAGCCGAGTGGAGGGTCTGAATCAGAGGCTGAGACGGTTCTGCGACCGTGTGGGCTGCAGATTCCTCGACTTGCGCCATAGGGTGTTGGGGTTTCGGGTTCCGCTGGATAGGTCAGGAGTCCAATACACGCAACAAGCGGCTACACGGGTAGCAGGGGTTGTGTGGCGTGGGCTGGGCGGTTTTTTAGGTTAGATGGCCTCGGGCAAGTACAGAAAGGGCAACAGCCTCAAAGGGTGCGGGGCAAAGTCAGGACATGCGGGGACCAAGCAGCAATCGGTATTGTAATTGTAAACTGTCGAAGCTGCATTGGTAAAGTACCGGACTTTCAAGCGCTGATAGAAAGCACCGAAGCTGAAATCGTTATAGGTATCGAAAGCTGGCTGAAGCCAGAGATAAATTCTGCCGAAATTTTTACAAAGGTACAGACGGTGTTTAGAAAGGATAGATTGCATGCAACCGGTGGTGGAGTGTTCGTCGCTGTTAGTAGTAGTTTATCCTGTAGTGAAGTAGAAGTGGATAGTTCCTGTGAATTATTATGGGTGGAGGTTACACTCAACAACCGAGCTAGGTTAATAATTGGCTCCTTTTACCGACCCCCCGACTCATCAGCATTAGTGGCAGAACAACTGAGAGAAAATTTGGAATACATTTCACATAAATTTTCTCAGCATGTTATAGTCTTAGGTGGAGATTTAAATTTACCAGATATAGACTGGGACACTCAGATGTTTAGGACGGGTGGTAGGGACAGAGCATCGAGTGACATTATACTGAGTGCACTATCCGAAAATTACCTCGAGCAATTAAACAGAGAACCGACCCGTGGAGATAACATCTTGGACCTACTGATAACAAACAGACCCAAACTTTTCGACTCTGTAAGTGCAGAACAGGGAATCAGTGATCATAAGGCCGTTGCAGCATCCCTGAATATGGAAGTTAATAGGAATATAAAAAAGGGAGGAAGGTTTATCTGTTTAGCAAGAGTAATAGAAGGCAGATCTCAGACTACCTAACAGATCAAAACGAAAATTTCTGTTCCGACACTGACAATGTTGAGTGTTTATGGAAAAAGTTCAAGGAAATCGTAAAATGCGTTTTAGACAGGTACGTGCCACGTAAAACTGTGAGGGACGGGAAAAACCCACCGTGGTACAACAACTAAGTTAGGAAACTACTGCAAAAGCAAAGAGAGCTTCACTCCAAGTTTAAACGCAGCCAAAACCTCTCAGACAAACAGAACCTAAACGATGCCAAAGTTAGCGTAAGGAGGGCTATGCGTGAAGCGTTCAGTGAATTCAAAAGGAAAATACTAGGTACCGACTTGACAGAAAATCCTAGGAAGTTCTGGTCTTACGTTAAATCAGTAAGTGGCTCGAAACAGCATGTCCAGACACTCCGGGATGATGATGGCATTGAAACACAGGATGACAAGCGTAAAGCTGAAACACTAAACACCTTTTTCCAAAGCTGTTTCACAGAGGAAGACCGCACTGCAGTTCCTTCTCTAAATCCTCGCACAAACGAAAAAATGGCTGACATCGAAATAAGTGTCCAAGGAATAGGAAAGCAACTGGAATCACTCAACAGAGGAAAGTCCACTGGACATGACGGGATACCAATTCGATTCTACACAGAGTACGCGAAAGAACTTGCCCCCCTTCTAACAGCCGTGTACCGCAAGTCTCTAGAGGAACGGAAGGTTCCAAATGATTGGAAAAGAGCATAGGTAGTCCCAGTCTTCAAGAAGGGTCGTCGAGCAGATGCGCAAAACTATAGACCTATATCTCTGACGTCGATCTGTTGTAGAATTTTAGAACATGTTTTTTGCTCGAGTATCATGTCGTTTTTGGAAACTCAGAATCTACTATGTAGGAATCAACATGGATTCCGGAAACAGCGATCGGGTGAGACCCAGCTCGCTTTATTTGTTCATGAGACCCAGAAAATATTAGATACAGGCTCCCAGGTAGATGCTATTTTTCTTGACTTCCGGAAGGCGTTCGATACAGTTCCGCACTGTCGCCTGATAAACAAAGTAAGAGCCTACGGAATATCAGACCAGCTGTGTGGCTGGATTGAAGAGTTTTTAGCAAACAGAACACAGCATGTTGTTATCAACGGAGAGACGTCTACAGACGTTAAAGTAACCTCTGGCGTGCCACAGGGGAGTGTTATGGGACCATTGCTTTTCACAATATATATAAATGACCGTTTAGAAAGTGTCGGAAGTTCCATGCGGCTTTTCGCGGATGATGCTGTAGTATACAGAGAAGTTGCAGCATTAGAAAATTGTAGCGAAATGCAGGAAGATCTGCAGCGGATATGCACTTGGTGCAGGGAGTGGCAATTGACCCTTAACATAGACAAATGTAATGTATTGCGAATACAGAGAAAGAAGGATCCTTTATTGTATGATTATATGATAGCGGAACAAACACTGGTAGCAGTTACTTCTGTAAAATATCTTGGAGTATGCGTGCGGAACGATTTGAAGTGGAATGATCATATAAAATTAATTGTTGGTAAGGCGGGTACCAGGTTGAGATTCATTGGGAGAGTCCTTAGAAAATGTAGTCCATCAACAAAGGAGGTGGCTTACAAAACACTCGTTCGACCTATACTTGAGTATTGCTCATCAGTGTGGGATCCGTACCAGTTCGGATTGACGGAGGAGATAGAGAAGATCCAAAGAAGAGCGTCGCGTTTCGTCACAGGGTTATTTGGTAACCGTGATAGCGTTACGGAGATGTTTAACAAACTCAAATGGCAGACTCTGCAAGAGAGGCGCTCTGCATCGCGGTGTAGCTTGCTGTCCAGGTTTCGAGAGGGTGCGTTTCTGGATGAGGTATCGAATATATTTCTTCCCCCTACTTATACCTCCCGAGGAGATCACGAATGTAAAATTAGAGAGATTAGAGCGCGCACAGAGGCTTTCAGACAGTCGTTCTTCCCGCGAACGATACGCGACTGGAACAGGAAAGGGAGGTAATGACAGTGGCACGTAAAGTGCCCTCCGCCGCACACCGTTGGGTGGCTTGCGGAGTATAAATGTAGATGTAGATGTAGATGTAGATGTAAACTTTTGATTGAGTCATTCGAACTTGTCTCTACCATCTTAATTCAATATGAGCTTTGGTCTCAGGTATTAAGTGGATGGAGAACTACACATTACAGCCTGTCTCAGAGATGAACGTAAGGGTCCAATTTTGTTCCTATACTGAAGTGTGCAGTAATAATTTTTAATATTGTGTCTCACACGTTAACTATGATATTTGTTGCCTATGTCACAGATATGTGAAAATAATTCTTACCAACTTTTTGTGGACTTGAATTACAGTAGTATCAGATGACATCACTCTCAACTTTTTGTGGACTTGCTGCAGTAGAAACAGATGACATCACTCTTAAACATTGAAGGAAAAAATCACAATACCAAGAAGTCGTTGTGCGACAAAAACGAAAGCTCGTAGGCACTTTTATACATCTGGAAGATGAAATCTATTCAAATTTCGCGCCAGTTGCGTAAGAGTGGCGCTAATGAACCCACTATGAGCCTCACTGTGTTCGACCGAGGCCTTGTAATAGACTACGAGAAACTGGATGTTCCTTCTGCGACATTGCAGAAAGACCTGGCAGGAATGTGGCCACTGTATGTGACTGCTGGCAGCGGTAGTCTTCAGAACGTACAGTCGCAAGAAGATCGGATTCCGGACGGCCACGTTGCACTACCGATAGGGAAGACCATGGAGTTCGGGGTGGGGCTATAGCACATGGTACTGTATCTTTAGCAGCAATGTCAACAGCAGTTGGCACGATAATGACACGACGAACTCTTGGAAACCGGTTACTTCAAGGACAGCTCCGAGTCAGATGCCCTGTAGTGTACTTTCCACTGACCCCAAACCACGGCCATTTGCGACTTCAGCGGTGTTAAGCAAGAGCTCTTTGGAGGGCAGAGTGGATGGTTCAAATGGCTCTGAGCACTATGGGACTTAACATCTGAGAGGTCATCAGTCCCCTAGAACTTAGAACTACTTAAACCTAACTAACCTAAGGACATCACACACATCCATGCCCGAGGCAGGATTCGAACCTGCGACCGTAGCGGTCGCGCGGTTCCCGACTGAAGCGCCTAGAACCGTTCGGCCACACTGGCCGGCAGCAGAGTGGAGGTCTGTTGTGTTTTCTGATGAAAGTTGGTTCTGCCTCGGTGCCAGTGATGACCGTGTGTTGGTTAGAAGGATGCCAGTTGAGGTAATATAACCAACCTGTCTGCGTGCTACACACACTGGACGTACGCCTTGGGTTATGGCCTGGGGTGCAATTTCATAAGACAGCTGGAGCACTCTCTTGGTTATCGTAAGCACAAACTGACATCCGGCACCTGTACAACACAATGCATGCGCTTTTACATTCGAATATTCAACATTCTGGCGGTTACGTCTATTACTAATGTACCAGCATTGATATGGCTTATCTGCATGTGATCTTGCAATGTTAATTACTCAGATTTGTTACCTGGACAAATTTATTCCAGAAATCTGTTTATTACATATTAATTATTTTTTAATGTTGCGATTTTTCCCATCAGTGCATATGTACTCAATATAGGATGAAAACTGTTGGCCAGCCGTTGTAGCCGAGCGGTTCTAGTCGCTTCAGTCTGGAACCGCGCGACCGCTACGGTCGCAGGTTCGAATCCTGCCTCGGGCATGGATGTGTGTGATGTCTTTAGGTTAGTTAGGTTTAAGTAGTTCTATGTTCTAGGGTACTGATGACCTTAGATGTTAAGTCTCATAGTGCTCAGTGCCATTTGAACCATTTTTGAAAACTGTTGCTTTAATTCCGGCACTTTTGTTTATAAGGAGCTGTTATACTAAGTGTATAGGTGAGAACTAAGATGCATTGAAAATAAATCTGCATTACCTGCAGCATATTAAGTTAACACGTTCTGATGAGGAGGAAGAAGATTTCTGCGAAAAGTTAGAAAAATTGATAAATAGCAGCAAATGAGTACGATTAACTGCTTCCTCTGGGATTCATAGATTTTGAGAAAGTTTCTGACACAGTTTCAACAACATCAGTACAAACAACCCTTAAAAAGGGAGGTACTGCTTCAATCTAGGTTTGTATACTGAATAATATACGTGTCAATACAGAAGCGTCTAATAGAATTCATCAACACTGTGGGAAACTGACAACTGAAAGAGGAGTCAAGCAAGGAGATTCCACATGATCAAAACTATTGTCAGCAGTACGAGAACTTTTAAAATCTCTGAACTCGTACAGTAAGGAAAAAAAAACGTATCAATCAGATATGCCTGAACCATCTACGTTTTGCTAGTAGCATTCTACTGTTTGCGTATGGTGTACATAAACTTCAACATCTAACTGATGAACTTAGAAGAGCAAGTCTCGAAGCAGACCTCCAACTCAATTAGATCTCTTTGCGTAGTCCATTTACGTTCCACTGGTAGAAATACACAACGGGAAAAGACGTAGTGTTACCAAAAGATAATGAATACAAGGATCTGTAACTTATGTGACATACGAAATTTGGGTAACAGAGTACACGATTAACACTTCATAGATTTTCGCCTGTAGATTGTATAGGTGCATTCAAATAGATCAAAGTTCATTATAAAGCAGTCCGAGACACTAGCAAGAGAGTGGTTTAGGGGAGCGGACGGAGAGATGAAATATTCAGCACTGACATCTATACCAGTTTAAATCAATGACATTCACTTTTTATTTTAAAATCGTTGATTTTTGAAAATAACTCCAATGTATGAAAATAAACTACATAAAACATGGATTTGTCGCTATTTAAATAAATCCATTTCCCCGAGATCTTTTTGTAACACTAAGCTGCATTCTAAAAGCTTAGAGAAAGTGTATAAAAGTGGTGTACCAGTTCTGTAATTCCTGAAGCAGTATTTTGACATAACTATAAAATTTACTATCTACGATTAACAATGTTCCATTCCCGCTAAAAATCCGGCTTTTGTGGCGTCATATACAGCTGCAATACGCCATTAGTTACGTCAAGGCATCAAGAAAGAAGTATTATCCGCGAATCTTCTTGTCTTCAGTTCGAAAACTGATTTTCTGCAATTTTCCATGCTTATCTATCCTATGCAGGCCTCTTCATCTCGGCGAATCTACTGCAACCAACATCCATTTGAACCTGATTACCGTAGCCATGCCGTGGTCTTCCTCTACAGCTTTTACCCCCCACGCTTCCCACCATTACTGAATTGAATTCTTCAGCCTCAGGATGTGTTCTGTCAACCGGTCCCTTCTTTTACTCAAGTTGTGCCGTAAATTTCTTTTCTCCTCAATTCGATTAAGTACCTCTTCATCAGTTATTCAATTTATCCATCTAATCTTCAACTTTATTCTGAAGCACCTCATTCCAAAAGCTTCTGTTTTATTCATGGCAGAACTGTTTATTGGCCTTGTTTCACTTCCGTACAAGGCTACACATCAGACGAATGTCTTCAGAATAGACTTCCTAATATTTATATTCGGTGTTATAAATTTCTGTTTTTCACAGACGCTTTTCCTTCTGTTTCCAGTCAGCTTTTGATGTCATCTTTACTTCTGATATAGTATGTCAGCAAATCTCATCTCTAACATTGACATCTCATTTCCTAATCAAATTACCTCGGTGTAGACTGATTTAATTCTACTAATTCCGTTACCTTTGTTTTAGTTCATCTCGCAATCCCTTTTCAAGACAATATCAGTGCCGTTCAGTTGTTCTTACAAGTCCTTTGTCTTCTCTGACAGTATTACAATGTCACCGGTAAACCTCAAAGTCTTTATTTTTTTCCCTGAAGTTTAATTTTTTTTTCTAAGTTTCCATTAGAGGTTTCTGAATGTGTAGACTGAATAACACAGGGGATAGGGTACAACCTTGATTCACCCCCTTCTCAAACATTACCTTCTCTTCGTGTCCTTGGACTTCGCTAAATGTATTCGATGTAGTATTTTCGCAAGTACCTACCTGGCAGGAAGTTCGATAACAAATGTGAAATTCAGTGCTGATTTGTTGTTAATGCTGAAAGAGCTTTACGGTCTGTAGCTCCTCAAGTCCTGGAACAGCCACATTTTTCTTTCTTTCTATTTAACGCTGCCGATAGTATTCGCGGAAAATCACATTATGGCATCAGTTATTTTATCTACAAATAAGAAAGATCAGACTGATAATCATTGGTTGTACTTGTTCCTGTTGTAGCGTGGGGCGTCGATAGCTCAGATTCGTCTACCAACATACATTTTAAGACGTTGTACTGGGCGTACAACAACATCCATGGTCCCACTGGTCGTAGGGAAATTTTAAAGCCCTATCAGCATATTCCCGCAAGACTGTAGGGTATCATTCAGGCTGTTCTTTAAATAGTCTGCCATTTTCCCTTGTGGACATGCATCGGAAAAACATCGCAGCAACGCCATAAAACTACATCAATCGCCTTAGGTTTATTCTGTGTCAGTGACGTAGTCGTATTTTTGGAACTCAGACAGTGTAAATATCTAGTTATTTACAAAGCCTACTAATCTTAAAATGAAAAAAGCCTCGTTTTTAGTATCCTACTACGGGATTTCAAATAGAAAGAAATGATGATGAGTGTGGTGACCCTCAGCTACGTACCCTCGGACTCAAGAGTTGAAATATTAAAGGTTTTGGCTGGTTTCGTTGTCTAGGGGCTGTGATACGTAGTTGCCACATTACAAGCCAAATACTGCTGAGTCTACAGTATACAATATGAATGCACACATGAACCGAATGCTCTAAGGTTCCTGTCACTCAGCAATTGCGAATTATGAATGTAACATATAAATTTATAAATGAAAGACTGCAATTAAATAAATTCTTCAGGTAATATTTTAACGACTTTAAATGATGAGTACAACAGCAGAAGTACCTTTAAGAATGCCTTTTATTACTGCAAAACACTTATTGGTGTCGATGGTCCAAGAATTAAATAAAATATATGTTGAATAACAGGGAAACAATATATTCATACTTCACGTAATTAGTTATGAACAACAACATAGCTCGCGAGATATTCACTTCCTAACGCATACTACATCTTCACTGCAGAATCCACGGAAATCTCACAAGTGCACAAGTTGGCACTACGAAATATTTCAATCTCCCGTGTCACACGCAAACTGCTCCACTCCCCAAGTCTTTAACGACACAGTGCGTCCGTCGCGCCGTACTGTCCAGGACCCTCAGTGCAGCATCTCCTGTGTCCTGTGCCATACCGTCCAGAACTCTCTCGTGTCCTCCCCCGTACTCCCACACAGTCTCTCCATTAACGAGCACTGTGATTGGCTAGAGCGCTCCCGCTATGTCTTCAAGCCAATGCACCCTCACAAACGTAATGAAACACATTCGAAATACTAGATTTACATTTAAATAACTTGAAATTAAATAAATATTCCTACGGTTGGACCATAAACACGCTCTAACGCAAGTTATTAAATACATAAACAAATCAAATAAACATATATTAGAGGAATAGAAACAAAAGGTAGGCCAGTAGCCTAATGTCTCTTTGCTTTCTAAAACACAGTAAATATTTAACCAATTTCTTCATGAATAGTTTATATCGGATATAAACAAAGACACAGACGAATAAATATATTTATAAGCATGCTGCTACCGTTCTTTCGTGTAACTGTGGAGTACTCCAATAACTCATGTACTATTCAGGTTACATGCCTCTAATTTATACCAATTTAGGCTTACACTAATAGTTTTCTAAAGACACATCGATCGACAAAATCGGATGAACCGTTTAGATTTTGGAAATTCGTTGTTGGGTGTTACTTATATAATTTAACGTCAGATACAAAACTTTAAACTAATAAAGATATTGAAAATCTGATTACACCATCAGAATCGCCGTGCAAATAATGGTAATGTACATGTATCTTTTTGAGATATCATGATTCATCTGGTTAGTATTAATTACTATACGAACTGTGAAATGTCTGCCACGAGGATTTCACGAAGTGCGCCATCTTTGGCACTCTCGGCATACAAGTCCCTTTCATTGACACAGCGTCACCAAGGAACTCCCAGCCACGTAGTCGGCCTGGACCCAGGTTAACGTTCGTTACCATGCGGCCGCCGACGACCCGCGGCCCGCCGAGAAGCCCCAGCGCGGCCACGCAAACTCCGAACAGAGAATATTATGAGGGCGCCACAACTCGCCCGTTACTTCACACACCTCCACTTATTAACATTCTGACTTGACGGAATGTTCAGAAGTAGCACCCTTCATTTCATACAAGTACACAGCAAACAAATTACAAAGAACAGAATTATACGATCAAAACGCAAGACCAATAGTGTTTACAAAATTTTTGTAGTGGTGTGGGAGCAGCATGAAATTCGAAATAAAATTAAACTAACACAAATTATCAACGTAACGGCATATTAAATAAATGCCTGCATTTCAGTGATGCATAAACAAGCATGAATTTCCAAATATACTTAAACTAACACAAATTGTGAACGAAACGCCATTTTAAATAAATGCCTGCTCTTCAGTTATGCATAAATAATTTTTTGGACAAGAAATAAAATTTTTTAATGCGTTCTTACTGATGTGCGATTTTGTAAGTACTTCTTGTGCCAATCACTCAGCGCTAAGGCTCGTTCGTGCACTAATTTTTCTGTCACACTACACACGCTCACACTGATTTTAGCATGAAGTATCAATCGACTCACATCAGTCTTTTGACCAAGTGCCTCGCAGAAATCGTGTCTGCCTCTGAATTCCGAGTTCCACCGTTTATCGTGACAAATCTGTCTACAACGAAAACCAAAAGTAGCAACCCGTCAACAAACCACTTCCCAAAATCAACCAGGATCCTCGCTAAAGATTCCCTCCAGCGGAAACGATACTTTAGGAACAAAGTCGCAAGGTAAACGACTGAATCATAGTAGGCTCGAATTCCCACAAGATCTATTTAATTGACTTTAATCACTCCTTCCTACCCCCACTCTCCATAAAATGCGTGCACATACAGTTACAATTTTAATACCCTTTAAATTGAACACGAAATTCTTTGCCACACACTTATACAAAACATAAATCAATACATATTTTACTTAAATCCACGAGATCGCTGACCTCCACGCACCCTCAGTGCCTAAACTTCCCCGTTTTGCACACATACAGTGACACAATAAACTGACAGATTACTATTGAATCCCCAAATAAACATATAAATTATCCCTCCAAAATTACTACCACTAATAACAGATTAGAACAGCTTTTCACTTCCGCCCTTTCTCCATATACCCTTAGCAATTTTAAACTTCTCACGTTTCCACAGATGCGGTAGCAACGACCGTAACGTTCTACCGTAGCAACGCCAAAGAGTCACACTAAAATCACACTCCTCCTTCGTGTACCAATTCGTACGAACTTGATTACACTAACTATCCCCATCCACACTATTTACGTCAGCCCTCTCTAAGTTTTCAGTTAGTTCTTCCACACATTTCGCTGATTCACTAGCCACAGCATGCACAACTTAACTGTTTTTCCCCTTCAAAATATCGACACTTGCAGCTTCAACTGAATTACACATCAATTTATCTTTCTGAAATAATACATCGATGCCTAAGCCACCATCACCATAAATATTCATCTCAGCAACCTTATCTGCTGATACACCATATAAATCAAGACATAAATTCACATCAGAAACCTTACTTTCCTCCCACGACAAATTAGCTTTACGTGAATTGTACTCAACTTTATGATCCGCCGCTACATTACACAAATTGCTGCTACCTTGTCGTACAATTTTGAAACTTCCAGCCTTGCTACATTCCGATGTGACCGGACAAAAATCAGCACACACTGCCATTTCTACACCCTTTTCATCCAGATAAACTCCCGATCTTACTTTGCATACATTCTCACGTTCATACTCTGACAAACGTTTTAGATTCACACAGTCATCAATAAGTTTCGTTTCGCCTTCATTCGTGAATAGAAACGCGTAAATTCCTTCATCCGAAGTATCAATACCAGTAGCTTTTACATCATTGCATAAATTACCATTACACTGTTCCTTTAAACAGAAATCATCTAACTCCTCCGATACGTTTTTAACTTCAACTGTTGGCGAGACCAACGCTAAGCCTCCTATAGTAATATCAACGCTTTCCGTCGAAACACAATCACCCTCACTTGCAGTTGGTGAGACCAAAGCTACGCAGTCTTGACTAACATCGACGCTTTCAGCCGACTCGACTCAAAAATACTTGCTACTACAATACCTTCTTTACTGCAGTTGCTACTATTTGCTAATACCTCTTCAGAACTCTCCACACAATTTGCTTTTACAAAATTCATCTCCTTCTCTAACTTCTTTTTGAACCACTGAATCTTTCAATTTATCACCATTCACACACTCATTCATTACCCATTCCTAACTTACATCAATTGCTCTTTGAAAGTTACCCACAACTTTTTCAACTCCTTCTTTCACAGCGGAACCTATTTCAGTTCGCATTGTACCTATATCAGTCCGAATTCTATCCGTAACTGTTTGAATTGTACTGATATTATTTGACATTGTATTCATATTATTCCCAATTGTGCTGATACTATTTCCCACTGTATTCAGATTATTTCCCAATCTCTGGATCATTTGCATTAGCTGAGACATCATATATACACCACATTCATTCCCCTTGCCTGAATTCCTACTAGTTACACTTTTGAGCTCTGATTTCGGACTAACCGGCTCACTTCCGTTTTTAGAATTAAACATACTAGGTGACTGTTCCGCGAGATCTGTAAGTGGAGCTTGAACTTCAGAGTCAAACACTATCTCACTATTTGCGAAGGCACTTATCTCAGATGCCCTTTGCCATGGTGATGTCGTCGGTTGCAGTGGAAGTCGACACTGAAGACTGCCCTGGACTGCTCGAAGACACTGCCGTCGTATTGCCGTTGATCTGCGTCCGCCAATGGAGAAGTCGCCTGACGTAGTTGTAGCTGCTGCCGGTTACCGCGTGTTCCAACCGTCCCCGATACCGCTGTCCGTTAAACGCGCTAACCGCTACTGTTCCCTGCTCTCAACTTATTTAGACTCTGAGCCCCCACAAAAACTACCTTTAACATGATACATTAGGACCTCTATCGATAACATGTGTTAACTGTGAAAATTACTGCGTAATTTCAGTATTTCCAGAAACCAACTTGCGGAAAAAACCGATCTCAAACTGTGTTTTGTGAGAGGTTCACTCTACAGAAATGTCTACTGATTTTTGCACAGATTTTTACATTTAGCACTGTACGATGAATTACAGAGTGCAAAGGAATTACCATTTCGCAGGACACAAATCCTGGACGAGAAACCTCCAATTGCGGGCTTTCAAATTAAAATGATGTGGGGTGGTGGCCCTCAACTACGTACCCTCAGATTCAGAGTAGAAATGTTAAAGGTTTTGGCTGGTTTCGTTGTGTAGGGGCTGGGATACGTAGTTGCCCCATTACAAGCCAAATACTGCTGAGTCTACAGCATCCAATATGAGTACACACATGAACCGAATGGTCGAAGGTTCCTATCACACGGCAATTGTGAATTACGAATGTAACATATAAATTTATAAATGAAAGATTGCAATTAAATAAATTCTGCAGGTACTATTTTAACGACTTTAAATGATGAGTACAATAGCAGAAGTGCCTTTAAGAATGCCCTTTATTACTGCAAAACACTTATTGGTATCGATGGTCCAGCAATTAAATAAAATATATGTTGAATAACAGGGAAACAACAGATTCCTACTTCACGTAATTAGTCATGAACAACAACATAGCTCGCGAGATATTCACTTCCAAAGCATACTACGTCTACACTGCAGAAGTCACGGAAATCTCACTAGTGCACAAGTCGGAACTACGAAATATTTCAATCTCCCGTGTCACACGCAAACTGCTCCACTCTCCAAGTTTTTCTCGCGACAGTCCGTCCATCGCGCCATAATGTCCAGGACCCTCTATCCAGCACCTCCTGTGTCCTGTGCCATGCCGTCCAGAACTCTCTCGTGTCCTCCCCCGTACTCCCATACAGTCTCTCCATTTACGAGCACTGTGATTGGCTAGAGCGCTCCCGCCATATCTTCAAGCCAACGCACACTCACAAACATAATGAAACACATTCGAAATACTGGATTTACATTTAAATAACTTGAAATTAAATGTATATTGCTACGGCTGACCATAAACAAGCTCTAACACACGTCATTAAATACATAAACAAATCAAATAAACACACACTACTGGCCATTAAATTTGTTACACCAAGAAGAAATGCAGATGATAAACGGGTATTCATTGGACAAATATGTTGTACATGAACTGACATGTGATTACATTTTCACGCAGTTTGGGTGCATAGATCATGAGAAATCAGTACCCAGAACAACCATCTCTGACCGTAATAACGGCCTTGATACGCCTGAGCATTGAGTCAAACAGAGCTTGGATGGCGTGTACAGGTACAGCTGCTCATGCAGCTTCAACCCAATACCACAGTTCATCAATAATAGTGACTGGCGTATTGTGACGAGCCAGTTGCTCGGCCACCATTGACCAGACGTTTTCAGTTGGTGATAGATATAGAGAAAGTGCTAGTCAGGGCAGCAGTCGATCATTTTCTGTATCGAGAAAGGCCCGTACAGGACCTGCAACATGCGGTCGTGCATTATCCTGCTGAAATGTAGGGTTTCGCAGGGATCGAATGAAGGGTAGAGCCACGGGGCGTAACACATCTGAAATGTAACATCCACTGTTCAAAGTGCTGTCAGTGCGAACAAGAGGTGACCGAGACGTGTAACCAATGGCACCCCATACCATCACGCCGGGTGATAAGCCAGTATGGCGATGACGAATACACGCTTCCAATGTGCGTTCAGCGCGATGTCGCCAAACACGGATGCGACCATCATGATGCTGTAAACAGAAACTGGATTCATCCGAAAAAATGACGTTTTGCCATTCGTGCACCCAGGTTCGTCGTTGAGTACACCATCGCAGGCGCTCCTGTCTGTGATGCAGCGTCAAGGGTAACCACAGCCATGGTCTCAGAGCTGATAATAGTCCATACTGCTGCAAACGTCGTTGAACTGTTCCTGCAGATGGTTGTTGTCTTGCAAACGTCCCCATCTGTTGACTCAGGGATCGAGACGTAGCTGCACGATCCGTTGCAGCCATGCGGATAAGATGTCTGTCATCTCGACTGCTAGTGATACGAGGCCGTTGGGATCCAGCACGGCGTTCCGTATTCCCCTCCGGAACCCACTGATTCCATATTCTGCTAACAGTCATTGGATCTCGACCAACGCGAGCAGCAATGTCGCGATACGATAAAATGCAATCGCGATAGGCTACAATCAGACCTTTATCAAAGTGGGAAACGTGATGATACGCATTTCTCCTCCTTACACGAGGTATCACAACAACGTTTCACCAGGCAACGCCGGTCAACTGCTGTTTCTGTATGGGAAATCGTTTGGAAACTGTCCTCATGTCAGCACGTTGTAGGTGTCGCCACCGCCAACCTTGTGTGAATGCTCTGAAAAGCTATTCATTTGCATATCACAGCATCTTTTTCCTGTCGGTTAAATTTCGCGTCTGTAGCACATCATGTTCGTGGTGTAGCAATTTTAATGGGTAGTAGTGTATATCAAAGGAATAGAAACAAATGGTAGGCCAGTAGCCTAATGTCTCTTTGCTTTCTATAACACAGTAAATATATAACCAATTTTTTCATGAATAGTTTATGTCAGATATAAAAAAAGACATAGACGAATAAATATATTTATAAGCATGCTGCTACCATTTTTCGTGTAACTGTAGAGTACTTATGGTCTGACGCGATTAATAGTAATCGTCCACTTTGACTGCTAATATATCGTGTACTACTCTAAGTTATATGCCTGTAACTTATACCAATTTAGGTTTACAATAATAGCTTTCTAAAGACACGTCTATCGACAAAATCGGATGAGCCGATTATATTTTGAAAATTCGTTGCTGGTGTTAATTGTATAATTTATCGTCAGATACAAAACTTTAAACTAATAAAGATATTGATAATCTGATTACACCATCAGAATCTCCGTGCAAATAATGGTAATGTAAATGTTCCTTTTCGAGGTATCATGATTCATCTGGCTATTATTAATTTCTATACGAACTGTGAAATGTCTGCCATGAGGGTTTCACAAAGTCCGCCATCTTTGACACTCTCGGCATACAAGTCCCTTTCATTGACACAGCGTCACTAAGGAACTCCCAGCCACGTGGTCCCTGGACCCAGGTTAACGTTCGTAACCATGCGGCCGCCGACGACCCGCGGCCCACCGAGAAACCCCAGCGCGGCCACGCAAACTCCGAACTTCGAATATTATGAGGGCGCCACAACTCGCTCGTTACTTCACGCTACACACCAGTTCCTCTCTTATACAGTATAGTCACTATTTTTCTCTCAATTCCACTGAATGTGCTCATAAAAGTCAGAAAACCTACTATATCTGCTGGTTCTATTTCAGACGAAACTGACGCAATCAGAAGTGAGAAAAAATGATTTCTGGACACTCATCAGTCAGATTATCAGTATGAATAGCAGTTGGAGTCAGAGAAACGGAACTGATTTTCATATGACATACCTTGAAAGTCATTCTGATCTGCAGCAGGTATCTGAAACAAACAGTAAAACATTAATTATTAACATATTTAAGCAAATGCACGAGTTAAAATGACTTAAGAACAGTTTAGTGAGAGTGGAGATGGTCCTTTTACTGGACTTCGGCTTATAGGTCATACAGCTATTGTATAGTGATACGGGGATTTGCTGTGTCTTGACAGTATATTGTTCTATTCATTTAAAAATTTATCGTACTAAAATTAACATGAACCACGACTACCATTTTAATGTAGTTACTATTGTTACTCAACCACATTCACAGTAACGATTTTTTCATATGTATGTTTCGTGAAGATGACTGGGTTACGAACAACTCATCCCAGTTACTTAACACATCTAAGTTTTTTATTCACTTCTCCTGTGTCGAAACAGGGCTTCGACAGAATGTTGGGCTATACTTCTCCATAATAGTTCAGTTTACTGCGGTTCGATACATGATAATACCTGGTTCCCAATGCCGACTTGCTCACCTATACAACGTAGTCTTCGCGTATGATAGCGGTAGTTTAATGTTTATAAGTGCGTGCATACAAGCGGCCGTTTGCTCTAACTCACCAACTACAATGAAGCGCCAAAGAAACTGGTAAAGGCAAGCGTATTCAAATTCAGAGATGTGTAAACAGGCAGAATACGGCGATGCGGTCGACAACGCCTAAATAAGACAACAAGTGTCTGGTTCAGTTGATAGATCGGTTACTGTACTACAATGGCAGGCTATCAAGATTTAAGTAAGTTAGAACCTGGTGTTATAGTCGGTGCACGAGCGATGGGACACGGCATCTCCGAGGCAGCGATGAGGTGGGGATTTTCCCGTACGACCATTTCACGAGTGTATCGCGAATATCAGGAATCCGATAAAACAGCAAATCTTCGACATCGCTGCGGTCGAAAACAGATCCTGCAAGAACAGGACCAACGAAGACTGAAGAGAATCGTTCAATGTGACACCAGTGCAGCTCTTCCGCAAAATTGCTGCAGATTTAAATTCTGGGCCATTAACAAGTGTCAGCGTGCGAACCATTCAACGAAACATCATCGATATAGGCTTTCGTAGCCGAAGGCCCACTCGTGTACCCTTGATGACTGCACTACACAAAGCTTTACGCCTCGCTTGGGCTCGTCAACACCGACATTGGACTTTCGATGACTGGAAACATGTCATCTGGTCGGACAAGTCTCGTTTCTAATTGTGTCTAGCGGATGGACGTGTACGGGTATGGAGACAGCCTCATGAATCCGTGGACCCAGCATGTCAACATGAGACTGTTCAAGCTGGTGGAGGCTCTGTAATGATGTGGAGCGTGTAATTCAGGAGGGATATGGGACCCATAATACGTCTAGATATGGCTCTGACAGGTGACACGTACGTAAGCTGGTGGAGGCTCTGTAATGGTGTGGGGCGTGTGCTGTTGGAGGGATATGGGACCTATAATACGACTCTGACAGATTACACGTACATAAGTATCCTGTCTGATCACCTGCATCCATTTCTGTCCATTGTGCATTACGATCGACTTGGGCAATTGCAGCAGGACAATGCGACACTCCATACATCCAGAATTGCTACGGAGTGGCTCCAGGAACACTCTTACGAGTTAAAACACTTCCGCTGCCCACCAAACTCCCCAGACATGAACATTATTGAGCATATTCGGGATGCCTTGCAACGTGCTGTTCAGAAGAGATCTCGACCCCCTCGTACTCTTACGTATTTACGGACAGCCTTGCAGGTGTACCAGTTTCTTTGGTCTGCAGTGTATTTACATCATTTTATACATAGCTGACAACTTAGAAGTGTTTAAAAACTGTTTTTAATTCATTACACATAAGATATTCTCGTACTTAATTTCTCAAATAGAACTATAGAGGAGCAGCTATTGTCGATCTGCGACAAATATATTTAGCCTTTTTTTATTATTCCAAGGAGAGAGGTCACGTTACATTCCTACTAACGTCACTGAAAACCAGGTTCTCGAAATATTTGCACAAGAAAATAGCTCACTTTAAAATTTTGGTCTTTGTTGAAAGAACCCGTTACAATTGAGGCAGCTCTTGTCTTTATATTCATTATCCTTTGTCAGTACAGCTTGACAAGGATCTTTCACGACTCCGTCATTTAGATTACATACTGTACAAGCCGTCTCTTTGGCAGATGATCGCTAGCATCCCTTTATGTGTCAAAGAATCGTGCATTATCGCCTGCATTGTTCACTCCTGCATCTACGTACTTCTTCTGTTTTATTATTACAGACTTACTACAGGTGTATCTGATTGGAACCATGGTCAGAAGTAAATACATTATTTTAGCGTTTAAAAAGGAGCACAATATTTTCTCCTAATTAGAGCTTGAATAGCAGCCTGCATTGCTGCGAAAGGTGGATATACACTGTACTAGTGCCGACATTGTGCATGCTCTGTTGCCTGTGTCTATGTGCCTGTGGTTCTGTCAGTGTGATCATGTGATTTATCTGACCCCAAGAATGTGTCAATAAAGTTTCCCCTTCCTGGGACAATGAATTCACGGTGTTCTTATTTCAATTTCCAGGAGTGTATTTGTCAAGTTAAAAGTGCTGCTTCAAGAACATAAGTGCACAGGATACTTCAAGAACATAAGTGCACAGAACATGTGTATCCAATTCTTTGTGCCTCCTACCTCAATGTATTCTACTTTTTGGTTAATATGTAGAACAAAGACAACATCTTAACTGGATTAATAGTGTTATAACGAGATGTATTTGCTAACACAGGCTATTCAGTTAAGTAAATTTCTGGAAGATGCGGTTTGCCTCTGTTTTTCTTCGCATAGATGGCCCACGCGATCTTCAAAACACGACAAACAATATTAGCCCTATGAAAAGTAGTGGATCTGTAAAATAATTTGTGTATGCTAATGAACAACAGGCCAGTACCGTGCTGCAGTGATTTGAGGAGCGTGATAATGCAGGTGCGTTGGTGTCATGGACATCAAATGCGTCTGATATGAACCCAATGGAACACATCAGGGACGCTACGGGGCAGCAGTTCCATTTCATCAACCACCGGCCAGTGATTTACGGTAATTTCGTGACCTGTGCGTAGACATCTGACAGATAACTCCGTATGTCTACCAAGGACTTGTCGAATCCACGCCACGTAGAATCACTGCTGCATTACGCTCCAAAGGTTGACCTACATGTTTGTAATAAAGAAGGCGGATGGTCGACTTCGGTTTATTGGGAGAACTTTGGAAAAGTGTGGTTCATCTGTAAATAAATAAGTAAATAAACACCGTCCGAACAGGCCTTGAAGGCCTAACGGTACTGACCGGCAGCGGTCTCATCCGCAGCTCTTAGGCGTCACGGAGGGGCATGTGGTCAGCACACTGCTCTCGTCGCCTCCTTCAACACCTTAATTTTTCACTCCCTGCAACCTTTCGAGTGGGCGAGAGCCACACGCCACCTTGGCTCCAGGCTCAGGTCCGCGTTCACCTTGACCTCAGCTCGCTCCCAAAAGAGGTTACCCCCGGTTCGGTCTACCACTCCCGTTTTGTCGAACTTCGTTCGAAGTTCATCAATATGACCTTCATTTATACAGATGGCTCTAAGACCAATGACGGGGTCGGGTGTTCCTTTATTGTCGGGGCACAAAGTTTCAAATACCGGCTCCATGGCCATTGTTCGGTCTTCACAGCTGAGCTCTTTGCCCTCTACCAGGCTGTTCTTTACATCTGCCGCCACCGACATTCTGCTTATGTCATCTGCTCCGATTCCCTGAGCGCCATCCAGAGCCTCAGTGATCCGTATCCGGTTCACCCTTTCGTGCACCGGATCCAACGCTCTCTTCGGCAGCTGGTGGACGTCGGTTCTCCGGTTAGCTTTATGTGGGTCCCTGGCCATGTCGGTATCCCTGGGAACGAAGCTGCAGATGCCGCGGCCAAGGCTGCGGTCCTCCAGCCTCGGACAGCTTCTTGTTGTGTCCCTTCATCAGATTGTAGCAGGGTTATTTGTCGGCGCATTTTATCGCTGTGGCATGCCGATTGGGCTGCACTTACAGACAACAAGCTTCGGGCCTTAAAACCTCTTCCCGTGGCTTGGACGTCCTCCTCACGCCCTTCTCGGCGGGAGGAGGTAGTTTTGGCCCGGTTAAAAATTGGACACTGCCGGTTCAGCCATCGCCATCTGCTGACGGCTGCGCCGGCGCCGTTCTGCCCATGTGGGCAATTGCTGACGGTCCGCCACATTTTAATGTCCTGTCCGGATTTTAACACACTGCGTCTAGATCTTAACCTGCCATGTACTTTAGCTGCCATTTTAGCGGATGATCCACGAGCAGCTGCTCGTGTTCTTCGTTTTATCAATTTGACAAACCTCTCTAAGGACATTTGATGATGCTGTTTTTTAATCCTATGCCTGTCAGTCTGTCCTTTATCGTGTTTTCCCTTTTAGTTGTTGTTTTAAACTTGTGCCTCGCGGTGCATTCTTAACGTAGTCAGGGCGCTAATGACCATTGAAGTTGTGCGCCCTAAAACCACAAAAAAAAAAACACTGCTCTCCCAGCCGTTGTCAGTTTTCGTGACCGGTGTTGCTGTTTCTCAATCACGTAATTCCTCAATTGTCATCACAAGGGCTGAGTGCAGCCCACTTGCCAACAGCACTCGGCAGATCTGTTCGACCCATCGAAGTGCTAGCCAAGACCGACAGCGCTTCGCTTCGGTGATCTGACGGGAGCCCGTTTCACCACTGTGTGAAAACTGTTGACGGTTTGTGTGTATAGGAGACGGCATATAGGACGCTAGCACGACCTATTCTTTAGTACCGTTCGAGTATTTCGGATCCACACCAGGTCGCATTAAAGGGAGACATCGAAGCAATTTAGAAGTGGGCTGCTAGATTTGTTATCAGTTTGTTCGAACAACATGCACGAATTACGGAGGTGCTTTGGGAACTCAAATGAGAATCCCTGGAAGGAAGGCAGCGTTCTTTTCGAGGAAAAATATTGAGAAAATGTAGGCAACCGACATTTTAAGTTGACTGCAGAACATTCTTCTGCCGCCAACGTACACTTTTTTCTTCTAGTCCTGCAATAATGATTTGTAATCGTATCTTCTCTACTCTAATGGTATATAAACAACAAACTTCGTGGAAGAAAGGGTGTTACATGACGTGGTAGTTAAAATCTTACTCACACAGTTATTTGCAACCTGGTTGAGCGCCACATTTTTTTTTCTGTGGCATTATTTCCTGAAACTCCTTCCTTAATGATGCACAGCATTCAACGACGTGTTTATAAGAGCAAGATACGTGTCTACATTGAAACAGCGTTTCCATGAAGGTACGCCGTTGTCCTCTAATCAGTCTCAATAATCGTTGGGTCAATACTGATCATACAATACGCAGCGAGGTCGTGAGTGTCACGGGAAGCGAGTAACATGTGGCGCGTGTTCAATCACCTTCCATCGTGTTAGCGTGAGCGATCGATCTCAGAAGTGATGCCCACGTGGCGAGCTCTATCTGTTACGCCTGAGGCACCGGGAGGACACCGGAGCTTACATAATGCAGTCTGAGGCAATACACATGTATCTGTCGCATGACCCAGATTTTGGTCAGCAGCCAATTCCACTTATCCTTCTGTTGGCAGTTCCTCCAAAGCAGTTCCTCAGCTTGTTTTACCGGGCGAAGTGGCATGGTATTTATCACAATGAGCCCATTTTCTGAATGACAGCAGTTCAAGGCTTCTCAGGCCATCTATGTTTAGGTTTTCTGTGGTTTTCCTTAATAGCCGAAGGCAAACACTAGGATTCTTCTTTTGAAAAGATCACGGCCCATTTCCATGGGTAGCCTTTCAATAATCTGAGGTCGTTCTTCGTTTATAGGATCATCGTCTTCGACGGAACGGTAATCTCTACTCTTCCTACCTTCTCAGTTGTACACGCAGTCTCTGCAATTGCAGAACTCTTCGTAATGCGAGTAATCACCCATGTATTTTATATTCGTTAAGCTAAAATAAACCTCTTCGGCAAATCTGATTCTGCTTTGATAGTCACGTTTTAAATGCCTAGAATAGTGAAAATTTATTAATCAGTTATCCTGTTGGAAGCTGCCATCATTTTTGTGGGAGACATTAAACGTGAATGGATGCAGATGGTCCGCAATGAAGTTCACGTACTACTCAGCTGTCAATTGTGCAATCGTTTACTTCCACAGACTGCACGGAAGCCCAGCACTACGTGATACTGCCCTCATCAGATTTGAACTCTGTAATCAGATCTGCTACAGATAACCGCCTCCCTGATTTACGGAGCGGGCAGGTCTCCGACCCACACGTTCTGTGATAGGGAGTGAAAGTACAAAAGTTTGTCATCTATTCCGGGTTTCGACATCATTTAACTACATTTCACAGATGCTCGTGACACTAGTACGCTAAAAGCTGATCGTCTTCGCCCCTGTCCGAAATACTCGTCCCCACGCACTGGGCCATAAGAGACTGCCATTTGCTGATGTTTGTTTTATAGGTATTAAGCCGTGGTCTAAGGCATAACTTTTATCTGCTTAATGTTTCGTCTTTCAGTGCTGGAGACATCATCAGAGGATTTAACGACTCCGAAGCAGTTACAGTCTCAGAAAACAATCTCAGAAAGCCGAATTTCGAACGATACTGTCCGTGAAAGCCTGTAGTCTGTCCTTTGTCAAACTCGCTTGTCTCAGTCGATTTCCCTAGTTGCGGTCCGGTTCCTCATTCGTCTCTGCTTCTATATCTTTCTTACCGCATTACGTGCCCGCAACGCCCCCAGGAGGCATTCAGTCCGGCGGTGGGCAGTGGTCATAATGGGCATGCATCTTCATGTTTTCACGGTGGAATGATTGATCCATTTAATTTTCGTTCTGCAACCGAAGAAAAACTATTTATTTTTTCTAACATTCCGGGCTTATACCTTCTGCCCATTTTTAGAGTGAACAGACTTACGCTACAGTTCTCGTTGCGACCTTTTACACCCGTAACCGGAACCGCGCAACTGCGCATTCCGCCACAGTTACAAAAGCGCCAGCGACGTCTCTCGTCGACAAAGAACTATGCATAAACGCAGTGGATTCGTCCTGAGATGTCGGTTTATTATTGTGTGCTGCACGTGTCTGAGTTTATTACAGAAAGTAACGGGTTCCATGATTTGTTGAGGCAGAAAATGCTATCTCTATTAATTAAATCCTTCACCAAGTGAATTTCAGCCACAGCTTTCACCACCGAGACCTAAAAAGATGAAGTCGACGCTAGAATTTCTACATTTTCATAGAGGTGCAGTCAACGGGTTTAAAAGGACGCAGATAATGACGTAGCTGCAGTCTGCCGGCTCACTCTGAAAGTGGGCGGAAGGTATACGGTCGAAATAATAGAAGAATAAGTAGAGATTCTGCGGTAGTGCGCCCGAAATTTATGGATCAGTGGTCAGAAGTTTTCGCTCGTCAGTGTATGTCTATAATACGTACGTATGTGCAATCGAAAATAAAGTATTTGAATTATCATCAGCGATGACTGTCGTTAGCACTGGAGGATTCACTCTGTCGATAACAGATTGCGGAAGGCAATCAACCGCGGTATTATACACTCCTGGAAATGGAAAAAAGAACACATTGACACCGGTGTGTCAGACCCACCATACTTGCTCCGGACACTGCGAGAGGGCTGTACAAGCAATGATCACACGCACGGCACAGCGGACACACCAGGAACCGCGGTGTTGGCCGTCGAATGGCGCTAGCTGCGCAGCATTTGTGCACCGCCGCCGTCAGTGTCAGCCAGTTTGCCGTGGCATACGGCGCTCCATCGCAGTCTTTAACACTGGTAGCATGCCGCGACAGCGTGGACGTGAACCGTATGTGCAGTTGACGGACTTTGAGCGAGGGCGTATAGTGGGCATGCGGGAGGCCGGGTGGACGTACCGCCGAATTGCTCAACACGTGGGGCGTGAGGTCTCCACAGTACATCGATGTTGTCGCCAGTGGTCGGCGGAAGGTGCACGTGCCCGTCGACCTGGGACCGGACCGCAGCGACGCACGGATGCACGCCAAGACCGTAGGATCCTACGCAGTGCCGTAGGGGACCGCACCGCCACTTCCCAGCAAATTAGGGACACTGTTGCTCCTGGGGTATCGGCGAGGACCATTCGCAACCGTCTCCATGAAGCAGGGCTACGGTCCCGCACACCGTTAGGCCGTCTTCCGCTCACGCCCCAACATCGTGCAGCCCGCCTCCAGTGGTGTCGCGACAGGCGTGAATGGAGGGACGAATGGAGACGTGTCGTCTTCAGCGATGAGAGTCGCTTCTGCCTTGGTGCCAATGATGGTCGTATGCGTGTTTGGCGCCGTGCACGTGAGCGCCACAATCAGGACTGCATACGACCGAGGCACACAGGGCCAACACCCGGCATCATGGTGTGGGGAGCGATCTCCTACACTGGCCGTACACCACTGGTGATCGTCGAGGGGACACTGAATAGTGCACGGTACATCCAAACCGTCATCGAACCGATCGTTCTACCATTCCTAGACCGGCAAGGGAACTTGCTGTTCCAACAGGACAATGCACGTCCGCATGTATCCCGTTCCACCCAACGTGCTCTAGAAGGTGTAAGTCAACTACCCTGGCCAGCAAGATCTCCGGATCTGTCCCCCATTGAGCATGTTTGGGACTGGATGAAGCGTCGTCTCACGCGGTCTGCACGTCCAGCACGAACGCTGGTCCAACTGAGGCGCCAGGTGGAAATGGCATGGCAAGCCGTTCCACAGGACTACATCCAGCATCTCTACGATCGTCTCCATGGGAGAATAGCAGCCTGCATTGCTGCGAAAGGTGGATATACACTGCACTAGTGCCGACATTGTGCATGCTCTGTTGCCTGTGTCTATGTGCCTGTGGTTCTGTCAGTGTGATCATGTGATGTATCTGACCCCAGGAATGTGTCAATAAAGTTTCCCCTTCCTGGGACAATGAATTCACGGTGTTCTTATTTCAATTTCCAGGAGTGTAGAATGAGCTATTCAAGTTAGTGTATTTGAATACGCAGGCCTATACCAGTTTGGCGCTTCATTGTACATGTAAGGTTGCCGACCGCAGCGCCGTATTATACCTGTTTACATATCTGTGTATGTGAATACGCATGCTTATACCAGCTGGGCGCTTCGTTGTAAATGTGAGGTGAGGTTAGGCAGCCACACGAAACCAAATTAAGATGATCGCTCCGCCCACTAAAATAAATCTAGTGTCTTTGTGCGTGGATTATGTTGCTCGATCAGTAGGTCATATGTGGCGTCATTCATTTATCTACAAACGCAGCAGTCTTACGGAGACGGGGCGCAACCGTAAACTGATGGTTACCTTTGCATTTAGAGTTGCCTAATGAAGAGGCGGTCTTCGGCTGGAGCTAATGCTCTATTCTTCCTCCTTTCTTTTCTTCCTCAACGTGGACTTGGAGTTAAAGCCTAATTTCCTTCTTTCTTTTGCGATGACACATTCGTTCCGACTATTCACAAAGTTTATTGCCATCGTGTCTACGTACAGATCAGCAAGCTGACTATAGAGAGGGCCTACAACAGTGACCTGCGATTAGGGTTTCGAATTTATTTTATTTTTCCAGTTTCAATCATCATGATGGAGGTGGGTTTTAGGACGCTTGACGTCTAGGTATTTGTCGCCCATTTTCTGCTTTCAATTACATGAAGGATTCAATAATATTCATCTGATTTCACATATCTGTATGAAATAAATTATAATATCACATAAATTTCGGAATGTGTTCGTATTTTTAAGGGCTTTAATAATGTATTATCTAAGTAAAGTCTCGTCCGTCATTTGCTTTCGACGTCTGGACGTTTTATGTCAACGTCACTATACAGTATGTAACTTTATTATATGCATGTTATTACACTTGCGCATCATCTACACGTTGCAGGAAGAGTGCTGTATGACTTAACTTAACGTCCCTCGTAATGTGCGTGTTCCTCATAATTATCTTATGAACGGTTCAACATGTCGAAACAATGTTCTCAGCAATTTATAGCACGCAAGAGGGTAAGTATATTATAGTGATACAACGACAGTGTTTCGTATATGTGGGCTCTTTGGAGTTTTTGTATATTGTAGTGATACACTGCTAGAGTTTCGTTAAAGAGGTAGGGAAACGTGGAAAATGGGATACCCTCTTCTGTGGGCTCTTTGCAGTTCCAACTCTGTTATTGGAAATTTACGTGGCTATGGCTGGACAGCTGTCATATGTTTGTTTAATCAAACAACGTCCAGCGCCATTTTAGCGGGGAACGCTGCAGGGAGGACACCATGTGACATGTTAAGAGGTTCTTGAAACTCATACAACATACGTTCCAAGACGAATCAACAGACTTATTTCTTCCTTCCATATACAACTCGGTTTCTGATAAGGATAGTAAAACTCAACGACTAACCTGGGTGCACGAATGGCAAAACGTCATTTTTTCGGATGAATCCAGGTTCTGTTTACAGCATCATCATGGTCGCATTGACGGCACTTTGCATAGTTGATGTTACATTTCAGAAGTGCTACGACCCGTGGCTCTACCCTTCATTCGATCCCTGCGACACTCTACATTTCAGCAGGATAATGCACGACCGCATGTTGCAGGTCCTGTACAGGCCTTTCTGGATACAGAAAATGTTCGACTGCTGCCCTGGCCAGCACATTCTTCAGATCTCTCACCAACTGAAAACGTCTGGTCAATGGTGGCCGAGCAACTGTCTCGTCACAATACGCCAGTTACTACTCTTGATGAACTGTGGTATCGTGTTGAAGCTGCATGGGCAGCTGTACCTGTACACGCCATCCAAGCTCAAACTGATTGACTCAATGCCCTGGCGTATCAAGGCCGTTATTACGGCCAGAGGTGGTTGTTCTGGGTACTGATTTCTCAGGATCTATGCACTCAAACTGCGTGAAAATGTAATCACATGTCAGTTCTAGTATAATATATTTGTTGAATGAATAACCGTTTATCATCTGCATTTCTTCTTGGTGTAGCAATTTTAATGGCCAGTAGTGTAGTGGGTTAGTGCGGCGTACGTAGAGCCGCTGTTTCCGAATTTTTTATGTGAAAAGTCTTATATTTTTTTAAATAAAATAAACGTTATTAGCATTAAACGTCTTTATTCTTCATGTCTACATATTTCTTTCTCAAAGTAGTCACCCTGGCGACGAGCACATTTCTCCCATCTGAGAGATGAGTTTGTTGTTACGCTCACTGCAGAATGTTTAATTTTGTTGACGAAGGCAGAACCTCACCTTTACTTGCATCGCATCACCACTATCGAAGTGAAGTCCTCGAAGGTACTCTTTAAGTTTCGGAAACTGATGAAAATCAGATAGAGCCAAGTCGGGACTGTATGGAGGATGATCGATGCCAGTGAACACAGGGCGTCGGATCGTTGCAGACGTAGCAGCGCTCGCGTGCGGTCTGACATTGTCTGCTGAAGGAGAGGATGCTCCTTGTGGGACGAGCTCTTCGAATTCGAAACTATATTACAGCACTCTGTTTCTCACGTACCGTCATAGTTAGGTTATACACCGTTATGTTACACGCTACAGTTCGGAGTCATCTAGCGGCAGAGGGTTGCAAATACGCAAACATGAAGAATAAAGATTAAGATTGTTAATAACGTTTGTTTTCAGTATGAGATATTCACTCTGCAGCGGAGTGTGCGCTAATATGAAACTTCCTGGCAGATTTAAACTGTGTGCCGGACCGAGACTCGAAGTCGGGACCTTTGCCTTTCGGGGGCAAGTGCTCTACCAACTGAGCTACTCAAGCACGACTCACGGCCCATCCTCACAGCTATACTTCTGGCAGTACCTCGTCTCATACTTTCCAACCTCTCCTGCGAACCTTGCAGAACTAGCGCTCCTTAGTTTGTAGGAGGATTTTTTCTGTCACTTTTCGTTTATTTCGCATATGGCAATTCATTTTTGATGTAAAAAACGCCAATTTTCCCCGTATTTCGGAGTCCACGTAAACTCTTAAGTCCCTCTACCCTGGCTAAGTACGTCAGTAAGTATCTGGACACCTATTAGTGGACATGAATGAATATGAGATGTGTCCATGCTTTGCCTTCATAACGGCTTTAACTCTACTGGGTTCACTTTCAATGATGTGTCTGAATGCCTGTGGAGCAATGGCAGCCCGTTTTTCCTCAATATCCGAAACCAGAGAAGATAGTGGTGCTGGATGCTGCGGTCTAGACCGAAGTCGACGATGCAGCTCATTTCAAAAGTGTTCCACAGGGTGCAGATCGCAGAGGGGGACTGGGCAGGCCAGTCTGTTTCAACAGTGTTGTTGTCCACAAACCATTGTGTCACAGCTGCTGTTTCGTGACAGGGTACATTTCCATGCTGGTACGAACGAACTGTTCTTCCACTGTAAGCAGTACATACTCCCTACGCAATGTCATTGTGCTTCTTGGGCTGTTGGTAGCACTTAGTAACTCACGAGTAATTCCTTATGTTGATTTCACGCGAGCTTTTGCAACCACGCCCCGCAATGATGAACGGTCCCTGTCCATAACTACATGAGCTCTGTTTGGTTTAACTGTGATTGTCCTTTCGCGTTTTCGCTACAAAGTCGTATCACCAACCGTCGACTTGGGAAAATTTAGAAGGTTTGAAATGTCCCAGATGGGGTTGTTGGTTAGGTTATAATCAGTGACCAGTCAATCTTCGAAGTCACTGAGCTTTCCTGACCGAAAAAATTCTGTTTTTCTGCTTCTCTTCTGGCAACAGAACGACCACGTCACGAACTTTAGTACTGCAAACTATCGACTTCCAGTTTAAGACATAGTTTTAAGACTTTTTGCTTTACCTTCAGTCATCTTCTGTGGTTTTGTGTCTGGTTCTTACGTATGGCTACCATTGCTTTCAGATAATTTATTGGAACCTAATGCCACTGCCTAAGTAAAGGTTTTTTTATATTTCATTTTATTTTACTTAGCGATTTTAATGTTTACACCACATGAGTCCCGAAGGTGGTGTGGCAATTGTAGAGCGAGCCGGTACTCGCTTTAGCTGCCCAGGTATCTGGTACGTATATTCGCAAAGGTACAAGTATATTAATAGAATTTCGTTGCAGTTTTTCGATATCGCTCTTCAGTCGCGGCACATGAGGCAGTAGGTGCAGTTCACGCGAAGGTGGAGAGCCAGTTGCAGAGATATTTTCTAAATTCGCTGCAGCCGTCGGATGTGGGTTTCGGCAGCACGGCCCAGAGGAACTGCTGCACACTCGAGGAGAGGGCGTATGAGGCACTTGTAGATAGCAAGACCGGCGTGGGCAGGCAGCGCAGATTATGAGTCGAGAACTGGAAGCAGGAGCCTGAGTCGTTGAAGGGCTCTACCACGTAATTCTATGTGTTGACGCCACGTTGGACGTCCAGCGTGACACCACGGTATCGAGCAGATGACGCCCAGTTTACAGCTGTTCCTACGACGATGACAGGTGGCGAAACCGTTGACACCACCCTCGTAACGATAATAACCTGCGTCTTGTTTGGGCTGAAAGCTAGCCGCTATTATGTTACCCAGTCGCCGAGTTGATTCATCGCCGTCTTAAGTCTCCCATGCAGTATCCCTCCATTAAGGCTCGTGGTCCACAAGACAGTCTTACCAGCATATAAGGCCAGCTTCACCCTTCGTGTTGTGGAGATGTTTGATACATATAACATTTATACATTGCCCACTCGCATCTCTGTGACCACCTGTCAAAAGCCTGACTAACCAACTTTTGTCATGCGGACCGCTGAGAGACATGCAGGAGAAAATGGTTCAAATGGCTCTGAGCACTATGGGACTTAACAGCTGTGGTCATCAGTCCCCTAGAACTTAGAACTACTTAAACCTAACTAACCTAAGGACATCACACACATCCATGCCCGAGACAGGTTTCGAACCTGCGACCGTAGCAGTCGCACGGCTCCGGACTGCGCGCCTAGAACCGCGAGACCACCGCGGCCGGCCATGCAGGAGAGGTCAGTAAGGGGAATGTACCGTGAAAGGCGTAAAGCCATGCCGACAACATAGCTGTGGCCAAGGGCTCTCGGTTGAGGATCCATGGAGCGAACAGCCGGATCGAGGTGACTCCGCAGACTCTCGATTGGGTTTAAATCCGGTGAGTTTGATGGCCATGGGAGTACGATAAACTCATCCTGATGCTCTTCGATCTACGCACGGACACTGCGAGCAATGTGGCATGTTGCATTGCCCTGTTGGTAGATACCATCTTGTCAAGGGAAACCGAACTGCAAGCAGAGGTTGACATGGTTTTTAAGGATAGAGGCATACTAATGTTGATCCACTGTGCTTTCTAGCATGACGAGACCATCCAGGGAATACCAAGAAAATATTCCCCATACCATAACGCTCTCTCCTTCAGCATGTATCCTACCGACGATTGTTGCAGGGTGTTTACGCTCAGATATTCCACGCTGATGTAGCATAAAACACGATTCATCTGCAAAGGCTAATTGTCGACAATTAGTGGACGTCCAGAAGCAGTACTTGCGTGCAAATTCCGCCTTCGTCGCCAATGGACAGCACTCAGTATGGGTGCATGAACTAGGCTCCTACTGCGGTGGTCCATATGCAGCAACGTTCGCTGAAGAGTCGTTCAGGACACTCCATTATTAGCTCATTGGTTCATCTGGGCCGTTAGTTGCTCAACAGCTGCACGTCAGTTCGCCCATACACATATCCACAGCCGTCGTTCTTCCTTGTCATGTATAACCTATGGTGTCATCATCTTGCCATACACCGAATACTTTAATCACAGCGGCATGCGAGCAGATTACAACTCAGCTGTTTTGGAAATGCTTCCATCCTTGGCCTGAAACCCAATGGTCACGTCCTCTTGGACGTCAGATAAATCGCCCTGTTTCTGTATTAGGACAACGATTGCACTGTTTTCCGAGTCCCAGGGACACGCTTTACATACCCTCTACTACCGGTGCTGCCACCTGCTGTCTGTGAGTGGTTATTGCATGTTGGCGTCGAACATAGGCGGTGGTCACATTAACGTGACTGGACCGTGGAGGTTCAGATCAAGCAGTGGCTCCTGCAGTACACGGGTGGCGATGAGATGTTGTGATGACACTCCTTCGGTAGCATGTACGTGGAAGATGCGTCCATCCAAGTAGTTGCACAGCAATCTCGCGTGAGGCACTGGAACCCTGTGTCTTAGCAACTTATACAGTAGTCTCTCGTGCCAAACGTAATCGAAAGTGACATCAGGCAGCAGGACTCCAGAGAACCCGTGGGTTCGATGGACTCCACCGCGTCTTCCATCAAGTGCATTACGTGGTGGGTTGTAGAATGCCCTTTCCGGAATCCGAGCTGGACATCTTGTAAAAGGTTTTCGGCTTCCATACGTTCGAGGAGACTTTGCAGGTAGAGATGTTCGAACGCCCTGGATACTCCAGAGAGTGGGCTTATCGTTCATTAGCTTTGCGGGGAGCTGGTACTGGCTGCACGATACTCCCGGCATTGTTTTATACTGGCGGGTCTGTTTCTTACATATTGGTGACCTACTTTTGATCAGTGGTGTACATACAGGGTGAACCTGAAGTAAACCGACAAAACTGGGGAGGTTTTTCAGGCATATGTTCTGAGTACTTTTTGCTTATGGACCCTTGGTCAACGGTGGCTCGTTACGGAGTAGTAATTTAATTACAATGTATTCGGTTTGTTACCCTAATTACCTTTCTCCAGAGAAAATATCTTCACATCACTGGAAATGTCTATGAGATACTATCACTAAAACTACAACCCAAAACAGAATAATTCAAAGACCATCCAAAATAATGTGATGTGGTTGTTGCTGCAGGAGAGATCAGAGAAGTGTTGCTATCACGCTCCTTCATTGCATTCAGTGAAGCCGTATGGCATGCTTATCGGCCAGATACTCATCAGCAAATCTACTAATACAACTGAGTATCATTCTTAACTTACAGCTAACAATGCCACAAGAAAGGTGCCTTCTGCGTTTACATCTACATGCTTACTCTGTAATTTACATTGAAGCGTTTGGTATAGGGTTTATAGAACCACTTTTAGGCTGTTTCTTGCACGTTACACTCTCGAATAGCATGTTCGGAAAACGAACACCTAAATCTTTCCGTGAGAGATCTGATTCCTCTTATTTTATTGCGGTGTTCTTTTCTCCCCATATAAGTGGAAGTCAAAACATATTTTGACATTGGGAGGAGAAAGCTGGTGATTGATATTTCCTGAAAAGTTCAATCAGCAACGAAAAACATCTCTGTTTTAATGTTTGCCACCACTCCTACTGGCATTTTCATATTTATACCACTCTCTCACTTGTTTTTCAATAAAAAAGAGCTGTCCTTCTTTGAACTTTTATGACGTCCTCTGTCAATCGTATCCGGTAGGAATCCATGAACAGCTCCCACGGAGTGCATCCTTCATTGGGCCAAACAGATGGAAGTCGGAAGATGCGACATCAGGGCTATAGGGTGGATAAAGAAGAATAGGTCAATGAAGTTCTGTGAACTCCTCTCGGGTGCGTAGACTTGTGTGAGTACTTGCGTTGTCATGGAGAAAGAGCAGTTCGTTTGCATTTTTGTGGCACTGAGCACGTTGAAGTCATGTCTTGAGATTCCTGAGGGTAGCACAATACACTTTGGAGTTGATCGTTGAGCATGTGGGAGGACATCGAACAGAATAACCCCTTCTGAGTCTCAGAAGACCGTCGCCGTGACTTTAGCGGCTGAGAGTGTGGTTTTGAACGTTTTTTTCGGAAGAGAGGTCATGTGGCGCCACTTCATAGACTGGCGTCTTTTTTCCGGTTCGAATCGATGAACCCATGTTTCGCCACCTTTGACGATGTTAGTATCACCATCAGCCCCGTAACGCGCAAGTAATTCTGCAGCGACTGTCATTCATTGCTCTTTATAGTCTTCTGTAAGGCGGGGAGGAAACAAGGGGCCACACACCTTTCGTAACACCAACTGATGAACGAGTGTGTCAGTACTGCCAACAGAGACGTCAAGTTGTGCAGGGAGATGCTCGATTGTGATTCGTCAATCCCTTGAATGAGAGTATTCGCAAGTTCCAGCATTGCAGGAGTCACAGCTGTGTGCGGCCGGCTGGCGCGCGGGAGATAGGACAGGTCTATACGATCGTGTGGGATGATAATAGACGCGCCTATCCCAACGACTCACCGTGCTTTTGTTCACATGCAGGTCTCCATAGACATTCTGCAAGCGCCTATGAATATACGCGATGCTCAGTTTTTTCGCCAAAAGACTACATTTTGAAGGCTACCACTAGCGGCGGCTACTATGAGAACGTCATGGAACTACCGGGGCTGAACCTGGAATATTCTGTGGTGTACCACAAGAAATTCCGCATTTTTCCACCGAAACTGGTCGAGGAAAAAATTTGTAGTATTAATTACTGAATGCCCCTCGTAATTATAAGTAGTGGGGCAAAAAGAGACTTGTGTCACTTTTGATATCAAACTGATATCAAATTAATTACGCAAATTAATTAAACTGATCAATTAATTACCCCCAGATGATGTCACGGGTTTTCCCAGACAGCATGTGGGTCCCTTCAACCTCCCCTCCTCTCCCCTCCCTTCCCAGTCTCCACCCCCACCCTTGGCTATAGCGGGAAATTGAAATTTTGGCGAGAAATTCAAAATAATGGGGAAATTAAAATTTATTGGTGAGAATATAAAGTTTTTTGTTTTCAACTTGAGGTCTGGAGACCAACTGACCTAGTTCACTGCACCAACACCAGACGACAGAAAAATGTTGTCTCTTATTTATCGAGAATAACAAAAGATGGAACTTCTGCTGCTGATTGTCTCTCAGTAGAAACCTTCGTATTAGCCCCTAACGTTCTCACTGTAGTCACTTCACAAGACGTATGTGGGAGGCTGTAATATGTTTGCCCAAAACACTTAGAAGACACGGCATTGAACACACCTCTCAACTCCCCTTCCGTCACAGTATCGCGTGACGGCTGTATTCTCCCGAACCTTCCAGTCTTCAATATATTATAACAATTGAAGACACCTGATTACAACGAGTAGGCGATGTCCCCCGCAAAGTTGCAAACTCCTTTTAAATCTCTCAAAATCCCATCATGCTCCGATAGCGCTGTTCCATTAGTTAGAAGACCGTCTAGTCCTCCGTCCGTCACGGCCTAGGTAGAGAGCTATCACAAAGAGAAAACAGCACACTAACGTACAGGAGGAAACTCATAACCATGCTGACCATACATGGACTGCACAAAGAAATTCAGATGCATAACACCTACATTTCATCGCTGTCGAATGACTGACTACAAATATCCATCCTGTACATGACCTAATTCCTTAACCGTATAACTATGATAACCAGTACACTAGAAACACGACAGTGTAATGGTCTTCGTTGGCAGAGTGCTGCCCCCTCCCTCTCTCTCTCCCATCGTTATTTTTGCAACACACAACTGAATATAACTACGAACTATAAAAACTCCGCTAACGTCATCTGGTAAGGAACTCAACATGATTTTACCGTGTCTGTCACTTCTGATACATACAGAAAATAGAGCAAATGTAATGCAACTGTAGAGTACGTGGTTGGAAGTAACTGGATGCATTCGAGTACAGTACTATACTTCACCGTCCGACTAATGTGTTGTTCTATCTCGTACATAAGAGTGATACTCACGAAGGACTGTATGCCTCCATCCAATGGACATCTAGCACACAAAATAACGTAACTGGGGCGATTATGAGGCGTCATCGTGGATCATTAGAGTATAAAAGGTGTGATAGGCGCAGCAGGTTCGCCTTAGGTGGTTGTTATTACTGAAGAACCTAGACACTCTTGTTACAAATAGTGGTAATATAAATTACATCGAAGATGTTATACTCTTCACAGGATGAATTTAAATGTGCTTGCACCTGCTGCAGAACAATTTTGCAAAAAGTATTTGGTTATTTGCAGAGCTGAAGCGCTGTCGAAAATAACATATAAGTGGTTGAAATCGAGACATCGCGATTGGTAATATGCGTGCAGAGTCTCTGTGTGTATGTATGTAGAGCTGCCAGCGGTGGATTGTTGCGGTTCAGACGCATAACATGCTAACTGGTCGTCTACAAATGACGCTAACGGGGAGACGCATTCTGTAGGTAGAGAAGGAAAACTCTTATGGTCCAAGATGTCACCTGCAGTCGACACACTGTCAAACTAGCGATTACCTTATTACTGGGGTAGTAAAAACAACCCTGACAGGGTTGTGGCTTTGTTGGAAGGTATAAAGAGAAATAGTGAAGCACATCTGGTAAGCAATAAGAGCATATACATATGGAAAAAATCTGAGTAGCAACAGCAATCAATTCTGTACACATGTCAAATCCCTGTTGCAGACCCCCCCAAACCATGGAGTGGAAGTCAAATGAACATGTAGAACTGTTTCTAGACTTTAAGTTTCCATCAAGTATAGCAGTACATGAGTCTGCAGACAGGTTCTCTGATGGGTCGGAGCAGCACACCGAACTGTTTCTAGACTGAGTTTCCAATACATCCATCATATGCAGCGCTCGTTGAGTCTCATACAGGCACGAAGCGACTGTTCCTATACTCTCCATGATCGCCCTATCCAAAATGCATGCATGTGGATCGTCGGGGACAGAGGAAGTCTAAGAATTTTTTAGGAAGTTGTGTATAGGAGGCGCAAATATTCTCGAGGAAAATCAAGCAACACATCGGTATGTTAGCAATATGACCATATACATATTAAAAACTGTCGAAAAAATATGACAAATGACATAAAATTGGTAAAAATTGAGGAAAATCAGGTATAATCACGAAACATTTGTGTAAAATACGTAAAAATTGAGGGAAATACTATGAAATATGTAAAATCGCGAAAACCAAATAAAAATTACGGAAACTAACTGAGAATATGTAAAATTAGAGAAAAAATGCCATGAAATGAGTACTGAGCAAAATCAATAAAATTGCGTGTTCTGGAGGAAGAGACTGGACTGGTGCTACATATACACACGTTAATAGTGGAAAGAGGAGGCATTCTAGAGACGTGGGGTCAAGGAGAAACGGCAATAATATCCCTCACTTTAGCAATACAACCTAACATCGGACCATGACTACTGATTGTGGCATTTGTTTCCTCTTAATGTCACTGTTTCTTCGTATGCATTTTCGGCTGTTGGGAAAATATCATTATTTCCGAAGTATAATCAGATTGAACTTTGAAAGCAGGCTTGATACCCATCTGGAAACCTATTTAGTGTTTGTTTTACAAACAATCGATATATTTTTGGTGTGCAAGGTAGTTGTTTCATGATCTGACACTTTGTCACTGTAGGTTATCAGAGAGAAACTGGCAGGGAGAATGTACGTCATGCGCTGGAAACGTACACTGAAGAGCCAAAGAAACTGGTACACCTGCCTCATATCGTGTAGGACCCCCGCGAGAAAGCAGACATGCCGCAGCACGACGTGGGATGGACTCGACTAATGTCTGAAGTAGTGCCTGAGGGAACTGACACCATGAATCCTGCACGGCTGTCCATAAATCAGTAAGATTACGAGGGGCTGGAGACCTCTTTTGAACAGCACGTTGCGAGACATCCGAGATATGCTTAATAATGTCCATCTCTGGGGAGTCTGGTGGCCAGTGGAAGTGTTTAAGCTCAGAAGAGTATTCCTGGAGCCACTCTGTAGCAATTCTGGACGTATGGGGTGTCGCATTGTCCTGCTGGTATTGCCCAAGTCCGTCGGAATGCACAATGGACATGAATGGATGCAGATGATCAGACAGGATGCTTACGTACGCAACACCTGTCAGAATCGTATCTAGACGTATCAGGGGTTCCATATCACTCCAACTGCACGCACCCCACGCCATTGCAGAATCTCTACCGGCTTAAACAGTCCCCTTCTGACATGCAGGGTCTAGATGGTTCAAATGGCTCTGAGCATTATGCGACTTAACTTCTGAGGTCATCAGTCGCCTAGAACTTAGAACTAATTAAACCTAACTAACCTAAGGACATCACACACATCCATGCCCGAGGCAGGATTCGAACCTGCGACCGTAGCGGTCGCTCGGCTCCAGACTGTAGCGCCTAGAACCGCACGGCCACTCCGGCCGGCCCAGGGTCTAGAGATTCATGAGGTTGTCTCCACACCCGCGCGCGTCCATCCGCTCTATACAATTTGAAACGGGACTCGTCCGACCAGGCAATATGTTTCCAGTCTTCAACAGTCGGATGTCGGTGTTGACGGGTCCAGGCGAAGCATAAAGGCTGATGGCGTGCGGTCATCAAGGGTACACGAGTGGGCCCTCGGCTCCGAAAGTCTATATCGATGATGTTTCCTTGATACTTGTTGATGGCCCAGCATTGAAATTTGCAGCAATTTGCGGAAGGTTTGCACTTGTGTAACTTTGAACGATTCTCTTCAGTCGTCGTTGGTCCCGTTCTTGCAGAATTTTTTTCCGGCCCCAGCGAAGTCGGAGATTTGATGTTTTACCGGATTCCTAATATGGTGAAATGGTCGTACGGGAAAATTCCCACTTCATTGCTAGCTCGGAGATGCTGTGTCCCATCGCTCGGGCGCCGACTGTAACACCATGTTCAAACTCACTTAAATCTTGATAACCTGCCATTGTAGCACCAGTAACCGATATAACAACTGCAGCAGACACTTGCTGCCTTATTTAGGCGTTGTCGACCGCAGCGCAATATTCTGCCTGTTCCCATATCTCTGTATTTAAATACCCATGCGTATACCAGTTTTTTTGGCGCTTGAATGTATTTCTTACATTGGAATACTAACAGCGTTGTATTCCACACCGCTAATAGGTCGGAAACCGCACAACTCTAGCATTATAGCGTGTTTAAGGGCAGAACCGTGTAGCTTTTGGAATGTGTTTATGTTACACGATCATTTCTCTCTTTCCGATACTTTCTTGGTATGGACACCAAACACAGGAGCAATGTTAGAACATGCGATTTACGTAAAATTTTTCAAACTCCTTTTTTAAGTCGCTGACAGAATTTTTTAAGGTACTGGAAACGCTACGTGTGTACATTTGCTTCACTGTTGTCCAATTTATGGAGTTAGTGCAGCACAGTGTGTAATTTTGCATGTCAAACACGGCTGCTATACATTTGTCTGTTTCTTCATAAGATGCAGTTTACATTGCTGGCGATCTTTTGATAGGACTGATGCGAGCATAGCATTATTTCTGAACCGTAATCGGATGTGAGCACTGGGCGACATACATCTCCAGAAAGTATACTGTCCATGTATCACAAAGAATCTATGCTTTTCTTTCGTGTAGAAAGAAGTAGTTTTACCATATTAAAGTTCATCACTGTAGTAATTGGTACAGAAAACTGGCAAGGTAGATGTATGTGAGATGTTGGACATATATATCCTGCATCAGAGTATTAAGAGCGCTGCACTCTGCCTGACTAATATTTCGGAAACCACACGGTTTAAACATTCAGCGTGTTTAAGTGTGGAACCATGTATGTTCTATCATTTCTCTCTTGCCAGTACCTTCTTGGTATTGACTCCAGATACTAGAACAATATTTAAGAATTGATAGAACAGTTGATTAACATAAAATGCTTCAAACTCCGTCCATCTGGAGCTCCATCATGCAGAAACCACACGTTCCTTCTTAACCGTCTGTTACACTCCTGGAAATAGAAATAAGAACACCGTGAATTCATTGTCCCAGGAAGGGGAAACTTTATTGCCACATTCCTGGGGTCAGATACATCACATGATCACACTGACAGAACCACAGGCACATAGACACAGGCAACAGAGCATGCACAATGTCGGCACTAGTACAGTGTATATCCACCTTTCGCAGCAATGCAGGCTGCTATTCTCCCATGGAGACGATCGTAGAGATGCTGGATGTAGTCCTGTGGAACGGCTTGCCATGCCATTTCCACCTGGCGCCTCAGTTGGACCAGCGTTCGTGCTGGACGTGCAGACCGCGTGAGACGACGCTTCATCCAGTCCCAAACATGCTCAATGGGGGACAGATCCGGAGATCTTGCTGGCCAGGGTAGTTGACTTACACCTTCTAGAGCACGTTGGGTGGAACGGGATACATGCGGACGTGCATTGTCCTGTTGGAACAGCAAGTTCCCTTGCCGGTCTAGGAATGGTAGAACGATGGGTTCGATGACGGTTTGGATGTACCGTGCACTATTCAGTGTCCCCTCGACGATCACCAGTGGTGTACGGCCAGTGTAGGAGATCGCTCCCCACACCATGATGCCGGGTGTTGGCCCTGTGTGCCTCGGTCGTATGCAGTCCTGATTGTGGCGCTCACGTGCACGGCGCCAAACACGCATACGACCATCATTGGCACCAAGGCAGAAGCGACTCTCATCGCTGAAGACGACACGTCTCCATTCGTCCCTCCATTCACGCCTGTCGCGACACCACTGGAGGCGGGCTGCACGATGTTGGGGCGTGAGCGGAAGACGGCCTAACGGTGTGCGGGACCGTAGCCCAGCTTCATGGAGACGGTTGCGAATGGTCCTCGCCGATACCCCAGGAGCAACAGTGTCCCTAATTTGCTGGGAAGTGGCGGTGCGGTCCCCTACGGCACTGCGTAGGATCCTACGGTCTTGGCGTGCATCCGTGCGTCGCTGCGGTCCGGTCCCAGGTCGACGGGCACGTGCACCTTCCGCCGACCACTGGCGACAACATCGATGTACTGTGGAGACCTCACGCCCCACGTGTTGAGCAATTCGGCGGTACGTCCACCCGGCCTCCCGCATGCCCACTATACGCCCTCGCTCAAAGTCCGTCAACTGCACATACGATTCACGTCCACGCTGTCGCGGCATGCTACCAGTGTTAAAGACTGCGATGGAGCTCCGTATGCCACGGCAAACTGGCTGACACTGACGGCGGCGGTGCACAAATGCTGCGCAGCTAGCGCCATTCGACGGCCAACACCGCGGTTCCTGGTGTGTCCGCTGTGCCGTGCGTGTGATCATTGCTTGTACAGCCCTCTCGCAGTGTCCGGAGCAAGTATGGTGGGTCTGACACACCGGTGTCAATGTGTTCTTTTTTCCATTTCCAGGAGTGTATATCACCACAACACTGCAACATCTATCATACACCGATAGGAATGCTAACCTCCTAGACATGCTCGCATCTGAGGAGATCTTGTGTTCTTGGATAGGTGCTGTGAGTTAGACTGGCGCAGAACAGTCTTCGCTGAACAGCATTTATGGACTCAACTTGCTCTGTTCTTTCACGGGCTGTGGAACGTAGTGGGTATAGTACTTTCCACTTCTGGTCAGTTGCAAATTAAATCGATGCCAGTGTTGCAGGGAGAGTTGGTCAAAGATAATACGAGGAGATCTTTCAATTCCCAACTTTATCCTATGAATGGAAGGATACTCTGTGACTTCCATCCACAAAGGAAAAGATGGGCAATCGTAATAGTAAATTACACACTATGATCGAAGTGCTAGAAATATGTAGATAACCTAACTCCATAGGTATATCATGCTGTTTGGCATACTTTGGTGTATATTTCCGAGAATTAACAATGAGTGGATCTACTACACCGTCATCTAGCTACATTCGCAATCTAGTATGTGGTACTCACAGAGTAGTGGAGGGGTGGCTTAGCGATGATACAGAAATTGGGAAGCATGCATCTGTGTCATTGGTTGGGGTTGAAATTACAGAAAAGCTGGAAAAATTGCTAAAAATGATCGCACTATCAACTGTGGTGCTTATTACAGTACATCGCCCCACAGTGTTTTTTCCATCTCATCTGTCCACTGGTATGCTGTTGATCGCCACATCATGACTGACTGAAACCACTTGTTTGAGATGGCGACAGTGTTGGCGGAAGCAACACTTTCTGGGGATGGCCAGCTCTGAAACAGTGATCACATACCTGACTGCAATGTGAGGAATCAATGCTCCTGGTCTCTTCGAAATGGAACATCGAGGCATCTGCTACACTGTCACTGTGGAAGACGTGATTAAATGTAAATCACCTTCAGACAGGTGTTTGGAAATGCTCCACAATGCCACAGACTCTTCCAGTTTCATTATGATGCGATGTCTTCCACATTTTTGTCAATAAGAAACATCGTCTCTGTCCCTTTACTTGAACTATCCAGTATGTTGTGAGAGCAGCATAGTTTTCACCATGCGATGTCCAGCTTTCTGTGAGAGCGAATGGATCTAAATGTGTTAATGTCAGTTAAGCACCTGACACAGACTTCGAAGTCATGGTAGAAAAACTAAATGTATGGTTCTCTACACAGCTGTAGTCATACACTGCTTCGATGTCTTACAGCAAAAAACAATGTATCAAACTGCTTATGAAACAACAACACAAGAACTCTCTCCTTGTGACTGATAGTCGAATAGTCTTCCTCCAGTAGAGGCGATAAAACTTTGCACTGGTCCATGGAAATGACTTCGCTCACTGGTCAACTGCTCCAGCGGACCGATATGTGTATGTTTAATGGGATGACCATATATGGTCGATGTCAACACGCACATGTTAGTTGTTTTTTGATATATTGGAAGAGAGAAACATGGTAAAACCTTACTGAGTTCGCTACTGAGTGCTGTTAGTGAAGATTTTATACTTCGTAATATTGTGTGTTACAAAAATCACAGGAGAGAGAACGAGAGAGAGTGAGAGAGAGAGAGAGAGAGTTAGAGACTGTGCTGTCAACGAAGACTCAGACACCATTACACTGCCATATTTCTAGTGTGGTAATGGTAGGAATATAATCACAGAGATTATGTATGGGAGAGATATTTATAGTCAGTAATTCGATATTGATGAAATGTAGGTGTTCGGCTTCTGAATTTCTTTGTACAATCCATGTATACTCTGGACGCTTATGAGTTCCCTCCTGTACATTAGTGTGCTATTTTTCCTGCTTTGATAACTCTCTACCTAGCCAGTGTCAGGCAGAGGACTAGCTGGTCTTATAAGTACACACATTTAATCACAAACTCGTACACATTTGGAATGTGGCGATCAGTAGACAGGCATTTTTTTATTGCCCAATGTGTCGTTCTTTCCAGGATATTTCGAAAACACATCTCAGAACGTTTCAGTTTCCAGGAGGAATGAGGGGAAGCATGTTGTTCAACGTCCAGGTACACCAACACCAACACCAACACCAACAGCAACAGCACCCTCTGGTGTTAATGTTGTGGTTGTTGTTGTTAACGAGGTCAATTGGTCTCCTGATCTCAAGGTGAAAACAAAAAATTCAATATTTTTGCAAATAAATTTGAATTTCCTGCCATTTTTAATTTCTCAAAAAAATTTCAATTTCCCCACCATTTTCAGGTGTTGGGGTGGGAGTGGGTCTGAAGGGAAGGGGAGGGGAGGGAAGGGGAGGGGAGGGGTGGAAAGGGGAGGGGAAGGCAAGAGGCCTACGTGCTGATGGGGAAAACCCATGACGTCATCAGGGTCACCCGACGTGAAAGAAGGAACTGAGAGGAATTCTGGTGAATTCTGCTTGCCGGACTTGTGACCATTAGAAGCCAAGGAATTGTTACATCACCGCACAACAGCATCTAGGAAAGTGCCTAGTTAGTGGCTGCTATCCTGGCACTAATTGGAGATTTACGGTGCTTGAGCGCCGAAGCAGAAATACTGCCCAAGTTACCGCCAGCATTGCGTAAGATGACACTATGGAGGGCCTTGGCTGTCGTTCCGAACGTAAAGGATTTTCAGGTCGGGTGTATTTTTATGCCAGTGACGTTTAAATCCTAAGTTAGTACCGAACAGTTAAACTGAAATATCGCTGTGAGAATTTTTCGATTGTATTGGAAATTTAACAAACATACACAGATGATAACTGAAGGTACCTATAGATTGTTCTGACATTTTTTTTAATGGAATATTCCATCGGTTCTTGGAGGATCAGAGTCATATTAATAACTTGAATACACAATATTAGTGTTCCACAATAACAGTTATTTAATAGTTCGTTATGAACTAGCTTTCATCTTCTTAGGCCATCGTCAGATAAGTTAATACTAAACAGATAGTCCACACAACTTCAATGATAATTCATAGCTGTACAAAGATTTCTGTACAAAGATATGTGACATTTTATGACTATACTGATACAATACACAAGCATAGTGTAATACCTAAAGACACTCTGAGGAAATAAATTTTATAATACAGTATATTCAAATATCTTGCATGTTTCCATTGGGTTAAAAGTATTAGCCTTAAGTATATTATATGACAGTTCCATGATTGATAACCAATAGCTGTATAGATACTGAAGGCATTATTTATGACCGCACTAAATCATATAGTTCATTATGGGTGATTTCTATTGAACTGCATTTAGCGTAGTTCGTAATTTAAGTTTTGAACAGACAAATTGCTTACTTCTCATCTGTATTCATATTTACTTGCTCACTTCTTATGTCGCAACCAGTGCTATAGTTTTAAAAGTTAATGAAGCTATTGTTGTTCATAGTTGTTTGATTGTGGCGGAATAGCATATTGTGACCCCAATCCGACAAACTAATGACTGATATGCGGCAGTTACGCAGAATACTGATATGTTGTTATAGTTACGTGAATTGGCTCTTTATCTTTATCCCCAGTGATGTTTGGGGATGCGTATCTTACTTTTCCTAAAGTAAGAAATTACGTATGCAGGAACTTGACTGCACATTTTGCAATGTTACAGGCTTCATTTAAGTCATTTATATGATAATAACAAGTGTAGAAGTGTAGATCTGTGGGAAGTAGTTGGCAAATTCGGTAGAACGTAGGGGGCCACAGCGTCATTTACAGCACTGCCGAAGAACAAACACATGGCAGTAGCATCAGTATGTTTGCCACATTTATCAGCACAACTACTAGACTAGGGTCACAGACGCATCACATAGAAAGTGAATGACATACACATATAAACATTAATTTTTGTAGCATTGTCAGATTTCTTGACTGTTACGTGAAAAGGCTCTTCTTATTCACTAACGAGCATAATGACGCCCGTTTTTACTTTTTTTCCCAATCGAATTGTATTTGACTGCTCTTGTTAGATTACTCTTCGCGAAAACTTACGGTTAACTGTGAATCTCACAAGTAGCGATTTTTTCTGCATTCAGAACATCGTTATAGATTCTACGATGATATGATGCTAACCAACAGTGACGTAAGATATAAGAGCGTGTATTTCATTCACAGTTTTGTTCTCATTGTGTACGCTTTCGCGCTGCCTTGCGGCAGTGTAAGGGACAACGGAGTTTTTTAGTGAAGTGGTAACTCAAACTACACGCAGATTAACCCAGGAACTTACACAGCGATTGTCTGTCTGGTATGCTTGCGTCATGTTAGGTTGCTCACGTGCTGTGTGCTTCAGTCTGAAATAGGCAAATAGTTCACTCTGGTGTCGGAAAAACAGTTGAAAATACAATCTGGCGTCGTGTGAGAACATCGGTCGTTAGCCGTGCACTCAGAGCTCATTAGAGCGTAGATAATTTTTCTTCAATGAAAAGAAGTGCTACCTGCGTTACGATATTCGGCCATATCTTATGTAAGGTACAACCTACGATTAATTTCAGGGTTCCGATACTCTGTACAAAGATTCTAGGACGATTCCGGGGCACACAGGCCACATTACGCTCTGCATACTCTAGAGCGAAGGCTGCTTGAGTGGATTTTACATTGAGAACACAGGTTTATAGAGTATTTACCTATTTTGGTTTGACATAAATAGCATATCAGATGGAGATAAGCCTTAAGGGTATCCATAGCTGGTTTAGCTAGCAGGGTTTTAGGTCCGAATACGGAACTGACGTTCACCTTCTAGTTAGTCACGGCTATCGAAACCATGTGGTGTTCAGAATATAATTTAATATAAATTGCAAGAATACTCAAAGAGTAACTAGTGTATAACGCCCGCCCGGTTAGCCGTGCGGTCTAACACACGGCTTTCCGGACGGCAAGGAGCGCCTGGTAGCCAGGCAAGAATCCGTCCGGCAGACTTGTGTCGAGGTCCGCTGAGCCGGCCAGTCTGTGGATGGTTTTTAGGCGGTTTTTCATCTGACATCTGACACGGCGAATGCGGGCTGGTTCCCTTTATTCCGCCTCAGCTACACTATGTCGGCGATTGCTGCGCCAACAAGTTCTCCACGTACGCGTACACCACCATTATTACTCTACCACGCAAACATAGGGGTTACACTCATCTGGTGTGAGACGTTCCCTGGGGTGGGGGGGAGGGGGGTCCAGAGGGGTCCGAACCGCACAATAACCCTGGAATCTGTGTGGGGCGGCGGAGGGGTGAAGTAGACTGCGGTAGTAGTCGTGGGGTTGTGGACCACTGCGGCTGTGGCTGGGACGGAGCCTCTCCGTTGTTTCTACGACCCCAGTTAACATACAATACAATACAACTAGTGTATAGGGTGCCTTCTACAATCTATGAGTGCCGTCCGCTGTGGCCGAGTGGTTCCAGGCGCTTCAGTCCGGAACCTCGCTGCTGCTACGGTCGCAGGTTCGAATCCTGCCTCGGGCATGGACGTGTGTGATGTCCATAGGTTACTTAGGTTTAAGTAGTTTTACGTTTAGGGGACTGATGACCTCAGATGTTAAGTCCCATAGTGCTTAGAGTCATTTGAACAATTTGGAGATTCTATGAGGTATACTGGGCCTGGCTGTGTAGCCATGTAAACAGCAGCCTCAGTGTGAATTGAGCTACAGATGGTTTAAGTCCTTTTTAATCACACGTGTATGTACACGGTCCAGTCACATTAATAAGACCACTGCCTATGGCTCAAATGGCTCTGAGCACTATGGGACTTAACTTCTAAGGTCATCAGTCCCCTAGAACTTAGAATTACTTAAACGTAACTAACCTAAGGACATCACACACATCCATGCCCGAAGCAGGATTAGAACCTGCGACCGTAGCAGTGCGTGGTTCCAGACTGCAGCGCCTAGAACCGCTCGGCCACCCCGGCAACGTGCAATAACGCTCACAGACGGGAGGTGCCAGCACTAGCCGTAGAGGGTACACAAAGCATTCGGGGTGGGGGTACGACAGGCAAAACAGTCTAATGTGGAAACGGAGTGATTTATCTGAACTCCTAAAGGGCATTATTACTGGCTTTCAGCCCAAGGGTGGAAACATTTCCTATACGGCCAAGTTCGCGTGCCGCCGTGGTTAAAGTATATCTGGCAAAATCCAAACTGGCGCCGAATAAAATTTGGTGCATAGATGACAGGCAAGAACGACGGCTGCGGAGATGTGTACGGACGACTAGATGTTCAACGGTTGAACAAATGACCTCCCAGGGACTACCAATGGTCTCCTCAACTACCGTTCAGCGAACGTTGCTGTGTACGCGCCTCTGCAGCAGGCGCGTGGTTAACGCACCCCTGCTGTCTCCTGTTCATCGGCGGCAAAGGCTGGAATATGCATTCCAAAACGGCAACAGGGCGTCCACTGAGTTGTGACAGGTGGCCCTTCAAGACGACTCACGTTTTATGCTCCAACAGACAGGTGGCCTCTGGCGTGTACTACGTGGAACGTCTGAAAGCCAACACCCAGTAACAATAGTCGGAAGAGTCGACGACGTAGGAGGGAACGTTAAGGTCTGGGAAAAGGTTTTCGTGGCATTCCCTGGGTGACATCGTCATTCTGGAAGGCACGATGGACCGACACAAGTATACATCTACACTCCTGGAAATTGAAATAAGAACACCGTGAATTAATTGTCCCAGGAAGGGGAAACTTTATTGACACATTCCTGGGGTCAGATACATCACATGATCACACTGACAGAACCACAGGCACATAGACACAGGCAACAGAGCATGCACAATGTCGGCACTAGTACAGTGTATATCTACCTTTCGCAGCAATGCAGGCTGCTATTCTCCCATGAAGACGATCGTAGAGATGCTGGATGTAGTCCTGTGGAACGGCTTGCCATGCCATTTCCACCTGGCGCCTCAGTTGGACCAGCGTTCGTGCTGGACGTGCAGACCGCGTGAGACGACGCTTCATCCAGTCCCAAACATGCTCAATGGGGGACAGATCCGGAGATCTTGCTGGCCAGGGTAGTTGACTTACACCTTCTAGAGCACGTTGGGTGGCACGGGATACATGCGGACGTGCATTGTCCTGTTGGAACAGCAAGTTCCCTTGCCGGTCTAGGAATGGTAGAACGATCGGTTCGATGACGGTTTGGATGTACCGTGCACTATTCAGTGTCCCCTCGACGACCACCAGTGGTGTACGGCCAGTGTAGGAGATCGCTCCCCACACCATGATGCCGGGTGTTGGCCCTGTGTGCCTCGGTCGTATGCAGTCCTGATTGTGGCGCTCACGTGCACGGCGCCAAACACGCATACGACCATCATTGGCACCAAGGCAGAAGCGACTCTCATCGCTGAAGACGACACGTCTCCATTCGTCCCTCCATTCACGCCTGTCGCGACACCACTGGAGGCGGGCTGCACGATGTTGGGGCGTGAGCGGAAGACGGCCTAACGGTGTGCGGGACCGTAGTCCAGCTTCATGGAGACGGTTGCGAATGGTCCTCGCCGATACCCCAGGAGCAACAGTGTCCCTAATTTGCTGGGAAGTGGCGGTGCGGTCCCCTACGGCACTGCGTAGGATCCTACGGTCTTGGCGTGCATCCGTGCGTCGCTGCGGTCCGGTCCCAGGTCGACGGGCACGTGCACCTTCCGCCGACCACTGGCGACAACATCGATGTACTGTGGAGACCTCACGCCCCACGTGTTGAGCAATTCGGCGGTACGTCCACCCGGCCTCCCGCATGCCCACTATACGCCCTCGCTCTAAGTCCGTCAACTGCACATACGGTTCACGTCCACGCTGTCGCGGCATGCTACCAGTGTTAAAGACTGCGATGGAGCTCCGTATGCCACGGCAAACTGGCTGACACTGACGGCGGCGGTGCACAAATGCTGCGCAGCTAGCGCCATTCGACGGCCAACACCGCGGTTCCTGGTGTGTCCGCTGTGCCGTGCGTGTGATCATTGCTTGTACAGCCCTCTCGCAGTGTCCGGAGCAAGTATGGTGGGTCTGACACACCGGTGTCAATGTGTTCTTTTTTCCATTTCCAGGAGTGTATTTCTGAGGTCCATTTTGACCCTTGCATGCGGCTTGTTTTTCTCGGCACAATGGCATCTACCAGCAGGACAACGCAATGTGTCACAGCTCGCAGTGTACGTGCATGGTTCGAAAAGCACAATAGGATGAGTTTACCGTTCTAGCTTGGCCACCAAACTCCCCGGATTAAAATCCTATCGAGTATCTGTGGGAGCACATCATTGATCGTCAACCGAGAAACCTTGGGAAGCTGGCCACGGCACTGTAGTCGGCATGACTCCACATCCCTTTCGGTACCTTCCAGAATTTCACTGTCTGTCTTCCTAAACGTCTCGCAGCGGTGGCTCTGCAAAGGTGGTTATTCACACTTTTGACAGGAGGTATATTAATGTGAATGGACAGTGTACATGTTTCCTGGGTCAATATGCACTCCGTCGTCAGGCCACTAGTGGCCCATCGGGACCATCCGACCGCCGTGTCATCTTCAGTTTAGGATGCGGATAGGAGGGGCGTGTGGTCTGCACACCACTCTCCCGGTCGTTATGATGGTTTTCTTTGACCCGAGCTGCTACTATTCGGTCTAGTAGCTCCTCAATTGGCATCACGAGGCTGAGTGCACCCCGAAAAATGGCCACAGCACATGGTGGCCTGGATGGTGACCCATCCAAGTGCCGGCCACGTCCTGGGTCAATATGACTACCTACTAAACAGTATGTTTTCTTACCAAGTAATCTTCAGTCTGTACAACTGCTAAATGCTTCTTGGTATAATTAATTCACTTACCTGATTCCTATATTTTCTTATTCTTTTTAACACTGATTATGGCTATACCGTAGCTGAAATCTATAAACTACAAACTGACATGCGATTGTTTGCTGTGTTCATCGCTGATTATAATCATTCCACAATCACTGATCACAACGATTTGTAATGGAATCCAACTTAATTTTATTTTGAACGTAATACATGGATGCAAACTGGAGTATTAATCCCGGACTGATAAGTGGGACTAAAAAACGTCGCTGGACGTGCAGAGCTCTCTCACTACGCAAAATACACGTCAGTAGCATGCAGGGCCTGTTGACAGATATAGGTAGTATGTTATCCACCGTCGCTGTGTCACTGTAGGGACGTCTGCTCCTTCTTATAGCCCAGTGCTGAACCGTTTAGTCTACATGGTATGTTTTGATAGCCGGTTACATTATTCCGAAGAACAAAAAACTGAATCAAGAAACTCTGAAATAATAAAGACATTTTATTCAAAATTTCGAAAACTGGTTATGTAGTTAGAAAATTTTGTGAGAGTCTTTATTTCTCTTAATACCTCCCGAATTATTTGTTTTTATGACTTAAAGAGTAATTTTGTGCTGCCGATACCGTGTGAAATGGCACAAAGTTTGTCACTGCTCCCGTATCCGGTAGGAGCGGAGTTCAAATTCTTGTTTGGACGTCTTGAGACAAGTTATTTGTGGTTTCTCGAAACTACTTCAGGTGAATCGTGGGATAGGTCCTACATAAAGACTGTTGATTATTCCCTTCTCCATATTTGCTGAACTCAGCTAGTAAGCCGTATCGAATGACTTCGATGTCAATAGCACATTAAAATCTAACCTTTGCTATTGTGGAGTTAATTCTTAGATGACACAAGACTTAGAAGCAATGCTCTACGCCAACGTAAACAAATGACTGGTTTCAACATAATCTTTACGAGGTATTGGCTTTCAGCCGCTGTAAGCGTACATGTGGTCATAAGTTGTCTTGATACTAAGGTCAAACAAATAATTTCCACTGCATTCGAACGGGAAGGGTCTACTTTCTGAAAAGGCTCTTCGCTGTGAATACTGTAGAAACGGTTAATCGCCGAAAACGATGTGCTGTTTCTAGCATTCCCTAGCAGATTTGAATCCTGATGTCGGCACTGGAGGCTCCACAGTTCTTTTGAGGGCTTACGTAACCAATAAAGTCGTCAGCTAGTTTTTGGAATGAAAGAGCCAACAGTCTCAAACTGTATTTTAGATATTGTATGGAGTTAGCAGGTATTGTATTATTGGATGTTTTCTGTCCTTATCTTCCTTCGCCCTGAGAACAAGATCACCCAGGCAATTATAAGAGGATAAAGAGACTAGTGTGGAATCCGAACGGTACTGAAAATGGGAATTTCTTGATATGCAACAAGCTAGCTGCTCCAGTATAATTCGACACCTAACTGCACATCAAACCCGAAATTTTTGGATTATTTAACTAATACAATCAAGTTACAGATAAGTATTTTTTCTATGCTGGTTACCTCACAACTGTGTGCACCTGACATAGTAAATAGGGTTAAAATCAATGGTGATTATATGCAACTGACGAACGATTGAAACACAGTTTTCGTACAACCTCGGCAGCAACAGAAAATTACACTTGTCGATTTAGTAGCTGACTTTTAGCGTTGCATCCTAGGACATAACGTGGACTCAGAGGCTGCTGCAGTTTTTTTACCTTTTCTATAACCAGTCATGTCGTATACGGTTTTTACATGTTTACATTTGGCATGTTTGCATCTTTTGTGCGGTATTCGCTAGTATGTTTGGTAGTTGTTGACTCGTTCTATGATATACGTTCACAGAAATCCAACATTAATGTCGTTTCGTGTTCTGAATAAGAACCCCCTCCCTAGACACCTCTTCGTTAGACATTGGGGCTCATTTCCGAGTGGGAATCATCAATGGAGACAATTCTGCTCCAGTCAATGAGATTCCAAGTCGAAGAGTGTCTGGAGGCGCCCCCCCCCCCCACCCCCCCTGCCCTACCCCCCGTCAGCGGTAGGATATCAACGTGAGTATCGCCCGCCGTACGGCCCGACAACATATTTTTATAAAAATCAAACTAAAGAAAACCAGTATAGGGAGCTAATAATATCACTGACCTGGATTGTAACTTAATTTTATTAAACTTATAGAGCAAAAGAGCATAATTTTCGCTGGTTTGAATTTTCGACACTAAAAAGGTTTATGTAAGTAGTTTTTGCTACTGAATTTGGTGTGATATCATAGAGAGAAGAGTTTTATTTCCAATATCCATTCTTAAGTCAATTTTGAATGGGCTTAGCCTGTGTAGATGATTTACGATTTATTAAAACGAGGCTGTGATAGACAGTTCGCGCAGTCCAATCAGCTTTAAAGTTATTTAAATTTCATACCACAGTGCAATTAATTCCATTAAGCTAGAGGCAATATTTTCAATCAGATAATTGCATTTCACTGCATTTTTCATAACACGCTTGCTATTTGTAATTGCTTCCGTGTAACATTATCTTTTATCTTACATCTCACGAGTACGTGATATAGATCAGATGCGTTAACTACAAACAGTGCTTGTAATCAAACGTTCTCCCTCGTGAGGTCTTTAAATCCCAATATCTCAAACCCAGTGCTGACGCACGATAGCATCCTGTTGTTGATTATTACACTCACGGGTAGAAACTTGATTGACGTAATACCTTTCTTTGCGTATGACACGGCTGGCCTTACGGAATTTTTATCTCTAGAGTCAGAGTCGTTGGGTGAGGAAGTGAAAGATATATCAAACGGATTGAGCAGTCAAACTTTACGACTAGGAAATAACGGACGATACAATACACACGATACACACGGCATAAAAAAAGAAAGAAATTACCCTGTAAGTAGCAAATTGTACGACATTACATTTCCTTTAGAACGTTCTCACATTTCATAAATAACGATCGGCAGCTTATGTTACAGCCTAACCAATGTAACTTCACAAACTTGCACGTGAAAATGATGCCACAAGTTTTGATGTGAATTGTGATGATGAATACAAAACAAATGTAACCAGAGACGGGTTTTTAAGCCAAAAATTCATTTTAATCTCCAGTCACGGCTCAAGCACCTGTTTCAGAAACATTAAACCAGGATACATGATAGATTCAGAGAAATCTGTAACTATCATTGGGATTGGTATTGAAAAAAATTATTATCCAGTTACTTCTCTGGTTGCACATATTTTTGAATTCACTGTTTAACGTTTATGGTGAGAGCATTTTCCGTCTATTACGTTTCACTCTTTGGTAAGGTGTCACATGTGTTTCAAAATCCACGAAGAAAACAGTGCATCATGATACAGTACTGCGGCTGAAGTGTGTCTGGAAAATGCACAGAGAAGTTACATACATTGCAAGCACGAACTAGACCACTTAGTGCGCCTTAACAACTCATATGGAAGATATTCTGGCTATGCTAGTCCTGACTCCGGTTTTTGCGTGTACTTGGCACACAGTATTAGAGCGATAGAGATGCACAGTGAACACATTTGGCTGACATCGCATGTGATCGGATCATTTTTAGATTAGAGATTAGACATTAGACAAAGTCAGTAAGTGGCGGGCAATGGAAATAATTTATAGAGGAAGTGAAATATGGAACAACAAAGCTCTGCCATCACGGCCTTACTTTAAGTGGCAGAATACATCCAACAAACTCATAACTGCTCAATTTAGAGATAAGTCTTGGGAACCTCTGTGTCACAATGGATCATCAGGTCGTATACCGTCAAATGAATTGCCATCATACAAAAAGATAACGTCGTTCGACGAATGTGGTGCCTTCTCCACTGTTAGTGGATCGCATGTTGTTTTGGTACACGTCTAGCCCACGTTATAGCCCTGCCAGTGTTCCGGAAAGGATCGATGAGACAGTGCCAATGTTCTGGGGCTGCGTCATGTTAGTATACAAGCACCATTACGTACGTTTCACTAGTTTGGTTGTAGTCTGCCCGAATGACATCCTTTAACAGACATGCACCATTTTCGTAACACTTAAGGACCTGGATTTCATTTGATGGATGATACGAAACAGGACTGGCTGAATGACATAGTAATATTATGCCTCTGGAGTGATTAGCTTGCTAACTGAATTTTAAGTGGACTGTGAATGCAATGGACGCTCTACGCTAAGAGACTGCGCTCTAGACCCATCATCATGGAGCACTGGTGGTCTCTGGAAGGGGTTGTTCAACAATTTTGTGAGAGAGTGGGGTGGGGCGTTATGTAAATTATGCTTGGTTACCTGATCCATGGTACAGGAAGGTGTTATGCATTCTACATTGCCACGCGATGGCATAACACCCCGTATTAACTGTTTGTGGTCATCAATGGAGGAATGATTTGTGCCACTTTATCCGTATCAATATGTCGGATATCACAGTCTAGCCAGGTGACGTTTTAATTCACACATATTGTTTTATACACTCCTGGAAATGGAAAAAAGAACACATTGACACCGGTGTGTCAGACCCACCATATTTGCTCCGGACACTGCGAGAGGGCTGTACAAGCAATGATCACACGCACGGCACAGCGGACACACCAGGAACCGCGGTGTTGGCCGTCGAATGGCGCTAGCTGCGCAGCATTTGGGCACCGCCGCAGTCAGTGTCAGCCAGTTTGCCGTGGCATACGGAGCTCCATCGCAGTCTTTAACACTGGTAGCATGCCGCGACAGCGTGGACGTGAACCGTATGTGCAGTTGACGGACTTTGAGCGAGGGCGTATAGTGGACATGCGGGAGGCCGGGTGGACGTACCGCCGAATTGCTCAACACGTGGGGCGTGAGGTCTCCACAGTACATCGATGTTGTCGCCAGTGGTCGGCGGAAGGTGCACGTGCCCGTCGACCTGGGACCGGACCGCAGCGACGCACGGATGCACGCCAAGACCGTAGGATCCTACGCAGTGCCGTAGGGGACCGCACCGCCACTTCCCAGCAAATTAGGGACACTGTTGCTCCTGGGGTATCGGCGAGGACCATTCGCAACCGTCTCCGTGAAGCTGGGCTACGGTCCCGCACACCGTTAGGCCGTCTTCCGCTCACGCCCCAACATCGTGCAGCCCGCCTCCAGTGGTGTCGCGACAGGCGTGAATGGAGGGACGAATGGAGACGTGTCGTCTTCAGCGATGAGAGTCGCTTCTGCCTTGGTGCCAATGATGGTCGTATGCGTGTTTGGCGCCGTGCAAGTGAGCGCCACAATCAGGACTGCATACGACCGAGGCACACAGGGCCAACACCCGGCATCATGGTGTGGGGAGCTATCTCCTACACTGGCCGTACACCACTGGTGATCGTCGAGGGGACACTGAATAGTGCACGGTACATCCAAACCGTCATCGAAGCCATCGTTCTACCATTCCTAGACCGGCAAGGGAACTTGCTGTTCCAACAGGACAATGCACGTCCGCATGTATCCCGTGCCACCCAACGTGCTCTAGAAGGTGTAAGTCAACTACCCTGGCCAGCAAGATCTCCGGATCTGTCCCCCATTGAGCATGTTTGGGACTGGATGAAGCGTCGTCTCACGCGGTCTGCACGTCCAGCACGAACGCTGGTCCAACTGAGGCGCCAGGTGGAAATGGCATGGCAAGCCGTTCCACAGGACTACATCCAGCATCTCTACGATCGTCTCCATGGGAGAATAGCAGCCTGCATTGCTGCGAAAGGTGGATATACACTGTACTAGTGCCGACATTGTGCATGCTCTGTTGCCTGTGTCTATGTGCCTGTGGCTCTGTCAGTGTGATCATGTGATGTATCTGACCCCAGGAATGTGTCAATAAAGTTTCCCCTTCCTGGGACAATGAATGCACGGTGTTCTTATTTCAATTTCCAGGAGTGTAGATCCATTAACTTACGATCATAGGTGTATAAAATTTGCCAGCAATTCATTGGCGACGCTTTGCAAAAGAAAAAACGGAAAAGCAGCTACTTGCAGTATGCAAAGTCGCATCATGTGGATTTTATTAACAGGAGACATTTAGAAAATTTAATAAACTGATGTTACTCTTAGAAATCATAATCATAGTGGGCAGAAAACATAATTCCAAATGGAGAATGTAATATAAACGGTATCCCTATAGTGAATGAACTGTTTGAATATTATGGACAGTTAATTGCAGTAAATGATAAGCACCAGAGTGAAACATTCATGGGAAAGAGCCTCCATGGAAAACAAGCAGTCATAGGACAATGAAACATAGTGGAAACATTTGTAAGGTCATGCGGTACAGAAACAACGAATAAACCATTGAAAGAAACACTCTTCAATTTGAAAGTGAGAGGGCAACACTTGATGATTGCGTAATATGTTTACGTTCAAGGTTACAAACGTTGCACAGTGGAACGACCATCTGCAGCCATGACAGCCTGCAACCGCACTAGAGATTGCGTCTACTGCTGCCAGGAACATCTCAGGTGGAGCATTGAATGTTCAGCTGTGGTGACACAGATTGTGCACTGCTTGAAGATCGCATATTGCGTCCAGCATTCTAAATTAGTAGATAGTGTCGGAAGTTCCATGCGGCTTTTCGCGGATGATGCTGTAGTATACAGAGAAGTTGCAGCATTAGAAAATTGCAGATAAATGCAGGAAGATCTGCAGCGGATAGGCACTTGGTGCAGGGAGTGACAACTGACCCTTAACATAGACAAATGTAATTTATTGCGAATACATAGAAAGAAGGATCCTTTATTGTATGATTATATGATAGCGGAACAAACACTGGTAGCAGTTACTTCTGTAAAATATCTAGGAGTATGCGTGCGGAACGGTTTGAAGTGGAATGATCATATAAAATTAAATGTTGGTAGGGCGGGTACCAGGTTGAGATTCATTGGGAGAGTCCTTAGAAAATGTAGTCCATTAACAAAGGAGGTGGCTTACAAAACACTCGTTCGACCTATACTTGAGTATTGCTCATCAGTGTGGGATCCATACCAGGTCGGGTTGACGAAGGTGATGGAGAAGATCCAAAGAAGAGCGGCGCGTTTCGTCACAGGGTTATTTGGTAAGCGTGATAGCGTTACGGAGATGTTTAACAAACTCAAGTGGCAGACTCTGCAAAAGAGGCGCTCTGCATCGCGGTGTAGCTTGCTGTCCAGGTTTCGAGAGGGTGCGTTTCTGGATGAGGTATCGAATATATTGCTTCCCCCTACTTATACCTCCCGAGGAGATCACGAATGTAAAATTAGAGAGATTCGAGCGCGTACGGAGGCTTTCCGGCAGTCGTTCTTCCCGCGAACGATACGCGACTGGAACAGGAAAGGGAGGTAATGACAGTGGCACGTAAAGTGCCCTCCGCCACACACCGTTGGGTGGCTTGCGGAGTATAAATGTAGATGTAGATGTAGATGAATAGTTTGTGGCGCAATTGACCCTCGGCCTCTCCCTGGAGTAATTCACAAAACGCCAGTTAATTCAGACTTCCGAATCATGTTTTTCATCCCCGGTGCGGAGAGAGGACTTCTCTCTATCCCTTTAATGCGTCGATATTCGCGAAGAGCCGCAGCACTGTTGGTGTTTTTTTGTAAAACAGCTTTAACAGTAAAGCTGTGCTCACCTTGCCCACACCCTTCTTGAATGTCTACAACTGTGACGTATAATGAGGTGCCTAACAGCAGCTCAAGACACAAACCCAAATAACAACAGAAACACTGCAGCGTGCAATCTGAGCATCATTCCTATATAGTTCGGCACCCAGACGGTAAATAGTAACCCGACCACAGTGGTTCAAGTAACAGAAGTTTAATTACGACCATTTAGTGTTTCAGTGGAAGACTCACTGTAAAATAGGTCTAAGGCAGCTAAATTACTGAATATTTCTAAATTAAATGACACGCATTGTCTAACATATTGCTTTGTAATAAAAATGTAAAATTTTAAAATGTTTGAAAAAGATGAAATGCAACACCGAAAACACTTCCTTACACTGGATTTCAATAAACTGTTGCCCCTGGGGACCCACGGACAGTGTGTAAAAGGTACAAAAGCAATATAAAGCTAATAAATAGCAATATAACAACATAACGAGGGCTGTTGTATTGTCTCAACCACAGTAATTCCACTGGGACAATAGGGACAACTCATTCATTAGATGATGCGGTTAGTGGACAATAGAAACGTTAGTGAAGCTGAGAGAGAAACATTCCTAATCCAACTAGCAGGCATCCCTGGCATTCAAGAGAGACACTCGGGATCGTCGAAGAGAATTGCAAGCATTCCATTTCCTGCTGTCCGTTATATTACGTAATTTAATGAAGCATCTGATGCAGTATTCGCACACATAGCGTCAGGTTCGCAGCGGTCGTACTCTTGCACGTCATACAGGAACGTACCTACTTTAATTACGAGAAATTGCTTAATCAGATAGACGAAGCATTGATGTAAGTAAAGAGATAACGACAAGCCACCATTTACATGTAAGAGGTGTAAAACGTATCATTTATAACGTGGCAGAATTTACAAAGATTCTAAAGCAGCGAAGTGATTTATGTGACAAAAATTTGTCTGATGTACCATTTACCCCATACAAGTCTTTGGACGACGTGTACGGAAAGGGGTGCTCTTTCCTGTACTTAAAACGCTCTGTAGAGAACTTTCTCCCAGCTTGCTCTCTTTCGACTTAATGTGTTGCAAAAAATTGGTGAAATATGTCTCTTTGCGGTAAAATAACGATTATGGTTCCACCACAACAAGAATGGCGCACATTTTGACGTTCGTGTTAGGAACCATATAAGCGATATCCCTAAAGTGAATGAACTGTTTGATCATTGTGGACAGTTAATTGTAGTAAATGACAAACAGCAGAGTGAAACATTCATGGGAATAAGCGACGCTAGTAATTGATACCATCATTAAAAATTTTAAAAATAATTTGGGAATTGCTGGCTGGAATGAATTTTATGAGGAAGCACATACCAACAACAAATTGAGAAAAGGTTAAATACAATTATTTTAAATCTTTTGCTATATGATTGCACTTAGAAGACCTCCAAGATCTGCCGTAGGACCGGAAACGATATACTGGCAACAGAGTCCTCCCAAATCCTTCCAGTGCCCTCAGTAAATCCTCAGGATAATAGTTCAAAAGTACGAGAGGCTAAAAATCATACAAGATCAAACACTTCAGTTTCCAGGCAAACCATACACTTCATTTCCACATTGCTAAACATTGCTGCGTCCGTTCATTAAAACAAAACTTTCTACCAGCTTGCTTGTCCACCTTCGTAGCTGAGTGGTCAGCGCAACAGAATGTCACGCGAGGGGCCCTGGTTCGATACCTGGCCCGGTCTGGGAGCTTTTTCCGTGTTCGAGGACTGAGTGTTGTGTTCCTCACCATTTCATCCTCATCAACAACGCAAGTCGTCAACTAAAAAGACTTGCACCAGGCGACTGGTCCACCCGATGGCAGGCCCTAATCACACGCACATTTCATTTCCCAGATTGTTATTACATACAGACCAAAACAAGTATTCACACTAAAAATTAACGCACCCTTCTGGACTGTATCACAAAGCTCGTCTTATGAAATTGTCAATGCCGAAATAACTGCCTACACAAGAGGCAGTGGCTGAAAGGTCTGTCCTTCTATGCTGAAACAAAGTTCTTCCGAATGTCCTCTCCACAGTATCCACAAGCTAAATAAAAATAACTGTGATTTCACGATAACTCTCCGCCCATGAAACGAATCCTCTTTAGGAAAGGAAAACTGTTGAGAACGGCCAACTTGGTCCAAGTCTCCCGTGAGGTGATAAAACCCGGCTTCTGCACATCTCTGCAGATGCTGGATGGGAAATAACCAAGTTTGATATAAACGTCAACGGTGGTTCAAACATATTAATCGATCAGTTTTATAGATTTCTTACCTTAGCATCTTTAGCTGTTAGAGTTAAGAAGGCAGGATAACATTTTTGCTTAGCAAATGAGGCAGGAAATTCATTGCATATGGTGTGAGAACTCAACATAAAACACTCATTTCTGGAGGCGATATTATGTAATATCAACGGACAAAATTCATAAGTACTGCACAACACGTTTTAGGCATATATATGCCAAGCAACGTAGTAGGGAATGCGACAGACTTGCTGTGGATCTTTAATCGTGTTAGAAAACTGCTAAGGAAGCAAACAGAGCTTCATCGTAGTTTTAAACAAAGTCAAAGCCTAACTGATAAACAAAAATGAAAACAAGCAAAAATGCTAGTAGGGTATGCAATGCGAGAAGCGTTGAATGAATTGAGGGGGAAAAAAAGGAGAATCAGTGACCGATCCGATGGAAGACTCCATGAACTTTTTATTTTAGGTGAATTCAATAAACAAATTAAAGTTGTCTATGCAGCAGATCAGAGACCACAGTGAGAGCTAAACTAAAAATGACAGAGAGCCCCAATTACTCAATTCGATCTACCGAAATTGTTTCATTGCAGAAGACTACAATTCGCTACTAGCTGTCAATCATCGCACCGACACCGCATTGACAGATATTGGAGTATGTGTAAGTAAGCTGTTTAGGTTTTCTTATTGGTAACGCCACGTAGCGCTCTGTATGAAAAATCACTGGCTGTGCTGTTTGCAGTCTGTGGCTAGTTTGCATTGTTGTCTGCCATTGTAGTGTTGGGCAGCTGGATGTGAACAGCGCGTAGCGTTGCGCAGTTGGAGGTGAGCCGCCAGCAGTGGTGGATGTGGGGAGAGAAATGGCGGAGTTTTGAAATTTGTAAGACTGGATGTCATGAACTGCTATGTATATTATGATTTTTCAACACAATTAAGGTAAATACATTGTTTGTTCTCTATTAAAATGTTTCATTTGCTAACTATGCCTATCAGTAGTTAGTTCCTTGCGTAGTTTGAATCTTTTATTTAGCTGGCAGTAGTGGCGCTCGCTGTATTGCAGTAGTTCGAGTAACCAAGATGTTTGTGAGGTAAGTGATTTGTGAAATGTATAGGTTAATGTTAGTCAGGGCCATTCTTTTGTAGGGATTTTTGAATGACAGACTGCGTTGCGCTAAAAATATTGTGTCAGTTTAAGCACAGTCATGTATAATTTTTCAAAGGGGAAGTTTCATATGAAGTCAACTAAACTGACCAAAGAAGGGAAACTGTGCCTGGTGAGATACCTGTACGATTCTAAAAGGATTATTCGAAAATGCTTTCTCCCAATTTAGCAGCAGTTCGTTGTAGGTGACAGGTCCAACAAAGGATTCTAAGCGACTGGAAAAAGAGCAGATCATTCCAATTTTCAAGGTGAGTCCTCCTCCTACTACTACTACTCCTCCTGAACACGCCATGAAGGCCCAATGGTACCGACCGGCCGCCGTGTCATCCTCAGCCCACACGCGCCACTCGATGCAGATATGGAGGGGCACGTGGTCACCACAGCGCTCTCCTGGCCGTATGTCAGTTTCCGAGACCGGAGCCGCTACTTCTCAATCAAGTAGCTCCTCAGTTTGCCTCACAACGGCTGAGTGCAACCCGCTTGCCAACAGCGCGCGGGAGACCGGATGGTCACCCATCCAAGTGCTAGCCCAGCCCCGTAGCGCTTAACTTCAGTCATCTGACGGGATCCGGTGTTACCACTGCGGCAAGGCCGTTGGCGAGACGTCCTACAGATACTCATAATTATAGGCCTATATCACGAACATCAATCGCTTCTACAGATATAGGGCACGTTTATATGCTCTCGTAATGATCTTTAAGGCGAATTATTACAGGCATCGGACAAAAACATGGAACCGCCGGGAGAAATGCGTGCTTAAATACAAATCCCGATGCTGGCTAAGCGTGCAGGTTGTGCTGTTGCATTCGACCACTAACAGCACCTATGTAATGTCCTCAATACGTTGGTTCAAATTGGCTCTGAGCACTATGGGACTTAACTTCTGAGATCATCAGTCCCCTCGAACTTAGAACTACTTAAACCTAACTAACCTAAGGAAATCACACAAATACATGTCCGAGGCAGGATTCGAACCTGCGACCGTAGCGGTCTCGCGGTTCCAGACTGAAGCGCCTAGAACCGCACGGCCATCAATACGTTGGAAGAGTCAGTCGTGGCCAGAACAGTCTTCTGTGTAGTTGTGAATGCACGATCGCTATCCACCTCGATCATCGTTACCTCATCTTGTCACTATTTTGCAGGAAGTGTGGTATAAGATTCCACTGGAAACCATACAGGACTAGTATTTATCCATTCCGAGGTGAGTCAAAGCTGTTTCTAATTCCAACGGATTTCCTGCACCGTATTAGGTATGGTAATATGTTTTGAATTTGGTGTTTCCATATTTTTGTCTACCCCCTGTAAGACTTTTGTACAAGACAACACTGATTCCGCAAACATCGACTTTGCGAAACTACGTTCGATCTATTCATCCATGAAATCAAGAGAAAGTAGATTACAGCACCAAAACTGATGCCATAACTGTCACGTAGCTAATAAAATTCATGCTTTCGGAATAACGGGCTAATCTTGTGGTTCGATTCAGGAGTTGCTGGCAGATAACGCAAAGTATCGATATTAATGGAGCAAAAACATTGAAGGAAAAATTAATTTCTGAAATTTTTGTCAAGTCCATTAAAGAAACGCAATTCCATTGCAACCAAACCGGACGTACTTATGTGCGGTCTAACATATATGAACAAACGGCCGGAGTACTTTCTTATTTAGCGACTTGACAGCACAATTAGATGTAAAAAGTAGTGGGCACAACCGTTATTTGGCATCTGGATTTCACATACTGGACAGAAATGTGTGAATGCGCCAGATTTCTTTTCAGCTTGTGCAAGTAATAGCGTCGAGCGGAGTAGTCTTGGATCGGCCTGTGATGTATGTCCGCAATACTTGCTGTAACTTAGTAATCTGATTCGCGCTAGCGACCTATATAACGACATTTGTCTTCTGCGCTGAGCGATTCAGCACATTCGCTGGAGGCCCTTATTGAGCGCGTGTCCCAGATACAAATCACGCAGATCGTCTCTGAAACCTTTCCAAATCCAGTTCCCCGAACACACTGCGCATGATATTGTGGCGAATCAACTGACACAATGTCGTATTTCACAGGCCTCGCAGTTTCAGCTATACATGATTAACTGTATGTCCACCTTTTTACCGCTCTTTGTCCAGTCGCAAACTAAAGTGCGTTCGATAATAGACGACTATATATGTACGTAATATAGTCATATCGTACAAATCAGCCGGCCGCTGTGACCGGGCAGTTCTAGGCGCTTGAGTCTGGAACCGCGCTGCTGCTACGGTCGCAGGTTCGAATCCTGCCTCGGGCATGGATGTGTGTGATGCCCTTAGGTTAGTTAGGTTTAAGTAGTTCTGAGTTCTAGGGGACTGATGACCTCCGAAGTTAAGTTCCATAGTGCTCAGAGCCATTTGATTTTTGATGTCTTCAGCACAAGGAAGTCGAAACGTTAAGCATATCGTAGATCACCAAGAATGTAAACCTGCGTGAAATTTTATCGTTGTTTAGATCTACAATTTAGACCATGATCTGAGATATTTCCTAACGGTGTGGAGTAGATGCAGTCTACGTTATAATGTACTCTTGTCCGCAGCTCGTGGTCGTGCGGTAGCGTTCTCGCTTCCGACGCCCGGGTTCGCGGGTTCGATTCCCGGCGGGGTCAGGGATTTTCTCTGCCTCGTGATGACTGGGTGTTGTGTGATGTCCTTAGGTTACTTAGATTTAAGTAGTTCTAAGTTCTAGGGGACTGATGACCATAGATGTTAAGACCCATAGTGCTCAGAGCCATTTGAACCATTTTGAAAGTACTCTTGTAATCTCTCAAGCCGTATCACACAATTATCATCTTTGTTAGCTAAACTGATTCTGATTTGCAGTGGACTTTGGACATTTACCAGCCACAACGGCTAGTGTTCTACTTCTGATCTGCGGCCTCCTCCTTGCAATTAGTACAAATATTCCGGCATTAATTCAGTACAATGAAGTGTGACACGGTGGCATCGCACTGCTTTTGCTTTCATCATTCTGTCACATCAAAATTCTGTATGGTGGTTATGCTTAATGTGGTTTTTATGCTTACACACTGTCAAATATCTCCAGTAGAGTCTCACTTCATTTACTCTTACATAGGAAATTTTACTTCGTAAGCATACCAATGATTCAAGACGAGTTATTCACCTCCACTGTCGAGGTTACCGAATCATGTAAGGTAGATCAGTAGGCGTTCGAGTACTTTGAAAGTTGAGATGGTGCAATAGATTTTTATATCAGAAATTGGGCCTGGTAGGGGAGAGACGCTGAACAGCAGTTTGTACGGCAGTGTCAGGAGATAGGTTCCATAGCTGTCAACAGAGCCGTAATGTAATTAATTTAAGGCTTATGACATCGCCCATCGGTTGAGGACCTAAAGCCCTGCGATCCATTTGATACCAGTATAAATTTTTGGGCTCGTCCTCCTCACTGTACTTTTCTTTAACCACATTCTATTTTCAGTCCGAACATAACTCTCAATGTATACGATAAAACTTAACGGGACTGTCGTAGATTGAACAGCTTCGTCGGTCTCGGTGACGTTGAATTGTTTGCTTCTCTTTTAGTTGACATTCATAAATTATATGCATTGTAGAGCAAGTGACATAGTAGAAGTGGTTGAAAGAATGCGAGAAACGCATTTTTCAACATAAATGCAGATGTTAGTCAAGTCTGCAGTTTACGCTGTTGTGTTTGCCCACAGCCGGCCGCTGTGGCTGAGCGGCTCTAGGCGTTTCAGTCCGGAACCACGCTGCTGCTACGATCGCAGTGTCGAATCCTGCTTCGGGGATTGACGTGTGTGATGTCCTTAGGTTAGTTAGGTTTAAGCAGTTCTTAGTCTAGGGGAGCTAAGATGTTAAGTCCCATAGTGCTTAGAGCCATTTGCCCACGTGCAGTGCTGGCAATACACTGCAAGTGTCAGCGCCGGTCAGAGAAGTTTTCTGTGTAGTTGTGAGTACATTATGTCGGAGCTCCGTGTATTCGAACGGTGACAAATTGTTGGTGCTCGTATCGTGGGTGCTTCCGTAATTATGTCAGCGGAAGTATTTGGTGATTCAAGAGGCAATATATCGAAGATTTATACCGCATAGAGGGACAGCGGAAAAAAATCATTTTCTGAGTCATAACGCGGACGAACGAGTGTAATGAGTGATCGTGACGAACGGTCATTGACGTAGGCTTGACGCTTGTAGGGATGGGGGAGCGGCAGTTTCAAACGTGGCTCCGGGCGCTAACGCAGTGCGACGTCACTCGGTTCCGTGGTAGGACTGAATCGCTAGGACCTGCCCAACTTGCCTTCCGTGCATGCGCCACTCCGACCCTCTCTGTAAGGTGCCAGATGCTGCCATTACAGCTATACAGGCAGAACACCGTGCAGCCCCGGCAGTCAGTGATTTCTAATCCCGATGGCGATGCCGGAGACAGATATCGAAAGCTCGAATGTTTTATTCGAAATGAAGTGGCCTCAAAGCAGAGACGATTTTACTGAAGCATGCCACCGCGAAAGACTCCGAGGACTCAGGACACTGAAGAGGATTATGACCATAAAAAACAAGAGTACGACAGCTGCAAAAGTCACTGTACAACTGAATGTCGCACTAGCAAACTCTGTCAGCACAAAAACAACACGCAGGGAGTTTCATAAGCAGGGAACTGCAAGGCGAGCTAGAATTGCAAACCATTCATCAGTGATGCAACTGCCAGTAACAGGAAACGTGGTTGCCGAAGCCATGGGAGCAATGGGAAAAAATATTTGGTCGGATGAGTGTTGTTTCCCACTGTTTCCAACTTTCCCAAGAGTGAAAGGAGGGGAGGGATGTGTCGATGGTGGTTTGGACAGCCATATCGAGGTATGCCATGGGCCCAGTGCTTCCTCAGTAACATCGCATTACTGACAAGAGTTATGTGACCATTTTCGCTTACCAGGACCGTCCTATGATACAATGTTTGTTCTCCAATGGCGCTGCTGTACTCCAAGAAAACAGGGTCCCTGTTCACATAGCTCGAATCATCGAGGACTTGTTTTTTGAGCACGAGGATGAATTTTCGTATCTGCCCCATCCACCACACTCACCACATCTCAGTATCACCGAGTCTTTGTGGTCTACATTGGAGAGAAGTCTGCCTGATCGCTATCCACCTCCATCAATCACTGATATCTGAACTTGCCATTATTTCACAGGAATAATGGTATAATATTCCCGTGAAAACCATGCAGTACCTGTATTTATCCAATACAAGACGACTGGAATCAGTTTTGAATCACAACGGGCTTCCTACGTCTTATTAGCATGGTAATGATTGTGGTGGTCCATACTTTTCTCCGCCACCTGTATGTCTTCCGTATCCTATTCCTATGGTGAACGAAAGAGTTCTCTATTACAACCGTCTATAAACCCTTAGAACAAGTATTTGCCGTGCTTAGAAAGGGTAAAACACGAAATATTGACGAATTTGTGTGCTCTCCGTTCACAACCGGCTGACGCATGGCATTCTCCAGGACTCCGTTTCTGACGTCACGCAGATGCAATACTTACACAAACCACCTGGTCTGGTCGCTCCTTTGCACCTAAATGAGCGTAGAACCACCACCTCTACGGCCACCTGCAGTGAGGTATGCTCATGAAGTGGGTGCTAAAAGGAGTGCAGTCTCCTTGGATAGACCGCAACTGCTTTTTAGTATGACCTAATGGTGTATTTTGGACAGTCTCGCTACAAGTCGTGGTGAAAATTTATTATGAGGTGAAAACAATCAGAAAAAATATATGCTTGTATGAAAGAGCGTACCTTAGTATCGGACAAAATGTTCGTGTTTTTGAGTCGCAGTTGTAAAACTTTTTTTAAAAAATTACGAATAGCTTCATTGATGCCACATGGGCAATACAACGAACCCCGAATTTCACCTTTTATCCTTTTGAGCGAGACACTGCAAAATCTTAATCAAGTAGAGAGCGATTACGGACGTGATCTTTAATTCAAATCATTTTGATCACATGGGTAATAATTTTTTTGGCGGACAGAGAGCCGTGTCAGTCACACTGCGTGTCTATTTTCCATTACATGTTATGCAGCGACAAAAATCAGAATTAGCCGCCGTGATTTTTGGAGTAATCAGTTAACTTTCAGGAATTTCACAAGTAGGATCTGTTTCCGGAACCTGCACATTCAGACACTACTCTTGTCAGAATAATGTCTTGAATGTTCAGAATAAGCCATTTGAATTTAATCATAGTGAACACTCTGTATTGGTATCATGATCTATCTAGCAAAGTTCTTGAATTTCATTCAGTTCAGATTTAATTTAATCTGCTCTATAAATAAATCCTCTATCACAGTGTTGAAATAAACAATCCTCAGTCAGATTCAGACAATGAATTTTTCAACAGCATCATTTTTATTTCATTTCGAGTCGCTGCAGCTTTGCAACATACATAAAGCCTGAAATAAAAATAAGCGATTGCCTTCACGGCCGCATCAATACACACATTCAGCACACTTATGTAACACATGAAATTATGACACAGTATTGCTAGTTAATAAACGCATTTACGGCATTAAAAGCAAGCTCGACGATGGGGTGTAATGTCGACGGAAAATATGGTTTGCGAAACGCTGTTCATTGCAGTGAATAAAATGATGCTGTCAATGCTGAAATATTTACTGGCGATAGCACTTTGTACTGAAACAATTACAATCCATTTTATTATTACGATCGTAAACGAATCTGGACGTAGCAAATGAACTGGAAAACGTCCTAGAAGAGCACATGAAATACAAAACCAATTTTCAACCCACAGGTCATTGATTTTGTCTAATGTGCAATAAGCGAAGGGAATCAAAGGCAAACTGTAGGGAGGATTCAGAGGGGTTTGTGTGCTGTCAACAACCGCGTCAGTTAGCGAGCAAACTTGATGATGCTATATTTCTATAATCCTCTCTTCAGCCGCTCTACAACTACATGAAGTAGTGCAAGCGCCCTTGCCTTACAGAGTTACTGACATTCTTAAGTTTTGGTCACGATGGTTGATCGAGAAGGCCAATGCAAGGCAGATGCCAGAGTCAGTTTTTCGACGCCGAAAATATCTCATTCCGTAACAGCACGCTACTGAAATACCATGTCATTGTGAGGCATTTTTTCACTGTGTACATTGTGCATCAGTTCAATGCAAGTGGGTTGTTGATCTGTACAAAAAGTCTCTCAGCATTCTCGTTCGACCCATATTTTTAAAATTACTCATTGACTGATAATTTATTTACTTCTATTGGGCATGTAAGATATTTCTTTTATGCTATTAACAGATTACCTGGATACCAGGATACAGAAAGTTTCTAAAGTAAATGTAGTTTTATTGTAAAGTCAATATAAAACAAATATTTTGTACATCGAGTTTGGTGGTATTAATGAAGTGGTCCTGAAGGATGTAGAGAAAGTAAAAAAATTATACAACTTTTTATTTGCAAATTAATATAGTAGTTGTTAAAGATATGTAAATGTAAGGACACTAAATAATTCCTAACTTATTTATGAACAAACTAAATCCCTGTATTTGGCTTTTAATATCTAAATAGCTGCACACAGACGGTTATTTTCTCAAACAGCAAGCATGTACTTAAACCAGTATAAGATAATTTAAGTGTTACTGATATTTTCTGTGACTTTCTTGACTGCAAGGCCGAACCCTTATAAGGAAATTAGGCTGTTACGACGTCACAGGTAATAGTGCAAAATGTTTCACATCCTAGCTCACAATCAAGAAACAAAGAGCGACAAATAGGAAAACCAATGTATTAAGCGACCAGTTGCCGTTTATTATGATGTATTATTGATCTTTAGACAGTCAAATTTCCAGATACTATTTACGTTATAACTATAATGTTATAATAAATAGCAAGCGAGGTACAGCTTTTTTTACTAACTTGTTTGTTTTCAGTTCGTTATCACTGATCTTTCAGTAAGGTTACTACATGCAGTTCAGAAATTTTAAGAGTTTTAAATCAAGAGTACACATAAAATGCGAGGATCTGCAAATACAGGAAGTTGTCCGCGATAAATTCTTGAAATTAAAAGTCCGTTGAGAGTAGAAAGCTACGGAGTGTTGAAACGTCTGATCAAATAATTATTTGCAATGCGAATCTTGTTAAAAATGACACAGAAATAGCAAAGCTGCTATAATGTAATTATTTTCATTCTATAATCTTATGCAGTATCATATTTTGAGGTACTCACTGAAGGTAAGTAAAAGGCTATCAACAACTATAAACATTAAACAATTAGAAAACTACTGTTGAAGAAGATCCAAAGGACTTGCTGGTGACTAGTTCCTTTTGCTCCATCGTCTAATGTCTTAAAACACCAGCTGGACAAACTAAAGGGAGAGAAGGTTTGTGTACAACATGTGCACAACTAGACTAAAGTTATAATAGTCGAAGGACATGAAGCTTCTGCTTAAGTAGTACCTGCACACATTTGTATTCGGCATTCAGAGGGCATTGTTCAACTGATATGTGGGTAACTCATAATTAGGATGTAAGTCATGGAAGCCGCCTTGTCAGATTTTGAATTCTAATAGTGAAACGGTACAGACAGTATCTTAATAAAAGTTTGTGAATTATGTTTTACAGAATAGTGCTGGAGATAAGTTGAGTAGATCAAATAACTAGTGGAAATTTACTGAATGGAGTTGGAGAGGAAAAAGCTTGACTAACTGGTCCTTCAGGTATCAAGTAATAGTTACTTTGGTGACGGAGGGAAATGTGAGGAGCAAAAATTTAAGAGGGGGACAAAGACTTGCATAGAGTTAACAGGTTTAAACGTTAATAGTTTGCAGTAGTAATATAGAGACGAAGAGATCTGCACAGGATACACTAAAGTCGACAGACGAGTGAAAACGGTCTTCGGACTGAGGACCACAACAACAACAAAAACAATATTATATAATGAGGATGCTATGTGATGTCAGACTTCTACACAGTTCGCTAATATGGTCTGTCTAAGTAAACAATTTAAATTCTCTTCATTTCACAGTATTTTTCTATAATAGCCTACGAACTATTTAGGGCCCTTCAGTGTGTTTGTATTTATGTATCTTTGATAAATGTTGTACTAATTTTTAAATGATATTAAGTAGTAATTTTCGTAAGTTGCTCTAGGTCTTCGAGGACCACTTGACTAATAACTTAACATGTCAGTGTAAGGTTTGAAGTATGTACTCCATTTGGAGTTTATTGATACATTTAACATCAAGGAGATGAGCCACTTCAAAACAGTGACGAACAACATCGTTTTCATGTTCTGTGAGTGTACTCATTAACTGTGAATCTTTCACATCACTGAGAATCTATGTCAGGTGCGTAATTAGGGGGTGTGGTAATACATTTACTTAGTGTTCGATATATCACGTAGGCTGGCGTGGCGGAAGCAAACGAGATCGTAAATATTTGTTTAGGAAACTGGACTGCCCACCTGTTGCAGACCTCTGATGCCACGAATCGAAGCCTCTAGGTTATAAACAGGACACTGCAATACTGGTGTCGAGGCGTACGACGAGGTCTTCAGCGTCTATACACGACACAACGCAGGGATTTGACATGGCGAGGAGATATGCCCTTGATAGGTCAATACTGAGGTACAGTAATTAGTTTATAACATCTAAACAACCGTACACAACAGCTGGGAAATGTAATATGGACACCATACTATACGTAGCGCGCTTATAGTTTTACTACACGCTGACATTGTCCTTTGTTTTCCGCTTGTACAGTAATATCTCTGGAAATGCTGAGGAGCCACCACTAGGATAATAAGGCCCCTAATAACTTGGATGGAGACCACGACGATTGATCTGGTGGACATTAAGGACCTGTTGCCCTGATTTAACATCTGTTAAGAAATTGGATGTTTGTATGAGAAAAATAATATTAAGTAGCTATCATTCACGACTTTATCCGTTGATTTATTAAAGAATTCGCACTGTATTGCATTCAGTCTGTCTGTGGCTCTACACTGTATTAAGAGGTTGTCCATATAATATATTCTTGTATGTTCCAAACGGAGGCTGAATCAATGAAAATGTTTGGAGAAGAACTTCTTTCGCTTGATTAGAAAACCTCTAGATATCTAATTTTGGGTTGTATGTATAGTATTCACCTCTTGTAATGTGTTTATAAATATGCTTCGATTTGAATTTGGAAGTATCTTTAGTAACGAACTGTGCTGCTCATGATTTACGCTACTGTTGCCTACTAACAATTTTTTACTTTGCTGCATAGCTTCGTTATTTGTCAAAAAATTATACCACACAGGTTCTTATTAGGTTGATTACATTTTCATCAGTAACCTGCAGCTACAAGCACCGGTCATATAGAGTAGGGCTGGTTCAAATGGCTCTGAGCACTATGGGACTTAACAGCTGTGGTCATCAGTCCCCTAGAACTTAGAACTACTTAAACCTAACTAACCTAAGGACATCACACACATCCATGCCCGAGGCAGGATTCGAACCTGCGACCGTAGCAGTCGCGCGGTTCCGGACTGCGCGCCTAGAACCGCGAGACGACCGCGGACGGCTATAGAGTAGGGGGGACGCGAATCGTCACTTGCGAAGCTATCACGAGAAATAATTTTTGAACTCATAATAGAAACGTCAGCGATCTTGTTTCGTAATACGACAAAAAAATTAAAAACCCGACCAGATCGCAATTGGTGTTTATTTTTATTGTATGGTAACCGGTTTCAGTCGTACATAGACGATTTCCAGACCAGTAATGTCTCCACTAGTGACATGTGTAGTCGACGCGTGTGTAGCCGACGCGCGGGGCCGTGCAAGAAGTAATTGTCGATAGGTACTTTCAACGCCTCCACGCATCTACTCCATAATGGAGACATTACTGATATGAAGTTGGTCCATGTACAACTGAAACAGGTTACTATATACCAAAAATAAACAGTATTTGCGATCTGCATGCCGGCCGGTGTGGCCGTGCGGTTCTAGGCGCTTCAGTCTGGAACCGCGTCACCGTTACGGTCGCAGGTTCGAATCCTGCCTCGCGCATGGATGTGTGTGATGTCCTTAGGTTAGTTAGGTTTAATTAGTTCTAAGTTCTCGGAGACTGATGACCTCAAAACGTAAGTCACATATTGCTCAGAGTCATTTGAACCATTTTTGCGATCTGCGCTGATTGCTTTTGTTACATTTCATGAGAAAGGTAAGACGTGTTTGTAGCAACATTAAGCCTGCTTTTTTCTCACCAGCAACGAAGGACAGATAGGAAAGGGACAGAAAAAATGTTTTCACAAACTGTTATGCAGATTTACGAAATTTACCGTTGTGGAACAAATGGCTGCAAATGGCTCTGAGCACTATGGGACTCAACATCTTAGGTCATAAGTCCCCTAGAACTTAGAACTACTTAAACCTAACTAACCTAAGGACATCACACACACCCATGCCCGAGGCAGGATTCGAACCTGCGACCGTAGCAGTCCCGCGGTTCCGGACTGCAGCGCCAGAACCGCTAGACCACCGCGGCCGGCCGTTGTGGAACATCCTAGCATATTAAAACTACGTGAATCGAAAGCATTAAGCTTGAATTTCGTGCGAAATGCTCTTACGACTGTGCTACTGAGGGACGGCTCATGATCCATCCTTACAGCTTTACTTCTGCTAATACCTTCCGCCTATTTCCAAAACTCTTTTATAGTTACTGATAAACATTTACTTTTCAGATTGGTATCAGCACAGACCAATGCGATCAGATAACCTGATACACTGCCCTTGGGAAATATTCTTCGTCAGTTGCAATATTTCTGAATAACAACTCAGATCGACAACCAATGGAATGTCTGCACTCAAGAATGGCCTGCTCTTCACATATTGTGCCAAGCGTTGATAGGACTAGACAACTTTATACGGCCCTATCCTGACGTTTGAGGAATGTTCACATGTTGGATAATACAACAACACAGTCTGACTCCATGAGCAAAATCGCAAGTCTGCCAAACACGATAGGTACTTGTCAGCTACTGCAAGAGGGAGAGAAGGAGCAGCAGAAGGGGTAGCTACATATGACCTTTATGGTTGGTAGCATCTTTATTGCCTCTCGTTATGGTGATGTTAGAAACAGCAGAATTATAAAGAAACTGCAACACTTCCTTCGGAAGGCGCGAATATTAGGTCGCAAATGTACCTGTTTTATGAAGGTAATTGTTGGGAGTGATTGTAGAGAGTAGTGCGGGTCTTCATTGTTGACAACAATCAGTGGGAAGGTAGAAAGGTTGAAATTCGTTGTCCTGTGAGAGCCTACTTCCCTCAAAAATCGTAGAGGGTGCCGCGGAGCTTAACGTTCATATCTGATGAACGGCCCACGATCACCACTGTCGCATGCCTTCGCTACGTGTAACATCCCGGAATAAATTTGAAAATTAGCTGTGAAATCATCAGGAAATATAGGCTTACATATATACTCTCTTTTCAGCTCAGATATTGACAAAGAAAATTTTTAGCCATTCAAATAAATTATCTCCGGGTCGAGAGCCACTGCAACGAATTGTGTTCGTGACCTCGATTACGAAGGTGAATAATGGGAATAATGAGGTAGTTTTTTCAACATCTAGAATGAAAATGAGGACGTAAATGAGACTAAAATAGTTTCTGAAAACTGCCAAATGGGCCTCAATACTTTTCAAAATGACTTATGAATGAATAAATTGCCTTGCTTCTAATAATTATTGAAGCATCTGGTGTCATATTTAGCTGAAAGTGTCTTCGATTAAGGCATGGCACTCATGAGCAGTGTGATTAACGATACCTCCCCTGTACCATGTAACATTCACCCTGATAACTGTGGCGACGTGCCTTGGAACTGTGCCCACGAGACATCGAAAGTGTTGGGAAACCGTCTTCATGTTTGACCACTCACCTGTTACTCACATCTCAATTGAGATTGCCGGTCAGGGGTCCCACTTGTACCCGTACCGATGCACACGTTCCAACAATAGGCGTTTGTCCACCCGTGAAGATCCCTGTTCTCTGTGACATGCAGCAAACAGGTGTACACGTGTCTTCTAAACCCTACCACGAAAACTTTATTACACACGGCAGGTGACTGTGATGAAACTGGCGAAATTGGGGCTGTGAGGTCGGGTCGTGAGTCGTGCTTGCGTAGCTCAGTTGGTAGAGCACTTGCCCGCGAAAGGCAAAGGTCCCAAGTTCGAGTCTCGGTCCGGCACACAGTTTTAATCCGCCAGGAAGTTTCATATCAGCGCACACTCCGCTGCAGAGTGAAAATTTCATTCAGGTGACTAGGATGTTAGCGGGTTTCTCCGATTAGAGTCTGCCTGCTTAGCTGAGTCACCGCGTCTGACTGCCATACAGGGGGCCCAGGTTCGATTTCTGGCCGGGTCGGAGACAGGTTCGCTCGAGCACTGGGTATTATCGTCATCATCATTTCATCATCAGAGAAACGCAAGTCGCCCAATGTGGTGTCATCTGAAAAAGACTTGCAACTCGGCGGCTGAACTTCTCCGGATGAGGACTCGTGGCCATCAAAGCAATACGATTATTTCGTTTCATTTTCCCGATTAGAGGCACTTCCCGTCACACGGTTACCGGTGAAAAGCCCATTAACCCATTCCTACACAACGTCGCAGATAGGGTGTCCCACGCATCGAGAACTAGCAAGCAGAGGCGTTCATAACATGTTTCTTGCGCAAACTACGCCTGATTATCACACCGAGCAACACGTCTGACGACGTTCTGCTGATGTGGCTCATGCAGCTATAGCATTTACCGTATTTCCGTTGTTGTTAGTGTCATCCATGATCAAAGAATGAATTTCGTTTATTCTTAATCAAATTGTTAAATAAAAATAAATTTACGTCAGGCGAATATACAGTAAAAATAAAGTTGTCGTCAGCCAGAAGGTTAATTTGAGCAGCGCAGCTCTTTAGTAGTTGTTGACTTACTGGAGATGGTACGCCATTGCCTTTCTCCGACCTTTGAACTGATACACTCAGACAGGGACCTATAATTTAGCGAAGATTCTGAAGCACCGTTGAACTCGCCATTTTTCTAGTTGTACAAGTAATGTATTCGTAATTGCGAACATGATCAGACTCCTGCTGCACATTGTATTTGTGACAATGATAATTTGTGCTGGACCAGGTCTCGAACCTACCCCTCCGCCTTTTTTTTTTAAATGACTTTCGAGGGCAGGTGGTTCTGACGTCCGAACACGCCTCCAGGCCCGACCCAGAATCTTCAATTGTGCGAGTACAGGACGTAGACACACGGTGACGAATGGGAGTTTGGGTCACTTCGCCACGTGTGCTCTGATGGACGAGGCGGTTAAGGCGACCGTTCGAATAAAGCAGGGAATTCGATTTCGTTTCCCGGCATGGGTACTAATTTTCATCGTCATCGGTACATTGTGCAGCTGGAGTCTGATCATATTCGCAACTGCGATTATGTTTCTTGTATTTCATACAGCTGTCACTCGCAGCAGTGGCTGTTCCTTCAGATATGCACACCTATCTATCCCGTTCAGGTCTCTTCGTCTTTGACTAATGCAAAATACATCGATATGAATGTGATTGCTGTATTCATTCCTAGATATCCCTCTACAATTTCTTACCCCACCTTCACCCCTACCCCACATCCCTCCATTACCAAACTGACATTCCTTGATGCATCAGGGTGTGTCCCAGCAACTGATCCCTTCTTTTATTCAAGTTGGCCTAAAATTTCTTCCTTCCCAATTAGATTCACTACCTTCTTATATGCTCTTTGATCTCCCCATCTAATCATCAGCGTTATTCTGTAGCACCACATCTCCAAAACTTTTATTATGTTCTTGTATGATCTGTTAGTCGTCCACGTTTTACTTCCGTACAAGGCTAAAATCTAGACAAATATCTTCAAAATAGATTTCCCAGCCTTTAAATTGTTACAAATGATAGCGAATTCCTCTTTTCAGAAGTGATTTTCTTGCTATTTTAGTCTACATTTTGTATACTTTCTACTTGGGGCATTATCAGTTATTTTGCTGTCCAAATAGCAAAAATTATCTACTACTTTTAGTGTCTCATTTCCTAGTCTAATTTCCTCAGCATAGCCCGATTTAATTGACTACATTCCGTTACCCTAGTTCGCAGTAATAAATAATTACCAAAGATGAAAGAAGCAATAAGTGTCAGAGTATACAATGAAACAATAAATTCCAATGCATTAAGGTCTTCACTATGTTAAAATAAAATCGAACATTAAAATGCATTTATTAATGAACGAATTTCTGATATCAATTCACTTAAATTTTTATTTTGTGCTTACTAGCGAAACTAAAGTTCGTCCTCTTCAGCTGATAGAGATGTAAAACAGAGCGGTCTCGAAACTCATAATTTGGTGGAGATACTGGGATGAAACAGCTACTCCTGTATTTTTTACGCATATAATTTTTGAACGTCTACTCCACGTGAACCAAGGGATTTTGTGCTAGAATAATGTGTTGGGAAGGCAATGAAGTAAGAATTCTATCGCTGACTGATGTATCGATGTATCGATAGGTCACCGCAGAATGTTGAGAGTTCATTCTACTGCGAGCCGAAAATGGTGCCCATCCATATGATACGCGGGGATACTGTGGCCTAGAGAGCTGCACTGATTGCAGACTAAAGGTAATAATTCAGCTACATCTAAAATGGTTTCTCTAACGAGAGGTGTAAAAAAAGTAAGGTATTTAATATATGTCTTTTAATAGTCGGTACCAGTCATAATTTTATTTACCCGCCTCATTTAGAAGAATGAGACTCGTAATCAGGTTCCTGTTATCATACGAAAGTTAACCTAAACACACACCTGTTTTCTTAATGATAAAGTTGTAGAAACTTGTGGTGATGCACGTCCGTAACTTAGTGATATCTCATCTCGAAGTTGGCCTGTTATTGAACAGTTTCTCTTCCTTAATCCTACCCGACGCCTGCGTCAACATTATCTTTCAGATGTTGGATGACGTCGTTTCCGTCCGAGATGTTATAAGGGACAGTCAAATGAAAAAGAGAGGGATTGACAAAAGTAAATAAACTGTTTATTATTTCCAGAGTAATTGCCGTAACTGCTGATACATTTATCCCTCTGTGGTACAACACGATTATTGACATCAAATAAATATGTTTCCGGTTGCCTACGAAACAATGATTCTACCAAGGCGTGCACGTCTTCGTCCGAAGCAAATCGAGGGCCACAAATGACTTTCTTCAGGGCTTCAAAAATAAATTAGTCTTTATGAGAGAAATCAAGACTGTATGGAAGATATGTAAGGCTTTCCCAGCAAAACTTATGCAGCGTAGTCGAAACACATGTTGCCACAGTTTTTCGACAATCCTGCAGAAATTTTGCTGGGAAGCTCTTACACATTTTTCATACAGTCCCGATCGCTCCCCATACGATTTCCATATCGTTTGGATTCCTGAAGAAATACGTTCTTGGTTGTCGATTTGATTCATACGAAGGGGTGCACACCAGGGTACAGTCATAGGTCCACGGTCAATCGGAAACATTTTTCCATGAAGGCACTGACTGTCTTGTTTCACAGTTCTTAGTACTTACTTTTTCCACACCTAATTTTTCATTTGACTGCCTCTTATATGTATTTGGCAAGAAGAGATCTCTGGTTGTGCTGGGAAAGAGGAGACATTCAAGAGCATTACAGGGTCACTGCAGACGAAGAAGGTACAGCTGAAAGACGAGATATTTCGCGGTGGGCCAGGCGGCCGGCAGCTTACCAGATGTCATGACAATCTTATGCTTACGAAAATCAGAAGAAACCAAACTACCCTGAAGATACGATTCATACCACGAAACGAGTCCCACCACTAATTATATATAAAAATCAATAGAAAAATTGTGCTTGAAGTTTCCCATAACAATTTATAGAAAGCAGTCACAATCAAAAGCAACCAATGTGGCTATAGCAAGTGTGTTAAAGACAATTAATCATAAAATTAGTTTCAGTTGTGTTAAATTTTCGTGATGTTATTATCACTTAGGCTTCTACTGCAGATTCATGCTAATAATCTGAGAAAAGAGTGAATCTATGTACGCAACATGAGTCTCTATTTGCACATTTTGTGTATTATTGTGTAGTATCGTATAGCGTGCACTCTGACACTGAACCGGTTGCTGGTACAGAGAAACAGTTAACAGAATTAAGGACGGTCTGTCCACGACAACAATGAACATCACGACAAGAACTTTGTCCACTTGCCTGTCATTGGCAACACGTAAAAATAGCAGTGAGCAAAAAAGTTTGCGAAAACTTAGATGAAACCTTGATTGCACAAGAAGGAAGGAGACATTATTCACAGACAACGGTAAATGGAAGTCGGAGAGTTAAGGAAACAAAACTTCGTTGGAATACTTGAAATGAGAGAAAGGAACGCCTGATGACGTACCCACGAAGTCTCCTAATGAAAACAAATGGAGACAAAAGACACAAAGTTCAGACAACGCAGACGGAGAAAATGCGCGCAGACAGTTCCAGGTGAGAAATGAAAGTGCTATACCACACGTAGAGGGGAAAGGAAGATGACCGTAAATCGTAATTTCGTTTACGACGCAGGTAAGCAAGGTTCTTCTGTCAGGATTAAAGAGACTAATGTCTGCCGAAACTGTAATATTATAAAAGATTTATTTTATTGAAATGAGCTCTCTACCACAGATCAGCTCCATGGCAATACCAAAACGACCAACGTTATCGAATCGTACATTATCTCTGACTCTGGAAATTCATTGCAGAGTTTCTAAACGGCGTGATGTAGAATCAAAAGGAACCTGGACTTCCTGCGGAATCGCAGTCTAAGCATTGTGTATGTGAACTCATAAAATATTTACGGTAGTTACTGCAGGTCTTGACTAACAAGTTTTCGACCAATATTCTCCTGACAGGAAACAAGTCATGTAAGTGCTTAGGCCATGGAGGCAGTGGTAGCTGTCAACATTGGAAGATAGCTTGCAAATACGTCACCTTACGTGGATACGCATTGTCCTGCTGGAATACGTATTGTAGTATCGCCTGAAGGAGGGTACTACTTTGAGTTTTGAACTATTTTAACGTAGTGGTTCCCATCAGGAAATAGGAGTTAAGATCACAGGTTGTTCGCAGTTTCGGCCAATTAACATTTGGTGCAGTGAATGACACCTACCTTTAAACGTGACTAAACACAAAATAAAATTTACAACAAAGAGACGAATGAGATAGCATACACTTTGAAAACCAATGGTAAAATCTAGAGGCTAATAAACGTTGTATATGCACGAGCAAAACAATGGAGTGATATGGAATGGGATAAACACGTGAATCAGTAATACGAAAGGTTAATGGAGAACTTAGCTTGCTGTGAGAGATGTTGTATAAAGGACACTGATTTTAATGTGACAAATTCTAGACTACCGTTCCCGATTTAGGAGTCCAACATGTTGGCATCACGGTTAACATCGACCAAGGCATAGAGGCGCTGTTGGGATGGTAATGGGCCAGTACACTACGTCTGAAATTGTAAGGCTTTGGAAGAAACAAGATTGTCTTCTCACGAAAATCCATCGGATAAATTTAGAGAACAGGTACTCAAGAAATACCGTAAAACAACTGGACTGGATCTATAGAGCATATCACGCAGTGACCATAACACAATTAGAGTCTATATTGAGACATTTGAACAGAGGAATTCTTTCTAAGTATGTAGATTCAATGTCAGTTTTTTAAAGAAAGAAAAAGCCATGCTACCAACGCCCCACGGGGTAGCCTCGCGCTCTTAGGCGCCTTGCCACGGTTCACGCGTTTCCCTCCCGTCGGATGTTCGAGTCCTCCGTCGGGCATGGGTGTGTGTGTTGTCCTTAGTGTAAATTAGTTTACATTAGATTAAGTAGTGTGTAAGCTTAGGGACCGACGACCTCAGCAGTTTGGTCCCATAGGAACTGACAAAAAAAGTTTCCATACTACTAACAACTTGGTGAAAACACGAAACATATTTACAGGTAAATCACTAATTCAAAAGTTGGAACAATTACTTAAAATTACTTTACAGTTTTTACATAGGTAAAATACATATAACTAAGGAACACTGAGTTATTAATTAGAAACAAAATAGAAAATAAAAGGTATTCAACAGAGACTGGGTAGCATACACCTGGAGATTAGACTGTATATGCAGCCACAGATAGAAAAAAAAAGCATACATACACGTTATAATCTCGTTGAAAAAAATTAAGGGCTTTGTATGAGGGGGCAGTCAAATGAAAATGAAACAGATGAAGAAAAAGTAAGTAAACTGTTTATAATTTCTAAAGTAATTGCCATAACTGTTAACAAATTTATTCCTCTTTGAGACAAGACGATCAATGCCTTCATGGAAAATTGTCTTCTGCTGCCTACGGCCATCTCTTCGTCGGAAGCAAATCAATGTTCAGGAATATATTTGGTTAGGGCTCCAATAATACTGGAATCGCATGCAGAGTGATCGGGACTATATGGGAGGATGTGTAAGGGCTTCCCAGAGAAATGTATGCAGGGTAGTCGAAACAACCTTGCCAACATCTGGACGCTCATTAATTTGCAACAGAATGATGCCGTCCGTAAACGTACCTGGGCGTTTGGGCCTCATTGAACTTTAAGAGTTTTGCAAAGTGTCCACATATCGCTGTGCGTTAATTGTGGCGCTGTCTTCCAGGAAGTCAATGATCAGCGGGACTTTCTCAGAGATGGTGTGTCTGTTGTTTCGACTACGCTGCAGAAGTTTCGCTGGGAAGCCTTTACACATCCTCCATACAGTTCGGATCTCTCCCTATTCAATTTCCATATTTTTGGAGCCTTGAAGGAAGACATTCGTGGCCGTCGATTTTCTTCTGGCGAAGAGATGCACGCCTGGGTACAGTGATGATTCGGTAGGCAACCGCAAACATTTTCCAATAAACGTACTGACCGTCTTGTCTAACAATGGGATAAATGTGTTAGCGGTTAAGGCGATTACGTTTGAAATAATAAGCAGTTTACTTACTTTTTCCATCTATCTCGTTTTCATTTGACAATCCCTTATATGTTTTAGGATCGTCATGATATAGTAAAACAAGAGCGTTTGTTGCTAGCGACACCGTCAATTTCACATGGTTTTGCAGTAGCTCTTTTTCTGTTCTTCGAAGAAACTGCAGGAAAACAGTAAGTAGTTCACATCTTTTTTTTCTTCTAACAGTCGCAGAAAGGTTTATCCTCTAAGTGTTTGCGATGTAAGTAGGAAGGAGTTGAACCACGGTAGTTACGCATTCGTATAAGTTACCAGCTTCCTGCTCATCTGAAGTTTTCGAAACCAGTGGCTGCCTCTAATTACTGGTTAGATCGCACCGTGGTATCGATTTGTATGGTAGATTTAAAGTCGCCAATCCCCTAGCCATTCTTCCACGGACAGTTGCCGCACCCATAACTTCAAATCAGACGGCAGTCTGCCGTCAGTTATACAGACAGTAACACTGGCCTCCTTCCTCTGCCATTGTCAGCATGGAGTGTCTCATATCGGAAGTACTTTACGTGCAGGTCAAGAACGTTGCGTGGAACATCGACGCTATACCCGCCTGATAAATTCACCGTTGCCGAATATTGTATTCAGGCAGTACATCGTATGGACAATAAAATAGTCCACATTTTAATATCCATTCCGTCGTTATGAGATTAAGTTTTCAGGGAAAGTACTGAAATACGTTTGACGAACGGTTTACGTAGGGTATACATACAGTAAGTTACACAAATCGTTCCACTCTAAGACACTCATCAGAAAAGAGATAATGTTACGAAATGCCTACAGAGAAAGTCCTGCTGCAGTCTGGATAACAGCTTCCTTACAGAGTGCTACTGAAATGGTGCGGCAACTGGAAACCTGATCCAAGGTTAAAATACGCGGGATAGTACTATTCTTACGGGCAAAACATCTAAATTTCACACAGATTGCCGGCCGTGGTGGCCCAGCGGTTCTAGGTGCTTCAATCCGGAATCGCGCGACTACTACGGTCGCAGGTTCGAATCCTGCCTAGGCCATGCATGTGTGTGATGTCCTTAGGTTAGTTAGGTTTAAGAGTTCTAAGGGACTGATGACCTCAGATGTTAAGTCCCATAGTGCTCAGAGCCATTTGAACCATTCACACAGATTCACCGTGAAATTTTAGCGGTACATGGACCAAATGCAATGTTTCCCCCACCCGTAGCGAAATTGTGCCAACAACTTGACCGAGGTTGCACCATGCGATTTACATCTTTTTGGGAAACTGAGAGAACATCTGGGGAAAAAGGGACATTCCAACGATGAGGACGTTCACACAGCGATTCTAGAATGGCTGCACGACGAAGGACTAGATTTCTGTCGTCGAGGAGCTGAACCATTGCTTACAGAGTATTGGTGTCCATATTAAGGAATTGTGTTATGTACCTGGGTCACTTTGAAGTGTAGTGCAGCATTCAATAAAATATACTTGGCCTGCTATGATAATACGTGACTTATATAACTGGGCAGGCTTCCGCGGCCAGAGCCAGCTGCCATAAAAGGTTTTTCACTGTTGTACCGCGTCGTTATGTAAAGAACTATACTGGAGAAACCAACGTTTCTGCCACGTTTACAGTGGCCTTCTTATGGGTCTACTATTTTTTTACGTTATGACGCGGTACGAGGGACTGCTACTGTCACAGGTTCGAATCCTGCCTCGGGCATGGGTGTGTGATGTCCTTAGGTTAGTTAGGTTTAAGTAGTTCTAAGTTCTAGGGGACTTATGACCTAAGATGTTGAGTCCCATAGTGCTCAGAGCCATTTGAACCATTTGACGCGGTACGATACTGAGAAAACTTAAAGTCACTGTGTAACTTTTTTTTAAGTCCCGTTGTCATTAATCGTGATGATGACTACTTCTGCAAAATGTAATGGACTGTTCAACTCAAAGTACTGATCTTATGTACTGAACTTCTACAAGAAGTTTAGAAACGACTGATTCATGAACAAGTTTCTCGTTCTAACTGCAGTTTTTTGTTGATGCAAATAAGAAGTTTCTCTTCTTCATAACATATTCAGCCACATATTTGCAAATACTGCTTAAAGGACAGAGGTTTACATAATGGCATCAGATGCGACAGTTCCCAGTTAGATGAAACGTCACGAAACACAGCAAAATGCCCACTACAGTTTTCAGTTGTCTTTCCAACGTACCTCTGATTATTTACGCTTACAACAAGCAAAGTAAAAAAATAACATGACAAGGGGAATGGGTTTAGCTGGATCCTATCGTGAATTAGGTTGCCGGTGAGCGAATAGCTTTGGGTTTCGCTAGCCTAATGCTACTGTGGAAATAACGTGCTGTGTTCTGTGGTTACGTACAAATTTTGCTCTCACCTGCAAGTCAAATCGATCAACGTCGCGCTTTGGTGAACTCGGCAGTAATTGCACTCCCTGTATGCTGTAATGAGTGCCTTCGCTGCAGCCTTATTCGGGGTAAATTGCTTTCAAATTGCAAAATATCAGCAGAGAATGGAATAAATCACCTTGGTATCTGCTGTTAATGCAGATTCGTAATCAGTTTAATTGGAATTACCGCTGGGGCACAGCTCGTCGACACCAGCTACCAGAGGCAGGACACACTTGTCGCAAATGACTCTCCATTGTACATCAAAAATACTGCAATAATTTCTCCGTATTTGGATGTGAGGCTTCATCAGTCACAATTCACAGACTGTGGTTCACGATTTATATGCCCTGTAAACGGCTTCCCCCACTCATAGAAGCTGACTCAATATATCCACTGAAAACATACATTTCATAAACGCACATGGCGCAGCAGTTTATGAACACGCGTAGACTTTAATACAGGTGACACAGCCATCAGCTTCAGTGTTACTTGGCATGTTATAACGTTTTATTTTGTGCGCTCGTACAAGTCCTCTGTACTCATGTAAATACAACTTCCATCTTCATGAGTACCAGATGTATTGAGGTAATGGACCTAGGAACATTTATATTGCCATCACGCTTTTGTACGACAAAAGCAGAATGCGGATATTAATTGGATACTAAAAATTCTCAGGTTAATTTAAATCTCATCAAAGTATAATAAACCCAAATTTCTACGAATATTACCTCTCACATTTCTAAATGGCACTGCTTTGCCACACAAAAATTCTAAACGTTATCTCTACGAGCGCCTTTACTATAAGATGCGGAAAGAACATCTTGCCCGTTGGTAAACATTTTAGAAGATAATTTCACCAAATTTGAAACAGAAATGTATTCAGTTACTTGTCCTGTGACTTATGCGGATGATGAACTACACTACCGGCCATTAAATTTGCTACACCACGAAGATGACGTGCTACAGACGCGAAATTTAACCGACAGGAAGACGATGCTGTGATATGCAAATGATTAGCTTTTCAGAGCATACACACAAGGTTGGCGCCGGTGGCGACACCTACAACGTGCTGACATAAGGAAAGTTTCCAACCGATTTCTCATATACAAACAGCAGTTCACCGGCGTTGCCTGATGAAACGTTGTTCTGATGCCTCGTGTAAGGAGGAGAAATGCGTACCACCACGTTTCCGACTTTGATAAATGTCGGGTTGTAGCCTATCACGATTGCGGTTTATCGTATCGCGACATTGCTGCTCGCGTTGGTCGAGATCCAATTACTGTTGGCAGAATATGGAATCGGTGGGTTCTGGAGGGTAATACGGAACGCCGTGCTGGATCCCAGCGGCCTCGTATCACTAGCAGTCGAGATGACAGGCATCTTATACGCATGGCTGTAACGGATCGTGCAGCCACGTCTCGATCCCTGAGTCAACAGATGGGGACGTTAGCAAGACAACAACCATCTGCACGAACAGTTCGACGACGTTTGCAGCAGCATGGACTATCAGCTCGGAGACCACGGCTGCGATTACCCTTGACGCTGCATCACAGACAGGAGCGCTGGCGATGGTGTACTCAACGACGAACCTGGGTGCACGAATGTCAAAAGCGTAATCTTTTCGGATGAATCCAGGTTCTGTTTACAGCATCATGGTGGTCGCATGTGTGCCTCTGTGTGGGCTCAAATCTATCTGATTTTATCCTCATGGTCTCTTCGCGAGATGTACGTAGGAGGGAGCAATATACTGCTTGACACCTCGGTTAAGGTATGTGCTCGAAACTTCAACAAAAGCCCGTGCCGAGTTACTGAGCGTCTCTCCTGCAGAGTCTTCCACTGGAGTTTATCTATCATCTCCGTAACGCTTTCGCGATTACTAAATGATCCTGTAACGAAGCGCGCTGCTCTCCGTTGGATCTTCTCTATCTCTTCTATCAACCCTGTCTGGTACGGGTCCCACACTGCTGAGCAGTATTCCAGCAGTGGGCGAACAAGCGTACTGTAACCTATTTCCTTTGTTTTCGGATTGCATTTCCTTAGGATTCTTCCAATGAATCTCAGTTTGGCATCTTCTTTACCGACGATCAACTTTATATGATCATTCCATTTTAAATCACTCCTAATGCGTACTCCCAGATAATTTATGGAATTAACTGCTTCCAGTTGCTGACCTGCTATATTGTAGCTAAATGATAAAGAATCTTTCTTTCTATGTATTCGCAGCTCATTACACTTGTCTACATTGAGATTCAATTGCCATTCCCTGCACCATGCGTCAATTCGCCGCAGATCCTCCTGCATTTCATTACAATTTTCCATTGTTACAACCTCTCGATTTACCACAGCATCATCCGCAAAAAGCCTGAGTGAACTTCCGATGTCATCCACCAGGTCATTTATGTATATTGTGAATAGCAACGGTCCTATGACACTCCCCTGCGGCACACCTGTAATCACTCTTACTTCGGAAGACTTCTCTCCATTGGGAATGCCATGCTGCGTCCTGTTATCTAGGAACTCTTCAATCCAATCACACAATTGGTCTGATAGTCGATATGCTCTTACTTTGTTCATTAAACGACTGTGGGGAATTGTATCGAACGCCTTGCGGAAGTCAAGAAACACGGCATCTAACTGGGAACTCGTGTCTATGGCTCTCTGAGTCTCGTGGACGAATAGCGCGAGCTGGTTTCACACGACCGTCTTTTTCGAAACCCATGCTGATTCCTAAAGCGTAGATTTCTAGTTCAGAAAAGTCATTATACTCGAACATAATACGTATTCCAAAATTCTACAACTGATCGACGTTAGAGATATAGGTCTATAGTTCTGCACATCTGTTCGACGTCCCTTCTTGAAAACGGGGATGACTTGTGCCCTTTTCCAATCCTTTGGAACGCTACGCTCTTCTACAGACCTACGGTACACCGCTGCAAGAAGGGGGGCAAGTTCCTTCGCGTATTCTGTGTAAAATCTAACTGGTATCCCATCAGGTCCAGTGGCCTTTCCTCTTTTGAGCGATTTTAATTGTTTCTCTATCCCTCTGTCGTCTATTTCGATATCTACCATTTTGTCATCTGTGCGACAATCTCGAGAAGGAACTACAGTGCAGTCGTCCTCTGTGAAACAGCTTTGGAAAAAGACATTTAGTATTTCGGCCTTTAGTCTGTCATCCTCTGTTTCAGTACCATTTTGGTCACAGAGTGTCTGGACATTTTGTATTGATCCACCTACCGCTTTGACATAAGACCAAAATTTCTTAGGATTTTCTGCCGAGTCAGTACATAGAATTTTACTTTCGAATTCATTGAACGCCTCTCGCATGGTCCTCCTCACATTACATTTCGCTTGGCGTAATTTTTGTTTGTCTGCAAGGCGTTGGCTATGTTTATGTTTGCTGTGAAGTTCCCTTTGCTTCCGCAGCAGTTTTCTTACTCGGTTGTTGTACCACCGTGGCTCTTTTCCATCTCTTACGATCTTGCTTGCCCCATAATCATCTATCGCATATTGAACTTTGTCCACTGATCCTCAACACTATCTGTACTTAAAACAAAACTTTTGTGTTTAGCCGTCAGGTACTCTGAAATTTGCTTTTTGTCACTTTTGTTAAACAGAAAAATCTTCCTACGTTTTTTTAATATTTCTATTTACGGCTGAAATCATCGATGCAGTAAACACTTTATGATCGCTGTTTCCCTGTTCTGCGTTAACTGTTTCAAATAGCTCGCGTCTGTTTGTCACCAGAAGGTCTAATACGTTATCGCCACGAGTCGGTTCTCTGTTTAACTGCTCAAGGCAGTTTTCATATAAAGCACTTAAAAAAATTTCACTGGATTCTTTGTCCATGCCACCTGTTATGAACGTTTAAGTCTCCCAGTCTATATCCGGCAAATTAAAATCTCCACCCATAACTATAACATGGTGGGGAAATCTACTCGAAATATTTTCCAAATTATCCTTGAGGTGCTCAGCCACAACAGCTGCTGAGCCAGGGGGCCTGTAGAGACATCCAATTACCATGTCTGAGCCTGCTTTAACCGTGACCTTCACCCAAATTATTTTACATTTCGGATCTCCGTCAATTTCCTTCGATACTATTGCACTTCTTATCGCTATAAACACGCCTCCCCCTTCACTGTGCAGCCTGTCTCTGTGGTATACATTCCAATCTGAGTTTAGAATTTCATTATTGTTTACATCTGGTTTCAGGCAACTTTCTGTCCCTAGTACTATGTGGGCATTGTGACCGTTTATTAATGAGAGCAGTTCTGGGACCTTTCAATAGACGTTCCTGCAGTTTACTATTAGCACATTAATATTGTTATTCCCTGTTGCATTTTGCGTACTCCTACTTTGCCGCGTCTCAGGAGGCGTCTTTTCGGGCCTAGGGAGGGAATTCTCTATCTTAAAAAACCCACATGTGCACTCCACACGTACTCCGCTACCTTTGTAGCCGCTTCCTGCGTGTAGTGCACACCTGACCTTTTCAGGGAGACCCTACATTTCTCCACCCGATAGCGGAGGTCGAGAAATTTGCACCCCAGATCTCCGCAGAATCGTCTGATCCTCTGGTTTAAGCCTTCTACTCGGCTCCAAACCAGAGGACAGCGATCGGTTCTGGGAACGATACTACAAATAGTTTGCTCAGATTCCACCCCGCGAGCGAGGCTTTCCGCCTTCACCAACTCCACCAACCGCCTGTATGAACTGAGGATGACCTCTGAACCCAGACGGCAGGAGTCATTGGTGCCGACATGAGCAACAACTTGAAGTCGGGTGCACCCAGTGCTCTCTATCGCCACCGGCAGGGCCTCCTCCACATCTCAGATGAGACCCTCCGGCAAGCAGACGGAGTGAACACTGGTCTTCTTCCCCGACCTTTCCGCTATTTCCCTAAGGGGCTCCATCACCCGCCTAACGTTGGAGCTCCCAATAACTAATAAACCCCTCCCCCCGTGTGCCTGCTCGGTCCTTGCTGAAGGAGCGGCCACATGTCCACTCACAGGCAGAGCGGGCGATGCCACACGGCAAGCCTCCACATTGACCCTCCGCCTCGTGAGCCGCTGAACCCGCCACTCCCCTTGGGGAGAGGGTGGCCCAACCGCGCCCGGTACCCGCCAAGATGTCTCGACAGCAGGGACAGTGGGTGAAGCATGTAACATGTGGGGTGTACCATGCGACGCATCAGACTCCCCAATGACGCTACACTCCGAGGCAGCAGCCTGCAGACGGCTGACCGCGGCCATCAACACGTTCAGCTGTTCGCGAACAGTGGCCAGCTCCTCCTGCGTACGTACACAGCAGTCACACATCCTATCCATCCTAAGAAATCAATTTACTGTAGAGAGTTAATCAACTTTTAACTAGTCTGCTAATTTACTAAAGGCGGCTGATATTTGACTGAACTGTGGTTACTAGACACTTCTTGTAGAAAACAATGAAAATAGCACTACCTGTCTCTGGACTGTATTCAAAGCAAACCCTAGCACTACTGGCACTGTGGCTGACTAAAGGGACTCTCTCTGACTGTATTCAAAACAAACACGAAATCTATGGAACACTATTACTAGCATTCGACAATTAAAGCTTCCTAAAAGCAAAAACACACGGAAGAAGAAGTGACAAGTAAGAAAAATGCAGTCAATACTTAAATTAACGTAGCTCGCTGCACAGCAGACGTGACGCAGACAGCAGTTACGACGACACTGTTGAAGCTGCATGGGCAGCTGTACCTGTACACGCCATCCAAGCTCTGTTTTACCCAGGCGTATTAAGGCCGTTATTACCGCCAGAGGTGGTTGTCCTGAGTACTGATTTCTCGGTATCTAAGCACCCAAATTGCGTGAAAATGTAATCACATGTCAGTTCTAGTATAATATCTATTCGTCCAATGAATGCCCGTTTATCATCTGCATTTCTTCTTAGTGTAGTAATTTTAATTACCAGTGGTGTAAATCAGAGATTAGCCCTGAGTTGTGCACAAAGCGCTGATATTGCGTCGGCAAACTGAATAACTCGGTGAGTAACATAATCGTGATGACTTCAGACCTTGTAATGGCTGCCTGAGCTGCAGCAACACAAACAAGATACAAGAGCTTATCTCACTTATCGCGACCAAAACGCAGAGTACTCTCTGAATTGGTATAGCTGCTAGACGTTTGATGGTTAGCTGTGTTAATGGTTTTCTGTGAGTAGGCCTACCTCAGTTGCGGTGACGCTGTCACTGTCAATTGTAGTCAGCAATATTGGGTGGTATGTCGCTGTCACCTAGGTTTGGCTGGTAGAGCAGATCAAAGGGAGATGGTGAAACTGATCACACAATTCAGGGTGACACGTTAGCTACAAATGAAGAGCTTAAATATTCAGAACCATCTAATCCACACATCACAAGGCAAGGATATTGGAAAACGAGCGATGTTATCTGTAGAGGCTCGTAAAGCTCTGTAGGTTTGAAGAAGCAAGGTGACACCTTAATACAAGGGCATTAGGGAAGCACATGATCTGATGGATCGCTATTATCTGCATCTATTTCAAAAAGAGTTTTTTTTATATTCTTATGAACAGTTCTACAACAGATGAAATGAGACACCTGGGACACGTGTCATCGTCCCATATACAGGGTGTCCAGAGAGGAATGATCAACATTCAGTCATGTGACAGGAACGATTATTCGAAGCAAAGGCCTCTGAAACGCTTACCTTGAGAGCTGTGAGCACTTCTTCATCTTAGATACTGTGAAACAAATCTCTTCTACTGCAAGCTCTATCCTTTTCAGATTCTGGGAGGAGGTAATATGGACCAAATCAAGAAAAATTTGTCTAGTAAACATGGACTCCAGAAAGCGTACCTTATAAGGTATGAGCCCTTCTTCAGCAGAAGAGGTGTGTTTCACCGTAGACAAGATGAGCAAGGTCTCACAGCTCTTAAAGTATGCACTTTGGAGCCCATGTTTACTAAACCTTTTTTCTTATTTTGGACCATAAAGCCACCTCTCCAAATATTAAAAGCAAAGAGCTTTCAGTAAAAAAGATTTGTTTGACAGTATCTAAAATGAAGAAGTACTCATAGCTCTTATGGTATGCTTTTTAAAGCCCATATTTATTAGAATTTTTAGCATCGAATTCACGTTCTTGTCATATCCACGAATATTGTCCATTCCTCCTGGGACACCCTGTAGAAGAACGATTCCGGCATCAATTTATTTTTCATGAGCATTCAAATGGAGTACTGTTGATCTGGAAATCGTACCACTCCATCACTTCTGAGTTGTTCAAGTGTTTTGTGAAGATGCAACCTGCTTGTTGGTCCCTGACACCATGTAAAGTCAGTCCTATTAGTATATCTGGCATCCTGTATGGATTGACATGTACATCTTGGCCCTGCTCCAAAATTTCATTGAATTGTGGTCTCCTGTAGAGCGGGTTTTGAATGAGAGTGACTCCTCAACACATCACTGCTTCGTGTTGTCCACTACAATGGATGAAGTCATCTTGTTGTTGTTGTGGTTTTCAGTCCAGAGACTGGTTTGATGCAGCCCTCCATGCCACTCTATCCTGCGCAAGCTTCTTTATCTCCAAGTAACCACTGCAACCCACATCCATCTGAATCCGCTTAGTGTATTCATCTTTTGGTCTCCCTCTACGGTTTTTACCCTCCACGCTACCCTCCAATACTAAATTGGTGATCTCTTGATGCCTCAGATCATGTCCCACCAACCGATCCTTCTTCCAGTCAAGTTGTGCCACAACTTCCTCTTCTCCCCAATTCTATTCAGTATCTCCTCATTAGTTACGTGATCTACCCACCTAATCTTCAGCATTCTTCTGCAGCACCACATTTCGAAAGCTTCTACTCCCTTCTTGTCTAAACTAGTTATCGTCCGCGTTCCACTTCCATACATGGCTGCACCCCATACAAATACTTCCAGAAATGACTTTTGGACACTTAAATCTACACTCGGTGTTAACAAATTTCTCTTCTTCAGAAACGCTTTCCTTGCCATTGCCAACCTACATTTTATATCCTCTCTATTTCGACCATCATCAGTTACTTTTCTCCCCAAATAGCAAAAGTGATCTACTACTTTAAATGTCTCATTTCCTAATCCAATTCCCTGATCATCACCAGATTTAATTCGACCTCATTCCAATATCCTCGTTTTGTTTTTGTTGATTTTCATGTTAACTGACAGAAAAAATCCAGAATGAACCATAGTCCTATATATTAGTGACGGATAAGGTAGGCTAGATATAAGATCATAGCGTAGTTTATCACGGGCCGACAACTATTGTCCGGCTTCATTTTGGCGTAAAATCCTTGCCGGCGGAGTCATCAGTCTGCTAACCTCACATTATAAAAAAGGACCGACGGTCTACGCCTGACAAGATCATTTCTGATTTTAATGCTGGACTCAATCTGGATAACTTTCCATTCCGCACCGTGTCCGAATCGTAGAAGCCGCCGTTTCAGATGAATGGTTGATTTGGCGGAGTGTCACAAGAACACCCAATGTCAAAACGAACAAGATGGGAAGTGGAAAACGTGCTTTGTTGTGCTTCACATTTTACTTCATATTTTGAGATATGCTGACGCTACACTGTTAAACTGTTAATCTTTGGCACGCTAGTGTAATGAATCCCACAAAACCAGCTAAGTGCCAAATCAGTGAAATTCGCTTGATAAATTACTTATATTCACATTTATATTTTTCCTTTGTGCCAGATAATTTCACCTCCAAAACGTAGGTCCAAAAACTGCACGTACAATTTAAACGTGGTTTTCGTATTGATTGTATCGAAACTCCTACTTATTTCATGAGATATTGTGTATTTTCGTACGTTGAGTGCCGCGAATAACGTATTTTGTGCTATAGAATCAGTTGTAATCAACATTTGTGCTTTATACAATTTTAGCAGTAATACCTACGTTCAAAGAATCGCTCACTCTGAATTTAAGTATATCAACGTCCATAAATGTATATTTTTATAATTTTCGGAAGTTACAAGTGTTGTGCCTAATATATTTCGTAAATAAATTGGCGTGCGTCATTTACGACATACTATAGCTAATACATTGTATTATATTTACCTTTCCGTTTCAACAAGAACGTGTAGTGTCTGCATTTATTGTAAACTAGCTGATTACCCGGCGGTGCCCGGGTATGTATGTATTCTTATCTTATATTAGTCCATCTCCTCCTTCCTCCTGTCTTTGTCCACCTCCTCTTCACCACTCTCTGTGTCCATCTCCTCCTCTTCCCTTTCTCTGTCCATTTCCTCCTCCCCCTCTTTCTGTTCAACTCCTCCTCCCCCTATCTACCTGTCCCTTCCTCCCCTTGTCTGTGTCGATCTCCTCCTCTTCCCTTTCTCTGTCCATTTCTTCCTCTCCCTCTTTGTGTTCATCTCCTCCACCCCCTCCCTGACTGTCCCTTTCTCCCTCTCTGTCCATCTCCTCCTCTTCCCTTTCTGTGTCCATTTCCTCCTTCCCCTCTTTCTGTTCATCTCCTCCTCCCCATATCTACCTGTCCCTTCCTCCCCTTGTCTGTGTCGATCTCCTACTCTTCCCTTTCTCTGTCCATTTCTTCCTCTCCCTCTTTGTGTTCATCTCCTCCACCCCTTCCCTGACTGTCCCTTTCTCCCTCTGTCTCTATCCATCTCCTTCTCTTCCCTTTCTGTGTCCATTTCCTCCTCCCCCTATGTCTGTTCATCTCCTCCTCCCCCTATCTACCTGTCCCTTCCTACCGGCTAGTGTGGCTGAGCGGTTCTAGGCGCTACAGTCTGGAACCACGCGACCGCTACGGTCGCAGGTTCGAATCCTGCCTCGGGCATGGATGTGTGTGATGTCCTTAGGTTAGTTAGGTTTAAGTAGTTCTAAGTTCTAGGGGACTGATGACCTCAGCAGTTAAGTCCCATAGTGCTCAGAGCCCATTTGTCCCTTTCTCCCCCTGTCTCTGTCCATCCCATCCTCTTTCCTTTCTCTACCATCTCCTCCTCTCCCCTTCCTCTGCCCATTTCCCCTCCTCTCTGTCTGTCTATCCCCTGCTCCCACTATCTGTGCCCATCTCTTTCTTCCCCTTGCTGGCTATCCATCACCCACTACCACCTTCCATCTTAACTTTATCACGCTCACCCTGTAGGAGGCTTGTGGTTCTTACACCCGTGGTATATCTTCCCAGTTTGTAACTAGTGTGTGTAGTAAATTTCATTGAAATCGCAAAATAGTTTCAAGAAGTTAGTAACTTTTATCCGAAGTTTCTCCGCTGCCTCCACAATAATCTTCACAGAAATCCAACCACAATTCTGTCCCATAGTGAATGCTGTTCTTGAACACGGCCAGAATTTGTTGAAGTGTGATAACGCGTATTTGTTAGCAGGACTCATGCTAGTTTTTAACATCAACCAGTTAGTGGTAACATTATGACTGTGGAAAGATTTTTAATGTAACTGAGTATCTATTTTAGCTAGCCTTTATCATATCAGGAATTCGGAGGGCTGACTTGTTTCAACGGGGGGAAGAGTATAATGATGTGAGTCTGACACAAGAGGGCTCGTTGCTGCAGCACTGCGGAATGGTACCAGTCTAGACGAAGCGGTCTGCATGGCGTTTGATGGCAATCTGGTTTTTGAAAAAAGGGACATTTCGATACATGGTGCGCGTGAAATCTGCGGCGGCCATGTCACAACAACCCGCTTTGGCACTTATAAATACTGGTCATCAGGCCGTGCTGATCACTGAATCAGCTAGTCATCAAGCTGGCCTCTGCTAAATGTGGGCTTTTGTCGGGAGGCCACCACAGCTCATTTATTACCCTGACAGAGGATTCAGCCGCAAAATTTGTGAGCCGAGGGTTGAAGTGAGGCCCTCCCAACCACTGAGCCACTGGGCGTACGCCAGCGCCATACGCAATCAGCTAGACACCGAAGACGAAGGTTGACCCTGCCTACGCTTACGTCACTCGCCATGACTGAGAAGGTCCCGGCTGCCTCGCTGATAGCTACGTGGGGTTTCTGGCCGTGGCCTTTGGGATCCATTTGTAGGTGCTGCAGGTACCGTGAGCCTTCCGATCAAACAATTTTCCACAGTGGGTTTTCCTCTACTATCTGATTTAAGCCAGTGGTTCGCCAGCAGTATATGAGCTGCACGAGTCAATAAGGCAGTGTCTTCGCCGATAGCCTTCATTTCTGTATAGTTATATAGGACCAAGCTACTTGAGTTCTGTAGAGTGTGAGTAACAGATGTAATTACAATAACCAAAGATAAGCCGTGTCTTCTCAAGGATAGTTATTGACACTGAGTTCACATAAAATGTGACGAGTATAGGAACTGCTTGTGAATGAATTCCGAACGGAGTAAGTGATATGGCTGTTTTAAAACTCAAATGGCAGAATCATGGTTGAATAGCAACATGAAGCAGATGGGCAGATTAAGATACGAATGCATAGCTGCAGGAAAAGTGTCCAAGAAGTAAAGACAATACCAGTTTTCCTAATTATTAAAGGAGTTTCAAGATTTGCTACTCAGATGCCTAGAACCATTTCCGAGACTCAGTTGAGCGAAGACATTTTGAAATCAACTGAAGATAATAGTTTTTTGAAAACTGACGATGGAACTGCTCTTGACAAAAGACTGCTGGTGTTTGGCTGCGAAGAAGTCCATATTCGTTGAGAATAGAGCCTGTTAATGAAATATAATAACAGTGATAGTGTAACGTGAGCTTTTACAACTTGATGCACTGATTACTTAGGTGATGGTGCATTGCTTCATTTCTCTGGATTTTCTGGAATCTGTTGCACTGCCACCTTGTGCAGATGAGGCACACTAGAGCCGGGACTTGAGATGAATTCCCAGAAGGACGTGGCCATGTGACAATGAACAGGGCTGTGTCTGCCTGATGTCCTGTGGGAGGCAAGGGACCGCTTCCCATTTATACTAGGCCCCACACATCGGTTTGGTGCCACGTTAATCCGGTTTTGGTAGTGGAGGTGCATTCTGGCGGCCTCTCAATGTTTGCTAGCGGAAACGGCCAAGCGCCAAACTCTGAGTCTGCGGGCATTGTCTGTGCTGCTCCTCACACAACAGCGTATTCGGCAGGGACTGCGACACACTAGCGCGCACGTAAGCACTCTCCTTCGCTTATTCTGTTTGCATGTTCTCACACCTATTTCGGGCGCATGCTCAATATGAGCACCCAGATTGGGGGACGCTCTGTGACGTTTGTTGACGTAATGAGACGCCGCAAACTTTTGATGGGAAGCTAGTCCATTGAGGGACGATGTTTCATTGTGTCTTGATTGGTGGGAGGTTCTATTTTTTAAATTTTTTTAAAACCATTCCACTTTCGGCTGCTAAAACATTATTTACTGCAATTGCAGTTTCGACAGGTGGTCATTTTCAAGCATTATGGGATGCTGTAAACCGCTCGATAATATAAAGCTGTGACACGCTGTACAAGAGCTGTATGTGGTGTTGCGACTTTATCTGCTATTCCGTATGCCATACACGTTGAGAAGCTGGTGAAATGATGATATAAACACTTAAGTTCAAATTTCAGGTAGCAAGTGTGGTAAATGGATCACAAATGCTCCAGAGATGTGGACACGCATCTCCTCAACAACCGTTCAGTGAACGTTGGTGTGAATGGGCCTCGACAGCAGGTACCCGTTTCATGCACTCCCAGTGACTGATGTTCACTGGCGACAAAGGCCGGAATTTGCACGCCAGCCACTGCATGGCGACAGGTGGTGTTTTCAGATGAATCACGTTTTATATTCCATCGGACAGACGGTAAACACCCTGCAACAATTGTCAGTAGGTTTCAGGCCGGGGAGGGAGCATTATGATCTGGAGAATGTTTTTGTGACATTCCCCAGGGGATCTCGTCATTCTGGAAGGCATAATGGATCAACACAAGTATGCATTTATCCTTGGAGAACATGTCCACCCTTACATGCGGTTTTGTTTTTTCTCAGCACGTCATATAGCGGCAGGAGAATGTAACGTTTCAGACAACTCACAATATATGTCCTTGGTTCAATGAGCACCAGGATGAGTTTACCGTACTCCCCTCCCCAACAAACACTCCGAGTTTAAACCTAATCGAGAATCAGTGGTTCCACTTCGGTTGGGCTGTTCGCGCCATGGATACTAAACCGAGAAAGCTAGGTGTTTATTCAGGCTATTGTCAGGTGGTCACATTAATGTGACTGGACAGAGTAGTTTTATGTGGTTGTTTGGCGTCAAGTCATTCCAGATGGATACTCGTAGATTTTTACGGACTTTACTGTTACCAGTGATTTATTGTAAATAGTGTAATCAAACAGTAATGAGTCTTCCTGCCCATTTAAACGCAATACGTAACATTTACTTATGTTGAGGGTCAATTGCCAATCCATGCCGACACTCCACAGAACTTCTTGGATTTCACTAGAGTTTTCTGTCATTACAGCTTTCTTGTATACAACAGCAGCACCCGCGAGCAGCTTCACAGAGTTGCCTGTGTAATGATCAGATCTACCATATGACATTCCGTTGGGGTACTCTCAAAATTACTGTCATATCTGACGGCTTCATCCCGTTAAGAACGTCGTATTGAGTTATACCCCGTGAATCCAGTCAAAAACTTGATCTTATGTTCTATAAACAGGTATTTTGTTCGCTAATAGGAGCACTAGGCTGTATGAAAATGTTCACTTACATGGGTCTCGTTTTAACAAATAATATTTTAAATTCCAAACAATGCAGTAAAATAAATCGCTAGGTCAGTCTTCCAACCTCAGTCCATAAAGCATGACCCGTGATGTACAGAATGGAAGAACGGAGAAGGAATATTAGGCCTTAAATTTCTGTCGAAGATAATGTCAATAGAGAAGAAATGAAGATTATTTTTGGATGGAGAACAGAGTTTGTTTCGAAATTTCTCAGTTATTCAGTCGGGTGCCGTCGCTCTGAAAGCGTGATCGACAAGCCGACCTCTTGCATTTTCATACGTTCCTAATGACTTTTTGTATTCTGCTGAGTGCCAATTTTATATTCCCTTTCCCCACCCGCAGCCTTCACCTGGTCGGCTCCGGGTCCGTACCTGGGGTGATGGTGGAGAAAGGCCGATGTCAAGACTCGAGCCAATGTCCCCAACTGCTCCGCTGCCAGTGGCAGACACGTGTCTCTGCCGGCGTGGCGACAGTGCATGCTCATCTTCTTCAGTTGCCATGACGGAAATAGAGTTGCACAAAGACTGCCGCTGTGCTTTAACCATGTTCAAGGCTGGGTCTCAGGCCTTGCTTAATTCAAAGCTGTTGTCTTTAATTATTAGTTCATCATGTAGAGGGATCTCTGCAGCCTCTTTCTGAATACAAACACAGAATGCATTGGACTGTTTGCAACAACTTGGGATCGTCGTAATTCGTGGAATGCCAGTGGGCGATGCAGTACTCTGCAGCACTGTCGGCTGTTGGTTGTATATGTGGCGTTTATGCTCAGTGCATCTCTCCTGTTTTATTCAGATAGTCTGGCCTACATGCATTTTCCCACTCTCACACGCACGCCCAATACGATTCCGCGAGAAGGTCAAATACCTCGGTGTCTGGCTGGACCGGAAACTACTCTGGGGGGACCACATTCAACACGTGACTAACAAAGCAAACGCGAGGCTTAAACAACTCTACCCTGTGCTTAACAGGCGTAGCACACTGAATAGGAGGGTGTCTAGGTCCATGTACATGACACTTATTCGACCCCTGATGACGTACGCAGCCCCTGTCTGGGGATACGCTGCGCCCACACGCCTGCGCCGTCAGCAGCTCATACAGAACAAAGTACTCAGAATCATAAGCAACACTCCGCGCTACACACGCACCTCGGACCTTCACCGGGAATATTAGCTAGATACCATCTTGCAGGTATTCCAAAAACTCTCTACACGACTGTGCAAAAACACGAGATACTCGCGTAACCCGTTTATCCTTTCTCTGGGTAACTACGACCACAACCACAGATGGAAACATAATAGACCAAAGACACTATTGGCAAGGAACTAAACATCTATGGTCCATAGCACGCTAACACGACAGCACTGGCGAGCCTCTGCAACACAGCTACTACTAGTAACCTTTGATGCTCGACCCGCCGAAAAACAGGCAATTGCAGGGAAACTGTACTGTACACAGCACGCAAACCAGCCACACACACCCCCTACACTGTGAGCCAATCTATTACCGATCGCCCACTAATGTATGACGACCTTGAACCGTTACAGGGACGCAGCAAGTGCAGCAAGCCCTATAACGAGATTCGTGCAGCAAGCCCTATAACGAGATTCCGCAACGACAAAGGTAACGATGCACGATACCTCGCACTAACATAACCACACCTTGCATGCATTGTCGCAGCTAGCAAGCCGCTACTGCCCTTACTACCCGTCCTACTGTCGCAGAGGTTTTCTTCCCTTGGCGCTTGCCTTGGCACTTTTTTTCCTCTGCCCTTACAACCGCTACCCTTCGATCGCTTTCGTCCACTTTCTATCTCCTGATGGACCATGTTAATGAGTAATATTACCCAGATGCATGGATAACATCACAGTAGGCATCCTGTGACTCCTGATTCAAAAACTAACATGTTATACGGAGGTGACAGTAGAACTTTTGGTTTGGTCACCACGTTGGTGTGGGCATGGAGGGGCCCCATCCTATATTAATTCCCACTCTGATAAGTGATGTGGTAGACTTCCGGCTTCCGGAGCCCTAGGTCATCCTTGACAGTTCTCAATAAGGCTTTCTTGGCTGGTGGGCGAGAAACACATTCAAATTATACTTCCGGAGTATCCTTCGGATTTTTGCTGATGTTTTCCCGATTATTGGGATAATCACTGTCGCAACAGGCTCTCCTTATCCGCAGTAGGCTGTTGTCATGGCGCCGGCCGCGGTGGCCGTGCGGTTCTAGGCGCTTCAGTCCGGAACCGCGTGACTGCTACGGTCGCAGGTTCGAATCCTGCCTCGGGCATGGATGTGTGTGATGTCCTTAGGTTAGTTAGGTTTAAGTAGTTCTAAGTTCTAGGGGACTGATGACCTCAGATGTTAAATCCCATAGTGCTCAGAGCCATTTGAACCATTTTTTTGTTGTCATGGCTTCTTCGGATAAAGGTACGCTGTGCCTGGCGGTTTCTGTAACCGTTCATATGGAACACGGCTTGTAAGTGCTGCAATTCGACAGAGACACGTGTCCGGCACCGGCCGCGGCGCCACTCAGGAGATTGGATCGACCCCGATGTCGAGGTTCTCCCACCACTGCACCAGATCCACGCCCAGAGCTCGCCGGCTGGTGGCAGCGGGCGGCGCGTTGGTGGGAGGGGGGAAGGAGCGGAAATAAGGTGTGCCCAGCAAAAGACAGTCATCAGAAATACCTGAAGAGGGCAAAAGCCGGCTTTCCAAAATATGGCGCCTTCTGGACGACGTCACCTGACTGAATAGCCACAAAATATTAAAAAATGTCCGCACACCAGGAAACCTAAAATCAGACGGAATAGCTTTGGCTTCCGAGGCAGTACATAGACAGTGTCACTAATATCTCATATGTAGCTTTATATTTAGAGCTACTGCTTATACGAATCACATTCTGCACTCACATTACTAGTGGCATCAAAGAGTGTTGTATGCATCTTGCGTATTAAAAACTTGTTCTACGAGGAATGTGGATTATTTATTTCAGATTTAGTTCTGGTGTTCCGTTAAGCTTTGTCAAGTGTTCTACATGTATGTTAAACTTCATCCCATCCATCACACAACTTTTCATTTCTTTCAAAATTTTTTCTTGGTTTACGGACACCTTCTTCTGAAACACCACACATAACAGTCGACTTTTTCTTATACAATAACAATGGCACATTTCAGTGATTGCTCTGAATATGGCTAGTTATAAACAGTGTTTAAGCATGCTGCACTGCCCTTGCAAGTGTTTTGAAACAACGACTGTAAATGCGTATGTACTGAGCTGATAGCTGTCTGTGTTACATTACTTCTGCAGTGGTTCACACTGTTTTTTTTCGAAGGAGTTTGATAATGGATCAAAATTTTGAAAATGTTTGCGGGGAGTTCAGTGATTTTATACACAATGAATTTCAATGATATCGTACTGGACGAGTAGTAAGGTGAAAATACAGTTGGCGTCTGATCAAGATGTAGAAATAGAAAGGTACAGAACTCCAGCTGCATGTAGTCCTCTTTGCAAAAAAGACAGAACTGAAAACATGTAGAGAAAGGAGCTAAACTAGGTTCAGAGATAAAGTTTCCAATACTGAATGTGCTTGAAAAATTGACAAGTAGCAGCTAAAAGGGTCATTGTTACGCTCATTCATTTCGGTTTTAACCAGTACTCCATTTGGCAAGGTCACGTTGTCGAAAACCGTTTTCTCTGATCATCCTTATCTTCATAACACGAATGACTAAAAATTTTAAATATCTCTGATGTATGCATATGCGTGTTTCAGATACTGTGCGGTAAGTTATCTGATGCTGAGGCTAGAAAACACACAAGGTGCTGTACATTCTGTTTCCGCACTTGAACATCTGCACGTGGAACTGAACGCAGGGAGAGAATATTTCGCGCGTTTTCTGGCTTTGGCCCCCGTCCCTCGCAACTTCTGTAAAGACTAAATCACTTTATAAACTCCTTCCTTCTTTCTTCGAAACTGCGGCTCTGTTTCGTTTCCGGTCGAAAGCACTTGTATTTGAAGTTCCTGACGTCTTCTGAGGATCTGAGCTGAACTGAGGAGATTTCTTTTCTTTCATATCACAGCACTGAGATTTGCATGACCAAGTGAAACACTGCAGCTGTTTGGTGACGTTTTGTTGACTTTTTTTTAGATACAAGCTGTATTTAGAACTTCATATTATTCTTGAGAAAGATTTTTTTACATATTTATAAATCATATGTTGAACAAACCGAAAATGATGGAAATAAGGATATCAACGTGTGGAAAACGTGCAAATGAAAACATTGCCCTTTAGGCACATTTTCCTCATTAATTCGGCTAATTTATATGAACTTCGGTGAAAAGTTTGTCTGTATAGATTATAAAAAAATGGATTTCAACTGCTGCAGACTAAAATTTTGATATGAAACATATAACAGAAACGATTAATTATGTCATATTTCAAAAGTATTGAGACTCAAGTAGGGTTTTTGGCTTTATATGAGTTTTTAAAAACTGATTACAGTTTTCTTATAAAATTTTTCTTCCTTGGTTGAAACTGTGTTGTTCTTTGAAAAGTACCACAAGAATAGTGTCAAGGCGCATTGTTTTTATAGAATTTTTGTGAGTAGTATATCTTTAGCCAAGTGATGGGAGGTATAAAATTTTGCACTGCTACAGCTATGGAAAAATTCAGAGCACTTGAATGCAGCTGTATCACAAATTTGATGAATGTAAAAGCTTTCTGCAACTGTGACATTAATGAAAGAGTATAACAACCCCAATGAGTTCTACTTTTGCCAGTTTGTGTTGTTATTTCTGCGGGTATTAAAATTATCGTTTTATATCTCCTTGTGAAGAAATCTGTTGTTATCTCACTAAAGCTAATATCTAGTCAATTAGTGAAATGCACCTCTAACCGTTTTTACCATTGCAGAGACGCGGATTGGTGACGTATCGTATGCCAAACTGCCAGTTTCCGTTGTAGTGTGACAATGATAGATGACTGTCGATATCTCTTGTTACTGTGTATTATTGTTTATTATCTACATGTTTATTTTGACAGAGACACACAGATTCGTGTGAAATCGTTCTTTTCATCAGAAGTCTGTGTTTCCTCATCGGTAGTTTGGCTTTAAGGCAAGTACGCGGTTTGAAATGGTTAAAATACAAAGAATAGCTCACAAGCAAACACCGATGTATATTTTTTACACAGAATTGATTATGATAATGTCGATTTTAGTAAATGGGCAAAATGTTCGTACTGATTCAAAATCTATCGAAAATTAGGCTTTGGACGTGCTCATTCGTAACGTGGCTAAATCCAGGGCGCCAGGCATGGCCCACACTGCCGTAGATAAAATTTACAATTCAGGCCTTCGGTGAGTTGCGACTGATGACTACCGCCAGGAAGGCTTAGTGATAGTTGAGTACGCTCACTGGGCGGATGTGCAAGTCATCTTTCAATGAGAAAGAAGAAAGCGCAATTCTGGTAGTGAATAATAGGCCTATGTAAAGTGGTAGGGTGAGTAAGGCAAACAGCAAACCCAGAAGAGGATATCACTTCGTACATAATGCGGAAAAGGCTGGAGGTGTGGAATGCGGGAAGACGTGGATGTGATTTATTTATCAAAGTGAAGGTAAGATGTATATATGTTCAATTTATCAAAGTGAGGGATAGATTTCAGATGAACTATATTCTCCCTTCAAGTCGCGTCACACCGTTTTCGAAAGGACGTAGGTCTGAGTAGAATGAAGAGGGAATGAATCACCATTAATTATACAAATTACGCAATATAGCACAGCAGCAGGGCGTTTATGCAACATCTTGTTTGCCAGAAGACACGTAATGGCTTTACAGTATAATGGAAGTGAACTTTGTGTCTTAAACACATGTTTATCTGCATGCTGTGATGCGTCGTACATTGAGGAGAACCAGAGGTTACAAATTCTGTGATCCCTGGATCTCTTCGGTGCCTCACTTTGCTGTACTACAAGTAACTGAGGGACACAAGCAGAAGACGAGACGGTCGCTGTGATGCTGTGTGAGTATAAAGTGAAACTGTGAGTATTTAAGGTGAGCGCTGATTCGTAGCAGTTCAGTGAAAATGCCAAGAATGCTTTTTAAAAATGATGAGACTTTTTGATCTGATCACTTCCTTCCGCATTCAAGAAATGGCGTACCTGTACTGGAGGCACAAGTCAGGAATGCACCTAGCGTAAAAGAACTAACGAGGACTGTGCAGCAATAAATACTCTTCAAATTCTTATACAAGTTTGCTGTAGTTTGCTCTGTCCTGAATTTTAGTTATCATTGAGTTCAAGAAAATTAAAATGGAATGATATTAAAAAGTAAAAACGCGTACTGTATTAGCTTCCATACAGGGGGACGAGCCACATCTGGATCTAATTCGCATACCGAATTAACGATCACTGGACTTCTACACCCGCTAGAAATAATAAAATCCCAAGATGGTTTCAGTTCTCCACCTACATCTACATACATACTCCGCAATACACCATACGGTGCGTGGCGGATGGTACCTCGCACCACAACTAGCATCTTCTCTCCCTGTTCCACTCCGAAACAGAACGAGGGAAAAATGACTGCCTATATGCCTCTGTACGAGCCCTAATCTCTCTTATCTTATCTCCGTGCGGTTCTGGCGCTGCAGTCCGGAACCGCGGGACTGCTACGGTCGCAGGTTCGAATCCTGCCTCGGGCATGGGTGTGTGTGATGTCCTTAGGTTAGTTAGGTTTAAGTAGTTCTAAGTTCTTGTGGACTTATGACCTAAGATGTTGAGTCCCATAGTGCTCAGAGCCATTTGAACCATTTTTTTCTTATCTTATCTTTGTGGTCTTTCCGCGAAATATAAGTTGGCTGCAGTAAAATGGTACTGCAGTCAGCCTCAAATGCTAGTTCTCTAAATTTCCTCAGTAGCGATTCACGAAAAGAACGCCTCCTTTCCTCCAGAGACTCCCACCAGAGTTCCTGAAGCATTTCCGTAACACTCGCGTGATGATCAAACCTATCAGTAACAAATCTAGGAGCCTGCCTCTGAATTGCTTCTATGTCCTCCCTCAATCCGACCCGATAGGGATTCCAAACGCTCGAGCAGTACTCAAGAATAGGTCGTATTAGTATTTTATAAGCGGTCTCATTTACAGATGAACCACATCTTCCCAAAATTCTACCAATGAACCGAAGTCGACTATCCGCCTTCCCCACAACTGCCATTACATGCTTGTCCCACTTTATATCGCTCTACAATGTTATGCCCAAATATTTCATCGACGTGACTGTGTCAAGCGCTACACTACTAACGGAGTATTCAAACATTACGGGATTCTTTTTCCTATTCAGCTGCATTAATTTACATTTATCTATATTTAGAGTTAGCTGCCATTCTTTACACCAATCACAAACCCTGTCCAAATCATCTTGTATCCTCCTACAGTCACTCAACGACGACACCTTCCCGTACACCACAACATCATTAGCAAACAGCCGCAGATTGCTATCCACCCTCAGACAACACGGTGCATAAGCAGTGGATATACGGCAGGAAGGGCTTGGTAATAAGTTTTAAGGTAGCAATATATTAGTACTAAAAACACAAAGAAGTTAACTCTTATCGTCGAGTCGAAATTGTTGGTATTTTACTATTACACCTTCAAATAGACTCCAAGGAAAAAAAAAACGCCGCACCACAAGGAATTATGCGAATGGGACGGAAATCAGTAGATGTAATGTACATGTATAGACAAACAAATGATTACAATTTCATAAAAATTGGGAAACTTATTCAAGAGAAAGAGCTTCACAAACTGAAGAAGTCGTGGCATGCCATGAAAGGCAACAAAACGGGGTACAGAATATCGTCGAAATACAGCTGTGTTGTAAGGGTGCCACGGAGCGATCGTCACTCCTGATTTTCGGGCCGTATGGTAGGAACAGTCAGGCTGATAGCCTACCGCTGTCTGGAGCGTCTTGAGACATGTCTTCGCCGGTCATCTGCGTTCAGTTCGAAGCGGGACTCATCAATGAAGACAGTGCTACTCCAGTTTATGAGACTCCAGACCGACGACGTGTCTGCAGAGGCCCTGGAATACGGTGGGATACAAACTTGACGTCACCCGCCATACGGCCCGACAACAAGGGCTACTGGTCTGAGGTGCCATTTCTTTTCATAGCGTTGCCCATTTGGTTGTCATCCGCGACAACCTTACAACGCAATGGTACGTCGAGAATATCCTACGACTGATCTGGTTTTGCAGAGGGTCTGCCTTGAACACAAAACAACTTATTCTATTTCTTTTTATTCCCCAGACGTGTTTCGCTGGAGTTACAGCATGGTCAGTGTGTTTTATGTTATCTTCTACAAAACAGAAAAAATGCTTTTTACTACTAGAGCAAACACAAATTTGAGTTTATAAAGTCACTATTTACATATTTGAAAAACGGACAAAATTTTGTATGTATACCTTGTTACTACATGCTGTGGATTTCCTGGATGTTATATGATTCAGTGTAGTTGTTTTGTTACACAGTTTGTCATCTGCAACCATATAGAACTTAATGTACGAGGGTTGGAACTTTAATAGTGGCAACTATTTATTTACAGCTCGTACAAAATAGATACGTGCTTCAAAGTTTTACTGACCTTCAAAGTAGTCACCAGCATTGTGTATAAACCGTTGCCAGCGATGTGGAAGTCGTAGAATACTCTTAACAGTGCCAGTTGTGTTGACAGTTCGAGCGGCGCGGTCTATTGCCCGGCGAATTTGTAGCAGTTCTGAAGCGAATGCCGTGAAGTGTTTAGAAATCGAGTTGGACTTACGAGGGCTTAAGTTAGGGGAGTGCAGTAGGTGGTATAGCACTTAGCAGCCCTATCAGTCAAACAAATCGGTAACAGCTTGCACTGTACGTGCTTGAGCATTGTCCTGAAAAATGATGGTCAGGTCCTGGAGAAAGTGTCATCACTTCTGTCTCAATGCTGTTCATTTTTGGAACACAACCTACGACCATTTTACAGGACAATGCTCAAGCACGTACAGTGCAAGCTGTTACTGATTTGTTTGACTGATGGGGCTGCTGAGTGCTATGCCACCTACTGCACTCCCCTGACTTAAGCCCTCGTGAGTTCAACTCGATTTCTAAACCGAAGGAAACACTTCACGGCATTCGCTTCAGAACTGCTACGAATTCGTCGGGCAATAGACCGCGCTGCTCGAACTGTCAACACAACTGGCGCTGCTAAGAGTATCCTACGACTTCCACATCGCTGGAAACGGGTTATACACAATGCTGGTGACTACTTTGAAGGTCAGTAAAACTTTGAAACACGTATCTATTTTGTACGAGCTGTAAATAAATAGTTGCCACTATTATAGTTCCAACTCTCGTAGAACAGTTACTCAGTTCCAAACTTTACGACTGGGCTTGTTAAAGTTATGCTTACCAGTAACTGATATTGTATGAAATACTGTGTGTGTGTGTGTGTGTGTGCTTGTGTGGGTTAGCAACATATTTCATTTACTTTTGCCACTTTCCCCATTATCTTCACTGCGAAGGCCTGCACTAAATAACATTTCGTGTCACTGTTTACAAACAAGAGAAACAAGTTGAACAGCTGAATGCTTTCTGGATGGGAGTTTTGAATCTTTGTGAAGTGTATCTATCGTTTTGTTTGTGTGTGTGTGTGTGTGTGTGTGTGTGTGTGTGTGTGTGTGTGTTTGTGAATGGGTGAGAGTTTTATTTATTTAATTCTTATTTTTACTTTGATTTTATACATTTATTTCTTTATTTGCTTTTTAATTGTGTGTGTTGTGTTTGGAAGTGGGTTTCCGGTCTTCATAGGTTTGTGTTTTCTGGTAGTTCTTTGAGAGCAGAACACAGAGTTCCACTGCAGAGAACTGTGTATTCATTTATTATTTGTTTTCCTTCAGTTGTGACTTTTTGATAGTTTTCTTCAATTGTTAGTTTTTCCAGCAATAATCCCCCAGAAAAAATCATAATTGAAGAAAACTATCAAATATAAAAAGCCATAATTGAAGGAAAACAAGTAATAAATGAACACACAGTTCTCTGCAATGGAACTCTGTTCTCTGCCCTCAAAGATCTATCAGTCAACGCCAGCTCATAAACACCCCAAACCCCTTCTAAACACTAAACACACACACACACACACACACACACACACAATTAAAAAATAAGTAATTAAATAAATACATATAATTATAATAAAAAGTAATAATTAAAAAAATAAAATTCACACCCATTCACCAAAGCACGTGAGCGCACGCTCTCTCTCTCTCTCTCTCTCTCTCTCTCTCTCTCTCTCTCCCTCACACACACACACACATAAACACACACACACAAAATGACAGATAGCCTGCTCAAAGGTTCAGAACTCCCACCCAGAAAGCATTCAACTATTCAGTTGTCCCCCATCTTGTTTCTCTTTTTTGTAAACAGTGGCACGAAAAGTTACTTTGTGCAGGCCTCCACACTGAGGATAATGGTGAAACACACACACACACACACACACACACACATACAAACAAACACAGACACAGTATTCCACATAATATTAGTTACTGGTAAGCATAACCTCAACAAGCGCAGTCGTAAATTTTGGAATTAAATAACTGTTCTATATTAAGTTCGGTATGGTTGAAGATGACAAATTTTGGAACAAAACAACTACATTGAATTATATAAATTCACGGTTAGCGCGGCTCCCCCCGCCGGAAGTTCGAGTCCTCCCTCGGGCATGGGTGTGTGTGGTGTCCTTAGGGTAAGTTAGTTTAAGTTAGTTTAGTTAGAGTGTAAGTCTAGGGACCGATGACCTCAGCAGTTTGGTCCCTTAGAACGTTACCACAAGTTTACAAAATTTACCACAGCATGTGGTAACAAGGTATACATAAAATTTTTGGCCTTTCTTCAGATATGCAAATACTGATTTTATAAACTCAAATTTATATGTGTACAAGTAGAGAAAGCATTTTTCCTGTTTTGTGGAAATAACAAAAAATCCACTGATGATGATCTAACTTCAGTGAAACATGTCTGGGGAATAAAAAGAAAAATAAGAAACTGTTTCGCTCAAGGCGGACCCTCTCCAAAAACAAATCTATTTCTAAGTTACCACGGACAGAAGAGCTTTAACCTCAAGATGATTATTCTACGCCCATTTTGTTCTCCTTCATGACAAGCCGTCCCGGGATTACATTTCAGCAAGATAATGCCTGCCTGCACACGTCGATAGTTTCTGCTGCTTGTCTTCCCACTTATCAAACCATACCTTCTCCTCAATTGGGAACGATTGGAGAATCATGGGCATGGCCCTCCAAGCAGCTCGGGATTTTGACAGTCTAACGCGCCAGTTGAACAGCGTTTGGCACGATATCCCTCAGGAGGACATCCAATAGCTCTATTAATCAATGTCAAGGAGCATAACTGCTTGCATAAGGGCTAGAGGTGGACCAACGGTCACTGACTTGCTCAGTCTGTGAAGATATTTATCTTGAATAAATCATCCAATTTTTAACAAACTATACTCATTTGTTGGTCTGTACTTGTAAATCACATCTACCGATTTATGCCCTATTTGGATTATTCCTTCGCGGTGCGTTAGTTTCTTAGATTGCATTATCTCGAATCCATTATACGTTGTATGGCGGGATATGCCTATCACTGTTTTATTCCTACTTTCACTCACCTACCAACTGTCCACACTCACACATACCCACACGCTCACCAAATATGGAAGCGCCTACTCTTCTAACCCGACAGTCTGATCTTTCCAAAGCAATGGTTTTCATCATTTTGACTCACATATTGAAAAACCTGCGACGCGAGGTCTTGGTAGCGCACAATGGAGTCAAATGTAAATGGATACTAGCGGTTTTACATATTGTAATATAAAACTCTTCTCTCTTATGACTACAATAGTCTGTATTGTTTTGATCGGAAACTATGTTCTCAACATACTTTTAACCACAAGAAATGGAAACGTAATGTGCGTATGGGAATTGTGGATGGGATCCCCCTTCTTGTGAATTCGGCCTCCTCGTGCAAGTCTTTTTAGTTGACGCAAATTCGCCGACTTGCGCATCGATTATGATGAAATGATCACGAGAACAAGACAAATATCCAGTCCCGAGCGGAAAATAAGCCGACCCGGCTAGGAGTCGAAGCAGGGGGTCCGAGTTCGAGAGGCAGTAATGCTAACCCTAACACCAAGAGCTGCCGACACCGCTAAAATCACTACTTAGGTACACCTGCATTCTTATTGCAATTCAGTGGAGCGCATTGTGCTTCCAAACGTGATCGGGACACTGTGGCTTACGTACTCAAATGGTTCAAATGACTCTGAGCACTCTAGACTGAACATCTGAGGTCATCAGTCCCCTAGACTTAGAACTACTTAGACCTAACTAACCTAAGGACATCCTGCCCGAGGCAGGATTCGAACCTGCGACCGTAGCAGCAGCGCCGTTCCGGACTGAAGCGCCCAGAACCTCTCGGTCACAACGGCCGGCCCTACGTACTCTGTTCAGTCTGTCAACATGTCTCGAAGGTGATTTAAAGCTTCGACCGCAGGGAATTGCGACGTTATGGCTAGAAGGATTGTCAGCATGGAAAGGTGGCAGCCGAATTTGTCTGCACCACAATGAGGTCATTCAAATGTTCAGCAGCTACCGAGAGACAGAAAAGTTTGAATAGCTACCGAGTAGTAATCTCCCACAGTGACCGACACCAACTGATGACCGCTACCATTGGATAATAATAATAATAATAATAATAATAATAATAATAATGAAAGCACCGTGGTGCGGCAAGAAGGTGGACATGGGAACACATGAAATGGGACGTGGCTCAAGGAATCTTTACACCGAAAAGTGCAGGATTTCTCTGATAATACCAGATGATCTTTGTTTGAAGAGTGTGGAGGTGGCCAAGTAGTAATGCACATCTCAGGCACGCAAACCAAAGAGTTGAGCATTGAGGTAGGTCAGTCACGTTTTGGGCCGGTGTCATGAACGGATACTGCACGCATGGGCACACTGCGACCACTTCAGAAACATCATCCTCTAGTAGGCAGGCATCAACAGAATGAAATGGCCTGAGGTATCTGCAGATATGAACCCTACTGAGCGTGCTTTGGACTAGTTAAAACTTAGTGTGTCGTCGCAGGGACCCTCCTCGCACACTACATAATCTTAGGAGGACGAACACTGCTAAGAGGGAAACAGTCTTCAGCAGCAAAGTGTTGACCATCTTACGGAAAACTTACCAAGGAGGATCCAGGCATGATGCAATGCACCCGGTGGGGCAACGCGCTATGTTAATATCACCCAGCAGTAAAGTTTTAACACACAGATGTGCAAATATGCACATCTTCGTAAAAACTGCCTTTCTTTTGGGTACTGTTATGCTTTTATTTCAGAGTAAAATTATTTTTAAGGCTTATTATTTCACTCATAGCTTGGCTCGAACACAAGGATACACATCCGAAGATATGTAGGTGATGCAACTTTTTTGGGCAGTTTATTAAGCAATTGAAAATGCTGCTCACTTCAAAAATTTTATTCAGACAAAACATATATCCAATGTCCGCCCCGATAACAGAGTGGTCAGCGTGACGGATTGCCGTCCTACGGGCCCGGGTTCGATTCCCGGCTGGGTCGGGGATTTTCTCCGCTCAGGGACTGGGTGTTGTCTTCATCATCATTTCATCCCCAACCGGCGCGCAGGTCGCCCAATATGGCGTCGAATGTAATAAGACCTGCACCAAGGCGGCCGGACCTTCCCCGTAAGGGGCCTCATGGCCAATGATGCCAAACGCTCATTTCCATTTCCATATATCCAATACTCAACTATCCAAAATTAACCCAGAAAATGGACACATTATTTAAGGCACTAGACTTTCGTTTGTATTGAGCGATGTTCGAATCACCGGCCGCCTAACCAGTTTTAGATGTCCCATAGTTTCTCCACATGAGTTACGGCTAAAGCAAGGATGATTTCTTTGAAAAGGACACTATGGACTTACTTCCTCATACTCACCCTATACAAACTTATGGTCCGTGTGTAATGTCACTCTGGGTGGCGGAGGTTAAGCCCTTATCTTCTTCTTTACTTTTTTGTTACAATTTCGGAGGAAATTAATAACAGGAACTAAACCGTTAGTAATAAAAGTTCCAGTAGATACACAGATGAAGAGAAGCTCGAGTTTTACGCTGTACATAATGATATAAGATACATTGAACATTTTATTTATTTTCCTTTATTTCTTCTTTGCAAACCATTGATCGACGAGTCAAGTATGACTTTATAATATCAGTGACTGTACGAAGTAACTTCAACATTTTCTTGTCTACAATGTATGTGCAGAGAACAACATTAATTAAAGAATATTAAAGATATTTATCACAATTTTTGCATATTATGGATAAAATACGAGTAATATTTGTGAAATCGTCATTTTTTGACGTGATTGTCTGTTGACGTTCTTCTCAGGATCTTCGACCGATGGTCATTTAGTGGTTTTTCTGACTTTTGGCCAGCACGAGTGCCGAGCGAGCTGGCGTAGTAGTTAGCACACTGAACTCGCAGTCGGAAGGACGGCGGTTCAAAACTGCGTCCGGCAATCCTTATTTAGGTTTTCCGTCATTACCCTAAGTCGCTTCAGGGATATGTAAGGATGGTTCCTTTGAAAGGCCACGGCCGACTTCCTTCCCCATCCTTCCCTAATCCTATGGGAACGATGACCTCGCGGTTTGGTCCCTTTACCCGAATCAACCACCACTACCAACGAGCATACCAGCATGAGTGACTACCGTTGTTGATGATTCGCCCTTTATCTACGATGGCGACCGGCAATGACGGGGGAGGAGGGGGAAGAAATAAATCTCTCACAGTACTTGCAACTCGCAATAGCGAAATGTCAACAAATCCTTTAAAGGACTGTTTGTCGAGGACTCAGAGACAAGAACCAACGGGCATCAAATCAAGAAGTGAGCGTGAACGCCTCAGTATTCTCAAATTTGTCGTGGATCATCATCGTCAACAAGTCTGAATGGGGACGAAGTCAACAGAGCTGAGATAAGAGCGCCCGGAACAGGGAAACATATAAGCTGAAAATCTGCATTGGTGTTGAGTGTGGTAACGACAACAAATTGGTATTCAAAATTAATTAATCAGAGTGCATTAGCAGCCATATCGAATGGAACGTAAGTGGCTCAAGTATTAGTCGTTGTAAGCCGAATACCTGACTATTATCTGGTGTTAAAAATATGGAATACAGTTTATATCTTTTTTTCACGTTTATCGAAGTTTCAAAAGTAATATTTGACCAAGTTACGTATTTCACTTAAAGTGTTCGAATTAAAAAGGGTGGAAGAGAGGGATGTAGTCTTTCGCCAAAAATCTTTAATCTACACATCGAAGAAGCGATGATGGAAATAAAGGGAAGGTTCAGGAGTCGAATTAAAATTCAAGGTGAATGGATACCAGTGAAAGATTCGCTGATGACATTGCTATCCTCAGTGGAGAGGAATTACATGATCTGCTGAATAGAATCAACCGTCTAATAACTAAAAACTATGGACTGAGAGTAAATGACAGAAAGACTAAAGTAATAAGAAGAAACAGAAATGTGAACAGCAAGAAACTTAACATCAGAATTGATGGGTACATGATAACTAAAGTTAAGGAATTCTTCTATCTAGGCAGCAAAATTACCAGTGACATAAGAAGCAAGGAGGACATCAGAAGCAGACTAGCACTGGCAAAAAGGGCATTCCTGGTCAAGAAAAGTCTTTTAATATCAAACATTGGTCTAAATCTGAGGAAGACACTTCTGAGAATATATGTTTGGAGCACAGCATTGTATGGTAGTGAAGCAAGGACTGTGGGAAAGCTGGAACAGAAGAAAGTCGAAGCATTTGAGATGTTGTGCTACGGGAGAATGTTGAAAATAAGGTGGACTGATAGGGTAAAGAATGAGGAGGTTCTGTGCAGAATCGGAGAGGAAAGGAATATGTGGAAAACACTGACAAGTACAAGGGACAGGATGATAGGACATCTGTTGAGACATCAGAGAATGGCTTTAAAGTACTAGACGGTGCTGTAGAGGGCAAAAACTGTAGAGGAAGAAAGAAATTGGAATACATATAGCAAATAATTGAGGACGTATGTTGCAAGTACTACTCTGGGATGAAGAGGCTGGCACAGGAGAGGAATTCGTGGCGAGCCGCATCAAACCGGCCAGAAGACTGATGACGCAGAAAAAAAGTTTTTTCTTAACAACTCTCTCGCTGAAAGTTTCTACAAAGTCAAAGAGAACAAATATCCATCAGCGGCGACGTGTTTCGTTACGCAGGCGGAACAATTTCACACTTCCTACGTTATTTTATTTTTATCTCGGAATACTTCTACGTTTGTATCACATGCATCTATAAACTTTAAGAAATCTCTTAAATCTTTTTCAATCCAAATATGTCAGTGGTTCGGTTTTTTCCACTTGCTGAAGTAAGAAACTATTTTTTTAAAAATCTGTTGTAACGTAAATGTTTTTTTTTCGTAGCAGCTGACAAGAATTTTCTTCTGGAAAGTAATACATCATATTCTATTCTAAAACCAGGGATGTCTAATATTTTTCAGAGTTTTCACTAAATTTTGAAATGATCACTAACTGGCAATATTGTAAGACGGTGAGATAACCTTGAGTTGCCTTTTTTTTCGTGACGGCCGGTTTAGCAATTTTCTTTCCTGTTCCACTCGCAAACAGAGCGAGGAAAAACGACTATCTATATTCCTCCGTACGAGCAGAAATTTCTCTTATGTTATCTCCGTGCTCCTTACGAGAAATAAACGTTGGTGAAACTAGAACCGTTCTGCAATCAGCTTCAAATGCTGGTTCTCTAAATTTACTCAATAGTATTCCTGTAAAAGAACGTTGCCTTCGCCCGGGGATTCCCATTTGAGTTCCGCGAAGCAGCTCCGTAATACCGGGAACAAATCGAGCAGCCAGCCTCTGAATTGCTTCGATGACCTCCTTTAATCGGACCTTATGTGGATCTCAAACACTCGACCAGTTCTCAAGAACAGGTCGCACTAGGGTCCTGTCTGACGCCTCCTTTACAGATGAACGACACTTCCCTAAAAATTCTCGCAATAAACCGAAGTCGACCATTCGGCTTCCCTGCTACAGTCCTTACGGGCTCTTTCCACTTCATATCGCATCGCAAAGTTACACACAGATATTTAAATAATGTGAATGTGTCAAGCACTACACTACCAATGCTGTATTCAGCCATTACGGATTTGTTTTTCCTTCTCACCTGCATTAACTTACATACTCATACTAACTAAATTTTTTTTTCTAAGTCATTTTGTAACCTCCTACGGTCAGTCAACTACGACACCTACCCGTGCACCACAACATCATCATCAGTAAACAGCCGCCGACTGCTGCTCACTCCGTCCGCTAAATCTATTATGTATACAGAAAATAACAGCTGTCCTATCACACGTTCCTGAGGCACTACTGACGACACCTTTGTCTCCGATGAAGACAAAGTACTGGGTTCTGTTCCTTAAGAAGTCTGCAAACCACGCACATTCCTGCGAACCTATTCCGCATACTCGAACGTTCGTTAACAGTGTGCAATAGGGCGCTGTGTCAAACGCTTTTCGTAAATCTAGGAATATAGTCTCTGTCTTTTGCCCCTCATCCACTGTTCGCAGGATATATCATTACACACAGAATAATTTGAGTCTCAGACAGGAAATGCAGCTAAAGTACAGGAAAACTTCTATTGTCATTCCATTTGTCCAGCATGTCGTGCCGGCTATTTCTATGCAAAAAAAGGGAACGCACCAGATCTGAAACACATGTTATAATTAAATGTTTCCCTGTGGTGTAATGGTTAGCGTTTATGCCTAACAAGCAAGAAGACCTGCGTTCGAATCTTGGCCGACGCACGAATTTTAATTCATTTCGTCTGCTTCGATCATTATCGTAGATAACAATAAGAGGCTTAAATGTCGCAGGGAAACATTTAATTATAAGATCTATAAGATCACCAATGGTCAAGGATGTCCCATTACGTCCAATTCTTGCCAATATCGGAGAGCCCTGGCAGTAGTGACAATATGTAAGGGAAAAATGAATTGAAGTTTGTGTTGGGGAAGGCACTAAGCTTAGGTAGTTCGTTGATCACCGTACTGCGGTGGTGTCATGCTTAGCATTTCTGCCTAACAAGTAACAAGACACGGGTTCGAGTCCGCCGGCACGGTAGCTCAGCGTGTTCGGTCAGAGGGCTAGCTGCCCTCTGTAATAAAAAAATTGAGTTAATCGATCAACAACACACATTTTAATTCATTTCGTTTGCTTCCATCATTATGTAACACATCTGCTTCAATATTTTACGATGGGTATCGCTAGTCATCGTGCCCTTCTCAATGTCCATAATCATCGAGTAGTGAGAAGTTACCGGACATCTAGATAAAAGGCAGAACAGTAATTACTGAGATCGGTACAAATAAAGACGAACGGTAACGGAAAAACTACCGACCAATTTCTTTAATCAATGCAATGACCACAGTTTAGGAAAGGCTTCTATGTTACCAGCTCTAAAGCAGGTACCTTCGACAAACTATGGCAGTCTGCAGTATTCAGGTGTTTTATGGAAATCCGTGTCCCTCAACTACACTACTAGCCATTAAAATTGCTACACCACGAAGATGACGTACTACAGACGCGAAATTTAACCGACAAGAAGCAGATGCTGTGATACGCAAATGATTAGCTTTTCAGACCATTCACACAAGGCTGACCCGGTGGCGACACTTACAACGTGCCGACATGAGGAAAGTTTCCAACCGATTTCTCATACACAAACTGCAGTTGACCCGAGTTGGCTGGTGAAACGTTGTTGTGATGCCTCGTGTAAGGAGGAGAAATGCGTATCATTACGTTTCCGACTTTGATAAAGGTCGGATTGTGGCCTATCGCGATTATGGTTTATCGTATTGCGACGTTGCTGCTCGCGTTGGTCGAGATCCAATGGCTGTTAGCAGAATATGGAATCGGTGCGTTCAGGAGGGTAATACAGAACGGCGTGCTGGATCCCAACGGCCTCGTATCAATAGCAGACAAGAAGACAGACATATTATCCGCATGGCTGTAACGATCGTGCAGCCACGTCTCGATCCCTGAGTCAACAGATGGAGACGTTTGGAAGACAACAACCATCTGCACGAACAGTTCGACGACGTTTGCAGCAGCATGGACTATCAGCTCGGAGACCATGGCTGCGGTTACCCTTGACGCTGTATCACGCGCCTGCGATGTTGTACTCAACGACGAACCAGGGTGCACGAATGGCAAAACGTCATTCTTTCGGATGAATCCAGGTTCTGTTTACAGCATCATGATGGTCGCATCCGTGTTTGGCGACATCGCGGTGAACACACATTGGAAGCGTGTATTCGTCATCGCCATACTGGCGTATCACCCGGCGTGATGGTATTGGGTGCCATTGTTTACACGTCTCGGTCACCTCCTTTTCGCATTGACGGCACTTTAAACAGTGGACGTTACATTTCAGATTTGTTACGACCCGTGGCTCTACCCTTCATTCGATCCCTGCGAAACCCCACATTTCAGCAGGATAATGCACGATCGCATGTTGCAAGTCCTGTACGGGCTTTTCTGAATAGAGAAAATGTTCGACTGCTGCCCTTGCCAGCACATTGTCATGACCTCTCACCAATTGAAAACGTCTGGTCAATGGTGGCCGAGCAACTGGCTAGTCACAATACGCCAGTCACTACTCTTGATGAACTGTGGTATCGTGTTGAAGGTGCATGGGCAGCTGTACCTGTACACGCCATTTAAGCTGTGTTTGACTCAATGCCCAGGCATATCAAGGCCGTTATTACGGCCAGAGGTGGTTGCTCTGGGTACTGACTTCTCAGTATTTATGCACCCAAATTGCGTGAAAATGTAATCACATGTCAGTCAGTTCTAGTATATTATATTTGTCCAATGAATACCAGTTTATCATCAGCATTTCTTCTTGGTGTAGCAATTTTAATGGCCAGTAGTGTATTATACCACACTTTTGAAGGACGTTGCAAAAAATTAACAGATGAAGTGACAAGGAATGTCCTGAGAGCTCAATGTGTCGACCTGCACTACCGACTCGACATAAACATAATAAACTAAGGAAGCAAAACAACATGACTACCTCCCAACGCGAAACTGAATGACGCCTGAAGTCGTTTCGGGCAGTTGACGTTGTAAGGAAACCACAAACACGGAGCAGAAACGAATGGGGAACCATTCAAGAGACGACAGGGGCCAAAAAAGGGAAAATACACTTATATAAGTGACTTTGACAAATGGCAGATTGTTATGGCCTGGTGCCTGAGAACGGGCATCTCAGTTACAACGCAACCTGTCGGCTGCACGCTTTCTTCTGTCACGAGCATCTGTGAAAAGTGGTTGGGGTATGGTGAAACCACAAGTAGACGAAAAGGTGTTGGACATCCACGCGCCATCACAGAACATGGACATCGAAAGTTTGCCCTCTCTGTAAAGATAGGCATGGTAACATTGAGATGTGATCGTGGAGCAATGTAAATGTGCGCCTGGTTGGAGAAATAAGATTTTTTGTTATTCCCGATCAATGGCCATGTCAAAATACAGTGTCATGCAGGCGAACCGTTGCTCGAAACATGCACCATACTACAGATGCAAACCGGAGGGAGCAGTATTATGCAGTGGGGGACATTTACTTGGGCGTCCATGGAACGTTAGGTAGAAATCGAAAGCACCATGTCAGCTGCGGCCTACATGAACATTATTGCTGACCAACTGCATCCCTCCATGTTTGAAGTCTTCTGCAATGGCGGTGACACTTTCCAACATGATAAATTTTTTAAGGGAATAGCGTGATATATGTCTATACACCTGATGCTTCATACCTCCGGAAACCCACCAAGGACCCGTTGATTCAAGCAATACAGGATAGCTGCCAAAGGTGGACTAACACACTATTAAACAGGTGGTCTTAATATTTTGGGTCATCAGTGTATACAGGGTGTGGGCATATAAGTGCAGCAATTTTCATATGTCCTACCTTAAAATGTACACACATCAATGTTTTGGCTATTTTTTTCTCTGCACCGAACAGTATTCCCACAAACACTTCACTAACTTTTCGACCTGATGTTTTCTAGATGGCCGAAACTGCACCAGTTTGTGGACTACGCCTATCAGTATAGACTAACCGTTTTGTACCCACACGTCCATAATTCAACGCCTGACCTACTGCCCAGTAGAAAATAAGCATTAACGGTTTGATCTTGCCTCATGTTCTTGGAGGAACTAAACAACCTAGAAACATACGACTTCTAATAGCTGTAATTATTAATCTGCAAATGATGTAAATACTGATGCAGTTTTGTTCGGTACACCATCGTCGGTCACCAATTGAAATATCTGACCTTATATCCGTTAAACCCTGTATATGGATGCGTCGCACAAGCTATACATGAAGCGAAGACAGTTGCCAAGGCGCACTTTGACGGCTCAGTTAAGACAGTGCTGATCCAGTAAGGCAGGAATCATTCTAGTACCCAGCCTTAACCTATATCTGTGGTTGTTGAAATTTTTGTTTAAGTGGCAATACAATGAGGTGACTAAAATCGTAGGGTACCTCCTCATATCGTGCCCGACCTCCTTTTGCCCGGCGAACTGCATGAACTCGACGTGGCGTGGGCTCAATAAGTAGTTGGAAGTCCCATACAGAAAAACTGAATCATGCTCCCTCTACAGCCGTTCATAATTGAGAAAGTGTTGCTGATTCAAGATTTTGTGCACGAACTGACCTCTCGATTATGTCCCATAAATGTTTGATGGGATTCATGTGGGATGATCTGGATGACCAAGTCATCCGCTCGAACGGTCAGGAATGTACTTCGAACCAATCGCGAACAATTGTGGCCCGGTAACATGGCACACTGTCATCCATAAAAGTACCATCGTCGTTTAGGAACATTAAGTCCATGAATAGCTGTAGATGGTCTCGAAGTAACCGAACATAACGATTTCCTGTCAATGATCGTTCAGTTGGACCAGAGGAACCAGTCAATTCCATGTAAACATAGTCGGCGCCACTATCGAGCCACCACCAACTTGCACAGTGCCTTGTTGACAACTTGGGTCCATGGCTGCGCCACACTCGAACCCTACCATCAGCTCTGACCAACCGAAATAGGGAATCATCTGATCAGGCCACGGTTTTCCAGTTGTCTAGGGTCCAACCGACACGATCACGAGCCCAGGAGAGGCGCTGCAGGCGATGTCGTGCTGCCAGCAAAGGCACTCGCGTCGGTGGTCTGCTGCCATAGCACATTAACGCCAACGTCCATGTACGTCCCGCATTAATTTCTGCGGTTATTTCATGCAGTGTTTCTTGTCTGTTAGCACTGACAATTCTGCGAAGACGCCGCTGCTCTTGGTAGTTAAGTGAAGGCCGTCGGCTAGTGCGTTGTTCGTCGTGAGGGAAATGTAATCTGGTATTCTCGGCACACTCTTGGCACTGTGGGTCTCGGAATACTGAATTTCCTAACGATATTTGGAATGGTATATCCCATGCGTCAAGCTCTAACTACGATTCCGCGTTCCAAGTCTGTTAAGTTAACTCCCGTCATGCGGCCGTAATCACTCCTGAGTACAAACGATAGCTCTGCTAATGCACTGCCCTTTTATAATTTGTGTACGTAATAATACCGCCATCTTTATATATGAATAACGCTATCCCATGACTTTTGTCACCTCAGTGTGAGTGTCTGACCTCGACGGCTCTTATCTTTGAGTGTAGGTATAAATTTCAAAGATTAAAATTGATTTACAGATTTTTTCTGAGACTCGCAGAGGCTTTTAACTCTGGAATATGCTAGAGCATATGAAAATCGACAAATCGCTACGTGATTCGAACTCTCATTACACTATAAATACCGCTTTTCCTGATGTATGGTACACAGGTGTTGGTTTAATGACTGCAGGAAGTAAGGTGATAAAGTTATCTATTAAATAACTGTAGCGAGCAATCCGATCATTGGTAAACTGACTTTTTATGTGTATGATATGCTTTCGGCAATAAGAGTAGAGAGAAGTACATTACCAGACCAGCTGAATAATTTACAGAAATGCGCTGATGGAAATGTATTTGCTTGTGAAAGTGAATACTCTCGAGTTACGTCAGTAAGTGAGAGCTTTTGATGACACACGACATCCGAAAAACAACTTCCTGCTGCGACACGTACAAATTTCTGATTAATCCCAGAGGCAACTTTTAGATCTCCGCATAATTTTAAACAGAAGAAATCTCGTCCAGCCCCCTTTTGATGTTGCGGAGAAAGAGAAATACCTTCTTCTTTTCAGGCACGAGTCGGCGGAGAGAAAGGGAGGGGAAAACTTTAATCTCCCTGGAAACAAAACGGCGGGCCGCGAGCGTTCATCTGCGTGCTCATCCCAGCGCTGCTCAGCGCAAAACTCGGTTCGTTCCCCGCCACGTGCAACTTCCCGTGCCCCCTGTTATTACTGTCCCACCTGCATCCGAAAGCCATAACGTGCGTCTGTTAGAAGTTTCTTGTGCAGATATTTATGTGTGTCTATTACCAAAGATAATTTTGTTCTCTTTTGCAGTTTGAGATCTGCCCTTGTTCTTACGCGCCATGTGATCGCATACTTCTCACTGATGAGATTTAAAAATGGTGCAAAGACTGTCAAATAGTTTTAAATATTCAGCAATGCAAAATTTTCCATTTCATCAAACGCGTCAATGTAGTGTCCTACAGCTACATCTATGAGTTACAAGTGGAATAAATGAACTCATACAAATACCTGGTATAAAAGTCTGTAGAGATATGAAATGGAATTATCATACAGGCACAATTGTAGGTTAAGCCATTTATATCTACATAATTACTCTACTATTCACAAGTAAGTGTTTGGCTGAGTGTTCATAGAATCAGTTTTTGACTAGTCTTCTACCTATTTTTCGACTTAAGTCTTTTCACGCGAGCTCTGATTTATCACGACGTCATTTCTTTCTATGGGATTCAACAAAATGTTTTGGCATTTGGAGTAGTAACAGGTGGTAGACTTCGGTTCACTGGTACGATACTCGGAAAATGTCATCAGTCTACACAGGAGATTGCTGACAAACCTGTCGTCCTATCGAAGCAAGAGTATTACTCAAGTGTGTGGGACCCGAACGAAATAGGACCATCGTAGGATGTTAATCGTATACAAAGATCTGCGCGAATGGCCACCGTGTTTTTATTTGACTCACGAGAGAACGTCGCGGAGATGCCGACTACTCTGCGAAAGCCTACTTGCAGGGTTCTAAGAACCCGTATTAAGTCAAGAATTTAGGATTATACGTGTACTACACATCTCCTCGTTCCAGCACTGACTGCGAAGACAAGATTACACTAATTACAGCACTCACGGAGGCGTAAGCAATTATTCTGCTCGCGCTCCGTACTCGAGTGGAACAGGCAGAACAAACCGTAATACGTGCTTCAACGGGAAATACCTCTGCGACGCACATTACAGCGGTTTGCAGGTTATTTATGTAGACATGGACTGGCAAATTTAGCCTGAGTGCAACGACCTGCTCGGTGTGACCTCTCTCCCTCATACAACAGGGCGTTAGATATATCTTAGAAATACAGTTTTAAGGTTGTTTCTCGTTAAAAATGGACAGTTATGACAACTGGTGTAGAAATCTAAACAAGCCGTGTGTCAGATGAACAGAAGCTTGAACATATAGCACCTTTGACTATATTATTGACGGTCGAATGAACGAATGGCCTAGATTGCCGGCTATGGGCGAGTAATCGTGCGTTATCTTTTCACGGATCTGAATATCGAACGTGCCCTAGAACAATGCAGTATAAAGGAGATTATCGAGTGGCTCGGAGTAACTGCACGATTGGCGCTACAACAGCTGACTCTTTGCCCTGTGTTTCAAAGATTGGACGTTAATATACACTATCTTATTTATGATTCCTCTGTCACTTCTTGGTAGATGTTCAACCTTAACTACATCATCTCTTTCGCTATACGTACATTTTTGTACGTAATTGTGATGTGCGACGAAAGTTGGGCTTACCGTTACACCTTGAAGAGAATGCCTCCAGTGAATTCGAGCATCGAAGATTTCGGTTCAACAAGAAAATCAAGTTGAGCAGTCTGGAAGCCGCTATCTGAAGAAAGAAACAGGAGGTCTCGGCCGGCCACAGTGGCCGAGATGTTCTAGGCGATTCAGTCCAGAACCGCGCGACCGCTACGGTCCCAGTTTCGAATCCTTCCTCGGGCATGTATGTGTGTGATGTCCTTAGGTTAGTTAGGTTTAAGTAGTTCTAAGTTATAGGGGACTGATGACCTCAGATGTTATTCCCATAGTGCTCAGAGCCATTTGATCCATTTATTGGGTCTCGTGCTTCTTCATGATAAAGCATGACCCTAAATTGTGACGACAACTGCATGTCTGGAGCTGTTGCGTAATTCTTCATGTAGTCGGGGTCCTGGATTCTCGGCTTCGAAGAGCGAGGCTTTTGTACACTACTAGCAATTAAAATTGCTACACCAAGAAGAAATGATGATGATACACGGGTATTCATTGGACAAATATATTATACTATATCTGACATGTGATTACATTTCCACGCAATTTGGGTGCATAGATCCTGAGAAATCAGTACCCAGAACAACCACCTCAGGCCGTAATAACGGCCTTGATACGCTTGGGCATTGAGTCAAACGGAGCTTGGATGGCGTGTACAGGTACAGCTGCCCATGCAGCTTCAACACGATACCACAGTTCATCGAGAGTAGTGACTGGAATATTGTGACGAGCCAGTTACTCGGTCACCATTGACCAGACGTTTTCAAGTGGTGAAAGAACTGGAGAATGTGCTGGCCAGGGCAGCAGTCGAACATTTTCTGTACCCAGAAAGGCCCGTACAGGACCTGCAACATGCGGTCGTGCATTGTCCTGCTGAAATGTAGGGTTTCGAGGGATCGAATGAAGGGTAGACCCACGGGTCGTAACACATCTGAAATGTAACGTCCACTGTTCAAAGTGCCGTCAGTGCGAACAAGAGGTGACCGAGAGGTGTAACCAATGGCACCGCATACCATCACGAAGGATGATACGCCAGTATGGCGATTACGAATACACACTTCCAATGTGTGTTCACCGCGATGTCGCCAATCACGGATGCGGCCATCATGACGCTGTAAACAGAACCTGGATTCATCCGAAAAAATGACGTTTTGCCATTCGTGCACCCAGGTTCGTCGTTGAGTACACCATCGCAGGCGTTCATGTCTGAGATGCAGCGTCAAGGGTAACCGCAGCCGTTGTCTTCGAGCTGATAGTCCATGCTACTGCAAACGTCGTCGAACTGTTCGTGCAGATGGTTGTTGTCTTGCAGACGTCCCCATCTGTTGACTCAGGGATCGAGACGTGACTGCAAGATCCATTACAGCCATGCGGATAAGATGCCTGTCATCTCGACTGCTAGTGATACGAGGCCGTTGGGATCCAGTACGGCGTTCCGTATTGCCCTCCTGAACGCACCGATTCCATATTCTGCTAACAGTCATCGGATCTCGACCAACACGAGCAGCAATGTCGCGATACGATAAACCGCAATCGCGATAGGCTAAAATCCGACCTTTATCAAAGTCGGAAACGTGATGGTACGCATTCCTCCTCCTTACACGAGGCGTCACAAATACGTTTCTCCAGGCAATCCCGGTCAACTGCTGTTTGTGTATGAGAAATCGGTTGGAAACTTTCCTCATGTCAGCACGTTGTAGGTGTCGTCACCAACGCCAACCTTGTGTGAATGCTCTGAAAAGCTAATCATTTGCATATCACAGCATGTTCTTCTTGACGGTTAAATTTCGCGTCTGTAGCACGTCATCTTCGTGGTGTAGCAATTTTAATGGCCAGTAGTGTATATTTATAAGGCTTGAGCGAAGATACTGATGGCCCTATGCATTTCTCCAGGCGGAACATGTCACAGAGTCTGATGTCTGCGTTTGATAAATCTCATTGTCATGTATGATAGGTGTCTCACTGTTTATGGAAATACACCCTACTCGTGGAGAAGTAAAAGGGTTGGAAGAAACCTGTGCGGTGTCCTCTGTAGGCTGCGAGTGTCTGTCGTGACCAGAACAGTGCTCTTTGTAGTTGTGACTGTATGGCGTCAGAGGTAAGTGAATTCGAACGTCGGTACCCGTATTGTGTTTGCTGCCATAACCAAGGAAGCGGAAGTGTTCGGTGTTTCAAAATGCACCGTATCGAAGCTTTACGTCGCATGTAGGGAAAGCGGAAAAATATCACCCGCTAAGTCACAGCGCGGACAAAAATATCGGTTGAGTGACCGTGACAGACGGTCACTGGAAAAGACAGCGCCGCAAAATAAGAGAACGATAGCTCCAAACGTCACAGCAGAGCTGAATGTCGCACTCCCGAACCGTGTCAGCAACAAAACACCACGAAGTGACCTACATAAGCTGGGAATTGTAGGGCTAGCAGGAATTAAAAAAACCACTGATCACTGAAGCGTATGCCCGTAATAGGAAAACGTGGAGACGAACACATAAAACCTGGACTGTGGAGCAATTGAAAAATGTCATTTGGTCGGATGCGTCTTGTTTCACGCTGTTTCCAACTTTTGGCTGGCTTTATGACCCAAGAGTGAAATATGGCGCGGGTTCGGTAATATCTTAGGCAGAGATATCGTGACATTCATTGTGCTCCATGGTTACCCTGCAAGTTCACAAGGATTATGAGACCATTTTGGCTGATCAAGTCCATCCCAGGGTATAATGTTTGTTCTCCAATGGTGATGCTGTATGCCAAAACGACAGGTCACCTGTTCACACAGCTCGCATATCCAGGACTGATCATTTTGAGAAAGAGGATGAATTTCCGCATGTCGGTCTACCACTAAATTCACCAGATCACAATATTATAGAGCCATTGTGGTCTACTTTTGAGAGTATGGTACGTGATCACAATCCACCTCAATGACAGTTGGCTGAACTTCTCACTACTTTGGAGAAAGAGCGTCATAAGATACACTTGAAAATCATATAGGACCTGTTTTATTTTTATTTATTTACACGTCTAGTTTCTCAGGACCAAACGGATGAGAAATGCAAGGTCAAGGTGTTTATCCATTCCGAAACGACTGGAAGCTGTTTTGAATGTCAACGATATTCCTACACTGTATTGGGCATGGTGATGCGTTGAATTTTTTGTTTTCCCCTATTTTTGCCCTCCCCTGTAAGGGAAGATGTTTTTGTAGTCATAGTATTTTGATTTCCTCTATAAACGTCATAGAAAAACAGAATAGCGAAACTTACTTTTGTGACTACTGTTTTAACTTCTCAGTTTTGCTACTGTAATACTTTTCGAAGGTTTTGAAACTGATAATCAACTCAATTTACTCATCACTTCAAAAATACTTCACGTTGCAAACTGCCGATATCATATCAGGGTCACTCTCACTTCCCTCTCAACACAAAATACTACCGCTGCTTCATATTCTTTTAATAAATTAAAAAAACATCAGCTCGGCAGTCAGTGGTTTTTCCGAAGAATTTGACTGCACTGATGATTATTATACTGGATTACCTAAAATTTAACTGTACTGAAGATGCCAGTGACCATAGATGTTACCTATCTGTAAGTATTTGAGTGTAACTTGTCACAATAGACAACACTTGCACTGAGCACAAAGGTAAGACCACACTGAGTGGAACTTCACTGCCACAGAGCAGTGCAGTTCCATTTAGTACACGGCATTTGAACTGCAGCGCCGCGACAATACGTTGCAGGTTCTGTACGTAAGTCGTTCGGAAACCTCCGAGCGGAATGTACGAAACTGACGTGGATGTGATAATAATTTCTTATGTGAGGAAGTTTGTAAATTTATATACACACATCAAAAACAGTTTTGCATCACCTCGGTTCCAAGAGTTCCGGAAGCTGCACACAAAATTGGAATAGAGATCAACATAAACATTTCCGCCCTTTTTATTGCTCTTCAATACCACACATTGCACGTTGTAACACCATACAGTGAGACCTACAGAGGTGGTGGTCCAGATTGCTGTACACACCGGTACCTCTAATACGCAGTAGCACGTCCTTTTGCATTGACGCATGCCTGTATTCGTCGTGGCATACTATCCACAAGTTCGTCAAGGCATTGTTGGTCCAGATCGTCCCACTCCTCCACGGCGATTCGGCGTAGATCCCTCAGAATGGTTGGTGGGTCACGTCGTCCATAAACAGCCCTTTTCAATCTATCCCAGGCATGTTCGATAGAGTTCATGTCTGGAGAACTTGCTTGCCACTCTAGGCGAGCGAAGTCGTTATCTTGAAGGAAGTCATTCACAGGATGTGCACGTTGGGGGAGCGAATTGTCGTCCATGAAGACGAATGCCTCGCAAATATGCAGCCGATATGGTTGCACTATCGGTCGGAGGATGGCATTCACGTATCGTACAAACGTTACGGCGCCTTCCATGACCACCAGCGGCGTACGTCGGCCCCACATAATGTCACCCCAAAACAGCAGGGAACCTCCACCTTGCTGCACTCGCTGGAAAGTGTGTCTAAGGCGTTCAGTCTGACCATGTTGGCTCCAAACACGTTTCTGATGACTGTCTGGTTGAAGGAATATGCGACACTCATCGGTGAAGAGAACGTGATGCCAATCCTGAGCCGGCCGTTGTGGCCGAGCGGTTCTAGGCGATTCAGGCTGGAACCACGCGACCGCTACGGTCGCAGGTTCGAATCCTGCCTCGGGCATGGATGTGTGTGATGTCCTTATGTTAGTTAGGTTTAAGTAGTTCTAAGTTCTAGGGGACTAATGACCTCAGAAGTTAAGTCCCATAGTGCTCAGAGCCATTTGAACCATTTTTTTGGAAAGATGGACCTCGCCATGGACGTCGGGAGTGTAGTTGTGCATCATGCAGCGTATTGCGCATAGTTTGACTCGTAACACGACGTCCTGTGGCTGCACGAAAATCATTATTCAACATGGTGGCGTTGCTGTGAGGGTTCCTCCGAGCCATAATCCGTAGGTGGAGGTCGTCCACTGCACTAGTAGCCCTTCGGCGGCCTGAGCGAGCCATGTCATCGGCAGTTCCTATCTCTCTGTATCTCAGTGTCCGAACGACATCTCTTTGGTTCACTCCGAGACGCGTGGACACTTCCCTTCTTGAGATCCCTTCCTGGCACAAAGTAACAGTGCGGACGCGATCGAACTAAGGTATTGACCGTCTAGGCATGGCTGAACTACAGACAACACGAGCCGTGTACCTCCTTCCTGGTGGAATGACTGGAACTGATCGGCTGTCGGACTCCCTCCGTCTAATAGGCGCTGCTCATGCATGGTTGTTTACCTCTTTTGGAGGATTTAGTGACATCTCTCAACAATCAAAGGGACTGTGTCTATCTCCAGGAGTTCTGGCAACCGGAGTATTGTGTGTATGTGAACGTTGATGGCCTTGCAAAGAATAGCGATGATGGGATCTTTTCACGGTCAGATTTACCAAAAACTAACTAGAAATAAATATCTTGAATATACCAACCTCAAAAGAATTTCTCGGCACGAGAGTCAGACTGACTGACATGTTTCTTGGAGGCTAACAAGGGAACCTCCCCATCGCACCCCCCTCAGATTTAGTTATAAGTTGGCACAGTGGATAGGCCTTGAAAAACTGAACACAGATCAATCGAGAAAACAGGAAGAAGTTGTGTGGAACTATGAAAAAACAAGCAAAATATACAAACTGAGTAGTCCATGCCCAAGATAGGCAACATCAAGGATAGTGTAAGCTCAGGAGCTCCGTGGTCCCGTGGTTAGCTTGAGCAGCTACAAAGCGAGAGGTCCTTGGTTCAAGTCCTCGTTCGGGTGAACAGTTTAATTTTTTATTTTCAGGCAATTATTATCTGTCCGCTACACCTAAACAAACATCGAAACACACGACGTCAGTCGACTACAGCGCACGGAAGAGAGAGTATTCCTGCTAACGTGGCTAAATGGCTGGCAGTTGACTGTTCGCTACTTTGGATGAGAGTGCATTAAATACGTGAGATGTATTCCGTGGGCAATATGAATCCAGCAAATATAGTCCGCGAAAATAAAGAAAGTAAACGGACAGACAATAATGGTCTGAAAATAAAAAATTAAACTTTTCACTCGAGGGAGGACTTGAACCAAGGACCTTTCGTTTCGCAGCTGCTCACGCTAACCACGGGACCACTGCGCTCCAGAGTTCACACTATCCTTGATGTTAGCTATCTTGCACATGAACTACTCAGTTTGTATATTTTGCTTATTTTTTCATAGTTCCACACAACTTCTTCCTGTTTTCTCGATTGATCTGTGTTCAGTTTTTCAAGGCCTATCCACTGGCCAACTTATAACTAAATCTGAGGGGGGTGCGATGGGGAGGTTCCCTTGTAAGCTTCTCCATTAAAAGCCCTTTGACGAGGCCTTATCCTGGTACACAGTTAGATGACAAATCGGAAAAAAATTATAAGGCTGCAGATAGAAGAGAGCCCGAAGAGCTCCAGGAATCGCTTTTGGAATACTGTGCCAAACATTTAGGATTTAGTCTTGCAATATCTGTCTGATTGTTGCCACTTGTGTCATGTACAATTTTCTTAGAAACGATACAGTGTTGTTTGACAGTGAAGAGACTGAAGAGATACAATTACGAGACATTCCTCATGTAGGTGAGAATTTTGTAAATAATGCCGTCCAGATACCTGATAAATTCAGATATTATTTCAGTTCCCCGCAAGTTAGTTTGTTCTGGCAAATCGACATCTAAACAGGGGATGTTGTCGAAGATGAAATAAGTAGAAGAAATGTAATAATAAGCCTGCAGTCATAATAGAGAAGTAATAGTGTTTCACAAAATAAAAAAAGTGTAATTTGCAAGTATTCGTACGTCATATTTACTCCCATTTCATTTGCAACTTATTTTTCTGGTAATATTCTTGCAATTTTCATTTTGAAGGTCGTATCGCTCCGGACATTCACTCATATAACGTCATTATGGTAAACGAACTTTAATTTCGGTGTCAGAAGAGCTACAATTTGAATGACGTGCAGTGTCGGTTCACTTTCTCTACCGCGCTAACTAGAACGGAACTACGCGACGCCGCACGGGGCGTCATAGTTAGCCAGTTGCTCAACTTCGGCGCCCACCGCTGCGCCGCGCAGTTACGCTGCCCCGCAGGGCATTCTGTCTCATACGGCGTCACGTAAACAATAAACAATGTCTGACCGTGTCGTGCCGCTCCACTCTGCTGCAGTGCAGTTCAGTTCAGTGCGGTTTTACCTTCAGTCGACTGGATACTCCCCTTGAAATCGACGAAGAATTTATTTAATTTGTGTTATTCATCACATTACGAAAAGTTACACACTAGCAAAATATCCAGAGAAGTGCTCTAAATATCAGTATTTTTTCATAATAATGTCGGTATATATCGCCGATACATAAATTATACCTCTATCGATTAACTGATGTTATATATTGAATATCGAAACTGATATATTTTATTTTTCGTCTTTTCTTATCTCACAGGCACTATAGTTCTCATAGGCAGATTTCTTGCCCATTCCAGCTACTATCGATCTTCGCAATCTAACAGTAAATGTCTTACAATGGGCTTAATTTAATTTCATATTCAGTACTTACAAATGAGGTATCTGTAGTGCATATTCATGAAAATTTGTTACTTCCGTATATCATTTCTACCATTGCAAATGATAGGTACTGGGTGAAAAACGGACTCCTTTGGTGACAGCACGGTATGAGAATGGCGGAAACTGCCAATCCCTTCTCCAAACTATGAGGCAGAATGTGCGCTCTCGTTACCCCCGGAGTACCTGGATCAAGAAAAGAGAGATGCACTGTGAAAGTAACGTAGACTCGGCCCAAATGTGACTGTAGTGTAATAGGAAATGGACTCTTGCTGTCTGAAATGTTTATGGAAAGTACAATGTTTCATGTGCAAAACACATATGAGAAGTATTTTACTCCCGATGCTTCTCACACGAAGGGTTGGGCGAAAAGCTCGTACGTTTCAAAAAATCGATATTTTTGTATCAACAATATCAAAGTCTCTCATAACATCGATACAGTATATATCGATATTTTAAAACTTTGCCCTCAGAACACAGTGAAGTCTGAGTGTTACGTCCGCAGCTCGTGGCCGTGCGATAGCGTTCTCGCTTCCCGCGCCCGGGTTCCCGGGTTCGATTCCCGGCGGGGTCAGGGATTTTCTCTGCCTCGTGATGCCTGGGTGTTGTGTGATGTCCTTAGGTTAGTTAGGTTTAAGTAGTTCTAAGTTCTAGGGGACTGATGACCATAGATGTTAAGTCCCGTAGTGCTCAGAGCCATTTGAACCATTTGAGTGTTACGTCACTTTGGGCCCAGAGTTTCCCAACAACAGGAATGGCTGCAAGAAGGAACATGGCGTCAAACACTGGGCAGGCGGAAACCTGCGCGGAGAATACAAACAAATGATGTGCAATAAAGAACATTTGTCTACCGTACGTAATACAACAGAGTGAATTTCATCATTTTTAAAATTGAAGGAAGAGAATAATTTCATACGAGTGCCATCTCTGTGGAAGTTGGAAATAAGAGGCACTGGTACACGAAACTAAATTAAAACCAGCGAAATTAGCGTAACTGCTGAACAGTTCAAATCACACAGACGGAAGTTCCGCATAAATTCAAATGAGAAAAGAAAGAAACGGTTAATGCGTTAATTAGTTAGTTATGACAAATATATACAACGATCTCAGTGAACCAATGCAGCGTATGCTAGAATTTAAGGATCTAGATCATCTGACCTATAGAGGGTGTATCATAATTAATAGCAAACACTAACTCCTCTGAAAGTATACGATAATAGACGCATAACCGCTCCACTTAAAAAATTGCGAATGTGCGGTCAAGAGCCGCCACTGAATTAGGAGATATTCTCCTACATAGTACAAATATATTTGATAAAAAATAAACCAGTTGTAAGCTTTCCGATTAAGTCCCCGTCTAACTGGACTCAACAAGGGGTGGTTTTGTTCTGTGCGAAGAATCTTACCTAGACGTTTGTAAAAGCATTTTTGACACACCTATACTACTTTTCTTGTGTTATACATTATTATACACTATAATATAATTTTCACAGCCGTAATATTATTTAGAATTTTATCTAGAAGGTCGTAGTGCAAAATGGTTCAAATGGCTCTGAGCACTATGGGACTTAACTTCTGAGGTCAACAGTCCCCTAGAACTTAGAACTACTTAAACCTAACTGACGTAAGGACATCACACACATCCATGCCCGAGGCAGGATTCGACCCCGTGACCGTAGCGGTCGCGCCGTTCCAGACTGTAGCGCCTAGAACCGCTCGGCCACGTCGGCCGGCGGTCGTAATGCAAATCAGTCACTCTGGTACCTATACCACAACATTATCTAAATTTAGAATTAAAATCTAAACACCTTAGCTTTCGGCTACAGATTACACACAGTGTTTTCCATTTTCAATTAGCACACTATCTTGCCTGAATACGTAATCCTTGTCTCTCTCGGTTTCTGTCTTTTTGTCAAACAATCAATTTATTCCTCGTTATTTTTCAGACATTTACATCGAACCGAAATAGAGATAGGCTTTTCGATAAAGATTAGAGTGTGTCCTATTTTACACTGACTTTTCAATTATCTCTTAATAAATAATGTATAAAAATTCATCGACATAGTGAAGTGCTTTTCTTCGCTAATATATATTCAGTCAACAATGAAATGATACGTCAGAAAAACTTATACAAACATTGGGTGCAAATTGCTCACCCAAAGAGATACATTATAAACAAATCTTCATTTTTGTGCTATTACTGAAAGTTTACGTTTGGCATCTTTCCATTTATTTATTTATGAAGTTATTTCAAGTGGCAAAATTAGGGGCTACAGGTCCTCTCTTACATCCTACCAGATGTCTTTAGTGAGTGAACATTACGATTTGTATGGTACATGAGCAGTACATGATGATAATAACAGTAATATTAATAAAGATACAATAATGCACATACGGAATATAAGTAAAGTCATTCATACTAATATAATGTTGAGAAACTGACGGATGTAACGAAATCCAAAGTCAGCAGCTCGTGGTCGTGCGGTAGCGTTCTCGCTTCCCACGCCCGGGTTCCCGGGTTCGATTCCCGGCGGGGTCAGGGATTTTCTCTGCCTCGTGATGACTGGGTGTTGTGTGATGTCCTTAGGTTAGTTAGGTTTAAGTAGTTCTAAGTTCTAGGGGACTGATGACCATAGATGTTAAGTCCCATAGTGCTCAGAGCCATTTGAACCACGAAATCCAACAGAATTGTGTGACAGCATCACAGATGAAATAAAATGTGGATAAGACGTTGACTGACCAGAAGAAGTGCGAGAAACAGCTAACTAAGGCTACCTGATCCGAAGGAAGGATGAAAAAAGAAATAGATATGGATGAGAAACGTATGGATAGTGTTAACAGAGTGACAGAGATACAAGTTTACTGTCGGGCAAAAGGAAAATAACTGGGAACTGCTAGAAAGAAACTACTGATGAGCGAAAACATTATAATCACTGCCCACCGCGGGAGTGATGGCCACCTGGCAGCGTTGACGGTACCTTGCTCGCTGTGTAAAGCGCGACTGGAGGCAGTCTGCTCACCCAGTGCAACGCTGCTGCAGGTACAAGTGTCTCAGGGCACATTGTTGAACAAGGGGCTCCAAAGTAGACGACATCTACGTGTTCACATGTAGACTCAATTACATCGTTAATTACATTTGCAGTGGGCACTACATCAGCGAGATCCGACCGCGTATCAGTGGAAACTTGCCACCTGGTCGCATGTTTCACGTTTATTGTTACACCAGGTCGATGGTCGTGTTCGAATACGCCATCATACAGGCGAACGACTCCTCGAAATATGCACCTCGCCAAGGACGCAGGCTAGTGGGAGCAGTATTATGCTATGGAGGACATTCACCTGGGTCCCCATGACACCTCTGGTGTAACCTAAGCCACCACGAGAGATGTTGACTACGTCGATATTACAGCAGACCACCTGTGTGTCTCTATGCTTGATGCGCCCCGACGGCGCCGGCATCTTCCAGCAGTATAACTGTCCACGTCAGAAGCACAGAATCGTGCTACACTACCTTACTATCCGTGTCAGGAGGCCGGAATCGTTCTACGGTGGTCTGAGGTGCATGAAAGCGGACTCGTGTAGATGTTGTAGCCGCGAAATTTAAAAAAATTTAAAATAAAATTAAATTAAAAATAAAAATGGCACACCAGAAAAGAATTATCCTAAAGGGACGGAAATCGATAGTGTGTTGTACAGACAAAGATATCATTACAATTTCAGAAAAACTGTCTGATTTATTCAAGAGGAAGAACCTTACAAATTGATCGAGTCAGTAAGGCGTTGGTACTACCCTGGCCCTTATGCAAGCAGTTATACAGCTTGGCATTGACTGACAGAGTTGTTAGATGTCCTTATGAGGGATATCGTGCCGAATTCTGTCCAACTGGTGTGTTAGAACGTCAACTCCCGACTTGGTTGGGGGCTGCCCATAATGCAAAAAAAAAAAAAAAAAAAAAAATGGCTCTGAGCACTATGGGACTCAACTGCTGTGGTCATAAGTCCCCTAGAACTTAGAACTACTTAAACCTAACTAACCTAAGGACATCACACACATCCATGCCCGAGGCAGGATTCGAACCTGCGACCGTAGCGGTCGTGCGGTTCCAGACTGTAGCGCCTTTAACCGCGCGGCCACTCCGGCCGGCTGCCCATAATGCACCAAACGTTCTCAACTGGGGAGAGATCCGGTGACCTTGATGGCCAAGGCTGGGTCTGGCAAGCACAAAGATAAGCAGTAGAAACTCTCGCCGTGTGCGAGCGGGAAATATCTTATTGAAATCTAACCCCTGGATGGCTTGCCATGAACGACAACAAAACAGTGCGTAGAATTTCGTCGATATACAGTTGTGCTGTTAGGGTGCCGCTAAGAAATGAAATGGATCCCTTTTATTGTGATCTGGAGTACCCTTACAGCACAGCGGAATGTCGACGACATTGTACGCCCCGTTCTGTTGCCCTTCATCGAAAGCCATCCTGGGGTTAGATCTCAGCAAGATAAAGCCCGCCCTCTTACGGCGAGAGTTTGTACTGCTTATCTTTGTGCTTGTCAAACCTTACCTTGGCCAGCAAGGTTTCTGGATCTCTCCCCAATTGACAACGTTTTGAGCTTTATGGCCGGGCTATCCAACCAACTGGACAGAATTTCGCACTATATCTCTCAGGAGGACATCCGACAACTGTATGAATCAGTGCCAAGCCGAATTACTGTTTTTAAGGGCAGAGGTGGACAAACTCGTAATTGAGTTGCTCAATTTGTGGAGGTCTTTCAGTTGAATACCGCATCAACTTAAAAAAAAAATGTTATAGTCATTTGTTTCTATGCACATGTAAATCACACCTACCGATTTTCCGTCTTAGAGTGTGCCACATATCTCCGGAAACTTACTAAAGAGTCGTCGAATCCATAAGGAATCTCTGATATATTTTGGTTTCCAAAGATGGACCAGTACGTTTTCAACCAGGTGGTCATAATGTTTTGTCTCATCAGTGTAACAGAATGAGCGTAAGTAAGACGCAGGTTTCAGATCCAAAGACTGTGTTTACTTAAGTTTTCAACAAGACTTTTCAAAATCGATAAACTCATTGGCAGTGGACGAGAAGTTTATCTGAAGCGAGTTCTAAGGATCTACTGCATGGCAAAAGCGTCGTGGTTACGTAAGTAGGAGTAGATGTTTCGAACTGCTTACGGCAACGGGCAAACCTCCTTTATGCAAAGTTGACATAGCAATCGGAATAGCAGTTATACTTTTGAATGGTCCACGTCATTTCGTTTAATAAACTGCTCCGTTATTCATACGAATTATTTCATGAGAATATTAATTAGTCCTCTATAATAGCGATCACTTGTCACTAGAGCGCTCGAACATTAATAATAAATACTAAATGAAAATAAAACGTTTTAAAATATCGTCGAATAAAAAGGTTACGAATATTAAACAAAAAAATTACATATTACTACTTCACGTGCTACAGCTCTTGGTAGATTTATTTCCGATCACACGGGTTTTAATAAACATTACAGACGTCCACACACCTGAGATATATTCTGCAAGAGCAAAAAACGATTTTAATATGTGAGACACAAATTCAATATCTCCAGGTAAACTAAAGGTTTCAATGAAATTAGTAAACTTTCATACTCCAAACTTGAGGCTGTTGTGACACGTTATGAAAAGGCGCTTGCGCAGTTCTATGAGAGGTGTGGTGAACTTCGTTGCTATTTCTTTAAACACCACTCAGTCGCTCCTATTTCGGAGAACTGCCCTCTATTAAACGGAAAGCGTGAACGTCTCGTCAAACGATACGTCGCAAGGGAAACCCGTTGCACTTACTCTTGGTTAGGTGCTGAAAATTGAGGTAGTTAATTAGTGTTGAATATTTCGGCCACTCAGTTCATTGCGAATTATTAGTCGTACAGAACTTTTACACTGCTTACACCTGAATGGCATTAAATCAATCACAGGACTGGTAGTTTAAAAATTTACGCATTTCGAGTGTGACAAAGTACTGCAGAAAGATTCTGATCTGGTAATTGAAGGTTAGCCTGACAGAATGACGGTGCTTTCATTCGGTTTCAGATTTTATAACCACCTAATGGGAGCGTGTGAAACTTCTGTGTAAATATTTCACAACAGTGCCGACCTGTCGAAACGATGGCCTTTGCAAGTGGCAGTTTGCAAAGGAACAAATATTGTGCTGTGAGGTTAACCCTCAGAAAATCTGTATCCTGTTTTGACATATAGAAGCTACTTTACGGTAGTTTTCTTTAAGGGGACGATGTGCTTTTTGTAACTGTATTCTAGAGGCCATGAAACGTGGAATACTGTCATATGGAACACATCTGAGCTCATAACCATTTTTTTCAAACTAAATTCAGAAACTGGACTAAATGTGAAACCGAACTGTTACGTCGCGAATTAGTTATTTCTGTCCTGTTACGCTAGGTTAACGTGTAAATGGAATAAAAAAATAGGTGTGGCTTAAGGTGTCGTCAGCAAGTTTAACACAATCTCCCTCTGTTTCTTTCGACAATCACTCGTGGTAAATAATGAAGTGTGCTATTTTGCTATACTCCCACTCTTACGAGCTACAGAATGCTGTTAAAAAAAGGTGAGTAGGTCCAAAATATCGTTACTTCAGCCTGCCGAAAGGTACATGTATTGCATGTAGTATTAAGGATTTATACAAATACTCAGTCTCTTACGTTCAACTATTTGTGGAAAACTGCGTTTCAAAACATTTGTTCGACCGATTCTTGAGTATTGTTCACAAATATCAAAGGTTAAAGCATTGTTCTCTATAATAGCGTGGAATAATATGTCATCCTGCATAGTAAACAGCAAAATACGTTAATGGTCTAAGACCATTGCACTCGATCATGGTGTGAAAACCGAAACCTAGATTGTACACAGGAAATATACAGATATATACAGTCATATGGTGGTGCATGCCTACAAAAATGCTGAATGACTGAGGCTCTGCGGTATCCAAAGCTTTTTAGTGCTTTCTGTTTGGAACACTTACCAGGTTGGATTAATAGAAGAGAAAGATAAGATCTTGTTCAGAGCGGCGCGTTTCGTCACGAGATCGTTTAGTAAGCGCGAGGATGTTACGGAGGTGCTCAACGAGCTCCAATGGAAGACGTAAGGAGAGAGGCATTGTGCATGTTCCACGTACGTCTCGCGATATGATTACGACGACAAAGTGAACACAATGTATATGGAGATTTGCCGACGCTGGTTCTTTTCGAAAACCGTTCAGGAATGAAATAAAATGTCGTTCGGCGTTGTTGGCTGGGAGACCCGGTCTGGGGTTCGGCCACTGTCCCAAGTCTTTATATTTTACACCATTTGGGCGACTTGTACGTCTATGAAAATGAGGTGAGCACGAGCACTCCTAAACATGTCATAAAGTCAAATGGCTCTGAGCACTACGGGACTTAACATCTGAGGTCATCAGTCCACTAGAACGTAGAACTACGTAAACCTAACTAAGCTAAGGACACCACACACATCCATGCCCGAGGCAGGATTCGAACCTGCGACCGTAGCGGTCGCGCGGTTCCAGGCTGAAGCGTCTAGAACCGCTCGGCCTTTCATAAAGTCATCTCTCCCTGAAAACCTACTAAGGGTATACTCCAAATCAAACATAGGAGGTTTGGCAGAAAAAGAACGAGACTGCTCCCATATAAAGAACGGCTCTCTTGCCGTATTAATGCGCCACTGTATCTCACACTGCGCCATATTGCCACGTAATCAATCAAATAAATAGCAGTAGGAGAGCAGTTTACTATGCCACAGACATGTTCTCCACTGGAATTTACACTATGTAATCAATCTGTATATTGAGTGAGCAGTAAAGGAAACAAAAGAAAAATTCGGAGTAGGTATTAAAATCCATGGAGAAGAAATAAAAACTTTGAGGTTCGCCGATGACATTGTAATTCTGTCAGAGACAGCAAAGGACTTGGAAGAGCAGTTGAACGGAATGGATGGTGTCTTGAAGAGAGGATATAAGATGAACATCAACAAAAGCAAAACGAGAATAATGGAATGTAGTCGAATTAAGTCGGGTGATGTTGAGGGTATTAGATTAGGAAATGAGACACTTAAAGTAGTAAAGGAGTTTTGCTATTTGGGGTGCAAAATAACTGATGATGGTCGAAGTAGAGAGGATATAAAATGTAGACTGGCAATGGCAAGGAAAGCGTTTCTGAAGAAGAGAAATTTGTTAATATCGAGTATAGATTTAAGTGTCAGGAAGTCATTTCTGAAAGTATTTGTATGGAGTGTAGCCATGTATGGAAGTGAAACATGGACGGTAAATAGTTTGGACAAGAAGAGAATAGAAGCTTTAGAAGTGTGGTGCTACAGAAGAATGCTGAAGATTAGATGGGTAGATCACATAACTAATGAGGAAGTATTGAATAGGATTGGGGAGAAGAGAAGTTTGTGGCACAACTTGACCAGAAGAAGGGATCGGTTGGTAGGACATGTTCTGAGGCATCAAGGGATCACCAATTTAGTATTGGAGGGCGGCGTGGAGGGTAAAAATCGTAGGGGGAGACCAAGAGATGAATACACTAAGCAGATTCAGAAGGATGTAGGTTGCAGTAGGTACTGGGAGATGAAGAAGCTTGCACAGGATAGAGTAGCATGGAGAGCTGCATCAAACCAGTCTCGGGACTGAAGACCCCCAAAAACATACTATTTCATATTAGGTGCATTGTGCCACCCAGGTACTCCATATCAGCGACCTCAGTGGTCATTAGACGTCGTGAGAGAGCAGATTGGGGCGCTCTCTGGAACTCACGGACTTCGAACGTGGTCAGGTGATTGGGTGTCACTTTTGTCATACGTCTGTATGCGAGATTTCTACACTACGAAACATCCATAGGACCGCTGTTTCCGATGTGGTAGTGAAGTGGAAACGTGAAGGGACACGTACAGCACAAAAGCGTATAGGTCGACCTCGTCTGTTGACTGACAGAGACAGCCGACAGTTGGAGAGGGTCGTAATGTGTAATAGGCAGATATCTATACAGACCGTCACACAGGAATTCAAAACTGCACCTGGATTCACTGCAAATACCATTACAGTTTGTGCGGGATGGGAGAAAACTCGGATTTCATGGTCGAGCGGCTGCTCATAAGCCACACATCATGCCGGTAAATGCCAAACGACGCCTCGTTGTGTACACATTGTGGCGATCCGATGGCATGGTGTGGGTAGAGCGAATGCCCGGTGACCGTCATCTGCCAGAGTATGTAGTGGCAACAGTAAAATTAGGAGGCTGTGGTGTTACGGTGTGGCCGTTTTTTTTTCATGGATGGGACTAGCACCCCTTGTTGTTTCGGGTGGCACGATCACAACACAGGCCTACATTGATGTTTTAAGCACCTTCTTGCTTACCACTGTTTAAGAGCAATTCGGGGATGGCGATTCTATCTTTCAACACGATCGAGCACCTGATCATAATGCACGGCCTGTGGCGGAGCGGTTACACCACAATAACGTCCGTCGTAATGGACCGGCCTGCGCAGAGTCCTGACCTGAATCCTATAGAACACCTTTGGGATGTTTTGGAAAGCCGACTTCGTGCCAGGCCTCACCGAACGACATCGATACCTCTCCTCATTGCAGCACTCCATGCGGAATGGGCTGCCATTCCTCCAGAAATCTTCCAGCACCTGATTGAACGTATGTCTGCGAGAGTGGAAGCTGTCATCAGGGCTAAGGGTGGGCCAACACCATTTTGAATTCCAGCATTACCGCTGGAGGGCGCCAGGAACTTGGTCATTTTCAGCGAGGTGTCCGGATACTTTTGATCACATAGTGTATCTTCTACGAGGTAGGACATAAATGAAAATAGGTATGTTGAATTAGGAGTGGTTACCTTCAAAGCAGCACTAGTCTGAGTCCAGAGAGGTCTGCATTTCGTTTTCCTGCCTGTAACATTTCCATCAGGCTGTCCTGCAACTCCGTCGTTTTTGTCTTTCAGAGGAGCTAAAGTACAAGTCTGCAGTAAACTACTCCCTCACCAGCACTGAGGCTATCGAACGAAATGAATTTTGCCACATCGTAGGAAAACTTGGTACAAAGTCGAAAACCAGTGGCGCTCTCATACTCAAAGTTCGTTAATAATTAGAGCAGATTCCTTTTTGTTGGCATCGCCAGTTGTTTGGGAAAGAAAACTCCAATCGTGGGAACTCAGCTTGAAGCGCCCTTGGCCACTCAACATCTACCTATAATAATTTAACTGAATTTAATAGCGACAGGAAGTCGACCAAAAATAGCAGAACACCCATGTAATTTGAGTAATCGTAAGGAGACTGCAAGTAGGAATATGAAAAACAGCAAGGTACTCAGAAGAAGTCTGGAATGGACTGGTGGAAGAAACAAAGACTCATACAGGGTGTTTCAAAAATGACTGGTATATTTGAAACGGCAATAAAAAATAATCGAGCAGCGATAGAAATACACCGTTTGTTGCAATATGCTTGGGACAACAGTACATTTTCAGGCGGACAAACTTTCTAAATTACAGTAGTTACAATTTTCAACAACAGATGGCGCTGCAAGTGATGTGAAAGATATAGAAGACAACGCAGTCTGTGGGTGCGCCATTCTGTACGTCGTCTTTCTGCTGTAAGCGTGTGCTGTTCACAACGTGCAAGTGTGCTGTAGACAACATGGTTTATTCCTTAGGACAGAGGATTTTTCTGGTGTTGGAATTCCACCGCCTAGAACACAGTGTTGTTGCAACAAGACGAAGTTTTCAACGGAGGTTTAATGTAACCAAAGGACCGAAAAGCGATACAATAAAGGATCTGTTTGAAAAATTTCAACGGACTGGGAACGTGACGGATGAACGTGCTGGAAAGGTAGGGCGACCGCGTACGGCAACCACAGAGGGCAGCCGGCCGAAGTGGCCGTGCGGTTGAAGGCGCTGCAGTCTGGAACCGCAAGACCGCTACGGTCGCAGGTTCGAATCCTGCCTGGGGCATGGATGTTTGTGATGTTCTTAGGTTAGTTAGGTTTAACTAGTTCTACGTTCTAGGGGACTAATGACCTCAGCAGTTGAGTCCCATAGTGCTCAGAGCCATTTGAACCATTTGAACCACAGAGGGCAACGCGCAGCTAGTGCAGCAGGTGATCCAACAGCGGCCTCGGGTTTCCGTTCGCCGTGTTGCAGCTGCGGTCCAAATGACGCCAACGTCCACGTATCGTCTCATGCGTCAGAGTTTACACCTCTATCCATACAAAATTCAAACGCGGCAACCCCTCAGCGCCGCTACCATTGCTGCACGAGAGACATTCGCTAACGATATAGTGCACAGGATCGACGACGGCGATATGCATGTGGGCAGCATTTGGTTTACTGACGAAGCTTATTTTTACCTGGACGGCTTCGTCAGTAAAAAGAACTGGCGCATATGGGGAACCGAAAAGCCCCATGTTGCAGTCCCATCGTCCCTGCATCCTCAAAAAGTACTGGTCTGGGCCGCCATTTCTTCCAAAGGAATCATTGGCCCATTTTTCAGATCCGAAACGATTACTGCATCACGCTATCTGGACATTGTTCGTGAATTTGTGGCGGTACAAACTGCCTTAGACGACACTGCGAACACCTCGTGGTTTATGCAAGATGGTGCCCGGCCACATCGCACGGCCGACGTCTTTAATTTCCTGAATGAATATTTCGATGATCGTGTGATTGCTTTGGGCTATCCGAAACATACAGGAGGCGGCGTGGATTGGCTTCCCTATTCGCCAGACATGAACCCCTGTGACTTCTTTCTGTGGGGACACTTGAAAGACCAAGTGTACCGCCAGAATCCAGAAACAATTGAACAGCTGAAGCAGTACATCTCATCTGCATGTGAAGCCATTCCGCCAGACACGTTGTCAAAGGTTTCGGGTAATTTCATTCAGAGACTACGCCATATTATTGCTACGCATGGTGGATATGTGGAAAATATCGTACTATAGAGTTTCCCAGACCGCAGCGCCATCTGTTGTTGAAAATTGTAACTACTGTAATTTCGAAAGTTTGTCTGCCTGAAAATGTACTGTTGTCCCAAGCATATTGCAACAAACGGTGTATTTCTATCGCTGCTCGTTTAGTTTTTATTGCCGTTTCAAATATACCGGTCATTTTTGAAACACCCTGTAACTGTGGCACGTCTTTATGTGTTGCACTGTGGTCGTCGTAGATTAGATTAGGCGCTTACATGGTACTTACAGATCTTTGTAAGCATCATGAATGTGATCGGTCGCACGAGGACAATTCAGTTGAACCACCAAGGAAAGGATCTAATAGCTATTGCGCTGGACAAAACTTTTATTCCATAAAAATCTTTCTAGGAACGTCACAGCAAACCATTTTCATCGGGGAAGTTCATCTCACAAATAATGGGAGCAGCTGCAATCTGCAACGTCCGTAAGTGTTTCCGTACGACGGATAGAGTCATATTTAGTATTCATATTGTCACACAAATATATTCCGGATGTCTTAGAAAAAATTTCACTGCACAGTCGACGCCATTCATAATAATACGTGAAATCAGTGTTTCACCACTTTCTGTTTGCCGAACCTATCACTTCCTGTTTACCGAACCTCTGTCTTCCATAGCAGGATACTGCTGCACTAGCCGGAGTGAGAAAGCAATATTAAACGTAAGTAACCGACTGTATTTCGACCATCAACAACACGCACTGCACGTACTCTCTGCAAGTTAGATCTTAGTTGAAGAGAACAAGCAGAGTGCTTAAATTTATCCATGTTATTGGATCTGGGTACGAACCACGACTGTTTTACGAATTTTATGAACACTCTTTGCATCTTCAGTCACGTTTAACAGAAATGTTTCATGTGAATAGGTCAACTGCTGCCTTTGCAACTGTGATAAAAGTCTTATTAAGACCAGGCGCGTTTCGCCTTATTTTGAAAGCATCTTCAGTGGTGACTGTAACACTATGATTTTCTTCTTTTACAGTATTATTTGTTACGATCATTAACAGTGCGCAACTTTACTTATTGCTATAAAGAGTATTTATTCTTTTCGTTACTCATTATTTATTTATTGCATTCTTCTTCGACTTCCACGTGTATGCATTTGAGTTTTTGTAGACAGCAATTTCACTGCACTTAATAAATTCGCACTAGAAATTTTTTATTAGAAAATTTAACCTGACAGGCACACAAAAACAATATTTCTAAGATCCCCTATGTCTTTTCTTAACTTCATTCATTTGGATAACATAGATCTTTTTTCCAAACTGGCACCAGTTATAGTGCATGCCACAGATCGCCTCAAATTCAACGTGCCTCAGGAGAGCTGCTGCAGTGTTGCCACTTTGAAATTTTTTTCTGAAAAAATCTTTTGTAATATACTAATATATATTCTCAGTAACCATCCCAAGTATTATCTCTCTATCACCTTTCCTTCCTCATTAAAAAAGGGTCAAGGAAACGCTTCTTTTAGGCCGTTACGGTAGTTTTAACCCTTAAGGTTGAATGGCAAAGTTCTGCCAAGAAATTTACTGCGAGATACGAGCTAACATTTTCCGTACTTCCGTATGTCATATATTCAATGAAATGACGTAAGTTTTATGTATTTTGCAAAAACAGACATAATGTCTTATGGGATAACAGCAATCAGTGATTTTATAATGTTACTTAAAATCCGTCTTGATTGCAAAAAAAAATTTTTTTTATTATTCATATGACCGGTTTCAGTTCATTCAGAACCATTTTCAGATCTGTAAAAATAATTATACTAATTTACTATTTCACGGAAGAAAAAATTTTCATCCTATCTAATCAACATCAAATGTACCAGAACGTACCTGATATTTCAGTTACAGGAGTAACCCGTCCAAATCCAGCAACTTTCACATGCTACGTCACATAAAATTGGTTGGCAGAGTGCACGTCATTTATGTTAATTATAACACTATTACCGACAGGTGGCGTCTGGTACATTTGTTACATTCCATTTGTACATACTGTATTCAGTAGATCTTTTTTATATTCAAAATATTTGGTTAAAATATGTAGATGTCAAAGGTAAAATCTGTACTTGTCAGGATGAAAAAACAGTAAAATTATCATTGTTATACGATCTAAAAGCATAGGGTGATTTATATATCTATGGTGCTGGTGTGAACTTGTTTTCCTCTACGGTCTGCTTCCGTGGTTCCCGCAATTTTGGTGTTGTGCCGCGGTGCGCTCAGTCGTCTGATGTCCATCGCCGCGGGCAAGAGGGCCGCACTGGAGGGCCCCGTCAACGACGCCAGGCGCTGCACGCGTCTTCCGGCTTCTCCACCGCGCACCATCTCTCATCCCTCGGCCTGAATCTCCACACGCAACAGTTGTCATCTTAGTAGGTCGTCATAAATGCTAAAATAGGCGTTATGATTGAATTCGTTTTGTTCATTGAGGATTAAATTCGGATCTTTATTTTTGTGGGTGTATATTTCGATCTCTTCCAAAATGTTAAGAAACCGCCCCTTATGAGCTCTATGCAGGATTTCTAAATTGTTTTCAATATTCGTGACTGAGTGCTTTGTCGCAGCCATATGCGCCCCAAAAGCTGTTTTGTTTTGAGAGTAGGTGTGCTCCCTGAATCTGGTTTCAAAGTTCCTACCAGTCTGTCCTATATATTGTTTACAGCAGTCATTACATTTGATCTTATATACACCTGAATCCTGAAATTTATTCCTACTATTACATATTCTATGCCGGAACTTCAATTTCAACGTGTTATTTGTTCGGAACCCTATTTTAACGTCGGATTTACGAAAGCATCTTTCAATTTTGTCTGCAATTCTTCCGTGAAATAGTAAATTAGTATAATTATTTTTACAGATCTGAAGATGGTTCTGAATGAACTGAAACCGGTCATATGAATAATAAAAAAAAAATTTTTTTTTTGCAATCAAGACGGATTTTAAGTAACATTAGTTTTATGTATGGTGCGAATATGCTTTCCAATTTCCGGCATAAAAACAGTAACACTTCTTACATTTTCAAAGTACTGTTTTTAATATGGAGTCAGAGATAATTGCACTAATATGATACTGACCTTGAACCGAGATTTCATTACATAAGAATTATATTACGACCACTCTTAGTACGGATAAATTTTTCTTACAGAAATCACAGGAAAATACACTGACGGAAAAAAATCGCAACACCAAAAAATAATTCACGTAGGGTACTAAAATTTCGGGAATAGCTTTGTATAGTTAACATACTTCAGTGATTAACACTGCAAGATCACAGTTTAAGGTAAGTGCGAGGGAAGACATTTCAAATGTGAAATGTGGTACATTAATGACCGATGTAACCGATAGAACGTTGAATGCCAGCATGTAAACATGCATTCATTGTGTTGTACAGCTCCCGGATGTCAGTTTGTTGGATGGAGCTCCATATGTGAAGTACTTCTTCGGACAATACAGGGACGGTTGATGCTTGTTGTTGATGCCGCTGGAGATGTCGTCCCATGATGTCCCATGTGTGTTCGATCGGTGACAGATCTAGTTATCGTTCAGGCGAAGGCAGCATGTCGACACTATGTAGAGCATCTTGGGTTACAATAGTCCTGTTGGAAAACACCCTATGGAATGTGGTTCATGAATGGCAACACAACAGGTCGAATCACCCGATTGATGTACACAGATCTGCAGTCAGGGTGCGTGGGATAACCAAGAGAGTGCTCCTGCTGTCGTACGAAATCGATCTCAGACCATAACTCCAGGCGTAGGTCCAGTGTGTCTAGCACACAGTCAGGTTGGTTGCAGGCCCTCAACTGGCCTACTTCGAACTAACACACGGCCATCACTAGCACCGAGGCAGAACCAGCTTTCTTCAGAAAACACGCTTGGCGATACTGAATTCGCAAATGGTGGTGATCTGGGATCAGTGGAATGCACGCTACGAGGCGTCTGTCCTAGAAGTAACCGATTCGGAACAGTTCGTTGTGTCACTGTGGTGCCAACTGCTGCCCAGATTGTTGTTGCAGATGTAGCACGATGTGTCAGCGCCGTACGCCGGACACGATGGTCTACCGTCTCGGCAGTGCCACGTGGACGTCCGGAGTCCGATCTTCTTGCGACCGTACATTCCTGTGACTACCGCTGCCAGCAATCATGTATAGTGACTACGTTCCTGCTAAGTGTTTCTGCGGTATCACAGAAGGAACATCAAGCTTTTCGTTGCCCTATCACATGACCTCGTTCAAACGCAGTGAGGTGCTGGTAATGGCGTCTTTGTCGTCTTAAAGAAATTCTTGAGTAACATCAATTTACCACGCTCAGTCTCAAAGGTAACCAACGTTCACCACCCTTACAGCGTGTATTTAAAGCAAACCCGATTTGCATCCTCAGAGTGGCGCTACTGGAGTCGCTCTTATGCGACTGGCGTGAAATTTGATGGTTCAAATTGCTCTGAGCACTATGGGACATAACATATGAGGTCATCAGTCCCCTAGACTTAGAACTACTTAAACCTAATTAACCTAAGGACATCACACACATCCATGCCCGAGGCAGGATTCGATCCTGCGACCGTAGCAGCAACGCGGTTCCGGACTGAAGTGCCTAGAACGGCTCGGCTACAGGGACCGGCGTGAAATCTGAATAGACTTCATCTTTCAGATGTAGAAACACGTGTACCAACTTTCGTTTATGTCGCACAACTCCTTTTTCGTATTGCGATGTATAACGCATTTTGATACACTTTTACATATTTCATTGTAATTACGGAAAGGCTAAAGAAAGACCCATGTGTTAAGTTGTTACTGAACAGTAAGTATTGCGTTGTAAATTTTGCAACAGAACTTCGCCATCTATCGTCACCAGCCCACTCAACAACAACAACAGCAACAACAACAAAAATGGGTCAAATGGCTCTGAGCACTATGGGACTTAACATCTGAGGTCATCAGTCCCCTAGAACTTAGAACTACTTAAACCTAACTAACCTAAGGACATCACACATATCCATGCCCGAGGCAGGACTCGAACCTGCGACCGTAGTGCTCGCGCGGTTCCAGACTGAAGGGCCTAGATCCGCTTGGCCACACCGGCCGGCAACAGCAACAACTTTAACAACACTACACATGTGGCTTAACAAGGTCTTCCTCTTTACGGGGTCGGTAATGTCGACCTACACTCCTGGAAATTGAAATAAGAACACCGTGAATTCATTGTCCCAGGAAGGGGAAAATTTATTGACACATTCCTGGGGTCAGATACATCACATGATCACACTGACAGAACCACAGGCACATAGACTCAGGCAACAGAGCATGCACAATGTCGGCACTAGTACAGTGTATATCCACCTTTCGCAGCAATGCAGGCTGCTATTCTCCCATGGAGACGATCGTAGAGATGCTGGATGTAGTCCTGTGGAACGGCTTGCCATGCCATTTCCACCTGGCGCCTCAGTTGGACCAGCGTTCGTGCTGGACGTGCAGACCGCGTGAGACGACGCTTCATCCAGTCCCAAACATGCTCAATGGGGGACAGATCCGGAGATCTTGCTGGCCAGGGTAGTTGACTTACACTTTCTAGAGCACGTTGGGTGGCACGGGATACATGCGGACGTGCATTGTCCTGTTGGAACAGCAAGTTCCCTTGCCGGTCTAGGAATGGTAGAACGATGGGTTCGATGACGGTTTGGATGTACCGTGCACTATTCAGTGTCCCCTCGACGATCACCAGTGGTGTACGGCCAGTGTAGGAGATCGCTCCCCACACCATGATGCCGGGTGTTGGCCCTGTGTGCCTCGGTCGTATGCAGTCCTGATTGTGGCGCTCACCTGCACGGCGCCAAACACGCATACGACCATCATTGGCACCAAGGCAGAAGCGACTCTCATCGCTGAAGACGACACGTCTCCATTCGTCCCTCCATTCACGCCTGTCGCGACACCACTGGAGGCGGGCTGCACGATGTTGGGGCGTGAGCGGAAGGCGGCCTAACGGTGTGCGGGACCGTAGCCCAGCTTCATGGAGACGGTTGCGAATGGTCCTCGCCGATACCCCAGGAGCAACAGTGTCCCTAATTTGCTGGGAAGTGGCGGTGCGGTCCCCTACGGCACTGCGTAGGATCCTACGGTCTTGGCGTGCATCCGTGCGTCGCTGCGGTCCGGTCCCAGGTCGACGGGCACGTGCACCTTCCGCCGACCACTGGCGACAACATCGATGTACTGTGGAGACCTCACGCCCCACGTGTTGAGCAATTCGGCGGTACGTCCACCCGGCCTCCCGCATGCCCACTATACGCCCTCGCTCAAAGTCCGTCAACTGCACATACGGTTCACGTCCACGCTGTCGCGGCATGCTACCAGTGTTAAAGACTGCGATGGAGCTCCGTATGCCACGGCAAACTGGCTGACACTGACGGCGGCGGTGCACAAATGCTGCGCAGCTAGCGCCATTGGACGGCCAACACCACGGTTCCTGGTGTGTCCGCTGTGCCGTGCGTGTGATCATTGCTTGTACAGCCCTCTCGCAGTGTCCGGAGCAAGTATGGTGGGTCTGACACACCGGTGTCAATGTGTTCTTTTTTCCATTTCCAGGAGTGTAGATTTGGGAATGTTAGTGGTAGAGGGTCGCCTGTGCCCCATCCATAAGTGTCTACTGTCATACATATGGAAGTGTGAGTACGTTTTTCGATATACTTGCGAAATGTGTAACTTAGGCGGTACGTGGGTACCGGCCCAGTATTCACCGGCTCAGCTGTGAGAAACAGCCTATAAACCACATCCAAGCTGTTCGGCTCACCGGTTCTCGTCGTTAATCCGTCTGGCGAATTCGATGCAGCGTCGCTGTTTCCCCGACAGCGGTGTGCTAACGTGGGCGGGTCATGTTACATATCTAGTCTTTGTACTTTCAACATTGCAGCACAGTCAGCAATCGTGATAATCTAATATATAAGAAACTATCAGTCTTTATTTCGGTAATGAAACCAACATTTACCTAGGTTTCAGCCCAAATAATTGAGCCGTCTTCAGAACATATACCTGAATCATTAATTTGTCTAAAAGGGCATGGTCTAGAAATGAAACTAAAACAGCCTGAATAGGCGTTATTTTTAGTAATAAGATAAAAAAATTAATCTTGATAATATTCTTCATTCTGTGCGTGTCAGCAATAAGAAGTATATCTACATCAACTGATAAAAACACCTACTCGACCATCTGTGTACGGGTTAACCGAGATTATTGCATTATGGCATTTACACACTACATTTTCGCTGTTTTATGTCCTATGTCATCTTTCATTAATAACTATAGATGCGTTATGCAGCATTAGTCGTGAAAGGGCTGACATATTCTAACAGTGTAAGTCGGGGTAGTGTGTTCGAACTTATATAAATCCATGCATAGTTTGTTTCATTTTAGTCATCACCTGGTGCAGAGGCTTCATGTTTAAGATTTTCAACCTTTCTGTAAGTTATTTGTTTTAAGATATAACTGCATTGGTCTTTTATCTTTGACAGTCATGGTCTCAGTTAGACATGCGCAATGTTCCCCGCCATGTTGATTTGCAGCGCGTTATCTAGTCCTACTTAGTTTCTTGTGAGCTCCCGAGGCCCACCGCACGGCGTCCATGGAGACGAGGATCACGCCCGAGCTTAAGTTAAGCCTTGGTGTTGACTGCGTACTTATGTACCGCATTTTTAAAATGTGACTACGCATATTCAGGCTGTTTTAGTTTTACTTCTCGACCATGCCTTCTTAGACAAATTATTGGTTCAGGTATATCTTCTGAAGAAGGCTCACTTATTTGGGATGAAACCTAGATAAAGGTTGGTTTCATTACCACAAACGAGGCTGACAGTTTCTTATATATTACATATCTAGTCATACAAAATAGCGAACGAGGGGGGTTCAGGAAGTAATGCAACACATCTCTTTCCGAAAGAAGGTTAGTTTTGTTCAGGATTCCATTATACCGTATTATTCCCCACTCTTCTGGCTATAAAACCCTTTTTACAACATAATCTCCGTTCAGGGCGATTGCCTTATGTCACCTTACTGGGAGGGTCTGCGTGGTACCACTCTACTGGTAGACGTCGCAGACAGCGTCTTGCTACGTCAGAAACCTGTCGCAGACTGCATCCTTCATTGGGCCAAACAAATGGAAGTTGGAAGGTGCACGATTCGGGCACAAACTTTTGAATACCCCAACTAGTGGACGAGTGTGTCAGCACTACCTACAGAGAGGTCCAGTTCTGTAGCGAGGTGTTTCATTGTGATTCGTCAGTGACGTCGAATGAGAGTGTCCGCACGTTCCGAAACTGCAAGAGTCACCAACGCGTGTGGCCGGCTGGCGCGCGGGAGATGGGACAGGTTTGCACGAACTCATTGCGATGATGACAGACGCCTCACCCAACGACTCGCCGTGTTTTTCTTCGGTGTTAGGTCTCCGTAGACATTCTGCAAGCGCCTATGAATACCTGCGATGCTATGGTTTTCCACCAAAAGGAACTCGGTTACATGTCTCTGCTTGGAACGCATCTCCGTTATAGACGCCATTTTGAAGGCTACGTATTGAACCGCGACCTATTGGAACTTGGTGAAGCATCGCGGCTGAAGCGGAAATATTCAGCGATGTCCCACAACAAGTTCCACATTTTTTCAACAGTAATCGCCCGAGAAAAAAAAAGTGTTGCTTTACTTATTGAACGCTCCTCGTATAATTAATAGACGTGCACCTGCTAATGATAGCATACTGACGTAACACGTTGTTTGCAACGAAGGATTGCTAATAAACGTGAATGAGACGTGTTTATAAAATTACAGTCCTTATTCTTGTACAAACGCGCGTGTGTCACGTCAGTACAGCCTTCTAAAAAACTGTATGAGTTTAGCTACGTAATCTCCAACACAGCAGCGGGAGAAAGTTCATGATAACAAGAAGACGTCCGCTTGCGCGTCATATTTGGAAAAATAGGGTTTCTCAGTGGCCACGAAGATAGCTGGAGGCATCTCGGAAAGCAACGGCCGTTATTTATGGCGGGGAGAAGAAGTGGTGTGATCTCGTGAGCGCGCCACTTGGCCGTCCGTCTCTCGCGGCCGACGTTTGTGGGCGGCGAGATGCTGCTGCCATCCCAGCCACTCCCCGTAATTCGGCCGAATAATTAGGTTGAAAGCCGGTCGCGTGCGGCCGCCGCCCGGTCGCCATTGATCAGGACGGCGGCGCCCCAAGAGATCCCGGCCGCTGCGCGCTTCGTGAGACGTACGTAGGCGATATCCTGTGTCTGCCGAGGACCCGGCCAGGGGTGAGATTGCGTGCGGAGACACTCACAGAGGTTCAGCCTTGCGAGACCGTCTTCTCCCTCAGTACCTGAAGGTAATCGTTTAATTAACTAGTGCAATCAGTCATTAAATCTGTCAACATTACTCCATGCAATTTAGTTTGAGTCCAGCTTCTAATAGGCTATTTGACTATTTTCTGGAAATTGTCTTAAATGACTAATTATGTCATTTTATGCGCCTAACAAGCTTATTTTCCTCTTGAATTTCAGTATTCTTTTATAAAATCGTAAATGAAATCCAAATAATTTGAAAGCCAGCTAAATACCACATTCGAGTCATGTGATGCCTGTGACGTCACCGGCTACCTCACTGCTCCTACTCTCATAATGCTAATACAGTGATGTCTTGTTATGGAAGTTACTTTTTGGGAAATGAGTTACAAATAGTGTGTAGTACGATACCGTACAAATATATCTATAAAAACTCCTGAAAAGTTGTTTTCGAGTGCTCCAGAGAATGAGAAGACGCGTAAAATTTGGTTGCACTGTACCGGAAAAACGCCACAACGTCGATCCACAAGTTCCCTAACTCTGAAGTTAACATTAGTTTTCCTCGGAGATATTACTTCCCACTGTTAATAGGAAGGGCAGCGGTATTCAACGAAAATAAAATCCCTGTGAAAATTGCCGTTATATCCAATATTACATACACTCTTCGGCAAATATACACTCTTTGGCAGTGCAGTTACTAAAAAACGGCCGGACAGAGTATTTAACTTATTTGTAAAATCAAAACTCCTCTCATATGAAAACCATATCACTATTACAAAACTTCATTTACACCGATCAGAAACAGAGTATTGTGTTTTCCATACCATTTACACACGTCACGTTCAAAAATACATTTTCTAGTTAATGTGACCACCTATTTTTAGCTTTACTAGAAACAATGTTTGTATCTTCGTATTGTCCGGCTAGGATCATTGTTGTTTCAACTTTCGTATTTTTATCATCTTACATAAAGATGATGTATGCGTCAGAGACTGACGTTAGTTTATACTCACTAACACCACAGCCCTTACGTTTGTATTATCTGCATGTTGTACATGCTTTATATCTCTCGCTATAGAAAACCTCGTCGTCCTACACCTCATTGTACGGTGGGCGTATGGTGATATCTTCATTACTAGCAATGGTTTCCAAAAAAGTGGATTGGTTCTTTACAAAGTAAGTGCATTTATACTCTGTTGTCCATTTCTCAAACTAAGAGTAATGTGCAGCTATATAAAATATATCCCACCATCGAAACAAATGGTACAATCAGTTCTTGCTAACACTGTTTTCGTGTTTCGTGTAAAACTTTTAAAAATATATACCCCTTCCGGAATTCGAATATGTGATCCCTTTATTTGGAGTTAGTTGCACTGTCTGTTCGCCTGCTCTGGGCAGTAGCTCTGCTGGATGTCTTCTGCAGAGGAAATGAGCACCGCGATTTGCCAAGAATAACTTTATTATGCTTTGGGTCGTAGCTCATAACTGGTAGTCATCAATCTAGTTATAATATACGGACACATTTCAAAAAAATTCTACAATTCATTAGTTTTGAGCGAGGTTAATGATGTTGCAGGGAGCAGGGAAAAGAACGTCCGTTGTTGCACATTTCGCCTCTCTAAATGGATGGAACATAAACGCATCAACTTTCGCAAGGTTTCCACTATCCGCGTTCACAACATTTCTCTCTATTCTTACTTAAAAGTTGTAAATGCGTTTCCTATCACTAAATATCTAAACTGTTTGCAGAAAAAGTACATAAAAACCACGTACTTCGGCTAACATGCACATAAAATACGTAAACTTCGTCCTACTCCTAGTCTGTGATGACACCAGAGCTTCAGAAAATAACAGACAGTTTTCGATCACGTGACCAAACATTAATATTTAGTGACTTTTAGGATTTAATTACGTAAAAATAACAGATACTTTGTGAGAATATTTGCCGTTAATGTTATTTGAATGTTATAATCAATCATAATAACACCTATCCGAACAATATTTTTAACATAGGAAAATAATATATTGTATCAGTATGACACTGAACTCGAACGAAGATTATCATTATATTTAAATTATATGACAACCACACTTAGTACTGATATTTTTTTTCTTATTGAAATCACTGACTGTCAAATATAATTAGAACAAGACAAAAGTAGATAAGTTGTGTACGTTCAAGATTGCCTTGACCCCAATTTAAAGGTTGTTAATGACATGACGACCCCCCCCCATCTTTCTCTATCTGTTTTTCCGGCTATAAATGTCCCGAATACTATCCCATCTTGGATTTTCCATTATTTTTTAAACTGGACCTCGTCATCCCAGTATAAGATGGTAGAAAAAGTTAAAAGTTGTTCGCTGATTTATTAATATGCGTCCTATTACCCTACTCATTCTTCTACAGAAAGTTTTTCATATATTGCTTTCCTCGGCGATTCTGCTGACAATTTTCCTCATTTATTATTTTGTCACTCCACATAATATTCAGCGTCCTTCTGTAAGATCACATCTCACACTCTTCGATTCTCTTTTTTTCTCCTTTTCCCAGAGTCGAAGAGTATCTTCCGTAAGATACTGTGCTCCAGAGTTACATCCTCAGAAATTTCTTCCTCACATTAGGGCTATGCCTGATATTAGTGGACTTCCTTTAGGACTGAATATCTCTTTGGCTGTGGTAGTCGGTTAGGCACACAGTTGATGCAGCATGAAAAGTTTTTTCTTACATGTACAGTGCGAAAACCACACAGCCCTTGCATTGACAACGCAGTGATAATTAAATGCACTAGCGCACTCCAGTCAAGGTCTGCTATCAATGCTCCATTTGTCTCAAAGTTTGAAAATCCAGGAAAATAATCCTAAGAAAATTATTGATATTGTTTTTAAATATTGACTGTGTTGAGGAGATAAAAGTGAGCCGTGCGTGGCTCGTGTTCCCGCCATCATGTATTTTACACCCTGATTTTAACGTACTTCCACCTCACTATGTTAATTTAAATTACTACTGTCACTGAGCTGCCGTTTTGCCTGACCGTGAGCGGTGTTAGCAGCACGTATCGATATATCCCCTCTCGTAATATCTTTGCTCGACTGCTTTTACTTCCCGGTCGTTGTCTGTCGTAAACCAGTTCGGATAGGGAGTTCGGGGTCGGGAGTTCAGGCTGCCAGTCGCTTGGAACGTGTCTGGAGCGCAGTCCGGACCGGCCAGTCGGAGAGTTGCAATGCGGCACTAGTGGCTTGGCTCTGAGCACTATGGGACTTAACTTCTGAGGTCATCAGTCCCCTAGAACTTAGAACTACTTAAACCTAACTAACCTAAGGATATCACACACATCCATGCCCGAGGCAGGAGTCGAACCTGCGACCGTAACGGTCGCGCGGGGCACTAGTGCAGTCAGGTTGGAGCAGTGAGGTCTACGTCGACATGGCTCGCGGACCATTGCCACCACGTATACTTGAGCCGGGCCACGGTTTTGGTGGATCGTCGGTCGGTTTTGGCTCGCCGATCGTTCCTGAGTCGGTTGTGTGTGTGTGTGTGTGTGTGTGTGTGTGTGTGTGTGCATCGACTCCCGATTTGACTTCGTGCGTGCTTAGTTACTGTTGGGTATCGTTCAGGTCTTCTTGCAAGTGTTTGTCAGGTTGTGTGTGTAGTTCGTGTTATTTCCACTGACGACTATTTTAGATGATGTCGGCATTCTGGCAGTCAGTTGATCGGTTGCTGTGGACCGGGGAAGATATCTCCGCGCGGTGCAGTCGCTGGGTCCGCTGCCAGTCGCTGCGCTGTATCGGAGCGTGTGTGGAGCTGTCCGATCGCTACGAGCTTCCTGGTTCACCGACCCAGGACGTCATAGCTGAGTGGTGTTTTAAGTACCCAAGCCTCGTCCATTCATGTTGTGGTTCGTTTCGGTGGTTCGCTGCTGGGGAGGTTTTCCTGTGAGCAACAGCGAGTGTTTGTACATATTTGATTGTTGATAATTACGTCCGTAACATTTTGTGTACCGATTGGCGGCAAGCAAGTCGTTTTGTCGGTCCGTCCGTGGTCTCACTATGGTGCAGCAATCTCCGCTTTCTCAGTTTACTTGGGGCCTAATGGTACAGAGCGCAGAGGACGAGAAGCTTAACGTTTGGAAAAGGCCATCAACTAGTAGCTGTGTCCGCGCATACTGAACGATTATTTAACAGTCTTGTTTGTTCGCCCACCCACGTTACATGCAGTGGTGTACACTGCGGTCGCGGAGTGAAGAATTTCAAACTTGTCACATCATTTACACCTATTTGTTTGTCCGTGCATATCAGGTTGCAACTTTCTTTATTCATAACGATAATTAAGAATTATCTTGAAAAAACGCTTCTCTGGTATTCTGTCTGACGTTATGGGAAGTTACGTAATATTTCAAACTCACGTATGTCATTGGCGATGTCCTCCGGTAGAGGTTCAGATGTGACTTGTGGGGTTTCTCAGGAGGATCCGTCGCGAATAAACTTACCGCTTTTGGCGACGCATAACATTATGCAGTGTGACTTGCACAACGTTATCCGGCAGAAAACTCGCAACAGATCCGCTCGGAAAGCCAGAAAAGTCACAAGAATTGTCTACAGAATCTACATCTATATTTAAATAGTGTTTCCCTGAAATGTAAGAAATTGTCGGATCTATTCCTTGGCTATCTATTTGATCTGGTGTGGCTCTGCAACATGTCTCTTAAGGAGTCATTTAAAACGTCTTATCTACCAGACGTCTGTAGCGAGTAAAAATGATTTTGATTAAGATTCATAGCTCCCTACGATAAACTTCAAAAGTTAGCAGAGACACGTTAATGGATGATACTGAACTAATATTTGTCATATTTGCTTCTATCCCGATTTGTGTTCGTCATACTGAGAAACAAATACTTCAGCTCGACAGGGAACATATGTTGCGTTGATTGTTGACAATGAAAGGCAAGGACCCAACTTCAATCCTGTTCCAGTATAAAGTACTATGTTATCACATACAAACATTCGTTATCATATTACTGTGCTTCTGTGTTTCCCAACTAGTGCATCACAGAGTCAGTCGGTAAGTGTATCAACTACTGACTTGATAAAAATATCAGGTAGCATGCAGTTTATGTGATTCATACATTGTCTGTGCATGTTTCTTGCTGATTGTTGAACATAACTAGTATTCCCACCATTAGAGATAATCCTGTAAAATTATCTGCGTTTGTGTTGTATTTTTTTTTTGCACTGTGCATTCAGAACACTGTGCGGTTTTTGAAGGTATGGGTAGTTTACAATCTTTCCAAGTTTTATTCATTGTCTGCAGAATAGTGAGAATGGAACAAGTAACTAAATGATGTACACGAATGATGCCACATAATGGATTACACCTACATATGATTGAACCATACAGAGTGTCCCAAGCAGAATGGCCAATATTTATGGATATAACAGGAATGATCACTCGAAGCAAAACGTCTAGTAAACATGGAATCTAAAATGCATACCTTAAGAACTATGAGTACATCTTCATTTTCAATATTGTGGAACAAATCTCTTCTACAGCAAGCTCTTTGCTTTCATATCTTGAGAAACGGATCTCTTTTACTGAAAGCTCTCTATTATTTTTGGAATAGGTAGTGTGGATGAAAACAACAAAAAAAGTCAGGTAAACATGCACTCTGAACTGCATACCTTCAGAGCTATGGGCACTTGTTCAGTGGAAGAGACGTGTTTCACAGTAGCGAAGATGAAAAAGTGCTCATAGCTCCTAACGTATGCATTTCAGAGCCCGTGCTTACCGTACTTGTCTTGGTCTAAACGATCACCTCTCAAAATATGGAAAGCAAAAAGCTTGGTGTAGAACATATTTGTTTCATAGTAAAAAAAAAAGTGTGAAATCTTATGGGATTTAACTGCTAAGGTCATCAGTACCTAAGTTTTCACAATACTTAACATAAATTATCCTAAGGACAAACACACACACCCATGCCCGAGGGAGGACTCGAACCTCCGCCGGAACCAGCCGCACAGTCCATGACTGCAGCGCCTGAGACCGCTCGGCTAATCCCGCGCCGCTGTGTTTCATAGTATCGAAGATAAAAAAGTTCTCGTAGATTTTAAGGTATGCATTTTAAAGCCCATGTTTACTGGACGTTTTTGCTTCGAGAGGTCGTTCCTGTCACATCCCTGACTATTGACCATTCCTCCTGGAACACCCACCATAAGATAACATATAGTGGTGGCGAGTCTTACTAGTGTGCGAAGAGCTGCCCAGCGCTGAATCGACCGAGAATTACGTACACAGCCGTGGATAATCTCGGGTCATAAATTGCATACACGTTTATTGCGACATTGACTCTATTGTTGTGGACATATGTCGCATTCTAAAGTCATAAAATAGGCACGCTCGCTGTGACGGTGTGGAATTTTACATCTCTCACACCACGATTCCTTGCTGAAAAAAGAAAAGAAAAAGGGAAGAAACTACACGACATGATAGGAAGACGTCATGGCTACGGTTTTTTACGAGGATCCGAATGAAAATTAAATTGTGCCTGTAGCGGGGTCAGCGGGTCGAGTACTACCGTTGCTTTTATGAGGGCAGATTTCATTCACAGATTGCAAGATGCAAAGGAAGATTGGAGTTATTGATGAATTCTTTTTCTCTGGAGTAATGATGACTGTCGCGAAAGCACCGTCTGCTTACCACTTCTGTAATGCGCGTGACGTACGATTGCAAAATAGAAAAATAGCCAGGCCTGAAATTAGAAATACCCGAAATATGACACAGCATCCAGCCGCATTAATGCGTGTGTTGTACTGTTCATAAAAGTAAATAACACTTGGTTTCGTGAGTGTAACTGAAGCTCTAACACGTTCTTGTCAGTCAGTATAAAAATGCATCACCTGAAATACTTAAGAAAACTGTTACGCATCATTCATAGCATTCCTACCTACGAAACATCGCTGATGTCGTGAAATGGAGCCAAGCATGGAACATCTGTAAGAAAAACCTTGGGGCCGTAATAGTTCTTATAATATTTTTGTAAGTTCTTATAATATTTTTGTAGTTCTATGGCATAATCGACAAGCTAGAAAGCTACCATCTGACAGCAGGGCTCAATTCGAATACCACTTACTGCCAATTTTGTTTTGCCACCAAAATAATTTGTTTAATCAAAAAATTAACAGAAAGAAAACTTCTCTGTTCGTCCCGGGTTACTTGGCCCTCAGAAGGTCCCAGCACGTGGATTCTTTGGTACCCGTCGAAATCCTCGGACTTCAATTACCAGTTGCATCCATAAAGGAAGGAAACTAATTTGGTGGGTAAAAAAATCTCTCATATTCTTTCACATATTCACAGGTAGCTAAGATGGCTTTCCATAGGTTATCACATGACATTTGGTGAGGCTAGTTTTAGCACGTGACCTTCTCCTCTCTGACCTTACGTTTTTCAGTGGGGCGGACATCAGTTACAGATATTAGTAGTAATGCTAATAATATTAATGGCAATTTCAGACTTGTAGCAGGCGATGCAGATATCTGTACTGAAGTACAATTTGAGAAAAGCTGCACAAATATATTGTCAGATCTTAATATAATTTCAAAGTGATGCAGAGACTGGTTACTTGTTTCAATCCTGCTGTTCCATTCTGGTCTATATGACCCGAAATGGTTATAAATTTCGTTTCTTATTATTGAAATATCAAAATAACTTTATGAAATTTTGTGACTTTGCCTGGAAATGCTAGGGTAGTATGTGGTTAAGAAAGTTTTAAAATATTTTAAGTCATCTGGTCATAAACCTTAAGAGTTACATACGTAATGTTCGGGTCAGTGTGACCCAACATTAATATGATTACTCTAAAGTAAAATACTTTCTGGTTGTCTCATATTTTATAGTAGTAATGACTTTCATTGTCCCTACTTACTCTCAACATTCAACAAGTCAACAAAGGCCCTGCGTTTACAACAATGGCTCTCTGTCGTTTGCAGGTCCCTGGTTCAATACACAAGACACACATTAGTGTGTAGAGTTGTTGCCATGCCAGATAGGCTAATGAACAAATTCAGATGTTGAGTGAACACCGTGAAGGACACGGAGATACATCGTACTCGCATGAGCCAGCGTTATGAACATCTGACGGAGCTAGAAAGTGGCACCATTGTGGGTCTCAATTTGGCCACCTGGTCCAGTCGTGGAATATTCAGATTTGTGGGGCACTCTGATGTGATAGTGGTCCGAAGTTGGACTGCATGGGAATGCACCCATACTCAACGACAAGACCCTAGTCGACCACATCTGACCTGAAGAGATGATCGTCCTATTGTGCACCAAGCACATCGTTACACTCTCATATCTGCGTCTGTCATCCGAGGACAAGTAATGGACTCCCTGCACCATTCTGTGTCATATTGCACCATTAGTCGGAGACTAGAAGCAACCGGCCAAAGGAATTAGGGTTCCATGCGTAGGCTGCAGATAACACAAGGCAAACGGTTGCGTTTGGAGAGGTGACGTGACCAGGAAGCATTGACTCCTGATGAATGGCGTCGCATTTGGATTCAGCGATGAATCACGGCTCTTTACTAACCGGGATGGCCATCGAAAGCGAGCAAGGTGGTGACCTGGGGAGAGGCTCAATTCTTCCAATATTTTGGAGAGTAACAGCGGTGGTACACCTAGCGTTATATCGTGGGGAATCATCGGGTATGACTTCAGGTCACGACTGTTAGAGATTGTGAGAACTCTAATGGCACAATGGTATGTCGCGGACATCCTGCCTCTGCATGCGTTACGTCTCCTGTCACAGTCTCGGGTTGCAATTCTTCCAAAGGACAATGCTCGTCCAGCCATGCTATGTTTATCAATGAACTATCTGTGTGGTGATGAGGCACTCCTGTGCCCTGCAAGGTTCCTAGAGCCGCCCCCGATAGCACATGTGCAGGACCAGACAGGACGTCAATTCCGCCTCGGAGACATATCCAAGATATCAAGAGCCAGTTACAATAGACGTGGGCCAGCTAGCTTCAGGAGAGGATAAAATGGCTTTATGGCACACTTCCCAAACGAATCAGTTCAAGCATCCAAGCCAGAGTGGGGGCAATGTCATAATGATATGTTACCTCATTCAAACATGTTCTTTGTAAATGTGATTCGATTTTGTAATTACTAAAAGAACATCACATACTCTCTCAGCCCGTGAAGTTCCATTTCGTTTCCTCTTTCCCTTCTGGATGCTTCACTTTTTACGTCAGGCAGTTGAAAAATGATATAAAATATATATTATGCTAATATACACTCATGTTCAGAAAAAACACTAGAGATAAGTCGTTTACATTGGTTCAAATGGTTCAAATGGCTCTGAGCACTATGGGACTCAATTTCTGAGGTCATCAGTCCCCCTAGAACTTAGAACTACTTAAACCTAACTAACCTAAGGACATCACACACATCCATGCCCGAGGTAGGATTCGAACCTGCGACCGTAGCGGTCGCGCGGTTCCAGACTGTAGCGCCTAGAACCGCTAGGCCACACCTGCCGGCTCGTTTACATTCACAGGACATGTACACTTGACAGCAAAAAAAGTGGGTCACTGCCGAATGCAACCAACATAACGAAGCTGTGTTGCAGGTCCTCTAAACACCAAAACCCCGAGAGGTACAGTCATTTGACTACACACAATGGGTACAACAAGAGACTACTAAGAGACCAAAGGTCTTTATGGCAGTCAGTCTAAGCGTCAACTAATATCGTCATACAAAACATATTAGAAAACACGTTCTTAGCGATGAGAAACCCCATAACACTCATGAACTAACTTTAATTACAAGAAGTGACATTCCAAAAGTTCTGAGAAAACGGATTATTTTACATATATCGTACAGTAATCCCTAGTCAAAATTAAATACTTGAGACAACATATGGAGTTACAAAGCTGTATGGCAATTGGAAAAAAAGTTTTTCGCTTTCTAAAAGGTTTTCCATCCACGTGCTGAAGGTCGTTCAACGGCAAGTGGCTCTGGAAACTGGATATTGGACGAACCAGTAGAAAAACGCGATTAACGGCAACAAGCACTCTAAGGAAATCTCAACATTAACAGTGAATCACCAGTAATATCACTGTTCTCGTAACACATCAACAGCCACGTGTACACAAATTTGAACTGTAAATGACATGGCCAACGTCGTCGTTATGGACCTGGATTCAAACCCAGCACCTATAGCCATTGCCACCTAAGCTAAGCTTTGTTTGTGCCTTATTGAGACCGGATCACTAGGCACAAAGAGACGTGAAGTATAGACGTTTGCACCAGTATGAGTTATCAATTCAGATCCTGAAAATAAATTACGAAAATGTTTGTACTGAACTGGGAATCCTGTCATAACAGTTACCGTCCTGGGAACTACCCCCAACGACGTTAAATGTGGTGTCATTGACAAGGAACAAGGTATGCTCATGTTTAAAATTGAAATGCCACCATATAAAGCTTGTGACAGGGATGCGAACCCAGCACCTAATCGGATTGTTAACGAAGTACAGTCATGCTCAAAAGTATCCGAACGAAATGGATTGCATTTCGCCTGATTCCCATGCAACCCACATAATGCAGCTGTCTAGCAGGTCCTCTAATCGCTCCTTGATACAGTCGTTTGACTATTGAAAATTTTTCCAACAAGTCACCACTAGAAAACACTACTCTGTATCGCAATAACTCAGGATGTAAAGTAATACCACGATACTAAAAATATCAGGGAACACCTCATCACGGATAAGACTGTCCTTAAGGCTTGTAAGCTCGCAATAACTGACATACCTGAAATGTTAGCAGACTCATTATTACGTCAGATAGGTAATGCACGTAAAGTTCGTCGTATACATGACTTCCTCTTCAAAGTAACATACCATACTTGTTATTTAACACAAAATGTCATTAAAAATTTACGTTATTCACGAGCAGATAGTTCAGAATATGTATGAACTTCAAATGACACGACGAACCGCATCGTTCTGCTTACGGATTCAAACCCAGGTCATGCAAACTAAGATTTCGTGACTGACGGAAATTAACAGTCATTCCTGACGAGGCATAGAGAGAGTGATATACCTCGATTTTAGACAGTATCAGTTAACAAATATCAACTTTAAATTACATAACGTAAACATTTTTAACGGTCACGAATTCCTACCCAGCACCTATTGTCCCTGTTAACGAACTACGAGAGACGTTAAATATTGCTACTTCACAAGTAACTTACTTGAAATGCAGTGAGGTAAAGCTTTTGTTTTGGACAAGGATTCGAACCCAGAATCGAATCGGATTGTTATCGAAGCACAATCAACTTTGACATATCGGATTTTCTCGGCAGTAGCTAGATGTATTAAATGAAATGACGAGACGAAACATTAATTTTTCCTTTCCAGGACTCCAACCCGGCACATATCGCTGTTATATTCTAGAGAAAAGGAACGTTAAGTATGGGTTTGTTACACCAGCAGTGACATGTGAGCATGTTTGAACTAGAAATAATATGACGAAGTGTTCGGTGCTGACTGAGAATCGAACCCCAAACATATCGTTGTTGACTACACACAAAGAGGCGACACTTACCGAATTTTTCTCCACCAGCAGCTCGGCATAACATCCCTGAACTTACAGTGATCTCGCAAATAGTTCTGTGTCTCACTGGGAGTCAAAAACGTCAGATATCGTTAGTGTTGACAACGAATGAAAATGCATTAAAAATAAAAAGTATTATCCACCAGCAGATATGTGTTTTCATGCTAGAGCTTGAGAATACATTGTGAAAAGTTTAGTGCTGGGCCAGGATTCCAACCCATTCATGCGCAATATGTGGAGATGTTGAGGAATCTGCAGTTTTGAACAAACAACAAACTGTAGTCGAGCTGTATTGTCACGAAGGGATCAAATTCCGCGTTAAGGGCGGTCTGAGTTGCATTCCCAGTTCAGAACCAATTTTATCGACATACAGAAGCTCAAATTAAAGACGGAATAAGTTTCCTGTGGCCATACACAGGATTTTCTTCGTCACTAGAAATAAATAACTAGTATAAGAAAAGTTACTGGTGATAGAGTTTCTACATGTCGCCACTCCTTACTTTATTGTGGTTCCACCTAACGTCTACTTGGTAGAGAAGGAATATCATGTTTAATGTGATTTTAAGACCACAATGCCATTATACCTTCTTCACTTGGCGTAGCCAGAAGAGAATAGAATCTACCTCTACCTATCAAAAAACATCGGCAGAAGTTGGAATCGAACCGAGACCAATAGCATATGAAACTAACATCAGTCCAACAGACCACCACACCCATTTCTCTATGGCTCATTTCTCTATCATAACACCGTTGCGGCACAAAAGATGAGAATTCCGACACACAGGCTCCCTGTAGTGGTTTGCAGGATGTTCAGTACATTCATTTACTTGGTTGACTGAATCGCCATGAACTAGCTGCCTTGGCTACCCAGTGCATACATTCGACTCTATTTTGTAATCACCGAAATAAAATAACGTAACTGCCACCTCCACAGAACTGCCAACAGTGTAGGATGCAGAAATTTAAATAGGAAGTGTTCCTTTCCATTTGAGCTACTCTATTGCGCTATCTGTTTGTTGAAACCATCGTGCAGTGCAAAAGAAATGCTGTAACTGTCTGTCTCTCAGAAGTCTATATCCGGCCATATGCATTATCTCACAGCACTGTGGAATGCCGAAGTTCTGGAGGAACTGTTGTTCACTTCCAGAGGTGCTGTACCGATGTCACAGCTAGTAGCGTAACGGTAAGTGTCGTGCACTGTTGATAAGACGTCGCGTGTTGTATTACACTCACTACTACATTTTTTTTAAACGCAATTCTGCTGTCTGCTAAAGTTATCAATTTAATGGAACTTCTCAACCCAAAATAGTCGCATGTGGAAAAAAGGCTAACTTCTGCGTCATTTTGTTCTTTTCAGGTTTAATAGACGGCCAGGCAGCAGATGCGCTCGAAGCTTTTGTATTATGTATGGGGAGAGCGCATCGTGCCAAAATAGTCAGAAAAGTATTTTCTACATTAGTTGTCGTCTGGTAGTGGTATTTTATACTTCTTCAAACCTTTTTTGACAACTTTAGCTCAGAACAAGTTTTCTACATGCATGTAATCAATAAACTGCATGTGCGTTGTCAGACTGTTATAGATAACATCAGAGAATTCGCATATATCGTTGATGATTAATTTCTCTCTCATGTGTAGTATTGTTTTAACAACACTGAAAGAAACCGTACGAAAACTGTGGACTGTATTGTAGGAAATGAAATAAAACTACCCACGATAACCTTGCGACGAAGGTCTGTTTTAACAAAACTGAGTATCTGTACACAAGCGTGCCTCTATCTGCACGAATTAGTAAAACACTATTCACTTTGATTCCGATTGGGTCTGTGTTTAAACGGTATGCTGTGTCATACTCAACATGTATGCAAACGTGGCATATCATAAATAAAGTTACGTATTCCTAGAAACCCTTAAATTTGCTTGTCAGCAGCGGAAAGAGGCGTTACCAGTTGTTGTTGTTGTTTGGCCGGCCGGTGTGGCCGTGCGGTTAAAGGCGCTGCAGTCTGGAACCGCGTGACCGCTACGGTCGCAGGTTCGAATCCTGCCTCTTGCATGGATGTGTGTGATGTCCTTAAGTTAGTTAGGTTTAAGTAGTTCTAAGTTCTAGGGGACTGATGACCACAGAAGTTAAGTCCCATAGTGCTCAGAGCACTCTTTTTTACCTGTTGTGCAGGATTGTAAGTTTTTCTCCATTGCACTATGAGCTGAAAGTATTTTCTTACGATTTGCTTATCGATGTTTGATCTGATTGCTTGGACCTCTTACATAGAAGGTATAAAAACGGTACATTCAGCGAGGCTGTAACAGCGAACCATAACAGTCCCGCTTCCACAGGTCAGCACGTCAACACAGAGCTAGCGGATAGATATGGTTTGCGCTATCCTCTTAGGTCAATAGTGGCTATAACTCGTAAACCGCTATTTACAGGACGAGATTAGTTACGATTGCCACGTTCAATGACTTTGCTGGGCTGAAAACCGTAAATTTACAATCTTCTGTTACACTTCAAGCGATAAGAACTGAGGTTATTCAATGGAAATGACACGAGAAATCAAGTGAACTTTGAGGCTTAATTCCGAGCACACCAGGAAGTAACTCGTCGATCACAGAGTTGCCAAACATACCTTGCGTTTCCAGAATGAGATTTTCACTCTGCAGCGGAGTGTGCGCTGATATGAAACTTCCTGGCAGATTAAAACTGAGTGCCCGACCGAGACTCGAACTCGGGACCTTTGCCTTTCGCGGGCAAGTGCTCTACCAACTGAGCTACCGAAGCACGACTCACGTCCGGTACTCACAGCTTTACTTCTGCCAGTACCTCGTCTCCTACCTTCCAAACTTTACAGAAGCTCTCCTGCGAAACTTGCAGAACTAGCACTCCTGAAAGAAAGGATATTGCGGAGACATGGCTTAGCCACAGCCTGGGGGATGTTTCCAGAATGAGATTTTCACTCTGCAGCGGAGTGTGCGCTGATATGAAACTTCCTGGCAGATTAAAACTGAGTGCCCGACCGAGACTCGAACTCGGGACCTTTGCCTTTCGCGGGCAAGTGCTCTACCAACTGAGCTACCGAAGCACGACTCACGTCCGGTACTCACAGCTTTACTTCTGCCAGTACCTCGTCTCCTACCTTCCAAACTTTACAGAAGCTCTCCTGCGAAACTTGCAGAACTAGCACTCCTGAAAGAAAGGATATTGCGGAGACATGGCTTAGCCACAGCCTGGGGGATGTTTCCAGAATGAGATTTTCACTCTGCAGCGGAGTGTGCGCTGATATGAAACTTCCTGGCAGATTAAAACTGAGTGCCCGACCGAGACTCGAACTCGGGACCTTTGCCTTTCGCGGGCAAGTGCTCTACCAACTGAGCTACCGAAGCACGACTCACGTCCGGTACTCACAGCAAAGGTCCCGAGTTCGAGTCTCGGTCGGGCACTCAGTTTTAATCTGCCAGGAAGTTTCATACCTTGCGTTGTTGCCAAGTCTCAGTTACATTACGAGCAGGAAGAAGACGAACCGATGTGATCCTACAGCGGGATGGGAAGTGACCATAGCTAGCGCCTCAGAGACGCGGCTGCTACGGCCTGAAATACGTAATGCGTCTGATTCGCATTTCTGTAACTAGGTTTAGGGACTGGAGCTTAGCTGCTAATAATACTCAGAACTGACTGCTACTAAGCATCATAAATCAGTAACTCTCATAGTTGTTTTTATATTTCTTTCGTAAATGTACTCAAAACTAAGAAATTCATTCACGGACGTTTTCGTGACTCGCAGATAATCGAGCACAACAAACAAATAAAAAGAAAAAGAGAATATGTGTGTGTGTGTGTGTGTGTGTGTGTGTGTGTGTGTGTGTGTATGTGTGTGTGTGAGAGAGAGAGAGACATAGAGAGAGAGGGAGGGAGAGAGAGAGAGAGAGAGAGAGAGAGAGAGAGAGAGAGAGAGAGAGAGGGGGGGGGGTAAAAAATTGTTGTAAAGAAATTGAATACTGGTATGTAAAGAAATCTTTCATTAAAATAACTCGTTCCACATCATTACGAAATGTCGTATTCATGATCTATGGAACAAGCATTAATCTAATCATATCATATTGCTGACTATCCATGATGAGTCATGAAGTACCGAAATTTTCGCCTATATCAGTAACCAAATCTAAACTTGAAAATAAAAGACGACAGTTTTTGTAATAAACCGGGACTCCTATCAAGACCCTTTCATTCCTGTTAACTAACCATGAAAGATGTCTCACATACCTCACTTCAGAAGTAACGAAGTGTGTATGAATTTAAAGATGAAGCGCATGATGTGAAGTTCTGCGACGGAGATACGAACCCAAGACGTAATCGGATTGTTAACTAAGTAAAATCAAATGTTACGTATCGGATTTTCTTGCCAGCTACTAGGTGTTTAATCTAAAATAAGGACACAAATTTTTGTGCCTGAGCGACAATCGAACCGCACTCCTATCGTTCTTCTTTACTGTCCACGAATATTGCTTAAGTATCAATTGCTTACTCACCAACAGTAAGATGTGTGCGTGTTTGTCCAGAAATTGTTGGCAACATGAACAGACATTAAAAATGCACGTTAATTTTCACTAGCAGGTCGGTGTGCACGTGATAGGGCTTGAAATGAAGTTATGAATATTTTTGTACTGGATCAGGATTCGGACCCACATATTTACCTTTGGAGGAGACCTAGAGAAGACTGCAGTTTTGGGAAAAGGAATGAAATGATTGAACTATACTGTTCCGAGAGATTCAGATCCTCGAAAGAGGAGATACGAATTCGAATCACAGTCCAGCACCAAATTTTTCAACGTCTCTAGTTCAATCAAGTACAAGTAAAATAAGAGCCCTGTTCCTTTAGGCGGCTATCAGTTCTTCAAATAAAATAAAATTTTCTAATGTAAGTAAGTTTACTGGTGACAGTATTTCTGTTTACCCTGACCTCCACCTATGTCATTTTCCAACGTAAACCGGCTCTGCCCAGTTTGGAATGAAGGAACGTGATGTTTAATGCGGATTCTGGATTATAACAGCTTTCTCTTGTGGTTACCAGAGGTAAAGTAAATCCGTTTGTGCCTCTTAAAAATAAATGCCTGAACCCACGCATTGCACTTGTGATACTTCGTTCCACCAGACCATTGTGGCCACATTTCCCAGCTCCAGGAGTGTGCTGTAATGTGTGATGTGCTTAGCTTACTAAACTAGTCACGGCGGAAAAAACGCGAGTCTATTAAATAGTTAAGTAGAAGCAAGCTTCTGAAGTGGAGATTATGCTATTCTCATGTCAGCAGGATGTAAAGACTCTTCTAGGCGTCATAGCCTCGATTTGAAGCCATTTTGAAATTTTCACTAATTCAGGAAATTTCTTAGTTCCAGAAAATCCACTGTGAAGCGTGAAGTTACCGGATAATTCGATTATCACCGTCATTATTACTATCATTTTCTTCATACCGCTGCTGGAACACATGTGCTTCAAGATCATTTAAGTCCTTTTGGTCTTTATAGAAGTAGTTGCCCAAGAACAAGCTCTTTCCCCGTCGACGGAATCCTTTTCATGTTAATATCAAAAATCACCAATTACTCGTACATCACATTAAAACTAAAGTAATTGATGAAGACCTTACTTGATAACGAAAACGCGCTGCCTTTCTTCATTTACTTGCGCCGAGAAATGGCTGTCGAATACTGCCAAACCAAAAGCCAAGGGATCTTACTGCCTTCCAATATATGTTGCTGTCGGTTCTTCGATATGATTTGGTCGACGTGGCCTGTTTCAAGTTGTATATGACACAGAATGTTTTAGAAAATCAATTGTTTTTCTTTGCAATAAACAGAAAGATTTTCATTCTAAGCTATCAAAGTCCAAAATTTTCGCAATATTAGCTCAAATTTAATATTCGCTTCCATAATGTAAGGAAAGTATTTCACAGTTGCAAAACCCGCATCCGACTCACTGTCCTTAAACTTAGTCGCTGTCCATAATTTCTAGCTCAAAGTGACGCCAGTTTAAGTAACCTAATGTAGCGAAGACTGTTTGCCAGTGCTCTTTCTCACCGGAAAATATGCAAGTCACTCATTGGGCTCCTTAAGTACACTGTAACAGTAATTTCTGTGTGCATGCAATGCATACGGATTGTAGAATTTAGTGGTGCTCTCTCTTCCACTTCTGTGTACAATATGACTGACCTAAACGGGCCCTTTATCATTACAGTCCCTGGGCGGTGCAACATCATATTGATAACAGTAATGTGCTTATACTGACAACCTCATTGTTCGTTTTACCCGATTTTGTAATCATTTAAGTAAAACAACATGACCTTCGAGTAGGAGACATTTCGCCCCCTTTTCCTTCTGTGAAATTTGTCAGAAGGCTTTTTACTTTCGAACCAGCGAAATGCGGCAGAGTACGGCTGGTAAACGATTTACAAACCACGATTTAGTGCCGTTAACACGATTTCTTTAAACATCGGCGTAGCTGAAGGAATTTAGTTTCTTCTTAAACCGTCTTATGCATCAACGTTCACAGATATCTCAAATAGGAAAAGCTCTTTATCCAGGTACGAAGGTTGTAAAACAAACTTCCCACAGTTTGCGACCTCATTTTAATACCTCGTGGGAGCAGACATAATATTTTGCTTTTTGAACACCGAACAATAACACATAAAGATAGTAGATGGAAGGATACAAAGAAAAAATCAGACTCATGGGTGTGGGTCCAGTTCATCATAAGTTCATCATAAGAAGACTAAACAAGAGGGAAACATTACGAAAGCAATGAATACGTCGGTTAGTATACATTATTTGTATAGATCTGAAGATGAAAAAGCGCAGATCTGCACAGTGCCCGCATCTGCACTTTAGTTTCTGTCTTAATGGCCAAAATTTTTAGTTTCTTCTCTTCTGAATTAGCAAATGAATTGATTATTACGTGGTACAGAATAATTAGGTAACTGTGTTTCTCACAGCTTCCATTCGCACCAACATTTTTCTACATTCTCATGCAATTCATGGAATTCTACTTGTATGATCACAAGACTGGACATAGATGCAATCGATTTCGAGGTGCAAAGTGTTTGTTATCTTACTTTTCGTGACAGGTTGGCAAAGTTCATTTCCAAAGACTTTTTATTGTACTGAAATAATCTTTTGTAACAAAGTAACAAGGTAAGTGTTTTATTCGTATATATTTTGTGGGAAACTACAATCGTGATGGAAGATTACAAACCTAAATGATTGACACAGCTGGTAGGAGAAAACGCTGCATATTAACCAAACCCCGCGCCTCCTCTCCGTATCCTCCTATGACACGAGCACAAGATTTTCCTCCTATAACGCTACAGAGCTGTTCCTAGCACAGCTGAGAATTGGCAACAACGTCACAAACATTTGGCAACACTGTGACAGTGCAATTACTTCCGCGTATGGCACTGAACTGACTTGCTAAATTCACTTGATATTCCCTTTCGATTTGAATGACTCGTGGTATATAATCCTCACTAAAACACTGAGACAGAAATTTAAATTTTTTGGCTTAAGAAATGCTATTCTTCACATAAGTGACAACTTTTAACATCTTTCACGATGCGTTATGAGGCTGAGCACCCAATACCATGACGAGAGTGGAGTGCTGGCAGCCGTGTGTCCGTAGCCCCGTGGTACCGCCCGTGTCTCGTGTTCCACCGGTTAAGAAATTCGTCAGTTCTAACCGTGGTAGGGGCAGACCGTGCGAGCTTTCTTTGTGTATTATTTCATGGAGCTGCGAATTCCCAGAAAAAATTCTGTAACAAAATCAGAAGAAAACCTTTACACATCAAATTCTCTTGGCAGATCGACTCAGTAAGTTGTGTTAATGGTAGTAGATCTCGGCTTTCTGACTGCCAAGCTGCTATACAATACAAGCGTCTCTGAAGAAATTCGAATCGACCGTCAACGATACGAAATTCAATAATGTTCTTCACTTAAGACTCCCATGCCAGGGTGATAGTATGAAGGAAATAAATTGATTAGCAGATCGAAAGAAAATACTTTCAGCTCATTGTGCAATCGTGAAAAACTTACAATGCTGCACAACAGGTAACGCCTCTTTCCGCTGCTGACAAGCAAATTTAAGGGTTTCTAGGAATACGTAACTTTATTTATGATATGCCACGTTTGCATATCTGTTGAGTATGACACAGCATACCGTTTAAACACAGACCCAATCGGAATCAAAGTGAATAGTGTTTTACTAATTCGTGCAGATAGAGGCACGCTTGTGTACAGATACTCAGTTTTGTTAAAACAGACTTTCGTCGTAAGGTTATCGTGGGTTGTTTTATTTCATTTCTTACAATACAGTCCACAGTTTTCGTACGGTTTCTTTTAGTGTTGTTAAAACAATACTAAACATGAGAGAGAAATTAATCATCAACGATATATGCGAATTCTCTGATGTTATCTATAACAGTCTGACAATGCACATGCAGTTTATTGATTACATGCATGTAGAAAACTTGTTCTGAGCTAAAGTTGTCAAACAAGTTTTGAAGAAGTATAAAATGCCACTACCAGACGACAGCTAATGTAGAAAATACTTTTCTGACTATTTTGGCACGATGCGCTCTCCCCATACATAATATAAAAGCTTCGAGCGCATCTGCTGCCTGGCCGTCTATTAAACCTGAAAAGAACAAAATGGCGCAGAAGTTAGCCTTTTTTCCACATGCGACTATTTTGGGTTGAGAAGTGAAGAGAATTATGTTCAAAGTTCAATTAAATTGATAACTTTAGCAGACAGCAGAATTGCGTTTAAAAAAAATGTAATACAACACGCGACGTCTTACCAACAGTGCACGACACTTACCGTTACGCTACTAGCTGTGACATCGGTACAGCACCTCTGGAAGTGAACAACAGTTCCTCCAGAACTTCGGGATTCCACAGTGCTGTGAGATAATGCATATGGCCGGATATAGACTTCTGAGAGACAGACAGTTACAGCATTTCTTTTGCACTGCACGATGGTTTCAACAAACAGATAGCGCAATAGAGTAGCTCAAATGGAAAGGAACACTTCCTATTTAAATTTCTGCATCCTACACTGTTGGCAGTTCTGTGGAGGTGGCAGTTACGTTATTTTATTTCGGTGATTACAAAATAGAGTCGAATGTATGCACTGGGTAGCCAAGGCAGCTAGTTCATGGCGATTCAGTCAACCAAGTAAATGAATGTACTGAACATCCTGCAAACCACTACAGGGAGCCTGTGTGTCGGAATTCTCATCTTTTGTGCCGCAACGGTGTTATGATAGAGAAATGAATCATAGAGAAATAGGTGTGGTGGTCTGTTGGACTGATGTTAGTTTCATATGCCGTTGGTCTCGGTTCGATTCCAACTTCTGCCGATGTTTTTTGATAGGTAGAGGTAGATTCTATTCTCTGCTGGCTACGCCAAGTGAAGAGGGCATAATGGCATTGTGGTCTTAAAATCACATTAAACATGATATTCCTTCTCTACCAAGTAGACGTTAGGTGGAACCACAATAAAGTAAGGAGTGGCGACATGTAGAAACTCTATCACCAGTAACTTTTCTTATACTAGTTATTTATTTCTAGTGACGAAGAAAACCCTGTGTATGGCCACAGGAAACTTATTCCGTCTTTAATTTGAGCTTCTGTATGTCGATAAAATTGGTTCTGAACTGGGAATGCAACTCAGACCGCCCTTAACGCGGAATTTGATCCCTTCGTGACAATACAGCTCGACTACAGTTTGTTGTTTGTTCAAAACTGCAGATTCCTCAACATCTCCACATATTGCGCATGAATGGGTTGGAATCCTGGCCCAGCACTAAACTTTTCACAATGTATTCTCAAGCTCTAGCATGAAAACACATATCTGCTGGTGGATAATACTTTTTATTTTTAATGCATTTTCATTCGTTGTCAACACTAACGATATCTGACGTTTTTGACTCCCAGTGAGACACAGAACTATTTGCGAGATCACTGTAAGTTCAGGGATGTTATGCCGAGCTGCTGGTGGAGAAAAATTCGGTAAGTGTCGCCTCTTTGTGTGTAGTCAACAACGATATGTTTGGGGTTCGATTCTCAGTCAGCACCGAACACTTCGTCATATTATTTCTAGTTCAAACATGCTCACATGTCACTGCTGGTGTAACAAACCCATACTTAACGTTCCTTTTCTCTGGAATATAACAGCGATATGTGCCGGGTTGGAGTCCTGGAAAGGAAAAATTAATATTTCGTCTCGTCATTTCATTTAATATCTCTAGCTACTGCCGAGAAAATCCGATATGTCAAAGTTGATTGTGCTTCGATAACAATCCGATTAGATTCTGGGTTCGAATCCGTGTCCAAAACAAGGCATTACCTCACTGAATTTCAAGTAAGTTACTTGTGAAGTAGCAATATTTAACATCTCTCGTAGTTCGTTAACGAGGACAATAGATGCTGGGTAGGAATTCGTGACCGTTAAAAATGTTACATTCTGTAATTTAAAGTTGATATTTGCTAACTGATACTGTCAAAAAATGAGGTATATCACTCTTTTTATGCCTAGTCAGGAGTGACTGTTAATTTCCGTCAGTCACGAAATCTTAGCCTGCATGATTGGTACAAATGGCTCTGAGCACTATGGGACTCAACATCTGAGGTCATCAGTCCCCTAGAACCTAGAACTACTTCGACCTAACTAACCTAAGGACATCACACACATCCATGCCCGAGGCAGGATTCGAAACTGCGACCGTAGCAGTCACGCGGTTCCGGACTGAAGTGCCTAGAACCGCACGGCCACCGCGGCCTAGCCTGCATGACCTGTGTTTCAATCCATATGCAGAACGATGAGGTTCGTCGTGTCATTTGAAGTTCACACATATTCTGAACTAGCTGCTCGTGAATAACGTAAATTTTTAATGACATTTTGTGTTAAACAACAAGTATGGTATGTTACTTTGAAGAGGAAATCATGAATACGACGAACAATTCAGGTATGTCAGTTATTGTAATAAATACGAGCTTACAAGCCTTAAGGACAGTCTTATCCGTGATGAGGTGTTCCCTGATATTTTTAGTATCGTGGTATTACTTTAGATTCTGAGTTATTGCGTTACACAGAGCAGTGTTTTCTAGTGGTGACTTGTTGGAACCATTTTCAATCGTCAAACGACTGTACCAAGGAGCGATTAGCGGACCTGTTAGACAGCTGCGTTATGTAGGTCGCTTGGGAGTCAGGTGAAATGCAATTCAGGTCGTTCGGATACTTTTGAGCACGACTGTACATAAAATCAGAAGTTAAATATCAAATGCTTTCACCAATAGCGAAATGCTGGTACCTTAATTGACCATAGAATTGTTTTTGCCTGACTGGGATTCGGACCCAGCATCTAGCACCGTCGCCGGCCATTGTGGCCGAGCGGTTCTAGGCGCTTCAGTCTGGAACCGCGCGACCGCTACGGTCGCAGGCTCGAATCCTGCCTCGGGCGTGGATGTGTGTTATGTCCTTAGGGTAGTTAGGTTTAAGTTGTTCTAAGTTCTAGGGGACTGATGACCTCAGATGTTAAGTCCCATAGTGCTCAGAGCCATTTGAACCATCTAGTACCGTCGTTTTCTAGCCAGGAACAGACGATAAATAGCTATTGTTGGTTCACCAGTAGCGAGATGGGCGCATATTTAGCTAGACATCAGGCGACGAAAAGTTCTGTGCTGAATGGAATTCAAACCCCGCACACGTGGTCATGAAGAAACTTTAACTATAAAATTATATTCCAATAATATCTAGAAATGGCATGTTTGTACTGTCAATGATGTGATGGAAAATACTCTGCTGGCTAGAATTTGAATCCACAACATGTCGTCGTTGGTGATCACAACGAACACAACGTCAAACCCAAATCCGTTTTCACCAGGAGGATGGAGAGGAATGTTTGAACTTGAAAAGATGTAAGGAAACGTTTGATCTTGTAATGTTGTGATAAAATGCTCATCATGTGGCTGTGAGTTGAAACGAACACGTTACAGCTGACAACGCACGAAGAGACGTTGAAAATGCAACTATTTTTCACTAGTAGTTCGGAGTGCACATGCTAGGGCTTGAAATGAAATAATGAATACTTTGTTCTGATCAGGATTCGAAACCAGATAGATGCCTTTCGAGGACGCCTAGAAGAGTTTTCAATCTTCGGGAACATAGTGAAATCGAATTCTAATCCCAGTCCAGCACCACAATTTTCAACGTCTCAGTTTCAAATAAAGTAAGACCCTTGTGAACTTACATGGCCTTTGATTCATTAAATGAAATACGTTTTCTAGTTTACGACGGCTTGCTGGTGACAGAGTCTCTGCCTTACGGGGTTTCTCTATCTGTCACAGCTCAAACGAATGCCCAGTCGGCAGCGAAGGGATGTTATCTTTACTGCGGATATTGAACTACGGAGCTTACAGTCGTTCTGCACTTGGAGTTACTAGGGGTGAAGGAGAGCTACTTGTGTGTTTTAAAAATCTACGCCCGACGTGAGATGTGAACCTACACGTTTTACACATCAATACAAGATTAATCCACCAAACCACAGAACCCCCTGCCAAGCACAGAATTATGAATTGCAGAGTATTCATTTAGATGTAGATGCAGATGTCAAGGGACGCGTAACAGGAAGGAGGGCGGGATCTGGGAATGGATAGAAGTGCAGAAGTGCAAAATATAAGCGTGAAATGCTTGCAAAGTATTGCTTACTTAGACGTGAGCCACAGTTCGTTTTATCTTAGGACCGAGAGATAAGGAAGGACTGTTCTCAGAACGAAGAATGGGTTATAGGGAAGGGGAGATCAACGAATACGGTTTCATAGGTGATGAGAGGAATGATAGAGAATAAAGACAGCAGAAGTTAAAAGAGAAAATGTAGCCTCATTGGAAACCGCTAGATTTGTTTACAAAGTTTTGGGGGAGTGTAATTGAAAGGCACTTGCAGCGATAGTGTCAGAGAGAGAGAGTGTGAGAGACAAGAGCTATTAACAACGAGTAAACATAAATGTTCATATGTGTGTGACACCTTATGGGACTTAACTGCTAAGGTCATCAGTCCCTAATCTTACACACTACTTAACCTAAATTATCCTAAGGACAAACATACACACCCATGCCCGAGGGAGGTCTCGAACCTCCGCCGGGACCAGCCTCACAGTCCATGACTGAAGCGCCTAAGACTTCTCGGCTAATCCCGCGCGGCGATTAAACATAATATGAAATCGTTGGCGTATTGTGTGGAGGACGGAGGGTGTATTCTTGGATGGAGGGGAAGAGAGAGACGTATATGAAATAACAAGAACTACTGTGACAGAGTCCATCTACGCTGATTAGTTTGTAAGTGTGTAGACATGGTATAAATGAAATCAAAATATAATACTTAACAAACTGTATATTCAAAAGAAACCCACTTGAATTAAAAGGGCAACTCAAAGGAAAGCTAACCCTTATTGTATCTTTTCTGTTGCTACGCGATCTTCCACTAGCTTCCAATGAGGAAAAATGACGAAAAAGAAGACATAACAAAACATTTTAAGAACTCTAATATTTTATCCAGAATCCTTCATTATTTTGTACTTCTATCACGCGTCTTGGCATAGAATGTATAAGCCGTCGGACGTAACAGCCTGAAGAAGCAACTTCCTCCCAGGCTTCCAGGACGCAGTCCCAAAGAGCGTCCAGCCGGCCGCGGTGGTCTTGCGGTTCTAGGCGCTCAGTCCGGAACCGCGCGACTGCTACGGTCGCAGGTTCGAATCCTGCATCGGGCATGGATGTGTGTGATGTCCTTAGGTTAGTTAGGTTTAACTAGTTCTAAGTTCTAGGGGACTGATGACCACAGATGTTAAGTCCCATAGTGCACAGAGCCATTTGAACCATTTTGAACCCAAAGAGCGTCCGCAGTAGTTGGTTGGTTTCATGGCCAGTTCTCTGTTAATGTTCTGGCACCCTCAGCCCACATGTTTTCCATGGAGTTCATATCAGCCGCCCGTGGCGTTGCGCCAGTCGTGGAGAGCCGCTGCTGAACAAATGCAGACTTGTGAATGGGAGAATGGTCCCCTTCTGCGTACAGCATTCGCACTGACGGAAGCATCACATTTTCCAATATGTGGGCATACTGCGCGCTATCCAGAGTTCCTTCTATCCTGTGAAGAATTCCTGCCCCTCTCGCAGAATTTCAACCCCAGCAGGTAGCAGATAGCCGGCCACTTCTTCTCGTCGTGGTTACATATTCGCGTCGATGGCGAGTCCCTTGCGGTCTTTAAACGATTCGTGGACCGTCGTTATTGGTGGAAAACACCTTCACACCAGTGAAAATGACGTTGTCCCACGACACCCTCAGATGGAGCTCCGCAAATGCTAGCCGGTATAAAACGTTGTCTTCGCTGAGCTCTCGATTCATGGCGGATCGTCGTGCATGCAGTCCAGCGCCCCTCAGCCTTCGGCGAATCGTGTCACTGGAGCCGGGGAAGTTGGTCTCACGCCGCAACTGCTCCTAGACACTAGGTCCTTGTCTTCCTGCTGTCAGATCAGCCACTTCCTGCCTGAGCCAGGAGCCCTGTTGGTGGTGCCTCTTTCAATTCAGATCCTCTACCATCTCGTTGTAGTGGTATGTGGTACGCCATACCGCCTGCCATCTTCTCTGATGGAACACGCTCCTTCCTCAATGAGAGCGACGACTCTACCTCGGCCGGCCGTAGTGCCTGAGCGGTTGTAGGCGCTTCAGTCTGGAACCGCGCGACCGCTACGGTCGCAGGTTCAAATCCTGCCTCGGGCATGGATGTGTGTGATGTCCTTAGGTTAGTTAGGTTTAAGTAGTTCTAAGTTCTAGGGGACTGATGACCTCAGATGATAAGTCCGATAGTGCTCAGAGCCATTTGAACCATTTTTTGACTTTACCTCGAATAGACTTCTCCCAGTGAGCCATTACGGCAGACATCCTAATTATTTTTTTTTCCTTTATTGAATTTCAATTCCCCCCGAAGGGGGCGGGCTGGCAGCAGCTTAGTATGCCGCTCTTCAGCCTACAGATTTTGTGAGAAAGTTTTAGAGAATAAATAATTAAAAACAGGCGATAAAATCGGAGACTTAGAGAGTAACATGGCGAAAAGAAATCGTGGAATTTAAAACAAACAACAGAGGGATGATGATGCTAATAAAATACATACGAAGCAGACAGGGAAAACAATAGACAATTAAAAAACACGGCGACAGTCTGGATTCTGTTCGCAAAAGACATAAAATTCACACCTAGCGACAGCATGCTTTCTGTTCGCAACACGAGAAAGACAAACAACACTGAATAGTCACTGGAACACTGCACTAAAAAGTTGGCAAACGGACATACCACAGTCGTGAGCAGGTGGGGGGAAACTGGACCGAAGATGGGAAAACAAAAAAGGGGGAAAGGAGAGTAAAAGCTAAGGGTGAAACCGGGAAAGGAGCTGATGGAGGATGAGGACCTTGAAGATGGGTGGGGGGCAGACGCGACAGGGAGTGGGGTAGGCAGAGGAGTGAAATACAAAAGGACTTGGGGGGGGGAGAAGGGAGGTAGGGAGAGGTTTAGTGGGGAGAAAACAGGACGGAAGGGGGGAAGAGGGAGCCCAGGGAAAGGACAGAGGAAAGGAGGGGGAGTGAGTATCAGAGTTGATAGGAAGGATAAATGGAGGGAGAGAGGGCATCGTCCGGGAGGGGGAGTTGACGGAAGCCACCTTGGGAAAGGAGATGGAGGGTGTAGAGATGGAGGGTAGGGGGGACACAACGGTGAAGACGTGTCAGGGGGCGGGGATGGGAGATGGCTCAAATGGCTCTGAGCACTATGGGACTCAACATCTTAGGTCATAAGTCCCCTAGAACTTAGAACTACTTAAACCTAACTAACCTAAGGACATCACACACACCCATGCCCGAGGCAGGATTCGAACCTGCGACCGTAGCAGTCCCACAGTTCCGGGATGGGAGAGACAGCCTGATGTGTATTTCTGCTTGCCGCTCTTATACTGATGCCAGGAGAAGAGGTAAACATATTTACGTCAAACAGAGCGGCAGAGGCAGAGGTATGCGGCGCAGCCGAGCTGGCTCGTCCCGGGCTGTTGGCCCACCAACGCCACCGCCAGCTCGCTCACTTGCGTCTCGCCTCGGCCAGCCTGGCTGGCCCGTAGCTCGCGAGCCGCGGCTAGTACAGACCCGGGCCGCAGGGCCACGATCACCCCTTGAAGGATCAAAAGTTACACCTAATCTACTCAAGTCTTTAGTACAAATTAACGCAGCTACAGCTATTATGCTATAACATGTGGAGGCACACCTACAGTTGACGATTTATTCAAATATTTGACGAACTATAAGTTCAAAAATACATTCATTTTGAACATAGCTACCACAAAATATTTCACCTAGCTAGCAATAGCATGACGCAGGAAACTATATTTTCTTGTAAGCGCTGTGCATTAGATGTAGCCTTAAGAAAACCTGTATTCAACCACGACAACTGAGCGGAATGTAAAAGTAAACAGGTTTGGCGGCAAAAAAAAAAAAAAAAAAAAAATGGCTCTGAGCACTATGGGACTTAACAGCTGAGGTCATCAGTCCCCTAGAACTTAGAACTACTTAAACCAAACTAACCTAAGGATATCACACACATCCATGCCCGAGGCAGGATTCGAACCTGCGACCGTAGCTGTCGCGCGGTTCCGGACTGCGCGCCTAGAACCGCGAGACCACCGCGGTCGGCGTTTGGCGGCAGCTTCTCCAAATAATAGTATATACTTAGCATATAATACACGTTTTGTGCACTTATAACATGTTCTCAGTGTCTCTGAAACAATACGTGCTGCACGACGGAAATTACTTTCTGCTGACGCACTTCATTTACATCTCAATGATACACGACTACTAGAGAACATTGCTCTTTACGGCAGTCAATCCACTTGTCAATTAACATCATGATATCGCAGATATTAGGCAACACGTTACTAGGGATGAGTAAATCCTTAAGGTTTGCAACTAAACATGTTACTCCTAGTTACTACTGAATATGCAGTTGATTATTAACGTGTCTTCATAATCATGTGTGCGGGGTTCGACTCTCAGTCAGCATAGACGTTTTCGTCACCTTATTTCTAGTTAAACGTGTGCACATCTCGCTGATGGTGAACCAGCATTGGACATTTCTCGTCTGTTCCTTGTTAGACAACGACGGCGGTAGGCGCCGGGTTCGAATCCCGGTCAGGCAATACAACTTCAGTCGTCATTTAAGGTTCCAATCCTAATACTGGTGACAAACTGTGATATCTATATTCTGATTCTTATTCAACAATCCGATTAGGTGCTGGGTTCGCATCCTTGTTCCCAGCATTACATGATGGCATTTCAATTTTAAACATGTGCATCCTTTATTCCTTGACAATGCAACACTATACAACATCTTTCGAGGTTAATTATCAAGAAGGAAATTGTCATGTTAGGGTTCCTGCTTTCGTACAAACATTATCGTCATTTACGTTGAAGTTGAGAACTGATAACTGATACTGGTGCAAACGTCAATATTTGACGTCTCTTTCTGCCTAGTGATCGAGTCTCGATAAGGCACAAAGCTTTGCTTGGTTAACAATGGCTTTACGTTCTGGGTCTGCATCCGGATCCAGAACGAAAACGTTGGTCATGTCATTTAAAGTACAACTTCGTGTACAAGTAACTGTTGATGACTAATGTGAACAATGATATTACTTGTGATTCGCTGTTAATGTTGGGATTTCCGTAGAGTGTTTGCCGCCGTTAATCACGTTTTCTCTTAACTGCTTAGTATTACATAAAATTGATGCGAAACCACTCCCCGTTGGACGTTGAACGACGTTCAGCATGTGTTGGGTAAACCTTTCAGGCAGCAAAGAACTTGTTTCCAATTGCCATACAACTTTATAAATCCATATACTGTCTCAAATATTTAATTGTGCCTAAGGATTACTGAACGATTTATGTGACAAAATTGGTTGTCCCATAACATTTGAAAGGTCACCTATTGTAATTAAGTTTAGCTTACAAACGTTAAGGACTGTCTGATCTCTTCTGTACTATCGTGGTTTTACTTTACATCTGGACGGACTGTCATAAAGACTGGTGTGCTCTAGTAGTCTCTAGCGGTACCCATTGTGTATCTAAACAACGACTGTACTGTGGAGGGTTGCGACTATGTGCAACACAGATATGCTATGTTGGTTGCATACATTCAGGTGCAGCCTACACGTTGGAATTCAGGGGTGACCCAATTTTTTTGCTGTCGAGTGTACATAATCTGCAGAAATGATTAGCATTTGAAACATGCCAGCCCGCCTGTTTAATATGAACATCGCTGTCGAGGCGCTACACCACCCACCAGTAAAATGTGCCTGCGGCTCTCGTTGTTGCTATAAACTGAAGGTTATGGATTAGTATAGCTTGAGCAGACGTGCAGAATGTCACGCAGACGTATGCGCGAGCCTAACCGTAAAATCAGTGACTATGAAAGAGGGCGCCTTGTTGGCAAGAGAGAATGTGATGCATCCATCCGAGGAACTGTTGCTCGTGTGGGACGAAGTGTGTCGGCAGTGCAATGGGTGTGTGCAGAATGGTTCACGGAAAGCCGTAGAACACGACGAGATGGGTCAGGACGCACCGACCAGACCACCATTGAGAAGATCGACGCCGCATTCGAATGGCACTGTAGGACAAATCTGCGTCCTCCTCGGTTCTGGCGCAACAGTGGAACAGTTTAACACATCCTACACTATCAGGGGTGACAGTCCGTCGCCGTTTATTACAGAATGGATTTCGTGCGCGTCGCCCACTTCTGCATCTACCTTTGACGAATGTGCAGAGATACGCTAGACGGCAGTGGTTTATGGAACGACGTCACTAGGGACAGGAATGGTTCGGACGAATCCAAGTTCTTTTTGTTCGAAAATGATGGCCGCATTTTGATTCGCCGCATTAGGAGGAGCGGCATCACAGTGACTGCATTCGCACAAGACATACAGCCCCAACTCAAGGCCATTTGGAGTGGGGTGATATTGGGTACAACCACAAATCACAGCTGGTGCGCGTCCAGGGCACTGTTACCAGTGTGACCTAGGTAAATGACATCCTGCGAGCTGTAGCCATACCCTTTCTGCATAACGCCCCAGACACCATTTTTCAGTAAGACAATGCACGACCAGATGTTGCTACACGAACACGTGCCTTCTTGGTTTCACAGCCTGCCTAGCCCGGCAGATCACCAGTCTTGTCGCTATCAAAAATGTGAGGGATATGGAAAAACGACGGGTGCGGGGCTGTGACCCAATGCCAACCACCATACAAGAACTTTGGAACTAGGTAAATGCATCACGAAAGGCTATACTACAGCACGCTATTCGCGCCTTGTATAAGTCGATGCTATCACGCATGGAACAAGTTCTCAGGGCCCATGGTGGACCCTACGGCTGCTAGGGAACAGGACAAATGTTGAACTGAGGTGACTGAAATGCTACTCATTGCAGCAGAACATACTGGTGTACATTTCCTGTGAATATGAACGTCTTGTCTTTAGTCGCTCAAGGTGTTGAGTTTTTTCTGAACATGAGTGTATAAAAATATAAGTCAGTGTGTCATATTAAATTTATAATGTTGGCGGGAGCTATTATATCCTGTTGATGTGAGAGAACAATATGGACAACTAAGTCACATTACAGGTATTGAACACGTCGAATACCAAACACAGTAGCAGGTTCGAGTCATGATGCAAGTGCTAATACAAGAGAACAATAATTGTAACTGTGATACAACAAATGTTACAAATAAAAGAAAACCACACAGACACAAAATGTATAAGAAAAATGAAACACCATTTTTCGCCAAGAATAGTAAGGAGACGGGACGTTCATAGGGAGCAAGTACCAGAGGTTGTAGAGGGTTTCAAATGGCATATTATGGAAGGATTGCCAAGAGCAGGGGAAAGAAATACAATAGAAGGAGAAGGATGGCTTTGAGAGATGAAATAGTGACGGCAGCAGAGGATTAAGTAGGTAAAAAGACGGGGGCTGGTAGAAATCCTTGGGTAAGACAAGAGATATTGAATTTAATTGATGAAAGGAGAAAATATAAAAATGCAATAAATGAAGCGGGTGAAAGGGAATACAAACGTCTAAAAAATGAGATTGGCAGGAAGAGAAAAATGGATAAGCAGAAATGTTAGAGGACAATTGGAAGGACGTAGAAAAATAATGTTCAAATGTGTGAATTCCTAAAGGACCAAACTGCTGAGGTCCCTGGACACTACTTAAACTAACTTATGCTAAGAACAACACACACACCCTTGCCCGAGGGAGGACTCGAACCTCCGGTGGGAGGGCTAGCGCAATCCGTGACATGGCGCCTCAAACCGCGCGGCCACTCCATGCGGCAGGATGTAGACGCATATAACACTAGGGGTAAGATAGCTACTAGCTACAGGAAAACTAAAGAGAGGAGAAAAGACAACCACCTGTTTGAATATCAAGAGCTCAGATGGAAAACTAGTCCTAAGCAAAGAAGAGAAAGTAGAAATGTGGAAGGAGTATATAGAGGGCCTATACAAGGGGAGATGCACTGGCGGACAATATTTCGGAAATGGAAGAGGATGTAGAGGAAGAAGAGAAGGGAGATATGATACTGCGTGAAGAATTTGGCAAAGCACTGAAAGACCTAAGTCGAAACAAAGCCCTGGGAGTAGACAACATCCCATCAGAGCTACTGATAGCCTTGGGAGAGCTAGCCATGACAGAACTCTTCCATCTGTTGAGAAATATGTGCGAGACAGGCGAAATACCCTCAAACTTCAAGAAAAATATAACAATCCCAATTTCAAAGAAAGCAGATTGGTAACGGGAGTGAAAATTACCGAACTATCAGTTTAATAAGTCACGGCTGCAAAATACTAACCCGAAACCTTCACAGAAAAACGGAAAACTTGTAGAAGGCGACCTCGGGGAAGATCAATTTGGATTCCGGAGAAACGCAGGAACACGTGATGCACTACTGACCCTACGACTTCTCAGAGAAGAATGGTTAAGGAAAGGCAAACCTTACGTTTATAACATTTGTAGACATCTTTCAAGTTCTAAAGGTGGCAGGGGTAAAATACTGGGAGCGAAACTATTTGTAGAGGAACCAGATGCCAGTTATAAGAGTCGAGGGGCACTAAAGGGAAGCAGTGGATGAGAAGGGAGTGAGGCAGGGCTGTAGCCTATCCCCGATGTTATTCAATCTGTATACTGAGCAAGCAGTAAAGTAAACAAAAGAAAAATTTGGAGTAAGAAATAGAAACTCTGAGGTTCTCGGATGACATTGCAGTTTTGCCAGAGACAGCAAAGGACTTCGCCGGCCGGAATGGCCGAGCGGTTCTAGGCGCTTCAGTCTGGGACCGCGCGACCGCTACGGTCGCAGGTTCGAGTCCTACCTCGGGCATGGATGTGTGTGATGTCCTTAGGTTAGTTTGGTTTAAGTAGTTCTAAGTTCTAGGGAAATGATGACCTCAGCTGTTAAGTTCCATAGTGTTCAGAGCCATTTGAACCATTTATTTAAGCAAAGGACTTCAAAGAGCAGCTGAACGGAGTGGATAATATCTTGAAAGGAGGATATAACATGAACATCAACAAAAGCAAAAACGAGGATAACGGAATATAGTCGCATCAAATCATATGATGCTAAGGGAATTAGGTTAGAAATGAGACACTTAACGTAGTAAATGAGTTTTGTTATTTGAGAAGCAAAGTAACTGATTATGGTCGGAATAGGGAAGATACAAAATGTAGACGGGCAATGTCAAGAAAAGCGTTTCTGAAGAACCGAAATTTGATAACATCGAGTATAGATGTCTTTTCTGAAAGTATCTGCATGGAGTGAAGCCATGTATGGAAGTGAAACATGCACGATAAACAGTTTAGACAAGAAGAGAAGTTTCTGAATGTTGCACTAATGAGGAGGTACTAAATAGGATCGGGTAGAAGAGAAATTAGTGGTACAACCAGACCGAAAGAAGGGACTGTTGGTGGGACACATTCTGAGGCATCAAGGGATCATTAATTTAGTACTCGAGGGAAGCGTGTGGGGTAAAATTCGTCTAGGGAGATCAGGACATGAATACAGTAAGCAGATTCAGAAGGATGTAGGTTGCAGTAGTTATTCGGGCATTAAGAGGCTTGCACAGGATATAGTACCATGGAGAGCTGCATCAAACCATTCTCTGGACTGAAGACTACGACAACAACAATAACACAATACTAATTTAAATTAAATTACACAATAAGAAAAAAATGATTGAACTTTTGTACATTACTTACAATATTAAAGTTAAGCGCAGTTCTTCCAGTCGTAATTACCAAATAGCCATGGTCAAAAGCTTGCGTAGAACGCAGGTAGGTAGAATGATTCTATTGGCTTTCACTCAATGGAGTAGATTAGCACTACTTTCAAAATTGCGAACTCAGTGTAAAACTGGCCGACGTACTAAGTTAGGTCAGTATCCGTTCTGTGGAAGCTTGTAACTTATGCAATACCATTCAGCTAACACAACGCTACAGGGAGATACTTTGAAGGCTGTCCAAATATAAAATTGACCATAGATAATCAATATGTTCGCGTGATCGCTCGTGGCACGCTATATCAAACTGACTGCGTGCAGACGGAGTGGCTGTCATTGACAGACCTGTTCGGCCTTCACAGAGTAACTCTACTCCTGTCATGTACTCGTATTCCTTAGCACAGCGTAACAAAAATGGCTCTAAGCACTATGGGTCTAAACATTTGAGGTGATCAGTCCCCTAGACTTAGAACTACTTAAACCTAACTAACCTAAGGACATCACACACATCCATGCCAGAGGCAGGATTCGAAACTGCGACTGTAGCAGCAGCGCGGTTCCGGACTGAAGCGCCTAGAACTGCTCGGTCACACGGGCCGGGTCTGCGTATGATGTCAGAGTCTTTTTGCCTAGATGTTACATTTTTACACCTTTGAGACAAACTAAGAATGTAAGAGTATACATTAACATCTACGAGAATACACTTGATGCCTCCGTAGGATATATGACACAGGAAAAATGGTGTACCAGGACTATTTTCCTCCTTTCTGTTCCATTCAAGGTTTATACGCAGGAAGAAATCTCTTTACCTACTGTATGATATACAATTTCTCTAACTTATAGTTGCAGTCATTATGCGAGATGACTTACTCATGTTGTAACACCAAGAAGTAATTAATGCAGAATAATGAAATTTCTGGAATACATTTGTCTAGGTAACGTTGCAACTTCACAGGTTAATGTAAGCTCGAGAAAAGCCAATTGCAAAAGTACACTACTGGCCATTAAAATTGCTACACCAGGAAGAAATGCAGATGATAAACGGGTATTCATTGGACAAATATATTATACTAGAACTGACATGTGATTATATTTTCATGCAATTTGGGTGCATAGATCCTGAGAAATCTGTACCCAGAACAACCACCTCTCGCCGTAATAACGGCCTTGATACGCCTGGACATTGACTCAAGCAGAGCTTGGATGGCGTGTACAGACACAGCTGCCCATGCAACTTCAACACGATACCACAGTTCATCAAGAGTAGTGACTGGCGTATTGTGACGAGCCAGTTATTCGGCTACCATTGACCAGACGTTTTCAATTGGTGAGAGATCTGGAGAATGTGCTGGCCAGGGCAGCAGTTGAACATTTTCTGTGTCCAGAAAGACCCGTACAGGACCTGCAAGATGCAGTCGTGCATTATCCTGCTGAAATGTAGTGTTTCGCAGGGATCGAATGAAGGGTAGGGTCACGGGTCGTAACACGTCTGAAACGTAACAACCGCTGTTCAAAATGCGAACAAGAGGTGACCGAGACGTGTAACCAGTGGCACCCCATACCATCACGCCGGGTGATACGCCAGTATGGCATTGTCCAATACACGCTTCCAATGTGTCTCCACCGCGATGTCGCCAAACACGGATGCCACTATCATGATGCTGTAAACAGAACCTGGATTCATCCGAAAAAATGACGTTTTGCCATTCGTGCACCCAGGTTCGTCGTTGAGTTCACCACCGCAGGCGCTCCTGTCTGTGATGCAGAGTCACGATACGCCAGTCACTACTCTTCATGAACTGTGGTATCGTGTTTAATGGGCAGCTGTATGTGTACACGCCATCCAAGCTCTGTTTGACTCAACGTCCAGGCGTATCAAGGCTGTTATTACGACCAGAGGCGGTTGTTCTGGGTACTGATTTCTCAGGATCTATGCTGCTGCAAACGTTGTCGAACTGTTCGTGCAGATGGTTGTTGTCTTGCAAACGTCCCCATCTGCAGACTCCGGGATCGAGAAGTGGCTGCACGATCCGTTACCACCATGCGGATAAGATGCCTGTCATCTCGACTGCTAGTGATACGAGGCCGTTGGGATCCAGCACGGCGTTCGGTATTACCCTCCTGAACCCACCGATTCCATATTCTTCTAACAGTCATTGGATGTCGACCAACGCTAGCAGCAATGTCGCAATACGATAAACCGCAATCGCGGTAGGCTACAATCCGACCTTTATCAAAGTCGGAAACGTGATGGTACGCATTTCTCCTCCTTACACGAGGCATCACAACACATTTCACCAGGCAACGCCAGTCAACTGCTGTTTGTGTATGAGAAATCGGTTGGAAACTTTCCTCATGTCAGCATGTTATAAGTGTCGCCACCGGCGCCAACCTTGTGTGAATGCTCTGAAAAGCTAATCATTTACATATCACAGCATCTTCTTCCTATCGGTTAAATTTCGCGTCTGTACCACGTTATCTTCGTGGTGTAGCAATTTTAATGGGCAGTAGTGTATAATTCTGGTACATTAATAGCCGGTGTAACCGTCAGAATGTTTTATGAAACATGCAAACGCGCATGCATTTTGTTTTACAGGTGCCGGATGGCGATGTATGGCATGGAGTTCAATGCCTGTTGTACTTGGTCGGTCAGTACAGAGACGGTTAACGCCGGTTATGGATGACGCTGGAGTTGTCGTCCAGTGATGTCCCATAGGCGCTCGATTGGAGACAGACCTCGTGATCAAGCAGCTCAAGGCAAAGTGTCGACACTCTGTACAGCTTGTTGGGTTACAACAGTGGTGTGTGGGAGAGCGTTATCCTGTTGGAAAATGACCTCTGGAATGCTATCCATGAAAAACGGTACAACACGTCGACTCACCAGGCGGACGTACAAATATGCAGTCAAGTGCGTGGTATAACGACGTGAGTGCTCCTGGTATCATACAGTATCGCACCCCAGAACGTAACTCCAGGCGTAAGTCTAGTGTGTTTATTACGCAGACACATTGGTTGCAAGCGCTCACCTGCCCTTCTTCTAACCAACACATGGCTATCACTAGCACTAAGGCAGAACCGGCATTCATCTGAAAACACGGCAGACCCCGGCTCCACCCTCCGATGAGCCTTCGCTTGTCACCACTAAAATCGCAAACGGAGATTTGAGGTCAGTGGAAGTCCGTTGTAGGGCATCTGGCTCGGGGATTTCCTTGAAGTAACCGATTTGTAACAGTTTTTTGTGTCACTGTTGAGCCAACTGCTGCTCGAATTTCTGCTGCAGAAGCAATACGATACGCCACAGCTACATGCCAAACACGATGGTCTTCCCTCTCGGCAATGTCACGCGGCCGTTCGGAACCCGGTCTTCTTGCGACCGCACCTTCCCGTGACCACCGCTGCCAACAACTATGTACAGTGGCAACGTTCCTTGCAAGTCTTTCAGCAATATAGCGGAAGGAGCATCCAGCTTCTCGTAGCCCTATTACACGACCCCGTTAAAACTCGGCGAGTTATTGATCATGACCGCTACAGCGCATATTTAAAGCAAACCTGATGTACATCCTCATAGTGGCGGTACTGGCGCCACTCTTAGGCGAATGGTGCGAAATTAGAATAGGCATCACCTTTCAGGTGCAGAAACACGCCTACAAACTTTCGTTTATCTCGCACAATGACTTCTTGGTTTGGAATTTTTTTTTCAAACATTAATCTACAGGCAGGCAAATGTTAAGTGAAACACGTTTGGCTACAAGAAAAGTAACATGTGAAGTCTTCAATAATTACTGGAGGAAAACATTAGCATAGGATTTATCCCAAGCTACATGAAATTTGACGTTCATGTTAAAACAGTTGGTGGTCGAAAAATAGTGTTCTGACTCTTGTTGGCGAAACAGAGACTGAAGTAGATAATAGCAAAACAATAGGGAAATGTTGTATTTTGTATATAAAAGGCTACTTCAAAAGAAATATCATAAATTTTGTTATAGCTCGATTGTCGTTAGACGGCAAAGGTGAGTGATATACTAATCAGTGCCAGTGGTGCTGAGAAAGAGATGAAGCCGTCGAAATTCATTACGGCTTCATGGCTGGAAAGAATCTGTAACAGGTTCTATACAGAATTTGCCAGTTAAATAACTCCACTATTGACCATAATTTACTGAACAAACAGCCATTGTGCATACTAGTTTCCTGTAATTCTAAAAAAATCCAAAGAAAGAAAGGCAAGCTGGAGTTCTATAGCAGTCACCTCTTTTTACGGCCGAATTCTTAAATATACAATCTAAGACATGTCTTCGGCGTGGAATCTCACTGACTCGAGTAGAACTGTTTTCAGTGATGAGCCCCACTTCGAACTTAGCCCCGGTGAATAGCGAAGATGGCTCTGGAACGACCCGAACAGCGGTGGGATAGCAAACTGACTGTCGCGCCGTACGGCGAGACAGCCAGGAGAGATCGTATGGGGTGAGCTTTCTTTTCGTAGTAGGACTCCTTTCGTTGTCATACGCGGCACCCTTACAGCACAGGGTACGTCAACAATGTTCTACGCCCCGTTTTGTTTCCCTTCATAGGAAGCCAACTTTGGCTTACATTTTAGCAAGATAATACCGGTACCTACACGGCGAGAGTTTCTACTGCGTGTCTTCGTGGTTGCCAAACCATATCTTAGCCAGCGAAGTCGTCGTACATGCATCAGAATTCAAGTCGACAGACGAAGTACACTTCACGGCCGCAGCGCCACCGCCGGTGGAACCGCGGAACTCGGCTGTTCTGTGTGTTACCGCTCGCCGCGGCATTTAGCGCACTCTGTCATCTTCAATTAGAACAAATCGTTGAGATTATCGGGTTCTACGCAGTGTCCAGCTGGTTGCCGCTGTAACTGTTCACCAGATTATCCGGTAGGCGTATTTCCACGTATTCTTTAATATTAGAGTCCAAAAGAGATGTAACTGCGGTCAAAATCACAGTTCCATCATAGTCTATTGACTGTCCAGTGGAAATACAGTGTTCGGAAAGTCTGCTAAGTGGGTCTACCTATAGGTGAATTGGTTACGACCCTACAGGACGTGTGAAACCGAAAACTCTACGCTATTAAACTCCTCCTCCTTACCCCACGAGATCATCAAGATGTTAAGACGTGTACCACCAAGACTGTATAACTTCCCAAAAATTTTGGAAATTTGTGGTAAGGTTCTATGGGACCAAACTGCAGAGGTCATCGGTCCCTAGGTTTACACAGTAATTAAACTAACTGAAACTAAATTACGTTAAGGACAAAACACACAACCATGCCCGAGGAAGGAATCGAACCTCCGACGGGGGGAGCCGCGCGAACCTTGACTAGGCGCCCAAGACCGCGCGGCAACCCAGAACGGAAGTGTTCCATTACGTCCAGCAGCGAGCAACACTGGAGCGCCTACATATGATTTAACCGAACATCTTGCTTCGTTGATGAGACCATTGGTGGAAAAACTCAGCTGACTCTATCAATAGACTGGGGGGGGGGGGGGACTCTCCGTCTAAGCAGTTCTGACGGTTTGGTTGGCATTGATGTAGTATCATTTTTTTTAGGAAGGTCCCTCTTGCAGATTCTCTGGCATTAATTGGGAAAAAGTTTCAGGTGGACATCACTGATTTGTTTCTGCATGCTCTGCTCTCAACCTATTTTATGTTCAATCAAGAACATTTTGAACCGACTGACGATGAAGCCGTGGGCAGACCTCTGTCTCCCTTGGTGGCCAACCTTTTTATAGAGGATTTCGAGGAAAGACCGCTTGAATCAGCTGCCCTTAAACCAATTATATTTTGGAGGTATGTGGACGATACTTTTATAGCATGACCCTATAGAGAAAATAAATTGACGGAGTTTCTTCGCCAACTCAACTCCATCCATAACAACATTCGATTCATCGTGGAAATAGTGACAGATGGTTGTCTGCCCTTCTTGGCTGTCTCGGTTAGACGAAAGAACGATGGTTCTCTGGGGCATTGACTGTCGTAAGCCCACTCATACTGATTTTTAAGTGCAAGCCGCAAGTTGTCATCACCCACCGCAAACTATGAGAGTGCTTAAAACACTCATACACAGAGCTCACACTTTCTCAGGTCTTGATAGTTTACCTAAAGAGCTCGCCGACCTAAAGACAATGTTTAGAAAGAATGATATTCTGTCTAGCATATTAACAGGACACTGTCAGTCAAAATCAAGTATCAGCATGTGGATAAAGAGGAGAACAAGCAGGCAAAATATTTAGCTTTTCTTCCTTTTGTGTGTAACATTTCGTTTAAAATACCAAGAATCCTCAGTAAATTTCAAGTGAAGTTGATTTTCTGCCCACCGTCTAAGATTGTTGTCCTTTTGGAATCAGTGAAGGACGACTTGTTATTGCGCAAGGCCGGAGTTTACAAAATACCTTGTCAGTGTGGTATGTCCTACACAGGACAGACTGCACGCAATGTGAAGGAACGCTGCACTGAATACCAACGTTGCACGCGCTTTTTGCAACCAAGCAAGTGCGCTATTGCCGAACACTGTATTTCTCCTGGGCATTCAATGGAGTACGATAGAACTGTGTTTATGACGACAGCTGGATCTTTTTGGGACTCTATTATTGAAGAATCCGTGGAAATACGCCTGGCGCAAAATCTAATGAACCGTAATAGCGGCTACCAGCTGGACAGTGCGTCGAACCCCATCATCTCCACGATTTGTTCTCTGGGGCAGCTAAATTCCGTGGTTCCACCAGCGAGAACGGAACAGAGCGAGTCTTCGTCAGTCTTCGATGGCTCACCTGAAGACGACTGGCAGGTGTCCGTGCAATGACTTACTCGAAGACTGGCTGCCAACCTGAAATATGTTTGAACATCCAGTTCGGCCGGAATATTTTAATATTGTAATCACTTTTTTGTCTGTATTTATGCATCAAATCTATCAATTTCCATCCAGTTTGGATAATTCGTACGTGGTGCGTCTTGTTTTTGTCTTATAGTGTATTTTGAGTTCAAACATATTGATCAAAATAGAATAATATACTTTCTTTGCAGGAACATTCATAGTTTCCCACAACATCGATTGTGTGAAACACAGCTCTTGCTGTTTGCACATGATATCGTAAGAACAATGGAGAAAGGTATCGAACAAAATTCAGGAAAAACTTGTGATTCCTTGCTACAGTCACGCCTGCTATAGGAGAAAGGAGGTACGTACAACGCGGCTTAAGACTTACGGTGTTGGTCTTATACGTAGCTGCCATTGCCTGTGGACTGCCTAAAATTTTATTATTATTTTTGTAAGTTAGAACTTGTGTGTACAAATAAGTAGTTGGAATTTTAAAACATATTTAGGGTTATTGGACTTTCTACTTCACATACACACATTTGGGATTACAAGTGATGAAACTTCGATTTCACAGTAATTATCAAAGAAAAAATGGAAAGTGGGTTCTGGTATTCAAACACATACCACAGTAAGCAAACAGTTGACCTTTCTGTTTAAATTTCTTTTACAGTTAATTTAAATCTACAGAAACGCAAAAATCACGAGAACAAAGCAAATTTTAGCGTTCATGGTGGAGTACAGTATGATTCAAATCGAGACCTGGAGAGCTACATGGTCCAACATTTCTCTCACTGAAATCATATACTCTGGCTGATTTCCTGATTTACCAGCTGGAAAATCCTGAGTAACAACAAAATCTGTGAAAATATAATACCATGAACGTGTAATATGATCCGTCTTCAGATATTTCGTTCTCATCATCTGCAGACTCGTCAAGGACTTTGTAACGCATTTGCTTCAGACATTTATCCTCATCGGTGAACGTTTTGAGCACGAAATCAACACAAAATGCACGAAACGGAGAGAACTTGAACGTTAGCTAACGCCTACGGAACAAGAGACGATCGTAAAGGTTACAAAACCGACGAATATTTCCAGTGATATCGTTCCTATCTTCTAGCAAAAGCTACGAAGCCTGCAGACCTGACAGACGTTTGTGCAAGCCGTAAATATACATTTGGCACCGCGGTAAATCATCGTACCTGGCGTGACGTAATGTTACGCCCGTCGTACTTTCCCATTTTCCGCAAACGGCATAATATTACGTCAGCCGCAAGCTAAGCATTAAGTCTGGTTTGAAAACTACTTCTTGACAGAAACAATGCGGCTGTTTTCCTGGATAAAGAGTCATTTATATCTACAGGAGAATGCCTCAGGACCATAATTGTTAATATTACACATTAGTTGCAACCTCAGAATTTTCTCACATGATGCTGATTTATTCGATAAATGTATGGCATTATTACTTTAAATCTGGAAAAACAATGGTTTAAGACAGAAATGCAACTACATCGATGAGCCAAAACATTATGACCAGCTGCTTAATAGCATGTTGGTTCACTCTGGAATGCAATAAATGAGCGATATGGTATAGCGTAGATTCAATACGTCCTTGGTATGTTTCCGGAGGTGTGCGGCATCAGACATCTACTCACAGGTCACGCAGTTCCCGTACATTATGGGCCAGTGGTTTCTGAGCGCGTTTGCGGCGCCCAATGGCATCCATTGTGTGTTCCATTTCCTTAGGATCAGGCGAATTTTGTGACCAAGTCACTATCATCATTTTCTGTCACTGTAGCACGATTCTGGCTTAATGACATGAAGAATTATATTGCTGGAAGATGCCACCGCCCTCAGGAAAGACATAACTACGAAGGGGTGCAGGTGACCTGCAGTAATATACACGTCGTCCGCAGCTGCCGTGGTGTCATCGGGTACTGCCACAGATCCCATGGACGCCCAGGTGAATTTCTCTCATAGCATAATACTTAGCAGAGTGCGGAAGAATATGCAATTAATGGACTATGGCAGCAGACGACCCGTGTGAGTGCCTTTGCTAACAGCACAGCATCGCCTCAGCGCCTCTCCTAGGCTAGTGACAATATAAGTTGAACCCTAGACGATTGGAAAGCCTTTGTCTGGTCAGATTAGTCCAAATTTCATCTCGTAAGAGCTGATGGTAGGGTTCGAGTGTGGCGCAGACCCCACGAATCCATGGAGCGAGATTGTCAACAGGGCCGTGGAAGCTGGTGGTGGCTCCATAATAGTGTGGACTGTGTTTACATTGCCCGCATCTCGTGGTCGTGCGGTAGCGTTGTCGCTTCCCACGCCCGGGTTCCCGGGTTCGATTCCCGGCGGGGTCAGGGATTTTCTCTGCCTCGTGATGGCTGGGTGTTGTGTGCTGTTCTTAGGTTAGTTAGGTTCTAAGTTCTAGGGGACTGATGACCAAAGATGTTAAGTCCCATAGTGCTCAGAGCCATTTGAACCATTTTTGTGTTTACATTGAATGTACTGGGCCTTTGGTCCAACGAAACCGGTCAATGACTGGAAACGGTTGTGTTCGGCTACTTGGAGACCATTTACAGCAATTCAAACAACGATGGAATGTTTATGGATGACAATGCGCCATGTCACTTGGTGGTAAAGTCTTATGGGACCAAACAGCTGAGGTCATCGGTCCCTAAGCCTACACACTACTTAATCTAACTTAAACTAACTTACGCCATGGACAACAAACACACCCATGCCCGAGGGAGGACTCGAACCTCCTACGTGGAGAGGCGCACGGACCGTGACAAGACGCCTGAGACCGCGCGGCTCGCACCATGTTACCGGGCCACACTTGTTTGCGATTAAGAAAATATTGTTCTTGTGAAACACACCCAGCTCTTTATCCTCAAGAAGTAATGAGTACTATTGACAGGGGATGCCAAATTGATTCCCTGTTTTTAGATTTCCAGAAGGCTTTTGATGCTGTATGTCACAAGTGACTTCTAATCAAAATGAGTGCCTATGGACTATCGTCTCAGTTTTGTGGCTGGATTCGTGGTTTCCTGTCAGAAAGGTCAGAGTTCATAGTAACTGATGGAAACATATCGAGTAAAACAACTAAAATCTAGCGGTCTCTAAGGAAGTGTTACAAGCCCTCTGCTGTTCCTTATCTGCCTAAACGGTTTAGGAGACAATCTACGTAGCACTTTTAGGTTGTTTGCGGATAATGCTGTCATTTCCTGTCTTATACACTTATCAGATGATCAAAACAAATTGTAAAATCGATTTACATAAGATATCTGTATGGTGCGAAAAGTGGAAATTGACGCTAAATAACGAAAAGTGTGATGTCATCCACATGAGTATCAAAAGGAATCTGCTAAATGTAAGTCACACGACACGACACAAATCTAAAGGCTGTAATTTGAGCTGAATACTTAATAATTATAATTACGAATAAATAAAGTTGGAGCGATCACAGAGATAAATTTGTAGTGAAAACAAAGACTACGATTTATTGGCAGAACACTGAGAAACTGCAACAGGTTTACTAAAGAGACTGCCTACTCTACGCTTGTACGTCCTCTTCGGGAGTATTGCTGTGCGGCGTGGGGTCCGCATCAGATAGGATCGGCCGCGCGAGGTAGCTGCGCGGTCTTGGGCATCTTGCCACGGTCCACGATGCTCCCCCCGTCGGAGGTTCGAGTCCTCCCTCGGGCATGGGTGTGTGTGTGTGGTCCTTAGAGTAAGTCAGTTTAAGTTAGATTAAATCGTGTGTAAGCTTAGGGACCGGTGACCTCAGCGGTTTGGTCCCATAAGACCTTACCACAAATTTCCAGATTTCAGATAGGATCGACGGAGGACGTCGAAAACGTTCAAATAAGGGTAGCTGGTTTTGTACTGTCACGAAATAGGGGAGGGAGCGCCACGGGTATGATACGTGAATTGGGGTGGCAGTCATTAAAACAAAGGCGTTTTTCTTTGCTCAGAATCTTCATGAAACTTCACTCACCACCTTCTCCTCAGAGCGTGAAAATATTTTGTTGGCGCCCACCTACATGATCATCATAATAAAATAAGAGAAATCAGAGCTCGCACAGAAAGATGTATTTATTCGTTTTTTTCGAGCGCTGTTCCAGAGTGGAAACGGTAGAGAAATAGCTTGAAGGTCGTTCGATGAACTCTGCCAGGCACTTAGCTGTGAATTGCAGAAGAAACATCTAGATGCAGATGTAGATTGGTTTGAAGAACATTCTGGACAATTCGGGAGAATGATTTGGTCACCGAGATCGTCCGACATGAATCCTATCGAACATTTATGGGACATAGTCGACAGGTCAGTTAGTACACAAAATACTGCACAGGAAACATTTTCGCTATAATGGACGGCTACACAGACAACACGGCTAAATACACTCCTGGAAATTGAAAAAAGAACACCGTGAATTCATTGTCCCAGGAAGGGGAAACTTTATTGACACATTCCTGGGGTCAGATACATCACATGATCGCACTGACAGAACCACAGGCACATAGACACAGGCAACAGAGCATGCACAATGTCGGCACTAGTACAGTGTATATCCACCTTTCGCAGCAATGCAGGATGCTATTCTCCCATGGAGACGATCGTAGAGATGCTGGATGTAGTCCTGTGGAACGGCTTGCCATGCCATTTCCACCTGGCGCCTCAGTTGGACCAGCGTTCGTGCTGGACGTGCAGACCGCGTGAGACGACGCTTCATCCAGTCCCACACATGCTCAATGGGGGACAGATCCGGAGATATTGCTGGCCAGGGTAGTTGACTTACACCTTCTAGAGCACGTTGGGTGGCACGGGATACATGCGGACGTGCATTGTCCTGTTGGAACAGCAAGTTCCCTTGCCGGTCTAGGAATGGTAGAACGATGGGTTCGATGACGGTTTGGATGTACCGTGCACTATTCATTGTCCCCTCGACGATCACCAGTGGTGTACGGCCAGTGTAGGAGATCGCTCCCCACACCATGATGCCGGGTGTTGGCCCTGTGTGCCTCGGTCGTATGCAGTCCTGATTGTGGCGCTCACCTGCACGGCGCCAAACACGCATACGACCATAATTGGCACCAAGGCAGAAGCGACTCTCATCGCTGAAGACGACACGTCTCCATTCGTCCCTCCATTCACGCCTGTCGCGACACCACTGGAGGCGGGCTGCACGATGTTGGGGCGTGAGCGGAAGACGGCCTAACGGTGTGCGGGACCGTAGCCCAGCTTCATGGAGACGGTTGCGAATGGTCCTCGCCGATACCCCAGGAGCAACAGTGTCCCTAATTTGCTGGGAAGTGGCGGTGCGGTCCCCTACGGCACTGCGTAGGATCCTACGGTCGTGGCGTGCATCCGTGCGTCGCTGCGGTCTGGTCCCAGGTCGACGGGCACGTGCACCTTCCGCCGACCACTGGCGACAATATCGATGTACTGTGGAGACCTCACGCCCCACGTGTTGAGCAATTCGGCGGTACGTCCACCCGGCCTCCCGCATGCCCACTATACGCCCTCGCTCAAAGTCCGTCAGCTGCACATACGGTTCACGTCCACGCTGTCGCGGCATGCTATCGGTGTTAAAGACTGCGATGGAGCTCCGTATGCCACAGCAAACTGGCTGACACTGACGGCGGCGGTGCACAAATGCTGCGTAGCTAGCGCCATTCGACGGCCAACACCGCGGTTCCTGGTGTGTCCGCTGTGCCGTGCGTGTGATCATTGCTTGTACAGCCCTCTCGCAGTGTCCGGAGCAAGTATGGTGGGTCTGACACACCGGTGTCAATGTGTTCTTTTTTCCATTTCGAGGAGTGTATTTCTCCAGAGGACTTCCAACGACTTTTTGAGTCCCTGCCACGTCGAGCTGCTGCACTACGCCGGGCAAAATGAGGTCCGACCCGATATTAGGAGGTATCCCACGACTTTTTTCACCTCAGTGTATAGCTGTCCGGACTACAATACCTATATCAGTACATGAAGGAGCAAGTTTCAGTGTTGTGTAAACACACGTTTGACCAATTCATGAGTTCCGGTGTCACATTTAGCACGAGGTCTCATTATAACGCTTGACTGTGAGAAAAGAAAGAAAATCAGATTTTACTCTACCGTTGTCATCAGAGACATAGCACTAATTCGCCGTACAACGATCTGTAGTTATGTGTACATCGGACGGCTGTGAAATCCAATGACTACATTTACTTTGTCGACCACTAATTAGTAATTTCTCACAGTCGTACCTACCCTTAAAGATTTAACAATTTGCATCGTTGCGTACGACATAGAAAACCGTACGCGATTATGCATGTGATGATGTACTTTCAAGTCTGAACACTTGGGTTTTGACTCTATATTATGCTGTCGTACGCGAAGTTTTCACATAAATACACCTGCAAAAAAAAAGTATGAAGTAGCCACGCCTCACGCGGGCGGGTGGAAGGCGAGTAGTATGCCAAGTCAGCGATCGATAAGACGCTGTTACGTTAGAGTTGAGACTTGCTACGGCGAGGCGGCTCCGGTATGTTTGCAGTTCTCTCTTTCGCGGCGGCGCTCGTCTCATTCCTGCGGTTCAAGTGACGGAGGGCGACTGACGCGCACCCGAGAAGGTCAGAGGTCACCCAGCACGAGGGGCAGCTGACGTTTCTCTCCTGCAAATGAGACATGGCTACGAAGCGCTCTGAACGCCATATAGAAATTGATGTAGCCAGAAACCATAATTAATAGTAATGTTCTCCATTTCTTAGGCTATACCAGTTTCGACGTTTCTGCAGCAACTGACCACAGGACTTGTTGAACTGTCCGATATATTGCTTATTGAACATGCGATGCACATTTACCTTCTTCTATGTTCTGTTTACCGTAGGAAATTGGTATGCGGTTTGACAGCAAAGAGGCAAAGAGCTTTCCAAACTACAGAAAGGATTGCTAGACAGATTCCTAGAATTGTAAACCTGTTACTGTTGTGGTCTTCAGTCCGAAGACTAGTTTAATGCAGCTTTCTGCACTACTCCATCTTGCGCAAACCTCTCTGTCTCTGCGTAAATGTTGAAACGTATTTCAATTTCAACCTGCTTAGTTTATTCATCTCTTGGCCTCCCTCTACAACTTTAACCCCCCACACTTGCCTGAAATACTAAATTTCTTATGCGTTACTCTATCAGAATGCGTCCTATCGACCGATCCCTTCTTTCAGTCAAGTTGCGCCACAAATTTCTTTTGCCCCAAGTTCTGTTCAGTACCTCCTCATTAGTTACGTTAGCGTAGTAGCTACTGTGACAGCTTGAACTAACAACTGCAAACAACAGACGTTCATACGACCAATCAATTGTGAAAAGGCAGTGTTAATTATTTGTCGTGCCGCTGTAGTGTGCCAGTCAGTATTACTGTATGGCAAAATTGAATGGGGCAACATCTCTAAACCAAGTATTCAAGTCATTCTCTAGAATATTTTGGAGAACATAAAACTGTGTGAAAAGTTTCTTCCGCACACCTTGACTACCGAAAAATACAACGACGCTTAGAGGCCAGCCGCTATTTGACTGAAATGCAAAACGCGGACAACTCTTTCCTGCAATAAATCATCAAGGTTGACGAGACATGGTGTTGTCGACACAAGCCCAACGCTAAAGACAAAAAGCGGAAATTCATATGAAGAGTCAGAACTTTGACGACATAACCAACATTCGAGCCAACGTAACGCGTAGGTAAACAAGTACTATTCTTCCAGATTTGACATGATTGTGTGAACGTTCTCGGCGTCACGTTCAAGTAGGGGTGGAGCTGGGGAAACTCTATAGAACACTTGCAGCATTAAAAAATACTGTTTTAACTTTTCTCTGTTTCTTATTAATAGAGTCTCGAAATCTCTTGCACTAACTGGGTATAATGTGCTCATGTACCATAACATTTCTGGAGGCCAGACCACTGGGAGGTAGAACCCAATTTCTTTAATTTTTATAGGTGCAGTCATTATGCGAGATGACAGACCCATTTTGGAACGTCGGCACTCGCTATTTTGTGAGTAAGGCGCTCCGATATACAGGAAGGTTTTCTTGCAGATTCATCTGTTTAATTTTGTTGAACACATGCGTGTGATATTCTCAGTCTGATAAGACACCACATGAAGAACTGTGCAGCCCTTCACTGAACCTTTTCTATCAGTTCTGCCTATCTAAGTTTGTCAGGGTCCCAGACCGAAAGAACAATACTCAAGAGTTTATCGAATGAGGCTTTTGTAAGCGACCTCTTTGGTGTATGCATTGCTTCCCTTTACGATTTGTCCAATATTTCCTAGTCTGCAATTTGCCTTCTACACTGCTAGGCCTGAGCTCGCTCTGGACGCATACCTCCAGATACTTGGAGGTTGTAAGCGATTCCAGCTACTAATCGCCGATCGAATAATCAGACGGTATAGGACACTTTTGTCTATTTATGCACATTACGTCATATTCATTATAGTTTATAATTAGCTGTCACACCAGGTGCTAAACATTTCCGAGTCTGTCTGCATTTCGTAATAAATTTCCAACGATATCACCTCTTTGCACACAACTGTGTCTTCTTGGAAACCGTATGCCACTAATCTGTCTACTGGGTGACTTTTATGGAACTGTATTACAAGCCTTCTGGACGTCAAGAAACAAGCAGTGTAACACGATGAGTGCTGACTCAACTCAAGCATATCTTCTGACCATACGAAAAGCTAAGAATGTACGACATTACAGAGAAATGCATAACCCAGAATAAATGGCCTGCCCTCGTGTGCGATTAACCCCTTAATACCTGAATAAATTTCTAGACGAAAGATAAAAATAAAAAACTGTGGCGCTTTAGAGGTACCCGAAACACTCAGGAGAATGGAGAATTTGTCAGAAACGTTGGTAGCTTCATGCAGAATCAGCACCTAACGGCGCTTGCGCTACAAAACAGTTAACCTTCCAATTATTAACACAGCATTGGTATGATGTGAATTCGCGGCATTCGGTATTGAGGGGTTAAGTTCCATTTGCAGCTGTCTGTGGCGGTTTACATCATAAGATAGCCGCTCTATATGCTACTTACATCTGTCCCCCTGAAACGCCCAGCTTAACCCGCAGGACAGGACAGGTAGTTTAAATTGTGGAAAGGGGCCAAAATAAGGGGCTGTCAGTTACACTCGAACATACAACTTTATTATTTGATCAAACATTACACGGGCCCAAAAAAATTGTTTTTTAACACACAGCTCTGATCTTTGGGACTTAATTACCGGCTGAAAGTCACTTTAATTGAAAAACGGCTGAAGGCCAATAACTTAAAACGCAAGCATAATTAGAAATTTAAAATGCAAGCCTTATCTTACAACATTTCTCTATTTAGGCTGAAGGCCCAAAGAATCTGAGATTTTCAGAGGAAACAACTTGAATCCAAAATCGGCTGAAAGCCCAACACTTAAGGCTAAACAATATTAAATTCTTTTTTTTAAAAAAAAACAAAGGCCTTACGTAAAACAGTTCTTAATGAGGCAAAACTCAACCAATACAGAAATTTAAAAGGCAAAGCCTTATCTTGAAACAGTTCATTAGTTAGGCTGAAGGCCCAAAGAATCAGATACTTGAAGAGCTAACAAGTTAAATTGAAATCGGCTGAAGGACTAACACTTAAAACTCCATAACATTAATTTTTTTGAATACCAAAAGCCATCCTTGAAACAGTTCTTTAATTCAGGCTGAAGGCCTTAAGAACAAAACAACTCAAACTCAAAATCGGCTGAAGGCCCAGAACTTAAAACTCAACAACATTAAAACCTTTAAAATGCCAAAGTTCTTACGTGAAACAGTTCTTTAAATTAGGCTGAAGGCCTAAACAATCTTACGCCTTAAACGCAAAACAACCTTAATTTAAAAACAAATCGGCTAGAAGCCATACAAGTACAAACAAGAACAAATTTAAAAAAGGCAATACGCCCTAGGGCGCTCAGATGTTGGAGGGTCGGCCTGTAATTCAAACACTAACGCTCGCTTAGGTGAGACAGGCGGTCGGGCCAACCACTCACGATCCGACGACAGTCCAACCGACCGAAAGTCAGCGGACCCACCGACAAGATAACTTCCACTTCACCCGACTAGGGCACAACAGGGCGTTCAACGGAACAACGTAGAAGATATTGGCGCCCACAACCAATCATACATGGAGCTGTCAAACTACACACAGTGCTGGACAGCAACAACACGATGAGGAAACTACGCTGCCTGAAATTTACGTCAACGGCCAGGGCAGGTAACTGGAACGTTAACGGCTACAAGGCAGAAGATTCCGCTGGTGCACTTCAATTCAAACAACCAAATACAGTGAAACTCCACCGGAGGGTCGCTAGAATTTTCGAACTTGAAAACCACGTTGTTGCTCGCGGGAATACCCCAACAACCGACAACGAACTCCAAACGACACAATGTGAACAGTCTTGACTTGCTGGTAGATTAAACCAAAACTCAACTTTCGTGTCCAGGGTCTGTGAGCCACGGTCCTCGTAGGAATGGGAACAGCCCTACAAACTTCGACATCGCGTAGAGACCGCCAGCGGCCCCGGCCAAACTACGTCCCGCAGAGAATTCCTCGTTGCTCCACGCCAACCGACCGACTGGTCGCACACCGCCCAGCTGGTAACTATAAGCCCCAAGTCAAAGATAGTCCAAGGTGCAAATATCGATACACACCACTGTTGCCACCCACGGAAGGAGAGGATAACAGCATAATCGCGATAACCGCGGGAGACTAAACACAGAATCGCAACGAAGGTTTAATCCAGTGCATAGCATCATCCAACCACGGTTCACACCCATATATCGATATTTATCAAGAAAGGTTGTGCAGTGATTAAGATTCTGGACAGGGACGCAGCAGTGGAGCGCAGAACTCAGGCCGACCATCCCAAGTGGTTTCCCTGAAGGTCAGCCCATTTACTTTGTATTTCATGGAAGACTGTAGAGCATTTTTTTCCGCTGCCAGCTTTCGAGATGTAAGTTATATTCAGTCTCTGTTAGAATATAATAGTGATGTCATTATTGTCTGCTCTTTTTGTTCGTTGGAACTGTTTTACTTTAAGGCTTAATCAACTTCTTAGATTAATTTTAAATTACTTCATGGCTTAATAGTAACCATCGCGTTCGCGAACAAATCAGTCAGGAAGCATGAAGTTCGCTTGAACATAATAGTGATTTCTTGGACATAATCACAAAAGGTAATATATGATTATTTGCTCTGACTTGAGAAATACACTATGTGATCAAAAGTATCCGGACACCCCCAAAAACATACGTTTCTCATATTAGGTGCACTGTGCTGCCACCTACTGCCAGGTACTCATTATCAGCGACCTTATTTTTGTCGTTAGACATCCTGAGAGAGCAGATTGGGGCGCTCTGCGGAACTCAGGTGATTGGGTGTCACTTGTGTCATACGTCTGTACGCAAGATTTAAACACTCCTAAACATCTCTAGGTCCACTGTTTCCGATGTGATAGGGAAGTGGAAACGTGAAGGGCACGTGCAGCACAAAAGCGCACAGGCCGAAAAAAAATGGCTCTGAGCACTATGGGATTTAACATCTGAGGTCATCAGTCCCCTAGAACTTAGAACTAGGCGTGAGGTGAGAAAATGTGTATTTCATGGTCGAGCGGCTGCTCATAAGGCACACTTCACGCCGGTGAATGCCAAACGACGCCTCGATGGTGTAAGGAGCGTACACGTTGAACGCTTGAACAGTGGAAAAATGTTGTGTGGAGTGACGAATCACGGTATACAATGTGGCGAACCGATGGCAGGGTGCGGGTATGGTGAATGCCCGGTGAACGTCATCTGCCAGCGTGAGTAATGCCAACAGTAAAACTCGGAGGCGGTGCTGTCATGGTGTGGTGGTGTTTTACATGCAGGGGCTTACACCCCTTGTTCTTTTGATTGGCACTATCACAGCACAGGCCTACATTGACGTTTTAAGCACCTTCTTGCTTCCCACTGTTGAAGAGCAATTCGGGATGGCGATTGCATCTTTCAACACGATCGAGCACCTGTTTATAATGCACGGCCTGTGGCGATCTGGTTACACGGCAATAACATCCTTGTAACGGACTGGCCTCCACAGAGTCCTGACCTAAATCTTATAGAACACCTTTGACATGTTTTGGAACGCTGACTTGGTGCCAGGCCTCACCGACCGACATCGATACCACTCCTCAGTGCAGCTCTCCGTGAAGAATTGATTGCCATTCCCCAAGAAACCTTCCAGCACCTGATTGAACGTATGCCTGCGAGAATGGAAGCTGTCATCAAGGCTAAGGGTGGGCCAACACCATATTGATTTTCAGAATTTCCGATGGAGGGCGCTAAGAACTTGTAAGTCATTTTCAGCCAGGTGTCCGGGTACTTTTGATCACATAGTGTATATCATTCAGTCATTTGTTGATGTGAGTACCAGTTAATATGGAATCTGAATACGGTGATACTTGACCTCTGCCGGCCGTGGTGGCCGTGCGGTTCTAAGCGCTGCAGTCCGGAACCGCGGGACTGCTACGGTCGCAGGTTCGAATCCTGCCTCGGGCATGGATGTGTGTGATGTCCTTAGGTTAGTTAGGTTTAAGTAGTTCTAAGTTCTAGGGGACTGATGCCCTAAGATGTTAAGTCCCATAGTGCTCAGAGCCATTTGAACCATTTGAACTTGACCTCTTCCTCATGTACCCATTGCCAGAGAATGTGAAAATTAGGCCTTAACTTGGGCTCCTATCACCATTTTAGGCCTACTATTGCACGTTGTGTTACGCACAGCAATTAGTTTCTGCACGTTCCACTTCTAGGCTTACCTTCCCAGAGCCGATACATACTGGTACGAGCAACGTTCACCTTGGAGAAGATGCTCCATGCTATCACCTTGCATTTGCAAACACTTTGCTATTTGGTGGATCGTACTTTTCTGGACCCTACGCAACACACCTGCACCCACTATTGCCGAAGCGGCATACACGCGAGCAATTAAGTCGTGTACATCCTGGGTGGAGTTCTATAAAATGATTCCTTTAAGTGTTCCCACACATAAAAAATCTATTAGATTAAGACCCGAGAACGTGGAGGCTATAGCACTGGACGTCCACGGCCAATCTATTTCCCTGGAAACGCTTCATTCAAATAGTTACACACATTCATTCCGAAGTATAGTTTTGTACTCGTACCATCATGCTGAAACTATAGCTGTCGTGGAATAGTCTCTAATGCGTCAGGTAAAGTATTGCAAAGAAACATAGGATACAGAAGTGCATTCAACTTGTCCAGCAACGTAACAGCACGTCTCCCACGACTCCAGCCCACAGGCTTATGCCAAAGCGTTCCTAAAAGCTACGTTCACGGGTGACGTGAATGTAATGTTCCGGCCAATAATGGCTGTTTTGGAGGTTGAAAATAAGTCACGATTCGTCACACCACTTGGTGCAGAAAGCACTCACTAAATTGAACTCGTCAAATGCTGTCTTCTGGCCGTTGGTGTTGAGTTGACGTGTAATAAAATGGATGCAGTTCTTCATCGTGCAACACTTCAACAACCAGTCTTTCAGATATCTGGAACTGCCTTCTAATATCACGGGTGCTTTACCGAGGTGACTAGTGGACGGTTTCAAGAATCGCGCCCTCTGTTCGTAGAGTACGTCTAGTCCTTGCACGAAATCTGTCCTTTACTTGTGGACAAAGAAAGCACTCACTAGAGTCTGTTGCTCGAGCTGACGAAAAACATTCGTATCGGGATGACGCCTTTGAGGGTGCCGTGAAGTATACGCACTAGCAGCAGCAGCAGCAGTAGCTTGGTTAGCAGATGCATTCAGCACCAAAAGCATATCAACGTAATCATCGTTTGTGTACTCCATTGGGACGCCGTCCTTCATGAACACGACACAACCAATTATGATTGTGCATGGCACGGTTAGTAGACACACGCACGCAATTTAATGGATCCCGCTGTCATGTGATAGACTGCTGCCTTGTGACAAAATTATATCCTGCTTATAAATAGAGAGAACTAGAAAACGGACTTATAAAAAATAAGAAAATAAACGTGAAGAGTATTCGATCCATAGCTCCATGATGCACGTAGGTTTGCTGTCCCAGAAGTCTACTCGGGTTTTTTTATATCATTTTGTTCTATATTGTTCGATTTGTTCGGGGCTGAAGTCCGACGACACTCATTTAGGTTCTTCGTTGATCTGTCCACTCAGTTTTTTGTTACAGATGGTAGCTAACCCTCTGACCGAACACGCTGAGCTACCGTGCCGGCCTCAGGGAGGCTGTTCCGATAATGCGACGTGATACACGTTCCTCTATACATTGCGACGAGCTGCACGGTGTGACTGTTGCCAGCGCCTCGTTTCCATACACGTGTTTTCAAAATTCACTCGATATGATTGTGCTAGATAAACTGTTGTTTTCAGTGAGGAATTGCATGCCGACCTCCAAGTGCGGCATTCTTTTCGTTACCCTGTTTATGATATACATTTTTGTGCATCTAATTTTCCAGCGAAACACACCTGATTACTATTAAAGAATCGTTTTGTTTCGTAACCGCAGAGGCGAAACAAATTAAATATATTGAATGAATTAATTTGTTAAATAAACTATCCACCGCAGAGCAAAACGTTAATGCACATTTTCTGTTATTCTGCACGAGATCTACTTGCTAACAACAAGACCCATCACAATTGCTACATTAAAATGTACACAATAAAATATTTTAATATTTTGTACACAAATCGAGATGGGAAACGCTTAAAATTTTGCAGAGGTTCATAGTGCCCAACAAGAATTCCTTTCTATTTATTTATTTTATTCACACTTCGAAAGCCGAGGCCCGAATTGGAGACTCCTAGTGTAAAAGCTGCTCTTTTCTACAGTGGCTCTAAAAAGTTTACTGTACCGTGGGTCCCTTGAGTGACCGTAAAAAATTTTCCAACTTCTACCAAGTTTCCATCCTCTAGCACAGAAATCGTCACAGAACTGTCGATCCGGGCATTCAGACAAACCATGTTATCAAGTATAGCTTCTCCGTTTATTAACAAGCTATCTAAACATGTTAATAAAGCAAACTATAGCGTTCAAGGTGGGAGTGTAAGGACGACAAAATATGTATCGTATTCATCTTTCCACTTCACCTCAAATAACAGATAAGGAACGTGGCTTTGTTGCAAAGATTTGTTTATATTTTCTCTATACGATTAAAATAATGACTTACTGCTTATCTGTGGCGTCTTTTATCAATAAGGTTATGTTGCGCGCTGTGAAGTCTGTGCTGAAGATGTGTGGATTCATTGGTGTGTAATGTCCTCTAGCACCAGCTCATTCCGAGCGATTTTTTATTTTCAAGTCAGCACACTTTCAATTGTCTGTTTCACAACCAGTCATAAAATATATCCTGGCAGCTGCTTCGATAGGTGGGCTGTTACGATCAAGTCTTCCTCAGGTCACAGCTACTGTTCTTACGAAATTTTTAGGGCCGCTGCCGATAGCTACAGAACAACAACGTTTGATACAGATTTACTCAGTATAAGTGTAATGAACAAAACACCAAACGTGAAACAGCCATCTTTCTGAGCGTATTTATAAGGAAACTGTGGACTGTCCTACTGGTTTTTGATTACAAATGTAAAAAAGTATGATCACAAACCCCTCCACTTAGAAGCTGGATATCTTACCTTTTAGTATTCTTTTAATTAGGAAAATCATACTTATTCTGCGACGGCGTTCGGGAGTACGGTTAGCGTAAGCATGTTTCCGGTAAACAGATCTTTGTTGCTAGTAATGCTGTTAAAACTTCTCGGTTTCAGATGTGCTGCACACTTCGTTTCAGGATAAACGGTCCGTAGCTAAAAGTGGTGATTGCAAGATTTGTCTGAAAACCGATTATACTGACCTCCAAGGTAGTTAAGAACCCCTGCCCCATTTCGTTTCCCGGCTCGTTGTCTTGTGGGGCATACATACAAACTGACGCTTACACAAATGAAGGGATCAGATACTAATTTTTTTAACCTTGAATTTCCTCAGTACAATCCCGTTTTGCATTATTAATTTCTTTAAATAATAAAATAAATCTGACTTCACAGTAAACATCTAGTCTTACAAAATGTACTTTTCTATGTACTGCACAAAAAAAGAAAACCATCACCAGGCAAGGAGTAAGAGCGTGCGCATATTTCTGTCCCTGTTTTTGAGCTCAGACATACAGCATCTTTCCCCAGGCAATGGTTGCTTGAGTCTCGTTGGCTACATGTGGTTTTGTTATTATTTGCTAATGCTACTAGTTGATCAGACGAGAACCGTAGTTTCGTTGTTGAAAGGCCTTATAGAGCAATTAATTTGTGATTGCGACAGTTCTCAAGTTCACAGCTCTCACGTATGTTCTCATTACGGACTGAAACACAACGTTGCTGGAGGTACTGAAAAAGATATGTGAACTACTTTTTCAAAATTAAAACAAAGACGAAACGGCCGACTTGAAAACAATGGTTTGCTTGAATATACCTAGGCACGCAGAAAATCAATCCAGCAAAGAAAACCTGCTGTCCTTGAAATTACCGATCGATGCGTGAGAATATTAATGTGCTGGGACCTTGTGCAGTATAGCTAAAAATAATGTTAGGCCTGGAGCTAACGTAGGTCAGAGAGACCCGCCAGTCCAAAAGAGGTTTCTTTAGGAAGGTCCCAGTGCAGTGTTTGTATTATTCAGCTATTTATCTGTCAACTGTAAACAAACCTAACTTTGGGAGTTGAACAATACGTAACATTTGTAAACTTTATGAACGACACTTTCATAACCATCGTGTAACTGTCCGTTCTGTTATAGACGAATTTAGCCTTTTCGACCCAGTTTGAGTGACAGTACCTGCGATATCAAATCGATGCCGTCACGAGCTACAGAAGATTCGGCAAACAAAATATGGATGAGCTAGTAGAATACGTAATGTCAGGCCACAGCTCACACCCGTCGTCATTCACTACCTACCTTCACTGGGTATTTGAGCTGTTCGGGTGGACACGTCGGTTGACCTGCATGGTCACCTGAATCGTGCGTCTGTGATAGATGTATGCCCGTCGTTCTGAGCTATTGAACGGGCAAAATAAACAGCAGGACAATAGGCCACTACCGTTGATCAACAGTGTTATGGATCACTTCATAGAGGTGTAATAGAACGTATCTCCAGTAACTGTTACAAGCTGTTTCTTGTTCCCACTGAAACTGACAGGAAATTTCTAGGTTAAGGAGTTTTTTAAAATATATATATGAACTTCTCAATTCTTTGTGTTGTTTAATTTCTGCTGTTCTTAAAAATCTGCAAGCTACTTCTTACTCTCCTAGAGTGGGACGTCTAAAGAAACTAGTTCAGCACTGCGTAATGACAAGCAAAAATATGTATTGCTGACAGATTGCAAATGGCAACACAAGTGAAACGACATAGAAGTAGTGGAGTAGCCATTTATGGTTGTATGGGACTGTCACGGAATGAGGAATTTCGACCCATCAAACCTAAGTTTGGAGTCTGTTGCAGGTTACAGGCTATATCCATTGTCTCTCTAAGTCGTAAATTATCTGAAGACGGGTGGGCGTACGGTACGATGTATTTACTGAAACAAGTGATAGTGTGGTCTCTAGAACCTCTAGAACCTGTGTAGGAAAGATTACACATAAGGTGCAGTCAGAACAGAAGAACTGCACCGCCTCTTAAAGGCCAATAATTATATACAAATAAATGGTTCAATTGGCTCTGAGCACTACGGAACTTAACATCTGAGGTCATCAGTCCCCTAGAACTTATAACTAATAACCTAAGGACATCACACACATCCATGCCCGAGGCAGGATTCGAACCTGCGACCGTAGCGGTCGCGCGGTTCCAGACTAAAAATTATATACAAACACGTAAACTTAAAACTACATTCAAAATGAAATATCGCCGTTTTTCCCGACTAAAAGTGATACTCACATCACTTACGATCTGGAAAGAATCGTTGTGGGAGTAAGAACCATCTAGTGTCAATAAAAGAAGTGGGGGTGAAAAAGAAGTGTAGCCGACGTGAGAATAACTAGAATTTATTCATCCAGTATTTGAGAATGAGAGCACTCAATGACTTACAACGAACGTTACACATAATTTCAAATCTTTGCGAAACTGTTCTCGCAGACAATCCCAACTAAATGATGAAAGGAAAAAGTTTATCACTCAGTACAGTTTCGCCGTTGGTGTACTAAAACTGCCGTGTCAGGCATGAGGGGAGGAAGGAGGTGGGCAGAGAAAGGAAAGAGGTGGGGATAGACAGAGAGACAGAGAGAGGGAGAGAGAGAGAGAGGGGGAGGAGGGAGGGAGGGAGAGAGATGAGGAGATGAACATAGAGTGGGAGAGGAGGAGATCGACCAAGGTAGGGGGAAGGAGGAAATAGTGAGAGAAGGGGAGGAGGAGATGGACAGAGAGGGGGAGGAGGAGGAGATGGACTGAGAGAAAGGGAGGAAGAAATGAACAGGGAAAGGAAGGAGGAAGAAATGGACAGAGAGAGGGGATGAAGGAGATGGACAGATAAAGGACAGAGATGAAGATTGACAGAGAGAGGTGGAGGAGGAGTCGATGGACAGCGAGAGGGGACAGGAGGAGATGGAAAGAGATGCAGGGGAGGAGGAGATGGGGGGGGGGGGGACAGAGGGGTAGGAGGAGAGAAAGGGAATGGAGGAAATGGACAGAGAAAAGAGGAAGAAGGAGATAGACTATTAGGAGACTGGAATAAAAAACTACCCAAGCAATGCCAGATACTGAGCTAATCAAGAATAAAATGAGAGTGTAACTGGAGATGACGAGTCCAACGTAAGTGAGGTCTGTTCTTAAGTTGCTAACTCTAGTGCTTGTTTCTTCATTTATAAAAGTTTTGAAAAGCGAAATAGAAACGGTTTTTACGTTTTAAATTTGTTTGCATTTCTCCAATGTCTTTCCTTCTGTCTACATAAGAATGTATCGATCATTTGTCTTCTGCCGTGACTCATACGATTTTTTTAGTTCTAGTAATGACTGCCGTTCTTAGGAAATTTGTTACATCTTATAGGCAATGTTTATTGAACTATTTTCAGGAGCTATCGGAACTAATAAATGTTTAAGTGACTTTGATAGTTGAAACTGAAAAGCATTTTACTTACATACGTTACAATATCGCTAGCAATACGCACCTACCTGTTATTGCATAATAATTAATCATATATTTGCTTCACCTCCTGCTTGAAAATCAGCGTAACCAATATGTACCAAGTATTGATTACTATGTTTCAACGGCACACATCATCATTAAAGTGAGATGGGCAGTGTATGCAATTACTGAGCCGAATTTTCGCAGCAACTCAATTTGAGGCGTTCTGCAGTGACTGATAACGTCATTCAGGTCATTGAAAATCAGCGGCTATTGTTCTTAGTTGCGTACAGCTCTGTGAAAGGGGTAGGGTTACAGTCAATGGAGCTCGCTGACAATGTCGGATACAGTGGGTTCCTGACGAAGGTGTTCAACAGTCAGGTGATAGGTTGGCAGCGATATCCGAGACGTAACCTAGTATATCGCAGGACGGTAGTGTATAGCATCGTGTACTGGCTACGCTTTGTGAAATTTTGATTAGCGTATACAGAGTGTCCCAGGAGGAATGGCCAATATTCATGGATATGACAGGAGCGCTCATTTGAAGCAGAAAGCTTCATACGGACATATGACCTATTCCGAATGATTTCCGAGGTGGAATACATTTAATGCACATTTGTTTTTGTTTAATGTCGCAGACGTATATGACTCACCCACCGAGTCTCTTTAACGTTGTATTCTAGCCCAGCCTACCTCGATGCTTTCATGCTCTTTGCTCGGGATATATTTCTGCCATTAAACTAGCGCTGAACGCGAGTTGCCCATGGTGTGTTGCGAGCTAAGTAGTGCGAAGGCTGAGAGTGTATCCTAGAGAAGCATCTGTTAACTGTGTTAGTAAACACACTGGCTAGAATGCCACACATCTATACTAACGAAGACTATATGGATATGATGTACGTTTACTGCTTTTTTGATATTTGTGCTCCTGATGCTGCTAAAGAATACCGTCGGCGCTTTGCGTCACTCCGAATGCCTGATCATACTGTGTTTACCAAGTTATTCAGCATATTGCATGAAACAGATATTCTTCCACGTTCACATTTTGAGTCTTAAAGTGAAGTTCAACGACTGTACAGGAGCAGCTACACACTGCTGAAATGGTGCAGCATAATGCTACTACCAGCAGTCGGTGATTTTCGTATCAGCGTCCTACACGTAAGTATACGCGGACGACTTGTATACATTGTTGAAATGGTGCAGCGTAATGCCACTACCAGCACACGGCGCTTTTCTGCACGTGTCAGTGTCCTACGAGTAAATATACACGGTTAACTTGTATATATTTCACATACGACGTGTCCACAATCTTCACATTAGTGAAAAGGCCACATGATTTGAATTTTATCACTGATTAAAAGACAGTCGTCATTATGTGCTGTTCGCTGAGGAGCCACGTTTACACGGAATGGAATCAACAACTCTCGTCATAAGTGTCGCAGGAAAATCCACTCGCTACACAGGAAACAAATATCAAAACTCGTTTCTCGATCAATGTTTGGTGTGGCATGATCGGTAATATGTTGATGGGTCCAAGCATTTTAGAAGAGCAAATGACTGGGCGCAATTACTTGCATTTTTTGGAAAATTCGTTTTTTAGCACCTTACGGACGTCTCTCTGCCCACACGGACTGCATTGTCCTTCCAACATGACGGAGCCTTTTCACATTTTACCAGACGTGTGAGGGAACATCTCAGTCGCACTTACCCTAATCACTGTATTAGTGGTGGTAGTATGATGACTGGGTTTTGTGTGATGTCCTTTGGTTAGTTAGGTTTAAGTAGTTCTAAGTTATAGGGGACTGATAACCATAGATGTTAAGTCCCATAGTGCTCAGAGCCAGTCGTGGTAGTACAATTAACTGACCACCCAGATCGACAGACTTTATGCCATCAGATTTTTATGTAAGGCCTGAGATGTACTAACGAAAGGTGAATAAGAGAAATGAAGTGCTTGGTCGCATAATGGACGCTGCTGCCCTCATTAGGGAACGTGAAAAAAATTGAAATTTGAGGTAAGTTCTATGGGACCAAACTGCTGGGGTCATCGGTCCCTAGGCTTACACACTACTTAATCTAACTAACTTACGCTAAGGACAGCACACAGACACCCATGCCCCAAGGGAGGACGCGAACCTCCGACGGGGGCAGCCGCGCGAACCATGACAAGGCGCCTGAGACCGCAAGGCTACCCCGCGCGGCTAGGGAACGTGCAGAGGTACTCAGACAAGAAAAACAATAAGTTTTTCCAAGAGTGCACAAATGCACTGAAGTTGATAATAGGACATTTGAACGTTTATTGAGAACAGTAGAACACATGTAATGTGAGGCGTACGATAATGCTTCTAGGTGAATGTGATAAAAATAACTGTTTTTCAGTCGTTACTTTGTAAAAAGCACGTTGTAGTGTTGGCTCGCAATTGTTTCTGTGCACATGTGTTAGCTTGACAACCTATTACATAGTACAGAAAATAAATAGCGATGTCCATTAATCTGTTCTGTCTCGGAAACCACTCGGAATAGGGTGTATATCCATATGAAATTTTTTGCTTCAAATGATCGTTTCTGTCGTATACCTGAATACTGACCATTCCTCCCCGGACACCCTGTATAGTGCTACGATGATAAAATTGTTGGCAGCTATATTCGTTATGCAATTTAATGAAACATAGGATTTTCGTGTATAACGCCACGTATCAGATTCGTTTTGTGGATCTGCACCATGATTAGCGTATATAATGCAAAGAGGATCGTGATGTTAGGTTGCTTTCACTCTAATTGGCCCCCCTACCGCAGATGAATATGGAAGAGAAAGAAACAATAAAAGGCCGACTGACTGATATCTCTGAGTCTGAACAGCTTAAACCATGCGCACTTCACATTATATGTTTTTAGAGATAATAATTTTCAAGCCCCTCGTTTTGGAAGGCATGTGTCGCATGTAATCCAGCATTGGGGGTATGAAAGGAGCCTCCACACAAATTTCTTTTATTTTGAAGTCGGGTGTCCCTCCCCTGGGCACCCTGAGGAGCACGCCTGATTTTAAACAACGTATCTTGTCAGGATACAAAATGAACATCATATCTGTCAACTAACAGACGATTTGGGGGGGGGGGAGCCAGAGAGAGAGAGAGAGAGAGAGAGAGAGAGAGAGAGAGAGAGAGAGAGAGAGAGAGAGAATAGCATCAATTACAGAAAACTCCGACATTCTGTGAATGCTACGAACAAATACGTACAGATGTAAGATGATGACAATTGAGGGTGCATTTGCTACATCGATAGATATCGGCGTCAGTGATGGGGACCTCGTAGCCTGCAACCTAAAGTGAGATGAAACACACCGCTCGCTACAAAGTGATTTTGAGTCCGACGAGAGGAGCTTAGATTCTCATTCCACGATAATCAGTCTACAGCGTGTGTGCCTCATCCGCTGCTCTTACTACAGATGTTACTTGAATTACGAGCTGAAATTGGATTCCGATTTCTGACCTGCTTTGAGGTGTTCATGTAGTCCATCAACAAAGGAGTTGGCTTACAAAACACTCGTTCGACCTATACTTGAGTATTGCTCATCAGTGTGGGATCCGTACCTGATCGGGTTGACGGAGGAGATAGAGAAGATCCAAAGAAGAGCGGCGCGTTTCGTCACAGGATTATTTAGTAATCGTGATAGCGTTACGGAGATGTTTAGCAAACTCAAGTGGCAGACTCTGCAAGAGAGGCGCTCTGCAACGCGGTGTAGCTTGCTCGCCAGATTTCGAGAGGGTGCGTTTCTGGATGAGGTATCGAATATATTGCTTCCCCCTACTTATACCTCCCAAGGAGATCACGAATGTAAAATTAGAGAGATTCGAGCGCGCACGGAGGCTTTCAGACTGTCGTTCTTCCCGCGAACGATACGCGACTGGAACAGAAAAGGGAGGTAATGACAGTGGCACGTAAAGTGCCCTCCGCCACACACCGTTGGGTGGCTTGCGGAGTATAAATGTAGATGTAGATGTAGATTGGATGTGCTCTAAATATTATGATTGTACAATAAACCGCTTCGTTCGTAACACATTGTTGGCGAGGCTATTCCAACTGTATGTGTGCCTCATGATGGACCCTGTGCTACCAAAAATCTTAGAACAGCAACTGGCACTTCTCTAGAAATTACAGACTTTGGAAGAAAGCGCCAGGATCATATGCTTGAACAGGAAGGAATATGTTATCACCAGCAAATGAAACAGCAGGAGCCCCTGCTCACTTGTCTTTAGCAGGAACAATAGCAGAAATCTACAGCGCTGGCAGCACTCACGCTATAATCCGTCAGATTTCCCACATCTGACGTTTACGCCCTACGTCGAGGCCAGGGAAAAAGTTCGACGGTTTCAGCATCATTCTCAGTAATTTCAAGTATCAGATGCGTAACTTCAAAAGTCTTTTTTGTTCTTATGTTCTAAAGTTTTTCGCTTCTCGCGCCAAGTAGCTCCCTTAGCAAAACTGATAGATTTCATGTTTTACGCAATTTGTAACATATTAGGCAATCATTTTTGTAGCCACACGCATGTAGTACTCCGGCTGGCATCCAAATAACGCCAAAAAAGTCAAGAGCAATCATATCGCTCACTGGATTACCACCCCACGCAGCTTTACGTGTACATGCGAACCCAGTTGTGGAAAGTGTCAAACACCTTTCAAGGACTCGATGACCGTAGCCTTAGGCTACAACCAAATGGGGAAAATCGACGGGAAACATTGAAATTAACTGATCTTCTCTTAGAGAAAATGCTGTACGTAGCGCAAGGTTTCAAGGTTGCAGAAACTACAGGCAAACAGAGCGACAGTTGGAAGTGCCCATACCACATATACCTAACACACCTCCAAGGGGACATAATAAATATGTTGGACATCCCAGAAATGAAAAGCCACAGTTGTATTAGCTCCGAAGATTTTTGTAGTAATAAATCTGCAACGCCACGCAGAAATATTTTCGCTTACAGACCTCGTTATCGAAATGTGAAAATGGTTCTGTGTCACGTCCTAGGCATTCGTGTTAGTATCATTTGGCGCGGTGTAACAGCAGTAAACATGAACTGATAATAATTGTTTTTAAGCAAACGATAACATGAACGTTGGCCTTTCACATCAGGAACCTAAGAACGTATGCTCACTTTTAACGCAATATGTTCCTGCACGTAGCTGTCACGGTTATTTTTCCTCCCATTTGTATTCGAGACGAGGGCTCGATACAAAAATGTAGTAGGAACGACAGACATTATGGTTGTTAATTTACCAGATGTGAAAAACATCTTTGCGTTAGAAGCTTTCACAGTGTTCGGTTTCTTAATTCAAGATAAAGTAACTCCAATCTTTTCCCACTGAGTGCTCTGAAAAAGAGGATTTGCTGAATAGTTCGAACATAATTTTTGAGCTAGCGGTAAGGTACGCAACTCAGTTACAATGTCGCATTACACTTAAACCAACAGCTACCGAAAAATGTCGCAAGGTTCGACCGATTCTGTTTGGTCTCAGGATATCATCTGAACAAGATCTGGAGAGATTATAAGAAATGAGAATTATCGAACTCATTTCCGATAACGACTGGGCCACTCATGTGATAAACATAAGGAAACAAAATAGATTCATGAGAATTTGTGGGGATTTAAAAGGCGCGACTAACGCACAAACAGCAGCATACGAATGCACCATTCCAGCCGAACATTCCTCTATAGCTGATCGAAGCGGAAATTATCGACCTAGGAGTTTCGTGACAGCCGCCAGGATCCACGACAACCTGTCTCACCAATGGATCAACCATTACATCAATTATTCGCCCCTACCACTTGCCAAAACCAGGCTCTTCCAGTCTTTCATGCCTGTTTGTGTGCGGGGGGGGGGGGGGGGGGACTGCAGGTATGCGGAGCCATTTACACCAAGTAATCTGTGGCCCGGCCTGAGGTAGGCTGTGCCTCTCATTACGGGGCCGTCTTCACGAGCGTGGCTCAGATTCTCAGTCTACGAAAGGCGTTCAATCAGTAAACTAACACCTATTTTTTCTGAAAGCACGTTGGTTTTATTAAGAATCCCAATAAAACATATTATTGCCCACTCTTTTAGCCACTAAACTCTGTTTTTCAGTATAACTCCGTTCAGTGCGAGGGCCATACACCACCTTAATCGGAGGGCCGGTATGCCTGTATGGTTCTGTACTGGATCACGTCGGAGTCAACGCCTTGCTGGATCAATAACCACTCCATCATCCACGTACCTCTTCCCGCGGAATGCTTCCTTCATTGGGTCAAACAGATGGAAGTTGGAAGTTGAGAGATCCGAGTTATGGTGTGGATGAGGAAGAACAGTCCAATAAAGTTTTGTTAGCTCTCAGGTGTGCAAACTTCTGTGAGGCCTCGCGTTGTCATGGAGAAGGAGAAGTTAGTTTGCATCTGTCAATTACCTTCAGTGACAGTGTCCGCACCTACCAATTTTGCGGGAGGCACAGCTGTATGCAGTTTACCGACACGCTGGAGGTCGGTCAAGTTTGCGCGACCTTGTTGCGATGATGATAAACGCCTCGCCCAACGACTTACTATGCTTTTATTCAATGCCAGGTCTCTGTAGACCTTCTGCAAGCACTTATGAATACCTGAGATGCTCTGGTTTTCCGCCAAAAGAAACTCTATGACAGCTCTCTGCTTGGAATGCACCTCCGTTACAGACGCCATTTTGAAGGCTACCTATACCGCCAGCACCTATCGGAACCTCATGAAACTATAGGGGCTGAAGCGGAAATATTCCGCTATGTCTCACGACAAATTTCGAATTTTTTCAACCGAAACTGGGTGATAAAAAAGTGTTCCATTGCTAATGAACGCCCCTCGTAGACAACTAGGTTACCTGCCCCAACAGTCATTACTGTTACGAACAGTGCTTCGGGCTTGATTGTGGACAATTGCTACGAGGCTGTATTGTATTTTGTATATAACGTAGCGTTGTATACGATTAATTGTCTATCGACAGCACCACCGATAGAAAAACGCTGTATTCACACAATCTGGTAACAGTGCACCTTAGCAATTGCGTTATAACCCCCATCTGCAGCACAACAACCAACAAATTATCTTGTAAATATCTCACGTACGCTAGAAGGTTTTTTTTATTTCTTTCAATTCATTATTAGTCTAGTATCGGCACATGTCCGTCATCAGCGGCATCTGGATTACAAATGACAAAATATGCTACACAAAATACTCATATCTGGCTTATAGTGTTGTGTATGAGGTGAACTTCTTGCTACCCTTCCACATGTCGTATTATTACTTGACTAATATACAGGGTGAGTAAAATAAAACACTCACGGAAAATATTTATAAGACTGACGCGGAACTGGCCCTTCTTAATGAGCAGGAGAACTGCCCATCAGAGAAATTGCTGGAAAGAATTATTTCGATTCAACAATCGGCTGGTGTCACAGGTTTGCACATGCGCATTGCCCGCATGCTCTGTCCCGGGTACTACACTGTGTTATTATGATCGCATGAGCGTTAAGAGCAGACATGTATAATGGCCAGTTGAATGCAACGCAAGATGATGCTCAAGATAAAACTGCCCGTCTTCGTTGTTGAGTGCTATACGGGAGTGAATTCGTGGGAAACCTGTGCAGAACTGTTTGAGTAAGGTTTACAGTCTGAAAGTGTTTTTGCAAAACCTCCATATAATTGTGAAATGCAAAAATTAGTAGCAAATCGGCGTTAAACGGGCTCTGTAACGAATTAAATCCATAACTATCCGAAAAGAGTTCGAATACCAGAAAACATAGTAAAGGAAAGAGTAGAACAAATTCCAACGAAATTTCAGCACCTGTGCAAGTGGAAACTGAGAGATCGTCGTGTCGAAACATTATCAAGAGAATCCTGTATTTGCGTATTGACAAATTTACCGTTGCGCATGAGTTAATGCATAACAGCGACCTTTAGAGTGCTGAGTTCTGCCGGTGGTTTCTGAATGAAGTGGAATCAGGACTTTTTGATCCTTAGTTTCTTATTTCTACAGATAAGGACTGGTTCAGTATGTCGAGTTATGTGAACTTACAGAACGTTCGTGATTATACATCAGAAAATTCCCAGCAGTACTGTGAAGAGGCTTTGCATAATCTCAGCTTTTGTGTTTGGTGCATTTTAAACCGACTCCTTCACCGAACCGATGATAACCGGTATGTCGAGAATCTGTTTAATCCATATGCGATTCAAGTCACAGAAGATACAGATATTTTCAGCAGCGCGAAGCAACAGCGCACACCGCCCTAACGACCTTCTCACCAGTAAATGTTCGGTGAAGATAGGACAATAAGCAGAGGTAGTACAGTCTCCTGGCCACCTCTATTGCCTGACTTCTCTCTCTGTGATTTTACCTTTGGAGTATTTTAAAGGATCAGTTGGAGTCAAATAAAGACATTTGGAGACAGTAATTCCAAAACAACACAAGTCCACCTTCTGACACTATATGAATTACAATGAGGTGCCAAAAGCCATGGGATACCTCCCAGCATCATGTCGGACCTCCTTTTGCAACTCGACGATGCATTGTCTTAGCAGTTCGTTAGAAGCCCCCTGCAGAAATATTGAGGCATGCTGCATCTATGACGATCCGTAATTGCGAAAGTGTTTCTGGTGCAGGATTTTGTGCACGAACAGAATCCTCGATTATGAACCATAAACTTTCGATGGGCGAAATATTTTCCGGGCGATCTAGGTGGCCAAATCTTTCGTTCACAATGTTCTTCAAACCAATTGCGAATAATTGTGGCCCAGAAACATGGTGCATTGTCATCCATAAAACTTCCATCGTCGTTTGGGAATACGAAGTCCATGAATAGCTGCAAATGTTCTCCAAGTAGCCTAACATAACCATTCCCAGTCATTGACTGGTTCAGTTGGACCAAAGACAAAATATGTATAATATAAACACAGCCCACACTACTATGGAGCAACAACCAGTTTGCACAGTGCCCTGCTGACAACCTGGGTCTATGACTTCCTGAGCCTGTGCAACACTCGAACCCTACCATCAGCTCTTACCATCTAAAATCGGGATTCATCTGACCAGGCCACGGTTTTCCAGTGATCGAGGGTCCAACCTATGGTCAAGAGTCCAGGAGAGACGCTGCAGGCGATGTCGTACTGTTAGTTAAGGTACCCGCTTCGGTCGCCTGTTGCTATAACCCATTAACACTAAATTTCGCCAAACTGTCATAAGGGAAACGTTTGTCGTACGACCCACATTAATTTTTGTGGTTATTTCATGCACTCAAATGGTTCAAATGGCTCTGAGCACTATGGGACTTAACATCTATGGTCATCAGTCCCCTAGAACTTAGAACTACTTAAACCTAACTAACCTAAGGACAGCACACAACACCCAGCCATCACGAGGCAGAGAAAATCTCTGACCCCGCCGGGAATCGAACCCGGGAACCCGGGCGTGGGAAGCGAGAACGCTACCGCACGACCACGAGATGCGGGCATTTCATTCACTGTTTCCCGTCTGTTAGCACAGACAACTATACGCAAACGCCGCTTTTCTACGTCGTTAAGAGAAGGTCATAGGCAGCTGCGACACCCGTGGTGAGAGGTAATACCTGAAATTTGGTATTATCGAAGCACTCTTGGCACTGAATATCTCGTAATATTAAATTCCTCAATGATTGCTGAAACGAAATGTCCAATGCATCTAGTTCCAATCATCTTTCCCCGTTCAAAGTCTGTTAATTCCCGCCGTGCGTCCATAATCACGATAGGCATCTTTACATATGAATCACCTGAATACAAATGACAGCTCTGTCAATACACTGCCCTTTTATATCTTGTGTATGCTATACTTCCGCGATCTGCATATGTGCATATTGCTATCCCATGACTTCTGTCACCTCAATGTATTGGTTTTAGTCTATTTGTCCGACGCTAGGAAACCACTGACAGAACAACATAAAATTCTCAACCTAGAAGTATTTTAAAATAGAAATTGTATTCATAACAGCACAGGTCCATGAACTAGAGCTGCTAATACGTGCCTTGTAACTGTGATATTGACAGTATAAAGCCGAAGAAAGGAAGATACTGCCTACACACCAAATCAGTGGGTTAAGATAATCCACGAAAATGTTACATAAGCATTGTTGATGTTCGGAAATCCATGATAATAGATTACAAAACCTTCTTCTACAGCTTGAAGGAACCTGTTCCTCTGACAAATAATCAAGCGAAGTGCAAAGTGACGACATATAAAATCATTGAGTACCATAAGAACTATGTGACTGTGGGTAGCACTGCAAGTCGCTGATGCACACATGCTCTTTTACTTCGTGAATAGTATCTTGAATCTTCAAATTCAAATTTTATCGTGAGAAACTCAAGGGCAATTTTTAAATCGTAGAAGGTAGCATATGTAAGATGTTTTAGGTAATAGCAACAGCGTCTACGACATCATCACACGGTGCAAAATTACATGTAACGTAGGTATTCCTTATTATTATTTTTATTACTATTATTGTTTCATAAGAAAGTAACCCCGCGATCAGGCCTAAAGGACCTTGCGATACCGACCGGTTGTCATGGTATTATTATTTTATAGAAATCAGAAATAATAAACTTCTCAAACTAACATTTTGTAATGTTATGGATTTCAATACCTAAATATTTCTTATTGTTCTGTTTTACTTCATTTACGAGTCAACTGTAGGTGAAAGAAGACTGGTTAATGTAAATTTTCCTTTTAAACTAATTCTTATCTTTGTACTTACATCACCTAGGGATGGCAGCAGCAAGCTCCCCCGATGTAAACTTGAGTACAAGCAAGTGGGCCACAGCCCGCCCGCGTGTTCACTTACCGAATCACACTTACAGGAACACAATGAACTGTGACGCTAAGAACTTATGGATTTAATGTTCATATGTTACCTTTGAAGCAGGTGAGTATTTTAATCAAAGAATATTCCATTTTTATAGATAGCAGATGTTTTCCCCATACGCCAGGTCTGGGTTTTCCATAGAAGAAAGGGGCGGGAACCCCCTCATTCGAATACCCGCTCGATTCAAATATAACAAAAATGTGAATCAAACTCTAAGGCCTCAGTTGTGTTTGAAGTTTCGTTGTTTGCAGACTGAAGCTCCTAGGTGCAGTTAATAATGTAACGCCATAAAAACGTCATTTATGTCTTGTTATGTGGGATAAAACACGCAGTCATCTCTAAACAAAAAACATACAGATAACAGTTCTGAATTGAGCAATTTTTACTACTGCTGGCAATCGCATATCGCCGGAACTTGCATATTTCTAATGTAAGAATGTACTGTCCGTGGAATACAAGCTTAATATTTTTTTGAGAATGATTAGTAAATGAGTCGAAACCAGACGTGTGAGAAAAAAGTAGTGTGGCAGCTTGACTGTTTGATTACAATAAAAACCAAGTACATTACTGGCCATTAGAATTGCTACACCAAGAAGAAATGCAGATGATAAACGGGTATCCATTGGGTATATATATTATACTACAACTGACATGTGATTACATTTTCACTCAATTTGGGTGCATAGATCCTGAGAAATCAGTACCCAGAACAACTACCTCTGACCGTAATACCGCCCTCGATACGCCTGGGCATTGAGTCAAACAGAGCTTAGATGGCGTGTACAGGTACAGCTGCCCATGCAGCTTCAACACGATACCACAGTTCATCAAGAGTAGTGACTGGCGTATTGTGACGAGCCAGTTGCTCGGCCACCATTGACCAGACGTTTTCAATTGGTGAGAGATCTGGAGAATGTGCTGGCCAGGGCAGCAGTCTAACATTTTCTGTATCCAGAAAGCCCCGTACAGAACCTGCAACATGCGGTGGTGCATTATCCTGCTGAAATATAGGGTTTCGCAGGGATCGAATGAAGGGTAGATTCACGGGTCGTAACACATCTGAAATGTAACGTCCACTGTCCAAAGTCCCGTCAGTGCGAACAAGAGGTGACCGAGACGTGTAACCAATGGCACCCCATACCATCACGCCGGGTGATAAGCCAGCATGGCGATAACGAATACACGCTTCCAATGTGCGTTCACCGCGATGTCGCCAAACACGGATGCGAAAATCATGATGCTGTAAACAGAACCTGGATTCATCCGAAAAAATGACGTTTTGCCATTCGTGCACCCAGGTTCGTCGTTGAGTACACTATCGCAGGCGCTCCTGTCTGTGATGCAGCGTCAAGGGTAACCACAGCCATGGTCTCCGAGCTAACAGTCCATGCTGCTACAAACATCTTCAAACTGTTCGTGCAGATGGTTGTTGTCTTGCAAACGTCCCCATCTGTTGACTCAGGAATCGAGACGTGGCTGCACGATCCGTTACAGCCATGCGGATAAGATGCCTGTCATCTCGACTGCTAGTGATACGAGGCCGTTGGGATCCAGCACGGCGTTCCGTATTACCCTCGTGAACTCACCGATTGCATATTTTGCTAACAGTTATTGGATCTCGACTAACGCGAGTAGCAATGTCACGATACGATAAACCGCAATCGCGATAGGCTACAATCCGATCTTTATCAAAGTCGGAAACGTGATGGTACGCATTTCTCCTCCTTACACGAGGCATCACAACAACGTTTCACCAGGCAACGCCGGTCAACTGCTGTTTGTGTATGAGAAATCTGTTGGAAACTTTCCTCATGTCAGCACTTAGTAGGTGTCGCCAGCGGCGCCAACCTGTGCGAATGATCTGAAAAGATAATCATTTGCATATCACAGCATCTTCTTGCTGTCGGTTAAATTTCGCGTCTGTAGCACGTCATGTTCGTGGTGTAGCAATTTTAATGGCCAGTAGTGTGCCAGTTGCGTAAGAGCTCCAGTGCCTCGAGAAGTGGCACCACTAAACACTGTCTCATGAGCAGAAAGAATACACGTAACTTAATCAAGTCAATAGTATGGACGAAACACTGTTTTCAGCCAAAAAGAGCACATTAGCATAGTCAGTCTCCCGTCGTTAATGAACCCTGTCCAGTGCAACACCATTGCTCTGTACGTAAAAATCCGGAAATTAATTTGAAATGTTGGAGTGTGCACATTTGAAAATCTTAAATGGTTGTTAAGTTAGAAACGACTGTCGCTTCTTCTATATGCTATGCGCAAAAATCAAGTTACATCATGTTCAGAATTCTGCTTTAGTCATTTAGTCTTGTCACAACTGGGTACTTTGGTTCTCAAGGTGGAAGAGAGCAAGGGCGAAACATCTCCAATAGAAACATAAGCAAGCATAGGGTACTGCACGATGCAACCACCGCTGCGTCATCCTGATGTTACGGTGTCTTTGAACGGCAATATTGGACGGCAATATTCGGACATGTCCGAAAGAACAGACAACATATCCATATACAGGGTGTTTCAAAAATGACCGGTATATTTGAAACGGCAATACAAACTAAACGAGCAGCGATAGAAATACACCGTTTGTTGCAATATGCTTGGGACAACAGTACATTTTCAGGCAGACAAACTTTCGAAATTACAGTAGTTACAATTGTCAACAACAGATGGCGCTGCGGTCTGGGAAACTCTATAGTACGATATTTTCCACATATCCACCTTGCGTAGCAATAATATGGCGTAGTCTCTGAATGAAATTACCCGAAACCTTTGACAACGTGTCTGGCGGAATGGCTTCACATGCAGATGAGATGTACTGCTTCAGCTGTTCAATTGTTTCTGGATTCTGGCGGTACACCTGGTCTTTCACGTGTCCCCACAGAAAGAAGTCACAGAAGTTCATGTCTGGCGAATAGGGAGGCCAATCCACGCCGCCTCCTGTATGTTTCGGATAGCCCAAAGCAATCACACGATCATAGAAATATTCATTCAGGAAATTAAAGACGTCGGCCGTGCGATGTGGCCGGGCACCATCTTGCATACACCACGAGGTGTTCGCAGTGTCGTCTAAGGCAGTTTGTACCGCCACAAATTCACGAAGAATGTCCAGATAGCGTGATGCAGTAATCGTTTCGGATCTGAAAAATGGGCCAATGATTCCTTTGGAAGAAATGGCGGCCCAGACCAGTACTTTTTGAGGATGCAGGGACGATGGGACTGCAACATGGGGCTTTTCGGTTCCCCATATACGTCAGTTCTGTTTATTGACGAATCCGTCCAGGTAAAAATAAGCTTCGTCAGTAAACCAAATGCTGCCCACATGCATATCGCCGTCATCAATCCTGTGCACTATATCGTTAGCGAATGTCTCTCGTGCAGCAATGGTAGCGGCGCTGAGGGGTTGCCGCGTTTGAATTTTGTATGGATAGAGGTGTAAACTCTGGCGCATGAGACGATACGTGGACGTTGGCGTCATTTGGACCGCAGCTGCAACACGGCGAACGGAAACCCGAGGCCGCTGTTGGATCACCTGCTGCACTAGCTGCGCGTTGCCCTCTGTGGTTGCCGTATGCGGTCGCCCTATCTTTCCAGCACGTTCATCCGACACGTTCCCAGTCCGTTGAAATTTTTCAAACAGATCTTTTATTGTATCGCCTTTCGGTCCTTTGGTTACATTAAACCTCCGTTGAAAACTTCGTCTTGTTGCAACAACACTGTGTTCTAGGCGGTGGAATTCCAACACCAGAAAAATCCTCTGTTCTAAGGAATAAACCATGTTGTCCACAGCACACTTGCACGTTGTGAACAGCACACGCTTACAGCAGAAAGACGACGTACAGAATGGCGCACCCACAGACTGCGTTGTCTTCTATATCTTTCACATCATTTGCAGCGCCATCTGTTGTTAAAAATTGCAACTACTGTAATTTGGAAAGTCTGTCCGCCTGAAAATGTACTGTTGTCCCAAGCATATTGCAACAAACGGTGTATTTCTATCGCTGCTCGTTTAGTTTTTATTGCCGTTTCAAATATACCGGTCATTTTTGAAACACCCTGTAAATATATAGTTCTGTCAATACCGGCCATGACCTTCTTCTTCTGTGCGGATGCACACACATTACCCGAAATCTTACGGGACTTGGAAAGAATGTCTTCCACGAGTAATGAGTGTGTTGGGGTGGGACACTACAGACGTAGTGTGTGGATATACAAGGTGAGAATGTAAATCTCGCGGGAGGCTTGCGCGAGATATTCCCTGCAGTCGCACTATTCTTTGTGCCCTCGGTGGCTCAGATGGATAGAGCGTCTGCCATGTAAGCAGGAGATCCCGTGTTCGAGTCCCTGTCGGGGCACACATTTTAACCTGTCCCCGTTGATATATATCAATACCTGCGAGCAGCTGGCGGTATTAATATAATTCTAATTTCATTCTAGACGGCTGCAGGTCATCAATGGTGTCTGTTCTTTCGGACATGTCGGAAAGAACAGACACCATATCCATATAAATCTTTAAATAGTAGCTCCTCAGCTATGAAGTGGTTGAATGTCCTACAACGATGACCATCCACCAGTGATTAATCTTTGACAGTACTGAGAATCGAGGCACAAATCTTTGTGTGACATGGGATGCTGTCGAGCATTCGACGATCCCATCCGACGGCCAGATCACGATGAAGTGTCTAAAATGTCCTCACTTCACGAGAAACTGCAGGATTAGAGTCGACAATGGGTCGAGAGCTGTTGCATTGGCAGTCAAAAGCACAGTCGGTTATAGAAATGGGTAATGTTAAACAGTATGTCGCCTCCCAATTATTGGTTTGGAGCAATCTGTACCACATATCGTAATACGATGTAGAATTTTAGAAAATGTTTTTCGCTCGCGTATCATGTCATTTCTGGAAACCCAGAATCTACTCTGTAGGAATCAACATGGAGTCCGGAAACAGCGATCGTGTGAGACCCAACTCGCTTTGTTTGTTCATGAGACCCAGAAAATATTAGATACAGGCTCCCAGGTAGATGCCATTTTCCTTGAATTCTGGAAGGCGTTCGATACAGTTCCGCACTGTCGCCTGATAAACAAAGTAAGAGCCTACGGAATATCAGACCAGCTTTGTGGCTGGATTGAAGAGCTTGTAGCAAACAGAACACAGCATCTTGTTCCCAATGGAGATACGTCTACAGACAAAGTAGCCTCTGGCATGCCACAGGGGAGTGTTATAGGACCATTGCTTGTCACAATATATATAAATGACCTAGTAGATAGTGTCGGAAGTTCCATGCGGCTTTTCGCGGATGATGCTGTAGTATACAGAGAAGTTGCAGCATTAGGAAATTGCAGCGAAATGCAGGAAGATCTGCAGCAGATAGGCACTTGGTGCAGGGAGTGGCAACTGACCCTTAACATAGACAAATGTAATGTATTGCGAATACATAGAAATAAGGATCCTTTATTGTGTGATTATATGATAGTGGAACAAACACTGGTAGCAGTTACTTCTGTAAAATATCTGGGAGTGTGCGTACGGAACGATTTGAAGTGGAATGATCACATAAAATTAATTGTTGGTAAGACGGACGTCAGGTTGAGATTCATTGGGAGAATTCTTAGAAAATGTAGTCCATCATCAAAGGAGGTGACTTACAAAACACTCGTTCGACCTATACTTGAGTATTGCTCATCAGTGTGGGATCCGTACCAGGTCGGGTTGACGGAGGAAATAATCCAAAGAAGAGCGGTGCATTTCGTCACATGGTTATTTGGTAAGCGTGATAGCGTTACGGAGATGTTTAGCAAACTCAAGTGGCAGACTCTGCAAGAGAGGCGCTCTGCATCGCGGTGTAGCTTGCTCACCAGGTTTCGAGAGGGTGCGTTTCTGGATGAGGTATCGAATATATTGCTTCTCCCTACTTATACCTCCCGAGGAGATCACGAATGTAAAATTAGAGAGATTCGAGCGCGCACGGAGGCTTTCCGGCAGTCGTTCTTCCAGCGAACCATACGCGGCTGGAACAGGAAAGGGAGGTAATTACAAAAAAAATGGCTCTGAGCACTATGGGACTTAACAGCTATAGTCATCAGTCCCCTATAACTTAGAACTACTTAAACTTAACTAACCTAAGGACATCATACAACACCCAGTCATCACGAGGCAGAGAAAATCCCTGACGCCGCCGGGAATCGAACTCGGGAACCCGGGCGTGGGAAGCGAGAACGCTACCGCAGGAGGTAATTACGGTGGCACGTAAAGTGCCCTCCGCCACTCACCGTTGGGTGGCTTGCGGAGTATAAATATAGATGTAGATGGCAAGCACTTACTACTTTCAGACGCGCTGGTGCAAGGGTACGTGTTTCACTTTTGTTGTGTCAGTGATATTTAATGGATGACTGCGAACAACATTTGTCTTCCAGTCACGGGCAGCCACGAAATCGGACGGGATGGTGCTGAACGGGAAGTTGTGAGGTCACTAAACCTCCGTAGGTGGGCAGTCCGCGCCACGCATTACCGGATCGGCCCTACGTATCTCGTAACTGACCAATCGATTGCATTAACTCGCTAGCGGGCTCACTGTAGCGGAATGCCGTCACAAGCCGCCGTAACTCAGCAATTAGGACAACGTGAATCACAGTGACCCACAGGATGCGCCCAGAGCGACCTTGACCTATATAAACAGCACCGCCAGGTGATGAGCATCATTAACGTCTTATGGACGTCCCGTTTAGCCTCATCTTTCATTAACCTACTTTCCTACAAGCATATGAAGACGTAATTCCAAAGGCCAAATGTGCCTTCAAAGACACATCAATAGTGTAGTCTTGCGCATGCAGTTTCAAAACAGGAGACGTCTGCAGAAACAGCTATCAAGATATCACTTCGTTCTCCTCTACTGTGTGTGTGGAGACTGTGAGCTCTGTGACTCTATATTTAAATGATGTAAGCCGCTTTACTGTGGCAATAACTTTTTTATTCATATTTTCAACTTCTTTGAACTGAACTACGCCCTCAACATTAGGTGCCTTTACAGGGAAGAGAGGGTGGAGGACTAGAATTTATTATCTCACAGACGACGATGTCGTTAGAAACTAGGGCCGAGCTCGTTGTGAACAGAGGCAGTAAAGGAAATCGGATGTAACCTATTCAAAGGAATCATTTTAGGTTTTGCCTTGCACGCTTTTCGGGAATCCAAGGAATACCTAAATACAGAATTTGGATGGCGCTCTGGGCCACCTTTCTTCCGAATGCAGTTCCGGGGTCATAACAGCTGCACTGATTCTCTCTGTGTGCCATTTAATTAAGTGGTATTTATATGAAATCTGTTTCAGTAATTGTTTGCCACTTTTCGCAGTGAAAAATCAAAATAAAGAAGAAATTGTCCCGTGACAGAAACTAAATCAGAACTGACTACTGCACACATAAATGTTTATTACAGAAGATAAAATGAAAAAAAACAATAACAAAATATAATTTAATTTTCAGCAAAAAACAAAACCAGATAGAATTTAATTTTCATTAAAAGAATAATACAGCAGAAACTGATGCACATGACACCTAACACAGAGAGATACAGCAACAATGGCGTTTACAAAGTTAATTCATTCCACCCGAACTCGTTCGCATATGCCAGTAGCTTCAGGATCAACTGCCTCTGGAACTCTGCCACTGACACTCAGATTTTGTAATCTGTACACTACAATATAAATAGCCAATCCAAGTTTTCGTACAGGCAACTAAGGGCGTGTCCTCAAACACATAGTGCTGAGAAAAAAGTTGAAAATAAAATAGCAACCGACGCAAAAAGCATTTGCAATTATTCGCAATAAATTATTTTCCTACATGATAGGCACGCGCTTAGTAATGACCGGGTGACAAATACAATAAGTTGTTTCTGTACTTTGTGTAATCGTAACGTCACATGTCCTCCTGAAGTTCAAATGGCTCTGAGCACTATGCGACTCAACTTCTGAGGTCATCAGTTGCCTAGAACTTAGAACTAATTAAACCTAACTAACCTAAGGACATCACACACATCCATGCCCGAGGCAGGATTCGAACCTGCGACCGTAGCGGTCACGCTGTTCCAGACTGAAGCGCCTTTAACCGCACGGCCACACCGGCCGGCCTCCTCCTGAAGTTGCCATAAAGACTGACACAATATGCACTGTAGGAATTGTTTCGTGATTTACGCCTATATCTGTAATCTGATAACCACTGTGAATTGTTTAGCAGAGGGTACGTCACAGTCGTTCGGATATTAGGGCTTTTTTCCGTCCTATTCAAGTATGGAGCGCTGGCAGCATGATTGTTTCAACGCCTCTATTTGCGCTGCAATTTAATCTTGTCATTGCGATGCCTCTATCTTAAAGCATCTGTCAGTTCAGTTCTTTCAGTATCTTCGTGGCACACTCCCATGTGCCAAACGAATATGTGATCATTTTTGTCGCCCTTTTTTGTATCTGGTATGGGTCCCACGGACTTGAGCAATATTCCAGGATGTGCTGCTCAAGTGTTTTGTATCCAATCTCCTTTGTAGACTGAATGAATTTCCCTAGTATTCTGCCACTGAACCGCAGTCTGTCACCTGCTTGATCTACGACTGAAATTATGTGATCGTTCTATTTAATATTTTTGCACATTGTTACATACAAGTATATGCAGGAGTTGACCGCTTCCAACTGTGACACCCTGATACTGTAGCCGCAGGGTACTACGTTTTTTCGTTTTGTGAATTGAACTGTTCTGCCTCCACGGTCATTAATATAAGAACATGAACAGCAAAGGTCCCAATAAACTTCCATGGGGAACACCTGAAGCTACTTTTACGTCCGTCAAAGTTAACGTGTTGTGTCTTCCCCTCCAAGAAATCTTCAGTCCAGAGAAAAATCTCTCTTGAAACCCCATATTATTGTACTTTCGGTAAGAAGCATGTATGTGGAACTGAATCAAACGCATTTCTCAAATCAAGGAACGCTACACTGTCTGATTGCATTGTTCCATGGCTTTCAGGAATACATGGGAGAAAAGAACATGGATTTCACATGATCGATGTTTTCTGAATCCATGCTCGTTGATATAGAGGAGGCCACTCTGTTAGAGATATCTCGTAACATCTGTGCTCAGAGTAAGTTCTCAGATTCTACAACAAATAGTTGTCAAGGATGTTGGACAGTAGTTTCTAGATCATTTCCGCTGCCTTTCTTTTAGATGGATGTGAACTGGGCTTCTTCCTATAACTGGGCATAGTTTTTTGTTCCAGAGATCGTCAATGTATTATGCTTAAAAGAGGGTCTAGCATAGCCGTAAATTCAGTAGACATTCGATAGCCAAAGAAACTGGTTCACCTGCCTACAGGGCCCCGGCGAGCACGCAGAAGTGCCACAACACGACGTGACATGGACTTGACTAATGTCTGAATTAGTGCTTGAGATAACTGACACCATAAATCCTGCAGAGATATGCGTAAATCTGTAAGAGTACGACGGGGTGGAGATTTCTGCTGAACAGCACGTTGCAAGGCATCCCAGATATGCTCAATAATGTTCATAAGTTTGGTGACAGCGGAATTGTTGAAACTCAGAAGAATGTTCCTGGAGCCACTCTGTAACAATTCTGGACGTGCAGGTTTCGCACAGTTCTGCTGGAATTGACAAGTCCGTCGGAATGCACAATGGACGTGAATGGCTGCAGGTGATCAGACAGGATGCTTACGTACGTGTCAGCTGTCAGAGTCGTATCTAGACGTATCAGGGGTCTCATACCACTCCAAATTCACGCACCCCACACCATTACAGAGCCTCCACCAGCTTGAACAGTCTCCTGCTGACATGCGACGACCATGGATTCATGATTTTGTCTATACAGGATGTTACAAAAAGGTACGGCCAAACTTTCAGGAAACATTCCTCAGACACAAATAAAGAAAAGATGTTATGTGGACATGTGTCCGGAAACGCTTAATTTCCATGTTAGAGGTCATTTTAGTTTCGTGATCAAATTGTAAATTTTCACAATCAACATGTGTGGGATGACGAGAATCCGCACGCAGTTGTGCAATCACGTCATCAACACAGATTTTCTGTGAACGTTTGCGCAGGCATTGTTGGTGATGTCTTGATTGGGCCCCATGTTCTTCCACCTACGGTCAATGGAGCACGTTATCATGATTTCATACGGGATACTCTACCTGTGCTGCTAGAACATGTGCCTTTACAAGAACGACAAACATGTGGTTCATGCACGATGGAGCTCCTGCACATTTCAGTCGAAGTGTTCTTACGCTTCGCAACAACAGATTCGGTGACGGATGGATTGGTAGAGGCGGACCAATTCCATGGCATCCACGCTCTCCTGACCTCAACCCTCTTGACTTTCATTTACAGGGGCATTTGAAAGCTCTTGTCTACGCAACCCCGGTACCAAATGTAGAGACTCTTCGTGCTCTTATTGTGGACGGCTGTGATACAATACGCCATTCTCCAGGGCTGCATCAGCGCATCAGGGATTCCATGCGACGGAGGGTGGATGCATGTATCCTCGCTAACGGAGGACATTTTGAACATTTCCTGTTACAAAGTGTTTGAAGTCGCGGTGGTATGTTCTGTTGGTGTGTGTTTCCATTCCATGATTAATGTGATTTGAAGAGAAGTAATAAAATGAGCTCTAGCATGGAAAGTAAGCGTTTCCAGACACATGTCCGCATAACATATTTTCTTTCTTTGTGTGTGAGGAATGTTTCCTGAAAGTTTGGGCGTACCTTTTTGTAACACCCTGTATACCCGTTCAAGTCCATCCGCTCTATACAATTTGAAACGAGCCTCGTCCGACCATCCGACCAGGTAACATGTTTTCAGTTATCAACAGTCCAGCTTTCGGCTTCGAAAACCCATATCGATGATGTTTCGTTGGATGGTTTGCACGCTGACACTTGTTAATGGCTCAGCAATGAAATCTGCAGCAGTTTGCGGAAGGTTGCACTTCTGACACACTCTTCAGTCGTCGTTGGTCCCGTTCTTTTTCCGGCTGCAGCGATATCGGAGATTTGATATTTTACCGGATTTCTGATATTCACGGTACACTCGTGGAATGGTCATACGGGTAAATCCCCACTCCATCGCTATCTTGGTAATGCTGTGTCCCATAGCTCGTGCGCCGACTATAACAAACTCATTTAAATCTCGGTAACCTGCCATTGTAGCAGCAGTAACCGATCTAACAATTGCGCCAGGCACTTGTTGTCTTATATAGGCTCAAACTTTCAAATGTGTGTGAAATCTTATGGGACTTAACTGCTAAGGTCATCAGTCCCTAAGCTTACACACTACTTAACCTAAATTATCCAAAGAACAAACACACACACCCATGCCCGAGGGAGGACTCGAACCTCCTCCGGGATCAATCGCACAGCTTATATAGGCGTTGCTGACCACACCGCCGTCTTCTGCCTGTTTGCATATCTCTGTATTTGAATACGCATGCCTATACCAATTTCTTTGGTGCTTCAGTGCAGAATTTGATAGAAATTGATGCTAGAGCTTTGTTCAGTTTGACGTCTTCAACTGCTCCTCAACGTCACTGACACTAATATCTGCTGCACTCATCGTTGCTATGGTACCAGAGATAAAGTGGGGCATTGCTCCTTGGTTCTCCTTTGTAAAGGAGCATATGCAAACTTCTGCTTTTGCTTTGTTATTCTCAATTTCACTTCCTGTCTTGTCCATGAGTGTCTGGATATTAACTTCCTCTACATGCGCTGAGAATTCGTTTGGGGCTTGTGGAAGATATTTCGGTAATATTCTTCTACGGCAGTCATTGAAGGCTTCACGCATTGTCCTCTTGACAGCAAAACACATTTTAGTCAGCATTTCTCTATCTATAATCCTATGCCTAGTTTTACACCTATTACACTGAAGTCTCTGTTTCCTCAGAAGTTTCTTCACAATGATTGTATACCATGGAGGGCCTCACATCACTGTATACATATATATCCAGTATATGGCTAGTTAGTCTTTTAAACTTGAAATGTCGTTTCTGTACATGCTTCTGACCTGAGGTAAAAGTTTCAAATTGCTCTTTAAGGTATGATATTACTGTTTCTTTATCTAGTTAGGTACACATATAAATCTTACTACTTGTTTTATTGCCCTTTGTACTTCAGTGATCATTGTTGGTACAATTACCTCATGGTCAGTGATACCATTTTCAATGTGAACATCCACAGAAAGGTCAGATATATTTATTGCCCTTAGATCCAATATATTTCCACCATACGTGAGACTCCGAACTGTCTGTTCTAGCTCGTTTTAAAGAAAGCACTTGATAATGTTTTGCAGGATGTCTCAACACGTCCACCGCTAATAAAACTGTAATTATTCTAATTGATTGTCGGATGACTGAAGTCTTCTTTGATGATTACAGTATGATTGGGAAACTTAGGTAGTTACGAAATGAGTTTTTTTAAGTTTTCGGTAACATCTGGAAGTGAGCCTGTTGGTCGAAAGAAAGATCCATTTTCAATTTTATGCGCAGCCCTGACACTGTTTCTTGCCTAAAAGTCTCAAATGCTACTTCACTTTCTATATCAGTGGATTCTGTTGCAATAAATACACAATCTCAATTTCCAGTTCACCTAACCCTTTCATAAGCGCTTAAATTTTCGTATCTCAGTGCTGTCAGTTTTCAGGATTTGACCAGCTTTAAAGTACCTAGTATTATTTCACTGCCTTTTACGGGTGCTTCAAACTGTGGCACTTTGTTGGGAGTGTTTCAGCAGTTGATCACAAGGAATTTAATACCTGTGGGGGGGGGCACTTCTTTGAATCTTACACCGATACTTCCACGTCTCCTACAGCTGTCGTTATCTAAAGTGGAAGGGGTCTAAAAAGCTCTTGTGCCCACCGCACACATGGTCAGCTACCTGGGTAGCAGCCTCTGATGTGTATTGCACACTTGATCCATTTAGGGAGATCCTACAGTTTTCAACCACTGTAGCATTGCATGGTGTACAGACAGACAATCTCGTGAAGTAGTTTTGAAAACGTTTTCCGAAAACTGTCTTGAGCAGCTAGTATGGCAGCCCGCACGCAATTGAAGTATCTTGTACCTTGTAGCCAAACAGGCGGGACCTTACCGATGGCGTCAGAATAGAGGCGGGAATTAGTGGTCATAATGTCATCTTAGCGACTATGGTTACGAAAGTTAACAAATCGGTTAAGAGGGATAGGAGAGTGCTTCTGCCAGAAAGAGCAGATAAGCAGTTGTTAGCATCTCACTTAGATAATGAACTGCAATCAATTACTTCTAGGATGATGGCCAGAGAGGAATTGAATTATTGGAAAAGTTAAACAGAATGTAAATCGTGCTGTGGGCAAGTATGTGCCTAGTGAGTTAATTAAGAACGGAAAAGACCCACCCTGGTTCAATAACAAAATTCGGAAAATGCTGAGGAAGCAAAGGCTGTTGCACTGTTGGTTCGAAAGAGGACTCGCAAATGACGACAGGCAAAGATTATTAGAGATTCGTGTATCTGTGAAAAGATCTATGCGCGAAGCATATAACATCTACCGCCGTCATACCTTGGCTAAAGATCTGCCGGAGAACGCGAAAAAAGCTGGTTCTATGTAACATCTCTAAGCTGGTCTAAACCTTCCATCCAGTCACTCGTTGACCAGTGTGGTTTGGCAGTAGAAGAAAGCAAAAGGAAGGCCGAAGTTTTAAATTCCACATTTAAGAAATCTTTTAGGCAGGAGAATCGTACAAACGTATCGTCGTTTGACCATCGCACAGGATCCCGCATGGATGACATAGTAATAAGCATCCCTGGCGTAGAAAATCAAATGATAGCCTTGAAAACAAGTAAGTCGCCAGGCCCGGTTGGATTCCCAATTCGGTTTTACAAAGAATAATACTCTAGCTCATTGGTCCCTTACTTAGTCTGCATCTATCGCAACTCTCTCGACCAGCGTAAAGTGCTAAGCGACCGGAAAAGAGCGCACGTGACTCCTGTATATAAGAAAGGTAAAATAATGGGCCCACACAATTACATACCAGAAGATTTACTGCAGAATTCTAGAGAATATTCTTAGTTCGAATACATTAAATTTTTTAAAGAGCAAAAAACTCAGGTCCACGAAACGGCACACATCGGAAAGCATCGTTCGTGCGAAACCCAACTTGCTCTTTTCTCTCAGGATATACTACGAACTATGGATGAAGGGCAACGGCAGATTCCATATTTCTAGATTTACGAAAAGCAGTCGACACGGTTCCCCATTGTAAACTGTTAGTGAAGGTACGTTGTGTTAAAGGGTACCCTCCACCAAGCACCGTACGGTGACTTGCGGAATATGTATGTAGCTGTAGCGCAAGTCTAGAAAGTCACTGCCTATCTTGTCACAAAACCATCAGTGTACCTGGTTGAAGCCGACCACTCAACTTAGAACCATGCGGTCAAGGTCTGTTCTGGACACAATCTGCAGATGGTGACCTCTCTTGAAATTCTGTGAGTAAGGCTGGTATTCTCAACCTTCTCTGCCAGTCGCTGGAATGATTCAAGTATGCCATCGGACCATAGGTGACAGGCATCTGTCATAACGCGTGCCACAATCTGCAGTTGGCTGCACCCCATTCCTTCAGTGGCTGCCGGAAAAGCCTCTTCAACACGGTGAATGAGGCTCCCAGGCATAACACTGAAGGCACATGGCGTTCCTTCTCATCTCTTGTTGCCATTTTCCTAAAGGCGTCCGACGCGCGACAAGGCAGCTAACATGACGTGCACGCAGACGGGATATCCAGAATCACGAGAAACTGTGCTGACGGAATAGAGGACGATTTGGTTAACGTGATTTTGGCCCTCAGCGCTCTCCAGTGGCTGTTGTCACCTTTATTTGGCTCGCAAGCAATACAGTTTTTTCACGAAAATGGAAGCACATGAAATTCCTCCATTAGCTGCATTAAAACACACATATGCTAGTTATGTTGTTCTGTCTGTGATATTCGTAAATAAAAACTTCAATACTTGTAAACATGTAATAAGACAAAAAGGTGAGATATATGTGTAGTCAGTAAGGAACAAACTCACTCATGACAGATGACGGTCTTATAATTACATAACATAAGGTATTACTGAGATTATTTTTATTAATTTCGTAAGAATGTCCAACAAACTTTTAGAAAACGCGCTACTGAGAAAAAAATTTAGATGCAACAGGATTCGAGTCATAGCTCCATGGTGGATGTAGAGTTCATATCCCAGCAGTCTACTCATTTTTTTAAATTTTTTGCGGGATTCTAACACAGGTCTCCTGCTCAACTTTTTTTATTTGAAATTTTTAACTGAACAGAAACAATGATCAAAGTCTTTGCGATATAAATTTTAAAACAAAACAAAAGAGAAGTTTAAAACACATGGATAGAGTGGAACCCACATCCTTCAGCATGTGAAAACTCTACTCTAGCCATATTTTTGTCAATTTTACCAAAAGCAATGTAACAGGAATGACCCATTCAACAGAACACGGATTTTGCACATCATCCAACTCCGTGACGATTAAATACGAGATGGAGCATATTCACAATAGCTCACGATAGCGTGGCATCCATTGTCACGTCCAATGGGAAGTAACTACATACCGTTGAAAGGCACAACGGTCACATAATGAACATAATGCCTGATCTGTGTCCACTGGAGATCAACCAGTGTCATAAAGTATCCGTTTCATGGCGACGACTGCGTCAGTCTGTCTCACTCAGGCCAGTTGCGAAAAGCAGAACATTGGTGGGGACAAGGTTATGAATGACTTGGTACCATGAGGACTATACTTCCATTGGAAAAATAGGTAGCTGACATTGGACCAAACAATCTTCCAATCTGTCTCTGGCGACAGGGAATCCACAGAGGAAACGCGCTTCGGAAACGTCGAGCGACATATCAGCATTTTTACAGAGAGATGCGGCTGGGAATGAATATCAACCCTCAAATGACTGACATAAATAAAGAATTCCAGAATATGGATTAATTTATTATTTATGTTACCAATATCTACTGGAGGGACTAAGGTCGCTGGCCGGAGACAGGTAAAAAGGCGAACTGTAAGTGACTGTGGGACGCGAAGACACGTTAAAATAGTGTGTCGAAGAAGTAAAGCAGAAGCTTTGGCCCGAACACCAGGAAGGCCTAAACGTCCCATCAGCTGGAGTCACCCCATAACCTCGCAGCGCACCCGAAAAACATGTTTTCGCCAGATAAACTTGCTCGCTAATCCTTGTAACTTTCGGTATATCATCGCAAGAAGGAGAAAAATTTGTGCAACAAAATTTGTTTTTCTCACCACATAAGTTTCCAAGGTTCGAATCTCTTGAAGTAACGAGAGGGTGCGACGCTCGTGTACAAGGATCGCTTCTTGAATCCTGTCTGTGATGGACTTCCAATCGAGCACAGCCATCTTCATCGGACAATGGTCAATAATAACATCCAGCAATCGATGGCGGGCGACTGCTACAGCCCATGGAATCTCAACCGCATCAAATCTCCGCAAACTGAGTAACCGACAATTTCGATCGTTAATCTGTGCTCCCATAAGACGAAAAAAAGCATCCAAAACATTCTTGAGCACCGGTATGTCGTCACGAGTACGAAAAGTACCATAACGCCATCGGCATACGCGCGGGCGATGAACCTTTCTCGCAATAACAAGCAACCATCCAAATGCGCAGCTATGCTCTGCAATTAGGGTTCCAAAAATAGCACGAATAACAACATAGATAGCGGACTGTCTTGCACACTTGGAGGACACACTTAGGGGAGTAAGGCGACTATTCACGTCAGTAGACACCAGAATAACAGTAATTAAAGAGATGAACATACGTCGTGCAGCATAATTGAAACCAACAGCCGTCAGCATGCGCGAACAAAAACCATGACTAATTTGGTCAAACGCATAATTAAAATCATTAAAAAGTAAAGCTTCCGACATAGGAACAGTGGAAGCAATCGAGATCACGACATTCAGCAATGGGAGTCAGGAGAGTACGACGGGGGAGATAACTTTTATAACACGCGACAATGTCAGCAAGAAAAATCAAAAAACGGTTATTTGTAGCCGGCGCTAAGATTTTGTAATGAATATTGAGCAGTGTTATCGACCGGACCTGATCCACGGATAGACTACCCGTGTTTAGGGGAATAAAACAATTTGTACGGCCTTAAAGGAGGGCGGGAGGTGTACGCATTGCATCACTTCATTCACCATAGATGTTATCGTATCTGGTATCAGAGAACAAAACCGAACATAAACGTCTCTTGGAAGGCCAACCAAATCTGACGATTTGTGAGACGGAGAAGAAACTACAATGTCAGATACCTCATCACGATAAAAAGCTGCCAAAAACTCCTTACGTGGAACTGGCGTAACATCACTAGTAAGGACGGAAGTAAAATCAGCAGACGGTATACCGTTTGATCCCATTCCAGCGTCGCTGGCCTGTAGCTTCGAAACGAGCGACTTTGTACTTTGTATTTTATGTTAAAGTCTTCTGTAGGATTCAGTCGTCGAAATGTTGTTTTTTTTTTTTTCATCAGTCTACTGACTGGTTTGATGCGGCCCGCCACGAATTCCTTTCCTGTGCTAACCTCTTCATCTCAGAGTAGCACTTGCAACCTACGTCCTCAATTATTTGCTTGACGTATTCCAATCTCTGTCTTCCTCTACAGTTTTTGACTCTACAGCTCCCTCTAGTACCATGGAAGTCATTCCCTCATGTCTTAGCAGTTGTCCTATCATCCTGTCCCTTCTCCTTATCAGTGTTTTCCACATATTCCTTTCCTCTCCGATTCTGCGTAGAACCTTCTCATTCCTTACCTTATCAGTCCACCTAATTTTCAACATTCGTCTATAGCACCACATCTCAAATGCTTCGATTCTCTTCTGTTCCGGTTTTCCCACAGTCCATGTTTCACTGCCATACAATGCTGTACTCCAGACGTACATCCTCAGAAATTTCTTCCTCAAATTAAGGCCGGTATTTGATATTAGTAGACTTCTCTTGGCCAGAAATGCCTTTTTTGCCATAGCGAGTCTGCTTTTGATGTCCTCCTTGCTCCGTCCGTCATTGGTTATTTTGCTGCCTAGGTAGCAGAATTCCTTAACTTCGTGACCATCAATCCTGAAATGTTATTAATTTACATTTAATTATAGTAAATCCTAACAAAAACGACACTTTCTCATATATCTTCAAGGTGCTTGCTTTGAAACGATTTGCTCTCATAACAAGCGAGTTACAGCGCAATAATAACTAAATAACAAAATTCTTTAACCACCACTACGACGTTTCTCGTCGTTTTATTACAACAAATCGTACCAATAACGATTCTTTCTCGAGACATTCAATACGCTGATGCTTAAAAATAGCATATTTTTTCGGGGTGTAAGGTATAACATAAAATACACCGAACATGGGCTTCTACTGAATAGGACAAATACAATATGGCATCTTACTTACTGTGGGGCTAAAGCTTTCTGCTTGTGATGTAGGGAGCGTTCTTGCTTCCTACTGTTTCTACCTTACGTGACACGTGGCCGAAATATCGCAGAACTTATTTTGTTTTTCACTTGACGAAATGGCTCCTCGACGTGAAATAGCAGGAAGTGACCCCACAGAACTCGTTGGACGCCACGTCAGCGTTACCTAACACGTCCTGTGAGCTGACGGCTTAAGGAGTGCGATTATTTGCCCCGTCTCTGAACTGGCAACGGTTAATAGAACGCGTTTGCCTCCCCTTGACGTGCGAAACAGCACGTTTTCCAACAGGTGAAGTGAATCTCATTGGCTCAGTTTCAGTTCCAATGAAAGACAACACCTCAGACTTGTTGGTTAGGAAGATAGATGCAACATCCTGAGTTCTTGCTGTCCTTATATCTCCGGTACAGGGGCTTAGACCTACTATTTAATACGCCACTCACTCGTAAGTGGACGAGTAGTCGACAGATTCTGTTCGTCCTGTGGAAAAGACAGTATCCACATGAGAGGACAGCACCGATAGTAAAGGTACCGTTGGTAGCTCCGGTGACTACCGGTAGTCCTCCCAACACACCTATTCGCAGTAGCTTCCAATCACTTGATAGTACTCATGGCGAATTCCAGATGCTTAAAAATAGCAATTAGCTTGTCCTGTACTCGACAGCACCATGCACAGTTTTTTTGCATCATAGATATTAGCTGTTTCATTTGTGAATAGTGCATTCATAAAATTATGTGTTTCGCCAAATGGTTGTCATTCATGAAAAAATATTTCCTTTATTAAATTTGTAATACTATTGTTCACATTTACCACAAATGTTTTAACCTTCTACAGATTTTCTTCTGATGTGGCAATATTTGTTTACAGCTGCGTACACTGTTTACTTAATAGTGCCTGGAACTCTTAAAGCTTCTCGAATAGTGAGGAGCGACTTAAGTGCACAAGCTGTCGAAGAGGCTTCACATAGACGGAGAGCGAAAACCATATGTATTTACTTAATTATGTGAAACTGCTGTCGAAATTGGCACATAATACCATTTCACCAAATGATATGTTAAAGAAATTCTTATTCTTAAATTTCATGAGTGTCTCCGCTCATTTAGCTGTTGCTCTCACTATGTGCATAAGTGTTCTTTTGACAATGGCAGAGGCCTATTTCACGATTAAATGCGTATTTTCAATCTGACCTTCACCGAACCGTCGATTCACAAGTTCATTAAATGTTGAATGACAGATCAGCATTCTGAATTGCTCATATGCAAATTTTATTGTGGGTAGCAACTTTATTCTTCATCGCAGCATTTTCAAGCTTTAGCAGCGTACAGTACTCTGGGTCTAAACTCTCATTTTACCCGTCTGTTGCGTCTTCCGAACTATGGTCACGTTGCTTCACACTCTTCTTAATGGAGTTCAAATGTTCAAGTGTGTGTGAAATCTTACGGGACTTAACTGCTAAGGTCATCAGTCCCTAAGCTTACACACTACTTAACCTAAATTATCCTAAGGACAAACACACACACCCATGCCCGAGGGAGGACTCGAACCTCCACCGGGATCAGCCGCACAGTCCATGACTGCAGCCCCTTATACCGCTCGGCTAATCCCGCGCGGCTCTTAATGAAGTCCAATCGTCTCTGTTCAACTAATCCATGTACTCAGATTTGGCAACAGAGCTTCAATGAGGACGCACCTGTTCAGCATGATTTCCTCTGTAACACGACACAAACGAAAATTGTGCCATATACTGTCATTGGTGAAAAGAGCAAACAGAAAAATCTTCATTATCAGTCAAAGCATACCCATTTCTTTAGTACTGAAATTCTTGCAACTCCCGCTATTATTCCTCAGCACTCAGTGCAACAAGGCGTATGACTAAATTATGTATTGTAATCTGACATTCTTTGGGAGATACATTCTTGTGAGCTCCGGCCATTGACTTACTCTGATCACAGCAAGACGATCTTCGCATACGAGCGTTTCCACTAGAACGCACTGTGGTATGCGACTTGTAACTGCACAAAACCTCATTCCACTGTCCCACTATCCCGTAACATTATTATACATGGCATTCTAAACAGTTTATGTCACTTGTTGAAGGTTATATGCTGGTTATGGACAGTTGCTAGCCCAGGGAAACCAAGCTTCCATTCGTTACAGCTAAGTCATGATGTTAAGTTGAATACTGATAAGGTGGAGTTCCTTGGGAAGGGCAACAGTGGAAAATGATGCGCTTGTCATTACGACTTTTAAAAGATTTCTCATGTTTTTGAAGTCATAATATGAGTTACGCCTTGCGCTATGTCCCTCACGTTTGCACTATTAAACCCAGGACAGTGGTTCTGAATGTGTTTAGAATAACAAATCCACTCGCTCAAATTTGCTGCACCCAGTCATCGTATGATGCCGTGTGATCATTCCATACCCGTCCATACCGCATACAATGACGCTGGTGGGAGAGGATGACACAGCTGCCATAACGGGCCAGTCCACAGAACTAACGGATGAAAATATCTAACATGGGTTATACGAGCAGGAGGATGGAGTAAAGTGTCTTCACGTGTTTCAACAATTGTCTGATTTGAATATTGTCGCGCCATCTTGAAAAGCATTGAAAAAAAAATGTATTAAAGGCCCGTTATCGGCGTCTAGCATCTCCCAAAGAAGTAGAACATTTCCTTTTCGTGGAATTGCTTACAATCTCATTAACTATTTTCCGCCATTAGTATGTATTGGTGCCGCGGAGTATTCTGACTGTTATCGGTGCCATAGAAGAGGCCTGCACTATATTACGTGTACATATTTATCCAGACGTTTTATATCCTTCTTTTGTTTGCCGCCTGAGAAATCCAACTCAAGATGTAGTATATGTAAGCTCCCAGCGTACAACGAATGAATATGGGGTAGATATCGAGTGATCGGATGTAATTTTCCACAATGTTTAATAAGCTCTTAGCAGGACAGGATTGGTTAGTCTTGGAGTCCCTGTAGACGATATGAGCCCGTGGTACATCCTTAACACCATTCGTGGACAGGGCGTGCTATGTACCTGGATGCTCTGTCACACTGAAATACGTTATCATGGTTTGGAGAAAAGTCAGTGTCTGGTAAACCCAAAAAACAACCAAAATTATCTCGTGAAAACCTTCTCCGAAAGTTAGAAGAAGCCCTTTTTTTAAGGTATCTATGAATACTTTACAATTCTCCAAAGTGCATTATCGTAGAATCGTGAGAACAAAGCCTTACCTACATTTCGTATAGGCGTACAAGCTCTTATTCGTCCGATGCCCCAGTCACGAAAACATAAAGAAGGGCGTCTAATATACACTGCATGACTAAATCTGAAGTACCCAGAAAGGGAGGAGGATACAAAATAAATCTTCACGAGTTGTGAGAGTATCGGGTTATTTCTGTGATTACAAAATCTAGTCAAATTTACTGGAACTGGGCATTATTAGCCCACTTATCTGTGTGTCGGTGCACCCCCTCTGTCCTGAATGTATGCACTGATTAGTTTGGGGAGGATGTCATAAAGCTGTTGTAGCCTTAGGCAAGATGGCCCACAACTGTTGTAACTGGTCCTTATTATCCTGGATAGTGGCTTTGCGACACGGTTGAAGTTCGAGTTGGTCCACACATGTTCTATCGAGGACAATTCTGGACGTCCTGTTCACCATGGGAGTACCTCAACATCACGCCGACAGTTCATACAGATCGTGCCTGGTGTGGCTGAGCGTTATCTCGTTGAAAAGTAACACAGTGATACTGTCGCATGAGATGTGTCACGTGAGCACGTAGGATGTTTGCAATGTTCCGTTGAATCGTCAAGTTCCCCCAGTCGCTAGCAGCCATGACCTGAATGTATACCCGATGGCTCTCACACCATGACGCCACAATGCACAATTCGACTAGCTGGCCACATGAAGATCCACAATGAGGCAGCCTTAAGACTCTTTCAGGCGATGATAACGCCGTCTCACTCGAGTATGAAGCATCTCGTTGTCCTTCACAGTGATTACCAATTATCTGAGGCGCTTCACGCTCCTTATACGATGGTTTTCCAGAGAGTAAGTTCCGATCGGTCGCGAAAGGGAAACCACAATGAAAACCAGAAACGTTTTATTTGCAACAGTTAGGTACACCTTCCACCGCCTTCTCTACATAGTCGCGGCTCCAACTTCGAGTTTTGCCGTAGTGTTGTATCAACTTTCCAATATCCTCGTCAAAGAAAGTTGCCACCTATGCTTTCGGCCAGTTATCTGCACTGGTCTGCAGCTCGTTGTCTGTGGAAAAATTTTGTCTTCACAGGCAGCGGTTCTTGTGAGCAGAGATGAGACTCAGGGGGAGCCAATTACGAACTGTATTGTGGGTGATCAAACACTTCTCATCGGAAACGCTGCAGGAGCATCTTCATTGCCCCTGCAGTGTGCGGCCGAGAATTGACATGAAGAAGGAACTGCTCGACAGTTGTGTTACGTTGGCTGCATGACACAGGCGAAATCTCTAACCAGGCCCTCATACTTGGAGGGAGACGCTATTCCCTACGCATCTTTAGGTGCTCACTGTTCACTCAAAACTGAAAAGAGCAAAGCGACGCGATCGACGGGCATACTAGAGACACTGCCCAACACGTATGTGCAGAGCTTTCCCGGATTTTCCCAGTGGTTTCCATTTCGCGACCGATCGGAACCTACTTTCTGGACAACCCTCATATACCCTACCAGGCCTGGTAACAACATTAAACACGATCAACACTATTGTCCTCTGGTGGCCATTCTAACTGTCACAGAGAATTGCAACTTCAAATCATTTACATACACGTCGATGAATATCACAACGGGAAGTAAACTCCGTTGTAAAATTAAAATCAAATTAACCTGTATAGACGTGGCTGTAGATTACCAGTAAAAGGTAATAGCTGCAATAAGTAGTTTTTATAGCGAGCTGTCATAGAGAGCTCGTTTTATGTTGAAATTACTAGTATTACTAGTGGAGTGGTCTTGCTGCTACATTTGAAGGTCGCGTGCCGATGTCTCGTGATTTGGATCTGAAGTAGTATCGCACACGCTACGCGGACACAGAAATCAATGGTTTCTGTGTACTTCTTTATGAGACTAACGAGTTCTCACGGCAGCCTCTAATTGGAACATGTAAGTTATTTTCCTTAATTGTGGCAATCAGAGGCTGCTTGTTGCTTAACTGCTCGTGCTGGCACGGTACTCTGTTGTAAACATTTCGATATGATCCCTCTGGTATCTGAATCATAAAGAAAAACCTAAAAGCATTTCTGCGGTGAAAAATATCCAAAGAACTGTGTGACTACGTTTATAAATGTGAGATGCAATCGTTACAGCCAACTGCGGTAGCGGTAGTTATTCTGCTTTGCCCACTTCTGAAACTATATAAACCTTTAAGATCGCATTGGTGTACGTTGTTCTTATCATATATACCCTACACCTTTACGAAGCGGAAATTAGACAACCTTTCGTATGTACTGAAATGTCCGGACGTCGGAGAATTTGTGTTTGATACTGCGGAGTGCACACACTTGATTCAACATGTAAACGTCACTACAGATATTCGGATTTAGGTTATGACATGTTCGATATGCCTGCCATCCTTAGCGATGACATGGCGCAGACGAAAAGCGAAATTCTGCATGACCCGTTAAAGTGCCGGAACATAGATGCTGTCGATGACCTCCTGAATGGCTGTTTTCAGCTTAACAGTGGTATCAATGGTCTTGGGGTTATTGCTATAGCTCCACAAAAAGGAGTCGCATGTGTTTACATCCGGAGAATATGGGCGCCAATCGAGGCCCATGCCAATGGCCTCTGGGTACTCCAGAGTGCTCCTCTAGGACTTGAAACATTTTCCTGCTTCAGTGGGGTCGAGCTCCGTCTTACATGACCTACATATTGTCAAAATCAGGGTCGTCGCTTATACGCCAGGAATAAAAGTAGTCTCGAATCTATTTTGAGGGACGGTTAAATCGTCATTTTTCGTAGAAAAGATTGGAGATAGATTTGGAAATGTTGTAGCAACAGCAAAATCAGAATTTACTCCGTGTTAATTAAAATGGTGTTGTTCGCGCATTCATGAGCAGTACTATCTTGTGACAAGCTTGGTGATATTCTTCACAGACGCAACCTCTTATAAGAATGTCAACGTTGATCCGGAGCATTATACCCATCGTGATTTAATACTGCACACGGCTGAAGAACTACTTGAAAAGTTGAAACGACATGGGCTTTATCTCTTTGCCGCAACCAACGGAGCCCAAAAGATAATAGATCTAAAACTAGAGCCCTCATCTTCGACTTTGAGAGCAGTTCAGTGCTTGTAAAGATTAAAATAAAGGTATATCGCCGTGAGCGTATACCCTTTTCCACGCGATTAATTAAATGCATATAATATGAACACACAAAGCCACACTGAACTCACAATCTTTTTTGGTCCGACGAGGGAACTCCTCGTGTACCACACCTGCGTATCAACTGTAGAAAACAACATTTCTTCCCTTCACAGAACCTAGTCATGTTAACCAAGGAACGTAACATACAACAACCGAGAAAAATGCGAACGTTTCGCTCCCATACAGACGACAGTAAACTTAACCAAAACGGTACTCAACTCTCCATCACGAGCAAAGGCGACATCACCCTCGCCGACCTTAACACCGGGCTCTAGTGGCCCCCTAAGCAAGTCGGCTCCATGAGTGGGATGGGAGTTCGTCTTCTCTTGCTCTCCCCACCCCGCGCCGTCCCCTCTGCGCCACCCTTCCCACTCTCTCGGCTAGGAAAGAACCCCTCCCGAAAGACATCCCAAGTAAAAGTTTACTTCCCAGCAGGACAATTTCCTCAACTTCTACTATTTCGCGACCTGACGACAGCCAGAGGAGTGGGCCACATTCATCGTCAGCCACTGAATCTTACCTTAGTTCCACTCCCATACAGGTCAAACCAAGTCAGTAAGAGAAGAAAATAATACGACACAATCCGTCTGCTTTTGACACCCTGGATTCTCCCCCGAAGTACACTGCGCAACAGAATTATAGGATCACTTTTCCGAAACCCCGTAATTCCCACCCACTGATACGCATAAATTTGAAAATTGGCGAAAAGATGCATACAACTTTGCTCTGTAATAATACAAAAGCGTGGCTCGCTGTGACATCAGCCTCGGTTTCGACGCCGTAACAAACAACAAGGTGTCGACACTTTCGGGAAAAAGGACACAGCTCAGAATCTCACGCAGCGTGTAAGGTGAGTTAATGATGACACAATCACACCAAATTTCACCACAATTTTGCCCAATGTCACCGTGGATGTGTACAAAATGGGAAGCTCGTCACAGCCCCTCTTACCCGTATTTCACCCCTTCTTTTGACGCCTCTGCGATGGAGGACAAAACCGCGACATACAGCGTTTACGTCATGCGGTTTTCTTATGAGTGGCAGAGGAAAACATTCCAGACACACCGACGCTCAGAATCGGCATTAAAAGGCCTCAAGGGGTGTCAGTAAGGGCGTCAGTGAGACCACCCCTTTCCCTGGGGCGTTGATTCGCACACATTTCACTGTTGGAAACAACAGTTCATTATTCACAACCTTGGACACTGTTGACATCTTCGGACGTTTCAAACCTTCTCAATGGACATCATAGGGCTGCACCAGCATCGAAAGTGATATCACTCGTTTGGCGAGCAAGGCGACTGCAATTTTTGCTGTCGTGTACATACTGGAGACACTACTGAGCGTTCAAAACCTTTCGACGATATCTGAACGCGATGCAAAGCACAAAAGGATCATAATGATTTTTCAGCACCCCCATTTTGTGTCGTTTTGTAACTCGATTGCGGTGGGATATGAAATTGGCTCATACGTGAACTAAATGGCTAAGGATTCCTCTAAAACCACACAGTTTGCCAAAACCCTCGGTGGCACCCACCCACCATTATTGGGATTTTAAAAAATAAGCCTGTATCACATAACTGGTGACAAAGGTCTACGATTTTGCAGACTGGAAGGCTCTTCGACACCTTTAGTTTTCGGATTGCCTACTATCTTGCACAGCAGCAGCAGCGTAGGGGCGAAAGAACAGCAGCATAGCCAGGATACACGAGCCTGGGACTCTCGTCAGGCGCTCTATCTGTACTGGTACAATTTTAAGGTGCTCAACTAGGGCGGGTGTGTGGCATCGAGCGTTTCTCGAACTGGGAGGGCTTGGAAGGACCCTTTGACGTTTTATACACGCATGTGACAATATCGCAGCCCTTCTCCACACACCGCCCTTCCCACCCCCTTCCCAACGGCCTCGTATCACTAGCAGTCGAGATGACAGGCATCTTATCCGCATGGCTGTAAAAAATCGTGCAGCCACGTTTCGATCCCTGAGACAACATATGGGGATGTTTGCAAGACAATAACCATCTGCACGAACAGTTCCACGACGTTTGCAGCAGCATGGCCTATCAGCTCGGAGAACATGGCTGCGGTTACCCTTGACGGTGCATCACAAAAAAAAAAAAAAGAAAAATGGCTCTGAGCACTATGAGACTTAACATCTATGATCATCAGTCCCCTAGAACTTAGAGCTACTTAAACCTAACTAACCTAAGGACATCACACAACACCCAGTCATCACGAGGCAGAGAAAATCCCTGACCCTGCCGGGAATCGAACCCGGGAACCCGGGCATGGGAAGCGAGAACGCTACCGCACGACCACGAGCTGCGGACGCTGCATCACAGACAGGAGCGCCTGCGATGGTGTACTCAACGACGAACTTGGGTGCACGAATGGCAAAACGTCATTTTTTCGGATGAATCCAGGTTCTCTTTACAGCATCATGATGGTAGCATTCGTGCTGGGCGACACCGCGGTGAACGCACGTTGGAAGCGTGTATTCGTCATCGCCATACTGGCATATCACCCGGCGTGATGGTATGGGGTACCATTGGTTGCACGTCTCGTTCACCTCTTGTTCGTATTGACGGCACTCTGAACAGTGGACTTTACATTTCAGATGTGTTACGACCTGTGACTCTACCCTTCATTCGATCCCTACGAAACCCTACATTTCAGCAGGATAATGCACGACCGCATGTTGCAGGTCCTGTACGGGCCTTTTTGAATAGAGAAAATGTTCGACTGCTGCCCTGGCCAGCACATTCTTCAGATCTCTCACCAATTGAAATCGTCTGGCCAATGGTGGGCGAGCAACTGACTCGTCACAATAAGCCAGTCACTACTCTTGATGAACTGTGGTATCGTGTGGAAGCTGCATGGGCAGCTGTACCTGTACACGCTATCCAAACTCTGTTTGACTCAATGTCCAGGCGTATCAAGGCCGTTATTACGGCCAGAGGTGGTTGTTCTGGGTACTGATTTCTCAGGATCTATGCACCCAATTGCGTGAAAATGTAATCACATGTCAGTTCTAGTATAATATATTCGTCCAATGAATACCCGTTTGTCATCTGCATTTCTTCTTGGTGTAGCAATTTTAATGGCCAGTAGTGTATTTCGGATCAGTTTCAAATTTCGTAGTATGGTGTGAACGGTCGCTAGTGGATCCAACCTCTACACAGGAGCAAAAATTGCCATCATACTGTGATCCAAACGCCTGCAATCTCGTTCGATGACGATACGTCCCTGTGATGGCCGTCGAGAAGGGTTGAAACGTCCAAGGGTGTCAGCAGTGTCAAAGGTTGTCAAGAATGACTTCATGTTGCTCATCACATTGCGAACTGTCGTTTTCTACCGCGAAATGTGTGGGAATCAACGACTCAGAGGCATTTTCGTGCCTATTCCGAGCGGCGGTTTATCCGGTACGCTTTCAACGGCCGCTCATAAGAAAACCGCCTTGTTTCAACAGTCTGAATCGCTGTTCTGACCTCCCTAGCAGAGGCATCAAAGGAAGGGGTTTAGTGCGGGTAACAGGGTCTGTGACGAGCCCACCGCAGAGGCGTCAAAAGAAGGGATGAAATGTGGGTAATAAAGGCTGTGAGGAACTTCCCATCCTGTGGCACGTACACGCTGGCGTTAGGCAAAATTGTGGTGAAGTTTGGCGCCAATGTTACATAATTAATCCGCCTTACACATTCCATGAACATCTGGACTATTACCTTTTTTTCCATGTGTCGACTCGTGAGTGTTCGAAACGTCGTCGAGACCGTGGGTGACGTCACAGGCCGCCACGTCTTTGTACAATTACAGAAGAAAGATGCACGCACCTTTAAACCGCAATGTTAGGGAATTACAGGGTTTCGAAGAAGCGATCCTTTATTTCTCTTGCGAAGTGTATTTCTTAAATATGGAATTCAATGTTGTCGCTCCAATAAGTAGATCAAGCAGGTACTGAAAAGTGAACCACCCTATGTCATCTTTAAGGTATCACTGAATACGCCTACAGAAATCTATAGTAGAATTTCAACAGCTACTTCCGCCACATCGTAGTCCCATGTTGACCAGTCTGGAGCAGGAGCTGAAGACAGCAGAATGGCAGCCGAAATTTTAAATTTCGTTTTCAAGAAATCGTCACGCAGGAGAATCGTACGAACATAACCGTCAGTTGGCCATCGGACAGACTCCCGTGTTGACGACATAGCGTAGAGCAGCAACTAAAAGAAATGAAAACAAGTATGTCGCCAGGTCCGGATGGAATCCCAATTCAGTTTTACAAAGAGTACTCTACGGCGCTGTACCCTTACTTAGCCTGCATTTATCGCGAATTTCTTGCCCAGTCAAGAGTCCCAGGCGACTGTAAAAAATGCTGGTAATTCGTGTATATAAGAAGAGTAAAAGAAGGGACCAGCAAAATTAGACCAATATCCCTAGCTTCGGTTTTTTACAGACTCCTTGCACATATTCTGAATCCGAATATAATAAATTTTCTTGAGACCAAGAAACTCATCTCCACGAGTCAGCATGGTTAAAGAAAGCATCGACCGCGCAAAGCTCAACTTGCCCTTTTCTCGTACGAGATACTGCGATCTATGGTTGAAGGTCAACAGGCAGATTCCATATGTGCACGCAGTTAACGAAGGCAGGAGCATATGGAATAGGTTCACAGATATGTGAGGGGCTCGAAGACTTTCTTTAAGTTGTAGAACCCAGTATGTTGTCGTCAACGGCTAGTGTTCACCAGAGACAGGGTTACCGTCAGGAGGGCCTCAGGGAAGTGTGACAGGACATCTGTTGTTCCCTAACAGGGTGTAACAAAAATGTATGGCACAAATTGCAGGACAAATTCTTCACACATAGACGAAGAAATTATGTAATATGAACATTGGTCTCCAAACGCTTTGTTTCCATGTTACAACTCATTTACTCCAACTGATTACTCATGGGAAACTGTTGTGTACATAGTTCCACGTAGTCAGCACGTACACAACTTTCCCACTAGAGCGCGCCCCGCTAAGCACAATTTTTTTTTTGTGTAGTGTGGACTGAAGAGATCATCCTTGATGACTTATTCTTCTAGGATGGGATGTAAGGATAAAAGGAAAACACTTTATTTATTACGCATTCAGTTAGGCTTGGGCACGCAATGGGTCCTTTAGCCTGCTGTCTTTGGTGATGTCTATCTCCTGTGGAGGGTGAAATGTGTCAAGGCTGTTATGTGTGACTGCTTCCTCGTGTTATGACAGATTGCCTATGGGGGGTGAAACGTTATTGACTTCGGTACGCGATACTTGTGCCATCTTGCAGGGTTTACCGTTCCTACCGACTGTAATTGTCGAACTTCGTCCCTAAGGGCATCGATCTTGTCAAAAACTCGTAGAGCCTTGTCACGGACCTTCTCTTGTATGGTGGTCTCGTGGAGTGCGGTGCGGATGTCGACGTTTCTTGTCCACCATGGAGCTCCTGTGATCCATCGATAGCAAATGTTTTGCAGCGCTTGGAGTTTGTTGTAGTTGGAGACGCACGTAGTTCCCCACGAGGTGGAGCCATACAACATTGTGGGTTCCACCGTTGCCTTATACAATTGGAGTTTAGTCTTAGGGTTGAGATCCTTACTCTTCAGGAACGGAATCAACGACCTGGCCATCTTCTGGGCTGCCGTCTTCTTGTCGTCAATATGCTGCGTAAAGAGTAACTTTTTGTCAAGGTAGACACCGAGATACTTCACTCCCGGCGACCATGGGATAAATTGCTCAGCTATTTGGAGTCTGTCGTTGAGAACTGGTTTCCTCCGTGTGAACAGAACGGCTGCCGTCTTCGTCGGGTTGATCGTTATCTTATTGTGCAGCGCCCAGCGTTCCATTACAGCAAGTTGCTGTTGCATCCTAGCGATGAGCTGGTCCAAGTGTCAGAAAGGCCGTATCGTCCGCATAAAAACTCGCCGTAACAAGGGGGACTGTTGGGATGTCATTTATATACAAGTTAAAAAGTAGAGGCGAAATGACAGAGCCCTGCGGAATTCCTGCGGAGATCAGTTTCATTTCGGAGTTTTTATCGTCGACTCGGACATACAGTTTCCTGTCCTGCAGAAAGCTGTCTATGAGTCTAATGTAACAATCCGCAATAGGGGTAGTGCGATGCAGTTGGACGATAAGGTTGGGCCGCCACACCTTATCGTAAGCTTTTTCGATGTCAAGGAAGACACCAATCGTGAAGTGCTGCTTGTTGTATCCTTCTTGTATCCGTTCGGTGATCCGTAGAAGTTCGGCAGATAACTTGTCCTTGAAACCGAATTGTTCGGGTCGTATAACATCATGCGCTGTAAGCGTGTCATGGAGCCTCTTCAACAGCACTCTCTCGAGCACCTTGCCAAGGGTCGGCAAGAGGCTAATTGGCGGGTAACTGTTGGGTTCTGCTGGGTCTTTACCTGGCTTGGGTATTGGAACTACTCGAGCCGTCTTCCATGCCGTAGGAAAATATCCCTGCAGAAGGCAGCTGTTGAGAATCCGGGTAAGGAGCACAGTTGGCTTCCTGGGCAACTGTTTCAAATCGGTGTTGCTTATGGAGTCGTTGCCCGGCGCATTATTCCGAGTCTTCCGGATAATTTTACGGATCTCTGCTGGTGTGGTGAGTTGTGGGCGGCTCTGCACAGGCGCAGCACGAAGAGCAGTCCATTCTGCTGTAACGACGGCTTCCTGTTCCTGCAGGCGGACGTCGTACACGGGGGTCGCTGGTGTAGACATCTGTTCTTGGTAAGTCGTAGCATACAGCTCCGCCTGGGCGAGTTCGTCATAGAGGAGGCCATCTGGTCCTCTGATGGCTCGTTTAGGTGGCCGCTGGTGTCGTATGTTCTTGACTACCTGCCATTCGTTCTTGGTTCGAAGTAAGAATTCATCCATCTTATCTTCCCAGACCTGCTGTCGCCACTCGGCCACTCTCCTGTGCAGTTCTCGTGTTAAGACGTGTGTTTCTCGTCGATCGATCGGGTTTCTATAGCGGAGCCAACGTCGCCTGCTCCTGTTTCTCTGTGTCTTCAGTTCTTGGAGTAGAGGCGGGAACTCGTCGAAAGCTACTATAGGGTAGACCGTGTGAGTAGTTGCCCTCCGTTTGGATACCTTTATCTTCTGCGTCAAAGTTTGTACCGCGATGTCGATGGCTTCCGGTGTTGAAACGTCCTGCGTCGGGCAGATATTGTTGTCAAGATATGTCCGAAATTGACCCCAGTTCAGAGTTTGTGAGGTTGGGGGCGGAAGGTTGGCCGTTGCGTTTTCCACTATACTGATAACAGGTCGGTGGTCAGACGAAAGATCGTCGACGGTGCGGAGCTGGAGGTTCGTCTCAATATTTTTGATGACAGCAATATCTAGGACGTCTGCATCTTGCCGATCGACGTAAGGAATCCGTGTGGGCTCTCGTGGGCCATGGACTGTGGTTCAAATGGCTCTGAGCACTATGGGACTCAACTGCTGTGGTCATAAGTCCCCTAGAACTTAGAACTACTTAAACCTAACTAACCTAAGGACATCACACACATCCACGCCCGAGGCAGGATTCAAACCTGCGACCGTAGCGGTCGTGCGGTTCCAGACTGTAGCGCCTTTAACCGCTCGGCCACTCCGGCCGGCCACCCTGGACTGTGATGCCCAGTTCTTCTTCCATGGCAATCAAAGTTCGTCCACGAGGGTTCGTACGCCGGGAATTCCACGCGACGTGCTTGCTGTTAAGGTCACCTCCTAGGAAGATTTTGTCAAAATTGGTGAAGATACTCCGTAGGTCGTCTGGCTCTAGGTTTTTACCGGGGCTGTTGTACGCCGCAATGAAAGTGATGTTGCCTGCGGTCGATCGAACCGTTACCGCTGTTGCCTCCAGATGTTGGAGGTGAGGTAGTGTTTCATGATGGTGCCGCAGTTCCCTTTTAAGCAGAACTGCGGTCCCTCCACCTCGTTGGCCTTGTCTGTCCGTTCTATAGACGGACATGTTACGAAATCTGAGCTCAGTTGTTGGACGAAGGTGCGTCTCCGATACAAGTGCGATGTCGATTTTGTGACGTTGTAAAAATTCAGTGAATTCTGTTTTCTTGTGTTTCATTCCGTTGGCGTTCCATATACAGATTTTCAGGTTTCTCGTGGTCCCAGGGCGATCCATCTTACGGTGTTCCAAAGGCCTTCAATACACTTTCGATTAAAGAAAGTATGCCCACTAGTTGTTGCTGCACGGCGGTGAGAAGTTTCGCGACATCAGAGAGCGCTGGAGCTATAGATTGCATCAAATGAGCTGGTGAGACGTAGGTTTCCGGTTCCGGTCGGCGTGGTGATGCTGCGTGGGCGTATGAATAATGCTGGCGGTGCTGTCGAGGTGGAAGTGCTTCAGGAGGAGGCTGTGTTACTGGCTGCCGTGTCGCCGCCGGATGTTCTTGTGGCGGTTGCTGTCGGTGGGGCGGAGGGTGTGGCGTCAGGTTGGAGTTCCGTATTACACGAGTCCTCCGTTGAGAGGGCTGCGGAGAAGACCGTTGTTGTATTTCCTGAGAAGTTCCTGGTACTTCTGGCAGCCACACCACGTGGCAGGATGGTCCTTTTCACAGTTAGCACATTTCGGCGGAGCCCCTCGGGGATGAGTACATGCTGAAGATCGGTGTTGCCCTCCACATCGAACGCAGCGAGCAGGCAAGCTCCAATAATTAGCTGTATGTTCGAATCGCTGGCAGTAGCGACATTGAACAGGTCCTTCTTGTCTGTTGTAGGTTTCAATAACGACTTTAGTATATAGAAGGTATTTGATGTCGTAAATCTTGTAGTTTTCCTTTTGGGCTGGCAACGTGACACAGTAAGCATCTTGAGGTCGTAATTCCTTCGTCTTGTCGTCTCGATTTTTAAACTGGTGGACGTTGATGACAGGGAAACCCTTCTCTATCAGTGCGTCTTTCAGTTCTTCCTCCGTAACTTCGGCAGGCAGACGTTTGACAACCACTTTGAGGTCCTTGTCCTCCGCGGCCTGATGTGTAAAAAAGTGGATGTCATTCGACACAAAGAAATTGATGGCCCGCCGTTGATCTTCATAGGAGTCAAAGTGATATTTGATCCTGTCTCGTTGGTAGATGGCCTTAAGACTGCCGTCAATATTCGCTTTCAGCGCCTTGTTGAGTTCCATGTAGTTCTTGGTATGGTAAATAGTAACGGGCGGGACTTTGCGTAGTAAGTTCCGGCCAGAGCCATCTGTCCCCTCTTTATCTGCTTCGAGATTGACATCACTCGTCTGGTCCATACGTTCTGGAGCATCTGTAGTATCTTCCGTCGCAATAGCCGCATAACGGTTGGAAGTTTTCAGTTCTTCTGGACGTTGTCGCTTCCGAGAGTTGTTCTGCTTAGGAGAAGCGTTGAGTCGATTTCTTTGGCGAACTAGTGTAAAATCGCCCTCTCCGTCGGTGGGCTGCATGGTCCAAACTTCTTCAGAGGAGACTCCCTCCATTTCGTCGTCGTCGTCGTCGTCTGGCGGAGAAAATTGTTCCACGTCGTCTACTTGTTCTTCATGCTGTGAAGGAGGAACTGTACTAGTGCGGTTGTCGTATACTTGCTGACTTTGCAGAATCATGTGTTGTATTTCACGTCTCAGTTCCCGTTGTTGCCCGATCGTTCTGTGTTAGCTGATGTCTCTCGTCAGAGGGGTTTGACGCAAGTTGTCCTCCGCTCTGCATTCGCGTATCGCTCGTCGTGGTCCTGTCCTCATTATGTTGCCTGTCAGAATCCGTTGTCGTTGCAGGGGTCGTCGCCGTTGTATCCGTCCTGTTGGGAGCGGCCGCCGGGACGGCCGGCGGGGCAGGCCCCACCGACCGGCCAGCGGCCGGCCCCGGCGCGACCCAGCCGGCTGGCTCGGACGCGCGCGTTCCGTTGTCCGCACTCATCGGCATCGCGCGCTCAATTGCTAAGCACAACAGCGCAGGCACAGCGCTCATCCGTCTGCACACTACGAGATGGCGCTGCCTTAGAGACGGACCAAATTCTGCTTCCGCCGATCCGCGTACTAATATGCAACGCAGCCAATGAGATTGCTGCTAACGTAGCACCTTTTCTCCTCGCGGATCACACTCGCGCAGTGATACATGAACACGCGAGGTATTATATCGAGTGTACAGACCTCCGATTAGTCAGTCTGCATTTGTCTGCACCAGTCTGTACCAGTCTGCATTAGTCTGTACCAGTCTATAGTCAAGTTTCAGTCTGAACCTAATAAGATTACCATATTCCTGTACATAGCCATGAAGATAAATGAATAGACACTTTGTCAAGTATCAGAGATATGTGAGAATAAGATTAACGTACCAAGACCAAAGGAACTTCAGACTGTCAGTTGTAAACAGCATCCAGAATCAAGTTACGTAATGTCTATGCTTTTTATTATTTTAATAAATGTGATTGAAAATTAATCAAGTTCTGTTTAAAGTTGGTCACCGTCAATCTGCTACTCTAAGCGTGCAAGTGGCATTTCTATCGTCTGACCTAACGGCAGAAGATAATATGCCACGATAAGACCACGAGACATATTGCTGACACTCGCCTTCTTCGTTAGAGCGACAAGTCAAATAATCTGTTGGTGTGTGTACCGAAAGTCTTACAGTACGCACACCACAGAAACACACGAACAGAATGCAGCAGCATACCACATGCAACTCTTTCTCACTTGAGATGTTTAATATGCCCACGGGGGCGCTGATACGTGCATCAACCCGCCGTCGTAATGAATCTCTGATGCGCTGATGTATCCCTGGGCATTGCATATGGTCTAGCAGCCTTCCATAATACGGGTTCGGAGACTCTGAACAGCTTGTACTGGAGTTCCACATATAAGAGATTTCAAATGCCTCTACAATTAAAAGTCTAGTGGGTTTAGGTCCTGAGAGCGTGGAGGCCAGGCAACTGGTTCATCTCTGCCTACTTGTCTGTCACTGAATCTGATATTTAGAAGTCGACGGACATTAACACTAAAATGAGGAGGTGCTTCATGGTACATGAAGTACATCCTTTTTCGCACAGTTGAAGGCACATCTGCTAACAGATCAGGAAGAACATTCTCCGTGAAATTATGATAATTTTGTCCGTTGAGCCTGGGTAGAAGAAAATGAGGCTCCATCAAACAGTCACCAACAACGCCGGCCCAAACACTGAGAGAAAAGTTTTGGGCCCCGACTTGCTTCAACAGTTGCGTGAGTTTTGACGCCTGCTCATACATGCCGATTGTAAAAATTTACAATCGGATCTCGCTGAAACTACGCCTCATCTGTGTACATCAACGTTGAACTAAAATTAGGGTTTACACTTCGTTGAATAAACCGGCGGTGCATGAAAATCAGCTGGTGATAGTGTCTGCATGCGCTATAAACATTCCTCGTGTAACACTCGCCAGATAGTCATGTTGTAAACATTCAGTGTTTTAGCTACACATCTTGTAGTGACAGTAAGGTCGTCGTCTTCTGCATGAAGAACTGCCGCCTCCGGTTCCGGCGTCCTTGTCCTTCTTCTAAGCTTCCCCCGGGCACGTGTATCATGCTTAAATGCCCCATGTTCCCTAAGACGACGACTAATGGATTAAACCGTTTTTCTCTGTGGATACTTCTGCCCTGGAAATCTCTCCCAGTACAAAGGTCGAGCGCGAGCACCATCGCCGTCAGCTAATCCATATATCTACATCTACATCCATACTCCGCAAGCCACCTAACGGTGTGTGGCGGAGGGTACTCTGAGTACCTCTACCGGTTCTCCCTTCTATTCCAGTCTCGTATTGTTCGTGGAAAGAAAGGTTGTCGGTATGCCTCTGTGTTGGCACTAACCTCTCTGATTTTATCCTCATTGTCTCTTCGCAAGATATACGTAGTAGGGAACAATATACTGCTTGACTCCTCGGTGAAGGTATGTTCACGAAACTTCAAGAAAAGCCCGTACCGAGCTACTGAGTGTCTCTCTTGCAGAGTCTTCCACTGGAGTTTATCTATCATCTCCGTAACGCTTTCGCGATTACTAAATGATCCTGTAACGAAGCGCGCTGCTCTCCGTTGGATCTTCTCTATCTCTTCTTTCTACCCTATCTGATACTGATCCCACACTGCTGAGCAGTATTCAAGCAGTGGGCGAACAAGCGTACTGTAACCTACTTCCCTTGTTTTCGGATTGCATTTCCTTAGGATTCTTCCAATGAATCTCAGTCTGGCATCTGCTTTACAGACGATTAATTTTATATGGTCATTCCATTTTAAATCATTCCTAATGCCTACTCCCAGATGATTTATGGAACTAACTGCTTCCAGTTGCTGAACTGCTATATTGTAGCTAAATGATAAAGAATCTTTCTTTCTATGTATTCGCAGCACATTACACTTGTCTACATAGAGAGTAAATTGCCATTCCCTGCACCATGCGTCAATTCGTTGCAGATCCTCCTACATTTTAGTACAATTTTCCATTGTTAAAACCTCTCGATATACTACAGCATCATCCGCAAAAAGCCTCAGTGAACTTCCGATATTATCCACAAGGTCATTTATATATATTGTGAACAGCAACGGTCCTACGACACTCCCCTGCGGCACACCTGAAATCACTCTTACTTCGGAAGACTTCTCTCCATTGAGAATGACATGCTGCGTTCTGGATCTTCAATCCAATCACACAATTGGTCTGATAGCCCATATGCTCTTACTTCATTAAACGACTGTGGGGAACTGTATCAAACGCCTTGCGGAAGTCAAGAAACACGGCATCTACCTGGGAACTCGTGTCTATGGCCCTCTGAGTCGCGTGAACGACCGTCTTTTTCGAAAGCCATGCTGATTCCTACAGAGTAGGTTTCTAGTATCCAGAAAAGTCATTATACTCGAACATAATACGTGTTCCAAAATTCTACAACTGATCGACGTTAGAGATATAGGTCAATAGTTCTGCACATCTGTTCGACGTCCCTTCTTGAAAACGGGGATGACCTATACCCTTTTCCGATCTTTTGGAACGCTACGCTCTTCTAGAGACCTATGGCACACCGCTGCAAGAAGGGGGGCAAGTTCCTTCGCGTACTCTGTGTAAAATTGAACTGGTATCCCGTCAGGTCCAGCGGCCTTTCCTCTTTTGAGCGATTTTAATTGTTTTTACAACCCTCTGTCATCTATTTCGATATCTACTATTTTGTCATCTGTGTGACAATCTAGAGAAGGAACTACATCGAATAGGCATCTGCCATCTCGGCATTTGTGTGCACTGCCATCGCACGAGCCAAGTCTGTTAACTCCACGTAGTAGCCCGTGTGCTTGCAACAGTCATACTGGTCTCTGGAACAGTCGATGTTAACTGTAAACAAGCAATGACCTACGTACCATGGCAATAGCGACATTGAAACCAAAACACTGGTGGTGTGCATCGTAAACAGACGTCACCAAGAATGCACATTCTCCATGATTCTAACGTTCTGTTCTTGTGTGTTACCCATGATTAATTAGTTGGAGGAAATGAGTTGTAACATGGAAACAAAGCGTTTCTAGACCCTTGTTAATGTAAGATAATTTCTTCGTTTACGTGTGAGGAATGTGTCCTGCAATTTGTGCCGTACGGTTTTGTTACACCCTGTATACATAAATGATTTGGCGGATCGGGTGGGCAGCAAAATGCAGTTTTTGGCTTATGATACCGTGGTATGTGGGAAGTTTGGAAAGATGAGTGACTGTAGGTTGATAAGATGACTTAGTCAAAATTTCTAGTTGCGGTGATGAATGACAGTTAGCTGTAAATCTAGGATAATGTAGCCGGCCGAAGTGGTCGTGCGGTTCTAGGCGCTGCAGTCTGGAACCGCGAGACCGCTACGGTCGCAGGTTCGAATCCTGCCTCGGGCATGGATGTGTGTGATGTCCTTAGGTTAGTTAGGCTTAACTAGTTCTAAGTTCTAGGGGACTAATGACCTCAGAAGTTGAGTCCCATAGTGCTCAGAGCCATTTGAACCATTTTTTAGGATAATGTAAGTTAATGCGGATCAGCGGCAAAAACAACCCTTAATGTTCGGATACAACATTAGCAATGCGGTGCTTGAGACAGTCACGTCGTTTCAATATCTGGGCGTAACGTTGCAAAGCGATGTGAAATGTGGTGCGATGTGAAATGTGGTGCGGAAGTGGTGCGGAAGTCGAATGACTGACTTCGGTTTATTGGAAGAATTTTAGGAAAGTGTGGTTAACCTCTAAATCGAGACCACATATAGGACACTGGTGCGACCTATTCTTGAGTACTGCTCGAGTGTTTGGAATCCGCACCAGGTCGCATTAAAGGAAGACATCGAAGCAATTCAGAGTCCGGCTGCTAGATGTGTTACCGGTAGGTTAGAAAAACACGTAAGTGTTAATGGAGATGCTTTGGGAACTTAAATGGGAACCCATGGAGGGAGGAAGGTGACGTTCTTTTCGAGGGACACTATTGAGAAAGTTTAGAGAACTAGCATTTGAAGCTGACTGCCGAAGGGTTCTTCTGCCACCGACATACATTGGGCGTAAGGACCGCGAAGATAAGTTATGAGAAATTGGATTATTGAGAGAACGGATAAAGTAAGTCAAAGTTACATTATTACTCTCTAACGAGCCACTGGAAATTACAGGTCCCTTCACCAAAATACTCAGGAATATCGCTGAACAATGTCAAAACTATTATCGGCTGAGTTCGTACTTTAGTGCATATCGGATAAGAGGAACGTCAGGATTCGATCATTGCTACATGTTTTCCCAACTTCTTTTCTTCTGATGCATCTACATCTACATCTACATCTACATTTATACTCCGCAAGCCACCCAACGGTGTGTGGCGGAGGGCACTTTACGTGCCACTGTCATTATCTCCCTTTCCTGTTCCAGTCGCGTATGGTTCGCGGGAAGAACGACTGTCTGAAAGCCTCTGTGCGCGCTCTAATCTCTCTAATTTTACATTCGTGATCTCCTCGGGAGGTATAAGTAGGGGGAAGCAATATATTCGATACCTCATCCAGAAACGCACCCTCTCGAAACCTGGCGAGCAAGCTACACCGCGATGCAGAGCGCCTCTCTTGCAGAGTCTGCCACTTGAGTTTGTTAAACATCTCCGTAACGCTATCACGGTTACCAAATAACCCTGTGACGAAACGCGCCGCTCTTCTTTGGATCTTCTCTATCTCCTCCGTCAACCCGATCTGGTACGGATCCCACACTGATGAGCAATACTCAAGTATAGGTCGAACGAGTGTTTTGTAAGCCACCTCCTTTGTTGATGGACTACATTTTCTAAGGACTCTCCCAATGAATCTCAACCTGGTACCCGCCTTACCAACAATTAATTTTATATGATCATTCCACTTCAAATCGTTCCGCACGCATACTCCCAGATATTTTACAGAAGTAACTGCTACCAGTGTTTGTTCCGCTATCATATAATCATACAATAAAGGATCCTTCTTTCTATGTATTCGCAATACATTACATTTGTCTATGTTAAGGGTCAGTTGCCACTCCCTGCACCAAGTGCCTATCCGCTGCAGATCTTCCTGCATTTCGCTACAATTTTCTAATGCTGCAACTTCTCTGTATACTACAGCATCATCCGCGAAAAGCCGCATGGAACTTCCGACACTATCTACTAGGTCATTTATATATATTGTGAAAAGCAATGGTCCCATAACACTCCCCTGTGGCACGCCAGAGGTTACTTTAACGTCTGTAGATGTCTCTCCATTGAGAACAACATGCTGTGTTCTGTTTGCTAAAAACTCTTCAATCCAGCCACACAGCTGGTCTGATATTCCGTAGGCTCTTACTTTGTTTATCAGGCGACAGTGCGGAACTGTATCGAACGCCTTCCGGAAGTCAAGGAAAATGGCATCTACCTGGGAGCCTGTATCTAATATTTTCTGGGTCTCATGAACAAATAAAGCGAGTTGGGTTTCACACGATCGCTGTTTCCGGAATCCATGTTGATTCCTACATAGTAGATTCTGAGTTTCCAAAAACGACATGATACTCGAGCAAAAGACATGTTCTAAAATTCTACAACAGATCGACGTCAGAGAGATAGGTCTATAGTTTTGCGCATCTGCTCGACGACCCTTCTTGAAGACTGGGACTACCTGTGCTCTTTTCCAATCATTTGGAACCTTCCGTTCCTCTAGAGACTTGCGGTACACGGCTGTTAGAAGGGGGGCAAGTTCTTTCGCGTACTCTGTGTAGAATCGAATTGGTATCCCGTCAGGTCCAGTGGACTTTCCTCTGTTGAGTGATTCCAGTTGCTTTTCTATTCCTTGGACACTTATTTCAATGTCAGCCATTTTTTCGTTGGTGCGAGGATTTAGAGAAGGAACTGCAGTGCGGTCTTCCTCTGTAAAACAGCTTTGGAAAAAGGTGTTTAGTATTTCAGCTTTACGCTTGTCATCCTCTGTTTCAATGCCATCATCATCCCGGAGTGTCTGGACATGATGTTTCGAGCCACTTACTGATTTAACGTAAGACCAGAACTTCCTAGGATTTTCTGTCAAGTCGGTAATCATATAAGGAGCCGAAATTCGCAGCCTTTGAATAACAAACAAGTCATTTAAAGAATATAAAGCGAGCAGTTTAAAAGAATAACTTCATTGTCAAATGCGTACAAATATTTCTTACGATTTCTTTATTTTATGTTATTATTGCAAATGTAAATGATCTGAATTTGAATACTGAGTGAAAAAGTTGTTCCGTGAGTCCTTAAACAAGCACAGCGGACAGGGCCACAGTTAGTCCTCGATAAGAATTCATAGTGTGTTATTCTGACAATCGTCTCCAGTCGTCACTAAGCATTTAAACGATCATAGTCAGTCTCTTTTTAGCCGCCGTGGACGTAAGTCACCGAAAAGAAATAGTCAAAACAGTCATCCACTATGAAAGCACAGTCACTCGCTGCCGAGATAAAATCATATTCGGTCAGATGTCGCTAAGGCGCTGGAATAGTTTTCAAGTAATTACTATCAGTTACTACTCTTATATTTAGATTACTTAGCGGAGTCTATTAATGTTACTGGTCACGTTTTGTGAAAAGTAAAAGAAGTTACAAATTGCAAGCCGATCAGTGTGTGTTTTACTACAATTTAAACGTACGCTGTATTTTAATTTATTACCAACATCGACTTATTCATCAGCTGGTCTACAGAGGAGACATCATACAAGTCACTCGAAAGGGCAGTAATCTAAGAAGTACTAGATTTATGTGTAAGTTTAAGTAAGCGTAATTTACAAGAAAGTCTTACTTGTATCTATTCTACTAGGGCTTTTAAACGTTCGACTTCATTAACTTTTTTATCATATTCCTGAAGCCATACAGTTTTGTATCAGATAACAGTGAACATGTTTTTCGTAATAAATTGAGCGATGTTCGTCATTATACCGTTTTCTAAACCACGGATAAGTAATCATTAACTGCGCACTGTTGCACTATCAGAACTTTAACATGAAGACCTGCTGACTAGACCATTTTCTGTGAATTAAAATTTCTTTAGACCTTTATGACATCCGTATTTCACAAACAGAACGGGGAAGAATAATTAAAACTGGTAATATGTTGCGTATCATAACTCCTTTGCTACTAGGATTCTCTAAAAGAGCGAGCGCATGGGCATTGTTCATATTTGTAAGCTAACGAACAAAATTATGATTTTAGTTTTCTTTCTTTCGCGATCCCTTTTTAGATATTTCAATCGCAAAAAATATTTCCCATAACTTTCTCGAAGAGAGTTAGTCGTTGAATCGCCTTAGTGATTGATCTCTTCTTCAGCCACGCACACACTGTTTTGAAATGCCGCTATGCTAATGACTCTGCACCCATCGATAATGTCAATAACCACAGGCGTCCCAAATCCACCCTGGAGTTGGTCATGTGATTTTCGCGCAAACATTCGCCTTTGCTTATCTTACGCGAAAGATTATGCAAATGTTACTCTACCTCAGGACGCCCGGGCGAAGAAGCGGCTGTTGGCAAACAGCGTGAAACTAGGTCATGTATTGAACGTGTCAAATACTTACGCATTCACAGCGCCGCCAGGGTGTGGAACTGCAGTATCACAATAGACGCTCGAAATCATCACTAATTACAAACAAATATTATTTGTTTAGCAAAGAACGAAATCTCCTTTATTGAAAGTACAATAGTTTCCTTGCGGCAAACCACTCTTATACATGCGCATAATCTGCTTCTATCTTTCGAGTTTTCGGTTACTTCTAAGTAAACATCGTGTCAGAGGATGTTCATTTTTTGTGTTGTACACTTGATAAACTACTATATGTTTGTTATTATAAATTACTAGTTTTGTCACAAGGAGTTTATTACTGTACCATATGGGAAATCTAGAGGAAATACAAAGCTAGACGATAACAAAGAACAGATTACGAAATAATGACGTGGATGTAGACAACTTTCGTGTAGAAATAGTGGCCACAGTTGTTAGTAAACCTGTTTAAATTATTGATAATTATGTACTGTCCTCCTAACATTTACATCGCTGCAGTCGAAGAACGAGAACATTTTTGTTCATCAGGATTCTTGAAACCAAGTCAACAACGAGATATATGGCTATTTAGCTATACATACTCTGTAGACACTATGCTTTGTGAAACACACGAAATGATTTCACTGTGATGCTGTTCTAAGTAGGAATGTTGCGTAGTGATATTTCCGTGTCTATTTTTGCAATACTTGCCTATATTTAAGTGAAACCAGTGAAAACTGGAGTAGTAATGCGTAATTCAAACTGTACAAACAATGCTGTAAAACGTTATTACAAACTTTCCGGATTTTTCTTCGTATTTGTTACATGAAATATAATAACAATAAAAAATAAATTACATAAATAGCTGAAACTGGACATTTTGTTTCACGAACCCTGTACTACTTACTGTCCATTAAGAATGACAAATTATGAAAAGAATAACGTAACAAAAATTTTGCATTTAGTGTTCCTTTAACATTGTAGCTATTAGAGGCAGAATACCAGTTTATTTGCGTGATTATTAGGAAATAAATCAGCCGTAACTTTTTAAGGTACCATCTCAGCATTCACTGACAATCTTTAACGAAAAAATGTAAAACCTAACTCAGGATGGCCGTTGAACCGCACTCTTTGCGAATACGAGTAAGACAAAACCTCCACACTTCTCTTCGCTGGATGCTTCTTTCCCTGTATACCACACGGCTAGTATCTAGTGCCTTCGCCTATCTTTATTTCAGTGTATTATGACCAGTTTCCTGTTGACTGTCTCATTTGTATTCTATTGCAGTCTATGAACTGCAGCCCATTTAGGGCATACAGTTAGTTCTTCAAGTGAAGTGGTAGCTTTTCATTTGTACCATTGCTCACGGCACTACATATCCATTTATTTATTGAGACAGAAAGCTGAAATAGTGAGTTGTTCCTACACAATGTGGAATGTAATTTCCTAGATCCATTAATAACAAAAATGTAGCGTAGACAGTTCCGTAGTAATAACAAATTTTTGGGGCGTTGCTATAATGGTGCTCCTGGCTGCTCAAATTTTCTTGAAAAGCAATGAGACCATATAATCTTAATAACATGGTGGAACTTACTAGTCTACGTTATGAAAAAATGAGAATATAATATAAAATAATACTTAATGACTAGTATTTTTGAGCTGTTCTCACTCATACTTGTGCTAAAACGTGTAGGTTCGAAGAGTTCTGTCATAACAAGGATTGCCAACTACGCGAACATAGAAATCAGTAAATTAACATGCTTTGCAGATTTTCATTTATTGATGTCCTACAATATTTTGACACAATTTGTCACTTTCACGCAGTAATCAAATTAGCTCTATTAACTAAAGTGTAACATTACATGTATTCACTCTTAGAAATTGATAATAACGTTATAATTCAAGAATACAGTGCTGCGATAGTCATCAGCCTGTAGTGGATGTAATTTTTACAGAAAATGAAGTGGTTTATACAGCTACAAAATTCATCTGTAATGTAATCATGGAAATTAAATATATGAGAGACAGTAACAGTGTTTTCGAACACAGAATGAAATTTTGCCGGTCGTTTATGTCATAGAAAAATTCCTTGACGGAAATATATTGTCAATAATTAACTTCTAAATGACTGTTATTTGTAAATGTATGCTGTTAGAAAATGCATATAATTTTCGTGTTGATGACAACTTCATTACGTTTATCGTGAATATGATTTATCGAAACTAACCTAAACCGCACAGGACAGCAGCGTCTTTGCGGGCGGTTGTTGCAGTAAGTTACCGTTATCAATTCAAGTGCCCTCTGTTGATGACTCAGACGGCAGAATGATACTCATTCAAATAAAACGCGAAGCTCAAAGAGCTTCAGTGGTGGTACGAAGTCGTTTTCCAGTGGCACCACTCAGATCGGTCTACATAAACAGAGAAATAGCACGTGGAACGAAACATATACGATGACGGAGCGAGGCAGAAGGCATGTGGCTACACAGGCGAGAAATACAGCCGGCACTAGCTGTGAGCTTACAGCTAGGCGCCAATTTATGACAGCGGCGTAAGCCTCGGCTTGCTCGTATGCTCCAGATAAGCCGGCGGCCGCTGATCACCTTCTGTTTACGTGGCGGTGGGTGGCCCCGCTCTTCGTAGCCCCGGGATTTCTCAGCCACGTCATAATTTCAAGGGCGGGGAGCAGGGTCGCACCCAATGTAGCTATTCTTGGGGGACACTGATATCATCGCTGAAAGACGAGATGCAGTATTCAGATTCAGGCTGTATTTTTACATAGAGCAAAAATATTCTTCAAAATCTATTACACCACAACCATTCCACTCTGAAATCAATTAGAATGTAGATGTCACAGATTTGACTCGTGTACCACCTGCGGTCATCACCGGGACGTTCATTTCTATAAGTCATAGTGGATATTTTTCCTGTCCAGCATTTACTCAATCGTACTTCTTCACAATTTTTTTTGCTACTGTCACCCGTTCATCAACGTTATTTCTTCAGTTTCTCAGCGCATACAGCATTTTTTACCCTTCTTCTTTCTGCCCTCCTCTTTCCCTTTTGATTTTTGTGAGAGTATTTGTGTTTAAGTTACGATGCATCTTTTTTAATATGCTATCTGCTACAGACTAGATTTCTCATTATTGCCTCATTATTTTTCCTTTGTCTTGAAATAACAATTGCCTTAATAATCAGCAACATTATGGATTTCTCTTGTAATAGTTTTATTATTATTTCGTTAGTTGATCATTTAAAGACCATGACAAATCGCAAACTTTATGACAGCGTTCTTATTTAGTGTTTTTCTTTTTCTTTGTCCTGTGTGTTTTCCTTCACCTGACTGTGTCTATCAGGTGGTCCATGATGCCATTTAATACCAGTAGTCCGTCTCAAACACTCAGAGCGTGTTGTCTGACAGTGTTACAGATTGTTGGTTAACTGCAACTAATCGTATGTAGCAGCATACCATTTCTGACACGGAAAACACATAAAGTCATATTTTATTTACACAAGCTGATCAAATAGTTGCTAAAGTGGAACAATAACCTAGCTGGAAAACTTACTTGAAAACGCCATATTTACGAAACCATAAAGAAAGTGATTTCTGGCGTCTCCACTATTGGTATAATAATCATTTTCATTGCTACTGAAACACGAAAACTACTTATATTTGTGCATATGAAATGTATTCCTAAATAATATTCATTCAAACCACAGAAATCCTACGTCATCACGTTATGGTTCGGCAGTGGAAAGCGTGCTCCGTACAATGCGGAGTTAAAACAACACTGCTAACGGGGTAATCACTTACGGAAATGACAGAAGTGTTGGAAGGAACAAAAATGCAAAAATGTGAGTTGGATGTGTATGAAAAAGGAAGTCATCCATCATGTTAAAGACAACAAGCCAACTGCTACTGGAATGTAATTTTTTCTGTGGACGTTTGACTTTTGTAGTTGAACTGTTTCAGAGTTGCGTCCCCAAGACGGGAGTGGGAAGGTTGCCCAAGAGTTGCTTAACCGAATGTGGAGACTGTCTTAATATTCCATCTAGACTTGTCACTGAACCATACGAACGCTTCTGAATAGAAGGACCAAATTCTGACTCTATCTACAGACCAAACATTTCCCAAGCTAAAAATTTAAATGAAAAGCTATTTTCGAATCCTGCCTCGGGCATGGATGTTTGTGATGTCCTTAGGTTAGTTAGGCTTAAGTAGTTCTAGGTTCTAGGTTCTAGGGGACTGATGACCGTAGATGTTAAGTCCCATAGTGCTCAGAGCCATCTGAACCACTTTTTTTTTGAAAAGCTATTATTCGTTAAATTATGTTACTTATATTTCTTACTCTTGCCCTTACTTTATCTTTCTTTACCAAAATGGGGTATAATCCAAGAGCCTTTTTTTCATTTGTTTGCATGGCCAGGGGTTGTTGTGAGTCCGTCCTAGGAATTTAGAACTCTGATTGAATAATTATCGGACTTTTTAAATACTTTGGTATTTATGTCTGTTATTATGGCTCAGGCTCTAGAATGATATGCTGGTGTAAATGAAGCTTTAGAAAGCTGAGTAGTTGTCGGGTTTGTAATTCATGGGCTAAACGAAATTAATGAGGTGCAAAGGACCAACACAGGACATGCGGTTTGAATGAATGGCGAATGTGTTATCACCAGTAGTTATATCACTGCAACAAGTGATAAACAGAGTGTTACCAAGAAAGCATATATATGATGAGAGCTTTACATTAGCATGTGATTCTTGATTGTCATATAGACCGGAAAGTCCTCCTCGCTCTTACCTTCTCTTGTTAGTGGGCAATCTACAGTTAATTCTTTCAACCTGTTAATTGCGTTTCTTTCCGTGTTTGGGAACGTACATCACAGGAGGTCAGGAAGTCTGCAGACGAAGTTTCATAAATATGTGATAACTGCATCCTGATATGAATCCACATATCTGTAACTTTGTCGTGGATTAATCTGTGCACATGCGCTCTTCGTTATCTATTAAATGCATGTTGCACATAAATGAGAATCTGCAAGACGGAGTTTATAGGGCATGGTTTAGTCGCAACTTGTCTGTTAATGGCAAAGTACCATGTCGCTTTCACGTCAGAGTGCAAGTTAAGACTATGAATATTGTCCCGGATTACTTTACAGTTATAGAATTTATATTTCTGTTCTATATTATTTCTCTTTTTCTCTTTCAGCAGTTTTTTGCATCTTATCTTCACTTTCCTCACTGCTTTTTAGATAATTCTCTCCAGTAAATAACTCTATTACAAAGGATTTTAAATGTTAAAGTCGAAAGTCAACTTGGAATGTGTTGTAGTTGCACATTAATCGGTGGGATGAGGTCAACCGGAGCTATTTCGTTGGGCAGATGTGCTGCAAGACTGTTGTTTGATTTTTTCCATTGTTTAAATGTGTTGGAGATGTATGACGCCTGCTCCTGTTTATCAATATGTATGACTTTTATTGTTGCAAGCGTCAAAGTGCCTCACTGAAATTGAAATGACTGACGATACCCCATCGTTGACATGATTCGTTTGGCCACGTTTGCAGGTAGTGACAAATCTTGCGCTATCTAGTGAATTATAGAAGTAATGGAGAAGTTTGTTAGAGCAACTTTCTGAATTTAATTTAGTTTTCTTATACTGTGCACTTCTGCACTGACCATATTTTGGTTTGTAACTTCTAGTAGTTTGTCACAATAGTGTGCTGTATATTGTTTCGGAAATCAATGCCTATACATTTCAGAACTGCCAACTGTCGTAGCTCTCCTTAAGTTTGTGTACCCACGTCACGGCCAATATGGAATATTCCGGACTTTGTTCTCTTTAGTTTGGCAACGAGTGCCTCTTCATATTTTCTTATTATACGTAATGCATTCGCTAATTCTGTTCTGCTCAAAACGAGGAAACTGACATCCTCTGCGTACGCCTTACACACTATTCTGTGTTCATTCATTTGTAGGCCTTGCAAATGTTTCGCCTGGGTGGGGAGGAGAGGTTCGATGACGATGAGAAATAGCGCCATAGACATCGGACGACGCTGACTAACGGGACTGACATTTTCTATCGTTCGGCTAGGCTGTCCATTTATGATCATGTCGGAAGAATTATTGGTTACCATATACTGTTTGATGGCAATGAATCTGGGCGAGAAACCACTGCAAGCATGGTGCGGAGGAGAAACTATTCGATGAGCCTATCGATGATAATATGGCGCATTTCAGTTTACAGGCTTCTCCTGTTGAAATTAAATCTAAGGTAGTCGCATAGGCAAAATAAAAAAACAGCCACAACGCAGGAAAAAAATGTGTCTCCTATCAAAAATTCAGTGTAATCAATACCCTAAGATCCCATATTTTTACAGGTGACATGATATATTAATTTAGACCTGTAGCTGATTTGGGTTTGCGGCTACAGGACACGCACAATGTAAATGAAAGCTAAGGAGCGTAAGTTATTTAAATAACAATTAAATCCGATGGAACATATTTCTTACCATATTTGTGTTTAAGGTAAAACCACAATTATTGTGTACTAGCAACTAGAAGGATCCATCCTTAATTCATTACAGTCTTTTTCTACCTTTCCCTACACTTGAGGTGTAGGAGCCGGTTACGCTGTACGTTATAGCCTTAAGCGTTTGGGCCAAGAGTCTAGCAAAGATGTTATGGTCGTTATTTAGCAATGTGATCAGTCTTAGATTCACTAATATCCTACCACCAAATTTTTCGGGAATTACCACTACTATTCCTTCACGATAAAGTCTTTCGGAGTCACGTTGTTCGGCTTCACGAGCTGACTGTAGATACATGTGATCTTGGTTTTTATGTGTTTCCAGAATACCGGATAAAACTCCGCTGGAATGCCATCTGTTCCGGCTGATTTATTTTACGCACTTTCTCAGACGGCGCACTCCACGTCTTGCTCAGTCACGGCAGCTACGAGGGCTTCTGCATCCATGTGGCTTACCCAGCCTTGCAGGTTAGTCAGTATATCTTCCTGTGCTTGTTCATCAACGTCTTTATTTAACATGAAGGGATTTCCTCTTTGATCTCGCTGTTCCTGGTCACCGTCTTCCCATCGTCAGTTATTATCGCAGTCCGTATTTTCCAGAATCCTCTTTTACTTTCGCAGATTGCATGATATTCTGAAGTTACTTCTGGCTGTGCCACAGTATAGACTCATGACCTAATTGGAGATTCCTCTAATTGTTTTCGTCTTTAGGACAGAATTTTTCCTTTATTTTCTTTGTTCTATCATTTTGCCCGGCAGCCGATGCGTCTTGTGTGTGCAGATCTCCCTGAGACAACGACGGCAGGAATCAATTGTTCTCTTATGCCGAGGGCTCTATTCTCGAGATTAGTTTATTAAAGACCTTCGTATTTTAGGTTTGGCGTATTTGAACTACCAATCTGTGGCCGAGATATGAGAGTTGAATGTACTCTCACAGACCATGCAGGTGTTCAGGAATGCCTCATGACACACATGGTCTTGCAAGTTTGACAAATTTAGTTTCCAAAGGCCTATGTATCGATACGTCCCTTTCCGTTCGATGTTTACTGTACAGATATATGCAGCATGGTCCTAAAACAACGTTGGCCAAATTTCTGACCGCATGATACAGTTTTTCGAAGTGGGCGATACATACATACTATCCAATTTCTTGCCGAATGGTTGATGTTAGTAAAGCCAAGTATCGATCCGTGCTTGTGCTCCCATCATTCTGTTACGCGTATGTCCTCTACTATACGTTACAAGGGTGTTTGATCTTTAGCACTGTTTACACAGTTAAAGTCACCTCCGAGGATGACATGCTCGCAGCGTGCGCCAAACAGAGGGACAATTTCTTCCTTAAAAAACTCTGCTCTTTGGCATTTATTAGTGGAACCCTATCGGACATAGATACTGATCAGCCATAACATTATGACTACCTACCTAATGGCCGGTATGTTCACCTTTGGTACGGATAACAGCGGCGACGCTTCGTGGCATCGAAGCAACGAGACCTCTGTAGGTAACTGAAGGGATTTGGCACCACATCTTCACACACAAGTCACCAAACTCCCGTAAATTCCGGAGAGGGGGGCGATTAGGTCTGACGTCGCTTTCAGTCACATCCCAGATATGTTCGATCGGGTTCAGATCTGGTGAGTTGGGGGAGGGAGGACAGTACATCAATTGGAACTCGCCACTGTGTTCCTGGAACCACTCCGTAAAACTCATGGCCTAGTGAGATGGTGCATTTCTTGCTGAAAAATGCCACTGCCGTCGGGAAACATGATCGATATGAAGGGTGGACGTGGTCTACAACCAAGCTACGATACTCTTTAGCCGTGATGGTGCCTTGTATGAGCTCCACTGGACCCATGGATACCAATGTGAATGTTTCTCGAAGCATAATGGAGCCGCCGCCAACTTGTCTCCGTCCCGCAATATAGGTGTCAAAGAGCTGTTCCCCTGGAAGACGACGGATTCGCGTTCTCCAATCGGCATGATGAAGCAGGTATCGGGATTCATTAGACCATGGAATACTCGCTCATTGGGCCAACGGGAAGTACCGATAGTCTCTTGCCCATTTTACTAGTAGTTGCAGATATCGTGGTGTTGACATTTGCATATGCATAAGTCGTCAGCTACGGAGTTCCATCGTTAGCAGTGTTCGGTGCACTGTGAGTTCAGACACACTTGTACTCTGAATAGCATTAAAGTCTAATGTCAGTTCGGCTACAGTTCACCTCCTGTCCTGTTTTACCAGTGTACCCAGCCAACGACGTCCGACATCTGCAAAGAGGGATGGCCGCCCGACCCGACGACGTCTGGACGTGGTCGTCTTGGTTTCGCAATATGCTGAAGACAATCACAACAGCACTCCTCGAACACCCGACAAGTCGTGCAGTTGCAAAATACTAGTGATGAATCTCAGGGCCATCACAATCTGCCCTCGGTCAAACTCAGATACATTGCGCACCTTGGCCATTCCACACACGGACAGCACGCTCACTGATAGTACATGCACCTTGCGTGTGTTTAACTAGCAGTCATTCCCCGCCAAGTCATCTTTGAAGGAAATGAGGGAATACTTACTTCACAGCAGGCAAGAGTGGGAAAAAAAGCGGAAGAGAACTAAAACTACGGTATGAGTGCTGCTTTCGGTCAATAGTATTTAAAAAGAACGTACTTTCACTTGATTACTGGTCTCCGTATAAAAATAATACTCCTTTATAGCCAACTGTCCCTCCTGGATTTTAGTTTTTCCTGTGCCTATAAAACATATTATTCGCAATATCTGCATCTACGCCAGTTTCGCGATAAGCTCCACGGCGGACTATTTAGCAGTCGGTTGCATGCCATCGTATTCCATCAGTTCTCATTACCCCGTTACACCAGTATGATTCTATATGCATTCATTAAGAGTGGATACCCAGCTGAACGTCCGCCACGGTTTGTAACTCCCTGGCTGTTCATTTTCGATCTTGATGGTGAGAACCCTTGTGATCACTGTGATTCGCCATTTTTCATTCGGTATTCTTGGTCAAAGTTAATGGTTTATTTTGAACATTTCTTGAATGTCGACGATGAACGTTTTGTGAAGTGTCACACATTTTCTGTCGCCCTCCTGATGCAGACGGTTAGTCATTAACAGTTAATATTTTGCCTGTCACAGCTGTTAACACAACGCTTTCAAATGAGCCTTACTAAAGATTGAGCTTATAGCCTCGCACTAAGGGAGTTACTCGTCAGCTGCGATATACAAATTCTAGTGCCATGGGTTTGTTATTTCTTTCCGTCCGTATTGTTATTAAAATACACTACTGGCCATTAAAATTGCTGCACCACGAAGATGAAGTGCTACAAACGCGAAATTTAACCGACAGGAAGAAGATGATGAGATATGCAAATGATTAGCTTTTCGGAGCATTCACACAAGGCTGGCGCCGGTGGCGACACCTACTACGCGCTGACATGAGGTAAGTTTCCAACCGATTTCTCATACACAAACAGCAGTTGACTGGCGTTGCCTGGTGAAACTTTGTTGTGATGCCTCGTGTAAGGAGGAGAAATGCGTACCATCACGTTTCCGACTTTGATAAAGGTCGGATTGTAGCCTATCGCGATTACGGTTTATCGTATCGCGACACTGCTGCTCGAGTTCATCGAGATCCAATGACTGTTAGCAGAATATGGAATTGGTAGGTTCAGGAGGGTAGTACGGAATGCAGTGCTGGATCCCAACGGCTTCGTATCACTAGCAGTCGAAATGACAGGCATCTTATCCGCATGGCTGTAACGGATCGTGCAGCCACGTCTCGATCCCTGAGTCAACAGATGGGGACGTTTGCAAGACAACAACCATCTTCACGAACAGTTCGACGACGTTTCCACAGCATGGACTATCAGCTCGGAGACCATGGTTGCGGTTACCCTTGACGCTGCATCACAGACAGGAGCGCCTGCGATAGTGCACTCAACGACGAACCTGGGTGCACGAATGGCAAAACGTCATTTTTTCGGATGAATCCAGGTTATGTTTACAGCATAATGATGGTCACATCCGTGTTTGGCGACATCGCGATGAACGCACATTGGGAGCGTGTATTCGTCATCGCCATACTGGCGTATCACCTGGCGTGATGGTATGGGGTGCCATTGGTTACACGTGTCGGTCACCTCTTGTTCGCATTTACGGCACTTTGAACAGTGGACGTTACATTTCAGATGTGTTACGACCCGTGGCTCTACCCTTCATTCGATCCCTGCGAAACCCTAAATTTCAGCAGGATATTGCACGACCGCATGTTGCAGGTCATGTACGGGCCTTTCTGGATACAGAAAATGTTCGACTGCTGCCCTGGCCACAATATTCTCCAGGTCTCTCACCAATTGAAAACGTCTGGTCAATGGTGTCCGAGCCGCGCGGGATTTACCGAGCAGTCTAGGGCGCTGCAGTCATGGACTGTACGGCTGGTTCCGGCGGAGGTTCGAGTCCTTCCTCGGGCATGGGTGTGTGTGTTTGTCCTTACGATAATTTAGCTTAAGTAGTGTGTAAGCTTAAGGAATGATGACCTTAGCAGTTAAGTCCTGTAAGATTTCACACACGTTTGAACATTGAATGGTGGCCGAGCAACTGGTTCGTCACAATACGCCAGTCACTACTCTTAATGAACTGTGGTTTCGTGTTGAAGCTGCATGGGCAGCTGTAACTGTACACGCCATCCAAGCTCTATTTGACTCAATGCCCAGGCGTATATAGGCCGTTATTACGGCCAGAGGTGGTTGTTCTGGGTACTGATTTCTCAGGATCTATGCACCTAAAATTGCGTGAAAATGTTATCACATGTCAGTTCTAGTATAATATATTTGTCCAATGAATTCCCGTTTATCATCTGCATTTCTTCTTGGTGTAGCAATTTTAATGGGCAGTAGTGTACCAGTGTTCGCTTTTCCCATTTTCTATAATGTCACAATATTCCAAACCAATGCCAATTTTACTAACAAAAGTTACCCATTTTTCAAATAAGCTTACGAAAAATCTTAGCATTGCTGCTATGGCTAATCGATATTTCGGTTTTTTATGCGAATAATAGTAAAAAATAAAAAAAACCTGTTATAACCGAGACCAGGCAAATACCGAAAAATACCGGTTATTCAGAACCAAAATACCAGTATCGATTTTAACTGGTCAGTTTGTACCCATCCGTAGCACATGCCCTGATGCGTGAGTTATACAGCGTCATCCGTTAGTACACATTTCGATCGAACAACGTTTACTAAAGTATAGTGCCTTCAAAACCTCAAGTGGAGACCGGGCGCGGGCGGACATGCTGCGAAGGAATGCTGACGCCTCGTCAGCGCATCGAGACGTCGCTGCCGCAGGTCAGTGCTGGGCTGCGTGCGGCAGCTGGCGCAGGCGCGCGGCCCACCGGACGTACCGCAGTGACCCAGATCCGCTACCACCTCTGCGTACTCGGAGAGAACCCCGTCATGCGCTCAGGTAGAGTCTTCCGACTATATTCCAGGATATCTGCTCTCGTCCAGAGAGACATGGTCACCCACCACGGATCGACCGAGACTGCAGCAGACGCTCACGGGTCAGCCAAGAGGCTGCGCGGACGTGCCTCGCCTGGCCGGTGTGAAGATGGCAGTTTGTAGATCTGCCGCGTGACCGAGTGGAGGAGGAGGACTGGGTGTCCACGGCTGTAGTGTGCATTAGGTTTGGCTGTCTCGGTGTTGAAGTCAGCAAGGAGGTAACAAGCTTGCCATCATCTAACAGATTGCTGTTGTTTCGCTGAACCTCATTAGACTGTCATTCTCTCCTGTTCTTCGACACGGACAGAGTGGTAGTACGACAGAATGTGTTCTTGAACGAGCGAGGTGACGAAGTGGTTAGCACACTGGACTCGCATTTGGGAGGACGACGGTTCAAACCCGCGTCCGACCTTCCTGATTTAGGTTTTTCTTGACTTCCTAAATCGCTTCAGGCAAATGCCAGGATGGTTCCCTTGAACGGGTAAGGCCGACTTCCTTCCCTGTCCTTCCCTAATCCGAAGGGACCGATAACCTCGCTGTTCACTTCTCTCCCCCAAATTAACCAACCAACCAATGTGTTCTTGTGCTCAGAAAGCTGTGTTATTTATTGTATAGGACCCGTCAGAGCTTTTTAGCTCGCTGTGGTAATTTCAGTAATGATTCTAGGCCGTCGACGTTTGATTTGGTTGAGGCGCTCGAATACGTAGTTACATACTGTGCCTTGCTAAGTGGTACAGCAGTGCTTGCATTTCTGTCTCCCCCGTTTCGAGGTCTGTTGTAACGCCGGTTTGTCATGTTGGCGTAACGATTGGCAGATCAGTTCAGCTCTAACCTATTCCATTCCGAGCTCACTTGATAGAACTTTAGCAAAAAAAAAAAAAATTAACGTCCGTACAGTAACATTATTCTGCCGTGCAACAAGGCGCTCCACAACTTGCCCCTTATCACATCTCCCATTGCAGCTTATTGAGCATTTCTTAGTGACTCTCGTATAGTTAAATATTCGGACTCGTACACAAGAGCTTTCTAACGCTTCCACGAATAAATGTCTAGTGGGTTTAGGTCTGAAGAGTGTGTGGGCCAAGGAACTGGCCTACCTCTTCCCATCCATTTTTCACGGAATATGTTATGTAGAAGCCTATGAACGTTAACAGTGAAATGAAGAGAAGTTCAATCTTGCATGAAGTACATCTTCTGACGTACTCGTAAAAGCACGTGTTCTAGCACAACACGTAGAGTATTCTGTAATAAAGCATGGTAGGTTTCTCCGCTAAGTTTGGGTGGAAGAACATGAAGTCCTAAGAAACAATCATCAACAATGCCGGCCCAAACATTGACATAAAATCTTTCTTAATGTGGTGATTGCACAAATTCGAGAGGATTCTCGAAATTCTTTAATAAGGAATTTGAGCGGACCCAAAACTGAACCTTGTGGGACTCCCTTAGTGATTTATTACTTGTCACTAAATTGTGTTTCTCCTTCGAAAATGGTTTGAATTAGTCAGCACAACTTTTAGGATTGTTTTTCAAATGAGATTAAAACCAACTGTCGCCATGATTAATGTGTATATGAAGAGAAATGGAAAATGAGCTCTAACATGAAAATTGGGCGCTTCTGGACCCAAGTCCATGTAACACATTTTATTCCTCCATGTGTTTCCTGAAAGTCTGGCCATACCATTTTGCTTCACCGTGTATGTGGTACTTCTGACTAGATGACGCAGTTACAGTCCTGCTCCGTCCACTGTTGTCCTTTTGTCCACTGTTACTGGATCACTTCCTTCGTAGATAACATAAAGTTTCTTTTGTGTAAAGCCCTACTCTGAATGCTTTTGCAGCTCCATAGCTCCGAAAGTCTTCATTCGGAAACTGGGACGAACTACCAGTAGGGGTCCTCTGGCATTTCCCACCTTGTAGCAGAGCAATTCTGAGCCACGAGCTGGGACGTATGCTGCTGCTCCAAGCACATTATTGTCGTTTCACGTCAATTGCTGCATGATACGTTTGGCACTACTGACAGATCAGAAGACAGAATGCTGCGATGCATTTGTACTCCGCTTCCTTCACAGGATATCCTTTTGTCTTCCAAAAGCCAGACACCTCTCGCCCCTTATATCACTCTGTTCTCTTGGCACTGCATCCCACGTGAGGCTCAACGAACGAGACAACTAATGAGTACCAACTCCTGACATCCTTTGAACACTTGTATACTCTCCTGAATCAGTTGGTCCCCACTGCTTCATGTTTGCAAGCATCTGCAAGTGCATGACGTTGGACGTGCCCTGTTTCTAATGTATGTAAACAAGCGAGAACAATTGGCTGGAGAGCTGCGAGCCAGACAGTGGGATTTCTGGCATACGGCGATGCAAGCCGACGTCCGAATCGATAGCTGCGAGGCGCCGGCAGGCCTGCAACGCAGCCACCATGCTGTCCATACAAACCTAACACATTCCATTAGCTTCAAAGTGGTCACATACTCTATCGTTATTGGGTCTTAATGGAATAAAAATAATAAAATATGTTTCAGTTGAAAACGAACGTATATAAATAAGTAATTTTTATATAAATATGACTTGGGATTATTGAAAGATGTACCACACACTTGCTACGGTTATAAAATAATAAGCAGAGAAACTGCAAAATAAATAGTTTGAACAATGATTTAAGATTATGTGTAGACACAATATCTATCGTGAAAAAATCTTGACATACCAACCATCCACAAGACAGAATATAAAAAAGGGACTCAACGGAGAAAGTGATGAGGGACTGTACACTTGGATGTAGAGTGTTTACGCAACAACAGATGGCACAGGCAATTCATACACACACGTCACTATTTCGTGTATAATATGGTTCAAATGGCTCTGAGCACTATGCGACTTAACTTCTGAGGTCATCAGTCGCCTAGAACTTAGAACTAATTAAACCTAACTAACCTAAGGACATCACACACATCCATGCCCGTGGCAGGATTCGAACCTGCGACCGTAGCGGTCGCTCGGCTCCAGACTGTAGCGCCTAGAACCGCACGGCCACTCCGGCCGGCCGTGTATAATAAATGAGAGCTTTGTGGATATGAGTATTTTCACAAGACACTTGCTGGAAGGGCCATCTTCCAGTTCACAAGGACTTGCAGTCAGAAATTTTGTTGTTGTTACAGGTAATTGCAGGAAAACAGCAAGTAGTTTAAATCTCATTCTTCTGACAGTCGCAGAAAACTTTATCCTTGATCCTTATTCGAAGTAAGTTGAAATAAGTTCAAAGGTACTAGCATAATCTGGGTGAATGGAATGGAAAGGAAACAAGATGGGAAAGAGTTAGAAAGGGAATAATGACAGCGGGCGGCAGCGTCGGTACCGTCGGAGCGGGGTCCACGACCGTCCGACGATGCAGGCATTCCGGGGCGTCCTCTGTAGTGGTATGATCCGACTCAATGGTGGCGTCTGGGCGTCACTGCGAGGTGGCAGGAGAAGAGATAGGAGCAGGGTAGGTCACCAGCACAACTTTTGTTTCCCATAGGAGTGACCTGTTGGTGGCTGGAAGTTGCTTAGTACGCCACTGTTGGTATTCGAAACTAAGGTGGCATCCTCTTCCGCACCCGGAACACATCCTAAGCTGGCTGCTGTGTATGATTACTGCACGGCATCCATCAGTCTATAGACACGATGGAACGTGGCCTCGGAGATCAATGGAGATCTGTCAGACTCTGTTTAGGACATGGTATGTCAGAAACTGAGTCTATTTCTCTGCAGTATGGTTGTGGATTGTGACGATGATTGGAGTGCAACGACAATTTCATTTGATGGAAGCTAGAATAGTAATTTGACGACGCGTATCATACACATACCTAAGCTGGCATGGTCGAAGGTCACCTCCCCTACATTGACGTCATCATTACAGAAGTAGAGACCCTGAATAGTCTCACACTGTATCCATTTGAACGCCACACTGTTGACGACTTCAACACAGACAATGATGTTCACGATCGACAAGTGTATGCCTATGATATCGGTTGCTGGATCTTGATATCATCTCCAGAAAACGCTTCACCTCTAGCACCTTGGATCAGGCACAATTGTTGCAAAAATTAAATCAGGGTGTAGATTTACAGTGACCGTTTGCCATGTGCTGTAGATGCTAAGATGACACGTAATAAAAGGCCAATAAAAGCTCTTGCTCTGCAGGTGGAAAGATGACAGTATGTTTGCACTGTTGTACTGCCAAAAGAGACTGTTTTGGCCACATGCACAAACTCTCCGTGAGACCCAAATTCCCAATTTCCCGCTTGCCGTATCGCAACCATCCCAGCCCACTAGCCCTCTACTAGCAGATTTCTGACTCCGTAGGAGTACGGACGTTGTTCGTGCATTTGCAGCGAAACGTTTTCATCATACTTCTGTTGCACTCATAGAATTGTAGGTATGAGTGGTGCCTGTTGTGTCAGACATCCAACAAGACAGACACCACTCTACATATAAGTTGAAACATGTCTGATACTTATTTGTACCAATGTAGTTACCGTCTTCCCACTCACCCGATATCTACAAAACCAGTGGGATTTATTAATTACTGTTTGGATCGCAGTGTTGGTTGATAAGCCATTGAGGCCAGTCTGCAGTGGAAACATCAACCAAATGTATGCTCTTTTCTGAATGGTTATCGACATATAGGCACTCGAAATTGCCAGGAATGGGAATGGTCCGGGTGATAACGTGTTTAGAAATTGCTACATGTTGTCTTTTAGTGTCATTTTTTCTGAAACAACACATCTTCAAATATACCATCACCAAGTTCAAGCAGTCTCGCAGATTGTGTAGAAAAATGCTATGGAGCTAGTCTAAACCGGCATCTAGTCTTTAACGAGTCCATAATCGTTTAAAACGAAAATGATTTCTTTTTCCCTTGCTGTACCGTAGTTTTCCAGGGCCGACCTTTAAGAAACCCACCAGCCCGGATACCCTCGTGTGTTAACATGCCGCCTCTGGGATTCTAGGAGGCGCGATAGGCCCTGAATCGAATTAGCGATGAGGGCCAGTGTGCTGGCCAGGCTTAATGTGGTTTTTAGGTGGTTTTCCGCATACGACTACGTAAATATTTGTCTGATACCAACCTCCCGCCTCAGTTACACGATTCTCAAACATTCCGAAATAGTTCTCAAACTTTCACACCAGTGACACTAGACACAAAGAAGTGGGGTACACAATTTCCGTGCAGGGGGAGGGGGTGGGGAGGGACGGATGGAAAATTTATGCGCGAAGCATACAAGAACTATCAACAATACAGCATTAACAGTGAGCACCTTGACGCAGTCACGTCGTTTAAATATCTGGGCAGAATGATGCAAAGCAACGGTGCCCCGTGATCGAACTATAACCACAAGACCATGAGCTGCTGAGAGGCAAATGGAGATTCACAGTGAAACTTCTTTCAAACTCTGTCAGGTGCTAATAATATTCCCTCACGCGAGCACACCGTGTTTCTGTGTCTTTCATGGTGATAATATCTGATGCCGTTCATGTTACTTATGTACCTCACCAGGCCTGGTGAGACGCTGCTTTTTTTTTTCATGCTGCATTTGGACTACAACAGTAATCACCTATAAGGTTAGTGCAGTCTGGTCTGAACATTTCTTTTACAAAAAATTACAACTCAAATTTTTTACATAGCTGACAATGGTGCGTACGTGTATGAAATTACATTCACCTCATACCACGTTTTCTGGTCGCTTTTTTATTAGGCTATGTAGAAAATAAGTTAATAGTCCTTAACAGTTTTAGGCGAAGTGGTTGATCCTAAGCGTAGTACAAATCAGATTTGAGATTCCTCCCAACATCATCATATTTTACAATTATGTCTTTTTGTGTTGAGTAGTAGGCGTGGCTCTTCTGTGTCTTCAGACTGCATTTGGTGAGACCTTCCATAATTGTATGTAAGATCTACAGGAATGTGGTTTTTTGATGCACCGAGGAGGGAGGGGTGAGCGGGTATTAGACTACCTCCTCGATTTATGCTCTGCTAGTACTAACACACTCTAAGACAAAAGACGACGCATCACGAAGGAGTTATGGAAATTGGTCGCAAACTGATGTTCATACAGTTGTCGACGTACAATACGGAACTGTAAACTTTGGCGTCCGACTGGTAAATGCGTGCCGCTGCAGCGCAATTTCTTCGCGCAGCTGGCAAGGATTGTAAACAGGAGATATGTCGATATCAGGGCACAAAGTCTTTGAGAATTTCATTCCGTGTACTCAGCTCCAAAGTAACTGTGCCTCGCAGACAGACGCGTGAACAACATACGCACATGTCTGCACTTGAGAGAGAACGTGACGTGCAGTTGGGCTCAAAGAAGCCCGTTGGAGTATTCGGCGAATCGTACGACATTTTCATGGGAGCGCAGACACTATTCACGACGTAGGCAGGAACGGGTGAACGATGGCCGAACACAGTGTCAAAAAGGAAGCGATCGACCTAGAGAGAAGACAGAATGTGAGGACTGAACAATCGTCAGAGAGGGACTCACAGTCCCAGGCCCATCATTATCATCGATCCGACGTACAGCTGGTGTTTCTGTGACAACAAGGACCATTAATATACGGATCACAAAAAGGGGACTGGGCTCACGGTAACGCTTACGCCGACCACCATTGCCTCTGTATACCAACAAATCCGTTTATAGTGGTGTCGGGCATATTCGACGTGGAATATCATTAACTGGAGCACAATTGTCTTCAGCGATGAGTGCCACTTCGAACTGAGCCCCGATGCTAAGCGCAGACGTGTCTGGAAACGTCCCGGACAGCAGTAAGATACCAACCTGACTGTCAACCAACATACGGGCCGACAACCAGAAGTGATGGTCAGGGGTGTTATTTGATTTCATAGCAGTACCCCCTTGGTTGTCATTCGCGGCACCGTTATAGCACGGCGGTACGTCGACGATATTCTACACCCAGTTCTGTTACCCTTCATAGCAGCCATCCTGGGCTTACCTTTGAGCAATATAATGCCTGTCGGCAAATATCGATAGTTTCTACTGCTTGTCTTTGTGCTTGTCAAACCGTATTTTGGCCAGCAGGGTAAACGCATCTCTCCCCAGTTGAGAATGTTTGGAGCGTTATAGGCTTGACCTTTCAACCATCTCGGGATTCTGACGATCTAACGCATGAAATAAATGGAGAAAATGAGCAAACTGAGATCTTTTTAAATCACTTGGCGATAAATATTCGGCTCATTGTCAGTAATAATAAATAAAAATTCGTGATGATGAACAATGAATAAAAAATTTATATGCCTACTGTGCAGATATTACGCTGATATGTATCAGTGATGATACAACAACTCACAGCTATGGAAAATTGCCTGTACTCACGCGGTTCCCCTCGCAGGACATGGTATACGTGACGTACCACAGCAACGCCGACCGGAGTGGCCGTGCGGTTCTAGGCGCTACAGTCTGGAACCGCGAGACTGCTACGGTCGCAGTTTCGAATCTTGCCTCGGGCATGGATGTGTGTGATGTAAGTAAGGTTCAAGTAGTTCTAAGTTCTAGGGGACTGATGACCTCAGAAGTAGAGGCCCATAGTGCTCAGAGCCATTTTTGAACCACAGCAACGTCTACGAACACTTACATACTTGGAATGTAAAATTATCAAAGGCGTCCTTCTAATATTCTTTTTAATCTTATTGAAGAGATGACACTCCAGATATGCTATTTAGCAGAACTCAATCATTCAGCACTCTCTGCTTCGTGTAAAGAAACTTCGTCCCAACCGGCCTTGAAGGCCCAACGGTACCGAGCGACCGTCGTGTCATTCTCACTCCACACGCTCAACTAGAGGCGCATATGGAGAGGCATGTTTTCAGCACATCGCTCTCCTTGCCCTTGTTAGTTTTCACAACTGGAGCTGCTACTTTTCAATCTAGTAGCATCTCAGTTGGCCTCACAAAGGGTGAGCGCATCCCATCTGCCAACAGCGGTCGGCAGACGCAGACAGTCACCCACACAAGTCCGACAGCGCTTAACTTCGGTGATCTGACGGTAACCGTTCTTACGTCTGCGTCAAGGCCGTTTTCCTGCTTCATGTAACACAGTCTTCATTGTCAGCAACTCAGCAATGGGAATCAAATTTTCACAGTTCCCGGGCGAACAGTCATGGTACTACGAAAAGTATGGTGGTACTTGCGAATTCTTCGGTAAAGACGGGGAAGCTTATTTAGTAGTTTCTCATAACTGTCTGTTTCAACTTTCGATCCAGTATTGTGCATAAAGAGTGAGGTGGGTTGAATCGCTTTTAATTTGTTGACAGACCACCATTTTTCCGCTTTACTATGAAACAGGATGCAATGGACGTAGTATGTTTATGGCGCCTGAAATCTACAGACCTATTACTTTCCTGATCACATCTGACTTCAATGGTTCCGGAGTATGGATTTTTCCTCTTGTTTGTTACATCTGGGGTCACTATCTGTGTCTCTTATGGGCCATGGCGTCATAGGACCTAAATCAAATTTTTTTCAGTTTCTGAGATACTAACGATAGAATAATATCGATTACAATTTACCAGATAAAAGCCTTATATCAAAATGACGGGTGTGAGTGTTAAACGAAAAGTGACTGTGGTGTCGTAGCGTACAGTCCGGCGTTTGTGACTCACTGCACAGGATAGTCAAGCATCTGGATCTCGTCACATTATTTACATACACTAATAGTACTAATGAACGATGTGAAGTGGGATAAACATGTAAAAGTTGTCATAGGTAATGCGAATGGAAGACTTTGCCTTATTGAAAGACTTCCGGGAGAGTGCGGAGCACAGGATAGAATTCTGAAAATGTCTTGGTCGCAAATTAATTTGTTCAGCGTTACGCGTTTCAATGCATCATCCGAACACCGCGGTTACGATAACAAGAAATACGAGTGCGTGCTGAAACGCAATGCCACTTAATTTCTTCTGTGTTCCCAATATCGGTTAAGGTATTACGAAGCGTGTTCCAAAAGTAAGGTCCGATCGGTCGTGAAATGGAAACCACGGTGAAAACCCGATAAACCTTTGCATAGGTGTGTTGGACAGCGTCCCTATTCTGCCCGCTGATCGATCGCGTCACGTCTGTCTTTTTCAGTTCTGAGCGTACAGTGAGCACGCAAAGATGCCTAGAAAACAGTGTCTCTCGCAGAGTATGAGAGCCAGTGGCAGATTTTGCCTGATCTGATGCAGTCCACACAATATAACTGTCGTCCATTTCCTTCTTCACGACAGTTCTCGACCACACTCTGCAGTTGCAATGAGGATGCCCCGGCAGTGTTTTCGATGCGAAGTGTTTGATCGCCCTCCAAACAGCCCGGACTTTGCTCACTCTGATTTTTATCTCTGTTGTCATGAACCGGTGGGTATGAAGTGAACGTTTTGGCACAGACAGTGAACTGCAGATCAACGTAGAGAATTGGCGGAAACTGCAGGCGGCTGCCTTCTATGACGAGGGAATTGGAAATTTGGTGCAACGCTACAACAATCGTCTCAGACGAAGCTGCGACTACATAGAGACGTTGCTAACTAGAGATGTGGCTAACTATTGCAAATAAAACACTTTTGATTCTCACTGTGGTTTCCATTTCGCGACCGATCAGACTTTACTTTCGGAATATGCCTCGTAAATGTCATGCATATTACTCGGTCGACTTCTGGCTTTGCTGACGCAAGTTACAACCGTTCGCCATTAGAGGGTTCGAAATTGTTGCTTGTAACTCGGTAGTATCTATGAGTAAAAGAACGTTTGAAAAGGGGATAAGTTTGTCGACAACAAAAAGAATACTGATGGAATTAAGACAGAAATTTCCCAGTTGTTTTCGGTAGAGTTTACTTCTATATGATAGCGAATCACTAACAGTCGAAAAGACAGAGGATACGTAAGTTGACAGCTTTAAGAATGAGCAAAACATGTCGGTTAGGACATATGCCGCGAGGAAATTGCCTGCAGCGAACAGGCATAAAAGGAAAGATTCTGAAGAAGAAGAAATAGAAGAAGAAATGGTCGATTCGATGACATTAAAAATTTCTGAAGTTACTACAGATTAAGGTAGACGCAGAGGATAGATGAAAGTCGACAGCGTACAATCGCTACAATCAGTACCTGCCGTACGACGTATGTATCAAAGAAGAATAACGGCGTCATCAGGGCAACGAACATTTTTGTTCGCGAGTAAGGAATTAAGAATATATTTTGTGCAGGCGATATCCCACGTTCTAAATGCTTAAAGGAAGTCTTAGTAATATACCATCAAGAGCTGCTGATAAAATAGACCTTTACTCATTGCCCCTTCCAATAGAAACGACTATCCGTCTTGAGGCAACAGCATTATTGCTGTAGCGTCACTAAAAATCAAATAAAAAAGTTGTTTTTCGCTATTATCAAGGTTAAAATGGGTTTACGCAACGAAACAATATTAATGATCTGTCAGTTTCTGTCTTCCATGCTGCTATATGGAGTGCACTCTGCAAATCTTAGTATATAACTGAAATATGTAACTTTTTTGTTTATATACTTCAGAGTAAGTTATTATGTATTTTTGTTAAACTTCCTGGCAGATTAAAACTGTGCGCCGGACCGAGACTCGAACTCGGGACCTTTGCCTTTCGCGGGCAAGTGCTCTTTCCAGCGAAAGGCAAAGGTCCCGAGTTCGGGTCTCGGTCCGGTACACAGTTTTAATCTGCCAGGATGTTTCACATCAGCGCACACTCCGCTGCAGAGTGAAAATCTCATTCAAGTATTTTTGTAATTGGCAGCTACAATCAGCTTCGCCATAGTCTAAAATATATAAATTTTGCACGGAAAAACAATTGTGATGTGATTCAGGTGACGCACCTAATATGTTCACTGGGGGCCGAACAGCACAATAACCCTGGGTTCGGTGTGGGGTGGCGGTGGGGTGAGTGGACCACTGTAGCCTGTTGTGGGGTTGTGAACCACTGAGGGCTACGGCGGGGACGAAGCCTCTCCGTCGTTTTAGGTCGCCAGTTCCATACAATACAATACAATACAATACGAGTACAATGGGTCAGATCGGGGTTCAGTCCACTACTTTTACCTCATTGAGGTTCTAAAATATTGGACTGATGCACTATCAAACTGAAGAGTCATGTAAAGTATAACGTACTAAAGGCAAGTACAGGATGTTCATATTACAGAAATAATAATATAAAATTTAATGACTTGAGACGTAATTGAGATATTTATTGGCGGTTTGCTTCTAGAAGTATGGTAACTCAAAATGTTTTCTGTCTTTACTTGCGGCAGTTGGCGCCTCGTGTGTATGCGCCTAACGGCTTTTCTTGTAAACGCGCGTCAGTAGGTATGTGGACTCCACAGTAGGAGTGTTCTGCGTGCCTTCCCTCGCGGAGATAAGGTTCGTCACACTGGTATAACTTCGTTTTCGGCGTAAGTATGGACTGCAACCAACTGACGATGTTCTCAATTACGTAACACTCAAGAAATGGGACAAGCAGCATCGGGAAACTGGGAGTTTGCTTTCGATGTCGGGCCACCACACTAAGCACGCAGTTCCGGAGATTACTGTTGAATTAATCCGTACGCCCTCGTAAACCAATCCGACAAGCAAGTAACCAGTTACAGGTACGTCGTTCGACAGTATACGATGTCGTCCATAAAAGATTGCGCCTACGGGCGTACAAACTTACAGCTTCTTCACAAAATCAAGCCGGAGGACAGGCTACAACGGAACCCCCTCCTTGAGACAATTCTGGCAAAATGGATGAAAATGAGGCAGTACTCGGTTTCGTCTGTTTCTCGGACGAATCTAAATTCCACGATTCTGGTACGCTAAATACTCAAAATTGTCTCCCAAGTAGTGACAGAGTGCGATCGTGACTCTCCTGAACTTAATGTGTGGCGTGGCTTTTTCAATGACAGGGTTTTAGACACATTTTTCTTCCCGGAACCAACAGTTAAAACAACTACGTAAATAGACAAGTTTTAGCTGTATGCGGCCGGCCGGAGTGGCCGAGCGGTTCTAGGCGCTACAGTCTGGAATCGCGCTACCGCTACGGTCGCAGGTTCGAATCCTGCCTCGGGCATGGATGTGTGTGATGTCCTTAGGTTAGTTAGTTTTAAGTAGTTCTAAGTTCTTGGGGACTGATGACCTCAGAAGTTAAGTCCCATAGTGCTCAGAGCCATTTGAACCATTTTAGCTGTATGCTGTACCACAACTTCCTCGTGACGTGAACTTTCAACAAGATGGCCACCATACCATTCTGCGAACATAGTGAGGGATTTCTTAAATCATGAGTTCCCATAGCGCTGGATTATGAGAGGTGGTCCCTCGATTGCTCGGCCCCCTAGAAGCCAAGCCATTGCGCACTGGGCTCGCATTCGAGAAGACGACGGTTCAATCCCGCGTCCGGCCATCCTGATTTAGGTTTTCCGTGATTTCCCTAAATCACTGTAGGCAAATTCCGGGATGGTTCCTCTGAAAGGGCACGGCCGACTTCCTTCCCCATCCTTCCCTAATCCGATGAGACCGATGACCACGCTGTCTGGTCTCCTTCCCCAAACCAACCAACCAACCAAGCCATTACAAGACTTGGTTTTTTCCTTTGAAGGTTTATCAAGAATCAAGTGTTCCAGAAACCAGGTGGTGATCTAAGAGATCTGCACTGTCGCATTTGTGCAGCTATCGCAAATTTCATACCTGCAGTGCTGCAAAACCCTTGGATGGAATGCACGAAATGTATTCTCAGATGCGAATATGAACGACGTTCGCCTGTATATTGGAATGACGACAGTGAAAATATGTGCTGGACCGGGACTCGAAGCCGGATTTCCTGCTTTACGCGAGTGGTCACCTTAACAACTTCGGCTACCCGAGCACGAATCAGGCCCAGGTATCACAACCTGCACTTGTACGTTACGTATATTCCCGTCCAGCAATGATATAATTATTGAGAGTCGACGGCCTGGTAATGGCGACTAAATACGAAATAGCAGAGCCTGTGTTATTAAGAAGTATGAGCAACGCTCCTTCGGACATGCGTGCATGTCTGTCGTGCTACTATTGGTTACGCACATCGAAGTGTGTAAAAAAACGTTTCGAGTTACCATAGTTGTAGAAACATACCGCCAATAAAAGTCTCAATTACAAGAAGTTTCACAATTTTTGACGAGTTCAGATTTGAGTAACGCGCGATAAAAGCAAGATACAGCAATGGTGGCGCCCTCTGTTACTAGCGTGGAGTGTTAAGTAACCATGTTAGTAATCATGTCGTACTGGACGAAGAAACATCGTATGTTCGCGGTGGAGTGCTATTTTCGCTAGGCGAACCTGTCGTGAGCGTGTAACGTGCCTCTCGTAAGCATTTCAAGATTCAGCCGCGATATCGAATTCCTGTTCGCGGAAAAATACTGAATTCGGGAAGAAGCTTCTGTGCTGATGTCAGAGCATCAAATCGAAAGTTAACCGGCCCTCGGGAAACCCTCCGAACCCCCGAGGATATCGAACTTTTGCGTAGCAGTTTATAGGCGAGCTACCGTCGTTCGTTACGAAAATGTGCCCAAACGCTGAACATTTCGCCGGCGTCCACTCATCGTGTAATCCGGTGTGATTTGCATTATGATCCGCATGATTTCTAAATGCGGTTTTGTCTAATAGCCGCCTCGCTCGCCTGAGTCAACTGTGCTAGACTTTTAACTCTGAGGTTATTTGAAGGCGAGAGGCTTGTAACAGTTAAAAGTTCGAATTAACGACAGCAGGTACGAAAAATGTGTTCAAAAACAGGGTGAAACACCTAAAGTATTGCGAAGCTGCGAATGGTCGTCATTTGACCGATGTAGTATTTCATAAGCAAACATGAATAAATATTGTATCTCGTGTAAAATATTGAACTTCGTTTCGTGATTAGTTTGTGTGTAGTTCAAATTTGAAAACGTCAAAACATTGCGAAACACCCTGTACTTCTCAAGTTATTACATTTTATATTATTGTATGTTTAACACGGGCACACTGTACGTTTATGTACATCAGAAAACTCTTGATGATCAGGTCCTAATGTCGAAACGCTTAGTATACTGAACTAATTAGGAATTACATCAGAAGGGAATCTATCCACTTCACTACAGGAGTTTTTGCAAACAGTAACGATCAATAAAACAGCCAGTGCAACTCCAGCTCAGATAAAAGCTTTTTGTTGGCTTGCAAGTAGCGTAATGATTTTACGGAACACGAAAATGCCGCAGCGTGATGTAGTTTGCATGCTTTCACCACGGCAATGCTCGCATCCAGTTCACATACCGTGCGGTTCGCTTTGTCTCGTCCAGAAAATAGATCAGATAGGCGAGTGCGCTCATTAGGCGTTTATTTATCCAGCGGCTTTACGAGGCGCCGGCCCTTTCGCTAACGATGCTGTTCCAACGGCTGCTCTCTGCCGCTTCCTCCAGTTCGCTGAAACACTCGTAATTCAGCGGACATCGCGACTTATGTGCGCCCAGCGCATCTACGTCTTGTAGAAAAACATACGTTATGCCTAATGCTCATCTTATTAGCCAATAACGTACTTTCAAAGTGAAAGTGAGAAAAATACCTTTCATTCAAAGTTAATTAACTTTGATTCCTTAGCGTTAACATTTTACTAGAGCAAATGAGACAGCTATAATGTCTATTAGCATACATAAGTTGGTAGACAGCTAATGGACAACAGTCTTAAATGCACTGTCTGTGGAACTGGACAGTTGTCTTGAAAGTTAATTCTCTCAGGAGTGCCCCAAGGTCCGATGTTAATTGCTTTTCTTGCTCTGTCTTGTCCTCTCTGTCACGGCGTGTATATTACTTTCACAAAGATTACCTCCAGCAATACTTAAGCACCAAACGCGAGGAAATGAAACGCTGCTACTTCGTGAATGAATGGCGAATTGATCTTCCGACTGACTGCAAGAAACTCCACGTAATTTTAATATTTCAGCAGACAAGCGAGTGCCTCCTTCCAAATCATCTGGACGTATTTCATTACATTGTAAAAAAGTCATTGCTTTCATGGACGAGCACAATACTTGTGAAACAAAAAGGACGCAGAATTCATCAAGGCGTTGGTCGGTGTGCTTTTAGAAAATTTTTAGAACTCATTCACACTTAATTTAAACAGATGATCGTGCTATTATTTGTTCTGTTGAGTATTCATTACTGTGATGCAGCTGAAGACGGTAGTTAATGTGAAGACATGTGACAACTTAAGCTAATTAACAGTGTTTGCACGAGACATGTTTGTGACATGCAGCTGTTTACCTCTGTCTCTACGCTGTACACGCAGTTAGATTAGATGGACAGGACAAGCTGCGTATTTGTCTCTTTGTAGCATTTCCTGGAATCCCTTGAGTACCTATCATCTTTACAAAGGCAGTAGGCCTACAAAATCGAATCTGCTCGGTATACTAATCTTACATACCCGCAAAACAAAAATGCTCTGAGAAATGCATAAGGTCACAGGTAACAGCCTGTGGAACTAGCGTCCCTGTGGTTTCTTGTGACCTTTCGTAGTCGATTTAACGATAAACTGAAATATTTATGTTTTCATCCAGTAACTTCGTCAACATAATATAATAAGAAATTTGGTTGTCGAATAACAGCAAATGCATTCTCAGTACAGTTTTTTCTTCCCTTCCCTTGTCTTCAAGTTCGAATTGAAAGGAACTCATTCCAATTTACCAATCTACTTTCTTTCAAGCATTTCATACCAACTTTTAAAGAATCAAAGCAATTTACTCAGTTTTACCAGCCTTCTAGATTTCCCTGTCGCCTGCATTGGCGTGTCCTTCTGTCTCACTAATCGTTCTATTCCACAGCCCCCGCCCAAACCACCAGTTACAAATCAGTTATTATTATTATTATCAACTGACGGCCGAAGAAATCAAACGCTTGGGGTACTTACCACCTCACCAAGTAAATACGCTGATTAAAAAAAAGAGAAGCACTGAGTAGCGGAAGGGGAAACGAAAATAAATTTGACAGGTTGGGAGGGTATGTGATGTTACTTCAGTAATTACGATGGCAACTGAAATTTAGAAATAAGTTGGCAATAGAAGCTCATTTATCAGCATGATGTTCCACCACCTCTGGTCTGGATGCATGCACTGATTCGGCTGGGAAGGATGTCATAAAGTCTTTGTATCTTCTTCTGAGGCAATCTGGCCCACAACTGTCGTAAATGACCCTTGATATTCTGGGAAATAGCTCTGGGATAAAGTTGACTTCCGAGGTGGTCCCACACATGTTTTAGAGAGGACCGATCTAAAGATCCAGCTGGCCACGGGAGTACATCACGCAGACAGTACATAGAGACACGTTTCATATTACGTGGACGAGCATTGTACTTTTGAAAAATGGTACTACGGTACTGTCGCATGAGAGGTAACCCTTGAGGACACAGGATGTCCGTGACGCACAGTTTTGCCGTCAGATTTGCTTCAGACACAGCTAGCCACGACCAGAAGTCGTATCCTATGTCTTCTCACACCACAACGACAGGAGTAACACCAACTGCCTCTCCAAAATGTTATAAAAATGGGATCTCTCCAGGTCCCAGATATACTCGCCGACGATAGTCATGATGGACAGAGAGAAACGCGACTCGTGGCTGAACACAATACGGCGCCACTGCTTCGCGGTCACTGCTCCAACCCAAACGCAGTCGTTTGTGTTGTGGTGTTAGCAGCAGCCTACGCATGGAACGGTAACTCAGGCTGCTGCTTGTCTCCTACCAGTGGTGGGGAGTGACCCAGAACTTTTGCAGGGAATCCGTTATTAATTTTGTTCTCGGATGGCAGGCGCATATGTGAAGGAGTTGCGAGGTACTTGTTGCACAATACGGCGATCCTCTCTTGTGGTGGTCACACGTGGTCGACCAGAACCTTGACGATGAGTATGCATGTCCTCACGTTCCCATACAGTCCAACACCGGCTCATTGCCACATCTGAATGCACCATAACTTTGAATATTTCGCGATTCGACCAGCTCGGCAAATGGAGATCTACAATGAGGCCCCTTGCAAATTCTGTCAGGTGCTTGCAACGCTGCTTCACATGAGTTCACGGCATCTCTATGTTCGCCACAGCGATCACTGAACATTTGACGCTGATCACGCCGCTTGTATATCGTATCATGCCTGGTGACAACACTAAACATTCACAACACTAATCCTCCACCCTGGTGGCCATTCTATCTGTTACAGAGACTTGCAACTCCAATAGTTTACAAAAATGTTAAAACGTGTATGAATTCCTAAGAGACCAAACATGCTCAGGTCTTCGGTCCCTAGACTTACACACTACTTAAATTAATCTAAACTAACTTATGCTAAGAACAACACACACACCCATGTCCGAGCGAGGACTCGAACCTCCAGCGGAAGGGGCCGCACAATTTGTGACATAGCGCCTCAAACTGCGCGGCCACTCCGAACGGCTCTAATAGTTTACACAACAGCCAACGGCCTGTAAGCGTATGAAGTTACAATGACATCCGACCATGTCTGCTGGGTGATTCCGAGCGGTCTAAGGCGCTGCAGTCAAGGACTGTGCGGCTGGTCCCGAACGAGGTTCGAGTCCTCCCTCGGGCATGGGTGTGTGTCTTTGTCCTTAGGATAATTTAGGTTAAGTAGTGTGTAAGCTTAGGGACTGATGACCTTAGCAGTTAAGTCCCATAAGATTTCACAGACATTTTTTTTTACTGGGTGATTCTTTTTTTTTGTCAGGTATTTGTATACGGTTGATATCTTGCAAAATCTTTTATGGCCTGCCATATTTGCCCAATTGGCTTTATTTTACTCGGTATCGAAATCTCTGGGAAGCGTATGCATTCTATTACAGCCTTTGTGATTACTAGTCGGCAGAGGGGGCTGAGTGACTGCGAGGAGATCTTACTGAATCAAATGAATGACGAAAAATGCCGGCAAGTATGGATCTGGGGAAGTATATTCTGAATATCGATCCTGAGTGGCTATTCAGGATGTTGGATAATGACACTCAAACGGATAGTGTTGTCATATATGCTGATGACCTGTTGGTAGTGGTGTGAACCGTGCAAAGGAGTTCCTTCATCGGATACAACAGTGGTGCAATAGCATCAAACTATATTGGTATAAGGAAAACTATCTATATGATTTTGAAAGAAATACTTTCCCTTAACCGGAATCCAACCAAAACATTGAGGGATACAACCATAGCCGACCTGCTGCGATTTTCGGAGCTCACAATATAATTTTGAGGAACTAGGTTATGAAATGAGGCGGTAAAGGTAGTCGATGACTTTTTGTATTTGGGCGAAAGAATATCAAGCGATGTTCGATGTAAAGAGGGCATGAAAAGGAGACAACCAAGAGTATGAAATGTTTTTCTGGAAAGGAAAAATTTGTTGACATCGAATATAAATTTAACTGATAGGAACTGTTTCCAGAAAATATTTGCCTGGAGTGTAGCCTTACATGGCACTGGAACAAGGACTATAAACAATACGTACATGATGTGAATAGAAGCTTTTGAATGTCGTGCTACAGGAAAGTGCTGTAGATTGGGTAGATGGATAGAGTAATTAATAAAGAGGCAACGGGATGAATTATGGGGAGAAGACTTTTATGGCACAACTTTTCTGAACGATAGGATAGGTTGACAGGACACTTTCATTGAGGAATAGTTATTTCTTAATGGAAGGAAGGGTGGGAGTAGAAGCCACAGGGCTTGAATGCAGTAAGCATATTTAAGGGGATGTAGGTTGCATCAGTTATGCTGAGATGAAGGGACTGCTCAGGATCGGTTAGCATGGAGAGACGCATCGAGACAGTCTTCGGACTGAAAACCACAACAGACAACTCAGGATGAAATATTAAATTTCCATAATCACGTCACTGTGTGAGCAACCCCAGCAGGTAATGTAACACACGTTACAGTAGCTTTTACAATCATAGGGAGCAGTATAATCATGCAGATGAGAGAGGACATGTTGTGAATGGGTACAAGGCCGTAAATTAAACTAAATGCCTAGGAATTATAATTACGAACAACTTTCAGTGGAAAGAACACATAGAAAAAGGCAAACCAAACACTGCGTTTTATTGGCAGGACACTTAGAAAATGTAACACATCTACTAAAGACACTGCCTACAATACGTCTGTCCGTCCTCTTTTGGAGTACTGTTGCGCGGTGTGGGATCCTTACCAGATAGAATTAACGGAATATGTCGAGAAAGTTCAAAGATGATGATGTTTGTTTGTGGGGCGCTCAACATTGAGGTCATCAGCGCCCGTACAAGTTCCAAATCTTCCCAATTCCAATCTCGTCACTTTCCGAATGATTATGAAACTATGAGGACAATACAAAGTTCAAAGAAGGGTAGCACATTTTGTATTATCGCGAAACAGGGGGAGAGTGTCACTGACATGATACAGGATTTGGTGTAACCATTAAATTCTTGTTGCGGCGGAATCTTCTGACGAAATTTCAATCACCAACTTTCTCTTCCGAATGCAAAAGTATTTGGTTGACGCTGATACAGGGAGACTTATTGAGAAACAATCATCGTAATAGAACAAGGGAAATCAGAGCTCGCACGAAAAGATATAGGTGTTCGTTTTTTCCGCGCCCACTTAGAGATTGGAATAATAGAGAATTATTGTGAAGGTGTTTCGATGAACCCTCTGCCAGTCACTTAAGTGTGATTTGATGAGTGTCGATGTAGATGTAGATTGACGCTTATTGATACATACGAAAATGCAATGACAAATGTAGTTTACATATTTTATATGCCGTATGGCAGTTTGATTAGACCGATGGGCATAAGTTTTATTATGAAATACACTGCGCTAAAATAAAAATGCAACATCCCCAAGGACAAGGCCAATTTGTTGACAGTTAATGTGACAGGTAGTTAATCATTGTGGGAGTACACGATAACAAATTCAGGCCAAATGAAACACACGTTTCACAGTACAGTGTGCCCAAACAGATGCACTAGTACACAGTGTATCCCCTTTTGGCCGACACGCAAGCATATATTCTCGCATGCAAACGATCATAAAGGTGCCGAATGGCATCCTCCAATTGATTGTCGCAAGTTCTTGCACCTTCTGTTGCAGTTGGGTTCAAATGGCCCTGATCACTATGGGACTCAACTGCTGTGGTCATAAGTCACCTAGAACTTAGAACTACTTAAACCTAACCAACCTAAGGACATCACACACACCCATGCCCGAGGCAGGATTCGAACCTGCGACCGTAGCGGCACCGGACTGGAGCGCCTAGAACCGCACATCCACCGCGGCCGGCTGCAGTTGAGGAATGGTTCTGGCAGACCTTGGAGAACGACTAAGATCCCGCTTCACCATCATGTCCCGTAGGTGTTCAGTTAGCGAGAGACATGTTGATCTTGGTGGCGAGTGCAGTTGTTGTACACCACGAAGAGGACGTTAAGTTGCAACATTCGTATGTGGACGTGCAGTGCCCTGCTGGGAAAGTGCATCGCTTTGCTGTCGAAGAAAGGATGGTAGCACCTGCGCAATATAGCGGACAGAGAGAGGGGGAGCAGGAAATACGTGCAGTATGTGTGACATACGCATACATGAGCGAAGCCTTGTGTAAAAAGCTAGTATATCTTTACACCATCTCATCAAAATGTTTAAAACCCATTGAAAAATTTCACACGCACAAGATCAAAAGGTAGAAAATAATTCTTTAAGGGAAAATAAATTTTTAATATAACACTTTTTAGATTGGACTAGAAAGTATAAAATAAATTCTTCTAGCCCCTTGCAGAATTTCTACGATTTATAACGAAAAATGTGTGCACATGCAATAGATAATAGTTAGGAGGTGAACTATTCATGCATCAGTTACGTATTACATGTGCCCCATGTTTTTCATTATACGTCTCACAAGTATTTTCATAGGTACTAAAAATTCACAAGCACAATTTCAGTAATTTTGTGTGGGGTTAGGAATCTGCACGGGGCTAGCAGAACTTATTTAATAAATTTTAGTGCAATTTAAAAACGTGTTACATAAAAAATTATTTTTATTTAAATAATTATTCTGATAAATCGTGGCTGCATTTTTCGGAGTACATGAGCACAAACAATGGCCGACGTTGGAGCTCTAAAATTCGTTATCAGTTACATTAACAGTGTCTGTGTAATGTGGAAACGGAATGCGGTGTGTAATAGGTGAAACATTATTTACTGGTCCAATCTTTTTACACCAAACCATAAATCCCGATAGGTGCGTGAACGATACACTGCGACCATTGTGGAGAATACTATCCGGTATTAGGCCAATACCTACATGGGTACTGTGCTCTGTGCAGAACCAGAGAGAGCTGTTGCGTCGTGCTTGATTCGTCCTGTATTATAGGCGAGAGTTATACTAGAGCAATGATGTACAAATTGTTACTGTGGAACATAAACATAATATTCGTTCACTGTTGGACAAGTAATGAGGTGAATCCAGACAGAGAAGTGTGGCGTCAGCTAGTCGACCCAAGCCCTTCATCAAAGGACAGAAGCACTGAATCACACGCTGGCTACCCAGACGTAAGTAATAGCAATCGCCGCCATACGACTGTATTACTTCTGACAAATTGTATTTAGAATTAGCGTTCCGCCTTTAAAATACCGATGACGATTACCAATACAGGGAAGTACGATCAACAAAATTTGTAAACAGTGTTTTATATGAAGACTATAATAACTAATCAAGATATGGCTGTGGGATGAGTGGAATAATGAGATATTTAAACCTTTGTCGATTTAAAAACATATGTCCACACTTTCTCTACATTCATGAGAATCTACTTTTTGTAGATTTACTTGTGCTCTCTTTAACGATAAATGAAGTGTAGAGTTTTTTGTTTATCTTAAACCAAAGAAAAGCAATCGAGTTAGTAGAAACAAAATCCTCTTGGATTTAAGTCGAGTAACTATTTTCCGGAATCCTTTTCATTGCAAAGAAAAAAAACCTTTTCAAATGATCTGACGATGTCTTATATTTTACTCGAGGTATGATAGCGTGTTGCAGAACAGCTAATGAGAGAAATAAATGGCAATTACTGACCAAAAACCCGCAGGTAAATTACGTTATACGAGAGCGTGCTGAAAAGTACTGCTTCCGAATTTTTTATATGAAAACTTTTAAAACTTTTCAAATGAAACAAACGTTATTAACAATCTACATTTTTATCCTTCATGTCTTCATGTTTATTTCTCAAGATAATCGCCTTGGCGACGAGCACATTTCTCCGAGCGAGAGACAATTTTCGTGATACCGTCATGTAGAATGTTTGATTTGCTGACAGAGCCACGACCTCACCTCTGCATGCACCGCTTCGTCACTATCAAAGCGAAGTCCTCGAAGGTGTTCTTTAAATTTTGGAAACGGATGAAAATCGGATGGGGATAAGTAGGGACTGCATGGAGGCTGATCGATGATAGTGAATCAAATTGTTGCAGATGTCGCAGGGCTCGGAAACTCGGTTACAGATCGCTGTTTCTCACCTACGGACATAGCTACGCTACACACTGCCATGATACACGCTACAATTCGTAGCCCCCTAACGGAAGAGGGCTGCAATTATGTAGACATGGAAAATGAAGGTGAAGAATGTCAAAAAAGGTTTGTGTTATCTAAAAGCTTTAAGAGATTTTTCATAAAAAATTCGGAAGCATTACTTTTCTGCACGACCTCGTACAATCCAGTATCTAAATGATAAAGCGTATGATATGCACTCACAAAGTCCTGTGTAACACAAACACGGTAATGTCCTTGAGAGACAAATGCAAGCTGGAACTGGTGTAGCAATTCTCCAGGCTGGCACACGAACGCTGAGCAAGACTGCTCAGGGTATGTGTGTGGTGCTGGCTCAGTTTCCTTTTATCAGCCACCAGCAGCGCAGAGAAGTGCCTTACGCCGGTTCGGTGCTCGCGTTCGATTCTTCGATTTGGCTGCTTCCCTGAATATACGGTGCTTCACCACGGCCGCTTTGCTGTAAGAAATTCTGCCTATATTCTAATCTACTGTGCGCGACTGTTGCACTCGTATTTCATTTTAACCATTCCTTAGAGCAAGACGACCTAAGATCGAGAGAGAGAGAAAAAAAGAAGTTAGTAGGAAACCCGAATAAGTTCTACACTCACCGATATCAGTGTTTCACAGTCTTAGACAAGATATCGTACAGCGATCACCTTTATAATATCGAGTCTGTACGTATATTTATTGATGTGGTTTAAGATCAATATTCACCGCAGCTAGAAACTGTTTCAAGTAAAATTTCAGTATTTCTCTGACGCGACAAATTCGTGCGAAATAATTTCGATAATTTTGGAAAGCTATCGGGTGAATTATCTTCTCCTAAAGTGACAAATCTTAAGATACGATCTTATTCGTGCGCTTATCTGTTAGACCACGTTTCGACTTGTTTCACGTCAAAAAATACCCCACCTATGCCAAACCTACGGGTATTACCTGAAGTAAGAATTGGTGAGTTTTGACCGGCAATTTATAGCGAAGTTCGACTTACCGCTCTTACAAAACGTCCACTTCCTCTCCAGGTGGCTAGAGAACGGCCATACCAGTGGATCAAGGAGAGGGATCTGAAAAAAAGACCGTATTACTTTTTCAGTCATTTATTATATCAAATGTTAAATCAACAGATATATAATTTAAAGGCAAAGACTGAAAGCGATCCATATTAGAAGCAGTGAAATAAAGATAAGTGGCTACCAAAAAGTGATATTAAAGATGTGTATAGTAGTCTGTTTCGTTATTACAAATACGGTGTGGAGTTACTCGGTTTGAATCCTCGATGGAAGAAATTTTCATGGCCATTAATTGGTCGGCAAGGAAAGCACACTTGCTGACACAACGTTCCAGACTACTAGCTCTCATCTAATGTCCTGTGCCAATTCTCAAACATCTGTTTCGTGTCGCATGGAGTGACTTTTTAATGATGATTCCCCCACCACATGGTGCCGTAAGGTGAACAGAACCGTTGGTGCTATTCAAGAGGAGTAGGTATTGTGCCAGTACAGGAGTTTCACCCGAAACCCTTCGTTTCGCTTCGTTCTTATATACAATTAATTTCATTATGTTATATTGGATAAATGGTCCGCGGAACATGTAATTGACTAAACATTGTTATCTAATAGCGTATATAAAAATCACCAATGAACGTACTCTCTCGTAGGACTGAATGACTATGGATGTATCCTGGACTGTTCACGAATTAACGCTTGCATTCCTCGTGGCACTAAGGAAAGCATTGAACTAGCAACTAGCGGGAGACTCTTCACCTAGGTACGATTATACTTTTGTCAGCTGTCATTCGAGTGAAGAGATGTAGTGGAAGCATGAGGAACCTAAGAGAGGATTGGTGGAAGAGGACTGGAAGATAGTCAAACCCGAATACCAGTCTACAAATCACGATAATGTTATTCGTCCCAGGAAAGCAGTTCGACAAAGAAAAACAACGAAAAGTAATAAAAATTATACATGTAAAATAACTGATCATTATAAGACTAAAACAACTATAAAATGACTAAATTAAGGTTATTGTTAACCTGGGTCCATAGAAAAAACACCGACATCATTTTTGTATGGTGCCCTATTCTGAAAATTGCCCACAAAACTTAGCATGTTGTGAGATACAACAAATTGTCCAAGGTATAAGTCCTATCTATAAATACGTAGGTTGATCGCTGAGGAAATGAAGTGTGATAATGGCTCAGAGGTAGTGATGTGTGTGCGCTACACAAATCATCACTGAAGTCAACAAGTGCTACACATCGTCCAATAAATTACGAATGACATTTAAAGTTTTGATTGATTACTCGAACACAAAATGTATATCAAATTGCAAAGTTCCACACAAAAAAGGAAAATAAGTGTAGGCTCTGTTCTCGGTATTTCAGTCATAATGTTTTCCTTTGATGTTGCACGATTAACATATGTCAGAGGCCTCATAATATTAACAGAAACCAGTCAACAAGTGTAAGCCCTCGTGGCCGTATTGACCATGTATCAGATCTCCCACATCCCAATTACGAATCTCTTAATTGGGATATGTAGTGTCACTGCGGTTTATCTCGTCCCTTATGCCTCAAAGTCAGTTTTACGTAGCTGTGTGTACACACTGCTCTCAACAATGTTATTGCGCGACACAGGGTACCAAATTGCGCTGAGCGCCATGGACTACGAATTGAACACACGCGAGAAACCTTCCTTTATTCCTTAAAAGCATAAAAAGTAAATGGGTCTTCAGAGATGCCGTGAGTAAACCTTGCGCTACCCAGTCTGAAACTCAAACTACATCATAGCTGCGCAGACAGCCTGCATCCTTGCAGAAGATATTCGGCGACTGCCGTGGCACGCTCGATTACCAGAGGGCGACCAAAGCGGCAGCGAAGGGCGCTGGCGCCACGGACGGCATCCACCTGACAAGAAGCTAAACTGATTGTATCCTGGCAGCGAGGGCTGTATTTAGGGCGGCGCACGAGGCCTAGGCAGCGATTTCCCTCCGAGCGAGCTTCGTGGGCCAGGCGTCGAATGCTTATTGCATTTCCACCATCAGGAGTTGCCTCCGGAGTCGTCGCTATGCTGCAATGCCGTGCGAGCCAGCCTCCTCGCCCTCTGTTCAGAAGACGCTGCCCCGACAGGAAGACTGGTTCTTGATTTCACAATATTTATGTAATTGCCTGTTTTGAAACTTAGACTCTAGCTGTTCCCTACGTATTGTCTCGTTAGATTTAGAATGTCAATCGTACTTCGTCATTATCCTAAATGAGTTGTGAACTTGAACAGACTTAATTTTCTGTGAGACTCAAGAATTTTACTCCGGCAGTGTTGATCTGAAGTGCGTTTCAGAGCCGTTGTCCTATCTTTTAAAGCCACGGCTTTGTACAGCACTTCGTTTTCCTTATTACTAGAAAGTTGGAGTGTTTTTATATTCTACTCAGAAGACTTCATTTGGCTTATTCCTTTACGAAAATAGTTCAAGGCTACAAAACTTTGCTTTCTCCTTCAAAGCGATAAAGTCTGTCCTTAACCAAACGACTTTAGTTTGTTTCATGATTCCCAAGATTTTTCATTATTAAGTCGAATTATGTTTCTCTCTATTCAAATAAACATTAGTCATTTGTTTACAAGTGAGCTATTTACTTTGGTACTACTGCCATTTTGATTGAATGTCATCGTCTGGTATCGACGGATAAATACGATATTGCAGTGCCTGTGTTGATAAGAAGTACGATGTAATATTCCTCCGGACATTTGTGCATATTATATATATCCGCCGATACCAGGCAGCGACTCCAGTTAAAATGTCCCTCTCCTCCCTCTCCACCCCCAGCCCTTTGGAATTACATGATGTGTACGAGTGCACGCTGTCACGCATGAGCCGGCCGGAGTGGCCGTGCGGTTTTAGGCGCTACAGTCTGGAAGCGTGCAACTGCTACGGTCGCAGGTTCGAATCCTGCCTCGGGCATGGATGTGTGTGATGTCCTTAAGTTACTTACGTTTAAGTAGTTCTAAGTTCTACGGGACTGATGACCTCAGAAGTGAAGTCCCATTATGCTCAGAGCCATTTGAATTTGTCACGCATGAACGACAACATACGGAAGAAATTTCATTTTCGACATTCTGGTATACAGCTGGTGGTTGTCCGTATTTGCAAATGTGGATAAATTTCATGTTGGCTACTGGGTTGCGCTGCCAATTAGGACACAAAACAAAGTCGCGAAAATATTGACGTCCATGTTTTCGAAGTTTGATGCCCAACACAGTCTAAAGCATTCTTTTCTGGACAGGTACCCGTCACTGAAAATTCATCATTTTACCATCCCGAACGACGAAATAATCCTTTTCAAGGTCAATTTGATACATACTGTGTCCTTCTAGAAAATGAAAATCCATCCTATACTACAACGCGATCACCTAGCTTCTTTTTTATTGCAGTCGATCGAGTAAAGAAATGACACTTCTGTATGAAGATAGCTGAGGTGCGCCCTTTTCAATTTGCATTCCATAAATGCGTACCGCCGTACACCCGAGTCGTCCGAACTTACTGGTGCATCGACATGCACTTCGAATTTCGATATGAATGTACTTCACTGATTTTATTTATAAATGAGTAGATCGTAGATGTATTTACGGTTTACGAAAAAACCTCCTAGCAGTCATTTAAGCATTTTATGTAGGTGGCGTAACGGCAATGGATGCTCAGGAAGATTCTAGAGACTGTCAGACTAAGAGTATCTCTTGATTAGTCAAGCACATACCGACCTAAAGCCATTGACGTCGACTAGGCATATTTGTGTCATTGGTAAGCAATCTTGTGTAGACTATTAAAGTATTATGGCGTCTTCTGCATCACCTCTAATTAGTCCCTCCAAGTGGTCGTTTATGCTCTGCACCCATAGGCGTTACGTCGAGTAATCAGTGGACACGGAGTACCAGTGACTCAGAGTATGTGAACCTTCTTTTCGTCAAAAGTTCATTTATGAGAGTCACAACAGCAGAACGACTGGTATCGAAAAATGTAGTGTTATCATACACAGTCGGTGGCACTCTGTAGTTATGATATGTGGATCATAGACGGCAACGCGAATAGTGCAGAAAATGTATGAAATGTTCCACGTGATATGATACACCAAACACTCCTTTAATGATACAGCTACCGAAACAAACCTTTCAGCGAGTGAGACGACGAAAAGGGAACAGCGTTTTGCTGTATCAGTTACAAACTTCGTTTGACTACCGAAGTGATAAGGTAAATAAAACTTTTTTAAAAAGAGAAGTACATTCTTCTTGACTGTGTTCGATAGCGCTTGTAAATAAAGTAGATATGTCTTAATGTTTGTTAACATTTTTAATGAAACGCACCACAAAACTATCCTAAAAATGCACAAAATAAACGTGGGATCGATTTATGCCCTCATAGCCTGCAATAGCATTATCCCATATGTACGTGGTAACTGAGGCTAAAACACGCTGAATCAGCAACCATAATTTGCGTAACGTTGGTCACGGCAAAAACTGTTGCGTATCATTAATTGCTTATCAACGGTAAGCGGAAACGGATATTTATGTGAATTAAGAGATATGTTATTGTATTTTATTTTTATCGATGTTAAGAATTGCGTAGAATATAATGTAGATAAAAGGATGCAGAAGGATGCCGCGAGCTGTGGGTGCCAATAGTGGTCAGCTATGCTGAAACTCAGTGGCAGAAAAGAGTATAATCCAAGCGCGTAACCGACCACTGTACACACTGACGATGACTGACGAATATAACGGAAGCATTGCCTAAAAGTACTAGTAAAGCTATTCGTTTGTCGACTCTTAGTGATTCCTGAACTATGGCACTGCTGTTATGGCAGTACAATTTTCGCATAGATAAGGTGTCAAACCGAGGTTAGGTAAATCAGGTTGACAGCTTGACTTCAGGTTGCTACTAAATGGTTGTCAGGGCAACATAAAACTATCTGTCAGTTTGATTTCACGCGGTTCCAGAGAGTAATTGATGTGAATTGTTTCTTTATCAGTAAGTAAATGAAATGAATTTAGAGTCATTTGGCAATTTGCGGATACTGAACTATGAAATATATTAGGTTGCTAACCTTCAAAGTGTTGTAATCACACCATTTATCGATAACCACTCTAATAAAATTATACACTCCTGGAAATTGAAATAAGAACACCGTGAATTCATTGTCCCAGGAAGGGGAAACTTTATTGACACATTCCTGGGGTCAGATACATCACATGATCGCACTGACAGAACCACAGGCACATAGACACAGGCAACAGAGCATGCACAATGTCGGCACTAGTACAGTGTATATCCACCTTTCGCAGCAATGCAGGCTGCTATTCTCCCATGGAGACGATCGTAGAGATGCTGGATGTAGTCCTGTGGAACGGCTTGCCATGCCATTTCCACCTGGCGCCTCAGTTGGACCAGCGTTCGTGCTGGACGTGCAGACCGCGTGAGACGACGCTTCATCCAGTCCCAAACATGCTCAATGGGGGACAGATCCGGAGATCTTGCTGGCCAGGGTAGTTGACTTACACCTTCTAGAGCACGTTGGGTGGCACGGGATACATGCGGACGTGCATTGTCCTGTTGGAACAGCAAGTTCCCTTGCCGGTCTAGGAATGGTAGAACGATGGGTTCGATGACGGTTTGGATGTACCGTGCACTATTCAGTGTCCCCTCGACGATCACCAGTGGTGTACGGCCAGTGTAGGAGATCGCTCCCCACACCATGATGCCGGGTGTTGGCCCTGTGTGCCTCGGTCGTATGCAGTCCTGATTGTGGCGCTCACCTGCACGGCGCCAAACACGCATACGACCATCATTGGTACCAAGGCAGAAGCGACTCTCATCGCTGAAGACGACACGTCTCCATTCGTCCCTCCATTCACGCCTGTCGCGACACCACTGGAGGCGGGCTGCACGATGTTGGGGCGTGAGCGGAAGACGACCTAACGGTGTGCGGGACCGTAGCCCAGCTTCATGGAGACGGTTGCGAATGGTCCTCGCCGATACCCCAGGAGCAACAGTGTCCCTAATTTGCTGGGAAGTGGCGGTGCGGTCCCCTACGGCACTGCGTAGGATCCTACGGTCTTGGCGTGCATCCGTGCGTCGCTGCGGTCCGGTCCCAGGTCCACGGGCACGTGCACCTTCCGCCGACCACTGGCGACAACATCGATGTACTGTGGAGACCTCACGCCCCACGTGTTGAGCAATTCGGCGGTACGTCCACCCGGCCTCCCGCATGCCCACTATACGCCCTCGCTCAAAGTCCGTCAACTGCACATACGGTTCACGTCCACGCTGTCGCGGCATGCTACCAGTGTTAAAGACTGCGATGGAGCTCCGTATGCCACGGCAAACTGGCTGACACTGACGGCGGCGGTGCACAAATGCTGCGCAGCTAGCGCCATTCGACGGCCAACACCGCGGTTCCTGGTGTGTCCGCTGTGCCGTGCGTGTGATCATTGCTTGTACAGCCCTCTCGCAGTGTCCGGAGCAAGTATGGTGGGTCTGACACACCGGTGTCAATGTGTTCTTTTTTCCATTTCCAGGAGTGTATTTGGTGTGTATAGTATTGTGATCAGCGTAAGGTCCGATTACTTCTGGTGCGCAATAGATTCCCTGTACAGAACTATTCTCAGTCAGAGTGGTTGCTGTCTCGCGGTGTATGAAGGATCGAAAGAAGTATCTCGAGCGCGTGTAGTATGCCCAAGAGCAAATTTTGTTGACATAGTAGGGAATACGTTCTCATAACGTTCGATTGTTAACCAGTTACTTTGGCCTTAACCTTACAAGGTTTGGTTAATTGAATTCGATTGTCCATTTATGGGGTTTTAAGGAACCATTGAGCGGGACACCGTACAGCGCAAGTAGTCACTTACCATTCACATGATACGAGTATCCAAAAAATTCTGTAACGAATATTGGGAATTAACGTTAGTGATCCGCGAACGCCTAAAGTGGTGGAGATTTGCTTGATTGTTAAATTTTTAGGGAGCAAGTGGCCATAGCACAAATCAATATTTTTGGTAGGCAATGCTAGATTAGGAAATCACAACAGTGGAAGTCGAGTTTAGCACATATAACTGGTGTTACCTGATACTAAAGTCAATATTCCTCAGAGCAATAAAAGAAGAAATTTCTGAATTTAATATTCAACAGCCGTTTGATATATTGGTAAACCCATTCCGTGTACTGAAAGAAAGATAAAGTCTCATTTTCCAAGGAATTTAAAATTTATTACTTCACTAAGATGACAGCTCAAAGAAAGAGAACAAAGAAAAAGATTATATATTTCACATACTTACGAAAGGCTCAAAATTAAATTCTTTTATGACATACATTTGAATACACAGTCAAATTCTAAGTAAACATTATCCTATAAAGATAAAAAAGTGATTTAAAAAAAGAACAGAGATAGACTTACAAAAATAAGCAAGACAGAAATAGAACTTTTAAAATTAAATAAAAAAAACACAAAAAACAGAAATTGTACTATATGTCAATGATATACGTCCGAAGCTGACCGTTCTCTTGGTCACAGTGTCTCTGACAAGCGATTAAATAGATGTTTTCTATCCTAATTCGTGATTAACAAAAGCTACGATAAATGAGCATACTTCGCGAACTTTAAACTTTGAGGAAAGGCTAATACCACATTATCACCTGGTTTATTACTTTGTCGTAAAAGGGTTGGATTGGTTTACAGTCGGAATATTTAGATTTTTAACAAATAGAGCAGACGTACTAGTTACGGAAGTTGCATTGGAAAAACTGTACGCGATCTTTGCACGGTATCAATAAATTACTTTTGCTTTGGGTAAATGAATAAAGTGCATAATTACGCGGAAAGGAGATTTCAGTTTCAATTCAAGGTCTTGTAAATATTAAAACGTAGCAGCACGAATTATTCACCATGTGGGGTAGACACGTGGTTGCTGAGCATAGATAGCTTAAATAGAGTATAAATTCCCTGTAAAGTGGGGAAAAGATTAACAAATTCGCTCACGGCCCAACATGACACAATACACCTCACCTCTAATATCTGGCACATTACACGCATCCTCTCTGTAGTTATTCTTACAAGAGCTTCTGAACGTATTTTTTTTAAATAGAGCTTCACAACTCTTAAGACCAGTACACACACAACGTATACGTCTATAGAATGCCTTTTAGATTTTAAAGTGGTGTGTGAACCAGTAAGGTCCACTTCTCTAAGAGTCTCGAAGAAGCTGCGGTAATATACTGATCACATCATTAAGACGTATGTTCCACGCAAAAATTATTGCTGATATTCGACGCCGTAGTGAATTCTTTGAATCATGATACCCTATTGACGTACAGTATCGCGTCACTTGGAAGGCCGCTCAATAAATGTGAATATTATTTTGTGTGAATGCTGGGCGAGGTGCTAATTGCCAGTAGTTGGAGGCCGCACGCCGGCTCCCCTGGCCGTTTTATAAATAGGACGAGCCCACCAGGCGGCCCGCCAGCTGCGACTTATTCCCTCTGTAGCGCTGCTTCCCATTTCAGTCACGTTGTGCCTCTCAAAGGTTCTGAGCCAATTTAGAGCGTATTAATTATGTGGAATAAAGGCCTCACTCAGTCAGTTCTTTCAGATATAATATCGAGGTCAGACGAGAAACAAAGGCACGGGATAAAGCACAGTACATTGAAATGTAGAAGAATATACTTGGGAAACGACACCAACACACAACAAAGGGTAGGATAATACAGTTATCATTCTCGTCTTCTCTCACACACATATAAGGGAACATACGCCATTTTTAACACGTGTTCCTAACTACAATCATTATAAACTATATTGCTCACAAGTAATACAAATTTGAGTGAAATCGGAAGTCTACACCTCTGCACACTAATGTCAGTTTCCGCCCGCCAAGAAAAATTGAAGATGTTGGATTCGGGAATTTTCTTTATTATTTCAGTCTCCATATGTCAGTGTTATCAGCAAATCGTCATTTAACTTAAGGCCGTAGGGAAATACATGTACATAATCTGTCTGTAGCTCGTGTAAATTTTATAAAAAGTATTTCACCGTTGTAATAGTTATATATTGTGTTTCCTAGTTGAAGAAGGGGAGCCAGTACAGCATTTCCGTGCACTAATGTGGAAATATATCAAAAAGTTTCACAAAGACCAACTGTTGTACTGGACGAAAGGTCATTAATTTAATACATTAATTCAGTATGAGGTACTGAAACACTCTATGTGGCCAAAAGTCATTCTGGACACTCATTGCTGCTTGCTCCTAATAATCTAGCCTGCCAGTAATAGAGTTTGGGATCGTTTTTTGTTGCCATTAGAGCATTTAATCATCGGGGAAAGCCTTCCTCTAAGTTATTATTCAATGAAGGTAGATTTACTTATCGTTTTGCTAAACAATGAGCAGTAACTGTAGTCAGGTCTCCGAGTCGTTTAAAGTAACTCGCAACGAACGCTACAGTTCATTCCAAAGATGTTCGTCGTGTCAGGCTGGAGCGTTCAGCTTCGGGGAGGGGAGTGGGAGGGGGCGGTTCTTCATCGTCGTCGTCACCGTCATCGTCTTCACCGTCGTCGTCGCCACCGTCGTCGTCGTCATCGTCGGCGGTGGTATTTTGTTCGAGCCAAGACGTAATGGTCCCTTGCATACACGAGGTTATGAAGCTTTGCCATAGAGTGGGAAGCACGCTATTGTCCAAACAGTTCTACCAAAACTTATTTGGTTCGTAGCGTCGTTAATACAACAGAATTTTTCAAGAGTGCCCTGATCTAAGACATTAGTTTATCTAATGTATTTGTACTGTATATATGATGGGGTTAGGTTAGTTTTAAATTTAGGGAATATATTAAATGAATGAATTTTCCTGTAGCACGAGTAAAGTGTCAAGAGACTTACCCACGTGCGAGTGGAAGGAACTCAAGAAACACGCAGGTAGCAAACGCAGTAAGTGCTCATAGCCTCCCTCACTATCTACATCTACATCCATACTCCGCAAGCCACCTGACGGTGTGTGGCGGAGGGTACCTTGAGTACCTCTATCGGTTCTCCCTTCTATTCCAGTCTCGTATTGTTCGTGGAAAGAAGGAGTGTCGGTATGCCTCTGTGTGGGCTCTAATCTCTCTGATTTTATCCTCATGGTCTCTTCGCGAGATATACGTAGGAGGGAGCAATATACTGCTTGACTCTTCGGTGAAGGTATGTTCTCGAAACTTTAACAAAAGCCTGTACCGAGCTACTGAGCGTCTCTCCTGCAGAGTCTTCCACTGGAGTTTATCTATGATCTCCGTAACGCTTTCGCGATTACTAAATGATCCTGTAACGAAGCGCGCTGCTCTCCGTTGGATCTTCTCTATATCTTCTATCAACCCTATCTGGTACGGATCCCACACTGCTGAGCAGTATTCAAGCAGTGGGCGAACAAGCGTACTGTAACCTACTTCCTTTGTTTTCGGATTGAATTTCCTTAGGATTCTTCCAATGAATCTCAGTCTGGCATCTGCTTTACCGACGATCAACATTATATGATCATTCCATTTTAAATCACTCCTAATGCGTACTCCCAGATAATTTATAGTATTAACTGCTTCCAGTTGCTGACCTGCTATTTTGTAGCTAAATGATAAAGGATCTATCTTTCTGTGTATTCGCAGCACATTACACTTGTCTACATTGAGATTCAATTGCCATTCCCTGAACCATGCGTCAATTCGCTGCAGATCCTCCTGCATTTCAGTACAATTTTCCATTGTTACAACCTCTCGATACACCACAGCATCATCTGCAAAAAGCCTCAGTGAACTTCCGATGTCATCCACCAGGTCATTTATGTATATTGTGAATAGCAACGGTCCTATGACACTCCCCTGCGGCACACCTGAAATCACTCTTACTTCGGAAGACTTCTCTCCATTGAGAATGACATGCTGCGTCCTATGATCTAGGAACTCCTCAATCCAGTCACACAATTGGTCTGATAGTCCATATGCTCTTACTTTGTTCATTAAACGACTGTGGGGAACTGTATCGAACGCCTTGCGGAAGTCAAGAAACACCGCATCTACTTGTGAACCCGTGTCTATGGCCCTCTGAGTCTCGTGGACAAATAGCGCGAGCTGGGTTTCACATGACCGTCTTTTTCGAAACCCATGCTGATTCCTACAGAGTAGATTTCTAGTCTCCAGAAATGTCATTATACTCGAACACAATACGTGTTCCAAAATTCTACAACTGATCGACGTTATAGATATAGGTCTGTAGTTCTGCACATCTGTTCGACGTCCCTTCTTGAAAACGGGGATGACCTGTGCCCTTTTCCAATCCTTTGGAACGCTACGTTCTTCTAGAGACCTACGGTACACCGCTGCAAGAAGGGGGGCAAGTTCCTTCGCGTACTTTGTGTAAAATCGAACTGGTATCCCATCAGGTCCAGAGGCCTTTCCTCTTTTGAGCGATTTTAATTGTTTCTCTATCCCTCTGTCGTCTATTTCGATAACTACCATTTTTTGATCTGTGCGACAGTCTAGAGAAGGAACTACAGTGCAGTCTTCCTCTGTGAAACAACTTTGGAAAAAGACATTTAGTATTTCGGCCTTTAGTCTGTCATCCTCTGTTTCAGTACCATTTTGGTCACAGAGTGTCTGGACATTTTGTTTTGATCCAGCTACCGCTTTGACATAAGACCAAAATTTCTTAGGATTTTCTGCCAAGTCAGTACATAGAACTTTACTTTCGAATTCGTTGAACGCCTCTCGCATAGCCCTCCTCACACTACATTTCGCTTCGCGTAATTTTTGTTTGTCTGCAAGGCTTTTGCTATGTTTATGTTTGCTGTGAAGTTCCCTTTGCTTCCACAGCAGTTTTCTAACGCGGTTGTTGTACCACGGTGGCTCTTTTCCATCTCTTACGATCTTGCTTGGCATATACTCATCTAACGCATAATGTACGATGGTTTTCAGCTTTGTCCACTGATCCACAACACTATCTGTACTTGAGACAAAACTTTTGTGTTGAGCCAACAGGTACTCTGAAATCTGCTTTTTGTCACTTTTTCTAAACAGAAAAATCTTCCTACCCTTTTTAATATTTCTATTTACGGCTGAAATCATCGATGCCGTAACCGCTTTATGATCGCTGATTCCCTGTTCTGCGTTAACTTTTTCAAATAGTTCGGGTCTGTTTGTCACCAGAAGGTCTAATATGTTATCGCCACGAGTCGATTCTCTGTTTAACTGCTCAAGGTAGTTTTCAGATAAAGCACTTAAAAAAATTTCACTGGATTCTTTGTCCCTGCCACCCTTATGAACGTTTGAGTCTCCCAGTCTATATCCGGCAAATTAAAATCTCCACCCAGAACTATAACATGGTGGGGAAATCTACTCGAAATATTTTCCAAATTATCCTTCAGGTGCTCAGCCACAACAGCTGCTGAGCCAGGGGGCCTATAGAGACATCCAATTACCCTGTTTCAGCCTGCTTTAACCGTGACCTTCATCCAAATCATTTCACATTTCGGATCTCCGTCAATTTCCTTCGATACTATTGCACTTCTTATCGCTATAAACACGCCTCCCCCTTCACTGTCCAGCCTGTCTCTGTGGTATACATTCCAATCTGAGTTTAGGATTTCACTATCGCGTGACAGACAGCAAAATGAACGGTCGGTTGGTTTACGGCGCATTTACTAGTCACCCTCAAAATGAAAATGTACGTCATTAGCGAGTCATTCAATGGGGATTTAAATGTGTAGTTTTTTTACTCGATTTGAGCCGCAAGGGACGATCTGCACTGCTATATTAGAGAAACGTCTTTGCCAAGATCGTTAATAATAAGTTTTATTCTCGATAACGGATTTCGGTAATCGACGTTCCCATCTTGAGACCTAGTAAGCATTTATACAGTGTGACTATATACAAAACAACTGTAATATACCGTATTAGGTACAATACTAAAAAAATCAGAAATGAAATTATCGTATTGCGTTGTTGGCCAGGAGGCCCCATTCGGGGAAGTTCGGCCTCCGAGTGAAAGTCTTATTTCAGTCGACGCCAAATTGGGCGACTTGCGTGCCGGTTATGAGGATGAGATGATGGTGAGGACAACACAACTCCCAGTTCACGAGCGGAGAAAAATCTCCAACCCGGCCGGGAATCGAACCTGGGCCCGCTGCATCTACAACTCATCTAAGCAACCGGACAAAAAAAAAAAAAAAAAAAAAAAATCAGTAATACAACATATCTCGACATGTAAGTTATTGCATTTTTCTTTTGGCAGGTACGTAACAGACTACAAAACTGATGCATCGCCATAACAAAATTAAAACAACCCTATACACAATTATTCACCACATACATCTGTCTTAAATCACTCACAACAGAGCACATCACTGCAGCCAGGTTACACATCACACAAATACTTTCAGAAAAGATATCCTGACATTTAAATCTATACTCGATGTTAACAAACTTCTCTTCTTTAGAAACGATTTCCTTGATATTGCCAGTCCACATTTTATATCCTCTCTATTTCGACCATCATCCGTTATTTTCATCAGCTCCCCAAATAGCAAAACTCATTTCCTACTTTAAGTGTCTCATTTCCCTCATGACCTGATTTAATTATTCTAAATTCCATTGTCCTCGTTTTGGTTTTGTTGATGTTCATATTATATCCTCCTTTCAAGACACTGTCCATTCCGTTAAACTGCTCTTCCAGGCCCTTTGCTGTCGCTGACGGAATTACATTGTCATCGACAAGCCTCAAAGTTTTTATTTCTTCTCCTTGGATTTTAATTCCTACTCCAAATTTTTCTTTTGTTTCCTTTACTGATTGCTCAATATATAGATTGAATAACATCAGGGATAGGCTACAACCCTGTCTCACTACCTTCCCAACCACTGCTTCCCTTTCCTGCCCCTCGACTCTTATAACCGCCATCTGGTTTCTGTAAAAACTGTAAATAGCCTTTCGCTCCCTGTATTTTACCCCTGCCACCTTCAGAATTTGAAAGAGAGTATTCCAGTCAACATTGTCAAAAGCTTTCTGTAAGTCTACAAATGCTAGAAACGTGGGTTTGCCTTTCCTTAATCTTTCTTCTAAGATAAGTCGTAGGGTCAGTACTGCTTCACGTGTTCGAACATTTCTACGGAATCCAAACTGATCTTCCTCAAGGTCGACATCTACAAGTTTTCCCATTCGTCTGTAAAGAATTCGTGTTAGTATTTTGCACCCGTGACTTATTAAACTGAGAGTTCGGTAATTTTCACACCTGTCAACACCTGCTTTCTTTGGGATTATTATATTCATCTTGAAATCTGAGGGTATTTTGCCTGTCTCATACATCTTGCTAACCAGATGGAGGAGTTTTGTCATGGCTGGCTCTCCCAAGGCTATCAGTAGTTCTAATGGAATGTTGTCTATTCCTGGGGCCTTGTTTCGGGTGAGGTCTTTCAGTGCTCTGTCGAATTCTTCTCGCAGTATCATATCTCCAATTTCATCTTCATCTACGTACTCTTCCATCTCCACAATATTGCCCTTAAGCACCTCGCCCTTGTGTAGAACCTCTATATACTCCCTCCTCCTTTCTGCTTTCCATTCTCTGCTTAGTACTGGTTTTACATCTGAGCTCTTGATAATCAAGCAAGTCGTTCTCTTTTTCCAAAGGTCTCTTTAATTTTCCTGTAGGAAGTATCTATCTTACTACTAGTGATATATGCCTCTACATCCTTACATTTATCCTCTAGCCAGCCCTGGTTAGCCAGTTTGCATTTCCTGTCGATCTCATTTTTGAGACCTTTGTATTCCTTTATGCCTGCTTGATTTACTGCATTTTTATATTTCCTCCTTTAATCAATTAAATTCAATATCTGTTATGATACCCAAGGATTTCCACTAGTTCTCGTCTTTTTACCTACTTGATCCTTTGCTGCCTTCACTGTTTCATCTCTAAAAGATACCCATTCTGCTTCTACTGTATTTCTTTCCCCTGTTCTTGTCAATCGTTCCCTAATGGTCTTCCTGAAACTCTATAAAACCTCTGGTTCTTTCTGTTTAACCAGGTCCCATCTGCTTAAATTCCCGCCTTTTTGCAGTCTTAATCTACAGTTCATAACCAATTGATTGTGGTCAGAGTCCACATCTGCCCCTGGAAATGTCTTACAATTTAAAACCTGGTTCCTAAATCTCTGCCGGCCGCGGTGGTCTCGCGGTTCTAGGCGCGCAGTCCGGAACCGCGCGACTGCTACGGTCGCAGGTTCGAATCCTGCCTCGGGCATGGATGTGTGTGATGTCCTTAGGTTAGTTAGGTTTAAGTAGTTCTAAGTTCTAGGGGACTGATGACCACAGCTGTTAAGTCCCATAGTGCTCAGAGCCATTTGAACCATTTTGAACCTAAATCTCTGTCTTATCATTATATTATCTATCGGAAACCTTCCAGTGTCTCCAGTCCTCATCCACGTATACAATCTCTTTCATTACTGTTAAACCAACTACGATTAAGTTATGCTCTGTGCAAAATTCTACCAGGCGGCTTCCTCTTTCATTCCTTACCCCCGTTTCATATTCACCTACTACTTTTCCTTCTCTTCCTTTTCTTACTATCGAATTCCTGTCCCCAATGACTATTAAATTTTCGTCTCCCTTCACTATCTGAATAATTTCTTTTATCTCATCATATATTTCTTCAATTTACTCGTCATCTGCGGAGCTAGTTGGCATATATACTTAAACTACTGTGATAGGCGTGGGCTTCGTGTCTATCTTGGCTACAATGATGCGTTCACTATGCTGTTCGTAGTAGCGTGCCCAATCTCCTATTTTTTATTCATTATTAAACTTACTCCTGCATTACCCATAATTTATTTTGTATTTATAACTCTGTATTCACCTGACCAGAAGTCTTGTTCCTTCAGGCACCGAACTTCACTAATTCCCACTGTATCTAACTTTAATCTACCCATTTCCATTTTTAAATTCTCTAAAGTTCCTGCCCGATTAAGGGATCTGACATTCCACGCTCCGATCCGCAGAACACCAGTTTTGTTTCTCCCGATAACGACGTCCTGCTGAGTAGTCCCCGCCCGGGGATCCGAATGGAGGACTATTTTACCTCAGTAATATTTTACCCAAGAGGACGCCATCATCATAAAGCTTCTTGCCCTCGAGACAAAATACGGCTGTAGTTTCCCCTTGCTTTCAGTCGTCTGCAGTACCAGCACAGCAAGTCCGTTATGGTTAATGTTACAAGGCCAGATCAGTCAATCATCCAGACTGTTGCCCCTGCAACTACTGAAAATGCTGCTGCTCCTCTTCAGGAACCTTAGGTTTGTCTGGCCTCTCAACAGGTACCCCTCCGTTGTGGTTGCACCTATGGTACGGCTATCTGTATCGCTGAGGCACGCAAGCCTCCCCACCAACGGCAAGGTCCATGATTCATGTGGGGAGGCTTTAACAATGACCAAAACCACAGACAAACTTTCAAAACCATAATTTTTTTAAAAAAATTACGAATCTTAAAAAAGCAGGAGTAAAGATTACAATCTGGGCTCCTACAACGTCATAAAGTTTGTTTGTAAGCTGTGGTTGCGTCCAGACTAATGACAACGTGATAAAAAATTTTATAATGTAATGTAGAAATATAGCTATCAGTAGGACTCACACAAAGTTATGTTTGTATTTTGGGCTTTTACCGTGGCACTGAAGTAGCCTACCACAGTGCGCGACTACTCACTGAGACATATTTCTAAACTATTTCTGAAAATGTGGATCATATGCGTGACGAAGGTTTGCATGAGTGTTTAGAAAAGGAGGAGGGGCTATGGCTTTAACATCCTGTCATGTTCAAATCTTTAAAATCCCCTAGTCGACCAATGACAGGGAAATCAAATGGCCGGAAACGGCAGTTCTCAGTTTAGATATGTAGCTGTGAATTTGATATAGACTTTTCTGAAAATGGTCTAGTAACTCAATATTGCTCTGTCTCGTGTTGTACATTTGATTCTATTGCCATGTCAGACGTATAAAAACAGCAAATGGCTTCGGTTACTAGAGAAACCTCCAAAACTGTTGTCAACTCAATGGTACATAACATTTGTTGAAATTACGCAGAGATATACAGCTGTTTACAAGAACTAGGATATGTGTTTAGTTAAAATGAAGCATCAGAAGAAGAGAAGCTCAACACAGGTGACCTGGACTGCCGGGAATAAATGTCAGCTTCGAGCAAGGGGAGTGGGTGACATTTATCATCTATATCTCCCCTACCTCGCCATTCAACCCCTTGAGGTTACTTCTGTCATTCTTACTGCACCTTCCCGAAATATCCGATGATAATCTTCATGATGGTCATTTTGCTCGGACGGTAATTTAGAGGGGATGCTAATGTCATTACTATTGGACGAACTGGGTGCAGAACAGTAATTGATGAAATAGAATCGTTAATCTGTACACTTCAATTGTGACTCACACAGACAATATAAACAAATCCAAAGGTTTAGGAATGGGAACCAAAAATGACTGAAATTCATGAGTGATGCGTCAGATATATATGGATGTTAAATAATGATTGATTGTCAGAAATGTATAACATGCGATTACTCCTTGGTTTCATAGGAAAAAGGGGATATAGTCGTTGTCTAAAGTTGCTTGAGTAAAAACGTAGGTTTGACTGCGATGGAACTGCAATAAGACGTCAGTTAGTATTCCTGGTTTATTTTCCCGGGCCGTTGTCTTATACAGTTATGGAGTTGGAGATGCTTATGCTGCATGTTACGTGTGATTGAAATAACGTGTGATGCCTGCAGAAGTTATTTAACTCTTAGACGGCTAGTCGCGATAACAACGGTGAAGTCACTGATGACGGTGCCACAAAAGCAGAGTTATTAAACACGGTTTTCCGAAATTCCTACACCAAATAAGACGAAGTAAATATTCCTGAATCCCATCAAGAACAACTGCCAAGATGAGAAACATAGAAGTAGATATCCTCGGTGTGAAAAGCAGCTTAAATCACTTAGTAAAGGTAAGGCCTCCGGTCCAGATTGTACACCAGACAGTTTCCTTTCAGATTATGCTGATATACAACCGTTCGCTCACAGACAGATCTGCACCTGAAGACTGGGAGATTGCTCAGGACACATCAATACCCAAAAAGGGAAATAGGAGTAATCCGCTGAATTACAGGCCCACATCTTTAACGTCGATTTGCAATGGGGTTTTGGAACATATACTGTGTTCGAACATTATGTATTGCTCCGAGTAAAACGATTTATTGATACATAGTCAGCACGGATTCAGAAAATATCGTTCTTGTGCAACACAACTAGCTCTTTCTACTCATGAAGTAATGAGTGCTATCGACAGGGGATGCCAAACTGATTCCATACTTTTAGATTTCTGGAAGGCTTTTGACACCGTTCCTCACCAGCGTCTTCTAACCAAACTTCCTGCCTACGGAATATCGCCTCCGTTGTGCGACTGCATTCGTGATTTCCTGTCAGAAAGGTCACAGTTCGTAGTCATAGACGGAAAGTCATCGAGTGAAACAGAATTAATATCCGGCGTTCTCCAAGGAAGTGTTATAGGCCCTCTGTTGTTCCTGATCTATATTAACGACAAAGGAGACAATCTGAGTAGCCCTCTTAGATTGTTTGCAGATGATGCTGTGATTTACCGTCTTGTAAAGTCATCATATGACCAAAACGAATTGCAAAATGATTTAGATACGATATCTGTATGGTGCGAAAATTAGCGATTGACCCTGAATAAAGAAAAGCGTGAAGTTATTCATATGAAAGAAATCCGCTAAATTTCGATTACACGATAAGTCACACACACCTGAAGGCTGTAAATTCAACGAAATACTTAGGAACTACAATTACAAATAACCTAAATTGGACCGATTACATAGATAGTGTTGTGGGTAGAGCAAAGCAAAGACTGCGATTTATAGGCAAAACACTTAGAAGGTGCAACAGGACTACTAAAGAGAGTGCTTACACCACGCTTGTCCGCCCGATTCCCGAGTACTGCTGTGCGGTGTGGGACTGACGGATGACATCGAAAAAATTCAAAGACGGGAAGCTATTTTTGTATTATCGTTAAATAGGGGAGATAGTGCCACAGACATGATAAGTGAATAGGAGTGGCAATCATTAAAACAAAGGCGTTTTTCGTTGCGACGGGATCTTTTCATGAAATTTCAATCAGCAGTTTTCTCCTCCGATTGCAAAAACATTCTGTTGGCACCCACCTACATAGGGAGAAATGATCATCACGATAAAATAAGAGAAATCAGTGCTCGCACAGAAAAATTGAAGTGTTCGTTTTTTCTGCTCGCCGTTCGAGAGTGGAACGGTAGAGAGACAGCTTGACGGTGGTTCATTGAACCCTCTGCCAGGCACTTTACTGTAAATAACAGAGTAATCACGTAGACGTAGACGTACTGTTCGATTAAACTTGTATCAAGAATCATTTATTTTTACAAAGGTTTTTTCCTGTTTAACATAACTCCACAGGGAATTTAGTTTTATTAGAGAGAAAACTCTGCTATTATATAGGCGCAATAAGGAATCGACTGTGATCATTCAGATGGAAACGTACCCTTGAATGGATAGTGGTCTTAGAACAACTTAACTCAGCTTGGTTGAGTATTTCTCTGGCAAACGTTTTTAAGACAACAGATATATTTGTATTGTTGTGCACTGGATATGTGTTTTGTTTCAGTTTTCTCGTTGATCTATTATCAACTTTTCTCTCTTTGGCTTACAGTAACATGGCCTCCATAAATTTTCGCCTTTCTGAAGAATACAGTTATCTGACACGAATTTGCAGCCTTTCGAGCAAGTTACCAATTCCACAAGGATACTCACTCTTATCGAATGTATTGTTTAGTATATAATCTGTTTAATACAATTTTAGGAAATCACAACTGTCATAAATCTGGATGGATGGACGGGGAATTTGAAACGCTGTCTTCCCAGAAACGATTACAGTGTCTTATCACTGTGCCACCTCGCCCTATATTTGTGTGTATCTGCTTCCCAGATGGTGTTGACAAAACTGTGGTGATATTGTGGTACTATATATTGAAATTCGAGTTCTGTTTGTGGAAAAGATGTTCACTGTCATAATATATATGCCAAGGAGAAAAATTTGGGCGATGTACAGTTCCTGACCACCACACATATGTTAATGTTCTTGGCTACATAACTATAGGTTTAGACAAAAATAGGGAATCACGGCGAGAACGTGTGCTTGAACACAAATGCAGGTGGTAACTAAGCCTGCAGGTTGCGCTGCTGTGTTTGACCACGAGCGGCATCTCTTCGATATCCTCAATACGTTGCAAGTGTCAGTCGTTGTCAAAACAGTGTTATCTGTAGTTAAAAAAATGGCTCCAAGCACTATGGGACTTAGCATCTGAGCTCATCAGTCCCCTAGACTTAGAACTACTTAAACCTAACTAACCTAAGGACATCCCACATATCCATGAACGAGGCAGGATTAGAACCTGCGACAGTAGCAGCAGCGCCTAGAACCGCCGGCATTATCTATAATTTGAATGCATTATATCAGAGTTAAGTGAACTCGAACGTGGGCAAATTGTGGGTGCACGTATGTTGGGCGCCTCTGTAACAAAGATAGGCGAAGTCTTTCGTGTTTCAAGAGACACCATATCAACGATTTGCACCGCATACAGTAAAATCTGGAAAAACATCATTCACTAAGTGACAGCGTGGATGAAGGTGTGTGCTGAGTGAACGTGACAGACGGTCATTGAAGAGGACTGTGACGAAAAATAATAGGACAACAGCCGCAAAAGTCTGTGCAGAACTGGATGTCGCTTTCACGACCGCTGTCACCACATAAACAACACGAAGGGAGCTCCATAAGCAGGGAAATGCAGGACGAGCTGGAATTTTAAACCACTCATTAGTGATGAAAGTATCCATTACAGGAAAACGTAGTGTCGAAGGATTCGGTGATGATTTGGACAGCAGTACCGTACTATTCCTATTCCATTATCCCCGTGTCCGCCTTGGTAGGTGAGTGGTCAGCGCGACGGAATGTCATACCTAACGGCCCGGGTTCGATTCCCGGGTGGGTCTGAGATTTTCTCCGCTCAGAGACTGGGTATTTTGTTGTCCTTATCATCATCATTTCATCCCCATCGGCACGCAATTCGCCAAAGTGGCGTCAACTTGAAAGACTTGCACCAGGCGAACGGTCTACCCGACAGGAAGCCCTAGCCACACGGCATTTCCATTTCCATTATCCCCGTGGTTACTTTGCAAGGTCGCGTTCCTGCCAAGGATTATGTGACCACTTTGGCTGATGATGTCCATTCCATGGCACAATGTTTGTTCCACAAAGCTGATGCTGTGTTCCAAGACGACAGACCACCTGCTCGCACAGCTCGCAAAGTCCAGGACTGGTTTTGAGAGCACAAGGATAACCTGTCGCATCACCACTGGCCACCAGAGTCATCAGATCTCAATATTATTGAGCCTTTATGGTCTGCTTTGGAGAGAAGTGTACGTGATCACTATTCAACCCCATCATAGATACCTGAACTTTCCACAATGTTTGGTTCTATTAAAAACCGTTGAGTACCTGCATTAAATCATTCCTAGATGACTGGAAACTGTTTTCAATACCCACGAGTTTCTTACAGCTTATTAGGCATGGTAATGTGTTGTATTTGTTGTATTTCCGTATTTTGTTCACGCCCTGTATCAGACACAGGTGATAGTGACCCGCTCGACGGATTTACACTACTGGCCATTAAAATTGCTACACCACGAAGATGACGTGCTACAGACGCGAAATTTAACCGACAGGAAGAAGATGCTGTGATATGCAAATGATTAGCTTTTCAGAGCAATCACACAAGGTTGGCGCCGGTGGCGAAACCTACAACGTGCTGACATGAGGAAAGTTTCCAACCGATTTCTCATACACAAACAGCAGTTGACGGGCGTTGCCTAGTGAAACGTTGTTGTGATGCCTCGTGTAAGGTGGAGAAATGCTTACCATCTCGATTCCGACTTTGATAAAGGTCGGATTGTAGCCTATCGCGATCGCGGTTTATCGTATCACGACATTGCTGCTCGCGTTGGTCGAGATACAATGACTGTTAGCAGAATACGGAATCGGTCGGTTCTGGAGGATAATACGGAACGCCGTGCTGGATCCCAACTGCCTCGTATCACTGGCAGTCAAGATGACAGGTATCTTATTCGCATAGCTGTAACGGATCGTGCAGCCACGTCTCGATCCCTGAGTCAAGAGATGGGGACGTTTGAAAGACAACAACCATCTGCACGAACAGTTCGACGACGTTTGCAGCACTATGGATTATCAGCTCGGAGACCATGGCTGCGGTTACCCTTGACGCTGCATCACAGACAGGAGTGTCTACGATGGTGCACTCAACGACGAACCTGGGTGCACGAATGGCAAAACGTCATTTTTACGGATGAATCCAGGTTCTGTTTACAGCATCATGATGGTCGGATCCGTGTTTGGCGACATCGCGGTGAACGCACAAAAAAAAAAAGTTCAAATGTGTGTGAAATCTTACGGGACTTAACTGCGAAGGTCATCAGTCCCTAAGCTTACACACTACTTAACCTAAATTATCCTAAGGACAAACAGACACACACCCATGCCCGAGGGAGGACTCGAACCTCCGCCGGGACCAGGCTCACAGTCCATGGTGAACGCACATTGGAAGCGTGTATTCGTCATCGCCATACTGGCGTATCACCCTGTGTGATGGTATGGGGTGCCGTTGGTTACACGTCTCGGTCACCTCTTGTTCGCATCGTCGGCACTGTGAACAGTGGACGTTACATTTCAGATGTGTTACGACCCGTGGATCTACCCTTCATTCGATCCCTCTGAAACCCTACATTTCAGCAGGATAATTCACGACCGCATGTCGCAGGTCCTGTACGGGCCTTTCTGGATACAGAAAATGTTCGACTGCTGCCCTGGCCAGCACATTCTCCAGATCTCTCACCAATTGAAAACGTTTGGTCAATGTTGGCCGAGCAAGTGGCTCGTCACAATACGCCAGTCATTACTCTTGATGAACTGTGGTATTGTGTTGAAGCTGCATGGGCAACTGTACCTGACACGCTATCCAAGCTCTGTTTGACTCAATGCCCAGGAGTATCAAGGCCATTATTACGGCTAGAGGTGGTTGTTATGGGTACTGATTTCTCAGGATCACATGTCAGTTCTAATATAATATATTTGTCCAATGAATACCCGTTTATCATCAGCATTTCTTCTTGGTGTAGCAATTTTAACTGCCAGTAGTGTATGATACATTTTGCATTTCGTTTAGTGGTTTTCGAGAAAATTCATTCATTATCCCGGAAAAACTATTCACGACATTAATATACACTGTCAAAAAGTGACAAAGAGTCAGATGACACCGCGCTTGAGACAATGGACTTGCATTCGGGATAACATCGATTCAGATTACCTAAATAGATTAAGGAAACTTCCAGGAGGGTTCGTTTGAAAAAGAACGTTACTAATTTTCTTCTCTATTCCATCCGGAATCGAACTTATGCTCAGTCTGAAAATTCTGAAATTTGTGGTAAGGAATATGGGACCAAACTTCTGAGGTCATCGGTGGCTGGACTTACGCACTACTTAATGTAACTTAAAAACGAACGGTGACAGGGCGTCTGAGACCGAAAGGCTACCCCGAGCGGCGCTCCGTCTGAAATTAGCTTCTTGTTGACAGTATACTAAACCCAAATAGCCCGTCTTCTTAGTTTTTAAGCTGACAACAGTTTGTAGAAAAGACATGCACATTATAAAGTAAGAGTTGTGTAGACGTTGGAATTTAATGAATAAATTTAATATTTAGTTCTCGTAGTATGTTCTACAGGTGTAGTCAGGTCAATTTAACTGGTGGTTGCGAGATACACATTGGAAATATTACTGCAGAAGTTAGCTACAGTGTCTGAATCCTGGAAATACCGTAAAATATTCAAATCAGAGAGCTGCACCAATATGAAAATTAATTTATGATCCTACTTCGAAATTAGGGAGTCCTACACTTCTCTTAGAGAAACCAGTGATATCTGTGTGTTTTGTAGAGGTAGAATTTCGCTCAGAAATACTGGACGAGGTCTTGGAGTGCCATGTTAAATTGTTTGCACCCTTGCATTAGTAGACAAAACGCGTGTGCAGAGCGATAATGTCCAGTCTCGTAGAAGAATGCAGTTTGAGCAATATCGGTACAATGGAACGAGCAGCTAAGCCCTGGGATTTTAATCATGACAAGATAATGGAGATGTTCTTCGTCGATGCATTGTTGGGTTCGTTGCCCTTCTGCTATAACTTGCATACCGCTTTCTGAAGAAATTTGACTACATCATAAATAATTCCTTTTTGCACCATGATTACGAAAATTGGTTGTTCTGGCTTGTCACGCTCTTCATTAGACCTGCCATTACACTTCCTATATTTCCTTCTTTTATACGTTAGTCTCCTCTAACCTCTTTATGAATATTTGTTTCATATGAAATGACATCCTATTTGATTCCAGTGTTTTCATCAGGATATTGCATATTTATTCAATTTTAAGACATGCGTTCCTTAAAATTCTCCTTTTTCGCACATTTCCACAGAAAAAATGTAAATCTGTCTTAGATCTTTGGACAACTTCATAAGCAGAAACAATATAGAAGGTCAAAAGTACGAACAATAAGCTGCTAAATTAAGCAGTTAAGTAAGGAAGCCTGTGGAATAATTAGGTAAAATAATGGACTCTTATTCTGCTAATGGGGAAAGCAATCGAAGAGGAAGCCAGTGATTGGAGCATGGATGTACTTATGGAGTAATTGTCTCTCTCTCTCTCTCTCTCTCTCTCTCTCACACACACACACACACACACACACACACACACACACACACACTTGCACATACACAGAAACATGCACACACGCTTATATACGAACACACACCCAATCAGACAAGGACGTCCGCAGCCGCGTAACGCTTTTTTGGGAGAAAGCCATGTACTGAATGGGTATCGCCTGTGGTTATGCAACCATCTCAACATTAGTGCGTTTAGGCTTGCATCTTTAGCGGCAAATTGGAGACTCGTTGAAATATTCATCTCAGTATCGAAGCACGTTAATATGTGCGTGAGCTTTTCCACAAACAAGAAATTGCATTTGATGCATCATGTGGTAACAGCGGGAAGAGGATGAACAAAATGTTTATGTTGTTGTGATTACAGTCCAGATTATGTCGCAGAACAACGAATAAGCTGTTAGATGCTCCCGGTGGCTGTCGCAAGAAGTTTGAAACAAAAAAGAACCCTTTCAGTACTCGGACTAAGAATTCTTCAGTCATATAATTACAAAACCCCATTAGTTTAAGAACGTATAGCAGTTGCTGTACACACACACACACACACACACACACACACACATACACACACACACACACACTCTCTCTCTCTCTCTACTGAGAGGTTGGTTAGTTGGTTGATTTAGAGGAGGGGACAAAACAAGGAGGTCATCGATCCTATCGGATTAGGGAAGGAAGTCGGCCGCCATTTACATGAAGCGGTTTAGGGAAATCACGGAAAACTTAAATCAAGAAGTCCGGACGCGAGTTTGAAACGTCATCCTCCCGAGTGCGAATCCAGTGTGATACACTGCGCCACCTCGTTCGGTAAACCGAGAGGTCACTTCGTTATGTTCACAAGTGCTTCATACGATTTATATTTGACAAATTACGTTCTGTACCTCTAAGAAACATTCTTGAAGCTATGACTGGGAATTTCTTGTTCTCTGTGACTGAAATTCTGTCTTTTGGAGAATATGTCAACAGAAAAGCGTGCGGAGACAGTGTTTCGTAACGCTTACCATCAAAATCTACACTTAGGTCTATACTAAGGGAATCACTGTGAAGTGTGTGGCGGAGGACACTTAGATTGCCTGCAGCTGTGGCCGAGCGGTTGTAGGCGCTTCAGTCCGGAACAGCGCTGCTGCTAGGCCGCAGGTTCGAATCCTGCCTTGGGCATGGATGTGCGTAATGTCCTTAGGTTAGTTAGGTTTAAGTAGTTCTAAGTCTACGGGACTGATGAGCTCAGATATTACGTCCCATAGAGCTTACAGCTATTTTTTTGACATTTAGATTCTGCCACGTATTAAGGTATCTTTCCATTCTGTAATTGGATCGAGAGTGGGATGAATGTTGGTGCAAATTATTACTTGCCTAATATGACAGGCACGAATTCTACGAGATAGGTGCGTATGAACCGTGAACCATTCCTAGCTTTATTCCTGACAGACAATTCCTGTAGTTCTCTAAGTAAGTTCGGACTAGATGCCCGACATGTTTCTTCGAGAGTCTGCTACTTAACATTTTCAACATTTCTGTTTCGTTACCTCGCCTGTCAAATGTGCTTATGGCCATTTGCACCGCCCTTCTTTGCATAAGGGGCGTTCAAAAAGAAACGAGCCGGAGTCTGTAATGCGCAAACCGGTGACAGGAGGGTAATATCGTGGCATGTAGAACGAGGTGTGGTTCCGACCAGAGCGTGGAAGTTCACAGCCCGTCGCTAGAGGGCACGCGTGCACGTCATGTGACTATACAGAGCTAGCAGCAACTTGCATCAATCGTCCAACGCTGCCAGTCGCATTGCAGTGAGATGGGGGCGTCAACAGAAGAGCAAAGAGGTGTTGTTCGTTTTCTGACAGCGGAAGGAATAGGAGGAACGGACATTCATCGACGAACGTCACAAGTGTGCGACGAACACTGCACGTCCTTTGCAAGGGTCAAGGCATGGCACAAGCGCTTCAGGGAAGGACGGGTGTCGTTAGCCGATGACGCGCGGTCTGGAGCACCACACTGCATTACTGATGACATCGTCCAGCTGGTGGATGCACTCATTGCCCAGGACCGCCGAGTAGTATTGAAATCCATAGCCGTAGTGGTCGGATGGAGCGTCGGATGTGTTCACACCATCATGAAGGAACGACTGCACTTGCGCAAAGTGTGTGCCCAATGGGTGGCCCATAGTCTTCAACCACACCAGGAAGCATGTCGAATGGCCTACTCACTGTCTTGCTCATCTGCAGTGCTATGCTCTGGAAGGGAATGCGTTCCTGGCAATAGTGGTGGCTGGAGATGAGTCAACCTCTTGCAGCACGAACCGTTGCGAGACGTGCAAGAAGAGAGTCAATGCGGTTATAGAAGGTACCGACAGAGATGTGAAGTCACACTGACTCCACAGCCGTGGCCAGCAGCGTTAGGTTCTTCGGTTGGGAAGCCATGGCGTATACAGCCCGATCGATGTGGTCCCACAGATCCTCGACTCGATGGTGATGACGATGATGTTTGGCGTACTCAACTGCTCGGTTATCAGCACCCGTACAAATTCCCAAGCTTTACTCAGTCTTATCTTGACACTTCCATGAATGATGATGGAATTATGAGGACACACAAACACTCAGTCCCCGGCCGGAGAAATCCCCAACCCGGCCGGGAATCGAACCCGGGACCCCATGATCCACAGTCAGCAACGCTAGCCACTAGACCACGAGCTGCTGATAGATTCTCGATTGGGTTGAAATCCGGAGAGTTTAGTGACCAGGCGCGTTCGGTGAACTCATCCTGATGCTCTTTGAACCACGCCTGTACACTGCGACTGTGTGCCACGTCGCATTGTCCTGTTGGTAGCTCCTATCGTGACGAGGAAAAACAAACTGTATTTAGGGATGGAGACGATCCCCAAGGATAGACGCATAGTTGTGTTGATCCATCGTGCCTTCCAAAATGACGAGATCACCCAGGGAATGCCACGAAAACAATGCCCAGGTCATAACCCTCCGTCTTCTGGCCTGGACTCTTCCGACGACTGCCGTAGCCGCCAACTGCTATCTGCCCCATGGAGCATAAAAAGTGACTCATCTGGAAAGCCCACCTGTCACCACTCAATGGACGCCCAGCCTTCTTCGCCGGTTAACACCAGTCAGGATGGGAGCATGAACCAGGCGCCTGCTGCAGAGACCCATACGCAACAACGTTCTCTGGATGGTGGTGAGACCCTGTTGGTAGTCCCTTGATTCATCAGGGTGTTCAGATATTCAACGGATGCACGTCTATTCGCCTATACATACTTCCGCAGCCGTCGTTCGCCGATGTCATCCATGGTTCGTGGTGCACGACAGTTGCATTAGCGCCGGTTTGGATAGCGGCAGCTTGCCATGCATGGTATTCTTTAACTACGGCGGCATGTGAACAGCTTACAAACTTAACCGTTTCGGAAATGGCTGTACCCTATGCCCGAAAGCCAATAATCATGCCCTTTTTGACGTCAGATAAATTGGTCCGTTTCCACATTACGACAAAGACTTGTTTTCCGCGTGCCCCGCACACTTTATATACCGTCCACTGCTAGTCCGCCACCTCTCATCTGTAAGTGGTTTTTATATGTCGACTTCGAATATAGTCCGTGGTCATATTAATATGACTCGATCGTGTACTTTTAAGTCCTCCCTTGCGTTTTTCTGTACCCGTTCTTCGTTTTGAATGCAGATGAACTCGCAAAAATTGCATCTGTGACGCAGATCTTCTGGAGTTCACATTCCAGTTCAAATATGCAATTATTTTAAATTTGAGACGACAGACTCGTAATTCTTTCGCTTACCGTAGCTATGTTCATTTTTCGAATGAGGCCATAATTTTCAGAGTTCCATTACTGGAAGCTTTCTTTAGAATTTTAGTGTAACTAATGAGATAAAGCTTTTCACCCACATTCCATCCATGCAAATTCAGCCAAAACGTATCATTATGTTTTGGGTTCTTGCATTTCTAGTAAACAGTCTGAGTTTGACTGTTGTACTGTAGTGTATCGGTTCAAATGGCTCTGAGCACTATGGGACTTAACATCTGAGGTGATCAGTCCCCTAGAACATAGAACTATTTAAACGTAACTAACCTAAGGACATCACACACATCCATGCTCGAGGCAGGATTCGAACCTGCGACCGTAGCTGCAGCGCGTTTCCAGACTGAAGTGCCTAGAACCGCTCGGCCACAGTGGCCGGCCTGTTGTGTATTAATTCTGCGTTTCAAGAAACTGAGTTTATTAGTTGCAAATGACTTTGATTCATTTTATAGGAGCGTTAGACAACCTGGGATGGCTTTTTCCTTTTGTGCAGTAGCAGAAAGAACATATCTCAGTGTCTATATATGAAATAGTATCACGGACTTCTGTAAATATTGGAACGTGTGACGTCGGCTTCAGAAAGACATCTTTAGAAATAGGTAGCGATAGGTTGTCCACAGAGCTCCACAAACGAATTGACCTTTCAGAAATTGGTGCTGGAATGGTCAGAATAAACATCACCAGCTAATAGTATTACGGACTACACAGACAATCTGTTAACAGTAGCGGTAGGCGATTTAAGAAGCAAATTTGCAAGGAATAAGGACTATCACCTAGGTATAGTAAGTAATAAACGGTGCTTCGGAAACAAATTAGAAAATGGCTTATTGGTATCACTCCATCCCCTCTCCACCTAGAAAAAAATGGTTCAAATGGCTCTGAGCACTATGGAACTGAACATCTGAGGTCATCAGTCCCCTAGGACTTAGAACTACTTAAACCTAACTAACCAAAGGACATCACACACACCCATGCCCGAGGCAGGATTCGAACCTGCGACCCTACGGTCACGCGGTTCCAGACTGAAGCGCCTACAATCTCTCGGCAACACCGGCCGGCCTCTCTACCTACAGACAATATTAGTAAAAGCTTTTATATTTCTAAACAGGCCGAACATTAATAAACCAGACAATCTGCAGATACGAATTACTGACTGCAAATACCGGAAAAAAGGTCCTATGAATATGCGTTCGGGAATGGACGGAGTGCCTGCAACGACAACAAATCTTGCCGAACGCAGTACAGAACTGCATCGCATCCACGTCACTGCAGATGTTTAAAGTGGTTTCAAAATGGTTCAAATGGCTGTAAGCACTATGGGACTTAACATCTGAGGTCATCAGTTCCCTAGACATAGAACTACTTAAACCTAACTAACCTAAGTACATCACACACATCCATGAGCGAGGCAGGATTCGAACCTGCGACAACAAAGTGGTCTCCCTGAGATTTCAGATGATAGGGATGCTAGTGATTGTCATGTAACATAGACATAATTTTACTTTGGATGACACCACGTCGGTGGGCCACTTGCCTGGAGCTTGTACTGGGGTTCGTCTTAAGGACTCGAAATGATGTGTGAGGTGATTGGTGTCTTTGAGGGGAGTTATTTTGTTGTAGCCGTGCTGCCTCTCGACCGTTTCTGTATGCTGAGCCTTATACAGACACCATCTTGGCTAGTTCCCGACATGAATACCGAACAGTTCTGCTGCTTATAGCGCGCTGCGTCTATCACACAGCTTGCAACACACAAGGAGCACACAGCACGTGATCAGAGAAACTTCCATTCGTCAACGCCATCTACCGTGGCAACGATTAATTTCCGAACACATGTTCATAGGACCTTTCTTCCTCCATTTACAGTCAGGAATCCGTCCTTGCAGTTTGTAGGTTTTATTGATTTTCACCCTGTATATACGACTTTCCAAATTTATGAGCCAACTTCGGGTGAATGACGTAGCATGGAAACTAAAAATCTCGATAGCAACAAGGAATTCTAAAAATATTACAAGCTATAAATAACACAGAATACTTTGCAGTAGCTTGCACCAGGGCCTGTTACTTCCGTTGGCGTGCGGCCTGACCACCTGCAGAGAAGGGTCCAGGTAGGGAAAGGCGGGAAGTCGCAAACTGATTGTACCTACTGTCAACAACATATCTCACACGCTTCAAGATAAATTACGTAGATCTGGGAAGGCACAACGACTTGAGCAAGGCAAGAAAGAAAGGGGAAGACTCTCAGTTAAAAGAAAAAAGTAACAGAAATATTTACTTCCCCATCGTAGGTGTAAATGTCTTAAAGAAATGTGACTGCTTTTATTTTCAAGCTCGCGTAATTATAGCCAGACTTATGTTCATAATCGTAGTGATAAGTCAAACACTGGTAGTGGTGACTGCACACTTCTGTTGTACAGTATATTGTGTAAATTACGACGTTGCAAAAAATATAAGAGTTTGTTACTATTATAGTTCTTACACAGATCAGTTACGTGACACGTGTACTTCTCAAGTTTTCGGATTATGGTTTTTCATATAACAGAATAGAATAGAAATTTCCTCGAAATTATGCTAAAGTACAAACCATTGATGTAAATAAATTATTATGACAGTAAAGCATTTCACATATTTTATTGCTGTTGTTATTAAAACCCGAAGCATATGAAACACATTAAAAGTGGGAGACAAAACAAGTTATACTTTACGGGTCGGGTGGGGAGGGGGGGAGGGAAGGGGTGGATGGGGAGAGAATATCAAGCTATGAGCCCACCCAGAGTTGAAACCTGTATCCGTGTTACTGCAATCAGAGTCATTGTAACAAAGATGACCATGGCTTTTCCGTTTCAACGATATTAGGGAAAGTAGGCTATGCAATATGTTAGATATGGATGTTAATGACTTTACGGTAATAAATATCTATATAAAACTACAAAGTCTGTGTTTAGAGTTTTCCTTGTTGCATGATCGGGAGAGAGCTGACGTCGATTCTTCGCGCGGCACGGGAATTTTGCGTCAGATTGAATCTTTACTGGTCGACGGCCGTCTTCCGCATGTACAGGTACCTACGCAAAGTCTCTTGTTACGATTGTTAACAAAAACACATTGTAAAATTAGTAATGCTTTGTCACTGTCCCCCTCTGTCCATCTCAACCACCCCTCACTCTCTGTCTGTCTCCTCCTTCCCCTCTCTGTCTCCCCATTTGCTATTCCTCTGTGTCTGTCCATCTACTCATCCCCGCTCTGTCCATCTGCTCCTGCTCCGTCTATCCATTTACTCCTCCCCGTCTGAGTCCATTTATTCCTGGCCAGTCTATCTCCTCCTCACTTCCTTTGTGTCCTCCATCCCGTCTCTCTGTCCACATTGTCCTCTCCATCTCTCCATCCATCTCCTCCTGCCCCCCCCCCCCTCTCTCTCTCTGTCCGTGACCTCCTCCCTCTATCTGTCGATTTCCCCTCCCCCTCTCTATATCCATCTCCTCCTCCCTAATATCCTGATTCCCTCTCTCTGACTGTCCATCTCTTCCTCCACCTTTCTCTCTCGCCGCTGTCACTCCCATTCCAATAGGAGCTTGCCTGTTCTTACCCCCAAAGTATTTCTTTCCAGATAGTAGGTAATATGTGCATCAAGAGTGGTTAGGAGGAGTTTCTATCCACGTCTTTGCCCACATTCGCACATTTCAAATATAGTTCACATATATTTAACATATTTCACAGATATTTTTACACATATTTCAGCTGCATCTCCAGCGAATTTCGAGCTGCAGTTTCGTTCTTACGCACCTGAATGATAACTATTGATAGCTCCTGAACTGTTGTACAGTGATATAATTTTGTAGGTACATTCAGGGTCACACGTGGATGTCGTCTGCGAAATGTGATAGAGTTAGTAGCAAAGAATTAATAAATTTAAACGTCGTGCAAGATGCGGCAGTTTTCAATGCTTCGCAGTGTTTATGATGTTCTCTCTCGTTAATTATGTGGCTGCACTGCTGTAATTTTGCAGGTACATTTATTGTTGTATGTAAATACTGTTCGCGTCACGAATACAGTTAGTATTAAAGAAGTGATAAATTGAAAAGTAATTCCTGATATTGCAGTTTCACAACATGAACGGGGGAAACGTAGTAAGTGATAAAATTTTTCTCTTTCATAATTTTGTGGAAGTTGTTAGCGAGAAAAGTTTCGTAAGGGTTTTCAGTTATGTGTAAAGTTTGTTGCAAGTCATTTAGTGCTCTCTTTCTCAAATACTGGATGAATGACATCTGTGTATTCACTTGATGTGGCCTTCACAATTTCTTCACCCTCAGGCCCCCTTCCCCCATTTGACTAGTAGGTGGTCCATACACAGCGATTCTTTTCAGACAGTAGGTGATATCTGTACCAAGTTTGGTTGAAATCGGTTCAGTGGTTTAGGAGCAGATGTGGAACATACATACATTCATACACACGTACAGCCATTTTTACAATACGTACGGATTTGTGTGTCGGAGTATCTAATGAAACGAACGCTGACTTTGAAATGAAAAAAAAAAAAAGATTGGAACGATGGATATTTTGGAAAGTCCTAAGCCAATAACATCTGTGATTCTTGAAACAGATCGACGAAATATGGTCTTAACTGAGTATTAAGTGTTTTCACAGAACAATATAAACTTCATTGGAAAGCGAATGAAAACTATTTAATTCCATTTAACTGAAAATACTTAAGAAGCATATGAAAGTGGACAACATTAAAGGTTATCTTGGACCGACAGCGAAAAATCCAGATGTCTTCTGTTTGAAGATCAGCGCAGTATTAAACACAATCGTAGTTGTGTGAGAAATGCACCAATCAATAACTATTCAGCGAAGACTTTAGTGCAGATTTCTAACAAGAAGTCGTCATACGAAATAAATTAGCTGAATGACAATTTCTTGGCATTGGCTGTATCAGCTGATCAGCGGGAAATCCGAGTTCGAGTACCAGTCCGGTACAAATTCTCATATGTAAGTATTGGTTTGTGGATCTATACCTGATACAGCTGATGTCAAGAAATTAGCATAGCGTGCGTTATGCTGGACGAGTAACAACACTTTTAGGACCACATAAGAAAAATTTGAGAAACCGCCACAATAGAAAACAAAAACCATGAAAACAGGTTATAAAGTTTAATGTGAAAATACGTTTTTGGCTGTTGTCAGTTTTTGTCCAGCATGTGGTTGGGCAAGTTGAAATTTATAAAGTAACTCTGCGGGCAGAAGGCAATAATGAACACCTCTGCTGCTCAGAGGGGCGTAAAGTATAGTCAGAAGCATTTCTGATAATTCTAAGCAGGTATCACACGTACCCAGATGTGTGCAAAAATTCTGCAGCTTGCTAGTCAAAGGTAACCGACAAAATAAAACGGCTATCACTCGGTTGCCTGCAGGATTTAAAGCGGAAACTGAGAACCGCTTAATACTGTAATGGCAACAGCCGCAAAAAAAAAAAAAAAAAAAAAAAGCACTGCAATGGCAGACAGCACAGTTGTAGAACATATCTTTTCCTACACTTTTCCTCTGTATATTATGAACATATGAAACAATTATAAATAACAATTATGTACTTTTACATTTATATTTTTCTCAGTAATGGCACTAGTTGTTTTAAATGATGATATTAAGCAACTTTACAAGTTTATTCTACACTTCTTAGCAACCAAATCTTTCTCTTTATTATTAATGTAAAACTTACATTAATAATTTACTTATAAGTAGAAAAGCTCTTTAGTTTAGTTCTGTGTTAGATTAAAATATTATCCTCTATTATGTAACGATATGTACAATTTGCAACATTGATAAATGCAGCTTTAACCATTCGATGGCATGTTAAAAGTAAAGAAGAGTAAATAAATAAGGAAAATATGTTTCAGATGATTCTGTAGGCTTAGTCTAATTTAGATATTCCCGTTTTTATATTCTACATTTACTGATGAAACTTAAATACTTTCTCCTAGGTGCTTGAATTTAGGGACACTCATTGTCATCATTTTATTATAAACTGATATATAAAATTTTAGAATTCCAGAATCTGAATACTTGTCTAGCAGGAAAATCAGCGAAATCATATTACCCTTTTGAAATCCTTAGTTTTAAAAGAATCGAATATTTCACAAAAAAGTAACTCAGTAAATTTTAACTATAAATATCTGATTAAACGTTTTGTTTCCTCGCCCACTTTTTTATTGTTATTAAGTAAGCTGAAGTGAAAAACTACTCTATTCAAATAGTGACTTTCTGTACATACAGCCTATAGCAATGATGTATTATTATTGTTATTATTATTATCGTTATACATAAAGAGGAAACAATTATATACAGAGTATATGCTCCATTTCAGTTTTTGTTGAGGCTGTGATGAGAAGTGGACGAAGGATCTAATCGTCTTGGCGTGAACTCGACCAGACTGAGTATTTGCGGTCCATAAGTATCCTGCCCGAATCCAGCTTACTGGCAATTAAATGAGCGTCACGACTGTGTGACTGATAAACGAAATTCCTGAAATGTTCAGTGGGGGACAATATCTGAAGTGAATGAGCAGGCTAAGAACGAAACGGAAATTTAAAGTACAAGTTTGAATATAACTTAGGATGCGACAATTTTCCCTGTGGGACTTTATCATACACATATATAATGTATATAAGTCTGTATAAATATATAAAACGAATTTTGTATGATGCAATGTTGGCATTTGTTTATAGACGAATAGTAAGACAGCCACTACGGGAAATGGCGACTCCTACGAATGTACATCTCAATCACCAAAATAATATCTACTTTTCGCAGTGTAACTGTTTTCTCAACTGCCGAAATGGATGGAGACTACAAAATGTAAAATTACCGAGTAACATGCTTCTCTCATTACAATAGATGTGCTTATAGTTTTCTGGATTTATGGATTTGTAAGTTGGGTTTCAGAATCAAAAATACGTTGCGCAGATCGTCTCCATTCCTCTGATTCTGGGGGATATGTGTCAGTTCTGCGATATCCTTGTATTTCAAATATATAGAATAAAAATCTTACGCAGCATACATGGACTACATTAGGATCCTGAACAGCAGATGAAGAGTAATAAGACAGTTTTAGCAAGAGCAGGCATTGCCTGCAGGGGGAGAGACTGTTAAAACTAAGTTCTTGAAAATAGCTACAATATAAAATACGACTTGTGACTGTTTTCAAGAACTTAATAAGACAGTGTTTCTTACGTGAAGAACAAATAGCTTTCCGTAGAGGAAGTTAGTTGAATAACAGACTCAGTATTTGCTATGAAACAGATAACTGATAACATGTAAAACTTAATCGAAAGACCCACTTAGCATTTGTTGATCTGCTAAGGCCTTTCATAAAGTTAATAGAGGGAAAATTGTAACGTAATGCAGAAAAGAGGATATCCAGTACATTTAATAAACACCTTCGGAATCCTATACCAGAAAAGGGAAACCAAGTTTCATTCCTGTGTGACAACAGACAAAGAGACCACTCTGAATTTTGTTTTATACGAGAACCATATCGCATGTGGAACAGAGAAAGAGAATAACCTGCAAAAATGAATTGACCTTTATAGGGTGTGAGTACGTAAGAAGACAAATAGTGGTGAACAATACAGTATTAGAACAAATCAATTATTTTAATTATCTGAGATGTGAAATCACATACCATACTGACAAGGATGTAGACAAAAAATAGCAAAATCAGGAAACGTATATGGAACAATAAATAAATGATTTCGAAACAAGACACAAAAGCAATAGGAATGAAATTTCATGGAATACTGGCCATCCTCAAACTACTCTACGTGAAGTGAGTCGTGGGTCACTCATAAACGACAAGAAAATAAAAAATCTGGGCAGCTGATATGACATTTCTTAGGACTATGAATGACTGTACCAGAATATAGAGGTTAAAAAATATTTACATTAGGAAGTGATTAAACATGTTTAGCATAAGAAACAAAACTGAAGACAACAGAAGAAAATGGGATGAGCATCTCTAAAGAATTAACGATGGCAGATTGCCTTGAAAATCCAGATATTATAATCCTTTAGGAGAAAAAAACTCTAGGAAGGCCAAGAAGAGATGGGTCCTGCAATAGGCAGAGGCCTAATAAATCAACTGCAGAAGAAAAAGAGAAGAAGAATATTTGTCTAAGAACTATTATTAGATATTATTGGTGACCTCATAACTTTATTTATCTTCAGGGATTTGTTCCTTGATATGAGCTTTGTATAATAGTCGTATGAATTTTATGATTCAGACTGTTTCCACGTTTATAGGGGGCTATGTCTTCACCTCCTTAAGTTTTGTGACTTTCAGATTCATGTTTGATCTCATGTAGGCCTATCATGGAGAGACTTTTTGATGAAAAGAGTTTATTTTTCGAAGTTTTACAACTCAAAAGGCTTCGGTATAATTATTCTATAGCGTTTGCAGTCTATCTATTAGTTGCTTTCTAGATACATTTACAAAACAGAATTTAATATGTAATATTTAATGGAAACATATACGTTATGTGCCATTGGTTATAAATTTCCTTGATTTTGAATAATCTATTTTGATCGCAATGCCTTCTTCCGGATTTTATGAGTTTTGAAGGATGTCACTTCCATGAGAAAGGATGCACTTGTTAAAGCGTGTTGCTAGTTTAGAATTTTTAGTCATTGCTCTAGGGCGCGATGTACCCATTGTTTTATTTACATTTATACCCAGTTTCCATCACTTCATATAGATGTTGGAGAACTACATGGTAACATATCATCTTGTGTACAATCTTTGATTGTATCAAATTGTACTGGGTGTCAAGGAACTTCGTAAATTATGTAAGACAGATGAGTCAGGAATATTTGCTTTGCAGACACAACTGAGCTATTGAAGACTTTTGGCTGAAAACTCTTTATCGTTATGTATCTGTTAGCCTTTGTGTGATTAAGAATAGTCTGATTGGAACGTTTGTTTTCTAGCTAGAAGCCAGTATACCGCTCAGTTTATTCATTTTTGCAGCTGCCAGAAGACGGCTGTACCCGTATGAACCGCTGCCAGCCAGGGAAAACATATTGGGCGTACAAAGGGAGGCTCAGATTCCTATTTATGTGTCTCATGCTGTAGTAGCACTAGCCAGAAGTCACTGTAGCTATTGCTCTACCAGAATATTTCTCGGCGCGTTTTGCGTCTATGTTAATCGTGTAACAGGATGAAAATTGCTACGCGTGGAAAGCTTTCATTCCACGATTCATAACATTTCTCGTAAATAGCTTCTGCTTCGAGATGACTGGGTGTTTGTGTTGTCCTCATCATTTCATCATCATTCACGAAAGCGGCGAGTTTGGACTGAGCAAAGCCTGGGAATTTATACGGGCGCAGATAACCGCGCAGTTGAGCGCCCCACAAACCAAACGTCATCATCATCGTAAATAGCTTTCGCTTTGTTCTGCCTTTGTGACTAATATTATCTTTTGTGATCTGATAAGTATTTCCTGTAAAACTGTAAGACTTAGGAATAGATAAGGTAAGTGACTTTTGCCATCCGATCCCATACTATGAATTATTGAGACATGACAAACGCAGAATAATGTTATATATTATTTTGAGATCTCAGCGCTTTCCATATGGTACCATAAACAATTTGTTACTTCCATTTATTTCCATAAACAATTTGTTACTTCCGTTTATTTTTAATTCGTGAGTGTAATTTGTTAATGTGCTGTTGGCATCATAAAAATAATATATAATGCACGGGGATTTACAGGCAGTTCCCCATCACTAGACAGCTGTCAATGTGTTGCTATACAGGGTGATTAAACTGACTTAACCGTTGTCGTTTTATGCAACCCGCAATGTTATAGCTGGCTTTCATTAACCACTCGGGAGACTTCTATATTCTCTCGCTCACTACGAGGAAAATGCTAGTCCTAAAGGAAAAATGAGCAGGACCTTTTTGTAGGAAATTTAATATAGTAAAATTTTATGCTGGGATAAGTATTCACTGAAGGCCACAGTTTTCGAGTTATTCAAGGAAAAAGTATAAAAGTGGCCTTCAAACATACCTACACTCCCACACGTGTCCGTCACCAGTCAGGTTTTTAAGTACGTTGTTCGTGGCACTCCTTCCTACAACTGTACAAAAACTTCCAGCTACACGAACTAGTCGCGATATTTGAACGTTTTTTGGCTGTTTTGATTGGGCTATTACGCCACCAGCATAATTGGCTCCTTCGTTAACATTATTAATTTAAACGTGCCCGTCAGGGTAATGAACGATAAACGGCTTTTGTAAACGTTGCGCTAAACTAATTTCGTTAACAGTTCGATCCACACTTAACCCTTACAAGCACGGTAGCTTCGTAGTGCCAAGATCTGATGAATACCACGATGCAATTGCTTATGTTACGCTGTTAAAATTCAAGAAACTGTTAGGTAAAATTTACGCATATGTCAATTTTACAGTTGCAAGTGCTCGACTATGCAAGTCAATGAAGACCAAAAAAATTTGACTACAGTAAATAGTTCATGCAGTGGCAAATATTTATTCAATGGTAGGAGGAAGTGACACGAACAACATACTAATCCTGACCGCTGGAGGCTGGGCTGAGTTGGGAGGGGAGGGGGGGGCTGCGTTTCAAGGTCGGTCTTTTGCGTTTTTCTTCAATAACTACTTGAAAACTACGGCTTCATTAACTTTCCTACAAAGAAGTCCCGCTTATTTTTTGTGTAGGACTAACAGTTGGCGAGTAGGGGGAGAGAGAACATGAAAATCGCGGGCGTGCTTTGTGAAAGCAAGCTATAACATTGTGGATTACATAAAACATCTGCGGTAGGGGCACCTGAGTCAACCCGTATGTTGTTGCTCTCACACCAAATGTTTGTGCGTGTCATCATGTAGCTCGTTGTAAGGCAACAGATGGAGCAGCACAGAATCAAGTGATTGATCATAATTTCCTGACTCATAATGCTTGTTGTCACAACAGGTCGTATAAACAGGACAATGGAATTTTATTTGGAAGGTTGCGATTTTCTCAGGTTAATGCAGTAACAGTAATATGAATAATTATTATTATTTTTGTTATTATAACAAACCAACGAAAAATAGGATAAATAAAGGAAATAAAAATTAAATTAGAAAAATCCTGCAATTATATCTCAATGATAATATTTAGAAAAGCATTCACCTGGTCTAAAATTAATTCTGAACTAAATATCTACTATCCACCGGTTCTGTACCAGCCTCAGTAAAATTGAATCGCATCACCTTCTATACTACCCGTTCGCGATTTATATTTTCTACATGACCCCAATGATTATTGGGTGACTCGGCAGAGGAATGGTTTTATTATACATTTCATGAACGAAAATTATCACGTACATACATCTTATTACGTACGAACTGATTCTTTCTTTACTTACACTAATTAGCATATCAGTTAAATTATAAAGCATTATACAAGATGTAAAAAGTAAATGGAAGCAACGGATAAAGAGATGTTTAATATATTTAATAACAATAATTGTATTTAATTGTTTTTATTGTTGTGGATTTCAGTCCAGAGACTGGATAGCTGCACATCGACACGCTCGTCTATCTCCTTTATCTCTGCATAATTACTATAACTCACATTCATCTGAACTTGCATGCTGTAGTCAAGCCTTGATCTCCCTCTACAATTTTTACTCCCCACACTTTCTTCCCCTGCTTAATTGACGATTATTCTCTGCCTCGAGATGTGTTCTATCATCCGAGCCCTGCTTTTAGTCAAGTTATACCATAAATTTCTTTTTTCTGCCAGTTCAATTCAGTACCTCATCGCTAGTTACTCGATATATCCACCTTATCTTCAGTATTGATCTGTAATATAAAAATTCAAAAGTTTCTATTTGCTTCTCGTCAGAACTGTTTAGCCTCCACGTTTCACTTGCGTACAAGACCTCACTCCATAGAAATACCTTTAGAAAATACTCTCTAACACTTGAATTTACAATAGGGCAGTGTCTGTACTTTACAGGGCCTGTATTGTTCGAAGCAATGTTATTGCAAGTCGAAAGCAACAAAACATCGATCTATACACGCAGAGTAATATATAGATATTGCCCTACTGTATTTCATGCCAAGGCAAGGCCATATGACGAGAGAAACAATGTCTATACCTGAGCGGCAATCATACGATTTGTATGCGAGCACTACTTATCGTATACGCTATGACCTGTACAGTTTTTGGTCGGTCCTTCAGGTGTGCTCGGATGGCAGAGTTAGTTAGAGTGACCATTCGCGTAAAGCTGGCAATCCGAGTTCGAGTCCAGATACGGCACAAACTTTCATTTGTTATTAGAAAGTCATACAGCAGTTATATAATCTTATTCGCAATGTATGAATGAATTTCATAACTTATATTTACATTCGATGATCACAAATTTCTCTTTCAAAGAAAAATTCTCGTTTCCGTTGCTAATGTCTCTATTTCGTCCATCGTCAGTTTTCTCGTTGCCCAAACAGCAATATACATCGATTACTTTTAGTGTCTCATTTCATAATACAAATCTATCAGCATCAGCAGTTTTTAGTCGACAACATTCATTTATCCTCGTTTTACTTTTGTTGGTGCTCATTTGTTAATCTCATTTCAAGAAGTTATTCATTTCCTTCAGCTGCCCTTTCAAGTCCTTTTCAACTCTGACAGAATTACAATGTCATCGGCAAAACCTCATCGTTTTTTTGTCTCTTCCATTGACTTTATTTCCCATCCAAAATTTTTCTTGGTTTCCTTCACTATTTGCTTAATGTAGAGTTTAAATAACATGGGAGTAGGTTACATCAATTTCTCACTATCTTCTTAACTACTGCTGCCACTTCATGTCCTTCGACTCTTATAACTGCAGTCTGGTATCTGTACAAGTTATAAGCAGCCTTTCGCTCCCCGTATCTCTTCCGTGCTACCCTCAGGATTTCAAGGACTGTAGTCCACTCAATATTGTCAAAAGGTTTCTCTAAAACTACAAAAGTTATAATTGTAGGATTGCCTTTGCGAAGGGTCAGTACTGCTTCGAGTGTTCTTAAATTTTCACGGAACACATACTGATCTTTCCTGAGGTCGACTTGCAACAGTTTTATCCATTCTTTTGCAAATAATTTGTATCAATATTTTGGAGCCATCACTTATTAAACTGATAGTTCTGTAAAATTGGAATTAGAATTGAAATTATTAGATTACTCTTGAAGTCAGTGACATACACCTTTGCAATTACTTTTTTTCTGAAAATGCAAGTGGAGTAGCCTGGGCAGTGCTTAACATTTCAGCTTTTACTGTTCGTGTGTCTCCTGAACAACTGTAATTACGTATGGGATATTCGTTTCGCAATTTGATTGATAGTTCCCCAATAATCTGGGATTGTTAATGCAGAGCGATAGTTAACATCTACCCTTTACTGATATGGTTTATTGAGCTCCCTATATTCGCATTTGTCAGATTGTCTTTTGATGATTTCATATGAAGAGAGAGAGGAGACAGGCCAGTCCGGTCATGAAATGGATATTATCTCTACTTGGGTTCACGTACCGCCATTTCTTTCTTTCGCTAATGCCCTGGACGAATTCATGAATACGATGGCCAGTGACCTTATTCCTTATTGTTCTAGCCTCCTTGCCACCTACCCGTTCTCTAGGCGTTTAACAGAACCTCATTCAATATTTGATCCCCACTGATCTATGTCACTCTCTTAATCTCTCCTTTCTGCAACTAGTAGCACGTAGCTCTGTAATTGGCGATTATACCTGCAGGATACAGTCCCAAAATGACTAGCTGTGCTACTATTGGTGATGCACTAAATGCTCCTGATAATCTTAGAAGTATAGTTTACTGCATAAGTCTTAGGTGAGTTTTCACAAGTTCGTACCCAACTACTGGAGCCACACGTTTGCTTCGAATCCAACAGCGGCTGTTCTGGGCGTTGTACGCAAGTGCGAGGCGACTATGTAGAACACCAGAAGCATTACAACCACGATCTGATCTTTTCTCTGGTTTTTACTAACCACGTCTCGAAAGTTTTTGGACTGACGGCACGTAACATACCTCCGTACAGGGTAATTAAAGGAATAAATAAAACGTGAGATGTAGACCCTTAGCACTGATTAGAATGCAAGGTAAAGCTATGCTCAGATATAAGGCTTGAAACCGAAAATATTCGTTCATAGTATATCCGTTTATTAGTCTTTTATATCATGTGATCAAATTGCCAGCAACAGCGCAGCGGTTATTTTTTGATGGAAGCCTCGATAGTTACTGAAACATGATAATCATCTTTAGAAACTCAGCGAGTTATTTCGGTGAATATTGTGTTTCTGCTATCAGAATAACAGTTGTGAATAACGTTTATCGTGTTACATGCGTGTTTGTTATAGCCTCACATTATCCAGCTTATCACGCTTTGTCTGAAATTGATAAAATCCTCCATACTTGTCAGCTCCATTGAGACTAGAATTTCAAGTAAACTGAGCGTAAGTGCGGGAATAACAGTATTTTTTTATAGTACGCAGAGGTAAAATAGCAACTACCGTGTGTTTCAGATATATTTACAAGGCTGTATCTTCTACACGGATGAAAACAAAAACGTGGGGTCAATTTAAAGTTACGCATAGAACTACAAATTTTTATTTACTCGAATGATCCGTACTATTTTACAAGAACAGACTACAGGGTGATTATAAATAAAGTTCCAGTTTTCAAACTCTGTAAAGAAAGGACAGTTACTGAGAATGACGTGAAATTTTAACGGAAACAAAAACAAATGCAACGAAAATTTTCTTACTAGAAAGAGCTAAAGCGTCATGACGTAACTGGGTTAGGCTACAAATGACAGACGGATGGCAGTACGATGGCTACGGTGAGAGTTGTACATTGAATCAACGATACTGTGCAAAGTTCATGACCGCACAGGTTTGGCATTCAACAGTTGTGGCACTGTTAGGTAAGCCTATCCACCACGGCAAAGTCGTACCACAACGGATGAGAAAAATTGGTTATTTTGTTGCCGTGCGGCCAAAAAAGGTATATAAAGCATCAGTGAAAAAGGTTTTTTAAGTGTCGTGAAACTGGCGTCAGACATGTACAATATGCTTTCCATCGTTTTCTGCCACAAGTTGATATCGAGAAACAGCATGTTCCACAACAGATCGGAGTGTCTCAGGGAACACGTTCAGAATGCGTTGCGCGATCCATGCCTTCAGTTCAGTTAAGTTTGTCATCGGAGCACTGGGAACATCATCTTTCAGTTAGCTTCACAGCCAGAAGTTGCGCGGATGACGATTAGGTGATCTACGGAACCAGGCTGCAGCGAAAAGATGGCTGATAATTCTAGAATTTTCAAAATTCAAGTGCATCAGCTGTCTCACTGGTTGTGCAATGTGCGGAGGAGTGCTGTCTTGCATAAAAACGATCCTAACGACACATTCAAGCTGTTGAAGGGTTGGAATGACAATAGTGCGCAAAAGAATATCATAGCGTTTACCAGTGGCGGTACAAGTAACAGGACACCAGGATCCACGTCCTCGAAAGGATTTGGCCCTACGACAAACAATGTCATCAACAGGCACCACACGGTTGCCTTTGCAGAATGAAGTGCTACCGGTTGATGTGCGAGCGGATTTTCCGTTGTCCATATTCTGCAATTTTATGTATTGACAAGTCCTTGGGGCTGGAAATGAGCTTCGTCTGTCCACAGAATGTTCCATGACCATTCGTTGTCCACTTCCATGTGAACAAGAAATTATAGAGGAAACGTTTGTCCTACTAATAAGTCAACATGAAGCAACTCCTGAACATGGGTGATTTTGTATGGATATCAATGCAGGATGTTTCGTAGAATTTTATGCACAGTGCTAACGCATTTTCAAAAGTCAGATAATTCCCCACGCACTGCATGTTTTCACATCACCTTTTGACCCCTCCTGCAATTTTATGGCCACATGTTCTACTGACGTCGGATGAAATGCTTTCCTCACCACGCCAGATTGCACTTCAGAAGAACCTGTCTTTTCGAATTTCGAAATCGGTTTTTTCAGACTCTTGTCATACGACGGTCCAGTGTCTTTTTTAATACTCTTGACTGTGCGGCACTTCTGTAGCCACAGTTCTTGTGAAAGAACTTTACCAGAAGCGCGCGATCCAGTCATGCCTAACATCTCAGTCTCAAACTGAGGAATAGCTGTGCAACCCAAGCCTCTTATTTTGGATATTCTGCCGCTTCTAGAGCTATCAAGTTTGAAAACTTTAATCAATTTCTTTTTGTGTTTCCATAACGTTTCCCCCTTCTTCGATAATATTCCGTTCAAATTTGAAGTCATTCTGAGCAGCGGTTCTTTTCATTTTACAGGTTTTCGAAACTGAAACTTTAATTACAATCATTCTGTGTATCTTTTAAACACATGAACTTCAATCTTGGAATAGGTTTTGCAATTACGTTTACTATTAAAGCTTTCATTTGTCTTTCCCAATTTTCACAGTGCTCTCCAGTGGACGCACGGCATACATCCAGATGATAGATAATTCGTCACTTTTGTGAGCGTGTCTGGAGTTTCTGTATTCACAACTGTTGCCGTCCGGCATCGCAGGTTGCTTGGAGATACTGGAAGGGGCGGGACATGCATGGAGTATTGAACAAACACCCACAAAAAAAATCACAAATCGTGAGCTCTGGCATCCTTGGAGGTCCGTACACCTATTACGGACGATCCATTGGTGAGGCAGCTCGCTGTTCAAATGGTTCAAATGGCTCTGAGCACTATGGGACTTAACATCTGTGGTCATCAGTCCCCTAGAACTTAGAACTAATTAAACCTAACTAACCTAAGGACATCACACACATCCATGCCCGAGGCAGGATTCGAACCTGCGACCGTAGCAGTCGCGCGGCTCCGAACTGAGAGCCTAGAACAGCGAGACCACCGCGGCCGGCAGCTCGCTGTTAAGGAATGCCTTTACGTGCAGATGCCAGTGCGGTGGTACTCTGTGGAACTACAAAATGAATTTTCGGCATGTTGTAGGAACTATGGAGAATGCCAGATCTCCAGCACATCCGGATGTGTGATTACTGTAACAGTTTTTACGTGAAAGAGAGGAACCCATAAATCTTTTCTCAGGAAACGATTCCAAACACATTAAACTTGGGGGTGTTTCTCTCCTACTCTATTATGTATATGGCTGCTGTGTGTCCCATATTCTTTCGTCCTGGTGGTTCGCTTTTCTACATAAATGGAACCAGCATCATCATTGAATTTTTTAAAATTTATTAATTTTTGGTTTCTGGCAGCAAAGACCATACACCCAACAGTAGTTACAAAAGTTCCATGTCAACATAATTGCAATATCCTAAGTAAGACAATAAAACGAGTTCGACGCACAAGCGTAACTTCTTAATGTAATATAAAAACACTAAAAGACGAACGCTATACAGCCAACAGTAGTTACAATAGAGTGATGTTAACATTAGTGAAGTTTTTCACAATGGAATAATGACAAGAGTGTAAGTTACAAAAATAAGTTCGTAATATAAACTAAAAACACGAAATTGCGACTGAGCTTTCGAACCGAGCCAATTCCATAGGAGAATGACACCCACAGAAACTTATAATTAAAGACTGAACAACGGCTTCGTTTACAGAAATAAGTTAGTAAGCCAAAATAAAAACAGACGTCCCTGTTTTCGAACCGGGCTCGTTCCTTGGAAGGACAAGTTCCACACCACTTTCAGGTCAAAGCTGGATACCGACATCTTTTAAATAGTTCACGAGGAAATGAAACTTATATATATCGAACAGGTGAAGTAAGGTAGTTGCTCTAGTAGGGGGGGGGGGGGGGGGAGGGGTAGACCCTCGAAACCAACTTTTTGTACTAGATCGCCTTCGTAGCCGAGTACTTGGACACACCAATATGACGTGGTTCAGATCCCCCACCGCTGTCACTGAACGTTAAACGTGCAAGGAAACTGTTGTCTTCCATCTCCACGTCCAGAATGATTTAGCAAAACTTTACACTTTGTTATTTTTCACCAACATGAATGACTTTTAGGAACCGATGTGAGCAGTAATGATAATACCTTCAGCTGTATGAGTTTGTTTTCATTTATTTACGAGCGCTTTCGATTGTACAATTCGCCTTGTGTACACAACCTGTGTTTTGTAACTGCTGATGGCTTCGGTGAATGCACTGACCTGTAGGAGATTGTGTGCCAGACTCCCAACGAAAAACCCACCGCACACATGTAATGAAATTGCAGCTGTTGAAACGGAGAACGTAAAACGCTGTTTTATCGCCATCTCGACTCGACGCATATTGAATAGTGAACGGATGAGTGAGCTAGCTAGCTAGTGACCCAGCTGCAATAGGGTAGCCGAAATAACCGGAAAACTGCAACTGAGGTCATGGTAAACTTGTAGTTCCAATGGGAAAGTTAAAATTTACTGCATGTTTCTATCTTTGGTAATGTAGAAGATGTAGTCTTGCGAAAACGAATGAATCTTTGTGAAACATGCTGTATACAGAAACTTAAAGAATTCTGTACCACGTATGATAGAACTGAAAACCATCTGTGAAGCTCAGAAAGTAAATAGGCACTTTGGTAGTCCAATTTAGTTGCGTCCGCCTTGTAAGTGTTACACTGACCACATGAGCACTACGTTTTTAGCAGTGACTTGACAAAGACTACACATTTTCTAAGAGGTAACAGTTCAACCACAATTGGGCAAGGCATGAGCAATTATGCGTAGTATGTGGTTTTCGGAATATAGCCGCCAGATACCACTATTAGGTACGATGCGTCTCCACATTGACAAATTCAGGAAGTATGGATACTGCTCAAAAATAATTGGAGTAAGGAGCAATAAAAAATGCAAACTAAAATACTAGAGTGTGCATAACTAGCAGAGTGGAGGGCCCACAGTAACAATCTCTCTCTATTCGACCCAGATTGCAATCCGGAGAGTAATCTTCTTTGCTTGAATGGCGCTGAGACAGTATGGTAGTTGTTATGACATGGGCGAGCAAGAGCTTGAGTTTCAGAAAATGCTTTCGTAACTCCACAAGACGCGGGATTCTCAATTAATGGAAAAAAGAGGGTTTTCCCATACCCAATAAATATTTAGAAACTGTTCTCAACATAGTACGATCAGAGTATTTTCCGTGACGACACAACAACTTTTAAAGTCGTTAAATAAGTATCTATAAAGGGGACTGAACCAAACAGAATGTTCAGGTGCGATAAAGTAGTCCGGAACTCTGCATCTATAGCACTCATTGGCTAAGAGGAGTGAATATTTAATAAAGTTCGGCAGCAGCTCTACAATGGTGAAATCAGAAGTCAGTAGTGGACACTCGTGGAGGGAAGAAGGCAGTTCCTAAGGGAGCAGGAAGCGGAATATTATTGGCAGTTTCCTTGTATCGTAGACAGAGCTTATCACTCTAGTGCAGGCCTACTTGATTTGAAGGGGGAAGTTATACTGCAGTAATTGAGGACCCACAATCGTGACTTCCAAAGATGAGTGTACAATCATTTAGTCCAAGCAGGGTTATTATTCCACGGCAGCTTTGTGTTGGATCAGGGAGCGTACAGGTATTTGAAGGAGGTGCAAGCCTAAAATTTTAACTTTTATTGAAGAAGCATTACACGATGTGACTTCTAACATTCACATTTTTGAACCATTATCCCGCTACTACTTTCTTTGTTGTGGTGCCCGCGTTCGTTTCAAAGACTGAATTTGTCGTTAAACGTAAATTTGTTGGTGATGTATGTTTCCAGTCCAGTAATCGGATTCTGAATTTATCTCTATGCAGTCAAATACACTGCACAGAATTTGACATAAAATGAACATTTGGAGAGCGATGATGATCTACATAACTTTTATTTAGTTACCTTGATCGTACAGCTTTTTGAGAGGAATTACCGGTAGCGGTTTTGCAAGAGCCGTCTTCAAATTATACAACGTAAGAAAAGGAAGTACGTTATTTGCTAATACATTAAGGGATGAAAAACAAATGACTGAAGTTGTAATAAAAAATATACCTATCATTATGCGGCATTGCGACAAGTCATCACATGAAAATAGCACGTGTCAGAACTGCCATGCTTGCAGCAACTAACCTAGAGCATGAAAAACAGGACAATCCGCGTGTTCTCTAAGTTAATTCCGTCTTCTTCCCTTATAAAATTGGTTTTAGAGGCTTGAAAATGTATTCAATTTTAGTATGATTTCTGTAATCAATTATTATTTTGTGCATTTTGTTAATTTCTGACCAGTTTAACCTATCAGAAGACGAATACATTTTTCATAATGATAAACATTTTTTAGCAACTGCCTTATATTCAGTTGAGAATATTTTAAATAATTGTACTTTAAAATGACTTTCCTCTTAATTACTTGTATAATTATCCGTACATTATGCATGCGTCAACGATCTCGCTTTTCATCCTATATATAACTGGCTGATTCACTCATATTTATTATTTTTATTACAACTTCTGTCTTTTTTTAACCTCTTGATGTATTAGCTGGTAATGTGCTTTCCTTTACTTCTATTGTAGAATCTGAAAATGGTTATTGCATAGCCGAAACTTGTAATTCTAGTCAAAAGCTGTGCGATCAAGACAATAAAACAAAATAGACACGTACATGTTAGAGATCAGTTGTGACGGAGTTGTGTGTCTTTTTAAATGTATTCGTGGGTAGATAAGAGGCTGTAAACTCAGTTTACCAATACAGTTGTGCAGAGAGTTGATCTGTGTCCGACGATTAACACATCCTTCAGGCAACAATGGAGAAACTGCGTCATGCAGTGGGATAGCGTACGTCTCAAAGGTCGAGAGATCGCGGGCAGCGCCACGGGTTGGCCTTTGCGTCATCGCACTGTTGAAGGGACAAGAAGTGGATCATAGTAAGAAAGTATTAGGAATTTCCCCTTTAAGGAGGTAAAAGTGTTCAAGACTCTAACACAGAATTGTGTGAAAGCAGGAGTGGTCCAACAATGGAAACAGCATCTGAGATGACTGTGATGACGTTCCAGACCCATACTTCCTGTCGTTTTCTATGCATTCTCTTGTTTAATATACTTAAAAAAGCTTAAACACGAAAGACTTATCCGAAGGGGACGGAATCTGATGTGCTACATATTATACATGAACAGACAAACATCATCAAATGATTACAATTTCAGAAAAACTGCACGATTTATTCACAAATGGAGCAAGTTAATAACGCGTTGGTCCAACTCTGGCTCTTAGGCAAGCAGTTATTCGGCTTGGGATTAACTGATAGAGTTGTATGCTGTCCTCCTGAGGATTATTGTGCCAAATTCTGTCCAATTGGTGCGTTAGATCGTCAAAATCCCGAGGTGGTTGGAACTCCAAGTGTTCTCAGTTGGGGAGAAATTTGGCGACCTTGTTGGCCAAAGCAGAATTCGGCAAACACGAAGACAAGCAGGAGAAACTCTCCGTGTACGGACCGGCACTATCTTGCTGAACTTGCTGAAAGGTAAGCGCAGGACGGCCTGCCATGAAGGGCAACGACGCGCGGCATAGAATATCGTTGGCATATCGCTGTGACGTAAAGGTGCCGCGGATGACAGCCTGCTGTGAAATGAGATGGCACCCCAGACCAGCACTCTCGGCTATCGGGCCGTATGGCGGGTGGCAATCAGGCTGGTATCTCACGGCTCTGCGGGGCGTCTCCAGACTCATCTTCACTGGTTATCAGGGCTCAGTTCGAAGCAGGACTCATCACTGAAGACAGTTCTACTCCAGTCAATGAGATTCCAGGCCGAATGTGCCCGACACTGTAGCAAACGGGCTTCTCGGTGTACAGTGACCAATAGCAGTCGGCGCAAGGGGCGCCGTGACCTCAGCCCAATTTTCTGTGAGCCATCTATTACTGGTCCTTGCTCTCACTGAAGCACCATTTGCACGGAGGATCCATGATGATGATGAAACCGGGGCTGTGAGTGCCTCTCTGACGATTCCTCTGTCCTGATGTTCTGTCGTCTCTCTAATTCGAATGCGTTCTTCTTGACGTTGTGTATCGCCATGGTTCACCCGTTCTTGCCAACATCATCGAATAGTTCAAATGGTTCAAATGGCTCTAAACACTATGGGACTTAACTTAACATCTGAGGTTATCAGTCACCTAGACTTAGAACTACTTAAACCTAACTAACCTAAGGACATCACGCACATCCATGCCCGAGGCAGGATTCGAACCTGCGACCATAGCAGCAGCGCGGTTCCGGACTGAAGCGCCTAGAACCGCTCGGCTACAGCGGCCGGCCATCGAATAGTGGCATCCTACTCAAATGTCGAACGATTTTTCAATTATTCCAAGCGCTCCTTCGAGCCCAACTACACTTCCTCTCTCAAATCCTGACATCTGTGTATATTCTTCACAAGCCTGCCTGTGAGTCATAGTTACTGTCCAACTGAGTACAAGCAATGACATGCGCAAAGACTTTATGCCCTGGTTCGACATACCCTGTTTACTATCCTTGCCAGCTATGCGGCGGAACTGCGCCGCAGCATCACACATTCATCCATCGGCCGCCGCTAAAGTTTAACGTTTTGCATTTTCCATCAATACCTGCATGAATATTAATTTGTGACCAGTTTGCATAACGCCTTGTTGGTGCGTCATTTTTCTTTCTCTTAGACTGTATGTTTTAGTCAATTCTGAAACTTCTGTCGAGCTTTTTAAGATAAATAATGTTCCCTGAAGAAAGTAAAGGCTACCGGGAAATAACATTCGCACCCAGGAGACGCTACGCAAATGTCGTGCAATATGATCTCTATTCTTAACAAAGGGCTCAATTCGGCGCGAACGAGAGCCCACATGTTTCTTCAGATGATTCATTGATGATTATATTCCGTGGAGCAACTAATTTGCGGAGATGTTGACTGCTACATTTCATTGACTGCTAGAAATATTTTGTTGATATCCAACTAGACATAACAACATTTTTTTTTTCGAAAAGAATTTTCTCATATCTGACTGTATCATCTGCGAAAAGTATGAGACTAACATGTTCTGTGAACTCATTGATGTATAACATAAACAACCCTTGTACAATTACATTTCCATGCCATGAACTTTTCAGTTCAGTCGCAGCTCTAACTAATGTTTCCATAGAAATGTATTTTTGTTAATATACTTCGATGTGCTACAGAAAGAAATCTTTTCTACAGTCGAGGAACATATAATAAACTTCAGGATACACAAAATGTCAAACAACCGTCGACTTTTCGGTAAAATTTAAATTATTTTAGATGCCGTTAAACGCACTGCTCCCACAGCCTTGTCGTAGAGGTAACACAGGTTCCCGTCAGACCACCGAAGTTAAGTGGTGTCGGGCCTGGCTAGCATTTGGATGAGTCACCTGAGTACTGTTGGCAAGTGGGATACACTCAGCCCCTGTGAGGCAAATTGAGAAGTTACTCGATTGAGAAGTAATGGCACCGGTCACGAAAACTGACGACGGCCGAGAGAGCGGTATGTTGACCACATGTCCCTCCACATCCGCATCCGGTGACGTCTAAGGGCTGAGGATACACGGCGGCCGCTCGGTAGCGTTGGGCCTTCAAGGCCTGTTCGGACGGTGGTTTCTTTATTTACAAATTTTTTTGGTAAAACACACTAATGGGACAAAATATTATGACCACTGCCCACCGCGAGACTGAATGTCACCTGCTGGTGTTGCGGCCATTTGAATCGGTAAGGAAAGTACGCTGATGAGCCAAATATTCTGATCACCTGCATAATAGCTGGTTTTTCCGTATTTGGAACGAAATACATCACCGATTCTGCGTATCAGGGATCCAACAGTTTGTTGGTAGTTTTATGGAGGTACGTGGCATTAGACGTTTATGCACAGGTCATGTAATTCGCGTAAATAACGGGCCGCTAATTTGCTTTCGCGGTGCTAGCGCCCGATAGCGATACAGATGGGTTGCATACGATTTACATCAGATGAATTTGGTCACCAAAACATCAACCTGAGTTCACTATAATACTTATCAAACCTCTGTAACACGGTTCTGTCTTCGAGGCACCGACAATTATACTGCTAAAGGACGACACCGCCGTCGGGGAAGACATCAAGCATGAAGATGATGCGGGTGGTTCGTAGCTGTCAGCGCGTCTTAGATTACTACCACAGTTACCATGCAAGAGCAGTAGAACGCCTCCCTTAGTATAATAACCCTCCTATCAGCCTGTGTACGTGGTTCGCTGCTTGTTTCGAGCCGCTGTTCATCGACAATCGATCTAGTGTAGCAAAAGTGTGATTCACCCAAAGAGACGACACGTTTCCATTAATCGACTGTCGAATCCCGATGGTCCCAATCGTAACTGACACTGTCGTTGGGTCAACATGTGAACACGTAGGGGTGATCTGCTGCGGAAATCCATGTTCAACAATGTGTGTTGAACGGTGTGCTCCGAAACACTCGTGCGTCCATCAGCATTGTACCCTTTCCGCAGAGATGCCACAGAACAGCATCTATATTACTTCACCGAGCACACAAGCCTCCCGAATCCCACCTTCTGTGAAGAGTCGTTGACTCCCACCCATTTAGCGCCTAGTGGTAGTTTCACTGTCCTTTTACCTCTTTCCATTGATGCTCACGATAGTAGCACCCGAACATTCGACCAGCTTCGCCCTTCGTTCGTTCGTAGAGTGTGCGTAATACTAATCTTCCATTTGACCCAATGGATTTGCTCATTTGTAACCCATATCTTCACTAGGATGTTCTCCTGTCATTGTCTGCTCCGTTTACATACTTTTGTTCGCGCGTCACGCGCCTGCAACGGCACCGAGAGGCATCCAACGTTGCAGTGGGCAGTGGTCACAACGTTTTGGCTTATCAGTGTATGTAAGCTAAACAGATTTGAATGGGAAATAATTGTAGTTGTGATACAGGTAGCAAATGGAGACATCTATTGAAATAAGCGGCTACGGTAAAGGAGACGTTGATATGGACCAGCACCTCGTTACGACCGTCTGCGAAGTGGCGAAGCTACTGTTACGTGCACCTACGGAAAGAGATTGAACGACGATGAAACTACATGCTGCTGGACGTCCACGCCTCATCACAGAACTCAGAGGTCGGAGGCTTGTCCATCAATGAAATAGGTTAGGTGGCGACCTATGGTGAAACTGAGAATAGATTACAATGCAGGTGCAGGCAAATGATTTTATATCTCACCGTTCAGCGAACATTGTGGTAAACGGCGTTATGCAGGAGACGACCTCTACGTGTTCCCATCTTAACCTAACGTTCAAAAATGGTTCAAATGGCTCTGAGCACTATGGGACTCAACTGCTAAGGTCATAAGTCCCCTAGAACTTAGAACTACTTAAACCTAACTAACCTAAAGACATCACACACATCCATGCCCGAGGCAGGATTCGAACCTGCGACCGTAGCGGTCACGCGGTTCCAGACTGTAGCGCCTTTAACCGCTTGGCCACACCGGCCGGCTAACCTAACGTCATCGTCAGTTACAACTGAAGTGGGCACGTAATCATCAAAGCTTGGAACGTGGATGAATAGAGACGTGTCGTCTGGTCGGATGAATTACGTTTCTCGCTACACTAGGTCTTGGGTACTGTGCGGGTATGCGGTCATTCAGGCGAACTGTTGTAACAAAGATGCATTGCACCACGGATGTAGGTCAGTGGGAGCAATATTATGCTATGGGGACAGTCACTTGGGTTTCCGTGCGGTGTATGTTACTAATTGAAGGCACCATACAGTTGTGGTTTATGTGAACTTTATTTCAGACCATACACACTCTTTCATTTTAATATCGTCCCCGATGGTGAAGGCATCTTCCAGTAGGATTACTGTGCTTGATAGATCAGAATACTTTGAGGAGCATGATAGTGAACACATGTTGATGTCTTAACACCAAATTTGCTTTATCTGAACCGGATGAATAGTATTTATGACACTATCTAACACCAGCTCCGACGCCACAAAGCTATTTGCCCATACTTTTTTGGGAAAGTGAAAGCTGAAATGCATATTCCTAATGTTCCCTGATAAAATAAAAGTGGGGAACGCTGACACAGCGCAAAGCTGACTGATAGTGTTACGAACACTTGCAGGAAATGAGATAACTGCAAAACCCTGCCAGTCCTCATGGGAAATTTTCAAGTGAATTAGGTCCACTCTTAACCACAGAAGCATCTGCCAAAGAACTTTTATAGTAGGAATACAATGAGCACACTCTGGATCAAATTTGATCTTTGATTTTTGACCCTGACTTCCTTCCCCACCATCGCCAATCACCTCTCCCTTCCCCCTCCACTTCACTCCTCCCTGACTGCTCGTCTCCCCTCCTCTCCAGTTTCTTCTCAACCATCCCTCTCTGCTCCTTCTTTCCCTTCCCCTCCGCACCCCCTTTCTTAGTCTCCCATCCTCTTCAGTTTCTTCTCAACCATCCTCCTCTGCTCCTTCTTTCCCTTCCCCTCCTCACCCCTCCCCCTTTGTTAGTCTCCCATCCTCTTCAGTTTCTTCTCAACCATCCCCCTCTGCTCCTTCTTCCCCTTCCCCTCCTCACCCCTCCCCCTTTGTTAGTCTCCCATTCTCTTCAGTTTCTTCTCAACCATCCCCCTCTGCTCCTTCTTTCCCTTCCCCTCCTCACACCTCCCCCTTTCTTAGTCTGGACTCTTTCTCTCCTGTTCCCTTGCCTAAGAAGTGCTCTTTTCCTCGGAATAATCTCCTAAGCTTCTAAGCCAATAGCGTTACACTTGTAGAACTCTCCCATTCACAGGTTGATGTTTTACTGCCATATCACCTTTGCAAGTCCCATTTCTCAAATCGTTCTTAAGCGATACCCATTCCTTGGAAATACATCAGCCAGAGAGGTTCCCGTGGTAAAGATGGACAGGGCATAGCCTCACTGTCGTCGAATGGTACTGGCAACTGCATAATGTCTGCATGGCGTTGAACATAGTCGTGTAATTTTCAACGTTAATTCGCTTTCCGTACCCATCGGGACTTAAGCGGTGATCATTATAGATTGATCAGTTTAAATCGGATATTATTGGCTTATTTTACTAGATTTCTGTTTTTAATGCACCTATTGTGAGCAGTATGTGCCTAAACATACATGTGTTTGGTGAGTTTGGGGGTAACTCATCAACTTGAGTTCACTATCACGCATCTCAAAGAATTCGGGGCTTGTGTCACTGACAGTAACCCTGCTGAAAGATGCCATCGCTGTTGGGGAAGACATTAAAAATGAAGGTGTGCAGATGATGTGCCATAGATGTGAGGCCTGCATCACTGTCCAGCGTCATAATTCCGAACACCTTCTTTGATAACGATCTTTGTCTGTTATGTTCTTATTTCTTGATTAGTGCTGTGCTAAGCGTAATAAACATGTTTTCTCATCCTGTTCGTGTCCTTCCTTTCTTGCGTTTTGTGTCGGCACTATCACGCCAGGAAAGCGTTTCCGACCATGCACTGCTATGTGATTTTCCATCTTTTAGGTGTACCCTAATCCTCCTGAAAGTTTGTGACCGCTGTGCTGAAACACTCTGTATATATAGATGCTTATGGGCCTTACTGCACCCTAGAAAATCTATACTACACCCGCTCCCAAGTAAGAATATTAAAAAATTGATACCCGGAGTTAGTTACACGAACATAATGAGTTGTCCTCTTGCAACAATCCAACACTACGTGGTACAGCAGTAAGTGTAAAGTAACTTCTCGTTAGGTGACGTTGCTTCAGTTGGCTAATGGAATACAATATCTGTAACATAAACTTTCTTTAATATGAAAGTCCATACTTTTGCAAACCTTTGTGACAACTGACGCAAGATGTGAAAACTCAAATGATAATGCTTCAGTACTGCTTTCTTTTTTTAAAAAAAGAAAATGAGATGTGTAGTTATGACAATTCCTAAATAATCCAGAATATGCAAATAAGACATGATTAGAATCGACTAACTACTTCCAGTCGATGTTACAAACTGATATTATGTATAAGGTAAAGGAATTTATATTTGATCGAGTTATCCATAAGGTATTAATAACTGAAAAGCGATGGTAACAACGACCTGTAGATATACTATACAGTACGAAACTTGACAGGCCCCAAGAAAAGAATGAATGTCGGTCCACCGTTGGTATGCTTGATACGAAAAATGCTTCAGTGGTTTTAAAAAACGCCGATCAAACGACTGAATTTAGTGAGTGGACTGGCTAGGCAAACACAGTAACATGAAATAAATTTTTGTTGCCGAATAACCAAGAAGTTTATCAGCATTTGTATGACTTGTATGTCAATACAATATCAAAAGACATTTTCCCTGTGACTTACGAGGAATAAAATGATTTTCTAGCCAGTGAGAAAAAATGTCTACAGTTATATGTGACGACTTTTTCGACATCACTATGTCGGATTCAGAAGGCACCTTATATTACCATTCATCCTTTTTATTCACTCCCTTTAAGATGCAAACAGGAGGGAGAAAATTTCCTTCAGCGTTACAACACACATTAACTGTGATATATATTCATTTCGTGCTAATTAATACAAAAATGTAAGACTACGGTAGTAGTTGATAAAGAAATTTTTTTTTTGTAAGTTGTTTCTCCACAAGCGAGTGAAACAGGACAAAAACTAGCTGTGTCTATCACTGTAGTCATCCTTCAGTACTAATCTGAAGTCTCCCTCAGGAGGTTTCGGATCAACCAAATTCCAACAGCGAACCGATTCTCTAGTGTTCATCACTCTTATAGCCGAATTTTCTCAGCTCTGTGAAAGCTTCACTGTGTTAGAAACTTCACTGCGTTTCACACATGCATTGACAAACCATGTGCTCAGCATTGCAGTAAAAAATGCAGTAAATGAAGCAGGCAAAAAGGAATACAGACGTCTCAAAAATGATATCGACAGGAAGTGCAAAATGGCTAAGCAGGGATGGCTAGAGGACAAATGTAAGGATGTAGAGGCTTGTCTCACTAGGGGTAAGATAGATACTGCCTACAGGAAAATTAAAGAGACCTTTGGAGAGAAGAGAACCACTTGTATGAATATCAAGAGCTCAGATGGCAACCCAGTTCTAAGCAAAGAAGGGAAGGCAGAAAGGTGGAAGGAGTATATAGAGGGTTTATACAAGGGCGATGTACTTGAGGACAATACTATGGAAATGGAAGAGGATGTAGATGAAGACGAAATGGGAGATAAGATACTGCGTGAAGAGTTTGACAGAGCACTGAAAGACCTGAGTCGAAACAAGGCCCCGGGAGTAGACAACATTCCATTTGAACTACTGATGGCCTCGGGAGAGCCAGTCATGACAAAACTCTACCATCTGGTGAGCACGATGTATGAGACAGGCGAAATACCCTCAGACTTCAAGAAGAATATAATAATTCCAATCCCAAAGAAAGCAGGTGTTGACAGATGTGAAAATTACCGAACTATCAGTTTAATAAGTCACAGCTGCAAAATACTAACGCGAATTCTTTACAGACGAATGGAAAAACTGGTAGAAGCCGACCTCGGGGAAGATCAGTTTGGATTCCGTAGAAATGTTGGAACACGTGAGGCAATACTGACCTTACGACTTATCTTAGAAGAAAGATTAAGAAAAGGCAAACCTACGTTTCTAGCATTTGTAGACTTAGAGAAAGCTTTTGACAATGTTGACTGGAATACTCTCTTTCAAATTCTGAAGGTGGCAGGGGTAAAATACAGGGAACGAAAGGCTATTTACAGTTTGTACAGAAACCAGATGGCAGTTATAAGAGTCGAGGGGCATGAAAGGGAAGCAGTGGTTGGGAAAGGAGTAAGACAGGGTTGTAGCGTCTCCCCGATGTTATTCAATCTGTATATTGAGCAAGCAGTAAAGGAAACAAAAGAAAAATTCGGAGTAGGTATTAAAATTCATGGAGAAGAAGTAAAAACTTTGAGGTTCGCCGATGACATTGTAATTCTGTCAGAGACAGCAAAGGACTTGGAAGAGCAGTTGAACGGAATGGACAGTGTCTTGAAAGGAGGATATAAGATGAACATCAACAAAAGCAAAACGAGGATAATGGAATGTAGTCAAATTAAGTCGGGTGATGCTGAGGGAATTAGATTAGGAAATGAGACACTTAAAGTAGTAAAGGAGTTTTGCTATTTAGGGAGTAAAATAACCGATGATGGTCGAAGTAGAGAGGATATAAAATGTAGACTGGCAATGGCAAGGAAAGCGTTTCTCAAGAAGAGGAATTTGTTAACATCGAGTATAGATTTAAGTGTCAGGAAGTCGTTTCTGAAAGTATTTGTATGGAGTGTAGCCATGTATGGAAGTGAAACATGGACGATAACTAGTTTGGACAAGAAGAGAATAGAAGCTTTCGAAATGTGGTGCTACAGAAGAATGCTGAAGATAAGGTGGGTAGATCACGTAACTAATGAGGAGGCATTGAATAGGATTGGGGAGAAGAGAAGTTTGTGGCACAACTTGACTAGAAGAAGGGATCGGTTGGTAGGACATGTTTTGAGGCATCAAGGGATCACAAATTTAGCATTGGAGGGCAGTGTGGAGGGTAAAAATCGTAGAGGGAGACCAAGAGATGAATACACTAAGCAGATTCAGAAGGATGTAGGTTGCAGTAGATACTGGGAGATGAAGAAGCTTGCACAGGATAGAGTAGCATGGAGAGCTGCATCAAACCAGTCTCAGGACTGAAGACCACAACAACATGAGGAACATGACAATAGCACATGGCGGCATTAAAGAATTGCACATCTTCTCCGACATAGATTCTACAGTATCGCGTAAAGCAACCACGTCGTGTATCCAGAGCCTCTGAATCCTGTGGTATGTCAGTATAGAGAGCATGGATGCGTTCCTGCAGAATATGATTTAGATGAGCAATTCCGCCTTATGCAAGATACCAAAGGTGTCTTGCATAAGGCAGAATTCCTCATCCAATTTTCTTAGCCAGTACGGAAATAAGAAGAACTGCAACACCACAAGGTGACTGTATGGTTTGCTTGAAAACCCATTAAACAACAATACAAGGTGAGTAAATGGTTTGTTTGAAAACTCATAAAACATCAACTTTGTATGTTGGAGGACCGTTCTAAACAAGTTGCCAATCAATCATTTTCCACACGTATTTGATGGGAGTCAGATCAGGTGAAGGAGCAGGGCAACAAAGAAGCAGTACCAGAATAGTTGAAAATTCAGGGTCAAATGTGCCAGTGTATAGTCCTTCTGAAATACGTCGTTTCGAGTAATCTGAAGAAGAGACATAACTTGACCTATAAAAACTATTGCGCTAAATAAATGAGAATCGAGATAGTGTGTCGTATCGAGTGGCACCACAAACGCTTGTCCACTGTTCAGTTAACAATACGGGCTGCTCGACTGTAGTCTCAAACATAAAATATGTTGATACAGAACTCGTTCAAATAAACTACATTTGTCCACTTAACGCACCAACTAAGTTCAAGTGATACTTCCAGTCTGAGGGGCTTTTGCTTTCTGAAAAACGGAAACAAAGACATGCATTCCATCAGTCCATCGTATTTTTGACTTCAGTTCAACGTGCAACAGACAGCGTCGAACCTGCCATGTAGACGGACACCCGTAGCAGTGCATTAACTTGGGACGAGCAGTGTTGATAACGCTGTTTGCATTGTTCCGGTCATGTCGGGAAGAACCAGTCGTGCAGTGTTTCGCAGTTCATTAAACTTCCGTCGCTGCATACGAAGTTCACTGATCCACATGATCATCATTTCATGGTAGAATGCACGATACGAGTCGAACTGCACAGTATGACAAACACATTGTTCATAGACCGGAATTCTGGCCCGTTCGAATTAATCTTTAGGTCTCGAAGACACATTCTTCTACTTGTTTTCACTTCACCTTCAGTTTGGCGAAACATTAACCTTTCCCATCAGAAGAGTAGCCTTGGTGCAAACCATCTCTCTACATTCTTAACCACAGGACACTAGTAAGATGTTTTACTGGACCGACAGAGACCGAAGTGTACGTGTGGTCGGTTCTGTCCCATAGCTATTAGGTGTTCTATGTGGTATTATTGCTCACAAGTCTTTGTTGTCCAGCAGTGATTTGCTCCGCGCTCGTACAAACTGAGAAAGTCAACGGCGACACTGTTCATCTTAACGTAGTCGCTTCACGACTAGCGACTTCGAATAGGGACTCACAGTACAGCAGTGACTGTTGCAAGTGAAAAGTCCAAAAAAATGGCTCTGAGCACTATGGGACTTAACATCTATGGTCATCAGTCCCCTAGAACTTAGAACTACTTCAACCTAACTAACCTAAGGACATCACACAACACCCAGTCATCACGAAAAAGTCCAACACTTGCACGATCACTGACATATTGGGTCCGTGTGTCGGATAGACACAAACTATTCGCGATCAAATGTACTGATAATGTGCATCTTCTAAATCCTGCAGGGGACTGTTACGCCAACGTCTAGTGTAAGATTTTGGACTTATAGGTCACTTGGAGAGCGGCTCCTGATTTAGGATAGTTTTCTTGGAACCTTAAAGACACTGTCCAGGCCAAAGAGCACAAATCATTATAGACTCTAAAACAGAAAAAAAAGTCTCACCATGAAGGAATTATCCGAACGGGCCTGAAATAGGTAGATTGGTAGGCGTGATGTACATGTATAGACAAACTAGTGACTAAACTTTCAGAAAAATTGAATGATTTATTCAAGAGAAAGAGCTTCACAAATTGAGCAACTCTGTAACGCAATTCCTCTGGGAATTATGCAAGCAGTTATTCGGCTTGGCATTGATTGACACTGTTGTTGGATATCCTCCTGAGGGGTAGAGTGCCAAATTTTGTCCAATTGACGCGCTAGGTCCTCAAAATTCCGAGCTGGTTGGCGGGCCCTACCCGTAATGCTCTAAACGTTCTCAATTGGGGAGATATCAGCGACATTGCTGGCCAAGGTGGGGTTTTGCAAGCGTAAGGGCAAGCAGCAGAAATTATCGCCGTGTGGGGGCGGGAATTATCTTGCTGAAATGTAAGCCCAGGATGGCTTGACATGAAGGATAACAAAACGGGGCGTAGAATAGCGTCGAAGCTCCTCTGTGCTGTAGGGGTGCAGCGGATGACAGCCAAAGGGATTCTGCAATAAAATGAAATGGCACCCAAAACCAACATTCCTCGTTTTCGGGCCGGATGGCGAGTGATATTCAGGTTGCTATCCGACCGCTGCCCGGGACGTCTCCAGACATACCTTCGGCCTGGAATTTCACTGACTAGAGTAGAATTGTCTTCAGTGATTAGTTCCGCTTCGAACTGATCCCTCATGAGCAGCGAAGACGTTTCTGGAGACACCTCAGACAGCGATAGGATCCCAACCTGACTGTCACCCGCCGTATGGCCCGTCAGCCAGGAGTGACTGCCTGGGGTGCTCAAATGGTTCAAATGGCTGTGAGCACTATGGAACTTAACATCTGAGGTCATCAGTCCCCTAGAACTTAGAACTATCTAAACCTAACTAACCTAAGGACATCACACACATCCATGCCCGAGGCAGGATGCAAACCTGCGACCGTAGCGGTCGCGCAGTTCCAGACTGAAGCGCATAGAACCGCTCGGCCACATCGTCCGGCGCCTGGGGTGCCATTCCATTTCATAGCAGGGCCACTTGGTTGTCAAACGTGGCAGATGTGGAGTACAGCGGTACGTCGACGATATTCTACGTCACGTTTTGTTGTCCTTCATGGCGTGCCATCCTGGTTTTACACTTCAGCACGATAATGCACGTCCGCACCGGACGAAAGTTTCCACTGCTTGTGTTCCTGCGTGGCAAACACTACCTTAGCCACGAAGGTCGACGGATCTCTCCCCAATTGACAACGTTTTGAGCGTTATGGCCAGGACCCACCAACCAGCGCCACTTGGACAGAATTTGGCATGATTTCCCTCAGGAGGAGATCGAACAACTCTTTCAATCAATACCAAGTCAAATAACTGATCGCTTAAAGGCCGGAGGTAGACCGACGCGTTATAGACTTCTTCAATTTGTGAAACTCTATCATCCAATTTTTCTGAAAGTGTAGTCATTCGTTTGTCTGTACATGTGAATCACATCTACCGATTTCCATCCCATTCGGGTAATTCCTTCGTGGTATGACCTTTTTTATCTTAGAGTGTATTTCCTACTCTTGCTTTAGCTGATTTGCACAATTGTATACTTATTTTGTTTTCGTACTTTGTGTTGCTATAGGGCTGCGTGTCTTCTGGAACTGAAATGGCTTTCATGACTACTGAAACAACGTGTGGAGCAACAAGGTCGGCCTCGACTTTCTCCCTGTGCCCTATGTCTGTTACCCGTCTAGTCCACAACAAGCAGAGGACGGGTTCAAATACCACGGTACTAGAAAAGCTATAACTCATGGAACTCCCACTACGTCTTAGCACATGTAGCTTTGCACGTGTTTATGGCGCGAATTTAACTTGCGAAATGTAAATAGAACTAAACATGCCAAATAATGAAAGAGGACTGCATCTGCTGGTTTCACTCGAAATTCTCCTGTTGCATACAGTTAATGTCTCCGGAGAAGTACCACTCGAACGTATATGGGTACGAAACCACATTTTTACATTACTAAGCCGCCCTAACAAGCAATTGAAATCGATCCGTGAGATCTGTCGTCCAATTTGTGTTAGTGGTGGTGATGGTGGCAGTTGCGCTAAATGTTGATTAACAGCGCGATTGTCAGTGCCAAATCTCTAACGCAGCTGTAGCGAACTAGTTCCCCGTGAGTTTATCTAACACGTCAAACTGATACAGAGGAGATGGTGCGTGGGCTTTTATCCGCTAATTTTAATTTTTTTGTCCGCAGTGCGCTTCTCTGAGATGAGGCATTAAGCCGGAAACTTGTGACCCCCTCCCCTTGCACCACGGCGTGTCCGGCGTATCGCGTCCTCGACAAAGGGCGGAGCTGGCGCCAGAGGAGATAGCGCTACGAGCGACGTGACGATGGTTCGCTAGATAACATCGACCGCACGGCGCCAGCCACCAGCTAATGCTGCCCACTCCAGCTGAAAGCTCGCCGACCGATTACACGCAGCACGGCATACGTCATCCACACTGGTTCATTACGCTCCTCCATGAGCTCAAAGACGCTGTCTAAATGGAGTGTAAGGTCTTCATTCCTTCGGACATCGTTTTCGCACTTCAAACTAAGATCTATTCGTATGAAGGACATTAGCATCAAGTGAGAGTGACAATCGCTCGTTGAAATACTGAGGTTCAGAGCTGGAAGAGTGAGCGACTATCCGACGAAATAAAGTTATTGGGGGAGATAACAAATCTTTGAGACACACCACTTCTTATTTTGTGGAAATCTCCATTCCCACGACGATATGTAAATAGTATTTCTACCTCCTCTGTGATATCCGATTTCCAGCAGCGTGATGTTCAGGAACATTAAACAGTGTGGCAACATTACAAGACCATGTATGTAACTGATGTGGCTGGTATATCTGAAATTGTGCAATGCGAATGAATGAAGCAGACCTGCGAATGAGTGAACAGTCTCTCTTGTAGCAGCTCTTCCAGCATCACCGGTCTGCAACCTCGAGGGTCTAAAGACGGTACCCATAAAAAATGTATACAGCAGGCCGAGGAATCGATGTTCAACGCCGAGCTCCCACCCGCCGAGATCGGATAATCTTAGCACAAGATGCAGCATTTCAGGCAAAGTATTGGCTCAAAAGGGAATAATGTCCAGGAGCACGTTAACTTAATGCAGAATAATAACAGAACACATATATTGCTACAGAAATCCGTCATCTATAGCCGACATCTGTGGGTGCAGTTTTTAAGACACTGCGTTCGAAATAGGGAGGGCGGGTTTGAAATCTTCGTCCAGATATCCAGATTTAGGTCTTCTAGGGTTCCTTGGAGTATTAAAAGTTAATTTCTGGATGATTATTTCAATAACAGACAGGCGAATTCCTTTCCAATTCTCTTGCACATGCCAAAGGTTCAAATGGCTCTGAGCACTATGGGACTTAACATCTGAGGTCATCAGTCCCATAGAACTTAGAACTACTTAAACCTAACTAACCTAAGGACATCACACACATCCATGCCCGAGGCAGGATTCGAACCTGCGACCGTAGCAGTCACGCCGGCAGGAGTGGCCGAGCGGTTCTAGGCGCTACAGTCTGGAACCGCGCGACCGCTACGGTCGAGGTTCGAATCCCGTCTCGGGCATGGATGTGTTTGATGTCCTTAGGTTAGTTAGGTTTAATTAGTACTAAGTTCCATGGGACTGATGACTTCAGCAGTTAAGTCCCATAGTGCTCAGAGCCATTTGAACCATTTGTAGCAGTCACGCGGTTGCAGACTGAAGTGCCTAAAACCGCTCGGCCACAGCGGCCGGCCTTGCACATGGACAAGTGCTTATTTATTCCCTGTTCGTTCTAGATAACCCACCATCTAAAGACAAAGTTCAACAACATTTCTACTTGTAAAAGGGGATAAACTATCTCACTGTACAGTCGTTTAGCGATCCTTGAATCTGATATCGACACCTTGGAATGTTCCTTCCTCCAAACTGTGCGAAAAGAGTAAACCACCAAAATTTGTCGAATGCTAACACAGTATGTTTTATTATACTACACGTTCTTAGATAACATTGTTTACTACGGGTTAGCTGCTGTTATGACATCCTCTGTAAACTTTTTCCGTCAGAATTGATTTTTGTTTTGGTTTAGCTATGTTATTTCCCTGTATTCCATCAATATCGTTCACATTAGCGCCCCTTAAGCCCTACACAGTGTGCTCAGACGACATATAAATCTTGATGGTTTTACCTGCATCGGCTATTCGAAACCAACTCCTCCTTATATTATAGATCCCACATATCCCCGTATTTGCGGTATTTGCCCTTGTAATAGGTACTATTATCCCACATATCCACGTATTTGCGGTATTTGCCCTTGTAATAGGTACTATTTCATCAACTTTATCAGTTACGAAATGATTTCTTCCTTCATACATTGTGAGAGTACATTTAATCCTAATTTATCCAGATAGTTCTCGCGTTACTAAGTGCATTATGAGCACACTCACGCCCCCCCTCCCTTGAACAAATGGCTTTACCATAATGTAATTTTTATATAAATTCTTCGTCTCGTTCCTTATTGTTTCACATTTCACTATTTCTTCGCTGTAGGATCGGGCAGAGCAGCGTTTTTACGCGTTCCTTAGCGCCCCGTCGGCCTTATGTTATGTGTCCATCATCTTTCCTCAGCCTTGTCAGGACTATGTTCTTCGCTTTTAATGAGTTCGATGTCGTCGAAACTACCTTCCATGTGTATGTCCGTTAACAGGAGAAGACGGTTTCCATAATCATAATTACGATTTACCCCTATTCTAATTCTCCATTCTTCCTCTCATCATGTCGACAAACAGTGATACGAGTGATGTTTGATTCAGATTCTGTCGAGCAGTGAAAACTTGCGAGCGAAATAGCTCTCAAGGTAGACTGCCAGAATAAATCAGTTACTGTTAACGTTCTCCATCGCAGCTAGCTTGATGAAATTTCGTATTTTATGAAGAAGCATATTAATCAAGGTAGCAGCTTTCATTATATTTCACATTCCATCTGGCCATTTTCACATTGCCATGTGGTCCCGTATACTGAACAATACGGTTAAGGCGCTCAGTCCGGAACCGCGCGACTGCTACGGTCGCAGGTTCGAATCCTGCCTCGGGCATGGATGTGTGTGATGTCCTTAGGTTAGTTAGGTTTAAGTAGTTCTAAGTTCTATGGGAATGATGACCTCAGCAGTTAATTCCCATAGTGTTCAGAGCCACTGAACTGAATAATAACAACAATCTGACGGTATAACTTATCATTTTCGTATTATTAATAATGGGATGTGCTTGGCTAGTTAACTGCTATTGCCTACGAAAATATTTGTTAAAATTATAGAAAATTGTAATCAGTTTCACTCAAGTAGATAATAATATCGAGAGCTATTTGCGAAAACAGTGCAGAGTGTAACGAAACGATACTGCGGAAGTTCAAATAGGGTTTTTAGAGTGTGTCTTAAGGGAAAAATGGTGTATAGACTATTAAACCAGGTCCAGAAAAGTCACCCAGCGACGCTACAGAGCGTCGATGTCTGTTAACTGACGCTTTGGGCAAATTGGAAATTTGTGGTAAGATCTTATGGGACCAAACTGCTGAGGTCATCGGTCCCTAAGCCTACACACTACTTAATCTAACTTAAACTAACTTACACTACGGACAACATACACCCCCATGCCCGAGGGAGGACTCGAACCTCCGACGGGGGGAACCGCACGGACCGTGACAAGGCGCGCCCTAGACCTCGCGGCTACCCCGCGCGGCCCTTTTGGGCAGTAAATGTGAATTTGTGCGCTGACGAACCGCAAGTGGCCTTACAACATTCACGACGTATTACGGCGTCCACGCCTCTCACAACTACAGTGTGGAGACCGCTAAGCTCTGTAGCAGCGTATAAACTCAACATTTCCTGCTAGGTGGCGGATTAACGGTAGGCATTACTCATCTGCAAAACGCTAAAGCAACTAAACTTCTGAGATCTAGACCAACTTGCTGTAATCTTCGTATGGACCGCTGCAAGACTGTCGAAACATCTGTATTAATGTCTTATAATAACGCGGCCTAATGCCCAAAATTATTTTATTCAAAATGACACTGGCCGATGAAACCTACAAATTTATATAATGTTAAGTAATGTCCCTTCACACAGTTTACTTGAATTTACATGAAAGTATGAAGACAGAAATATTAATGGACATCTTTACTATCATAAATAACTTTTGGGTTGTTATTAATAATTATTTCAAGACGTGGTAATTCTAATTTAGTATCATGAAGTAAAATACGTAATTCGGATATTTAGATTTGTAATTTTGAGCGGGTTTCCAATAACGTTTCGTAAACTCGCTCAGCAAACAAACAGTGGTAAGTCAATGATAAATCAGTCAGCAGCTAAAAATGTTAAGTTTCTACAGACGCATTTACAAGAGCAAAGTTTTCGACAGAATTTACTGTTTAAAAGTGTCATTACTCTAGAAACATTTGAAAACAATACATGAATTAAAAAATCACAGTGGATGTCCTTGAAATATCTTATATGTGATATTTAATTAAAACAATCAACTTGTACCTTACCACTGTTTACAATCGAGGCCTTCAAATTTGAATATTTACCGTGACAGATTAAAATAAAAGTTGTACTTGCAATCAACACATCTGTTAAACTCATAGGTTAGTATCACTTACACGATATGTTGGCCTCATCAGCACCGAAAACGGAAGAGACGCTCCTTGGCCTGCAGAGCCCCTTTCCCGCACTCAATGCCTGACATCATATCCGCCGGGTACAGAAGGTGCGTTCACTACACGATTGCACCTTAAAATATACTCTTACCACGTTTGTAAATACGTATTACATAAGTGGAGAAAAATGGGTTCAAATGGCTCTGAGCACTATGGCACTTAACTGCTGAGGTCATCAGTCCCCTAGAACTTAGAACTACTTAAACCTAACTAACCTAAGGACATCACACACATCCATGCCCGAGGCAGGATTCGAACCTGCGACCGTAGCGGTCGCGCGGTTCCAGGCTGTAGCGCCTATAACCCCTCGGCCACTCCGGCCGGCATTTGTGGAGGAAGTGACTCGTATTCACACAGACTGTATTTGGGGTACTCCTGAAGGAACTACTGACGAAATAAATTTTGCTTTAACCTTGGTTAGAAGATAGCTGTTACAAGCCACATAACATGCTTGAGGCGACAATCATCTTTTCTTAGAAACCTTATGCCTCTGACAGTAAAACAACAGTATCCAATAGCAAAGGTCTTCATCCCAGGAAAAATAACGAACTGTCGGTTTTGATGTCGTTCGCCGGAGAGGTTCGATGGCAGGTGTATCTCGAGTTCCATTGCATCCAATGCAAACATCACCTACACGAGATTATATCCACGGCCTGCCTGAAACGTAGCGTGTTGGCAGTCGGGACCACTTAATATGACCTTCGACGTTTTTATAACTTTCCATAGGCTTGTTACCACGTATGACAGCAATTCATTAATCCAGCAGATTGTTTTCTTTGCTTCTACGCTTCAGTGCATGTGTTCCTGCACCCATGTTAATCTCTGTGTCCTGTTACATGCTGCCATCAGACGTACACGGTGGGGGCGACGCTTTCTGTCCACCATAGAGGGGAGGTGTTGAAGGTTGACATTGTGAAATTTGTGCTTCTGCCGGCGTATCGAATGTTCAGACCACTTACTTGAATGCAGTCGGATTACGTCCTAGACAACTTCCGATGTTTCGACTGATGTATGTATCCTCACTCTGTAGGCCCAAATAAAACGAGAGATCACTGGGTAAGGGACTTAAGCCCTTGGTAAATGTAAATGTCGTGTGACTAGGGCCTCCCGTTGGGTAGACCGTTCGCCGGGTGCAAGTCTTTCGATTTGACGCCATTTCGGAGACTTGCGCGTCGATGGGGATGAAATGATGATGATTAGGACAACACAACACCCAGTCCCTGAGCGGAGAAAATCTCCGACCCAGCCGGGAATCGAATCCAGGCCGTTAGGTATGACATTCCGTCGCGCTGACCACTCAGCTACCAGGGGCGGACTAATCCCTTGGTGGGCGGGGTGCATCAAACAGGAAATCAAACGAACGCTTGTGCAAAAAGACAGTGGATGCCATAAACAGCTAGTGCACCATACAACCATAGGTGACAAATGTCAGACGTTATAAATAGTGACGTATTAACCAACAACAGGTGATGAAGTAGCGGTAAATCTGTCCCTCTGTTGTTTGACAAGAGATAGAGTAGGATTCCAAGTAGAATTTAAACAAAAGCCTCCGTCTCTATAAGGTCACTTGCTAGTTTAATCTCAACAGCTTCCGTGATAACACTATCCCAGTAACTGGAAGGGCGCGCCGAAATCTCTGTGTTGTTACAGTGTCCAGACACATTAATGTGACGAGGGCCAAAAGCCTGAATAACCATCTTTCGAAGCGTGGACCGCTGCGAAACGTGCAGGAAAAGAGTCACTAAGGTTCTAGGAGATACCGATAGGGATGTGGAGTCATGCCGACTCCAGCGCCGTGGCCAGCTGTGTTAGGTTTCTCGGCTGAAGATCCATGGTGCGAACAGCCCGATCGAGGTGGTCTCACACATTCTCGATTGTGTTTAAATCCGGGGAGCTTAGTGGCCAGGGGACGACGGTTAACTCCTCCTCGTGCTCTTCGAACCACGCACCTGCACTACAAACTGTGTGACACATTGTACACTACTGGCCATTAAAATTGCTACACCAAGAAGAAATGTAGATGATACACGGGTTTCATTGGACAAATATATTATACTTGAACTGACATGTAATTACATTTTCACACAATTTGGGTGCATAGATCCTGAGAAATGAGTACCCAGAACAACCACCGCTGGCCGTAATAACGGCCTCCATACGCCTGGGCATTGAGTCAAACAGAGCTTGGATGGCGTGTACAGTTACAGCTGCCCATGCAGCTTCAACAAGATACCACAGTTCATCAAGAGTAGTGACTGGCGTATTGAGACGAGCCAGTTGTTCGGCCACCATTGACCAGACGTTTTCAATTGGTGAGAGATCTGGAGGATGTGCTGGCCAGTGCAGCAGTCGCACATTTTCTGTATCCAGAAAGGCCCGTACAGGACCTGCGACATGCTGTCGTGCATTATCCTGCTGAAATGTAGGGTTTCGCAGGGTTCGAATGTAGGGTAGAGCCACGCGTCGTAACCCATCTGAAATGTAACGTCCACTGTTCAAAGTGCCGTCAGTGCGAACAAGAGGTGAACGAGACGTGTAACCAATGGTACCCCATACCATCACGCAGGGTGATACGCCAGTATGGCGATGACGAATACACGCTTCCAATGTGCGTTCACCGCGATGTCGCCAAACACGGATGCGATCATCATGATGCTGTAAACAGAACCTGGATTCATCCTAAAAAAAGACGTTTTGCCATTCGTGCACCCAGGTTCGTCGTTGAGTACACCATTGCAGGCGCTCCTGTCTGTGATGCAGCGTCAAGGGTAACCGCAGCCATGGTCTCCGAGTTCAAATGGCTCTGAGCACTATGGGACTCAACTGCTGTGATCATAAGTCCCCTAGAACTTAGAACTACTTAAACCTAACTAACCTAAGGACAGCACACAACACCAAGCCGTCACGAGGCAGAGAAAATCCTTGACCCCGCCGGGAATCGAACCCGGGCGTGGGAAGCGAGAACGCTACCGCACGACCACGAGATGCGGGCTGCTGATAGTCCATACTGCTGCAAACGTCGTCGAACTGTTCGTGCAGATGGTTGTTGTCTTGCAAACGTCCTCAACTGTTGACTCAGGGATCGAGACGTGGCTGCACGATCCGTTACAGCCATGCTGCTAAGATGCCTGTCATCTCGACTGCTAGTGATACGAGGCCGTTGGGATCCAGCACGGCGTTCAGTGTTACCCTCCTGAACCCACCGATTCCATATTCTGCTAACAGTGATTGGATCTCGCTAACTCGAGCAGCAATGTCGCGATACGATAAACCGCAATCGCGATAGGCTACAATCCGACCTTTATCAAAGCCGGAAACGTGATGGTACGCATTTCTCCTCCTTACACGAGGCATCACAACAACATTTCACCAGGCAACGCCGGTGAACTGCTGTTTGTGTATGAGAAATCGGTTGAAAACTTTCCTCATGTTAGCACGTTGTAGGTGTCGCCACCGGCGCCAACCTTGTGTGAATGCTCTGAAAAGCTAATCATTTGCATATCACTGCATCTTCTTCCTGTCGGTTAAATTTCGCGTCTGTAGCACGTCATATTCGTGGTGTAGGAATTTTAACGGCCAGTAGTGTATTTCCTTCTGGCAGATGCCTTCGTGCCGAGGAAAAGCAAACTGCATGTAGTGGTGGACTTGGTCCCCAGGGATAGGGTCAAACTTGTATTGATCCGTCGTGCCATCCAGAATGACGAGATCACTCAGGAAATGCCACGAAAATATTCCCCAGACCACAATGCTCCTATCTCCGGTCTGGACTCTTTCGACGATTGTTGCAGGGCGTTTGCTTTCAGACCTTTCACGCCGATGTAACATAAAACGGGATTCATCTGAAAAGGACAAATGTCGCCCTTCGGCGGGCATCCAGTTGCGGTACTGGCGTGGAAATTCCACCTTTCGTCGTCAAACAGCAGTCAGCATAGGTGCCTGAATAAGGTGACTGCGGCGGAGGCACATACACTGCAACGTTCGTTGATCAGTCGTTGAGGAGACACAGTCGGTAGCCTCTTGGTTCATCTGGGAGGTAAACTGTTCAACAGTCATGCGTCTATTCGCCCGTACACATGTCCTCAGGCGCAGTTCACTTCCGTCGTCTATGGCCCGTGGTGCACTGCGGTTGCCCCGATGCTGGTTTTTGATAGCGGTATTTTGCCATGCACGGTATACTTCAGCCGCGCGGTTTGAGGTGCCATATCACGGATTGCGCGGCCCCTCCCGCCATAGATTCGAGTGCTCCCTCGGCCATGGGTGTGTGTGTTGTTCTTAGCATAAGTTAGTTAGTGTGTAAGTCTAGGGACCGATGACCTCACCAGTTTGGCCTCATAGGAATAATCCCACACTGTGAACGTTTGGTATAATTTAACCCGAACGCCAATGATCATGACTTCTCGAACTTCATATAAATCGCTTCGTTTCCAAATTACGAGAAGACTAAACTCCTTTCCGCGTCCCCCTAGACATGTTATCGCTATATATACCGACCACTGGTAGTGTGTCGAGAAAATTCAGTGGTCGCATTAATGTGACTGGACCGCATATGTTCCATTGGATGACAGATCCCAAGGCTGTGTTCTGTAATTGCTTCTTCAGTTACTCGATGGGGCTAGTTGTTAGCGGTGTGTGTTATCTTTCTGCATATGCTTCCTTTTGGTTTCACGGCTGGTGCAACGCAGCACGCAGAGGGCTTAACTTATTATGCACAGCGATCTCTCTTTTCATTTGTGCCTTGAAAATGATTTGGTGTTCACCTGTTGAAATATCGGTGATTGTCCAGGACGTTACCCGGCAGCATTCTCGGAAGTTATATGAGAAACAACAATTTTGCTACTCATAAATTGTTGTCTTTATGAATGGGTGAGTGCTTTTTCGCACTGTGGTGTGTCTGTTGCTGTTACAATGTGCAACACTCGACAGCGATAATTGTAATCAATGTATTGTTGACCACGTCATATGATTTTGACGTTGATGATTGTCGTCACGTACGGGTGTTCATGTCGTGTCCTAGAATGGGTCTGATGTGAGAAGTCCAGTAGAGACGGAATGTCCCATGTATCAGGCAGCCAGCATCTGCTTACACAATTTACGCTTCATGGCCACGCCGGCGACCACTTTAATGGTTGGCAACATGGCAGTCACCTTGTAACACCAACATTTCGTTCCACTAATATAACTATTGTATCGTTTGCGATTTACGCATGGAACATTGTTGATTCTGTTACTGATTCATGCTATGGGAACGACAGGTAGAAATGTAAGAGTCGGGAAGAAATTGTTTGAGCGGTGTTTATCTGTATGAAGGAGGTAATTAGCACTCCAAACGTAAGAGGCCGTAGCCGAGCGGTTAAAGGCGCTACAGTCTGGAACCGCACGGCCACTACGGTCGCAGGTTCGAATCCTGCCTCGGGCATGGATGTGTGTGATGTCCTTAGGTTAGTTAGGTTTAAGTAGTTCTAAGTTCTAGGGGACTTATGACCACAGCAGTTGAGTCCCATAGTACTCAGAGCCGTTTGAACCATTTTCGTAAGAGGCCTAAAGATGAGTAGTGAACGCGCCAAGACAGCAACGGCCAAGCAGTCAGTCGCTACTCCTTAGACCAGACATGAGCTACCTTTGATGACCCACAGGCCCGATTCACATATTTGATTTAACTCACGGGCCACATCGACAATTGAAGCGTTCAAAGCACACAAAGTCAACAGCTTCCGTGATGTTTATGGGGTAAAGCACCGATATGAAAGGCACCTCTTTACCGAAAAGCCACGCAAAAAAATTATGCCTCAAAACACGCGTTGTTGAGAGTACATACATAATTCTATGTTCACCCCATCTTCAGATATTTAAGTTTATTTATGCGTCGTGGACGTTGTTCCTTTCCTTTCGATATTTCAAAATAACTGTCTTAAAAACTTCCGTTGCAAAATTCTGCAGCGCCATACCGTCCCTCCCGCGAAATTCTTCCACGGGCCGGACTGAACACATTCGCGGAACTGATCCTGTCTGAAGGCCACCTCTTGCACATCCGTGCCTTGGATTGTGAACGCCTTGGTATGCAAACGATGCTGAATTATCCCCAGTTTTGCTCGAAATAAGCCTCGGATGGACGCATAATCAGCTTACCAAAGCGTCAAATGTTTGTGCGATACTCTATGGTGTCTGCATGTAGAAGGAAGCATAATTACATTTGCACTGTTTGTACGTTGAACCATACTTGCACAATTTGTAATTGTAAACTGTCGAAGCTGCAATGGTAAAGTACCGGAACTTCAAGGGCTGATAGAAAGCACCGAAGCTGAAATCGTTATAGGTACAGAAAGCTGGCTGAAGCCAGAGATACATTCTGCCGAAATTTTTACAAAGGCACAGACGGTGTTTAGAAAGGATAGAGCGCATGCAACCGGTGGTGCCGTGTTTGTCGCTGTTAGTAGTAGTTTATCCTGTAGTGAAGTAGAAGTGGATAGTTCCTGTGAATTATTATGGGTGGAGGTTACACTCAACAACCGAGCTAGGTTAATAATCGGCTCCTTTTACCGACCTTCCGACTCAGCAGCATTAGTGGCAGAACAACTGAGAGAAAATTTGGAATACATTTCACATACATTTTCTCAGTATGTTATAGTCTTAGGTGGAGATTTCAATTTACCAGATATAGACTGGGACACTCAGATGTTTAGGACGGGTGGTAGGGACAGAGCATCGAGTGACAGACATTATACTGAGTGCACTATCCGAAAATTACCTCGAGCAATTAAACAGAGAACCGACTCGTGGAGATAACATCTTGGACCGACTGATAACAAACAGACCGGAACTTTTCGACTCTGTAAGTGCAGAACAGGGAATCAGTGATCATAAGGCCGTTGCAGCATCCCTGAATATGGAAGTTAATAGGAATATAAAAAAAAGGGAGGAAGGTTTATCTGTTTAGCAAGAGTAATAGAAGGCAGATTTCTGACTACCAAACAGATCAAAACGAAAATTTCTGTTCCGACACTGACAATGTTGAGTGTTTATGGAAAAAGTTCAAGGCAATCGTAAAATGCGTTTTAGACAGGTACGTGCCGAGTAAAACTGTGAGGGACGGGAAAAACCCACTGTGGCTCAACAACAAAGTAAGGAAACTACTTCGAAAGCAAAGAGAGCTTCACTGCAAGTTTAAACGCAGGCAAAACCTCTCAGACAAACAGAAGCTAAACGATGTCAAAGTTAGCGTAAGGAGGGCTATGCGTGAAGCGTTCAGTGAATTCGAAAGTAAAATTCTATGTACCGACTTGACAGAATATCCTAGAAAGTTCTGGTCATACGTTAAATCAGTAAGTGGCTCGAAACAGCATATCCAGACACTCCGGGATGATGATGGCATTGAAACAGAGGATGACACGCGTAAAGCTGAAATACTAAACACCTTTCTCCAAAGCTGTTTCACAGAGGAAGACCGCACTGCAGTTCCTGCTCTAAATCCTCGCACAAACGAAAAAATGGTTGACATCGAAATAAGTGTCCAAGGAATAGAAAAGCAACTGGAATCACTCAACAGAGGAAAGTCCACAGGACCTGACGGGATACCAATTCGATTCTACACAGAGTACGCGAAAGAACTTGCCCCCCTTCTAACAGCCGTGTACCGCAAGTCTCTAGAGGAACGGAAGGTTCCAAATGATTGGAAAAGAGCACAGGTAGCCCCAGTCTTCAAGAAGGGTCGTCGAGCAGATGCGCAAAACTATAGACCTATATCTCTGACTTCGATCTGTTGTAGAATCTTAGAACATGTTTTTTGCTCGAGTATCATGTGGTTTTTGGAAACCCAGAATCTACTCTGTAGGAATCAACATGGATTCCGGAAACAGCGATCGTGTGAGACACAACTCGCTTTATTTGTTCATGAGACCCAGAAAATATTAGATACAGGCTCCCAGGTAGATGCTATTTTCCTTGACTTCCGGAAGGCGTTCGATACAGTTCCGCACTGTCGCCTGATAAACAAAGTAAAAGCCTACGGAATATCAGACCAGCTGTGTGGCTGGATTGAAGAGTTTTTAGCAAACAGAACACAGCACGTTGTTATCAATGGAGAGACGTCTACAGACGTTAAAGTAACCTGTGGCGTGCCACAGGGGAGTGTTATGGGACCATTGCTTTTCACAATATATATAAATGTGCTAGTAGATAGTGTCGGAAGTTCCATGCGGCTTTTCGCGGATGATGCTGTAGTATACAGAGAAGTTGCAGCATTAGGAAATTGCAGCGAAATGCAGGAAGATCTGCAGCGGATAGGCACTTGGTGCAGGGAGTGGCAACCTACCCTTAACATAGACAAATGTAATGTATTGCGAATACATAGAAAGAAGGATCCCTTATTGCATGGTTATATGATAGCGGAACAAACACTGGTAGCAGTTACTTCTGTAAAATATCTGGGAGTATGCGTGCGGAACGATTTGAAGTGGAATGATCATATAAAATTAATTGTTGATAAGGCGGGTATCAGGGTGAGATTCATTGGGAGAGTCCTTAGAAAATGTAGTCCATCAACAAAGGAGGTGGCTTACAAAACACTCGTTCGATCTATACTTGAGTATTGCTCATTAGTGTGGGATCTGTACCAGATCGGGTTGACGGAGGAGATAGAGAAGATCCAAAGAAGAGCGGCGCATTTCGTCACAGGGTTATTTGGTAACCGTGATAGCGTTACGGAGATGTTTAGCAAACTGAAGTGGCAGACTCTGCAAGAGAGGCGCTCTGCATCGTGGTGTAGCTTGCTCGCCAGGTTTCGAGAGGGTGCGTTTCTGGATGAGGTATCGAATATATTGCTTCCCCCTACTTATACCTCCCGAGGAGATCACGAATGTAAAATTAGAGAAATTCGAGCGCGCACGGAGGCTTTCAGACAGTCGTTCTTCCCGCGAACCATACGCGACTGGAACAGAAAAGGGAGGTAATGACAGTGGCACGTAAAGTGCCCTCCGCCACACACCGTTGGGTGGCTTGTGGAGTATAAATGTAGATGTAGATGTAGAATACTAGTCAACGCCATCGCCACCGAAGTTTAACACGTAGTCGCCTCCAGTTAATTTACTATTGTATTAGATTTGTAAAAGTGTATGAATCACTATTGAATCACATTTGTAGAATTTAATCTTTGTGTGTTTCAGATAGTTATTGACCTTAGTCAGTAACCTGTGCTAGGGTCCTATTCCTAATCCTAAAAGTGTCTACGTTCTATCTAATTATAAAAGACTGCTTTTAATATAACAACTGAAGATCTACAAATGAGTAAAATCACTATTAACGTTATAAAAGTACGGCACTTCCCAAGTGAAAATCTGCCTGTTGGATAAACTAATATTCTGTTCCCTTCTATTTTGAAACCATTCTCAAGTAAATTGCTGATATAAAGGTCGAATATTGTGCATTGAGAATCTGATTTAAGAGCGTTCGAATCAGATGTTGCCATTTGTTATATTATTGAGAGAGTCTTTATATTCTAGAGGTAGGTTTTCACGTTGCTTGAATGGATATCGTAAGAGGGATATTCTTTCAAAGTTATACAGTTCACTACACTTTACTCCACTCCAGTCTGGCTTGATGCAGTGACAGTAATTCAATGTTCCAAAAATAGGAAACAGCCTCTTCTGCAAGTCTTTAATTAATAATGACACGCCTCACTCGTTTAGCGCATCTTCAGATTATCTTGAGCAGCAGCGACCACATAAGTCGTATTTAAAAGTATGATGGCATTAAAGCTGAAACCGCGGTGGTCAAATACGGCCGTAGGAAAGCCAAACCATGACAGGATACGTCAGCAGTCACAGACATGTGTCACAGATCAATTAGCAAGCGTTATTGTGAGGGACAGGTTTTCTAGTCTTATAATATCTCACTGTAAAGGTCTATATAGAAGCTGTTGTTAGCAAATGATTTTGCGAATCTGTCCACATGTCAGATAAATTCTAAAAGGTTCCATTGTATCCAATTAATCTCTTAGATTTGAAATTAAAAACTCGTATTTAAAATTTATATACCCGATTTGACTGTCGGCCTTATATGTACGTGTCTACAAAATTACCAATGTTAAACGAATCCCTGCTCATATACCGCATTTGAATTTTTACTCTCATGTCTAAGACATAGTTGTTTTTCAGAGCCGAAAGCATTAGCACTATTGCTTGAAATACATTACTTACACGATCTCGGAGCTAATTCCTATAAGAGGGAAACACTAACTTGCTGTAAAACTTGTAATACCGTTGTGCCGGTGGGGAGTGTGGGCGTGGGGATTGGAGCGTGCCGGTAGTTTCACTTTACATAATTAAAGTCATCTTCTATTGATAATTACACAATCAGCTTATTACACTTAATGGAAATAGCAATTTCACAATCATAGATAATAACCGTACAATGACCATCTGTATTTCAGCGCATTAGCTAATAGGAAAACAAATCTTTCTCAATACGAATCACTAAAGACATTTCCCAGTTATTTCTCGATTTCTTTAAAAACCACTCTTCGACCCAGACACCTCTAAAAACATACATAACATACATAACAAGTGTATTTAATTAACTTCACGTATATTAAACCCTTCATGTAGTCTTAGCGCATCTAGTGCTCTAAGCTTAAACAATTAAATGATGGCAACCTTATACCAATAGTTCTCATAAATATTTCACCGTCTGTTATACAATGTTCATAAATTAAACTTTCAACGAAACATTACATTCCTCTACGTCACTTACGACATACGGTTATAACGTATGTAATGAATAAGGAAAGCACAAACCAAAATACTGACTTTACAAAATGGTTCAAATGGCTCTGAGCACTATGCGACTTAACTTCTGAGGTCATCAGTTGCCTAGAACTTAGAAATAATTAAACCTAACTAACTAAGGACATCACACACATCCATGCCCGAGGCAGGATTCGAACCCGCGACCGTAGCGGTCGCGCAGTTCCAGACTGACGCGCCTAGAACCGCACGGCCACATCGGCCGGCTGCTGACTTTACATAAGGGACGAATGAGGAAGACTGTTGTCATCTAAAACCACCTTCTTACTAAACTAGAGACAAATACTCTAACAAATACAGTTTAACAAAACACTAGCTTATTAAATCGACTCATACTATGACAGAAACATGACGGGAGAAGCAACTAAAAATAACTATGGCATAATAAAACGCAATGACAGCTTAAAACAACATCGCTCATACACAGTTCAACCAATGTCTGCCAAATAAAATCACTCGAATACTGATCAACAACAATGTCTGACAAATAAGGTCGCTCAAAGAGTGATGAACCACACTTCACGTACCCACCACACTGCCGTGCCATCCCATATAGCAGTATGCCGTGCCATCCCATATAGCAGTAAAGAGAAAGACTAAATTAAAAAGTCTATAACAGAACACAACGAGCGGTAAAACACGGCAAATGGACCAGAACTTCAACTACAGCGATCAGTGAAGTGGATTTATCCTCTTGCAAGCACAGCGGAAAACGACGCTACCATACTCCCGTCACTGCTGCATCCATCCTGACCGGAACGTGCCAGGAATATCATCCACTAGGCCACCGTTCACAATAGCGATAAAGGGGGACAGAGAGAGCCTGCTCTCCTCGTCTGTAGCTAGGTACTGCCCTCGTCGCTCAGCGATCGCACCTCCGTGGCTGCAGTAAACAGATTGGCTGTTCGCCGACCCACCCCAGCATAGTCTGTTCGCTCTCGCGTCACTCTTCCAAGACCCCGCACTAGCCGACGGTACTTCGACTTCCTCTTTGGCCACAGATAACTAAAGCCACACAGCAGTCACATCAAGCCTTCTCTGACATCGACAGGCGGCCGCGGTGGTCTAGCGGTTCTAGGCGCTCAGTCCGGTGGTCTTCAGTCCTGAGACTGGTTTGATGCAGCTTTCCATGCTACTCTATCCTGTGCAAGCTTCTTCATCTCCCAGTACTTACTGCAGCCTACATCCTTCTGATTATGCTTAGTTTATTCATCTCTTGGCTTCCCTCTACGATTTTTACCCTCCACGTTGTCCTCCGTCCGCAGCTCGTGGTCGTGCGGTAGCGTTCTCGCTTCCCGCGCCCGGGTTCGATTCCCGGCGGGGTCAGGGATTTTCTCTGCCTCGTGATGACTGGGTGTTATGTGCTGTCCTTAGGTTAGTTAGTTTTAAGTAGTTCTAAGTTCTAGGGGACTGATAACCATAGATGTTAAGTCCCATAGCGCTCAGAGCCATTTGAACCATTTTTTTCGTTGTCCTCCAATGCTAAACTTGTGATCCCTTGATGTCTCAGAACATGTCCTACCAACCGGTCCGTTCTTCTAGTCAAGTTGTGTCACAAACTCCTCTTCTCCCCAATTCTATTCAATACCTCCTCGTTAGTTATATGATCTACCCATCTAATCTTCAGCATTCTTCTGTAGCACCATATTTTGAAAGCTTCTATTCTCTTCTTGTCCAAACTATTTATCGACCATGTTTCACTTCCATACATGGCTACACTCCATACAAATACTTTCAGAAGCGACTTCCTGACACTTAAATCTATACTCGATGTTAACAAATTTCTCTTCTTCAGAAACGCTTTCCTTGCCATTGCGTCTACATTTTGTATCCTATCTACTTCGACCATCATCAGTTATTTTGCTCCCCAAATATCAAAACTCCTTTACTACTGTAAGTGTCTCATTTCCTAATCTAATTACCTCAGCATCACCCGACTTAATTAGACTACCTTCCATTTTGTTAATGTTCATCTTATATCCTCCTTTCAAGACACTGTCCATTCCGTTCAATTGCTCTTCCAAGTCCTTTGCTGTCTCTGACAGAATTACAATGTCATCGGCAAACCTCAAAGTTTTTATTTCTTCTCCATGGATTTTAATACCTACTCCGAATTTTTCTTTCGTTTCCTTTACTGCTTGCTCAATATACAGATTGAATAACATCTGAGAGAAGCTACAACCCTGTCTCACTCCCTTCCCAACCACTGCTTCCCTTTCATGCCCCTCGACTCTTACAACTGCCATCTTGTTTCCGTACAAATTGTAAATAGCATTTAGCTCCCTGTATTTTACCCCTGCCAACTTTAGAATTTGAAAGAGAATATTCCAGTCAAGATTGTCAAAAGCTTTCTCTAAGTCTGTATCGTATCAAATGCTGTCCAATCATCGCCTTAGTTCGTAAAAGTCCCGAGCTGATTGGAGGGCTTTACCCATAAAGCTCCAAACGTTGTAAATTGACGAGAAATGTGGTGACCTTACTTGCAGTAGAAACTCTCGTCGTGTGTTGGAGGGCATTATCTTGCTGAAATGTAAACCCAGGATGGCTTGCCATGAAGAGCAACAAAACGGGGCGTAGAATATCGTCAACTTACCGCTGTGTTATAGGGATGCCGCGGATGACAACCAAGGGAGTATGACATGGTATGGTGTTGAACTGGGGACCTAGAAACGACAGAGAGGCTTCGTCCCCGCCGTAGCCCTCAGTGTTTCACGACCCCACAACAGGCTGCAGCAGTCCACCCACCCCACTGCCGCCCTACACAGAACCCAGGGTTATTGTGCGGTTCGGCCCTCAGTGGACTGATAGCAATCGCCAACATAGTTACACTGGAACCAGTCCGCATCCGCCGAGGCAGATGGAAAACCGCCTTAAAAACAATTCACAGACTGACCGGCACACCGGACCTCGGCACTAATCCTCTGGGCGGATTCGTGCTTGGGACCGGCTCGCCTTCCCGCCCGGAAAGCAGTGCGTTAGGCCGCGCAGTTAACGGACCGGCTACTAAAGGGGTTCTGCTAAGAAAAGAAATGGCCCGGAGCATAACTCCTGGCTGTCGGGCCGTATGGCGGGCGACTGTCAGGTTGGCATCGCACCGCACTCCAAGGCGTCTCAAGAGGACGTGCAACAACTCTATCAATCAGTGCCAAGCCGAATAACTGCTTGCATATGGGCCAGAGGTGGAACAAAGCGTTACTGACTTGCTCAATTTATTAAGCTCTTCCTCTTGAATAAACCATCAAGTTTTTCTGAAACTGTATCATTTATTTCTCTGTACATGGACATCATGACTACCAATTTCCGTCCCATTCGGATAACTCTTTCGTGGTGCGTTGTCTTCTTTTGTCTCTCGAGTGTTTTTGTTTCACTATTTCATTAATGATCAAGTATTAAGTATTAAACACGTAGCATCGTACTAGCAACTTCCACACAAGTAGGTGCAAGATTCATTGTTTTACGACCCCGAATAACTTACGGCAACCTATAGAGGGTGTCACAAAAAGGTACGGCCAAACTTTCAGAAAACATTCCTCACACACAAAGAAAGAAAATATGTTATGTCGACATGTGTCCGGAAACGCTTACTTTCCATGTTAGAGCTCATTTTATTGCTTGTCTTCAAATCAAATTAATCATAGAATGGAAACACACAGCAACAGAACGTACCAGCGTGACTTCAAACACTTTGTTACAGGAAATGTTCAAAATGTCCTCCGTTAGCGAGGATACATGCATCCACCCTCCGTCGCATGGAATCCCTGATGCGCTGATGCAGCCCTTGAGAATGGCGTATTGTATCACAGCCGTCCATAATACGAACACGAAGAGTCTCTACATTTGGTACCGGGGATGCGTAGACAAGAGCTTTCAAATGCCCCCATAAATGAAAGTCAAGAGGGTTGAGGTGAGGAGAGCGTGGAGGCCATGGAATTGGTCCGCCTCTACCAATCCATCGGTCACCGAATTTTTTGTTGAGAAGCGTACGAACACTTCGACTGAAATGTGCAGGAGCTCCATCGTGCATGAACCACATGTTGTGTCGTACTTGTAAAGGCACATGTTCAACATTACCTTCCTTCAATTGGGTCAACTGGCGGTGAATCGAGGAAGTACAGTACATACTGACGGAACTAAAATGAGCTCTAACATGGAAATTAAGCGTTTCCGGACACATGTCCACATAACATCTTTTCTTTATTTGTGTGTGAGGAATGTTTCCTGAAAGTTTGGCCGTACCTTTTTGTAACACCCTGTATAGTGCTAAAAGAAACGTCCTCTTAAGCTACCTAAAGCAATGTGTAGTATATTTCACAGCCTTCCTCGAATCACACTTGAAGAAAAAATGAGCAACCTTGCAATAATGATTCAGCCTCCAAGTTTTCCATCTACAACTGACGTAACTCGTTCAAGTACGTACATTGGACAAATTATTAGTCAACTGCAGGAGATAAAACACTTCAACCATGTAGCACAGGAGACCAGCCCTGATAACGGCCACAACTGAGTGAGGAATATATTTCAAAAATTTCCTGAGATACGCTATATCCAGTCAAAGAAACGTACTGATGACTGTATCCTGCAGAGCTACCAAACTGCGTGGATGATGACAGCTACGGGTCATCGCTGTTCGTAATAGTCCCAGATACGGGGTGACAATTATTGAACTAGATGAAGAAAACGTGAATTAGTTACGAACGACGGCGTGTGCACACTTCATTCAACATGTAAAGGTCACTACATATATTCAGATTTAGGTTGAGACATATTCGATATGCCTGCCATTAGTGTCGATGATGTGGCGGCGATGAAATTCCGCATGACCCGCTGAAGTGTCGGAACATCGATGCTCTCGATGACATCTTGAATAGCTATTTTCAGTTCTTCAGTTGCTGTACACCCGGACTGTAATACAGCCCCACAAAAAGAGTCGCATGTGTTCCGATCCGGAGAATATGGTGGTCAATCGAGGCCCATGCCAGTGGCGTCTGGGTACGACAGAGTCAGAATGCGGTCCCCAAAGTGCTGCTCCAGGACATTGAACACTCCCCTGCTTCGAGGGGGTCGTGCTCCGTCTTCCATGAACCACATCTTGTCGAAATCACGGTCACTTTGGGACGGGGATGAAATCATCTTCCAAAACCTTCGCGTCCTGTTCGGTTGTCACCATGCCATCAAGGAATATCGCACGGATTATTCTGTCACTGTACACTGCATACCACACAGTCACCCGTTGAAGTTGAAGAAATTTCTCGATCGCGAAATGCGAAGTCTCAGTGCCCCAAATGCGCCAATTTTGCGTATTGAAGAACACATCCAAATGAAAGTGGGCTTCGTCGCTGAACCAAACCATGCACGCGCATACTAATTCTCATTATGCCCCAATGCCAACCGAGAAATTTTAACATTCTAAGGCAAACGGTTCAGAAGCTAGGACAATTTTATTTCATATAGCTCGATAATCGTCACCTTATATTTTCCATGAGTTTAAGGTTTAATGATTTAGCGGACGAGTAGAGGTGTTACAGGATACCTGAGTGTTCGTTAAATCATAAACGTATGCGTACTTCCCTCTGGACTTGGTTGTTGTCATAGTAGAAGGTACGCATGTCCACAGCATATTCATCCATGAAGATGTAGAAGATAGCACAACGCATGGTCTCCAAGAATGTTGGAATAAACATCCTTGTTCTTGTTCACGTTAACCTGAATGAGTGGACTGAAGTGTTGCTACGACACACACACACACACACACACACACACACACACACACACACACAAAACGTAACAGAACCACCTCTGGCCTGAATTATACTCCCCACACGCACTGCGGGGTAAAGGCCGCTTTGAACCGTCGGAGCACTCGACGTCTTGCATAATTTGAAAGGACACAAAATCGCGCCTCGTTGGACAACAGTACACGCCTCCAGTCCGCTAGTGTCCTGTTTCTGTGTTGTTTGGGGCACTGAAGAGGTGCAGTACTGTGTGCCGCTGTGAGTAATGACCTTTCGCGAGATACCCAATTCTAAATGTGCATTGCATGCTGTTTACTTTGCAGCTTTCGCTCGGAAAGTGGTTAAGATGGATCTGCAATCAATGAGAGCAACATCTCCTTTCAATGAAATGATAATTAAATCAAGACCCTAAGCTGTCGACAGGCGTTGATATACATCAACGGGGACAGTTGAAAATGTGTGCCCCGACCGGTACTCGAACCCGGGATCTCCTGCTGGCACAGAGGATAGTGCGAATGCAGGGATTTATTCCTTGCACGCTCCCCGTGAGTCCCACATTCCCAACTTAATGTCCTCACTCTACATTCGTAGTGCCCCTGCCCATTACACTCATTACTCGCGGCAGACAAACTTACCGAGTCCCGTAAGAGTTCGGGCAATGCGTGTGCATCCAGCACAGAAGAAGAAGGTCAATGGCAGGTTAGCCTTAACTATATGAAGATGGTGTCTGTTCATTCGGACATGTCCGAAAGAACACATACCATCTTCATATATCTCCTTTCAAGGTTGAAACCGATTGCCACTGACAAGGCGCGTCACTTGTCATCGATCCCCATCAGTTAGGATCCTTTTACGCCCCTATTATTAAGTAGTATTACCTGCCTGCGAGTGGCACTCCATTCATTGTGGACACGCTGGACAACCCGCGCTGATATATTAACAAGCAAGGCTACCTCATTCGCTGTGTGGCCATGGTCATGTCCAACACGATAGCTTCTCTCTGTCATTCTGTCACGTCTCCACATAGTCCATACATCCCACTGAAATATCACACTGATTCAAAAAAATGGCTCTGAGCACTATGGGACTTCACATCTGAGGTCATCAGTCCCCTAGAACTTAGAACTACTTAAACCTAACTAACCTAAGGACATCACACACATCCATGCCCGAGGCACGATTCGAACCTGCGACGTAGCGGTCGCGCGGTTCCTGATTGTAGCGCCTATAACCGCTCGGCCACACCGGCCGGCACACTGATTATCTTGTATGAGTTACGTCAGTTTCTGGGAGTAATGTGACCGTCTGGTACCGGTTATAAACCATCCACAGTGCTCCAAACCATCCAGTGTGGTATGTTAAGGAGGAGACCAATGCTTAATCCGCTGAGCTTATGTAAAATAAACAATATCTAATGAAAAGTATCCGGACTCCTGTTAGTGGCACAAATGTGGGTTGTGACTCCTGTTTACCACTAGGTGGCTTGCACTCTCCTGGGGACATTTTCAGTTAGGTGTCTCAATATTTCTGTGAGAATGGTAGCCATTCTTCTTCACGAGACCAAAACCAGAGGAGGTAGAGATGTTTGTCACTGACGTCTGGAGCGATGTTGACGTTCTAACTCATCCTAAAGATGTTCCACTGGGCTCACGTCTGGGCCTTGCACAGATCTGTTCATTCCAGGAATGTGATTGTTCCATAAGCTATTGCTTCACAGATGCTGCTTTATGACAGGATGAATTGTCCTGCTGATTCGTACAGCCATCGTCTTCAAACTGTTCGTCTACTGTACGCAATAAACAATGCTGTAAATGTGTTTTCATAAGCGCAATAAGGGGACCACATAATAACGACGAAAAACACCTCCTTACTGTAACACCACCTCCTCTGTGCTCTACTGCACTACACATACGGCAGGTAGCGCACACCAGGTACTCGCCAAAACCAAACCCTTCCGTCGCGTTGCATCAGGGTATAGCGTGATTAATCACTCCGAATCACTCGTTTCCAGTCATCCCTGTCCAGTCGCATCGCTGTTTATAGCACCTCAGGCGTCGCTTAGTACTGACTACAGAAACGTGTTGCTTACGATGAGGTGTTCGACCACTGTCCAAATTTTGTTAATTACGTCCTTAACAAATTAGGATCCGATAGCATCATAGAATTCAAGGTACACATGCTGTGTGAATTCCACAAAATTAGAAGGTATTCGAGTCACAAGAAAAAGTTCGGTAATATGTTAAAATTGTATTTGAAATAATGGGCATTGGTTAATATAAAACAGAAGACTGTGTTGTCAGTGATGTATTGTAGTTACCTTACGGATATTATGTACAATTTTACAGTATATTTTTAGTGTGTTCTTTTTCTACTGCAGAGAGTAGATTTTGAAATTTATAAGCTAATGTACAGAACTTATGTGACAGTGAGATTGTGCGTCTAATAGTGTCAAAACAAAAAACATTAAAGGCGCATTATTGACTTACATTAGAAATCTGGAAATAGACAGTTTTTATGGAAAGGTCCTTATCGATTGGTTAAAACCATAAGATTCTACCTGATAATGTAATATTTAATGGCTGGCACATTGCCCTGTTCATTTTTGCACTGTGATGTGTAAGTCAGATTGGCAGTGAAAGACTGATTATATAGGTCTGATCACTTCAGATACTTAACATTGAATTAATGTCCAGAGAGTGTAGTTGGAATGCTAGTCATCTCTATTATATATCTCCTTTCCGCCATTCTCAAATATTTCAGGAATTGTCTAATATCATTATTAAATTGTTTTATATTTAAAATTATCCCACCAACTTGCTGACATCCATCATAAAGAACTATTTATGCTTCTGTAAAGATCAGAGCTCATGTAATTCAAAGTGCAGATTTTATTTCTTCATGTTGTAGTTTGAATGTCTTTAAAAAAAAAAACTTTTCTTGGTGTTTAACTTAATTCCTTCTGGTAATTCAGGGAGCAACACAATCTTCTGTTGTCTTTCTTTAACATCAGCATAACTGAAATGATCAAACTGTTTTTGTTTAAATAACTTCATGTATAACAAGTGTCCATGGTTAGTACATGAACTTAGTATGTATATGGAATGTGTAACATTTTTTTAATAAATGTTTTTATTTAAAAAAAACCGTCCCGTATTCTTTCTGACTCTCTATGCAAAGTCATTTGCTAGCTCGACAGCTCGAACCACACTGGAACTCACTAGTGACTCGTGCCACTGATTTCATGCGATTTTTTTACAACCACCATCCGCAATGCTCGACTGTCTCTGTCCATCAGTACACGAGGACTGTCTGGTCTTGGTTTATTTGTGTTTGTTCCATCGCGTTTCCACTTCACAGTCATACCACCAACAGTTGAGTTGCGCTGCTTTAGAGGTACTGAAATGTTCCTGAAGTATTTGTTAATAAGGTGATAGCCAACTACTAGTCCACGTTCAAAGTCACTGATATCTCCTGAGCTACCCATTCTGCTGTTATTACTTCTCTGTTAACAGCACAACACTCCGCGTCTCCTTTCATATTGTCGGGTCCGCCCCTCGTCACGTCTAGTGGCCAATCTCGGATAACATAGGGACGTCTGGTAACTTTGATCTGATAGGATAGTATCCCAAACAGTGTCTATGAAATGTTCCAACCATTACACAGGTTGAACATTAATAAAACCGACAAACCGCAGGGGCGAATTCTTGACCGGAGCTGGAGGAAAAAAGGTCATATGAATATGTGTCTGGAAATACATCGTTGCCACGGTAGATAGCATTGACGAATGGAAGTGTGACTGACGAAGCATACTGTAAGCAGTAGAATGGTACGGTATTCACGTCTGGAACAAGCCGAGATGGTGTTTCTGTATAGCCTAGGAGATGGAAACGGTCGAGAGGCAGCATGGCTGTGCCAAAACAAGTACCGTCGGAGACACAAACCACATCACACAGAGTTCGTTTCAATGACCGGATACTCTAAATCTGTATGCACAGTCCGACGTCTCCCTGCGAGTTAGTCTGTGTGCAAGGACCCGGGATCACACAAACGCCCTTGAAAAGTTGTGTATTGTCGTTGGTGTCCGTGAGGGTACCTGCTTTGGTATAACTCTGCTGCCTCTCGACCGTTTCCATCTTCTAGGCTGTACACAAACATCATCTCGGCATGTTTCCGAATTGAATACTGGACCATTCTTCTGATTACTGTGCGCTACGTCAATCACACAGTCTGCAACACACGAGGAACACACGGTACGTGGCCGAAGGAACTTTCATTCATCTATCGTGGCAACTTTTTTCCTCCATTTCCAGTCAAGAATTCGCATCTTCAGTTTGTCAGTTTTATTAATGTTCACCCTGTATAAGAACGGTACGGTTATATAAAAACCTTTGAAAAATAAAAACCATTTGTTATATCGTATCATGTTCTAAACTTGGATTAAAATAAATTGTGATTAACACTCCTACGAGTCGAGTGGTAGAGGCCAATGACAGCTAATCGTTGTTGTTGCTCGAGCACCACGTGCTTGCTGTATTGTTACGTTTAGGTAGATTCAGAGCCTTTTGAATTGTGGCTGACTTCAAAACAGAAAAGCTGGTCCCCTACCTCCCACCGGTCCCCCGCCGCTGCCGTCTGTCAATTGCAGAGTTATTTTATTCGAGGTATTACGTAAGTCTCCTTTCTGAAATGAATGCAACTGCCACAACATTTTCTTTAGTTGATTTAACTTGTGAGGCTGAATGTGTCGTGGCTCGGTGTAATGGCAAGAGACGGCTGTAGTAACATCAGGCATCTTTCAAAGGGTGGGGCAGTGACAGTGGTGCAGCCGTCCGAGCGAGCGCGCGCAGCGGCCGCTGGGGCGGAAGACGCGCTGCCAAGCTCCAGCGGGCTGCAGCCGAGCGCGCCAGCCGCCGCTCGCGACTCACCTGCGCCGGATTTATGTGAGTCGCAGCGACTCGGCATTTCTCTGCCCGGACGTCTATCTACATCAATGTCAACACTCTACCGTGCCTGTCCTATCACGTATTAAGACATTCTACAGTTCCCTCAACGGCCGGAGAATGTGGGAAGAACGACCGCTTGTAGAACTCCACGCGAGCTACTTTTACACTGACGAACCAAAGAAACTGGTACACCTGTCTAATATCGTGAAGGCCCCACGGGAGCACGTAGAATTGCTGCAACACGACGTCGCATGGATTCAACTAATGTCTGAAGTACTTCTGGAGGGAATTGACACCATGAATGCCGGCCGGAGTGGCCTAGAGATTCTAGGCGCTACAGTCTGGAGCCGCGCGAGCGCTACGGTCGCAGGTTCGAATCCTGCCTCGGGCATGGATGTGTGTGATGTGCTTAGGTTAGTTAGGTTTAAGTAGTTCTATGTTCTAGGGGACAGATGACCTCAGAAGTTAAGTCCCATAGTGCTCAGAGCCATTTGAACCAACACCATGAATCCTGCAGGGCTGTTCATAGATCCGTAAGAGTACGAGCGGGTGGAGATCTCTTCCGAACAGCACGTTGCCAGGCATCCCACATATGTCCAATAGTGTTCATGTCTGGGGAGTTTGGTAGCCGGCGGAAGTGTTGAAACTCGAAAGAGTGTTCCTAGAGTCACTCTGCAGCAATTGCGGACGTCTTGGGTGTCGCATTTCCCTCCTGGAATTGCGCAAGTCCGTCGGAATGCACAATGGACATGAATGGATGAGGTGATCCGACAGGATGCTTACGTACGTGTCACCCGTCAGAGTCGTATCTAGACGTATCAGGAGTCCCATATCACTCCAACTGCACACGCCCCACACCATTACAGAACCCTTACCAGTTTGAACAGTCCCCCGCTGATATGCGGAGTCCATGGATTCATGAGTTTGTCTCCATACCCGTACACGTCCATCCGTCCAATACAATTTGGAACGAGACTCGTCCGACCAGACAACATGTTTCCAGTCGTCAACGGTCCAATGTCGGTGCTGACGGACCAAGCCAAGGCGTAACGCTTTGTGTCATGCAGTCTTCAAGGGTACACGAGTGGGCTTTCGGCTCCGAAAGCCCATATCGATGATGTTTCGTTGAATGGTTCGCACACTGACACTTGTTGATGGCCCAGAGTTGAAATCTGCAGCAACTTTAGGAAGGGTTGCACTTCAGTCACGTTGAACGATTCTCTTCAGTCGGCACTGGTCCCGTTATTACAGCGTTTTTTTCGGCCGCAGCGATGTCGGAGACTTGATATTTTAGCAGAATCCTGATATGCACGGTACACTCGTGAAATGGTCGTACGAGAAAATCCCCACTTCATCGCTACCTCGGTGATGCTGTGTCCTATCGATCGTGCGCAGTTCAGACTCACTTAAATTGTAATAACCAACCATTGTAGCAGCAATAACCGGTATAACAACAGCGCCAGACACTTGTTGTCTTTTATAGGCGTTGCTCATCGCAGCGCCGCATTCTTCCTGTTTACATATCTCTGTATTTGAACACGCATGCCTATACCAGTTTCAGGCACTTCAGTGTAGTATTCCAGTAACGAGGGCACAAGTGTTCCATAATCTGTCTCTTTCGTAGAAAAACTGTAGTTTATTCTACCAACTAAACTTGGTATTCCACCTGTATTGCAAACAATTGAGACTATGCGGTCCCATAGAAAAATACTGCTACGATCGTGTTACTTAATAACATGGCTGAGACAAGCTGAATTTCATTAATCCGTTTGGGGAATAACTGCATAGAAGTTTACACTCTATCCCTATCTCCTAATTTCGGAAGTTGTTCAGTGATATTATCTCTGTATAATGGTACACAGGATCCTTGTTCAGTACCGTAGACTATCACAAGTACGTGAAGACTACGGTAGCTTTGAAAGTAATCTTGGCCAATTTAGACCGTAACTGCATTACCTGTCCGTTAGGTATGTTGCATACATATCGGGCGTTACCTCATTTCGATCCTTATACACTGGTAACGCAGAACATTATGAACTCTGCCCACCGGGTGGCGTTGTGGGCACATGACGCGCTAACAAAAGAGTGTAAGCGGAGCAGACACGGACGGGAGATCACCCTAGCGAAGATGTGGGCTGCAAATGAGCAAATCCATTGAGATAAGCGACTTTGACAAAGGGTATAATATTATTACGCACAATCTGCGAACTAGTATCTCGAAAACGGCGAAGCTGGTCGAATGTTCACGTGCTGCAACCTGAGCATCTATGGGAAAAGGTAGAAGCACAGCGAAACTACTACTAGGTGCTAAATGGTTCGACAACAACTCTTCACAGAAGGTAGGCTTCAGAAGCTTCTCTGCTTCGTAAAGTACGTCAAATGCTGATCTATAGCATCTACGTGGAAAGGGCACAATGATGGTGCACGCACAAGAGTTTCAGAGCACACCGTTCATCACACATTGTTGAACAGTTCCGCAGGAGACCACTCCTACGTGTTCAGACGTTGAGCGAACGACATCGCCCACTACGATCACATTGGGCATGCGACCATCGGGATTCGACCGCCGATCAATGGAAACGTTTCGACTTTTTGGGTGAATAACATTTTTGCCACCAACGCCGTCTTCGAGGTGAACGGCGCCTCGAAATGTGCAACGCGCCACAAACGCAGGCTGGTTGGAGCAATATTACGCTGTGGGAGGCATTCTCCTGTGCTTCCACAAGACCTGTGGTGGTAATCGAAGACACGGTGACAGCTGTGAACCACCTGCACCCCCTCACGCATTATACACTCCTGGAAATGGAAAAAAGAACACCGTGAATTCATTGTCCCAGGAAGGGGAAACTTTATTGACACATTCCTGGGGTCAGATACATCACATGATCACACTGACAGAACCACAGGCACATAGACACAGGCAACAGAGCATGCACAATGTCGGCACTAGTACAGTGTATATCCACCTTTCGCAGCAATGCAGGCTGCTATTCTCCCATGGAGACGATCGTAGAGATGCTGGATGTAGTCCTGTGGAACGGCTTGCCATGCCATTTCCACCTGGCGCCTCAGTTGGACCAGCGTTCGTGCTGGACGTGCAGACCGCGTGAGACGACGCTTCATCCAGTCCCAAACATGCTCAATGGGGGGCAGATCCGGAGATCTTGCTGGCCAGGGTAGTTGACTTACACCTTCTAGAGCACGTTGGGTGGCACGGGATACATGCGGACGTGCATTGTCCTGTTGGAACAGCAAGTTCCCTTGCCGGTCTAGGAATGGTAGAACGATGGGTTCGATGACGGTTTGGATGTACCGTGCACTATTCAGTGTCCCCTCGACGATCACCAGTGGTGTACGGCCAGTGTAGGAGATCGCTCCCCACACCATGATGCCGGGTGTTGGCCCTGTGTGCCTCGGTCGTATGCAATCCTGATTGTGGCGCTCACCTGCACGGCGCCAAACACGCATACGACCATCATTGGCACCAAGGCAGAAGCGACTCTCGTCGCTGAAGACGACACGTCTCCATTCGTCCCTCCATTCACGCCTGTCGCGACACCACTGGAGGCGGGCTGCACGATGTTGGGGCGTGAGCGGAAGACGGCCTAACGGTGTGCGGGACCGTAGCCCAGCTTCATGGAGACGGTTGCGAATGGTCCTCGCCGATACGCCAGGAGCAACAGTGTCCCTAATTTGCTGGGAAGTGGCGGTGCGGTCCCCTACGGCACTGCGTAGGATCCTACGGTCTTGGCGTGCATCCGTGCGTCGCTGCGGTCCGGTCCCAGGTCGACGGGCACGTGCACCTTCCGCCGACCACTGGCGACAACATCGATGTACTGTGGAGACCTCACGCCCCACGTGTTGAGCAATTCGGCGGTACGTCCACCCGGCCTCCCGCATGCCCACTATACGCCCTCGCTCAAAGTCCGTCAACTGCACATACGGTTCACGTCCACGCTGTCGCGGCATGCTACCAGTGTTAAAGACTGCGATGGAGCTCCGTATGCCACGGCAAACTGGCTGACACTGACGGCGGCGGTGCACAAATGCTGCGCAGCTAGCGCCATTCGACGGCCAACACCGCGGTTCCTGGTGTGTCCGCTGTGCCGTGCGTGTGATCATTGCTTGTACAGCCCTCTCGCAGTGTCCGGAGCAAGTATGGTGGGTCTGACACACCGGTGTCAATGTGTTCTTTTTTCCATTTCCAGGAGTGTATTTTCCCCGACATCTGTTAGTAATAAAATTATCTGTGTCTCTGAGCCAGAACCGCGCTACTGTGGTTTGAGGATTATTATAGTGAACTCACGTTGATGTCTCGGCGACCATATTAGCCTGATGTAAATGCTAAAGAATCCATGCAGCTCGCTATCGGAAGCTATCACCGCGTACGCAAGTCAGTGGCCCATTATTTACGCGCATTACATGACCTGTGTGTGAACATCTACATAGCCCCATAAACCGACCAAAAAACTGTCAGATCCCTGCTATTCAGAATCAGCAATGTATTTCGTTAGAAAGACGGACAAACAAGCTATTAAGTAGGTGGTCATAATGTTTTGGCTCATCAGTGTATCGTGGTACACGGTATTCTCGGTCTGCGGTGGTTCGTTACAGAGTAGAGTTGTAAAACTGCCTTAGGCTACCGTAGACTTACATAAGTAAGTGTAGACTACGCCAATTTTCATAGCAGCCTTGGTCAGTTAAGACCGCAGCTTCATTACCTGTCCGTCAGGTGTGTTGCATACATGTCGGGCGGTACCTCATTTCGATCCTTTTGATAGTGTAAGTGCCGCGCGGGATTAGCCGAGCGGTCTTAGGCGCTGCAGTCAGGGACTCTGCGGCTGGTCCCGGCGGAGGTTCGACTCCTCCCTCGGGCATGAGCGTGTGTGTTTGTCTTTAGGATAATTTAGGTTAAGTAGTGTGTAAGCTTAGGGACTGATGACCTTAACAGTTAAGTCGCATAACATTTCACACACATTTGAACATTTGATAGTATAAACGATTAGTGTCTTACCACATTGGCCTTGAAATCGGAAGCAGTGAGCTGTCTAGAAACCGGATGAGAATACATAAAGAGTAGCGTAAGATGCGCATCATTTTTGTTCTACATAGAAATCTTCCTGTCTGTTACTTAAAAATAACCTGTAACGTAACAGAGGGATGTTATAGGAAAAATTAAACAAATACATATTCATCTCATAGTGATAGAAAACGGAATTACCTAAAAAAGTTAAAATTAAAAAAAAAACATCAACACCAAAACATATCAAACATCACTTCAATAATTCGTCGAGTTTATATAAAACGTGTTTCTGTTATTCATAAACAACTTTCACTTTTGTCAATAATAACAGGAAACTTATGCTTTGGTGAAGAACGTACTACTGAGTACAAAATAACAACAATAATTACAAAGATTTTTTGATGTTTCAGTATGTAAACTGTACTTGCATCAAAATTAATTTCTTTGGTTACATAAAGAAGGAGCAGTTACGCGATTAACTAATTATTATTGCTTATAAAATGTGATTCATATTTTGTAAGAATATAAACTACATAATGCACTAGCACTGAATGATGCATGGTTATAATTATATGAAAAACAAAATACAAATAAACAAAAAACAAAGAAAAGTTGTCGTCTCCCAGTTTCTCCCCATACGATCGTTCATGTTTCTTTCCCTACTAGTACTACCGGTAATCTTGCCATTTACTACGTCATTTACGTATTTTGCCGAAACTACCGAACCGTAGTTTTGTCAGAGCGCTAATCTGTTACAGTGTAATGGCATTCCGTTCGATTTCTTTCTCTATTTATCTTTGTATCTGTGGTTCACTGAAAAGACCTGCACAACAGTACAAAGGTCAACGGCATGTGCAGTGTGTCTTGTTTCGAAACAAACTTATTCCATTCACTCACACTAATTACTGATGACAAATGTGATATCGGGTTTACTATTCACCTCCAAGCTTGCATTCAGTACAGCTCGTTACTGTCTCGGGTTTGTTTTCCTGGTAGTGTTAGCCGTACATTAGCAGTGATCCAGATCACTGTGGATAGGTTGACTGATGAGCAGTTGGTCGATATACAGCTCGTATATGGGTTCATTAGTTGCAATGGAAGAGCGGCACAGCGATGCTGTTTCTAGCTGTTTTCGCAGCAACGGCAACCACATCACACTAATGTTGCATCATCTGAGAGTTGTTGCATTACTCTCTGTTTCGTGTTGCACGTTTTTGTGAATCCATGTCACAGGCATTTTTATTCTTGTGTAGGTATTTTCACAGAGATATAGGTAATTTTTGAAGGACATCATCTTTACGCCAGTGACTGTTATAATTTTTAATTACACTATTGCAGTTTCGGCCTTAAGCCATTAACAAGTGATATTATGGTTGAAATGTCTCTGAGCACTAGGGGACTTAACTTCTGAGGTCATCAGTCCCCTAGAACGTTGTTGTTGTTGTTATGGTCTTCAGTCCTGAGACTGGTTTGATGCAGCTCTCCATGCTACTCTATCCTGTGCAAGCTTCTTCATCTCCCAGTACCTACTGCAACCTACATCCTTCTGAATCTGCTTAGTGTATTCATCTCTTGGTCTCCCCCTACGATTTTTACCCTCCACGCTGCCCTCCAATACTAAATTGGTGATCCCTTGATGCCTCAGAACATGTCCTACCAACCGATCCCTTCTTCTGGTCAAGTTGTGCCACAAACTCCTCTTCTCCCCAATCCTATTCAATACTTCCTCATTAGTTACGTGATCTACCCATCTAATCTTCAGCATTCTTCTGTAGCACCACATTTCGAAAGCTTCTATTCTCTTCTTGTCCAAACTATTTACCGTCCATGTTTCAATTCCATACATGGCTACACTCCATACAAATACTTTCAGAAATGACTTCCTGACACTTAAATCTATACTCGATGTTAACAAATTTCTCTTCTTCAGAAACGCTTTCCTTGCCATTGCCAGTCTACATTTTATATCCTCTCTACTTCGACCATCATCAGTTATTTTGCTCCCCAAATAGCAAAACTCCTTTACTACTTTAAGTGTCTCATTTCCTAATCTAATACCCTCAACATCACCTGACTTAATTCGACTACATTCCATTATCCTCGTTTTGCTTTTGTTGATGTTCATCTTATATCCTCCCTTCAAGACACCATCCATTCCATTCAACTGCTCTTCCAAGTCCTTTGCTGTCTCTGACAGAATTACAATGTCATCGGCGAACCTCAACGTTTTTATTTCTTCTCCATGGATTTTAATACCTACTCCGAATTTTTCTTTTGTTTCCTTTACTGCTTGCTCAATATACAGATTGAATAACATCGGGGAGAGGCTACAACCCTGTCTTACTCCCTTCTTAACCACTGCTTCCCTTTCATTTCCCTCGACTCTTATAACTGCCATCTGGTTTCTGTACAAATTGTAAATAGCCTTTCGCTCCCTGTATTTTACCCCTGCCACCTTTAGAATTTGAAAGAGAGTATTCCAGTCAACATTGTCAAAAGCTTTCTCTAAGTCTACAAATGCTAGAAACGTAGGTTTGCCTTTCCTTAATCTTTCTTCTAAGATAAGTCGTAAGGTCAGTATTGCCTCACGTGTTCCAACATTTCTACGGAATCCAAACTGATCTTCCCCGAGGTCGGCTTCTACCAGTTTTTCCATTCGTCTGTAAAGAATTCGTGTTAGTATTTTGCAGCTGTGACTTATTAAACTGATAGTTCGGTAATTTTCACATCTGTCAACACCTGCTTTCTTTGGGATTGGAATTATTATATTCTTCTTGAAGTCTGAGGGTATTTCGCCTGTTACATACATCTTGCTCACCAGATGGTAGAGTTTTGTCGGGACTGGCTCTCCCAAGGCCGTCAGTAGTTCCAATGGAATGTTGTCTACTCCGGGGGCCTTGTTTCGACTCAGGTCTTTCAGTGCTCTGTCAAACTCTTCACGCAGTATCGTATCTCCCATTTCGTCTTCATCTACATCCTCTTCCATTTCCAGAATATTGTCCTCAAGTTCATCGCCCTTGTATAGACCCTCTATATACTCCTTCCACCTTTCTGCTTTCCCTTCTTTGCTTAGAACTGGGTTTCCATCTGAGCTCTTGATGTTCATACAAGTGGTTCTCTTATCTCCAAAGGTCTCTTTAATTTTCCTGTAGGCAGTATCTATCTTACCCCTAGTGAGATAAGCCTCTACATCCTTACATTTGTCCTCTAGCCATCCCTGCTTAGCCATTTTGCACTTCCTGTCGATCTCATTTTTGAGACGTTTGTATTCCTTTTTGCCTGCTTCACTTACTGCATTTTTATATTTTCTCCTTTCATCAATTAAATTCAATATTTCTTCTGTTACCCAAGGATTTCTACTAGCCCTCGTCTTTTTACCTACTTGATCCTCTGCTGCCTTCACTACTTCATCCCTCAAAGCTACCCATTCTTCTTCTACCGTATTTGTTTCCCCCATTCCTGTCAATTGTTCCCTTATGCTCTTCCTGAAACTCTCTACAACCTCTGGTTCTTTCAGTTTATCCAGGTCCCATCTCCTTAAATTCCCACCTTTTTGCAGTTTCTTCAGTTTTAATCTACAGTTCATAACCAATAGATTGTGGTCAGAGTCCACATCTGCCCCTGGAAATGTCTTACAATTTAAAATCTGGTTCCTAAATCTCTGTCTTACCATTATATAATCTATCTGATACCTTTTAGTATCTCCAGGGTTCTTCCATGTATACAACCTTCTATCATGATTCTTAAACCAAGTGTTAGCTATGATTAAGTTGTGCTCTGTGCAAAATTCTACCAGGCGGGTCCCTCTTTCATTTCTTAGCCCCAATCCATATTCACCTACTACGTTTCCTTCTCTCCCTTTTCCTACACTCGAATTCCAGTCACCCATGACTATTAAATTTTCGTCTCCCTTCACTATCTGAATAATTTCTTTTATTTCATCATACATTTCTTCAATTTCTTCGCCATCTGCAGAGCTAGTTGGCATATAAACTTGTACTACTGTAGTAGGTGTGGGCTTCGTATCTATCTTGGCCACAATAATGCGTTCACTATGCTGTTTGTAGTAGCTTACCCGCACTCCTATTTTCCTATTCATTATTAAACCTACTCCTGCATTACCCCTATTTGACTTTGTGTTTATAACCCTGTAGTCACCTGACCAGAAGTCTTGTTCCTCCTGCCACCGAACTTCACTAATTCCCACTATATCTAACTTTAACCTATCCATTTCCCTTTTTAAATTTTCTAACCTACCTGCCCGATTAAGGGATCTGACATTCCACGCTCCGATCCGTAGGACGCCAGTTTTCTTTCTCCTGATAACGACATCCTCTTGAGTAGTCCCCGCCCGGAGATCCGAATGGGAGACTATTTTACCTCCGGAATATTTTACCCAAGAGGACGCCATCATCATTTAATCATACAGTAAAGCTGCATGCCCTCGGGAAAAATTACGGCCGTAGTTTCCCCTTGCTTTCAGCCGTTCGCAGTACCAGCACAGCAATGCCGTTTTGGTTATTGTTACAAGGCCAGATCAGTCAATCATCCAGACTGTTGCCCTTGCAACTACTGAAGAGGCTGCTGCCCCTCTTCAGGAACCACACGTTTGTCTGGCCTCTCAACAGATACCCCTCCGTTGTGGTTGTACCTACGGTACGGCTATCTGTATCGCTGAGGCACGCAAGCCTCCCCACCAACGGCAAGGTCCATGGTTCATGGGGGGCCTTAGAACGTAGAACTATTTAAACCTAACTAAGCTAAGGACATCACACACACCCATGACCGAAGCAGGATTCGAACCTGCGACCGTAGCGTGCGCGCGGTTCCAGACTGTAGCGCCTAGAACCGCTCGGCCACTCCGGCCGGCAGTGATATTATGGCTTTAAGCCATGTCGACGTAATGTAAGCTGACAATGACATACAAATGTGTCAGCTTACATTAGGTCGACATGGCTTAAAGCCATAATATCGCTTGATAACGGCCTAAGGCCGAAATTGCAATAGTGTAATAAAAACTTATAAGAGTCGCTGGCGTAAAGATGAGGTCCTTCAAACAAAAAATTATGACTGTGAATCCCAGCTACAACAAGTTTATACATAGGTAATTGTAACAAATCGAATAAATCACAATTATATTATTACTCTGTAAGATGCCACCGGAAACCACGGGTTCCATATACCAATATACACAGAAAACATTCCTGAACAACCTCCAAAATTTTGTCGATAGAGCTCGAATTCGCTCTGTACACGAGTCGATTAAGAGCTAGTTACGATTCTTTGTATAAGGCTAGTATTTCATTTGATCTAACTGGATGCACTCCAATTACTCTTTATCATATAGATAAGAAAAATTCTGTTTCTGTAACAATGTTTTATTTGTGTGTACCAAACATGTTTCGCCTTCTCATACTAGACATCTTTATTGGTCTGTAATACAAAGAAAATTCTTTAATTACGCTTATTTTTATTGGAGATTTGCGGTGATTCTTGGCTACTCATTTAAATCTAACCATTTTATTTACAACTATATGTTTTTTTACACTTTCATTCGTTTTATGTTCTTTCATGCCTCCATATGTTGTAGTGTATGAATGTATGAACTATATCCATATAGTACAGGTTTTTTCTATTTTATATGTCCCATTTAAACAGTTATTTGCACGTAACATACGCTGTAGCACAGTATACATGTTCTTGCTCACATGCTGTAGGGCTGGCTGAGAAATCAAGGGAGCTGTAGGGGTTGAAAATAGAATAGGGTGATGGTGTGGGGATTTTGGTAGCTAGGCACTATGTGTGTGCGAAATGATTTTTTTGATAAACTGTGAATTAGTTTGGATATTGTTCTTCTGTTATTGCTCTTTTATTCAATGAGCATAGTTTTGTTTTTATTTATGGCCTTCTGTATGAAATATTCTTCCTGTAAAGTGAGCGTTCCCTTTCCTTTGTTGTCTTAGTGTAAGATAGCTTTGTCTGTCTGTTTTTATCCCATCTTGGCGGTGATATTCTTTTGTTAGATGTTCTGCATGTGTGGAGTGGGTATATTAACTCTTCAATGCCGTTGTACGTTCTCTGTACCTGATATACAAATTTCCTGCAGTCATACCAACAGAGTTTCAGCTATTATGTGTTAATTTATGTATTCCTGAAATACCGTATTTAGCTTTCTCTTCTGTCGCAGTTTATAATTTCTTTTTTATGGTGCTATGTGCTATAAGAATATATTAATTTTATGTTTTTTGAATATGTTGCCAATCTTGTGTGTGAATTGTTTGTGGTATGTTATGATGTGCTATTTCGTATTTGTGTTGAGGGGTGTGAGTGTGCAATGTTGATTACTGTTATGTGTTGATATATCTGAACTGCTTTTAATTTTGTTGCCTTCTGTTTGTATTTTCCTTTTATTCCATCGTGTAGGTAGAAGGAAAATACAAACAGAAGGAAGCAAAATTGAATCAATGAGCTGCAGTAAAGGTTATATGCAGAGAAATGTTTAAATGAGCCGTATCAGTTGGGAGCAACCTGTACTATGTGCATCTAGTACATACAGAACAGCACATGCAGGCATGAAAACGAGATAAGATGAATGAGAGTGTTAGAAAAAGACGTATTGCTGTAAATAAAATAGCTTTAAATGAATTGCCAAAAATCACTGCAGATATACAATCAAAATATGTGTCATTAAATAATTTTCTTTGCATTACATTCATGTCTAGCATGAATAGGCGAAACATGTTTGGTACACACGTGTAAATCATTCAGTTGCAGACCACGAACTTTTTCTTATCTATATGATAAATCATAATTCAAGTACCAAATGCGGAAATATGGTTGCAAATACTGACAACACGAGTGTACTTCATATTTAATCGGGTGGAAACCACGTCGTCTGCAATATTAAAAAAGTAATGATAATGGCAACACTGTGGGTGAAGCGCAAGTTTGTTGTCTTCCTATTCGCATTGTAGCTGGTTCAGTCGCGCGTATGACTCAGTTCTAGTTATATCTCGCTGTCGTTGCTGCACGAGTATAGAGAGAAATATTAAATTCCGTTTGGAATACGTGTCGCAGGGACAGACGAGACAGCAATGTTGGCGGCGTTTTTATTGACATAAAGAGCGAGATAGTATCTAGTGGTGTTATTACAGATCCTGAAGCCGCACGGGATTCGCCGAGCAGTCTAAGGCACTGCAGTCATGGACTGTGCGGCTGGTCCCGGTGGAGGTTCGAGTCCTCCCTCGTGCATGGGTGTGTGTGTTTGTCCTTAGGATAATTTAGGTTAAGTAGTGTGTAAGCTTAGGGACTGATGACATTAGCAGTTATGTCCCATAAGATTTCACACACATTTGAACATTTTTTTGAACAGATCCTGAATGAAAAATATCACAAATTAAAGTAAGTATCAAGGACGGATGAAACTTGGGAAGCGGATGCTTCCTATAGACCAGCTTCCAAAGCAGCTTAGAAACAGATCACTTCAGATAAAGCTTTGTGAACATCGTGGCTAAACTTCGCGATCATGTATTGTGACAAAGAGTGGGAGGGGGCGTCTCAATTTGCCAGCTACAGCATAGCGAAGTTACACGATTAAAACTGGTGTCACAGTCTGGAATTTGTGTGAGATTGTTCTGAACGCCATTTCTGAAAATTAGACCACTGACCCGTGAGCGCAACGTCTTAAATCTAAGACAGCATTAGTTAACCTGGAGGACGGAATCATTGATCATAGGGCTGTTAAGAAATCAGTGATTATAGTATAAAAAGGGATGTTTGGAAAGGTAGAAAATATTTTGACTTTGGAAGTATGGCACAGATTGTATGAACAGTTAACATTGGTCTCTGGGTACGGAGGCATGGAACACAAATAGCTAAATTTCAAGAGCATTGTGCAAAAATGATCAGATTTGTGTGTGCCGAGCAATGTTGCGGGAGATGGGATAGATCCACAGTGGTGCAATAATTGCGTGAGAAAGTTGTTACGGAAACTAAAAAAAGTCATAAGTGAAGTCAAAGCCTTGTTGCCAAACAAGAGCTGAACTAAGACAAAATGAGGGTAAGAAAGGCAAAGTAAAACGTTTCATTGTACTGGAAAGTAAAAGTTTGACTAGCGATGAAATGGGAAATCTGAAAATGATTTGGTAAACAGATGAAAATCATTTATTCATTCTCTGGGTGGGTCGGCGCAGCCTCAACGCTACGTAGTGATCTCCCCCCAAAAAGTGGAACGCCTAAAAGTAAGGAAGCTCTCGGATAACCAGTGACCATTATCTTTCTTTGTTACGTATAATTACAGTCCCTTTCAAATGAGAGATTCATTGTTTCAAGAAGCAAGTGCGTATTTCGGGCTTCAAGACATGTGAGAGTAGACGTTCAAATATTTACCACAGCAGTCCTTGGCATTCTGGCTTCGACCCAGTGACCTACATGAATAACTCGTAGATACTTGAATTATAGAACAAGGCTTTCGCAGATTGCAAACCAAGGTCATGGTGATACCACCTTGACATTTAACAAATCTGAACATCTGTCTTACGCCAGACGTTCCGTTTGTTTGCAGCAATGCGCTATCGAGTCTAGTAATTCTAGGCTCAGACGAAAGATTGTTAAAATATTATGATACAGAGACTAAAAGAAGCGTTTGTAACATGTACTTCTATTGCCTACACTCTGCATTACTTTTACACCTTCTTGATAAGTTGTCTCAGTATTTTAAATCGTAGCATGCAGCAGAATGATAGCACTCGAATTATATTGTTATTGATTTATTTGACTTGAGGATAGACAAATATTTGACAGGTAACGTTCATCAGTGTAATCGTCTTAAAAGCGTCATAATATGATTCCGATAGTTTAGTTTTTCGTTGGTATATACTCCCCAAACACAGTTTAAGGTTGAAACACAAAGTAAAGATAGCAGTCTTATAAAATACACCAGAAGGTATTTTCCACAAAGGGCGCCATTTAGTTTCCTCAGTCCACAAACCACTAGAACTCAGATGCAGCTATTTTGCGTTCACAGAATGAGATATAAATGAACTTGTCAATTACAAACCTCTCCAAGAGCAAACGGTTCAAGACAATAGAGGGTGTTCTATAATTCATGTTACACACTACCTGAAGTAGTTTCGCACACGAAATCACATGCTGTAAAGATTCCTTTCCATGTTACAAGAAAGAAAAATTGTCGTGTTTTCAAATCTCATGATATTAGTTACGTTTTTTTCTCGTATCTAACGACATGCAAACAAACACACCGCAAAATACAGGTGTCACTCATCATCATTCCCTAACATCATCATTACTGGTATCCCCGGTGGAGCCTACATCAGAAACAGATTCGTTCCCTCCTTCCTCGTCCTTATCTTCACTAGCGTCCAAAGCGTTTGAAATACAGATTTTATTGAATTATTTTACGAGCATTGGTGCGTCGATACTTTTCCAGGCAGCCGAAACCAAGTGTGCAATAATGTGGGTGCAGCACCGTTACTTTATTCTATCGGAGTCATTTCACGATTTGGTCCACAAAACCAGTTTTCGTACTGTGCCTGAACGTAACCTTTGAAAGGTTTATTTATACTGACGTCCATAGGTTGTAACACAGTAGCCATTCTCCAGAAACAACAACAAGCTCACTGGCTAGACTGTTGATATTCTTTTTTTAGTCGACATTGTGGTAGCCACGAAATGCATTGTGTTAGTTTGGGAGGCCCACCAGGGCGGAGTTCCCATAAGTTTTGGAGCCCCTCAAGCATAGTTTCAGTCACTCCTTCCTTCTCTTCATTTCGAACATTGACGTAATCAGGGAACAGCTTTAGTTTTCATGGACCCTGGGGCTTGTTTTCTGCTTGAAGATTAAGAAAGGGGAAAGTTTCCATCCACCTGTTCTGATTGCCAGCATTATGGTTATGAGCCGTTTTTCACGTCCAGCTGTTGTTCGTCCCATTTCGTCCCCGTCTCATCACTCGTGAAATGACATGACATATCAAACGAAACTGGCGTTTCATCAGCGTTACCTATGTGGCCTATCGAAAAATTCTTCTCTTTCCGAAGTGTGATGACATATCGCAGAAATTCTTCAAGTTTTTTCTCAAAATCCTGTGGAAGTTTTAGGTATAGTGTTGTCTTGGAGATAAGCCCGTCCGTTTCATAAAGCGCTCAACAAATCCACAGCTAGCCTTCAGCTCTTGCTTGAGAATACCAAGAACTGCAGCCACCTCTTTTGCCTTGTTGCTTATGGTGTCACTAGTCAGAGGTTTCCCATTCGTTCTCCTTTCACGGACTAACTGCAAAACTTTTACTTCAACGTCAAGATGTCTTCCTTTGCGACGGCTAGTAAATTTCTTCTTACTACTGGTAGCTGCCAATAATGCTAATTTCTGTTTCTTCCATAAGCGAGCGTTACTCTTAGCAAAATTGAACCTTCGTTCCATCCTATCGTTACCATATTTTTCGGCATAAGGAATTACTTTACGCAAAAAAGTAGCATCATGCGTTGTACTTCTCTCCTTGCATTCCATTACGTGGCAATATAATGAAACACACAACGCAGTAATAAGCCAACAATAATGTAATGAAGTCAAGAACTACAACAAAGCATTGTGACGTAAGAAACAATACCTAAATTTCAATGATGTTGCCGATGAACGATGGATTCAAATTTGTATTCGAATGTAATGCGCCAGCCAACTTATGCAGGGCGTCCATACGATAGGGGGGGTGGGGGTTGGTACGGAGTATTTTTAATGCTTTGAAAGACGATTGGCGACTTGTAAGTAGCCATAAAATGTTCCTGGCCCAACCCAGTTAAAAACCTACTTAACACCAACTTTTCGACTTTTAAATCATTTTCTTGATAGAAAAACGCCTGAATACATTATAATTTTTCCTCTCCCTGGCCGCCCTTGGCATATGGTAAGAAAAGGTGCACATTAGATTCACGGAAGTGCGGTACATTACTTGCGTAGTTAACAGAAAAAGCAACTAGATATGATGAATAGCATGTTTGTTGAATTCGAATATTTCCGTTAAATCAAAATATGAAGGCGAATTATCAATGGTGACTTGATTGAGAAAGATATCCTTATACCCTGGTTAATGGATCAGAGGTACATAGTTCCTGCAAGAAGTATTGCTGGACTTGTTTAAAGACGAGCCACTAAGTATTCCTGTAGAAATATAGTTTTAACAGGATTCTGTGCTAGCACATTTTAAGCTTCCCGTACAAGACCACATTGACCTAACTTTAGGGAAAAAGGAAGATGGAGATGGACCACTTGCTTTGCTGAGAAAGATTATAGGAATCGACTCTTTCTTTCAGGAAGGTATGAGAAATCATGTTTACGAGACCTCTCTGCAGACAGAATAAGATATGTCTTCACATGTCTTGATTGCGGCAAATAGAGATTATCCACCAACACTAGGTGTTATTAGTCATTATATGGATTATGTAAGGAAAAGGTGGTCGTTATATCGAGCAGATTTTGTTGGAAATAACATAAGAAACTCTAACAATATACCATGAGTTGGAACTGTTTGCCGGTTTTGTTTTTTCTATAACATGAAAACGAACCGTCTCCAGCCATTTTCCGATGAGTCAAAACGTTATGACCACATGACTGATAGCGTTTTGGTTCGCCTTTGGAATACAGTACAGCAGAGATAGTGCGTGGCACGTATTCGGCAAGTCATGGGCTTCCGGAGGAACGTGGCACCAAATATCTTCCCACTAGTCACCTAATTCCCGTAAATTACGAACCGGTGGTCCGTCAGCCCGGACCTGACACCTGACAGCGTTACGGATGTGTTCCATCGGGTTCGTATCAGGCTGATTTGGTGGACAAGAGATTAACGTGAGTTCAGCATCATGCTGCTCAAACCACTGTAGTACGATTCTGGCCCTGTAACTCGGACAGTTATCGAGATGAAACATGGCGTCGCCGTCGGGGACGACATCAAGGATGAAGGTATGCAGGTGGTCCACAATAACGTCCACGTAATCCACAGGCGTTATCGTGTCTTTGATTACTAACAAAAGCCCAGTGGGAGCCCAAATGAATATCCCCATATCATAATACTATCTCTATTGGCCTTCATCTGTTGGGCAATGAATGTTTCTAGCAGCCGTTCACGTTGGTGACAGAGTATCTTGGCACGACCATGGCCCTGTTGTAACAAGAAACTTGTGAATCATCCAACTAGACGACACGTTTCAATTGATGCACAATTCAATCTCGACGATCCTGTGCTCTCTGCAGTCATAACTGACGATGTCGCTGTGTCAACATGGAAACACGTAGGAGTCGTCTGCTACTGAATGCCATTTTCAACGTGCTCTAAACGGTGTGCTCCGAAGCATGCGGCAGCTCCAGCACTCTACTCTGCCTTCAGATCTGACACAGATCGCCGTTTGGTCTGATTTACAAACGGGCAAGACTGCGTCCCACACCTACTGAGATGGGGCGTGGTCGTACATCTTGTTGTACACTCGTAGTCACATGGACGTTCATGACAATGGTACCCGAACAACGGACCAGCTTCGCTGTTTCTGAGATGCTTGTTCCCGAGTGTCAGATGATAACAACCTGTGCTTTCTCAAAGTCCCTTGTGTCAGTGGATTTCCGCATTAGCGACTGATGTTTGTCACTAGAATGGTTACCCATCCATACCTGCTCCGCTTATATGTACTACCGAAAAAAATGCGACACACTCAAGGAAGTGGTCGTTTTATTGACAAGACTGGTGACAGTTAGTTCATCGCTGTAGTAGTATATGATAACAAATTCATCCACGTCATAGTAAAGGGTGCCCAAACAGTCGCGTCAATACACATTATACCCTAATTTGGCGGCAACACAGGAGTGTATTCCCGCAGATAGACTATCATAAAGGTGCCGAATTGTTCCCCACGATAGATTGTCCTAAGCATCTTGCGCCTTTGGCTGGAATTCGACAGTGGTTCTGGTAGACCCTGGAGAACGAAGACGTTCCAGCTTCATTGTGTCTCAAACGTGTTCAATTAACAAGAGATACGGTGACCTTGCTGAGAGCGCTAACGCGCTGCTGCCTGGACTCTGATAGGCGCGCCGGCCCCGGATCGAATCCGCCTGGCGGATTAACGACGACGGCTGGTGTGCCGGCCAGCCTAGATGTGGTTTTTATGCGGTTTTCCACATCCTATTCGGTGAATACCGGGCTCTTCCCCACGTCCCGCCTCAGTTCCACGACTCGCAGTCATTTGAAACAAATTTACACTATTTCACGATTTACACTAGACGCAGACAGCTGGGGTACACTAATTCCGTCCCGGGGGGTATGGGGTGGCTGCAGGAAGGGCATCTGACCACCCCTTAAAATTAACCATGCCAAATCCGTACTTAACCCTGCCGACCCTGCGCACAATGGAGGATAAAGGCAGTAGCAAAAGAAAGAAAGAAAGAAATAAAGAAAGACGGTGACCTTGCTGCTCAGGGCAGTTGTTGTACACCATGAAGAAAACGTAGCTGTATGTGGACGTGCAGTGTCCTACTAAAAAAGCAGATAAGCCTTCCTGTCGAGGAAATGGGAGTAGCATTAGGCAGAAACACCAAATGTGACAGAGGTTTGTAACTGATGGCTTCCCTCACCATGAACCCTGAGATGCGATTTGTGTTGTGGGCGAATGCACTCTGGAATAGGAAACTCTCTCGGTCTACTCCGTACACATGTTCGCCCGTACACTCGCATACATGCAGAACGTTATCTCTTCATTGAAGACAACATAGTGGCATTGCACTTTCCAATCAACTCCTTCACTACACCGGACTAGGCACGCTTGACAGTGTTGTGGTGTTAGTAATAGCCTCACCAGAGGTGCTGCAGGCAGATGGCTCCCAATGATCACTGATGGCATAGCAGGTGCAGCTTCTGCCAACCACTAATGCTCGCACAACGTATCGATCTTGACGTGCATCTGCTTTACGTGGTCGTCCAGAACCTGGTCTACGTGTGTGGGATGGTTCTACAGACCTCTGTTGATAGCAGTGACTCACCATCAATAGATTTGATCCCAACAAGTGCAGCAATCCGTCGATTCGTCCATCCAGTTTTCCACAGGCCCACAATGTTATCCCTTTAAAACGGCTGAAGGTGTTCTCATGAATACGTAGCCGGCGGTGGGGCGTGGTTGTACCCTAGAATGAATGTTGCAAACATTATTCACTTCTAAACGGAGCACACGTCCTGCCTGCAGAGTGCACATAGAAGGCACAGAGCTCTTTTTAGCTCCATCTGAACGCAAATGACCGTATCAAATGATTCGGTAACACTACAACCCGTCAGTAAGTACATCAATGAAGAGCCAAAGAAATTGGTATAGACATGCGTCTTTAAATACAGAGATATGTAAACAGGCAGAATATGGCGCTGCGGTCAGCAACGCCTACATAAGACAACAAGTGTCTGGCGCAGTTGTTAGATCGGTTACTGCAGCTACAATGGCAGGTTATCAAGATTTAAGTGAGTCTGCACCTGGTGTTATAGTCGGTGCACGAGCGATAGGACACAGCATTCCGAGGTAGCGATGAAGTGGGGACTTTCCTGTACGACCATTTCACGAGTGTACCGTGAGTATCAGGAATTCGGTAAAACATCAGATCTCCGACAACACTGTGGCCGGAAAAATATCCTGTTAGAACGGCATCAACGTCGACTGAAGAGAATCGTTCAATGTGGCAGAAGTGCAATCCTTCGGCAAATTTCTGCAGATTGCTATGCTTGGCCATCAACAAGTGTCAGCGTGCGAACCCGTGTGCGCTTGAAGACTGCATGACACAAAGATTTACGCCTCGCCTGGGCCCATCAATACCGACATTGGACTGTTGATGACTAGAAACACGCTGCCTGGTCTGACATGTCTCGTTTTAAATTGTATAGAGCGGATGGACGTGTACGGGTATGGATACAACCTCATGAATCCATTGACTCTGCATGTCAGCAGAAGACTGTTCAAGCTGGTGGAGTCTCTGTAATGGTGTACGGCGTGTGCACTTGGAGTGATGTGGGACCCCTGATACGTCCAGATACGACTCTGACAGCTGACACATACGTAAGCATCCTTTCTGATCGACTCATCCATTCATGTCCATTGTGCATTACGACGGACTTAGGCAATTCCAGCAGGACAAGGCGACATCCCACACTCCAGAATTGGTACAGAGTGGCTGCAGGAACACTCTTCTGAGTTTAAAGACTTCTGCTGACCATCAAAGTCCCTAGACATGAACATTATTAAGCATCTCTGGGATGCCTTACAACGTGATGTTCAGGAGAGATCTCCTTCACTTCTCCTACTCTTACGGACAGCCTTGCATGATTTCTTGTGTCAGTTCCCTTCAGTTCTACTTCAGACATTAGTTGAGTCCGTACCACCTCATGTTGCGATACTTCTGCGTGCTCACGGGGGTCCTACACGATATTAGGTGTACCAGTTTCTTTGGATCTTCAGTGTATAATACCCTGGTGCCACTGAACACAGTCCTTAAGGGTGTTGCATTTTTTCCGGCAGTGTACTTTCCTTATCGCGTCACGCTCGTGCAACACCAACAGGTGGATTCACCTCTACGGTGGGCACTGCTCAGAATGCTTCGCACATCACTGCTTCGTAAACTTTACCTGACAGTCTTCTTTACAGTTTCTAAATGTTGGAATTTTGAAACACCCTGTTTTCTTGACTAAAGTATGTCAGTTGATGTAACTTGCGTACTTGAGTACAAGCGGCTAAAAAGAAAAAAATAGTGTTCCCCATTTCAAAATGAAATAAAATATCATATTTTTGTTTGCACTGCCATTTGCCACAGCAGCTCTTATAATAAATTATTATATGTTTTTTAGTCTGAAGCTTACTGTAGTTAAAGAGTGTTTTTGCACTGGACGTGTTTCGCTTTTATTTACAAATGGTCTTCCGTGGTCATTATGGAATCATGAATACAAAATATGTATATACATTTTTAGAGGCAAAAACCCGTCAGTAAACTGTTCACTAACTGCTTGAAAAATACGTTTTTAATCGATAAAGACCAAGATGTACAACATATTATGTATCAATATTACCAGAATGACTACTGAAGGTGATTTGTAAATAAAATCGAAACGCTTCTGGTGTAGAAATACACTTCATTTTGCAGTAAGCTCAAGGCGGAAAAGTAAATAATAAATGAAATAAAAAAAATTATTGACGCTGCGTTGATCAGTTATGGTACAGAAAAATCTGAGTGCTAGCTGGGGTTTTCCTTTACTACACGCAATTATTGCTAGCGTTTGCGGTCAGACATACCAAAAAGTAGCTTCGAGCTAAAGAAACGAAAGGTAAGGAATGTGCTCATGCAGACGACCGTCCACACATTAAGAGCGGAACACACCAACTGTTCCACTCTTTCGATGGGTAGAGGGAGCGAATTTACCCGATACTGTACAGACCTAGCGACACAGATTTTCATTTATTTCAAAAGTTGAATATATCCTACATATGCATCAAGTTATAATGAAAATTTGATTCTTCACAAATATTTTCATTTCTTTGTATTTTCACTTTATAGCCAACCCTCAAAATCTCTCCTTTACCGTTAGAGAATAGCATATTTTGTGTAATTTAACAGTTCTACGGAAGTCCTCTTGCAGAAACATTGGCGATGCTAGGATCGGTAACAGCGTTAGTATCCATTTCACATCAAGTGCAAGGCTGATTTTGTCATCTGTTGTATTTCTTGCTGTGTGAATGAGTTTCAGTAAGGGCGAAACTATAACACAGGTTTCATACAACTGGGGGAGCACACATTTACAGTGGAAATGCTTAAGCCTCGCCGGCCGCGGTGGTCTAGCGGTTCTAGGTGCGCAGTCCGGACCGCGCGACTGCTACGGTCGCAGGTTCGAATCCTGCCTCGGGCATGGATGTGTGTGATGTCCTTAGGTTAGTTAGGTTTAAGTAGTTCTAAGTTCTAGGGGACTGATGACCACAGTAGTTAAGTCCCATAGTGCTCAGAGCCATTTGAACCATTTTTTGCTTAAGCCTCAGTTACACGATTAAATTTGATGGTTCATTATTTTGTAAATTATTACCTTAAATCCGTCAAATCATAACTGAATAAAACAAATCTTTCTTGCCGTACACGTTTTGCAGTTATCATTAGTAAGGCATCTTCAGTGACCTGAAATATATACATATTTGTGTTTAAACTATTTTTATTTATATTTTAGAAATTGTGTATTGAGGCTATAAACAGTTCTGGCACTTTCTTCTTATCTATGCTGTAATGATAGCATAAAATTTCTACTTAAATATTTCGTAGATACTGGTCTATGAGTGCACTTTTTCCTGTTTTACAGCGTTTATGCTTTGTCATGCAAAATTTCGTTTTCACAGCACTAGGAAATGAACATTTTTACTTGATGTTATGTTTTCGATGGCGTTGCCAACTGCTGAATGCTATTACCAATTGTTCAATGTGTCGTTGTTGTATCAGTGATCTATGCATATGTGCGTGTGTGTGTGTAGAGGGGGGGGTGCGCTCGTTTTTGTTTTGGCCTGGTTGTACGTATTATTTTAACGCGGTGGTTTGTATGAAAGGATTGTTTATACTTGTAAAGCAAAATCTTTGAAACATAAGTATGTACATATTCAAGGCCACGGAAGATACCTTGCAAATAATAAAGGATAAGGGCATACGGCAAGAAAAATTTGTTTTCTTTAGTTGTGATTAGAGAGATTTAAAGTAACAGTTTCACCATGACCTCAAACGCAACAACAAATAGTTAACGATGTTGAATATTCCTTGAAATTAACTGTCAATTGTCGGATCTTAGAAGCACGAAATAAATAGAAACATGCACACGCACAGACACACACACACACACACACACACACACACACACACACACACACTGTACTCATACCGCGTCCAAGTGTCACATATTTACCAACTGACAGTACACAACTCCTAGACAATACATTTCAATATTAGGAGCTAGTTAGAAGAGGTAATTACAGAGAATCCAGTAATAAGGTACTGCATCAAGTGGGCCATCCTTCAGACCGTACTGTTTTGCTATCCTGGCTCCTATGAACGTAGTCGTGCCGGCGGACGTGGTCGTAAAACGCCGGTAGGTAACATGCGCCACTTTATGTCGGGGTCGGAGGTTCGGCCTATCGATTTCAGTCCAAGAGGAAAATACGGCCACTTCTTCCTTTGTGCGAGGAATAAACCCGTCAAAGAGCGCTGTTATACTGCGGTGCCTCACGTTAGTGGCCGCTTTCTAGGGCAGACAAGGACTTCGTGGAATTCCGTCTTCTGCTGCGAACCATACGAGGCTACGGTGGCCTGCATTCGTCTCTTAAAGATTTATTATTATGATTGCTGCTCAGATCACAGCTAGGTGATACATAGAGAGGTCCCTCCGCACGATACCTCTGGAGAAGCAATTCTTAACCACAGCTTCGTCATTTTTTGTTAATGTTAATAATAGAAATATACTATGTTGGTGCTTAAGTTGATCGAGCTATTGATTTGCATGTCGGTATTCCGGTTCCTATGGTTTTATTTGTCGATGGTAATTTATTTGTGGTTAACTGTTGCTATCTGATTTAGTGAGTGAGCTGTTGTCACTAGAAAATGGAGTGAAAAGTGGAGAAATTGGAACGTTCCCGACACATTCTTTTGTCTGAATTCAGTAGGTCGGGGATAGCAGTGAAGGTAGCCAGAAACATTTCCGCCGTGTATGGGGATAGTGCCACTGGACAGCGTATCACAGTAAGAAAACAATTTTCTCGTTTTAAGGAGAGTTGTTTCGATATTAGTTACTCTCCACTTTCAGAAAGACCTTCGGTGTTTGATGAAGGTCGTTTAAACACAGTAATCAACAATGATCCACGTCAGTGTATTCAATAACTGTGATAATTCCACAATCATGCGACAATTGCCTGTAATGGGGAAGGATTGAAAATCGGTTGTATAAGTACCGCATAATCTAAGCCAAACTCACAAAGACCTGTGGGTGGCCATATGTGCATCTGTGCTTTCTCGTGGTCAGCTGGCTCGTGATCAAGTGGCTCGTGAACAGCACCCACCATTCCTGTCTCGTATCGTTACTGGTGACGATAAATGGTCTACTTGCTAACATAAGGAAAATAAAGGAATGGTTGAACCCGAACAAAGCAGCAACTACCCGTACAAAGGCCCGCTCGCATCCACAAAAGGTAATTTTATGCATCTGGTATAACAGTTACGGTGTGGTGAACTACGAATTGCTTTCCCGAAATGTAACCATCACTGCCGATATTTATGGTCACCAACTGAGGCGCCTTGCAGCCGCAGTCCAAGGACAGCGACCAGGAGTACTAAGTGTAGTGGAGCTCCTACACGATAACGCCCACCCGCATTCTGCTAGACAGACGAAAAACGCTATACAGAAGCTGCGTTGGGAAGTTTTTGCGCACCCACCTTATTCACCTGATCTTGCGCCCTCAGATTTTCACCTTTTCCTCTCTCTATCGAACAACCGCCAAGGAATATCTTGTCCGGATGTAAATGTGCTCCGAATGAGACTCGACGAGTTCTTCGCCTAAAAACCTCGTGATTTCTACAGTCACGGAATCGAAAAGCTACCCCAGCGCTAGCAGAGTGTTACAAATAGTGAAGCGGAATATGTTATTGATGACTAAAGTCTCTGTTATGAGGATTTGTTGTGGTATTACACTTACGGAAAAACGCTGTGATCTTATGCACCAGCTCGATAATACATCTAATGGAACTATATGAATTTTTGCAACTAGTTTTGTAAAAGCAAAAACGCATTAGTTGACAGAAAATAAAATCCAAAAATTCCTCTGTTACTACCTCAGGCCACCAACTTACAGAACAGAAATCGGAAGCAGTGTTATTTTACGTTACTCTTAACTTATTGCCAGCAGTCTAAAGACCTCACTTGTGCTTAACAACGAAAGACAAGCCGTCTTGTATACATTACGACGAGTTATTGTATGTTGAAATCGGTGTCATATAGGAGAGGTGCCGCCACAATCGTCAGGGCGAATACAACTCTTTGGCGGGAAACAATACTATGATGATGACTCGCCCTTCACTGTTCGTCTGACTGACAGTTGTGTAAAGATGTGACAACGTACAAGATAACAGTGCATGTAATCGCGGTTGGATCATCATAGTGAAATGAAAGAGGAATTGCATCCACAGTGTTGTGTGCATGTAGACTTTCATAGTGTCTGGCGAAGTATTAAAGTAAGTACTTGTGATCATGTAGAATTGTCTATGCCTGAGAGTGTAGTGGTAGTTAAACAGGCTATTGTGCTGCAGAGCACTCAATAATTTAGCACTAGATTACGATAAAATCATGAAACGCTATACCATCCAGACCTATCACTTTACTGGGACGAACAGAAACAGTGGACTACTCGAAAACTTCTCCTAAATAAATGACACTGAGCACACATGTGTGCAGAAATTTCAACATTAGATGCAAGAAACTTATACTGATTAATAGCAGAGCAAATTTCTACACTTTGATGGCTGAGTATTAGAGGCGATAAATCTGACTTTCCAGTAGGCCACTGGTTGCAATGTAATCTGAGGAATTTTTACTTTGATTGAAATGGGATTATTTGTGCATATGTCATTTCTCCTCATATACGCGCGACATATCATCCCTCTAGCACTTCGTGTACACCTGATGATTCCCTTGCGGTAATGGAGACCAGAGAGTGTCACCAAATAGTGAACAACCTTTTACTCCTAAATTTTTTGCAGTGAATCGACAAACATTAGTAGCACATTAAGTTCGCCTTGGCCGCTGAGTTTGCCGGAACTAATTTCCATTGAGCATATCAGAAGTGCTATGTATATCGGGACTAGGCTCTTCGCCGACTGGAGTGGCCGAGCTGCTCTAGGCGCTACAGTCTAGAACCACGCGACCGCTACGGTCGCAGGTTCGAATCCTGCCTCGGGCATGGATGTGTGTGATGTCCTTAGGTTAGTTAGGTTTAAGTAGTTCTAAGTTCTAGGGGACTGATGACCTCAGAAGTTAAGTCCCATAGTGCTCAGAGCCATTTGAACCATTTGAACTAGGCTCCGCCCAAAGCGCATGTATTGTGGACTACTGTTGAGAGGATTTCCAGGGTGATTTTTTCCACCGTGTACAAACTCTACGGATTGATCTATGAGAGGATACAGAACAAAAAAAGATCTAATGAATTTATGTTTGGAAATGCATAGTTTCCGTGATAGAAACCATCCATTCAATCATACATTGTTACAGGGACTCTGGTCTAACACGCGCTGTACCATGCAGGCACAGTTACGGTATGCATGGTTTCTTCCTAGAGGGTGATTGTGTCCCTCGTACATCCTGCCCTAGTGCCCTCTTCTGCCATTGTAATTGGTAATGTTGTGTCCGATTCACTTATCTTGCTGACTCACCTTGTAGTGGACGTGATACAACGTCGTACACGATAGTTCCGTATTCGAATGGAGAGGTTGCCGACATGGTGTTTACTTACGGAGAGGCAAATAGCAACGGGCGGTGGGGAGGAAGGTTGTATCAGGAGACCTATCCCCGCCTGCAACAACCACAGCATTCAATGTTTGCAACAGTGTTTCGCCATTTTTCTGAGACAAGATAGTTTCAGGAAGCAGGAAATCATAAAGGACGTATCCGAAATATTCCGTATCTTCTCTACAGTGGAAAAAGTCACCCTGTAGACCATGATGCTTCGCAACTTATTCAGGTATGTACTGGAGGCCAGGCCATCACGAGGCCCTGTTAATCGGTAAATAATTAGCTCGCGTAAGTAATTGTGAAAATTATAATATGAATCTTTCTTCTAGTCATCTTACTAGAACCGAAATGACATAGACTGAGATAAATAACCGTGGAATAGAAAATCAACTAAATCGTGCTACATAAGAAAAGCTTCTGGACTTGATAAGACGCCTTACGATTCTATGCAGATTTTGTGAAAGAACTTGGTCTACATCTAGCAGTGGTTAATTGTACGTTGCTGGAGCAACGAAGGGTACCAAATGATTGGAAAAGTAGCAGGTCATCGCTAGTTTCAAGAAAAGTCATCCGATGTACTCGTATATATATATATATATATATATATATATATATATATATATATATATATATATATATAATAGGACCTGCAATCGCTGACGTTGATCGTAGAACTCTGGAACACATATATGATAATGTGCTATGGACATTTTGGACAACTGAAATTCACTCTGTAGGTAGTTATTTGGACCACGAAGATTGGTATCTTGTGAAACTCAGTTCTGTTTGTAAACGAGATGTAGAGGGCTTTAGATTACAGCGTCCAGGTTAGGGTAGATGGGGGTAAAGATCCTCGCAGGTTCGAATCCTGCCTCGGGCATGGATGTGTGTGATGTCCTTAGGTTAGTTAGGTTTAAGTAGTTCTAAGTTCTAGGGGACTGATGACCATAGATGTTAAGTCCCATAGTGCTCAGAGCCATTTGAACCTTTTTTTTTTTTTTTTTTTTTTCGGTAAAGATCCTCGTAAGGGTAAAGTCACTCACCGAAGTTTTTAATTGACTGCCATCGATTCAAAAGTTGGACACCAGAAGGCAGATTTGTCTTATTGTTACTGATTGTCCCACAAAGGTTGGTCTTGAACAGATGACTCCAGAGGTAAGAAAAAGAGGTAAGTCTGATTTTTACTACGTACACTAATGAGCCAAAACATTATGACCACTACCCATCGCGAGGTTAACTGGCTCCTGGTGGTGTTACGGGCACGTGACGCAGAAAAGGAAGAATGAAAGCGGAAGAGAGAGGAATGGGCTGTCATTATAGCGAAGATACGGGGCGCAAATGCCGAAATCCACTGATATAAGCTGTTTAGACAAACTGAACATTGTTGTGGTGCTGCGATTGGAAACGAGAATCTCTGAAATGGCGAAGGTGGTCGCCTGTTGGCGTACTACTGTCATGAGCACCTATGGAAAGTGGTTGAAGGATGGTGAAATAATGAGTAGGCCGTATGGTTCAGGACGACCACACCGAGCGAGGTGGCGCAGTGGTTAGCACACTGGACTCGCATTCGGGAGGACGACGGTTCAATCCCGTCTCCGGCCATTCTGATTTAGGTTTTCCGTGATTTCCCTAAATCGCTTCAGGCAAATGCCGGGATGGTTCCTTTGAAAGGGCACGGCCGATTTCCTTCCCCATCCTTCCCTCACCCGAGCTTGCGCTCCGTCTCTAATGACCTCGTTGTCGACGGGACGTTAAACACTAATCTCCTCCTCCCTCCTCCTCCTCAGGACGACCACGTCTCATCACAAAACGTAAAAGTCGGAGGATCCCTCACTGTGTAATCCAGGATAGGGAGCGATCACACCCTCATCCACACGACCCCTACGTGTTCATGCGTTGACCCAACGACATCGTCAAATATGATTGCAGCATCACTGAGTTTTCAATAGAAATGTCGGATGTATGGCTGGGTCCCTACATGCCATCATCCAGGAGAATGACTGTACGAAACAGGCACCACGCCACAGATGCAGGGTGGTGAGGGTAGAATTATGCTGTTGGGTACATACACGTCTCCCCCTACGGTGATAAAATCTTACAGCAGGATAACTGTCCGTGTTGCAACATCAGAATCTTGCTGCAGTGGTTTGAGGGGAATTATAGTGAACTCACAGTGATGTCTTGGCCAGCAAATGTGCCTGATCTGTACCCATTGGTACACACATTGGGCAGTTGCGTGCCTATAAACCACCACCCCGTAATTTGCGCGAACTGCTTGACCTGTGAGTAGGTATCTGGTGCCACATAGTTTGGAATCCTGTCAAGGACCTGTAGAATCCATGACAAGCAGAATCCGTTGTACCGTGCTTGAAAAGTGGAACAAGTCGCTATTAAAAAAGGTAGTAATAATGTTTTGACTCATCGGTATATCTATAACTTTTCTGATGTTTTACTTCAGCATTGTATAATGTCGCGTTTGGAAACAATAATCAACGAATTACTCGGTAACACTACTGCCTTTAAACTTCACTTTCGCGTGGAAATAATTCTTCCAGTTGATCCCCAAAAAACAAGGGTGGAATTTCAGTTCAATTTTGTGTTGTGTAACTTGACTGCAAGACAACAATGTTACAAAGATTTAATATCCTGCGACTTCTGTTGTAGCTAAATTGTAAATTTCTCTGTAATCAACTATAAGACAGAGCTGGAATCTGGATCGGTTATGGGTAACGACTCGACTTATGACATCAGTCAGACATCGCGGGAAAATCTACCCTTCACTGTCCACAATATTAAAATTTTGGATGGCATTCGACACAGTTCTGCTCAATCAGTGAGCGAACGAAATCCGAAATTAGGAAATTTCTGGCCAGCTTTATGCCTAGAGTGTGGATTTATTAGCAGATATAACACTTAGCCTGACATTATCGTGGAGGAGGAGGTTGTTGTCTAACGTCCCGTGGGCAGTGAGGCCATTATAGACGGAACACAAGCTCGGATTAAGGAAGGATGGGGAAGGAAATCAGCCGTGGCCTTTCAAAGGAACAATCCCAGTATTTCCCTGAAGCAATTTAGGGAAATCATGGAAAATCAGGATGCCCGGACGTGGGTTTGGAGTCGTCCACCTGAATGCTAGTCCAGTGTGACATTATCGTCCACTGTAAAATTACTAGGGGCTTTTAGTAAGTAGTGCAACACTATTTTTTCTCAGCCAGTTCCGGTTAATGCAAAATTTGTTGTGGGACATCTTGGAATGTTCGTACTGCAACCCCTACAGTTTCATGAAATTCCGATAAATGGCGGCGCTATACATAGCCTTCAAAATGGTGGCAATAACTGAGGTGCGTTTCAAGCAGAGAGCTGTCATTGAGTTCCTTTTGGTAGAAAACCAGAGCATTGCAGATATTCCTACGCACTTGCAGATTGTCTACGGAGAGCTGTCAGTGAACAAAAGCACGGTGAGTCCTTTGGCGAGGGGTCTGTCATCGCAAGAAGGTCGTTGAAACCTGTCCGATCTCCCGTTCCCGGCGGGCCGCACACAGCTGTGACTCCAGCAATGCTGGAACGTCTGGACACTCTCATTCTAGGTGGCCGATGGATCACAATAAACCATCCCGCTGCACAACTGGACGTCTCAGTTATTAGTGCTGACACACTCCTCCACAAGTTGGGATACTCAGGAGAGTATGCCCGCTGAGTTCCTCACCGTCTTACAGAAGACAATAAAGAGCAATGGAGGACTACCTGTAAGGAATTGCTTACGCGTTACGAGGCTGATCCTGACAATTTTTTGTCGAAGATCGTCACAGGCAATGAACATGGTTTCATCACTTTGAACCGGAAGCAGATCGTCTGTCCATGGACTGGTGCCACATCAGCTCTCCTCTAAAGAAAAAGTTCAAGGCCGCTCCCTTAGCCGGTAAAATGATGGCGACGGTCTTCTGGGTCTCTGCAGGAGTTATACTGTTTGACGTCGTCCCTCATGGAGCCACAATCATCTCGTAAGTATATTGTACTACTCTCAGGAAATTGAACAAACGACTTCAGCGTGTTCGGCGTCACAAAAATTCAAACGAACTTCTCCTTCTTCACGACAACGCATGGCCTCACACAAGTCGAGGCAACCGAGAGGAACTCACAAAACTTCATTGGACTGTTCTTTCTCATCCACCCTACAGCCCAGATGTCGTATCTTCAGACTTCCATCTCTTTGACCCTATGAAGGATGCACTCAACTACAAAGAGTACTTGAATGATGGGGAGGTTATTTATGCAGGAAGACACAGGCTCCAACGCCGATCAGTAGAGTGGTACCATGCGGGCACCTAGGCCCTCCCAGTAAGGTGATGTAAGGCCATCGCATTGAACGGGGATTATACTGAAAAATAGGGTTTTGTAGCCGAAGAGTGGGAAATAATATAGCGTATTGGAATCCTGAATAAAACGAAGGATGTACTCCATTACATATTGAGCACCTCTAGCAGGTAAATTGTAAATTTCTCGATAATTAATAATCAGAAAGAGCTGGAATGTTTTATAGGTAATAACGCACTCTATGACATCAAATTGAAACCGTGGAAATTCTACGCCTCATAGACCACAAGATTAGTGAAACTGTAAATTACGAGGCTTTACCCTCTCTTACCATATGCCTTGCTCGCTGAATTTTGGAAGGCATTCGATATAGTTCCACATAGTTGATTAGTGAACAGAATCCGAACATAGGCAGTTTTACACCAGTTTTTTGTGGACTTATTAGCAGATATACACTACTGGCCATTAAAATTGATACACCACGAAGATGACGTGCTACAGACGCGAAATTTAACCGACAGGAAGAAGATGCTGTGATATGCAAATGATTAACTTTTCAGAGCATTCACACAACGTTGGCGCCGGTGGCGGCACCTACAACGTGCTGACATGAGGAAAGTTTCCAACAGATTTCTCATACACAAACAGCAGTTGACCGGCGTTGCTTGGTGAAACGTTGTTGTGATACCTCGTGTAAGGAGGAGAAATGTGTACCATCACGTTTCCGACTTTGATAAAGGTCGGATTGTAGCCTATCGCGATTGCGGTTTATCGTATCGCGACACTGCTGCTCGCATTGGTCGAGATCCAATGACTGTTAGCAGAATATGGAATCGGTGGGTTCAGGAGGGTAATACGGAACGCCATGCTGGATCCTAAGGGCCTCGTGTCACTAGCAGTCGATATGACAGGCATCTTATCCGCATGGCTGTAACGGATCGCACAGCCACGTCTCGATCCCTGAGTCAGCAGATGGGGACGTTTGAAAGACAACAACCTTCTACACGAACAGTTCGACGACGTTTGCAGCACCATGGATTATCAGCTCGAAGACCATGGCTGCGGTTACCCTTGACGCTGCATCACAGACAGGAGTGTCTACGATGGTGTACTCAACGACGAACCTGGATGCACGGTTGGCAAAACGTCATTTTTTGGATGAATCCAGGTTCTGTTTACAGCATCATGAAGGTCGCATCCGTGTTTGGAGACATCGCGGTGAACGCACATTGGAAGAGTGTATTCGTCATCGCCATACTGGCGTATCACCCGGTGTGATGGTATGGGGTGCCATTGGTTACACGTCTCGGTCACCTGTTGTTCGCACTGACGGCACTTTGAACAGTGGACGTTACATTTCAGATGTGTTACGACCCGTGGTTCTACCCTTCATTCGATCCCTGCGAAACCCTACATTTTAGCAGGATAATGGACGACCGCATGTTGCAGGTCCTGTACAAGGTTTTCTGGATACAGAAAATGTTAGACTGCTACCCTGGCCAGCACATTCTCCAGATCTCTCACCAACTGAAAACGCCTGGTCAATGGTGGCTGAGCAACTGGCTCGTCACAATACGCCCGTCACTACCCTTGATGAACTGTGGTATCGTGTTAAAGCTGCATGGGCAGCTGTACCTGTACACGGCATCCAAGCTCTGTTTGACTCAATGCCCAGGCGTATCAAGGCCGTTATTACGGCCAGAGGTGGTTGTTCTGGGTACTGATTTCTCAGGATCTATGCACCCAAATTGCGTGAAAATGTAATCACATGGCAGCCGGCCGGAGCGGCCGTGCGGTTCTAGGCGCTACAGTCTGGAGGCGAGCGACCGCTACTGTCGTAGGTTCGAATCCTGCCTGGATGTGTGTGATGTCCTTAGGTTAGTTAGGTTTAATTAGTTCTAAGTTCTAGGCGACTGACGACCATAGAAGTTAGGTAGCATAGTGCTCAGAGCCATTTTGTAATCACATGTCAGTTCTAGTATAATGTATTTGTCCAATGAATACCCGTTTATCATTTGCATTTCTTCTTGGTGTAGCAATTTTAATGGCCAATAGTGTAGCTCCTAGCCTGACATTATCGTCAAATGTAAAAGGAATTTCAGTAATATCCCAAGTGAGTGTTACAGAGAAGTTAAATTTTGCATCATACATAAATGACTCAGTGGATAGCATCGAAAGCATCTCAACTCGGTTCGTAGCTGATGTTGTCGTATATAGGAAGGTTTGACTACCGGAAAACCGTAGTGAAATGCAGTAAGCCCTGCAACCGATCCAGGTCTGTTGCAAACACTCGCAGCCGATCCTCAACATCAGTGTACGTAACGTATTGTGCATTAATAGGCAGAGACAGAAATTTCATTTCGATTATACTATTGACTATAAATTACTGCAATCAGATAACATCCGCAAAATAGCAAGGAGCACCCGTCTGGTGCGACCTAAACTGGAATGGCCACATGAAACTAGTAACAGGGAAACACGATGCTTACTACACCCCTGTCTGAATGATTCTCGAGTATTCCTCGTTGGTTTCTGGACCTTCCAAGGAGGAATTAACAACAGAATTGGAGAAGATTCAGAGAAGAGTGTGAGGTTTCGTCACAGGCGAAAGTGCGAAAGTATTACGAAGGTGCTCATCTAATTCCAGCAGAAGACGCCATCTGTAAGAGTGAACCCCAAGCGTAGCCAGGGGACAGTGAAAGAAAGCGCTTTCTCTGAGCAATGTCGCCCCAGGGAGGAAAGTTCCACACCGACTGCAGAAACCGGAGGGACTACGGTGTGGTTTCATCTGTAGGTAAGATAATAACATCATGAGGCGCCTGTAGAAGTGACCTGCTGTTATTTGCAGCTCTGCGGGACGTCTCGACTTACCAGTAACGGAATAGTAAATATTATCATTATTTGTTTCAGGAAGCAATATTTGGACGAGAGTATGCTTTCTTTTGCGCGCTATAGGAGGGTGTTACACAAGGCAACGAAAATTGTTAACTTTTTTTTTTTTTTTTTTTTTTTTTTTTTTTTTTTTTTTTTTTTTTTTTTGGCGAGACGAAGAATCCGAGCGCTCTAATCAGAGGGAAGGAGAAAAGTGCAGCGAATTTTACATAACGCTAATGGAGAGATAATACCCCTGGTGTGTGCGGTTGTAAACGGGCTGTGTGTTGTGTTAAATCTGAGTGCGTATAGAAATGCCTAAAGTAGATTGCGCTGATTATAATCCCCCATTTTATCTACGGATACTGGCTCGTGAAGGTGCTATTATAACGCGATCTGACTTCATTTCTTGTACAAGTTAACACAGAAACCACATACTTAGCGCAACGGTTAAATACGACTTAAAATCTTAAAGTTCACTTCATTGATCATGTTTCCTACGAGTAGAACTGTTATTCGTCCTCTGAAATGTTTCAAAATTCTCCACCTTATAGGAGAAAGATGTGCATTGAGCATGCTTGATTCATAACTGTAACGTAAATACTTTTCTACAACGAATCACAAATTACTGAATAATATAAGAAGACTGCATGGAGTAGGAGAAGCCATTTGCTGCTCCGAAGGTCTCGGTGAATACGAGTGTGTGCTGAAAAGTAGTAATTTTTTTATGTAAGAATTCTTAAAGTTTTTTTTAAATAAAACAAACGTTATTAACATTCTATATCTTCGTCCTTCATATCTACGTGTTTGCAGCACTCCGCCGCTAGAGGGCCCCTAATTATAGCGTGTAGCATGGCGGTGTGTAACGTAACTATGTCGGTGAGCGTGGAGTAATCGAGTTTCGAATTCGTCCACACATGGACAGCCCCTCTTTCAGCAATACAGTGCTAGACCACACACGAGCGCTGCGGCATCTGCAACAATCCGATGCCTTGGGTTGACGTTTGTCGATCATCCTCCATACTGTTCCTACTTGGCCCCATTCGATTTTCATCTGTTTCTAACGGAACACTTTTGGGAAATTCACTTTGATAGTGATGAAACGGTGCAAGCAGAGAAGAGGTTGAGGTTCCGTCAATAAAGTCAAACATTCTACAGTGACGATATCAACAAAGTGGTCTCCCGTTGGGCGAAGTGTGTTCGCCATCAGGTAGACTATGATGAGAAATAAATATGTAGACATGAAGAACAAAAATGTAGGTTGTTAATGACGCATCTTTTATTTAAAAATCTTTGAGAGTTTTCACATGAATTCGGATGCATTACTTTTAAACAAGCTGTCGTACTTACCTTCTCAGTCCTGTAAGTATCGTACGAAAAATGATGCTAGAAATCTTATGCTGATTAAATGAGTGCAGCACATGAAAATTTTTATTTCATCTATCTTCAGCAACTTTATTTCTGTTTGTTGAAATAATCGGTAACCAGTTGCACAAAAGAAATTTTATTCCTGTACCAGTTTCAGGCATTTAGTGTCATTCGTCAGAAGGTTATAATTACCGAGTTATTTGCGAACTTAAAAAATGAGTAGACTTATGCTGCATATTGCTGTGGTCATGTGAATTATAGTGTTGTTACAAAAATGGTATAAGGAAAGCAAACAACAAGAGCAGTCCTCATGCCAGAACGGGAGCTAATCAGCTCCAGGCAGTATGATTAACATGACAACAGCAATACGCTGCCTACAGCTTATTATTTTTTAGGCTCGCAAATAATGCGATAATTATAGCCTTATGAAGGTGCCTGAAAACGATAAAGGTATAACATTAATTTTATGCAATTGTTTTCTAATTATTTCAATAAGCAGATTCTCACTGAATATATTGTTGTAGGCTAAGGATGACAGTAGGATCCATGTTGCTGACTAATTTACAAATCCATAACCACATAGCTCCTGGAAAGAAACGTTATGCAAATGCTCTGAATTTGGTGATGCGAAGGTGATTAACTACAGAAAGATTTAGTAAATGTAGGAATATGCGAAGCAATACCACTTATCTTAAAAGAAAGACTGAGGAAAGCCAAACCTACATTTATAGCGGTTGGATATGTAGACTACGTTTTGAGAATATTGACTGGAATACACTCTTTAAAAATCTGTTGGTAGCAGGGATAATGTGATGCGATGCAAAAAAAGCTTGTAAATCTTTTCATCCCCCCTTTTTGAGCCCCCCTCCCCCCTCTGTGCCGTGTGAATGGGAATGGGAGTACAACACTGACGTAGACAAGAATAAAACGCAATTTGACAACACCTTCAGTGCCATCCGCACACCTTTGCTAGGCACTTTAAAAACGTCCCAGTACAGAGACAATCATTCAATGATTCCTAGGTGACAAGCACCCCTCTCGAAACCCATAGGCTGACAGGCGGTGCGCCGCTGAACGATGTCAGAGGTTGTGAAGGACGTCGTCCTGTCGTATACCACATTGAAGAACTATCGTTTAAGATCCCCAAATGTGTGAAAATGGACTTATAAAGGGAAGGGATTGTTTCATCCACATTCTTTATGGCACCTTCTCAGGCATTTTCATGTCGACTATGAGCAGCGGTGTGTCCGAAATGTTCTCCTCGTTCACCCATGAGAAACCCGTTTGATTTCAAACCTTGGTGTCTCGGTTCTGACTTCCGTCATAGAGGCGTCAGGAGATGGATTAAGGTGTGTGTAAGGGAAAGTGTCACGACCGTCCCATGGTGTCATGCGTCCACGGTGGCAATGGGCAGAAATGTGGTGAAACTTTGTGCCAATGTGACATCATAACAAACTTTACAGAGTCCATGATCTTCGGAGCTCTGACCTTTTTTTCCTGCATATGTCGACACCGAGCTGTTTGAACGTCACCGAGGCCGAGGTTGACGTCGCAGGGTGCCACGTTTTTACACCAATACAGAGGAAGCATGTAGGCACTGTAGAGCCAAATTTCGAACTTCTGCATGGCAATTACAGAGAATGACGGGGTTTAAAAAAGTGACCCTCCAGTTTCGTTGCGTAGTGTATATTGTTAGTGTATGCTTGGATGTAACTAATTTTTGTTAATTTTAAAGAACGCATCAGTCTTTAACAGAAGTAATCTGACAAGAAATGAGTAGAATTTTTGTGTTTCTGTTGCGTGATAAACACGTCAGCGGTTGGTTATTAAATAGTTCTGGCGTTTTACATGTGAATCATTCAGTATACCCTACTGAAGATCATCATCTCTTTTTGTGTCATGAACTAGTGCCATAAAGTTTAACATAATCGGTAGATTAGCAAAATATAATGACAAAAGATGAAGACCGACGGCAAAAGGCCAGGTCGTAATTTAATATCAACAAACATTGTTAAGGTTTCGATCAATCAACAAAGACGCCGAGTGACTTAGCGTAGTGGTAAGACACTGGAATCCTGTTCGGGAAGGTGGCGCTGAAACTTCTCATCCGGCCATCTAGACTCAGGTATTCTGTAATTTTCCTTAAGTGTTTAAGGGTAATGTAGGGATGTTTCCGTTGAAAGTGTATGGCAGTTTCCTTTCCCCATCCTTCCGAAATTCGGGCTTTTGCTAATCTAAAATGACCTCGTCGTCGTCCAGTTACTGTATCGTAATCTACCTTCCTTCCTTTCTCCACAGAGACCTCATTTTGACCTTTTTTAGCAGTCGAATTCTCGGACGCCTTGAAATACAAATTACAGCGAAGTTTGCAAGAAAATAGCTTTCAGAGGTTACAGGTAGCTCATGAGTCGAAGCTTCCTTCAACCCTCGCTATCAAAGGCTCAGAACAATTTGTGTGTTGGCTTGTTCCTTTACAAGAACATTAAAAAAAACCTTTCATGTGAGAGACACAAACTAACACTCAAGCTCCGTTTAAAATATCCTTCACCTGTCGCTTTTAAACAGCAACAGTGCAGTTAAAACGACACGAAGTCCTCGGACCATTATCTCGTCAAATTCTGCACCCGCGATGTCATAAGGTCATCTGGCGCACTACCTTGTGTACTTGAAGCCTCCTTGGAATCAGCTGTGTCAGGCGGTCATGCCACCGGATCGACGAGAACCGAACAATATATATTTCACCAAATCAACTAAAATAAGCAAAAATTAAGTAAATGAAGATAACAGGTCTGCATAAAGTCATAAGCCACTGTTATTTTCAGCAAGTGAAACCGAACAAGGCATTGTAGTCGGTGTCAAGGATATGAGTTTAACATTAAATGACTTCTCGTAGTGTTGAGATTCACCCATGTTTTCGTTTTGGCGTATAATTCGAGGCCCAATCAGTTGTTTCTCAAACCTATTAACTTCCGTGGATAACGTACAAACTTTATAATTTTCTCCAGGGTTCCACGACTTCATATGATGTTCGATGTTAACAGCACGCAAAACCTTTATGTGAAGTCTGTTTATTTTTCTTAACCTCCAGCACAAAATAAATACACGTATTTGCTGCGCTTCATGTTGCCACCATACCATTATTCAGAAACGAATATACACAGCGTCATCTGTAGGTGGCGAACTAGTCACCACCTATCACTCACGTATCTGTGCTAGTAACAGCTCCATAAATGGCAGAAAAAACTGCCCCCTTCAGCTGAGACAGTTACTTTCATTATGAAGGCTTGTGACGCTATTCTTATAGCGTCAACAAAACCATACGTCAGAACTACACAATATCTATTGTATCAGTTTCATCATTTACACAATTTAAAATGACGGTTTAAGAAAGATTCAGTGCACAAAAATAGAATTTGTGAACTCTCACGGATTAACAGTGTTGTTCGCATGCAAATCACATTTATGAATTATTAAATGAACGTGTCTGACATGGGATAAGAAGAAATAAAAGATTCGAAAAAGGAAGTCACTAAACATGTCGAAAGTGAACAGAATGTGTTTGATTGAGATGCAACACGAAGCTGAATGCACCCCTTACTGGTCCTACTACTAAGAAAAAAACCTTGGCAGTACCGAGAATATATCGCGGGTCCCGCATCTGAGCCATCTACACTGACCACATATTTACTCCACAAACCATTCAGATAATCCATTCATGCGCCAAGAGCTACGTCTGTCACCACAGAGAGCACTGAAACCAGGTACTATTTGATGCATCCTCCAGATAGGACCCATTGCATATTAATATGCCGAGCGCAAGATGAAAGCGGTACAGTGATCGCTCAGCAGTTGCCAGTCCGCAGCTCGTGGTCGTGCGGTAGCGTTCTCGCTTCCCACGCCCGGGTTCCCGGGTTCGATTCCCGGTGGGGCAGGGATTTTCTCTGCCTCGTGATGACTGGGTGTTGTGTGATGTCCTTAGGTTAGTTAGGTTTAAGTAGTTCTAAGTTCTAGGGGACTGATGACCATAGATGTTAAGTCCCATAGTGCTCAGAGCCATTTGAACCATTTGAACCAGCAGTTGCCAGCATGTTATCTACAGTTGCCGACAAGGTCCTGTCATATATATGTCCATGCTCAGTGTCGAAAGTTTGTCGATGTGCTAGCCGAAGTGTTTAACTTAGTAATAGACTGAACTTACAAACTTTCCAACTACAGTCCAAACTGAACTTCAGTTAAATTAGTCAGTAATCATCTATCGTGTGACATCCAATAAGATTAATCCGTCACCATCTATTGTGTTAAGCTAGAGTCAGTTAAGCTAGAGTCGGTTCATAACTTTTACATCAGTGCAGTGCCATCTCAACAAAGCAAAAGCTGAGTCTATTTTTTCATGTAGGGGAAAGTGCTGTACATAGAAACATACTACGTTTTTTGGTCGAAACATCACTCTAGTGATTGATTTTCGGATCGCAAAGCCGGCTGGAGTGGCCGAGCGGTTAAAGGCGCTACAGTCTGGAACCGCACGACCGCTACGGTCGCAGGTTCGAATTCTACCTCGAACATGGATGTGTGTGATGTCCTTAGGTTAGTTAGGTTTAAGTAGTTCTAAGTTGTAGGGGACTTATGACCACAGCAGTTGAGTCCCATAGTGCTCAGAGCCATTTGAACCATTCGGATCGCAAGAAGGAATGCCCACTAGAGACCGCTGTGAGCACTTTCCGCTATTTTCAATAGTTTTTGTTGTTTTTTGACATGAGACTGTGTATCGTGCAGCATTTGTAAACATTTCGTGTTTCATACATTTAAGCCGAAAGCCATTTAGAATATATTATTAGCACTTCTGGTACATTATTTTATGATGAGTAAAATACTATATATTTTAGAACTATGTATATCACGTGTGGATAGTTAAATCATACTTCCTCGGTCGTGCACCATCTTCTAACTTGAAACGGAAGTTCTTTTACCACGAAACACGTGATACTTGCAAATGTACGAAGTTTCTTTAATATGTTGACCATTTTACCTATCTTGAAAATGGAATTATGTGTTGGTTTCTAGTACTTTCTATTTCAGAATGTGCTTAAGCAGTTTTTGATAATATTTCTACTTAATTTGATTTAACTTACTGATTATTGATGTGTAGTAGAGTAATAATGTAAGAGATAGACAATTAAATATATTACTGAGAAAATTTTCTCCATTGCAACGCTTTTAAATTTCAATATAACATTTACTCCTAGGTACAGGACCATCGTGTATCCTGGAAAATTCTTTCACAGTTGGCAAACCTTAATTTTTCGGATTAATTTTTGCAATTTCAGAGAAAGACTACAGCATTTAATAAATGAATGTCATAATTTGCAAATGGAATCACAAAATACGATAATTTTCTATTACAGGGGCGAAAGTGTAAAAAGTGTACCAAGGTAAAATATTCTTTCCTACATTATTGTAATAAATTATTGTTGTTTCTCATGTGTTCCCTTAGTTATTCTATTTCACATATGCTGTCCTGGTATATGACCGTGATGTGCGTGCAAGTTAGCCACTATAGCCGCGGAATTCTGTAGCTGGAGGTTTCGCTTTCTGCTACATATACGACGGGCATTTAAGTAATTGGTGCATACGCCACATTCGATACGCCGTAGAAGCTCAGGTTTCACGATATAAGTGAAACCTGACATAGTCAGGTATTGCCATGCAATTCTGTAGCTGGGGGGTTCGCTTCCTGTTACATTTACGATGGGCACCTAAGTAATTGGTGAATACGGCACATTCGATACGCCGGTAGAAGCTCGGGTTTCACGATATCAGTGAAGCCTGACGTTGTCAGGAAAGAGACAGCGGTCTGAACGTAGTTTATGGAATAAAATTTTTAATATAAATTCTTCTACTACCTAAACCTCAGTTTACATTATACATTTAAAACACGATGACTTGTTTCGGTTTCGTTCAACAGCCATCGTTCGGATCGTAAAAATCAGTTGAATATGCATTAAAAACATCATCAGTGGCAATAGCAGTGATATGACATGCATTAGTATTATCAGCCAATTACAATAGGGAAATATACACTACTGGCCATTAAAATTGCTACACCAAGAAGAAATGCAGATGATAAACGGGTATTCATTGGACAAATTTATTATACTAGAACTGACATGTGATTACATTTTCACTCAATTTGGGTGCATAAAGCCTGAGAAATCAGTACCCAGAACAACCACCTCTAGCCGTAATAACGGCCTTGATACGCCTGGGCATTGAGTCAAACACAGCTTGTATGGCGTGTACAGGTACAGCTGCCCATGCAGCTTCAACACGATACCACAGTTCATCAAGAGTAGAGACCGGAATATTGTGACGAGCCAGTTACTCGGCTACCACTGACCAGACGTTTTCAGTTTGTGAGAGATCAGGAGAATGTGCTGGCCAGGGCAGCAGCCGAACATTTTCTGTATCCAGATAGGCCCGTACAGGGCTTGCAACATGCTGTCGTGCATTATCCTGCTGAAATTTAGGGTTTCGCTGGGATCGAATGAAGGGTAGAGCCACGGGTCGTAACACATCTGAAACGTAACTTCCACTGTTGAAAGTGCCGTCAATGCGAACAAGAGATGACCGAGACGTGTAACCAATGGCACCCCATTCCATCACGCCGGGTGATAAGCCAGTATGGCGATGACGAATACACGCTTCCAATGTGCGTTCACTGCGAAGTCACCAAACACGAATGCGACCATTATGATGCTGTAAACAGAACCTGGATTCATCCTAAAAAATGACGTTTTGCCATTCGTGCATCCAGGTTCGTCGTTGAGTACACCATCGCAGGCGCTCCTGTCTGTGATGCAACGTCAAGGGTAACCGCAGCCATGGTCTCCGAGCTGTTAGTTCATGCTGCTGCAAACGTCGTCGAACTGTTCGTGCAGATGGTTGTTGTCTTGCAAACGTCCCCATCTGCTGACTCAGGGATCGAGACGTGGCTGCACGATCCATTACAGCCATGCGGATAAGATGTCTGTCATCTCGACTGCTAGTGATACGATGCCGTTGGGATCCAGCACGGCGTTCCACATTAACCCCCTGAACCCACCGGATCCATATTCTGCTAACAGTCATTGGATCTCGACCAACGCGAGCAGCAATGTCGCGATACGATAAACCGCAATCGCGATAGGCTACAATGCGACCTTTATCAAAGTCGGAAACGTGATGGTGCGCATTTCTCCTCCTTGCACGAGATATCACAACAACGTTTCACCAGGCAACGTCGGTCAACTGCTGTTCGCGTATGAGAAATCGGTTGGAAACTTTCCTCATGTCAGAACGTTGTAAGGGTAGCCACAGGCGCCACCCTTGTGTGAATGCTCTGAAAAGCTAATCATTTGCATATCACAGCATCTTCTTCCTGTCGGTTAAATTTCGCGTCTGTAGCACGTCATCTTCGTGGTGTAGCAATTTTAATGATCAGCAGAGTACTGTTACATAGACAACTGGCCATTTTTCTTCTTTATTACCTGCATCTTGCGTGATTATATTTTACAACTCGGCTTGCTCTCCAGGATCATTTTAATAGCTTACTGTCCTAGTCTCGGTGGATTATTGGTTTAAGAGGAAGAGATTCACAAACTAAACATGTCAATAACACGTAGTCGACCTCTGGTCCTTATGCAAGCAGTTATTCGGTTTGGCATTGATCTATAGAGTTGTTAGATGTTCTCCTGAGGCATATCGTGCCAAATCCTGTGCAATTATAGTGTTAAATCGTCAAAATGGTTGCGGAGAGATCCAGTGATCTTGTTGGGCAATGTATCATTTCACAAGCACGAAGACCAGCCATAGAAGCTGTTGCCATGTGCGGGAGGGCATTATCTTGCTGGAATGTTTGCCCCGGGTGGCTTGCTATGAAGGGCAACAAAGCGTGACGTAGAGTATCCTCGACGTATTACTGTGCTGCAAGAGCGACGAGTATAATAACCAGTACTGCCCAACTATGAAATAAAATAGCGCTGCAGACCATCACTTCTGTTTGTCAGGCTGTATGGCGGGCCACGGTCTGGTTGGTATTCCACCACTGTCTGAGGCGTCTCCAGACGCGTATCCGCAGGACATCGAGGCTCAGTTCAAGCCGGGACGCATCACTGGTGTCAATTCTAATGCAGTGAATGAGATTCCAGGCCCAGGACGTCTGTGAAGACGTCCTGGACAGTGTTGGGATATCAACCCGACTGGCGCCCGCCATACGGCCCGAAAACCAGGAGTGATGATCTGGGTTGTCATTTCATTTCATAGCGGACCACTTTGGCTGTCATCCACGACATCCTTACAGCACAGCGGTACGTCGTCTATATTCTGTACCCCGTTTTTTTTTTTGCCCTTCATGGCAAGGTATCCTGTTATTACATTTCGGTAAGACGTCCGCCCCCGGTAGCTAAATGGTCAGCATGACGGGTTGTCAATCTTCTGGGCCCGGGTTCGATTAGAGGTTGGGTCGGGGAATTTTCTCCGCCCAGGGAATTTTCTCCGCCTCATCATCATCATCCTCTCATCCTCATCGACTGCAGGTCGCCGAAGTGTCGTCAAATTGAAAGACCAGTTCCCGGCGAACAGTCTGCCCGACAGGGGGCCCTAGCCAAACGATAAAATTTTTAAAAAATTCTGTAAGATAGTGCCCGCTCGCAAATGGCGAAGGTTTTTACTGCTTATCTTCGTACTTCCAACACTATTTTTGCCAGCAAGGTCACCGGATCTCTTCCCAACTGTGAACGTTTGGAGCATTACGGGCAGGACCTTCCAACCCGCTCGGGATTTTGACGATCTGACGCACCAGTTGGACAGAATTTGGTACGAAGTCCCTGAGGAGGACATCCATCAACTCTGTCAATCAACGCCAACGGAATAACCGCTTGCTTAAGAACCAGGGGTGGACCGCGTTATTAACTTGCTCAATTTGTAAAGCTTTTTCTCTTGAATAAATTATAAAATTTTTTCTGAATTTGTAATCATTCGTTTGTCCGCACAAGTACATCGCATCTGTCGAATTCCGTCCAGTCGGATGATTTCTTTCTACAGCGTTTTTTTTGTCTTAGAGTGTGTACGTATTTTACGAAGTATTTTAAATCTTTCTTACGTACATCTGCCGATAACTTGTCAGGTTCAGTAGATATGTACCACGGTCAACAGCACGAGAAGTCTTGCTGGTATTGTGTTTCAGTGACATGACAGCAGATGGTGAAGTAGCGGCGGCGGTGACAAGCCGCCGAGAGTGGAGGGGCACGCGTGGCGTGTGACAGCTGAAGGAGGCGGCGTGCGTCCTGCGAGGCGACGTGGCGGTGTGGGAGGCGCAGCTGCAGTGCGGCGTGCGGCGAGCGGCCGCCGGCTCCGGCCGGGCCGCCCGCCGAATCGATGCAGCCGCTGCGCCTACACTAAACCCTCACGTTCTGCCGCCGGCACCACGTGCTCTGTCCGCCTATGCGACAACCACCGTGTCGTGTCTACAGCACAAACATTACGCGCGGCTGCTCTCTGGGCAACACACTGAATGCGCTCAGCGAGATGTCATTTGGCGTATCAGAACGAACTGACGGGTGTAATACAGTGATTTGGAACGGGCCATGATAACACACGGTTCAGTCACATTATTGTGACCACGTTCGACGTCAACGTAGAATAATCACTCACAGACAGCAGGTGACAGCAAAAAAATGGTTCAAATGGCTCTGAGCACTATGGGACTTAACATCTGAGGTCATCAGTCCACTAGAACTTAGAACTACTTAAACCTAACTAACCTAAGGACATTATACACATCCATGCCCGAGGCAGGATTCGAACCCGCGACCGTAGCGATCTCGCGGTTCCAAGCTGAAGCGCCTAGAACCGCTCGGCCACATCGACCGGCTCAGGTGACAGCACTAGCAGTGGATTTTACATAGAGCGATCAGGGGATAGCGCGAAACATTGCAGTTGTTGTAAAGCGGAAACGCACACATTTATCTGACGTCCAAAATGGCGTGATCACTGGCTTTCGACCCAAAGGTAGAAGCATATCTGAAACTGCTAAGTCTGTGAACTATTCGGTAGTCGCCGTGGTTAAAGTATACTGTGCATGGCAAAATGGCGCTATCCAAAACGCCCGTCGGAGCAAGTGTAGTGCACCAGAGGCCATAGATTCTATCTATCGCTTGAGCCTTGTCCCGCAGTTACGCAGGGTCTGCCATCGTTAATCGGATTTGGCATGTTAATGTTTAAGGGGTGGCCAGATGCCCTTCCTGACGCCACCCAGTACTCCCCCCCCCCCCCCTCCCCGGACGGAATCAGTGTACCCCAACTGTCTGTGTCGAGTGTAATCCATGGAATAGTGCGAAAGTATTCAGATGTCTGCGAGCCGTGTAACTGAGGAGGAACATGGGGACCAGCCCGGTATTCACCTAGCGGGATGTGGAAAATCGCCTAAAAACCACATCCAGGCTGGCCGGTACATCGGTCATCGATCCGGGGCCGGCGCGCCTAGCCGAGTCCAGGAAGCAGCGCGTTAGCGCTCAAGGCTACCCTGCCGGGTTCACCAGAAGCCATAGATAACAGGGGTGAAAGACATATGCACAGATGTGTGCAGGTGAATAGACGTGCAATTTTTGAGCAACTGACTGCCCAGATGGACCAAAGGGGTACCAACAGAGTATCCTCTCGACCGTTCAGCGAACGTTTCTGCGTATCGGCCTCCTTAGCAAGTCACCCGTAGTGACTGCTGTTCATCGGTGACGAAGGCTGGAATCTGCACGCCAGTACAGCAACTAGACGTCCGCTGAGTGGCGACAGGTGGCCTTTGCGGATGAATCACGTTTTATGCTCCATCAGAAAGATGGCCATTGGCGTATATGGCGTGAAACGTCTGAAAGCAAACGACCTACCTCTGTTATAGTCTGGGGTATGTTTTCCTGGCATTCGTTGGTGGTCTCGTCTTTCTGGGAGGCACGATGGATCAACGCAACTACCTATCCTTGGGGAACATGTCCACGCCTACATGCTGTCTGACTTCTCCTCGGCATGAATGCATCTACCAGCAGGAAATACAACGTATCACTCAGCTCGTAATGTAGGTGCGTGATTCGAAGAGCGCCAGGATGAATATACAGTCCTCCCCTGGCCACCAGACTCCCCGGATTTAAACCCAATAGAGAATGTGTGGAACCACCTAGACGTGCTTTTGGCTCCATGGAACCTCAATCAGAAAACCTAGCGTAGCTGACCTAGGCACTGGAGTCGGCACTGCTCAGTATCCCTGTCGGTACCTTCTGGAACCTCAACGACTCCATTTCTGCACGCCTGTGCTGTTAATTGACTGGTGGTCACAATAATGAAACTGAACCGTGTATTCACTGAAATGAAATGTCGTGTGGCGAAGGTCTCCCAGCGGGTTGACTGGATTACCTGGTGCAAGTCTTTTGAGGTGACGCCACTTCGGTGGATTGCGTTGATGTGGATGAAATGATGATGATGAAATAGACGCGGATGCCCAGTACCAGAGAGGAGAAAACCTCAAACCCAGCCGGGAATCGAAGCCGGGGCCCCCGGCATGACAACACGACGGGCTGTCCACTCAGCTACCATGGCGGGAGTGTATGCGCTGAGGTGGCGTAAGAAATTAACTGATACGAACTGTAGTAAAGTGGAAGAAGACCTGCGAGAATCGATTATTAGTCCAAAAATGGTTCAAATGGCTCTGAGCACTATGGGACTGCTTAGGTCATCAGTCACCTATAACTTAGAACTACTTAAACCTAACTAACCTAAAAACATCACACACATCCATGCCCGAGGCAAGATTCGAACCTGCGACCGTAGCGGTGGCGCGGTTCCAGACTGTAGCGCCTAGAACCGCTCGGCCACACCGACCGGCTTATTAGTCCAAAGAATGGCAGTTCACCTTGAACACTGTCTGAGAAAAAAGTGAAGCCCTTGGAAAATATGGTCAGATATCAGTGTAGCTTGCACACATACACACAATCAAAGGGTATGAAAATGAGGTAACAGTTATCAAAGCAGTGAGTGGTATTCGTGTTAGGGTATCAAGCCTCACAGATACTTCACTGCGTCTAAATTGAATATTTGTTAGACCATACTAATAGAAGAAATGAAGAATTTCAAGATAAATAAATGAAAACTAACACAGAACAGTGAGGTCACGTGTTGGAAATAACAGGCCTGATCCACCAACTACTCTCATGGCGAGAGTACTGAAATGCCTAGCAAAGGCACCGAAGAGGCGGTGCTTTGTTTAATATTCGATCATTTGTTCTGCTGTTCAACCAACAGAGAGCAGTTTTGTCACATCTTCATCCCATCAGAGACCAAAATATTGTCTTTGTTACTGGATCTCGCCAAACGCATTCGTTGAGGTACATTTGCACGTTTAGTGAACTTGTATAACTAGCTCTTTTCATATTCAGATAATCGAAATTGTCGTTTCTTCATTCTCTTGCTGTAAGTCATTTACACACAATGATAGCAACAATGAAGTAATAAAAATAATAAGACAGTAAATAAAACTGTTTAAAAATTTTCTTACCCGATGAAATGCGTGATTAGAGTTAAATATTTGATTTAATGGCTCAATAGTGTAAGTATTAATGTTCAGTGAATTTTATAGTTCACCTGGCGTATTAATTCTTTGTTTTAATTTTGGATTTACATTTACTTGTTATACACCATTTGCAATTTTCCGCGACAATATATTACAGGAATTGTCAGGTGCCGAAAATTTAAATTTATTAACGTATCTGCCAGTAACTTTTATTTCTAAGGATGTAGTTTTTGTATTACAAAGACGACGACAAAGAGACATTGAAATATTGGCAATTTTCTGATATAGTTTCAGTCCAAACAGTACGTGTAATTGCATTTTACATGTCCATTTAACTACAACCCACACCTTATTCAACTAGAATGTGTTGTCACAGCTTATAAGAGGAGAAAATTTATAATCGTTGTTTTAATTGCGATGTATTAAACCCTACGGAATAGCCGGCCGGTGTGGCCGAGCGGTTCTAGGCGCTTCACTCTCGAACCGCGCGTCTGCTGCGGTCGCAGGTTCGAATCCTGCCTCGGGCATGGGTGTGTGTGATGTCCTTAGATTAGTTAGGTTTAAGTAGTTCTGAGTTCTAGGGGACTGATGACCTCAGATGTTAAGTCCCATAGTGCTCAGAGCCATTTGAACCTACGGAATATTTCGTTCTATTGAGATTGATTTAAGCCTAGTTAGTGACTGTTAGCGCACAATTCCTGCAAATGAGTACCAGTCTATACGAACAAGCATACGAAGCGCAGGAACTGGTGCTGTGAGTACGAACATCACAATCGCCGTTTGGTGTCTGTAGGTCTGTCGACAATAAGCTCTAGATTATAGTAACTACTAAGATCTTGAGCGAAAACACAATATAAGATATATCAGAGGAATCTAGTGCTAGCACGAAGGTTACTGGGATCGAACGCAATTTTTGCAATTTTGAAGTATTTATTGAATTATTATTACGAATGAAAGAATGCCATTTCAATTCTGTCACAGCTTGAAATCTCTGAAATACAATAATGTAGGTGATACACATTCAAAAATGTCTAAACTACAATGTGATTGTCAAAACAAATGAAAATTTGTGCCTTATCGAGATTCGATCCCAGGTCTCTTATTTCTCGCGACCCGTATCCCTTAAGTATTTTATCCGTCCGAGTACTACTCCAGTAGGGACTCAAGTTATCCATACCACTTGTGTATCCTTGCTGTTACTTGGAAGACTGCCGGCCAGTGTGGCCGAGCGGTTCTAGGCGCTACAGTTTGGAACCGCGCGACCGCTACGGTCACAGGTTCGAATCCTGCCTCGGGCATGGATGTGTGTGATGTCCTTAGGTTAGTTAGGTTTAAGTAGTTCTAAGTTCTAGGGTACTGATGACCTCAGAAGTTAGGTCCCATAGTGCTCAGAGCCATTTGAACCATTTGAACCTGGAAGACTGGAACCGGAATTTCTTCTACACAGTATGTCCGAATGGTAAGCCACCGGCCTATTCATCAGTTCACCCTATGCAACTATTACCTCTGGTAGTAAACTTATCAACGAGAAAGGAAACATCAGTTATTTCACTATTTTCCTTGATGTTGTGTGCCATTCTTCCATCTTCAAAAAATGGTTCAAATGGCTCTGAGCACTGTGGGACTTAACATCTGAGGTCATCAGTCCCCTAGAGCTTAGAACTACTTAAACCTAACTAACCTAAGGACATCGCACACATCCATGCCCGAGGCAGGATTCGAACCTGCGACCGTAGCGGTTGAGCGGTTCCAGACTGAAGCGCCTAGAACCGCTCGGTCCATCTTCATCTTTCAGTATTAACGTAGGGGGCTCATACTGTTCTAGTTGTTTCCCAGTGATTTTGTTGTATTTCGTGGAATTGATTTTGTGATAATTATCTTCTATAGAGTCTGTTACGTTGATTTTCCTAATGTTTTGTGTGAATTTTTTTCTTTCGTTTTTGTGGTTGACAGCTTTTCTTTTTTGTGTGTGTTTGAAACTTTAACCATGCTTGATGTCTTCCTTCATGGAATTTGTCACATTCTGGTGTCCACCATGCAAGTTTTCTTCATGGGTTCAGAGGAGCTAGATTCTCGGGTAGTTTTTTGAGAGTTAACCCCAGTTCTCATAGATCATCTGTTAATGTAATGGTTTGTGTTATTTGTTGATATCTGTTATTTTTAAGTAGCTATGCTGGTCATGCCTTCTGTTTATTTTATTGGTTTTTCCATTCTTTTTCTTTAACGGGGTAAATTTGATTTTAATTTTAACTATGAGGGGCGTTCAAAAGGAAAGGTACAAAACAACGCTGTTGATATAATTTAAATCTTTACTGAAATGTAATCACCGGAGAATTGGGCACAACTAGCCCACTGTTTCGTGAGCCGAAGGTTGCTTGTTTCCAAGATTCCTGTGGTTGTGGCAGGCAACATTTTTCCACTGTGTCCTTCACTTCGTTGTCCGAAATGAAGCGCTTCCCTCTGAGGTGCTTTTTAGCGGACCACACACATGTTAGTGTTAGAGTTATGTGTCGGGGTTGTAGAGCCCATAATGAAGTTGCTCACACTTCAACTTGGCCATTATACCTTATGTGATCTAGGAGACGTGTGGACGCGCTTTATGGTGTAGTAGAATCACTCCCTCCGTGTGGAGTCCAGGCCGTTAGCTCTTGATGCACTTGCGTAGGCTACGGAGTGTATCACAGTACACATCACTGATAATGGTTTATCCGTGCTCGAGGAATTCGATGAGCATCAGACCTCGGACGTCGAAAAAGGCGGTGAGCATCATCTTGCCTGTTTGAATTTTTTAGGGGGAAGTGACGAAGTATGCTTTTACTACGTTGTCATATGTGAAATTCAACAGGTTTGGTTGTTACGACATTTCACACCTTTTCATTTGAACAGTCGTTTTATGTAATGGTCTGAGATTGTGTTTACTCATCTCAGTACGTTATCACAGCAAATTCCCTTATGGAAATATTTGTGCAGACATGATTCTTCCAATCTGCGTGCTTCCGCGTTTTAAGCTTATTTGGCATCCTCTTGAAGTTCACTGATTTAGATGTACGGTTATGGTCTCCTTTCCCAACTGGGCATTGAAGTCTCCGAATAAGACTTTTGCATGCCTTTCAATTTATACTGTACTGGACCTCGGCTGGCTTCGGGCAAACTTTAACATGGGCAGTTCTTGCATGTCAAGAAATTTTCGAATCTTCCTGTGGGCCTGGAAAGGTCTGCAGATGATTTAAGAGGCAGGGGAGACTTGTGTGGAAGCCGTAGACAGACAGAGGTGAACATATATAAAGTCCTTTATTCAATCATTCAACCTGATTCCTTCATGAACACGAACAAGCTAGTACAGTCAGTTAAGATGATTTCTTTTTTCAGGTGATATTCCGGCGTCTTAGCTGGAGGGGATGTCGGCCGAGCTGAGTGCAAGCGCTACCCGGGAAACAGAGCGCTGTGCTGGCGTCTCCGGTATGAGAGGCGAGCTGAAACGGCAGGATGTGGCTACGCCGCAGTCGCGGACGGCCACCACGGCTTCGCTATTGCGGAAGGTCGCGGCGTCCCAGTGGCTCGGCGATGGCGTTGGCGGTAGTCGACCTATGGACCGACGCTGAAGAGCAGGTGTGGGAGGCTGGCGCGGTATCGGCTGCTCCCGCTGGGCAGCCATGCAAAAGTCCCTCCATCGCAGCCCGTTAGCGGCAGAGCTATGGCGACGGCGGTGATTTACACAGACTGGGAGTCACACACTGTTCAGATGGTCGAACGACGACAGGCTGGTACGACGGTGTTTAAATACTGCTTCCCAATGCTGATTAAACGGTAACAGCGGTTGTTCTGGGTGCGTCGAAACCTCTGGGGCGCGTCGATGTCAGGAAGGTGTGCAGTAACCAGCAGTAGGTCGGTTACGTCGATTACGTGACGTCGCCCTATGGCCTCGTTCCGGCGCTCGTGGTCTGACGACGCAGGTGTTGATAACGCAAATCAGTTAGCAGCACCTGCTGTCTGGCTCTGACCTCATTGCAGTTCTGGGCTCCGACTACTGCTTCAAGGGCATCTATAGCTCTGTTACGTTACAATTCTGTTCACATTTTGTTCAAAGAGTTTCCAAAATTTACCTACATCTTGCTTTCTTTTTATTAGAAAATTATTTTAGTTTGTAGACACTGAGTATTTATTATTGTTCTATTCATTGCTTTAAAAATTAGAGTTGTGATTATTGGTAATAATGCTTGAAAAACAATTATTGAATCTATTTACTATGTATCCAGTTCCAAACTGAGGACATTGCTTCGTGACCCTCTCTCCTAGTTTCCCATTGTAAATTTGGTATTGTTGCGTTTCGAGTGGGCCCTCCATTATGTTTCTCAGTTCTTGGAGCCCTGCCAATAATTTTTTTGTTTATTTAATTCATCTGTGAAATTCTTGAGTTTCCAGTCTTAAGTAATGAGTTTGTTATTGCTATGTAGTTTACTTACTTACGTTGAATCTTCTTTTTCTGTGTTAGTATGCATCTGAGTGATTGCGAATGCTCCGACTCGTTATTGTGTTGACTACCCACCGCATCCACGCAGACTTGATCTACTCCTTTCGTCACCGAGCGCGGTGGCGCAGTAGTTAGTACACTGAACTCGCACTCGGGAGCACAACGGTTCAAACCCGCATCTGACCTAAATCGCTTCAAGCAAATGCTGGGATGGTTCCTTTGAAAGGTCACGGCCGACTTCCTTCCCTAATTCGATGGGACCGATTACCTCGCTGTTTGGTCCCCTCCCCCAAATAAACCAACCAACCCTTTTTGGCTTGACGATGATATTTATTTCTTAAAAGGCCTTTTCATACTTGACTTTCAAAAGTAATTAACCTCAGTTACTACGATTGTTAACCGCAGAGTGGCTGTTTCATCCGCCGAAGTGCACTTTCTAGCCAGTGAAGACCCCTCCCTATCCGTCACGTGTGACGCGCCACGTAGGAGTATCACCTTCCTGTCTGCTATGACAGCATAGTAGGTTTGTGGACTACCAGCCTATATATATGACCAAAATTTCTTTGGGTTTGGTGAAAGACTGTTTGATAATATTTTTCGATGGTAGTCACTAAAGGCATCACGCATTGCTCTGCTGTCAACAAAGCGCGTTGCATTCAGTATATCTCTATCTATTGCTGTATGATTTCCTTGCACATATTATGCAGCAGTCTCTGTTTCTTTAGAGGTTTATTCACAATGACTCTCTACCAGGGAGCAGGTTCGAATCCTGCCTCGGGCATGGATGTGTGTGGTGTCCTTAGGTTAGTTATGTTTAATTAGTTCTAAGTTCTAGGCGACTCTCTACCAGGGAGGGTCCCTCCCATTATGAACTGTTCTGCTGGGTGCATATCTATCCAGCGCATGGTCAACTATTTTTTTAAACTTGAACGGTACTTCCTCTGCATGCTCTTGTGATAATCATTGTTGCAACAACTGACTCTTGGTTACTGATTCAGTTTTGGTGCGGAAATCCTCAAAGAGATAAGGTCTATTTGTTGCCATTATATCTAATATATTTCCACCACGAGTGGGATATTTTATCTGTTCTAAGTCGTTCTCGGAGAAGGCATTTAGTAATGTCAAGTTAATTTGCGTTGCCATCATCTGCAGCAAGCACTGAAAGATTAGTTTTGTACATAATAACTGCCTTTCCTTGCTGCCATGTATTTTATTTCTTCCAGACGCGCTTCGCCTTTTACTTTAAGGCATAGCAAAACAAAACTGTATCATTCTAGATTCCACTGAAGATGCGCTACAGTCTGGAGCCGAGCGACCGCTACGGTCGCAGGTTCGAATCCTGCCTCGGGCATGGATGTGTGTGGTGTCCTTAGGTTAGTTATGTTTAATTAGTTCTAAGTTCTAGGCGACTGATGACCTCAGAAGTTAAGTCGCATAGTGCTCAGAGCCATTTGAACCATTTTTTTGAAGATGCGTTAAATAAAAAAGTGAAACGAGCCTGGAAGAAATAAAATATAATGCAGGAAGAAAAGCCAATTTTTATTTACTAAACGAGCGTTTAGTAATAACTCACAAGATGGAAAAAATTGGAAATTTGTGGTAAGTTCTGTGGGACCAAACTGCTAAGGTCATCGGTCCCTAAGCTTACACACTACTTAACTTAACTTACGCTAAGGACAACACACACACCCATGCCCGGGGGAGGATTCGAGCCTCCGACGGTGGGAGCCACGCGAGCCGTAACAAGGTGCCTGAGACCACACGGCTACTCCGCGAGCCTTCACAAGTGTCTTATCATGCCCATGATTAACAAAACTGTTTTCCCAAATGACAGTCTGATGATTAAAGTCTCCACTGATAACAAGAGTATGGCTGGGGAACTTACGTACAAGCAAACTGAGGTTTCCTCAAAGGTTTTTGGTTACATAAGGAGGTGAGTCCGGTCGTCGATAGAGGGATCCAGTTACTATTTTATGTCCACTCCTGATGCTAACAATTGTCCAAACAATCTCGCATGCAGCTTCAGTTTCTATCTCGGTGGATTTGAGTTTCTTGTCGGCCGCACACTGCTGTGACTCCTGCAGTGCTACCCTCAGAAAACTGAGGACACGACACCCAACAGGAGCTCACAAAACGCCATCCGACTGTTCCGCTTCACCCACCTTACAGCCAGATCTCATATCTTCCGACTTCCATCTGTTTGTTCCACTGAAGGATGCACTCTGCGGGAAGCAATACGTGGTTGATGGGGAGGTTTTTGTAGCAGTGAGGCTCCAACGTTGGCAAGTAGAGTGGTACGACGCAGAAATACAAACTCTACAAGCAAGGTGCCGTAAGATCCTCGCATTCAACGGAGATTATGGTGAAAAATAGGGTGTTGTAACCAACATATGGTGTATTTGAATCCTCAATAATACGAAACCGCTTTCAGAAAAAATAAGATTGTGTTGTAGTTATTGAACGCCCCTCGTATGTACTACGGTAACTGAATCAGAAACGCTGATTTTCTACGAAATTCACTATGCAAAACACTTTAAATTTCAGACAGCTCTCAAAAACGTATACTCTAAACATGAGGCAGTTCTGAAAATGTACACTACTGGCCATTAAAATTTCTACACCACGAAGGTGACGTGCTACAGACCCGAAATTTAATCGACAGGAAGAAGATTGTGTGATATGCAAATGATTAGCTTTTCAGGGCATTCACACAAGGTTGGCGCCTGTGGCGACACCTACAACGTGCTGACATGAGGAAAGTTTCCAACTGATTTCTCATACGCAAACAGCAGTTGACCGGCGTTGCCTGGTGAAACGTTGTTGTGATGCCTCGTGCAAGGAGGAGAAATGCGTACCATCACGTTTCCGACTTTGATAAACGTCGGATTGTAGCCTATCGCGATTGCGGTTTATCGTATCGCGACATTGCTGCTCGCGTTGGTCGAAATCCAATGACTGTTAGCAGAATATGGAATCGGTGGGTTCAGGAGGGCATTACGGAACGCCGTGTCGGATCCCAAAGGCCTCGTCGCACTAGCAGTCGAGATGACAGGTACCTTATCCGCATGGCTGCAACGGATCGTGGAGCAACATCCTAGTCCCTGCGTCAACAGATGGGGACGTTTGCAAGACAACAACCATCTGCACGAACAGTTCGACGGCGTTTGCAGCACCATGGATTATCAGCTCGGAGACCATGGCTGCGGTTACCCTTGACGCTGCATCTCAGACAGGAGTGTCTACGATGGTGTACTCAACGACGAACGTGGGTGCACGGTTGGTAAAACGTCATTTTTTCGGATGAATCCAGGTTCTGTTTACAGCATCATGATGGTCGCTTCCGTGTTTGGCGACATTGTGGTGAACGCACATTGGAAGCGTGTATTCGTCATCGCCATACCGGCGTACCACCCGGCGTGATGGAATGGGGTGCCATTGGTTACACATCTCGGTCACCTCTTATTCGCATTGACGGCACTTTGAACAGTGGACGTTACATTTCAGATGTGTTACGACCCGAGGCTCTGCCCTTCATTCGATCCCTGCGAAACCCTACATTTCAGCAGGATAATGCACGACCGCATGTTGCAGGTCCTGTACGGGTCATTCTGGAAACAGAAAATGTTCGACTGCTGCCCTGGCCAGCACACTCTCCAGATCTCTCACCAACTGAAAACGTCTGGTCAATGATGGGCGAGCAACTGGCTCGTCACAATACGCCAGTCACTACTCTTGATTAACTGTAGTATCGTGTTGATGCTGCATGGGCAGCTGTACCTGTACACGTCATCCAAGATCTGTTTGACTCAATGCCCGCGCGTATCGAGGCCGTTATTACGGCCTGAGACGGTTGTTCTGGGTACTGATTTCTCAGGATCTATGCACCCAAATTGCGTGAAAATGTAATCACATGCAAGTTCTAGTATAATATATGTGTCCAATGAATACCCGTTTATCATCTGCATTTCTTCTTGGCGTAGCAATTTTAATGGCCAGTGGTGTACATTTATTCACGTTGATAAATACCGAAAGCTGTGGTTGAATGATTACTTGAATTCGAATACTACTGCTAAAACTATACAACATTGTGGAAATAACTGTATATCAATATCGCCGCAAACGTGTAAATAGAACATGCATATTTTCCGGAGTAAACTGCGTCTCATTTGTTCATTATAGATAAATAACTCGTGCTATGGGTTTTCGAAAGTAACAACACGTCCTGTTGCCATTGCATCTAAAACGGAACTGAACTTTGGGCGTTATGCCCCATAATTTCGACGCTGTATAGTACTGATATGGGGCGTGGTTTGATATCCTTAGTAAGATCCCGCCCACCATCTCTAAAGTCTTTCGAAATGTGACGTTATCGTTTCTTTTCTTCCTGTATAGTTCGAGGCCGTGCTGACAATGTTTCCGACTATTTTGTGAAAACTCTTAAGGCTTTTTATATAAAAGAAACGGTAGTAATGTTCTACATATTTATTCTTGATATCTATAAATTTATGTCTCAACATAATTACTCTGGCAACGAACGCATTTGTCACAACGAGAGACCAGTTTGTTGATACTGTCACGGTAGAATGTGCGACTATGATGACGGAGCAGCAGCCTCACCTCTGCTTGCACCGGTTCATCACTATCAAAGTGAAGTCCTCGAAGGTGTTCTTTCAGTTTTGGAAACAGATAAAAGTCGGATGGGGCCAAGTTGGGACTGTATGGGAGATGGTCGATGACAGTGGGTCCAAGGCACGTTATTGTTGCAGATGTCGTAGCGTTCGTGTGTGTTCTGGCATTGTTATACTGAAGGAGAGGGTGCTCCATGAGTGGACGAGCTCTTAGAATTCTGTACTTGATTACAGCACGCTGTTTCTCACGCACCTAAATAGTTATGTTAGACGCTACAATTTGGTGGCTTCTAGTGCCAGACGGCTGCAAATATGAAGACACGAAGAATAAAGGAGTAGAATGTTAATAACGTTTGTTTTATTTAAAAATGCTGAAGAGTTTCTACCCAAAAAATTCGGAGGTATTACTTTTCAGGACGCAATCGTAAAACCGTCCCTCTGTCTGGAGCGACTTAAAGTGAAACGGCAAATAAAAAACGCATATGTGAGACTGAGGTATTGGAATTTTTTTAAACTAACGTAGGACATTTAGCTCGTTCAAATTTTGAGCCATTTATACTTTGGTAAATTTACTGTATTTATTCTAATTCTCGTGTTCAGTACAATCACTGAGGAAGTTATGCCAACATTTGTATTGAAGTTGTGTGTAATGATTTCAGGGGAGGCCACAGAGTTTCCAGAAGTGATGTCATCAGTGCTGCAAATCTGCAATACTGTATTACATCAGAACTAGCTGATGCAGTGACAAACATAAAACTTTAGTACAGCTTTCTGCACGTACTATGAAATCATATTGTCTTTCCAGTTTGAGGCAGATCGCCTTTGATGGGCAGTTTGGCCCAAATTCTTTATGTTTATAACAAAATTTGCTGTTATCTTTTAGATGTGAAAATGTAATTAGAAACTGTTGCTACAGTCTATAACGAATATATAACCACCTGGGCACTCCAGCCTCATTTTGGCCTACCTTCAGTCTTAGCAATAGAGCTCGAAAGTATTCGGCAGGCAAACAATGCCTGGAAGTCATTAGAATGAAGTCATTAGAATTATAGCACCAACTAGCAATCTACTCTGAAAAGTACTACTGCGACAAGAGACAGAAACCTCTTTGAAGCCAATAACATAGATTTTTAACATTTACTTAAGTTATTGATTGTTAATCAATTTGTGGTGTCACCGCCAGACACCACACTTGCTAGGTGGTAGCCTTTAAATGGGCCGCGGTCCTTTAGTATACGGCGGACCCGCGTGTCGCCACTATCAGTGATTGCAGACCGAGCGCCGCCACACGGCAGGTCTAGTCTAGAGAGACTCCCTAGCACTCGACCCAGTTGTACAGCCGACTTTGCTAGCGATGGTTCACTGTCTACATTCCCTCTCATTTGCCGAGACGACGGTTTAGCATAGCCTTCAGCTACGTCATTTGCTACGACCTAGCAAGGCGCCATATTCAGTAATTAGAATGAATTCTGAACAGATATTGTGAATCGTGTACCGTCAAGAGCGACGTTCATCATTAATGGATTAAAGTTAAGTATCAAACTAATTACGTCCGCTTTCTGAATTCTAATTCCTTGTCATGTTCCAGACCTCACGTCAGTATAGTCCTTCCCTCCTCACGCCAACCTGCGTGAGCTAAAACACGTGCATTTCGGCCTCCTCTAGTAACACGGTGTTGGCTCTTCTGCCAACACAACACAATTATTGCGGTTATAATTTACTTTTGTGTTTATGCTAATCTTTTACAAGATTTTTCTTCTGTCTTACTTTCGAAAATGTTTCCACAGTTATTCAAATTTTACACATACTTCAACGAGCCCTTTCTCTAATGCTGGCTTCACTGATGAGCCAAAACATTATGACCTCTTGCTTAATAGCGCGTGTTCCACCTTTGCAATTCAGTCCTACATGGCATTAACTCGACAAGTCCATGGTAGCTTTCCAGAGATTTGTGGCAACAGATATGTGCACAGGTTACAAAATTCCCGTAAATTACGTGCTAGTGGTTTGTGGGCACGGAGCTGGCTCCTGCTAGAGTGCCAGATATGTTCCATTGGGTTCATATCCGGCCAAGTTGGTGTCCAAGGTATCAACATAAGTTAGCTATCATGAACTTCAAACCGCTGTAACAAATCAACAAGATTCTGGAAATACTATTCACGCACTCCACAGATTTTATGGGGCCACAGAATATTACCATAGGTCCCGTGGAACCCTAGGTGAATGTTTCCCATAGCGTAATATTGACCTACCGGCCTCAGTGGGTAGTACGGGGCGTGTTTCGAGTAGCCGTCCGTTTGCATGACGTATGCTGACACCACTGTCGACCTGATGTGACAAGAAACGTGATTCATTCGAGCAGGTGATACGTGTCCATTGATGAACGAGCTAATCTTGGTGATTCTGTGCCCACTGCACTCGTAATTGACTGTGGCGTTTGGTCAACATGGGATACGCTAAGGTCGTGTGCTGTGGAGTCCCTTCTTCAACACTGTTCATTGAATGGTGTGCGCCGAAACACTTGTGTCTGCGCCGACACTGTACGCTGTCATTTCTGCCACAGGTCGCCGCCTATCCAGCATTACAGAGCGGTCCTGGACGTCCATCACCTAGCAGCCTACTCCTTGCTTCACCATCCCTCAATCACTTTCCATAGACACTGAGGACAGTAGCACGCGAACAGCAGGCCAGCTTCGTCGTTGCCGAGATGCTCGTTCTCAGGCGCCCGGCGATAACAACCTGCCTTTTATCGAGGTCGGATAAGTCAGTGGATTTAGCCAATAGCGGCTGGTGCTGTCTCTAGATTGATTCCGCATCCGACTATGCTATGCTTATACGAGATGGTCGGAAACAGTCGGAGAAGCTTGTAAAGGCGTTGGAAGGTAGTTTGTGATGAGAAATAATAACTAGAAGAAAATCGATACGTAACCTCGTTTCATAGTTAGCTAGCATTGAAGTCAGCCAGTCAGGCCACTGGGCGCCCAGATTCAAGCGGCCTGCCAGAGATGATGTCGCCAACCTATTTCTTCGTTTGGTTTCCTGAAACTGAACAAGAGAACGATACAAAAATTGGACATGGGGAGGTGGTAAGGTCTGAACCCGAGTCAAAGGCTGAGCAGTCTCGTGCACTATGTTCTATGCTAAGAGAAAAACTGACACTAACCTTATTTGGCGGGCCGCTTGAATTTGCCCCCTCCCCCTACAGGCTAATTGGCTAACTTCAATACTAATTAACTAGGAAGCGGCGCAACTTATCGAATGTTTTTCTTAACAATCATTTCTCAGTACAACCTACCCTGCAAAAACCTTATAGTATTTTCAGACTGATTGTGAGATTCATAATTGTCTGAAGGACATTGTATTGTGAAGATACAGTCACTACATAGACACTGACATTGTAACCATCAGTTATTTCTATTCATATTGCAAACTTCGTTATAGGATGCATCGTAATTGACCGATAACTTTTATAAGACGTCAGTTTCAGAAGCTGCAGTGTAATCTTTATGTACTTGTGTTAAGAGATTTCTGTACAACAAGCTTGACTGTTTCGGTTACAGTGCCACATTCAAGTTCATCCACGAGTGTTGTGAACAGCGAACATTATTTGCGTCTTACTTATGATTAATAACGACATTTCTATAAATTTGGAGTTGATCATGTGGCATTCATGGGCCAACTGTAAAGTGGCTGTTATGAAATAATATGATTGTAACCACGTAGATTTTACAATATGAAATTTTTTCGTCCGAAGCTCTTGATCTAGTATCTAGCGTTGCTGCCTCTGGATCACGGGGTCCCGGGTTCGATTCCCCTCCGGGTTGGGGATTTTCTCTACCCGGGGACTGGGTGTTTGCGTTGTCCTCATCATTTCATCACCACCATCATTCGTGACTGTGGCTCTATTGGATTGCGTGAAAAGATGGACCGCTTAAAAACTGAAATTTGTACGGGCGCTGATGATCGCGGAGTTGAGCGCCCCACAAACCAATCATCATCATCATCATCATCATCATCACGATCATCATGAAATTTCTCATAATAAACGTTTGACAGCTGTTTGAGAATTGGGATCCCTAGGTGCTGTATGTTACGGATTTTTCATCTTTTGGAGTCAGGGATGGCGTGTTTGTTGCATGCACATTATTTGGTAATAGCTTTTGTATATGTGATATCTCTGATTTCATACGTTCAGCCTCCCTCGTGGTCGAAAATTTCAATAAAATTTCCTTTGTAGGTCTTGTATTTCAATTTCTCGTGTGACTGTATATCTTTAATTCTTCCAAAATATTCATAGTACGTGCTTTAAGTATTTATTGTAAAATTTTTACTGTTTTCAATGTGTTCTGATTTGTGGTTTTCATTTTTAAGGCATAGGAACAAAGTTGACTGATTGCGTTCGCATGCTCTCATATGTTCTCTCAATCGAATGTTGATGTTTCTTCCCGTTCGTCCGAGTAGAAATCCGTACGATTTTCACAAGATATTTTTTAGACCCCTGGGTTAGAAAATTCTGAGATTTTGGCTTTTCCTGATCGAATTCGTGTTTTCAGATTACTAGACGTGCGAAATGATAATTTTACATTTGTCTTACGTAAAAGTTCGTTCATTTTACTCATTACGTGTCCCAGATAATTTGTCGGCACATATGTGACACAAGTCTATTGAATAAGAACTATTACTGGCCGTGTTCTAGCAAATTACATAAAGGTTTCATGTTTGTAACACAAGTATGTTTTAACACCGTCGTGTTGCTTTTCGTGGGTGCATTATGTTCTTTTATTATACTGCGTGCCATTACAACCGTAACTTTGGCTGGCTTCACTCTGTATTTATTGTGAGCTGAAACTGATGTGGTTCTGTTTCCTTACTGATTTTAACACTGTCAAATTTGTCGTCATTCACGGAATATCTTCCTTCTTCTTCTCATATGACTGTTCTCGTCCTTGAATGGATGTAACGATTTCCTATCGACTGTATATTCTCATTACAGTTAAGTCGTGGATCCTCATTTGTTCATCATCTTATCTTTATTGTAACAAAGGAAAGTACCCCTAATTTCTTATCAGGCAAGCACGAGAAACAAGGAGCTATACTTTCAGTGTTGTTAATATTAATTCTTCTCTAGCATTATTCGAAACATCTGCGATGATTGAAGCTAGAAAAGCTTGTAGTGTAGCCTGGAACATTATATTGCGGTTTCGGTGGAGAGAGAGGCTTCTTGCAGCTCATTAGCATTTAATGAACTCAGAAAGCCTCACTTTCTGCCTGTGTCGATTCTGTGGTCACACCTTTCAATGGATCTTTTGTTTAGCTGTGAACGGCAACTAATTAGTTGCTGCGTGAGATGCTTTTGTTGTATTGCTGTCTCAGCATACTCTCCATCAGCACTTCAGCTGAAACAATGCCTGTACCTGTCCGAAGAGCAACTAAAATTACACCGTCAAGTACTCTCCAAGGGCTGCAAGAATTTCAATATTTCCATTCATGCAGTCACTCAGGTTTTCTCGCAATGTCTTTAGATACAATTATAAAACTTTATGTTCACGTCTCAGGTCCATCAGGCGAATGTAGTAGCTGTCAGTAGGCGTCCAGATAATAATAATAGCAACAGTACTTTAATAATTTTTTCTTATGCATAGTACAAGCATGTCGGGATGTTTAGAATTTAATGTTCAGTTGACATCGACAGAACACAAGCTCGAAATGATGGTGACTGGTGAAAAAACTCGACCATAATCCTGTCGATGGGACCAACCTTCAGTTTGCCTACTGTGATTTAGAGAAACATCGGAATATCTAAATCAGGATGGCAGGACGGTGATGTAAAATCTGCTTCTACCGACCGCAATCACTGCACTACCTAGCTCTGTGAAATTATAAGAACGTTCTTCTATACACTGTTCTGATCCTTCGGAGTGTCAAACAATAGAAGCTACTTTTGTATTCTATTCTGAAAATTCTTCATTCATGTTTACAGGTAATAAAATTTCGTACTCTACAAAAATGAATTTTTGTTGCACTCTTCTAAAAAAAGTTAAAAACTTATATTTCTTCCTTATTATTTGTTCTGAATACTCTTCATCTGTATCGCATAGTAAAATTTGATCCCGTCAGGGTCAGGCAAATTCGTGCGTCAGCCCCGGAAAGAACACCTACGCCGAATTACGAATCGTCAGTCAGGCACATTGATTATCCCCAGTGCGGTTTCCGACGATTGTCCTCACTCACCTAGGTAAATAGCACCTCGTCTCCGCCTCAAGCACAGTACATAGTTATAATACAAAATCGTAGGTTGAGAGATAAAGGGCAAACACGATTTTCCTCCAATGAGATTAATAACGATTGTGGTGTAACGAAGGGTATCAGGTCACAGAGTGAAAATAAAGCATCTGCCAAATCCACGCTTGGCCATTGCCCATCATTAGTGGACGTATTCATGGAAGGACAAACACAGAAGAGAAATGTATGAAGTACTTGATTCAAAAAACTAAGGGACAATCACAATGTTTCATAGGCGAAATGTTAACAGGATTAATAACGTTAGAATATTTTTCACTCGTACAAATTCTGTAGTTTATCAACAACAAACGAGAGTACGTTGAAGCAGCTACAGTAATTTTCAATATAAGCTTCAATATCTGTGAAGTGCTGGTTTTCAGTTTAATAGTGTAGTCATGTTCCTAGTGTCCTTTCGAAAACCCGATAAATGTTTGAATGGTGTTACCAACTAATTGCAAAGCGTCGAGAGGTTAAAGGTTGTTAATGCATTCTACTGTGTTCTTGTTTCACTGGTGTTCTCGCTAATCAAATATAATTTTCATCTTTCACAAAATTTCTCATACAAACCAGAAAAATGTATCAGTGATGGCTGAGTGTTAAATGATAGGTTGTGGCTGAGTGTACGTGCAGTTGAAAGTTGTTGCATTGGGCTTCGGGTTGTGATGCGTAAGTTCCCTTTCAAAAATGTTAACGTGCGCGATTAGTTTCAATCCGGGCCCTGGAAGAAGTTAGTGGAAAAGAGTGAGGCGCTGCAGGACATTGCAGCGGAATTTTTTTAGGCAGCTATTGCAAAACGTCGTAAGTAAAGATATACTGTTCCTGACGCGTACATAAATGTAAACATCCGAAAATGACGTGAATATAAAATGAAAGTACTGTCAAAAATGAGTGATTTGAGGCATAATGTGTTGGCGTGGCATTTCGGGAAAGGGTTGCCATTCATATCGGTGCTTGATGAGGCAGCCCGTGGGCTTACGTATGTAACTCAGGCCCGCAGGTCCCAGACTGTTGCCCATGCCTGGTCTAAAGTCTAACGTCTGCCAGATGATCACACTCTGGTTTTCAAGAGAATATTCAGGAGCTTCTTTCAACAAGATCGATTGGAGCTTCTTGGAGGAGTCGCAGGGCACTGAATGACGGTGGACTCCAACGTTGAATCCTGCTCCTCTAGGATGCGAGTCTAGTATCTGAGTCATTATTAGATCTATCGAAAGGTTTGTGACATACCAATAAAGAAATCTTCCTGCTGCAGCAAATTTTAGAAGACAGGCTCCTGTAACAATGTATTCAGAGTTTCTGTGAAGTTGTGTTTGAGTATTTGTACAATGATCTCGTAACGGAAAGTACACGAAATAGCAGGCAAAATTTGTGAAATGAGTTATGGTGGAGGAATATCGCTCATAACTTCGACCACTGACGACTGAAACATCACGGTTGATACTCGGAGAACCACGCATGCCTAATCTGCAAACAGCACCCGAGTGACTTGGCTGCCAACATCTTCAAGTATGATAAGCATATACCTTCGAGATATGCTTTTGTCCAACAACGATACTTCTAATACTGATAATAAAGTTAAATAATGTGAGATTTAACATCACGAGCTGGCGAAACCTAACCTCTTCACTGATGGGATCCGATTTTCTACAGATAGTGGAACAGCTATCCTAGGTGTTCCCTTGATATGGAGAGGCCGAGTACTTATAAGAGAGCCGGCCGGAGTGACCGTGCGGTTCTAGGTGCTGCAGTCTGGAACCTAGCGACCGCTACGGTCGCAGGTTCGAATCCTGCCTCGGGCATGGATGTGTGTGATGTCCTTAGGTTAGTTAGGTTTAATTAGTTCTAAGTTCTAGGCGACTGGTGACCTCAGAAGTTAAGTCGCATAGTGCTCAGAGCCATTTGAACCAACTTATAGAGAAAAGATGACATATACCTTGATCATATTTAACAGTGAGATCACTGTAAGTAGAGAACTTTTTCTGCTCGAGGATACGGTCCATCCACACTGAAGCTGTGGATTCAGGCTATAAAAACCCGCACAGGGCATTGATATTCGTTCTTCTAACTTTCTCCGAATCATCTTTCAAACATCTTACGGGAATTCAGCCAAGTATTATTAACAGCGACCGCCGATATTCCGGCAGGAGCACACTCTGCCATTTTCATGGCAAACTGCAACGGACAGACGAAGTACAGGCAAATTTAAAACCCCGGTTCTCCGACTAGTTCAGGAAAGATAACACACACACTGAACACTAGTGCCACCAAAGATGACCAAAGTCAGAGATATCGATAGTGAGACTACGAGCTAGCAGGTGAGGTAACACTGACTCTGTCCCTCTGTTTTTTGACACAGGTTTCCAAACAGAGTTTAAACAAAAACCTCCATCCCTGTTTACAAGATTTCTCACTAATTTAATCTCAACTGCCACCTTCACAACACTATCCCAATAGCTGGACGTGCATGCCAATATCTGGGTGTTGTTTGTTCAAATGGCTCTGAGCACTATGGGACTTAACTTCTGAGGTCATCAGTCCCCTAGAACGTAGAACTACTTAAACCGAACTAACCTAAGGACATCACACACATCCATGCGCGATGCACGATTCGAACCTGCGACCGTAGCGGTCTCGCGGTTCCAGACTGTAGTGCCTAGGACCGCTCGGCCACCTCCGCCGGCTAAGTGTTGTTGTATAACATAGGATGGCCAGTATTCAAGTAATGTTCGGCAATAGCAGATCTACTTGGCTACTGCAATCGTGTGTGCCGTTCATGCTCAGTACATCGATCCTCCACGGTCGTGGTAGTTTGACCAATGTATGCCATACAACAGCTACAAGGAATTCGATATACACCCGCCTTACGGAAACCAAGATCATTCTTAACGGAACCTTACGTAGGAAGTACTTACGTAGGAAGCACTTCCAACAAGATCGGTCTTATTTAACGGAAATGTGTTTTCCGACCTCCATCTAAAATTAGAGTGCATTTGGGTTCCTTTAAGGATAATCTTGGTTTGCGTAGGCGGGTGTATATCGCATTCCTTGGAGCTGTGGCATGGCATATATTGGTCAAACTACCAGGACCGTGGAGGACCGATGTACTGAGCATAAGCGGCAACACACGATTGCAGCAGCCAAGTAGATCTGCTATTGCAGAACATTGCTTGGATACTGGTCACCCTATGTTATACAACAACACCGAGATATTGGCATGCACGTCTTTCTATTGGGACAGTGTTATTAAGGTGGCAGTTGAGATTAAATTAGTGAGCAACCTTGTAAACAGGGATGGAGGTTTTTGTTTAAACTCTGTTTGGAATCCTGCTCTCTCCCTTGTCAAAAAACAGAGGGACAGAGTCAGTGTTACCTCACCTGCTAGCTCGTAGTCTCACTATCGATATCTCTGACTTTGGTCATCTTTGGTGGCACTAGTGTTCAGTGTGTGTGTTATCTTTCCTGCATTAGTCCGAGAACCGAGGTTTTAAATTTGCCTGTATATCGCCTGTCCGTTGCAGTTTGCATTGAAAATGGGGGGGGGGGGGGGGGGTGCTCCCGCCGAAGTATCAGCGGTCGCTGTTAATTCCCGTAAGTTGTTTGAGAATTTTGTACGCCAGGAGAGACTCAGGTTTCTCCGAATCAGTTGACGTGACTGCCGTAGTAGTTCCCGCAACACAGCCATGCCCGTTCCCTCCCCGTGAATACAATCTAGCGTTTTAACACTAAATTATAACTGAACTATCTGTATCAAAACTGCTTGATTCTTACTGGATGCCAAACATTTTCGTATTTCCATTTGTTTCTACTTCTTACAGTTACCGCATCTAATCGTATTTGCGTTAAAACTAGACATACTATTACTCTCTAGTGAACAGTTCAAAAGAGGATATAATAATGTATTATTGATATATTACTGTAACGATCCTGACGCTCCTATAAGGTAATGTTATAAAACTCAATCTTTGTTCATCGGAGGGAATTGCTGTGGGAAACAAAATCCTATCTCGTTTATCCTCCTCCTCCTCCGCTAATAGCGAAAGGAGCTGCCGGAGACCCGCTAAAATTGCAGCCTAATTTAATATTACTACCCCAGCAACTGGCCGTATAGCTGCGCCGTGGAAAGGCACAGCTCTCAGGCTGAAAAATTCCGCGGCTGTGCGGCGTCGTAGTTGGGTAACGCAGAAATTTCTGGCCAAGTTTCAATTCAAAGACGAACACCAGCTGATTAATCGGTTAGTCTTCTCGCCATCAGGTTATGACTTCCGATTGAACTCACAGTTTTCAGCTCACTGCGATTGCAGTTTAATAGGATGTAGAACTAAGATCACAACAACAAATACTTCGACGACAGCATTTAGAGAGATGTTTCGATGTGAAATCTTGTGTATTTAGAACGTAACTCAGCAACACCTAATATTTGAAAGCATAGATTGTAATAAGGGTATGTTAAGTGCTGCATATAGTAAAGTAGTATCGTATGATACTAAGCGAAAGGAAATCCCTGAGCATAGCGGAGCTAGTATCTCATAAATAAATAATTTTAATTCGTCCTACTAAGATCGAAGCCTAATGAGTGAAGGAAAATTTTTGACTTCAATGCTCATGCTTTTCTAAGGCATTTACCAGAATGTGTCTTTAGAGGAGTTCATCGATCAGGATGTCTTCGATCGAAGACCGTTTGAGTTAACAATAAGTCTCTGGAGTTGATTTTGAAGGGATCTGCCTTGAGCAAAACACAGTGTTACCTTTTCTTCTATTTCCCAGGCATGTTTCGGTAAAATTTCAGCATCAGAACTCCCACCCAGAACATATTTAGCTTCCTGCCATCTTGTTTTCGTACTTTGTAAACAGTGACAGTGAAAGTTACGCAGTGGGGTTTTTCACAGTGATGTTAAAGGGGAAACCAGAAAAAGTACTGTAAACATATTGCAAACACACACACACACACACACACACACACACACACACACACACAAACGGACGAACCCACAATAATTCACAAAGAATTAATTAACGTTAAGATTAACGATAACATTCTTAGTCGTCAAATATCGAAGTAAATAGGTTTTCTATATTAAGTTCTATGTGGTTGCAGATGATTAACTGTGAAAGAAAACAAGTGCAAGAAAAAACAGGAAAATTACAGCCTGCTGTAACAAGGTATACATACAGAGTGTTTCAAAAATGACCGGTATATTTGAAACGGCAATAAAAACTAAACGAGCAGCGATAGAAATACACTGTTTGTTGCAATATGCTTGGGACAACAGTACATTTTCAGGCGGACAAACTTTCGAAATTACAGTAGTTACAATTTTCAACAACAGATGGCGATGCAAGTGATGTGAAAGATATAGAAGACAACGCAGTCTGTGGGTGCGCCATTCTGTACGTCGTCTTTCTGCTGTAAGCGTGTGCTGTTCACAACGTGCAAGTGTGCTGTAGACAACATGGTTTATTCCTTAGAACAGAGGATTTTTCTGGTGTTGGAATTCCACCGCCTAGAACACAGTGTTGTTGCAACAAGACGAAGTTTTCAACGGAGGTTTAATGTAACCAAAGGACCGAAAAGCGATACAATAAAGGATCTGTTTGAAAAATTTCAACGGACTGGGAACGTGACGGATGAACGTGCTGGAAAGGTAGGGCGACCGCGTACGGCAACCACAGAGGGCAACGCGCAGCTAGTGCAGCAGGTGATCCAACAGCGGCCTCGGGTTTCCGTTCGCCGTGTTGCAGCTGCGGTCCAAATGACGCCAACGTCCACGTATCGTCTCATGCGCCAGAGTTTACACCTCTATCCATACAAAATTCAAACGCGGCAACCCCTCAGCGCCGCTACCATTGCTGCACGAGAGACATTCGCTAACGATATAGTGCACAGGATTGATGACGGCGATATGCATGTGGGCAGCATTTGGTTTACTGACAAAGCTTATTTTTACCTGGACGGCTTCGTCAATAAACAGAACTGTCGCATATGGGGAACCGAAAAGCCCCATGTTGCAGTCCCATCGTCCCTGCATCCTCAAAAAGTACTGGTCTGGGCCGCCATTTCTTCCAAAGGAATCATTGGCCCATTTTTCCGATCCGAAACGATTACTGCATCACGCTATCTGGACATTCTTCGTGAATTTTTGGCGGTACAAACTGCCTTAGACGACACTGCGAACACCTCGTGGTTTATGCAAGATGGTGCCCGGCCACATCGCACGGCCGACGTCTTTAATTTCCTGAATGAATATTTCGATGATCGTGTGATTGCTTTGGGCTATCCGAAACATACAGGAGGCGGCGTGGATTGGCCTCCCTATTCGCCAGACATGAACCCCTGTGACTTCTTTCTGTGGGGACACTTGAAAGACCAGGTGTACCGCCAGAATCCAGAAACAATTGAACAGCTGAAGCAGTACATCTCATCTGCATGTGAAGCCATTCCGCCAGACACGTTGTCAAAGGTTTCGGGTAATTTCATTCAGACATTACGCCATATTATTGCTACGCATGGTGGATATGTGGAAAATATCGTACTATAGAGTTTCCCAGACCGCAGCGCCATCTGTTGTTGAAAATTGTAACTACTGTAATTTAGAAAGTTTGTCTGCCTGAAAATGTACTGTTGTCCCAAGCATATTGCAACAAACGGTGTATTTCTATCGCTGCTCGTTTAGTTTTTATTGCCGTTTCAAATATACCGGTCATTTTTGAAACACCCTGTACAAAATTACATTTGTTTTTCAAATTTGTAAATACTATCTTAAAAACTCAAATCTGTTTGTATACAACTGGTAAAGAGCATTTTTCCTGCTTAATAGCAAGAAAATAAAATTCCACTGATGCTGAAACTCCAGAGAAACATGTCTGGGAAACAGAGGAGAAGGTAGCTCTGTTCAAGGCGAACATCCTGCAAAAACAGATCTACTTTTAAGCAAGCAGGGATAGAAGAGCTTCAACCTCAAGATGAATGTGTCTAGTAACCTGGATCTTGACGAGACGGTCAATTACGATCCTGTTCCCTGACCAGATATATTGATTATTTGCGAGAGTATTGGTTGGTTGTTTTGGGGAAGGAGACCAGACAGCGAGGTCATCGGTCTCATCGGATTAGGGAAGGACGGGGAGGGAATTCGGCCGTGCCCTTTGAAAGGAACCATCCCGGCATTTGCCTGGAGCGATTTAGGGAAATCACGGAAAACCTCAATCAGGATGGCCGGACGCGGGATTGAACCGTCGTCCTTCCGAATGCGAGTCCAGTGTCTAACCACTGCGCCACCTCGCTCGGTGCTGCGAGAGTATTATTCGCCATATATGTATTCAGTGTTTCAGAGGTAAGAGATATAGGGGAAATTTTCAGTTACATTTTCGACTTTTAAGCTGACTGGCCCTTAGTTTTGTAAGGTCTCAAGGCTTTATAGTACGTATAAATATCGTATATTTTTGTGCAAAACTTCTAAAATTAATTCTTATGAGCTTAATCTTTCCGTTTGTTTCGCGACTAAGAATTTTAAGCGAGAGCTACGGATCGTTAAAGTGCAGTGAAAATGAGTGTGTAGTATGCGCCAGACGTCGTGCCAAGGGCGCCTTCCTGGCGCGACTCGCTGGCAGACCCACAAGGCTGGACTTAAAAACAGAAACGTGTCTAGCCCGGGGTGACTGACGAGGCGTCGTGTGTCATGCAAAAAGACTTTCTTACCGGCTAACCCAAAGAGTCACGAAAATTACTTTGTAAATGAGAGTGCCGTTATATTTCCTACAGAAATTCGAACACCTGTGAAATTTTAAACTTTATCTCATGACGAACAATATATCATTTACTTGCAATGTATAGCAACTTAAGTACAATGTAAGACCTATTAACGTTTTTATTGCGCTCGTCAAATGAGTGGTAATCGTACTACACCTTATGGAACTCAGCTGCGTCCACGTGGAAACGAAAGGTTAAGGGTTCGATCCTCTAATTTTTATAGTACGTAATCTAGCTTCCCTTTTGCATTGCCTGTGAGCTGTAGATTGTTCAGCTAGAACACTGTCGTGTGAATGGTTTCGCGGAAGTAATATGGAAGTGCGGAAGGTATGCAATACTTTCTAGGCTCTCGGAGGTATCATTTACTTGGCCCTGTGAGAAGTCAGTGGAGATTCCACTGGCAAATACAGGCTGACGTTGGCAAATACAGGTTACGATGGGTAGTAACGAGCAAACAACGAAGCCTTTGGCTATTTCCGTTATGTAAGTTAAAAGTGAACGAATGGCAGTGAAACCACCAGTAGACGAGTAGAAGAGAAATACTGGACATCCGTAATCAATCCCAGGAGTGAGGTTGTAAAAGCAGATGTGTTTGCAGAAAAGATTGTAGAACTAGTTTTAATCTGTTCTTGTAAAGAACAAGAAGTGTCTTTTGCCAAAAGGAGGTTAAAATCTGTACTTTAATAGCACGTCCGTTCTATAGAATTGGGTGAGCGTGAATCTATGCAATGGAGTACAATGCTAAGGATACTAAAAGTGTTTCGGAGAAAGTGAGCTTTCCGGAACTGTTCCGAGCAGGACTCTGCTGCATATGGTCAATTTATGCGACATCTCACTTAACGAATTCTTCAGTTAACGTTGGAGTTGGAACGAAAATATCGTTATTCACACGTAGAACGATACACAGTAAAGAAGTTGCTCGCTTAGAGAATTACGCTTTCCGTTAAATCACGGTTATGGTAGTGTCAGAATACTCCATCTTCCTGCAGAAAGCCCGGTGAACGTAAGCATTCTTTGATGTCCACATGCTGGCTATGGTAGTAATCTACAGACCACGAAAACATAAACACCTGCCGTTGTTTGACGGTGTTAGCAAAAATCTTGAAAAAATTATTGGCCGATTTACACGATACTATAATAAACGTGCAGATGGACATATATGGGAAACTTTGTCAGCAAAAATCTCGAAAAGTTCTTGACCGAAATGCTTCAAATTCTTACACGATACTGTAATAAACATTCGGACGGACATAGGCTATGCATTTTGACTATATATAATGTATAAATATATATGCATAATACATAACAGGAAAACGTTGTTAGGAAAAATCTCGAATAGTTCTTGAAAGATTTATTTCAAATTTTTACACAATACTGTAATGAAAACTGAGACGATTATAGAGTATATATAGAGTTTTAAACAACAATGTACTGGTTTTCTGTTAAAACCGACTTCAAGGAAAAGAATGCTCTACTGTGATTTTACAATGAGTAGTTTCATTTCCTTTCTCGAAGCCAGTTCTAATTACGATATCAGGGCATTTACACCATTATACATATGGTTCTCCCGTGTATATTCTTTCGCCTTATACGTAATTGTAAACAAAAATGTGTACACAACAATGTGATGTTTTTGTTTCTTCGACCCTGTTGGTTTTAACAGAAAACAGGAACGTTGTACTCATAGCTTATCTTCTTATGGTTAGAATACTACTACGGAACCTGAATCACCCGAAATTCTGTAATACTACGCGTTCACATATTAAAACCGTGCGAAATACTCTCATTGAAGCTACTATCCTCAGAGATCCGGGAGCTGGAGAGGTCTCTCTCACACCCTGTATACTAATGATCCCAACCGATTTACCCTTGCCTTTTAAGTGACTTCAGTTCCCAACCAATTTTCGTTTGCAGTGCCAATAAAGAAAGCCTCAGGTCAGAGAGTTGGAAAGAGGACAGAGACCGTGCCGAGGGAATGTACATAGAGAGAGGAAAGGAAGGGATGGGAAGGAGGAGATGGGGAGAGAGAGCGGGGAGAAGGAACTTGATGACGTACATGTTACTAGTTGTGCAAATAACTCCTGTCCCCGTTGTATACCAATTACGTTCGAGTATATACTCAGGCTCTGTAGAATCCATCCGCCAGAAAAGAGCAGTTATTTTGGGTGTCAGAGTTGCAATACTACTGTGTTAGGTAGATGGTTAAAACCTTCTGACAAATGAACTTATATTATCATCTTCAACTTCTGTAGTCCTGTCGTCCTCAGGTGCTTGTAGTATTACGGTATGTTGATAATTTTTACTTTTCTACCATCTAACTGCAACTGAATGAAACACAATTTTCGTGCCATACGTATTTTGCCGTTACTTTTTGCAAGGTATCTTCAGTGGCCTGGAATGTGTAAATATTTTTGTTTGGACCATTTAGTTTACATTCTGGGACGACGTAAGTGGAATTTAAAATTTTTACTACATCACAGAAAAGCCAACTGTCAGAACAGTTTACAAACTGTGCATACGTCGTCCCAAAATGAAACTAAATGGTATAAACAGAAATATGTACATATTTCAGGCCACTAGAGACGCCTTGCAAAAAATAAATGTGAAACGCGTATGGCATGAAAGGTGCGTTACTTTCAGTTGTAATTAGACTGCTCAAAAATTAAAAATTATCGACATACCGAAACTTACATTACTATGCAACATATAGGTGAACACATTATTTGTGTTAAACAGAATATTACTGAACAGCTTAGACTTGCATAATCAAGTGTACAAATTAGAATGTTAAATACTGTTGGCAGAAAATTTACTCTAGGGATCTTACTCAAACGGATGCGTCTAATCAATGGGTACTTGCAAAAAGGAACTATTTGTTCTTGGCTTTTGTTGTGAAGTAAGCTGTTGCTTACTATGAAGCCGTTGAACAAGGAGCATAATACTGTTTGTGGCTTGAGGATTAATTGGCTGGAATTTTGCAGCAGCGGGACTGAAATAACTGTCAGATCTAAGTTGAGAGTGAAGCTATAAAGGCGATCTCGAATTGCTCAATTAGAATATCACCAACCTCGATAGGCACAGGTCCGGATATAACACTTTTATTATTATTATTATTCAGGGACATCACGAATGATCTTCGTCTGGGCGAGCCCACTACGTTTTGTATTTAGTTCATCTCAGTGTTTTACAGCACTGCAAACCTCACTTCAAGCCTTACATGTAACACAGGAATATCTCATTTCATTTTTTTTCTTTTTGGTCTCAATTAACGTTCTTGATCCGTAGCCATCATCCTACTGATGTGAAGCGCGAAACCCGTAGCGTATTTTATTCTGTATGCGCCTCATTTTTCTTATATTGTCTTCGTGATTTGCATACCTTGTGTATAGTAAACAGACGTTTTATATTTGTCTCAAAAGGCACGTGCCCAGAATTATAAGAGTTAAAGATTTATGGACAGTAAACTCTTTATTCTTTACAGAATCGAAATGTCATGTATAAAACGGTTACAATCTTCTGATTACTTTACAACTGAGTTAACATGTTAAATACTTGATGTTAAGCATGTAAGCTATAAAAATTTTTGAAAAGGTTTCAAATTAGGCTGGAAATTTATTGAACGTCGCTAAATGCTTTCGATGTGAAACCCTGGATGAATGTGGTCTGGTTAATTAGCGCTGTTTTAAGTGAGAGCTAGTTTTTCACGCATCTGAATTTTTATGACGTCATATCTCCTGAAATATGTGTCGTACATCGATGTAATTTGATAGGTACATTCACTGGTGTATGTAGATACTGTTACCAGAAAGCGTTGCGAATAGAGTTATTAGTCAAGATGCAATACATTAAAATTCAAGAAAATTTATCCACAAGTGTATGACCGTGCTTATGGTGAAATAAAGCAGTAGTTTCCATCCCTTAGGAGACCATCACCCCTATGCAAGATTAACCAGTGTCCCAGCTTCATTTAACACTTACCTAAACTATAGTGGGGAGGGAGGATATTAATGTTTCTTTTTTTAGATAAATCAAACGGTGTATTTTTGTAGTTTTTTTATTAGACCAATTAGTCAGCCAGTCGGTGCTGATTTTTTATAACTACTTTTTTTATATTCAGGTCTGTGTCAACCAGTGTTCATTTTAAGTTATATTCAGAGTTCATTCATTTCCGTGCATTTGTTTCAACTACTATGATCGTGTAGAATTGACTTTAATAACTAATATGCATGGAAAATAGAATTGGTAACTTCAAAGTTTTACCGATAGTAATGTGTACGAGACACCAACCATTCCACAAATTGCTCAGCCAGTGTGTTTTCTTTACAGAGCTCAGGAATCTGTAATGTGAATAAAATTTCACAATCTGAAAACATTCCTACATACACTAAAATTATCTTGAAACGCAAGCTTTTACTTAACGATATTGCAAGTCAGGAAAAATGGTGACAGAATGGGCATCCGGCCAACCCTTGAAGTAACCATGCCAATCCGTCGATGTGCGATGTGCGAAATCGTTCACATTTATCGTGATACAGCCAACCTTAAAAAAGATCTAAAAAAACATTGAGAAAGCATTACATTCCCGTATTTGTGTGTATTAAGCATTATCAAACTTAAACCGGTAGACTGCCATTACAAGTTCCTGAAGCAGGTCGATTTTCTTTCCTTTCTTATTCACATGTATCCCCCCAAGAGCAGCTTCTACTGGCAGGCACTTCTAGAAACGCTTTTCTCTGGCTACATATTATATTTCTAGTGTCGCACATCGCCATTTCAACAAAATTTCTCTTATATTAATTATTTCACACGCTAATACATTAAAACATACCTGTTTTTACACTGAAAATCCAAAACTTCTAACGGGATTAATGGCTTCATTAGGCCTATACACATGTTTTTAACGACACACAAATTATCATTTTTAATAATGAAAACATCAAGATCTTTCCATGTGAAATCCATCAATACAAAATTTGATTTAACATTGATGATTCAGAATTTTGCATATTTCATTTTATTCTATAAAAATGATGAAGAATCCAAAATTGAATATTTTTGTGCTTTTTATTTTAGAGTTCTTAATTTTTAAAACTCTGCCATTTTTGTCTTGCTTTGAAACTTTAAAAAGGCCACAATCCCAAAACCATTTGACTTACAGACCTACAATACGTACCACTTTATTCAGTTTCTTCTAAGGTTTAAAGATGTGTTCCATAAATCAATAACAGAACAATTTCTTTAAACACATTACGTGGAAAACGCCGAAGCACATAATGATTCACTCTTGTTCCATATCAGGCTTCACTTTCATGGAGAGCAAACAAATAAAATAGGGCAGGAAATAAAAACAAGTAAATATTAGTGTTACGCTCATAGCCCAACAGAAATTGGCGTTTAGTGTCCTGTAACTTCTGTGAATTCAGCGGCAACATAGAAAATCAAAATTGCAATGGACACACTGCATGAATGGTGTTTAGCTTTAATTTTCCCTTACGGAATTTAAGGTATATTAGTGGCGTTAACAACAACAATAATAATACAATACTCTCAAAAGATTAACACAGTATGTGCCAGGGGCTGTGTAAATTTAAGGTTATGGCTCACATTGTTTACTTTACACTACAGTGTAATCGTAAATGAACTGAAATGACTTACCTTTGTTGTTTTGCTGATTGTTAAATTTTCCCTTGGGATAGCCCGTTTTCATTAGTCTAATAATTTTTTTTCCCTTGGAAATGAAAAAAACTTGCACTTTCGGTCCCGTCGGGTAATTGCCTTTACACCCGTTCACACAACATATGTACGGCATTTTGTCTGTTACTAACACAAATTCAAACTGTACATCACATAAATAACCTTAAAAACGTTCTAAAACAGTTACGTTGTGCTGCCTTCACGTACTCCCATGCTCAGCACAACGTTATAAGACACTTGTCGCTTCCTTTGTTATGACTACTCTTGGATAGCCGTCATGCTGTTCACAGGGAGCGCTCAGGCCTTCTCTCTAGGTGGCGTTGCGATGATCCGGCTGGAGGAGGCGCGCCTCGCGGCCTCCTAGCCACTTACACGTCATCGGTCATCGCCCTGGTCTACCCTTGCGGAGTGACTACGGAGGGCCTGGGCGGCCTACGGGCATCGTGGCAGCTGCCGCCGCGACCCAGGACAACGGTGTCATCGGCGTGTTCGGGGCGTCAGTATATTCCGCAATCGGCTGCGCTTGCAAGCACACAATGCGGCCCTGAGGCAATACTGCATGAGACTGCTTGAACAAACATCTGCCAATGCTACCTCTGTTTCACTACGCACTCTGGCGTAAACTGGAGATTTGTGGTAAGGTCTTATAGGACCAAGCTGCTGAGGTCATCGGTCCCTAAGCTTACACACAACTTAATCTAACTTTAACTTATGATTGCAGTAGCATGTAAGCAACGAGACTGGATCGTTTATCAGAGGAAGGTGTCACCTGGTTGGATGAACCACCTTTATTATTGCGCCAGGCCGATGGCCGTGTCTGCACACGCCGTCATCCAGGCGAACAGCTGGCTGAAAGAAGGACCCACATGAATGTAGGACCGTGAGTGCAGTATTATGCCGGCCGCTGTGGCCGAGCGGTTCTAGGCGCTAAAGTCTAGAACCGAGCGACCGCTACGGTCGCAGGTTCGAATCCTGCCTCGGGTATGGATGTGTGTGCTGTCCTTAGGTTGGTTAGGTTTAAGTAGTTCTAAGTCTAGGGGATTAATGACCTTAGATGTTAAGTCCCATAGTGCTCAGAGCCATTTTTTTTTTTTTTTGCAGTATTATGCCTTGGGGGACGTTCACCTGGGCATCGTGACAGCTGTGGTGTAAGTGAACATTATTTTGGGTCACCTGCACACCTTCAAGCTTAACGTCTTCTCAGATGGCGATGACTTTTTTCCAGTAGCATAACTGTCCGTTGTCATAAGGTCATCGAGCTACAGTGACTTGCGGAATGTGATAGTGAACTCACATTGATGTGTGGGCCACCAGGCTCACCTGATCTTAAACCGGTGGAACACATTTGTGGCGCAATCAGGAGCCAACTCCACACCTATAAACCACAGCTCCGCATTTTGTGCCAGTTGGATGGTCTGTGCGTAGACATCTCGTGCCCCATACCTCCGGAAACCTACCAAGGACTTCTCAAAACCATGCCACTCGTAATCGCTGCTGTACTGCGTTCTAAAGTTGGACCAACACGCTATTAAACAGGTTGTCATAACGTTGTGGCTCATCAGTGACCAACCTTTCAGTAATTTTCAAAAGAGTAGCAGCCGTTTAGCTGGGAAAGGGACAAACGTCTCACCTCAGGGACATTAATTCAGCATAATGCTTCCTGGAGACTACACGTCACAGATAAGAAGCACTTTTTTAAACTTATGACGTTTGCTGCTCAGAGGTGATAAACATGTTTTCCTAAAAAAGCCCTACTACAATAGCTAATACACTGAAAAGTACTGTCATCGAAGACTTAAGTAATTACTTGCCCTTGGGATTGGGGAGTGCGGTAGTTCTGTAAGAGTGGAAGGGGCAGGAGTGGTGACGGGACTTACATCGTAAAGACTCGAAGTTTCAACTTCAATATAGCGTCGACAATGAGGTCATTAAAGATGTATCGTAAGGTCTGATTGCGCAAAGATCTAGGGAAAACATCGACAGAGAGCTTTTTGGAGTAACCATAAAGGCATTAACCCGATATGAAATGGGGGATTCCAGAAAAACCAAATGTGTTTGGCCGAATGCGAAGCATTTGTGTTAAGAACTGTGCCACCTGCCTCGGTATCGGATAATAACTGCGCATTACTGAGTTTCAAACTCAATTGTAGTACTAAGTAGAAATTTTCAACCCTTCATATATACAGAAAACCTAAATAACGAGGGAAAAGTACTCCTGCGATTGCATCACCAGTGTTCTTCATCGAATTTGAATGTGATACTTAGATTGTACACGATAACATTTGCGAGTTTCTGTTTATAGCAGCCACGTTTTGATGTAATGTTGAGCAGTACTACTTGCATATTAGTGCGCGATCCTGAGAAACATCTGAGTTTCGTGTACTAATATTTTCCAATATGATCTTGTGGCTTTCTGAGTTCGGTATGCATTTCTGTTGTTATGATGCCCTCCGCTCTCTTTAGACCCATAGCAAGCTCCAAAACTTAACTAAGTTATTGTTGATTAAACCAATGTTTTACGCATTGCTGCGCGTGTATTGGAGATTATACGTCTTCAGCTAATAAAAGCACGAAGGAGAGAGAGAGTCAGTACAAACATTTGCCTATTTACTTATTTCTAGTCGTTTGTTGTAGGTTTTTCCTTTTGTTGGCACATTCGTCGTAGGTAAATTATTCCTTCATACTAAAGCTGAAACAAAGTGTCCAGGTTCTGTTTATCCATACATCAAATCAGTAATACCATGAAGCACGAACTTATTTTCTCTTCAAAATTATTTTATTCCATATTTTGCTGTTTTCACAAATTAACGCAGTTCCAGCTGTTACATCTCACAACAAGAACTGCATCACGACTTCACAACAAGATAACTGCCTGACGCCAAAACAACAAGAGGAGAGACATAAAAGTTCGGCCGCGGTGGTCTAGCGGTTCTGGCGCTGCAGTCCGGAACCGCGGGACTGCTACGGTCGCAGGTTCGAATCCTGCCTCGGGCATGGGTGTGTGTGATGTCCTTAGGTTAGTTAGGTTTAAGTAGTTCTAAGTTCTAGGGGACTTATGACCTAAGATGTTGAGTCCCATAGTGCTCAGAGCCATAAAAGTTCTAATACAAAGATATGTTCACATGAACGATATAATCGATGTCTTTTACCAAAGAATTGCAGTTGATTAACATTTCATAAAAGCGAAAAGACAGTTTCCTATTGATTTCACCATTTTCAACAATTACGGAAAACAATAAGTATGATTATGATATTAATCTATGTATTCCCGGCTTCACAAATGAACAAAACTGTGAAGTGCATTAGAAATACCAAAAAAAGTATGTTTACCATTAAATAGTTAATTTTGTATTAGTATTACGCTTCATAAACGTGCTTCTATATCAAAATTCTGGAAAATTTACAATTTTCAATTTCGATCTCTTTGGTTCATATTTTGAATTATAATGTATCGGTGTCTCCGACTCCTGACGGAAAAAGAACTGTAGTGAACAGTTCCTTTTCAGTACATAGAAGGATAAAACACATATAGCCTGTTCAGTGCAGTTTGTGTCTCGCTATATGTACGATCGAGAATGAAAGTAATGAAGTTTTATATGAAATTGTGGGTATATTAAGTCAGTATTGATTCAATAAATAAACAAATGATTGTTTTTTACAGAATAATTTTCTAGTTCTGTTGCCTTTTAATAGCATCGCTTCTACTTTTAATGACGTTCTTTTCTGATTTTTGTTCATACTTGTGAAATTAAGTATATAGGTTATTTCTGGTCAGTTCAGGAATAAATTTATTCTATATTCTCTTCCAGAGATACAACTAAATGGATAACTCAGGTAGTGTTACTTTGTATTTTGATTTTGTTCGTATTCATGTCGGTTTTTCATCAGACTTCCTACTGGTTTGCTGTGGCACTCAAAAACTTCCTCTTTCGTAACAACCTCTTCAGCTCAGAGCACCATTAACAGTGTGTTCTCAAATATTTGTTGGATATAGCCCGTCTTCCCCTACAGTTTATACCATCTTATACCACATAAGTTATTCCCTGGTATCATCTTGCCCCTTCTAGTCTTTATTTCTCACATGTGCCTTCCCTCACCGAGTTTATGGAGACTATCTTCTTGTCTTGTAGTATCAGTCCACTTAATTTTCAACATCCTTCAGTAAAATCACACATCAGAGACACTTTGAATCTCTTCCTTTTTAGTTTACATGTGGTATCTGTCTCATAATTTCTACAACACTGCTAGAAACGTAAAAATTATCGAAAATGCATTTTTATCTTGACAAAGATGGTCGAGATGCACAGAAAGGACTCACACTAAAACCAATTCTTTTTTGGTTTGAATTTGCTTATTGAAAAATGCATTCACTTAATTTAACAGGAACCTGAAAAGATTCTTCAAAACAGCGACAGAGAAGAACTTAAATTCACTGTGACACAATCAAATATCTCATCCTGGTTACAAATTTCAGAAATTAATTGCAACACAATCAACCACTTTACTAGACGAGCCTATAAAAGTCGAGCATAAATGTTGCTAGAAGCGAAGTGATTCTCATGGACCGATTATTTATCACACTACAGTATGCTATTATCTCCCACTGACTTGTGAACCACTTCACACAGATATACATGCAAGGTCTTCGAACAATGGTGTCATTTTCAGTTTTCACTAAACTTATTTTGAGATGAGCCATATTATATACCAAACAAAGTCCTATGAGCGACCAAAGGGCGAAACGCAGAGGTTTAATTGCCAATAACATAGTGTGACATCGCATGATAAATTTGTACAATTATTGCAGTCTGACAACTTAACCCTCTCAATACCTAGGGTGAGGCGCACGAGAGCTATTTTATGCCCACCTTTAAAAATATTGCTGTTTCGTCAGGTACTTTATTATATTTAAAAATAAATCTAAAAAATTATTATTTTTGGTGAAGTCTTCTACCAGAGTCCATCAGTGTTTTAAAACTTTGAGTTAAACTTAACATAAAAATTTACGCTTTCGTAGTAGATGGCACTTTTCACAGTGAATCCCATAGTCAGTAGCTTGGGTTTCAAGACCCTTGTTACCCATGAGTGTATCTTTAATCAGTTTGTTGTGAGTAAAAGTGAAAAAAACAACTAACGAAATTTCTATGTTTTAAAACTGTTTATGTGGTGATCATGAATTATTTCCCCCCACCCCCCTTTATAGTGCACGTTATTGAAAGTACGTAGGTATTGTTAAGAGTGTGCTGAAAGATATTTTCAAATTCTGGATTTTACTTACACAAGTCATTTTTAAAAAGTGTGTTGTTAATATAAATCAACGAAAATTAACGAATTTTCATATTTTAAAAAAGTTTTATATGGGCATGAGTAGTTCTTCCCTCTTTGGTAATACACGTTACTGAAAATTTGTTGGTATTGCTACGGTTAATAATAAACATTTACAACTATTCCGAGAAACAGCGAATGCATGGGCAGGTGAAAAAGCTTTCGAATTTTAAAAGTTGTATTTCATCGATATATAACTTTTAAAATTCGAAAACTTTTTCACCTGCCTATGCATTCGCTGTTTCTCGGAACAGTTGGAAAAGTTATGGGTGTCCCAGCTATCTTGTCCACCCAAAATATCTCTGGAACAATAACAGCTATTGGAAAACGACTTTCACCGGTATCAATGTAAGGCTGGGTACCCATGAATGGACATATTAGGAAACATTCTAAAACGAAAGCATATGTGTTTTTAACACAAACTTATGTTTTTTAAATGGACCTCCTATATTTTTTCTTCAGCCATCCATAGCATGACAAAGCATATACACAATGGCGTTGATTGCATCGCAATATTCCCAGTACATCCCGAGATATTGAGACGCGAAGTTGACTCTTGAAACACCCGACATGCGCTGCTAGCGCACGTCCAGAGGCTCAGGCGTGAACCCTATGCTGCCCGTAATCGCGATGTGATTGGCATGTGTAATCACACCTCCATACTTATCAAAAGGTCCGAAACGAATAATACCGTCTACTGCCATCAACTCTCATAAGCACATAATGGTTTCCCTCTTGCACGTTTTACGTATCTACGTACAGAATGTGAACCACTACCGATCGGTGTACACCCGTCACGTTGTCTTATTTATCCTGCACATCCAAAATAAGGTTTATCTAATGCGTTATATGACCCGTCGTGCCTGTCGCGCAGGGCCTGGCCCTACCTAGTCAAGTGTCCAACGTAGTTCCCACTACTGCCACAGTTACCACTTCGCCTTATTTATGATTTGCGACCCATGTAAACTCGTGTACCCCACCACCCTCCGAGCATCCCATTTGTTGTTGCTTTGGCGTGCAGTACACCGCTTGTCAGTGTAGTCGTGCATCAGAGTAATCTAGTGAAGGCACGGAGGTAGTACACATTGTGAATAAACGTTGTGTTGTGGAACTTACACTGTACAGTATAATGTACACACATGAAGATATGGTAGAAATGCTGCTGTTCTATGGAGAATGTGCGTTGACGGGAAACACGTTATGAGATTGCTTGTTTGTTGATAGTACTGTTAGCGAACATTATGATTTTTAAGTTAATATGTCTGTTTTCTACCCTACTCTACATACCTGTACTGTACCCTGTTGTAGGTGGACGAAATGCTGTTCAGGCAGAACGACTGTACAGAAGACGATTCCCTGACAAGCCATCGCCTTCGCGACGGATGTTTGGTCGTCTCACATCTCGTCTACGTGAAACGGGAAGCTTAAATCCAAGACCTCGACATCGTCCTAGAACACGCACAGATGAACGTGCTGAAGTTGCTGTGCTCGCTACCATAACTGTGAATCCTCAAATCAGCACACGTCAAATTGAACGTGAAGTTGGTGTGTCGAAATAAAGTGCACAGCGTATTCTTAATCGTCATAAATTTCATCCTTACCATGTTCATTTACACCAGGATCTTCATGGAAATGACTTCCGCAATAGGGTAACATTTTGTCGGCGGGCTCAGGAAAAACTTCTGACTAATCCAAATTTTTTTGCAGATGTTCTCTTTACCGACGAGGCATCATTCTCCAACAAAGGAACTGTCAATATGAGGAATATGCATTATTGGTCCGCAGACAATCCAAAATGGCTCCGTCAGCTAGAGCATCAACGTCCGTGGAAAGTTAATGTTTGGTGTGGGATTATTGGAGATACCATTATCGGACCTTTCTTTATAAATGGCATCCAAAATGGCAGACAATACTCCAGATTTATACGACACAATCTTCCTGTTTTCTTGGACACCGTACCTCTGAACCGGAGAATGGTCATGTGGTATCAGCATGACGGATGCCCTGTACATAACGCCTTACGAGCACGATGACTTCTGAACCGTAAGTTCCCTGGTAGGTGGATTGGACGAGGTGGCCTACCCGATCTCCGGACCTTACATCGCTGGATTATTTTCTTTGGGGAGCAGTGAAGGATGCTGTTTACCAACATGTACCAACAACACCAGAGGACATGAGGCAACGCATTATTGATGCTTGTACAGCCATCAAAGAGGAAGCAGTAGCACGAAGTAGGGCATCCTTCATCTGCAGAGTGACCCTATGTATGCAAGCCCATGAGCATCACTTTGAGCATGAGATGTGAACGCTATGTTTAGTATGTAGTGCTGATATCACAGTGGAAGTTTCTACAAAGGGTCATTTTACCCAGGATGTTAAGAAACATTTGTTTGCAACAATTTGTCATTTAACGCATTAGATAAACATAACATTGATAATTATGTGATAATAAAACTAATTAGTTAAACATGTTTACATTCATCTTCTATGTCCTACCTGAACTTCCCAAATAAAAACATTTTTACCTACACAACGGTAAAACTTTTAGTCCACTTGCTCGTTTCACTAAAACCATCAACATGAATTTTACTATTACGAGTGAATGATTAACTCTCACTTGAGCTAGATCTACAGTAAAGTAAAGTTTTAACGTTGAACGGCATTACCTGTTTAGTAACGAATTAACGATAAGCAAAGTTAACTTTGTGACTAACGTTGCGGTACACAGATATGTTACAGAACCGCATCACCCCTAGCCTATGGGATAAATACCTGCTGGAATGTACGACGTTAATGCAGGATGGCAGCAAACCGTATTATTCGTTTCGGACCTCTTAATAAGTATGGAAGTGTGATTACGCATGTCAATCACATCGCGATTACGGGCAGCATGGGGTTCACGCCTGAGCTTCAGGACGTGCGCTAGCAGCGCATGTCGGGTGTTTCAAGCGTCAACTTCGTGTCTTAATATCTCGGGATGTACTGGGAATATTGCGATGCAATCAACGCCATTGTGTATGTGCTTTGTCATGCTATGGATTGCTGAAGAAAAAATATAGGAGGTCCATTTAAAAAAACATAAGTTTTTGTTAAAAAACACATATGCTTTCGTTTTAGAATGTTTCCAAATATGTACATTCATGGGCCCCAGCCCTACATTGATACCGGTGAAAGTCGTTTTCCAATAGCTGTTATTGTTACAGAGATATTTTGGGTGGACAAGATAGCTGGGACACCATATATATATATATATATATATATATATATATATATATATATATATATAGAGAGAGAGAGAGAGAGAGAGAGAGAGAGAGAGAGTTGTATTTCATCGATAGTTTGGACAAGAAGAGAATAGAAGTTTCCGAAACGTGGTGCTACATAAGAATGCTGAAGATTAGATGGGTAGATCACATAACTAATGAGGGGGTATTGAATAGAATTAGGGAGAAGAGAAATTTGTGGCACACCTAGACTAAAAGAAGGGATCGTTTGGTAGGACATGTTTTGAGGCATCAAGGGATCACCAATTTCGTACTGGAGGGCAGCATGGTGGGTAAAAATAGTAGAGGGAAACCAAGAGATGAATACACTAAGCAGATTCAGAAGGATGTAGGTTGCAGTAGGTACTGGGAGATGAAGCTTGCACAGGACAGAGTAGCGTGGAGAGGTGCATCAGACCAGTCTCTGGACTGACGACCACAATAACAATGACATTTCATCGATTCTGCAGCTTCACCAACACGACGTTTTACACAAAGAGAACTCATAATCGACCAAGTATGTTATCCAGTCACCTTCGAAAGGAATAAGATACGTGTGTGGTTTTTCTATTATTTTATCGATAGACACCATTTCTTTCAGATCACTCTGGTGTGCCCCAATACCACATGGATAAATTGTTCTGAATTCATTTTATCGTCAGTTTCACATGAATTATGTAAGTTTGTCACCAGGCAAATGTAACAGTAATGTTGACTACAAATTCGGCGCATTATATCTAATTAGATCTTAGAATTTAAGTTTCTGTTACAGTCGTTAGCTATTGCGATGAATCCATGCGTTCTTGCATTCAGCGGCGGCGCTACATTGCTGAGTGTAATAGTAGTGAGGTTAGTGATCTGAGACAGTAGAAAAAAATTATTTGTAACTAGATGAAATCACTACGTGTAAGTGTTCCAGATAGGGATTTGCTGATTACTGATGAATAATCATTATGACATAGGTTCTTATTTTCTCAGTCAGCAGTCAACAAAAGTATACCACTACACATCAAACCTTCTCGCTCCTTCTATGGAGGAATCGGTAGAAGAACGCGACCTTAATAAACACCAGTGTTGTTGAATACCAGTACGCTTTCAAGTAACACTTGATATGTGCTGCACCTACGTATCGACAAGGAAGGCCCAGTTATTCTCAGTATGATTGCTTATGGCAGTATCCAAGTCTCAGTGTGAAGGTTTTACATTGAATTGCGTAATGAAGCCTAAACGATTCCTTGAAAAATAACTAGATAGGTGAAAATATTAAAAAAAAATACAGTATGAAGACCCACAGTTCATCACTGCTGTTCTAGTCAGAAGCTATTTCATCATTGATGTCGACACGCTGTCAGAATCGCTGCCTCATTTTCGAATTATCCACCTGCCATGAGTCGACAGTTTTCACTGCTACACTGCATCAGTGGCAATGTTCCTCGTTTCAGTGATAATGACATGGTGCAAAACTTTTTCTACTCAATAACCAATTACGTATCCTAGCTGGAACTCTGATTTCGTTATATGGCGTTCTTTGATGTCGACGAGGCGTACCGACCTCTATCGGGCGTTGTACAGCTCGCTGCCAATATTCTCGTGTTCACACGCTTTCCATTACGCTTTGCACAAAGTCGGTGGACGCCGCACGTGCGCGCTCGCTCCGCATTTTTAATTATCGTTACACTTTTTCTCACAATTTTCATCCTGCTGTAATGTCTCCTCACAAGGTTACAGAGTTAGCGGATAGTGCTGTATACTTTTGCATTGAAAATACTGTTTCATTGGTGGAAGAAATTATTGGGTAATCAAAGATTCTCTTATTTCAGTTTTTATTTTTTTACGACCTTATATGCGTTCCATCACGGGAACCACAGACCCTACCAAAAAGGAAAAACATAGAACTGAAGGAAAAGTGCATTATAAATTATGCAGCCCACAAAATCATGAGCCCACCCTTGGAATTTTTACACTGAATTACAAATTATATAAGTTTTCATTCGAAATACTTGATTGTAACAGTTAAATGTTAGTCCAGCAAATCGTTTATGTATTTTCCAGTTTGATAAAAGCAATGAATTCCGCAAAACATCGAGAAAGGAGAATGTTACAAAGTATCCAAAGCTTTGCACAGGAATTTAGTTAGATGAGAAGTATATGGAGCAGGGGATACTGTCGTTCCGCCGCGCTTTTACTCTGTACTGCCGCAGACGTTATTCCACTACACCGAAGGCCGTAGGGAACAGTCGTGTCTGTATTGGATGCAATGTAGCAAGGTTTATACTCTTCTATCCTTTTATGAGCCGTACTTCTATGCAGATGGCTCAAAGACATCTGAAGTTTTCTGCTACATCTTTTTCTGTCCTCTGATACAACACATATTTCCAGCACGGTAAGTTACGTCAACTCTTCCCTGCTTCTTGCTAGTCATACTGCAGGTAAACCCTTGCAGACGCGGCTTTCCGAAGTGATACGGAAATGGAGGATGCTCCATGTCCCCTTCCAGCAGAGATTTGCAAATACGGTTTAATACCGTTGAATTCATAAACATGTTGTTTTAAACAGTTTAAAACCCCATAAGAATAGTAGGATAGGTAACTTTCATCCTGGTTGTCACGCAACCTGCCATATCATGCAGCAGCATGTACTGCATAAGCATCAGGGGCTTTCATATTGGAATGGACGCAATGAATCCAGAAACACCAAGAAGAGAACGAGGACCACAGCCCACAGGTCTATACGGGATGTTCGGAAATTCCTGTTACAAACTTCTAGGACCTGAAGAGAAGTGTGAGAAGGTAATATTGCGAATTGTAATCCATGTCCGGAAACGGTAGTTGGTAGCGCGACCACTTTTACAAGTCACTGATTAGGTGTGACGCAGTACATCACTTGTTTTACAATTCAACTCACTAATATCCAAAGAAATTGCTCGCCTACTCGTTGATGGTTCTCTTCAACCGCAGTACGGCCTCTTCCAACTCGGGTGTGTGGCGTGTCCTTGCAGCAGCACAGTCACTCCTGGACACGGTGAAGGTATCCTTTCTCGAAGTCGTTGCGTAATTATGGCGAAAAGGGTATACGACGGAGTCGGACGTTGTGGTGAACGATCTTGATACAGGTGATAAACAGCTCTTTCGTTACCGTGAGCTTCGCCATTCATGGAGTTTTCTACAAACATGTACTCAATCATGTTGCTCTAGCATTCACAGAAACGTGAATGAGGATCGATTCAGGTCAGAGAGGTAGGAATGACGTCAAATGTCGTAACTAGCTCCCACCATGCCTACCCTGTTGCATACCTACCTAGCAAAGTTGTTTTCAAACGGCTGTAACACGGAAACGGTACGTTTCCAGACAGGGGTTTGTAACGGAAATTTATGAACACATTGTATAAAGCCAGACACATCGGAGGCGCCTCAGTTGACGCTACGCTACAATCAAATTGGATAGTTTAGTTAGTGAGTGCGTCCTTGATGAAAGGTCTGGAATCCCTTCGATTTAAGACAAGTTTTCATCAACAAGAAAGAGGCAGTCAAATGAAAACGAGACAAATGGAAAGAAAGTAAGTAAACTGTTTATGTTTTCAAAAGAAATCGCCATAACGGTTGATACCTTTATCCCATAATGAGAGAAGACAGTCAGTGCCTTCATGGACACATGTTTGCAGTTGCCTACAGAACCTTCATTACACCCAGGTGGGCACCTCTTCGTCTGAAGCAAATTGATGATCATAAATTTTAGAATGAAGGCTTCATGACGGGATGACATTACTGCTGCTAACATTTCGGAGTATAAGGGCGAGGTCCACGAAACTCTAATGTTCCTAACGTTTCGTTCAGAACAGTTCTGGATATCTTCAGAGGCGTTGCTCCTCCGTTGAGTCTTGACGACTTGCCAATCGACAAGACTCAACGGACTAATGAGGCCTCTGAAGATGTCCAGCGCAGTTCTGAACGAAATGTTAGAAATAGAAGAGTTTCGTAGACCACGATCTTACACTCTGAAGCGTTTACCAGCAGCACGAATGTCTTCCATCAGGACCCCTGAAATATTGTAATCGCTCGGGGAGTGATCAAGACGGTGTGGGGAATGTATCAGGATTTCCCATCGAAATTTCTGCAGCGTAGTCGAAACGATATTGGCAACATATTTTAGTAGCCCTGAAAAGGTTATTCGTGCTGTTGATTTGTTTCCGACGAAGAGATGCACGTCTGGTTACAAACATTTTTCCATCATGAAGGCATTGACCATCTTGTCTCATAGTGCGAAAACCTGATTAATTATTATGACAATTACTTTTGAAATAATACACAGTTTACTACCTACTTTGCAATCTACCTCGTTCTCATTCGGCTGCCCCCTAAGAATATTGTAAAACTAAATATCATAGCGTCCTGGCGTCATGATTAAAATAACAGCTTATCAGATCCAATCTCTGTCTTCAGTCTGTAGAAGGAGTAGCTTCGTATGATGCACTGCAACTAAAATTTAAAAAAAAGTCAGTAAATAATGGGGTGCAGAATACTGAAGTATAAAGGTTCGCTTCTTCGTCTATGCTGCCATCAAGGCTTTTTGGTTCTTCTCTCAGTGAACAACTAACAACGGATTCACCACAACCCTCTTCGTCTGGGAATAAGGATACACGCCGAACAACTGACAATGACAGTGGCGAAGACGTTACTAGGGCTACTGCTCCACTACGTACATTCAGTTCGAAATATTGGCAGGAACCATTACAGAAAATCGGCGTGGCAATGAGCCTCCTAGTGACCACCTGCTTAGCGAATCTTTGCTTTCTGGTGAATATCACAGTGTGAAGACATTTTTCACAAAAAAGTTGGATTGTTCAACTGCTCTTGCATTGATATCGTATGGAAGGACTGATGTATCCGTGAATAATATACTGGACTTTATCGTGAAAACCCCCCAACCAATATTGTATAAAAGTATATGCCCTGCTGAGGCGATGGAAACTGCACAGTATATTGCTTCTTAACTAACTGAAGCTGTTAATGAAATAGGTGCGGAGAGGTTCGTAGCAGCGGCGGAAACCAACACGAGAAATGCGCGTGGTGCGTGGAAAATAATAAAAAAATGGCTCTGAGCACTATGGGACTGAACATCTTAGGTCATAAGTCCCCTAGAACTTAGAACTACTTAAACCTAACTAACCTAAGGACATCACACACACCCATGCCCGAGGCAGGATTCGAACCTGCGACCGTAGCAGTCCCGCGGTTCTGGGCTGCAGCGCCAGAACCGCTAGACCACCGCGGCCGGCGGAAAATAATAGAGGAGCAATATACACACATATGATATCGCATTGCCTATGTCGTTAAGGAGTACTGCGCAATGTTCCTTGGTTCTTACATGCGTCTTCAGAAGGAACAAGCACTGCGGCGACTACAGCTGTCATGAAATATACGAAATGTATTCGCAGCTGGGAGTACGGAGAATCGTCAGCTATCTGCTGTATAAAGGAATGACGGAAATGAAGATTTGTACCGGACAGGGACCCAATCCCAAATTTCCCGCTTTATGCGAGCGGTCACCTTAACCGCTTTGGCTGCCTGTGGACCACTCACTGCCTGATCCAAACTTCCACATATTGCCGATCATGCATTGCAACCCGCATTAGTACACATTATGTAATTCCTGTACAGGGGGAGGACATTATAATTGAAAGTCGCTGCCTGGTATCGGTGAATAAATACGATATTACAGTGCCTCTGTCATCGCAATACCTGTTCCCCTGTATAATTCTTCTAAACAACAGAAGCACTGCAATAACGTATTTATCAGTAGATACCAGGTAGCGACTACCACATAAATGTCTTCCCCCTGTACGTGCATTACATAAAGCGTACCTGTCCAGGTTGTGACGCATGAACGGCTGATTAGGGAAGTTTGGGTCTGGCCATGAATCTTGCATTTACAGCCAAAGCTGTTGAACGACTGCTCGCTTAAAGCTGGCAATCCGGGTTCGATTCCCAGTCCGACACAAATTTTCATTGTTGTAATTCCATTACGTAGCTGATGGTTGTCCATATTCGCAAATGCGAAAACATTTCATTCCCACATAACCTGCACATGCTGTCAGTTTACGTATTTAATCTACTATCAAAAAACACATTGTCACTGAGAACGTTGGAAGAGTGCTTCCATCTGGAAAATAAAATTGTAAAATTCTTTAGGGAGTGGTATATCCTCCATGTTTCATTGAAAACCAAGAGGAAAAAGGAACATAGTCATACCTCTGTGCCACTGAAGCTTCCACCACCACCCGGATGGGAAAATACTGCAATTTGTTTCGACAGATTACTTAAAGATAAAGGTGCTGTGTTAAACACTCTTTTACGCCCAATTGTGCAGTCCCACATAACACTTAAAGCTTCTGTGTTAGCAGACGAAACGTGACAACAATGCTATGAGGCACGGAGCCTCTCGACCAACGTCAGGAGCTATACGCAAGGCTGAAGCCAATAATGCTGTACTTTCGGATGTAAACTTGACAGCAAAAAATGTGGGTCACTGCCGAATACAACCAACATAACGTAGCTTTGTTGCAGTTCCTCTAAACACCAAAGTTGTTTGACTACACACAATGGGTACCGCAAGAGACTACTAGAGACCAACGGTCTTTATGGCAGTCAGTCTAACCGTCAACTAGTATCGTCATACAAAACATATTAGAAAACACGTTTTAGCGATGAGACACCCCATAACACTTACAAACTAACCTTAATTGCAACAAGTGACATTCCAAAAGTTCCGAGAAAACGGAGTTTTACATATATCGTACAGTAATCCTTAGACAAAATTAAATACTTGTGACAATGTATGGATTTACAAAGCTGTACGGCAATTGGACAAACGTTTTTTGCTCTAGAAAAGGTTTTCCATCCACATGCTGAACGTCGCTCAACGGCGAGTGGCTCTGGAAACTGGAAATTGGACGAACTAGTAAAAAAACGCGATTAACGGCAACAAGCACTCTACGGAAATCTCAATATTAACAGCGAATCACCAGTAATATCATTGTTCTCGTAACACATCAACAACTATGTGAACACAAATTTGATCTTTAAATGACATGACCAACGTCGTCGTTCTAGACATGGATTCAAACTCAGCACCTATAGCCATTGCTAACTAAGCTAAGCTTTGTTTGTGCCTTATTGAGACTCCGATCTCTAGGCATAAAGAGACGTGAAGTATTGACGTTTGCACCAGTATCAGTTATCAATTCAAATCCTGAAAATAAATGACGAAAATGTTTGTACTGAACTGGGAATCCTGTAATAACAGTTATCTTCCTGGGAACTACCCCCAACGACGTTTAATATGGTGTCATTCACAAGGAACAAGGTATGCTCATGTTTAAAATTGAAATGCCATCAAGTAAAGCTTGTGACAGGGATGCGAACGCAGCACCTAATCGGATAGTTAACGAAGTACATAAAATCAGAAGTTAAATACCAAATGTTTTCACCATTAGCGAGATGTTGGAACCTTAAATAACAATAGAATTGTTTTTTTCTGACTGGGATTCGAACCCAGCATCTAGCGCCGTCGTTTACTAGCCAGGAACAGGCGATAAATAGCTATTGTTGGTTCACCAGTAGCGAGATGTGAGCATGTTTAGCTAGACATCAGGCAACGAAAAGTTCTGTGCTGAATGAAATTCAAACCCCGCACACGTGGTCATGAAGGCACTTTAACTATCAAATTCTTTTCCAATAATAGCTAGGAGTGGCATGTTTGTACTTTCAATGATGTGATGGAAAACACTCTGCTGGCTAGAAGTTGAATCCACAACACATCGTCGTTGGTGATCACAACGAACACAACGTCAAACCGAAATCCGTTTACGCCAGTAGTATGGAGAGGAATGTTTTAACTTGAAAAGATGTAAGGAAATGTTTGATCTTGTAATGTTGTGATAAAAAGCTCATCATGTGGCTGTGATCTGAAACGAACACGTTACAGCTGACAACGCACGAAGAGACGTTGAAAATGTGAAAATGCAACTATTTTTCACTAGTAGTTCGGAGTGCACATGTTTAGCGCTTGAAATGAAATAATGAATATTTTGTGCTGATAAGGATTCGAAACCAGTTAGGTGCCTTCCGAGAAGGCCTAGAAGAGTTTGCAATATTGGAGAACACAGTGAAATCGAATTCGAATTCCAGTCCAGCACCACAATTTTCAATGTCTCAGTTTCAAATAAATTAAGAGCCTTGTGAACTTACATGGCCATTGGTTCATTAAATGAAATACGTTTTCTAGGTTACGACGCCTTGCTGGTGACAGAGTCTCTGCCTTCCGGGGTTCTCGATCTGTGACAGCTCAAACGAATGCCACTCTGCCCCAATCCGCAGCGAAGGGATGTTATCTTTACTCCGGATATTGGACTACGGAGCTTACTGGCGTTCTGCACTTGACGTTACTAGGGGTGAAGGAGAGTTACTTGTGAGTGTTAAAAATCTGCGCCTGACGTGAGTTGTGAACCTACACGTTTTACACATCAATACAATCCACCAGACCACAAACTCCTGCCAAGCACATAATTACGAATTGCAGAGTATTCATTTAGATGTAGATACAGATGTCAAGGGACGGGTAACAGGAAGGAGGGCGGGATCTGGGAATGGATAAAAGTGCAGAAGTGCAAAATATAAGCGTGAAATGCTTGCAAATTATTGCTTACTTAGATGTTCGTTTTATCTTAGGACCGAGAGATAAGGAAGGACTGTTTTCAGAATGAAGAATGGGTTATAGGGAAGGGGAGATCAAAGAATACGGTTTCATAGGTGTTGAGAGGAATGATAGAGAGTAAAGACAGCAGCAACTAAAAGAGAAAATGTAGTGTCAATGGAAACCGCCAGATTTGCTTATAAAGTTTTGGGGGAATGAAATAGAAGGGCACTTGCGGCGGTAGTGTCAAAGAGAGAGAGAGAGAGAGAGAGAGAGAGAGAGAGAGAGAGAGAGAGAGAGAGAGAGAATAGAGGAGATATTAACAACGAGTAATCATAATATTAAATTGGCTGGTTCAAATGGCTCTTGAGCACTATGCGACTTAACTTCTGAGGTCATCAGTCGCCTAGAACTTAGAACTAATTAAAGCTAACTAACCTAAGGACATCACACACATCCATACCCGAGGCAGGATTCGAACCTGCGACCGTAGCTGTCGCTCGGTTCCAGACTGTAGCGCCTAGAACCGCACGGCCACTCCGGCTGGCCAATATGAAATTGTTTGCGTATTGTGTGGAGGATGGAGGATGTATTCATAGATGGAGGGGAAGAGAAAGATGTATTTGAAATAACAAAAACTACTGTGACGGAGTCCATCTACGCTGATTAGTTTGTAAGTATCTAAACAGGGTATAAATTAAATCAAAATAGAATATTTAAAAAACTGTGTATTCAAAAGAAACCCACTTGAATTAAAAAGGCAACTCAAATGAAAACTAACCCATATCGTATCTTTTCTGTTGCCACGCGTTCTTCCACTAGCACCCAATGAGGAAAAATGACGAAACATTTTAAGAACTCTAATATTTTATCCAGAATCCTTCATTATTTTGTACTTCTATCATGCGTCTTGGCATAGAATGTATAAGCCGTCGGACGTAACAGCCTGAAGAAGCAACTTCGTCCCAGGCTTCCAGGACGCAGTCCCAAAGAGCGTCCGCAGTAGTTGGTTGGTTTTGTAGCCAGTTCTCTGTTAATGTTCTGGCGACCTCAGCCCACATGTGTTCCATGGGGTTCATACCAGCCGCCCGTGGCGGCCAGTCCATGACGTTGACACCAATCGTGGAGAGCCGCTGCTGAACAAATGCGGACTTGTGAGTGGGAGAATGGTCCTCTTGCAATGTGACGTCCCCTTCTGCGTACAGCATTCACACTGACGGAAGCATCACATTTTCCAATATGTGGACATACTGAACTCTGTCCAGAGTTCCTTCTATCCTGTGAAGAATTCCCACCCCTCTCGCAGAAATCCAACCCCATCAGGTAACAAATAGCCGGCTACTTCTTCTCGTCGTTGTTACATATTCGCGTCGATGGTGAGTCCCTTGCGGCCTGTAAACGATTCGTGGACCGTCGTTACTGGTGGAAAGCATTTTCTCATCAGTGAAAATGACGTTGTCCCACGACGCCCTCAGATGGAGCTCCGAAAATGCTAGCCGGTATAAAACGTCGTCTTCGCTGAGCTCTTGTTTCACGGCGGATCGTCGTGCATGCAGTCCAGCGTCCCTCAGCCTTCGGCGAATCGTGTCACTGGAGCCGGGGAAGTTGGACTCCCGCCGCAACTGCTTCGCGTTCAGAAAGGGATTTTCTCCGCTCCTAGACACTAGGTCCCTGTCTTCCTGCTGTGAGCTCACTCTCCTCCTGCCTGAGCCAGGAGCCCTATTGGTGGTGCATCTTTCAAGGCAGACCCTCCACCATCTCGTTGCAATGGTATGTGGTACGCCATACCGTCTGCCAGCTTCTCTGGTGGAACATCCTCCTCCTTCAATGAGAGCGACGACTCTATCTCGAATAGATCTCTCCCAGTGAGCAATTACGGCAGACAGCCTGATGTGTATTTCTGCTTGCCGCTCTTGTAATGACGCCAGGAGAGGAGGTAAACATATTTACGTCAAACGGAGAGGCAGAGGCAGAGTCACGCGGCGCAGCCGTGCTGGCTCGTCCCGGGCTGTTGGCCCACCAGCTCGCTGACTGCAGTCTCGCCTCGTCCAGCCTGGCTGACCCGTAGCTCGCGAGCCGCGGCTAGTACAGATCCGGGCCGCAAGGCCATGGTCACCCCTTGAAGGATCAAAAGTTACACCTATCCTACCCAAGTTCAAATGGTTCAAATGGCTCTGAGCACTATGGGACTTAACATCTGCGGTCATCAGTCCCCTAGAACTTAGAACTACTTAAACCTAACTAACCTAAGGACATCACACACATCCATGCCAGAGGCAGGATTCGAACCTGCGACCGCAGCAGTCGCGCGGTTCCGGACTGAGCGCCTAGAACCGCTAGACCACCGCGGCCGGCTATCCTACCCAAGTCTGTAGTATGAACTAACGCAGCTGCAGCTATTATGCTATAACATGTGCAGGCACACCCACAGTTGACGATTCATTCAAATAGACTCGTGGAAATGGAAAAAAGAACACATTGACACCGGTGTGTCAGACCCACCATACTTGCTCCGGACACTGCGAGAGGGCTGTACAAGCAATGATCACACGCACGGCACAGCGGACACACCAGGAACCGCGGTGTTGGCCGTCGAATGGCGCTAGCTGCGCAGCATTTGTGCACCGCCGCCGTCAGTGTCAGCCAGTTTGCCGTGGCATACGGAGCTCCATCGCAGTCTTTAACACTGGTAGCATGCCGCGACAGCGTGGACGTGAACCGTATGTGCAGTTGACGGACTTTGAGCATAGTGGGCATGCGGGAGGCCGGGTGGACGTACCGCCGAATTGCTCAACACGTGGGGCGTGAGGTCTCCACAGTACATCGATGTTGTCGCCAGTGGTCGGCGGAAGGTGCACGTGCCCGTCGACCTGGGACCGGACCGCAGCGACACACGGATGCACGCCAAGACCGTAGGATCCTACGCAGTGCCGTAGGGGACCGCACCGCCACTTCCCAGCAAATTAGGGACACTGTTGCTCCTGGGGTATCGGCGAGGACCATTCGCAACCGTCTCCATGAAGCTGGGCTACGGTCCCGCACACCGTTAGGCCGTCTTCCGCTCACGCCCCAACATCGTGCAGCCCGCCTCCAGCGGTGTCGCGACAGGCGTGAATGGAGGGACGAATGGAGACGTGTCGTCTTCAGCGATGAGAGTCGCTTCTGCCTTGGTGCCAATGATGGTCGTATGCGTGTTTGGCGCCGTGCAGGTGAGCGCCACAATCAGGACTGAATACGACCGAGGCACACAGGGCCAACACCCGGCATCATGGTGTGGGGAGCGATCTCCTACACTGGCCGTACACCACTGGTGATCGTCGAGGGGACACTGAATAGTGCACGGTACATCCAAACCGTCATCGAACCCATCGTTCTACCATTCCTAGACCGGCAAGGGAACTTGCTGTTCCAACAGGACAATGCACGTCCGCATGTATCCCGTGCCACCCAACGTGCTCTAGAAGGTGTAAATCAACTACCCTGGCCAGCAAGATCTCCGGATCTGTCCCCCATTGAGCATGTTTGGGACTGGATGAAGCGTCGTCTCACGCGGTCTGCACGTCCAGCACGAACGCTGGTCCAACTGAGGCGCCAGGTGGAAATGGCATGGCAAGCCGTTCCACAGGACTACATCCAGCATCTCTACGATCGTCTCCATGGGAGAATAGCAGCCTGCATTGCTGCGAAAGGTGGATATACACTGTACTAGTGCCGACATTGTGCATGCTCTGTTGCCTGTGTCTATGTGCCTGTGGTTCTGTCAGTGTGATCATGTGATGTATCTGACCCCAGGAATGTGTCAATAAAGTTTCCCCTTCCTGGGACAATGAATTCACGGTGTTCTTATTTCAATTTCCAGGAGTGTATTTGACGAACAGTACGTTCAAAAACACATTAATTTTAAACATAGCTACCACAAAATATTTCACCTAGCTAGCAATAGCATGACGCAGGAAATTATTCCTTCTTGTAAGCGCTCTGCCTTAGACGTAGCCTTAAGGAAACCTGTATTCAACCACGACAACTAAGCGGAATGTAAAAGTAAACAGGTTTGGCGGCAGCTTTTCCAAATAATAGTATATACCTAGTATATAATACACGTTTTGTGCACTTATAACATATACTCAGTGTCTCTGAAACAATACGTGCTGCACGACGGAAATTACTTTCCGCTAAGGCACTTCATTTACATGTCAATGATATACGACTACTAGAGAACATTGCTCTTTACGGCAGTCAATCCACTTGTAAATTAAAACCATGATACCGCAGATACTAGGCAACACGTTACTAGGGATGAGAAAGGCCTTAAGGTTTGCAACTAAACATGCTACTCCTAGCTACTACTGAATAAGTATTTGATTATGAACGTGTCTTCATAACCATATGTGCGGTGTTCGACTCTCAGTCAGCATAGACGTTTTCGTCGCCTTATTTCTAGTTAAATGTGCGCACATCTCGCTAATGGTGGACCAATATTGGACATTCCTCGTCTGTTTCTGGTTAGCCAATGACGGCGATAGGCGCCGGGTTCGAATCCCGATCAGGCAATACAACTTCAGTCATCATCTAAGGTTCCAACCTCACTACTGGTGACAAACTGTGATATCTACATTCTGATTTTACGTACTTATTCAACAATCCGATTAGGTGCTGGGTTCGCATCCTTGTCACCAGTATTACATGATGGCATTTCAATTTTAAATATTTGCATCCTTTGTTCCTTGACAATGCAACAATATACAACGTATTTCGAGGTTAATTACCAAGAAGGTAATGTTGGGGTTCCTGGTTTCGCAGAAACATTATCGTCATTTACGTTCAAGTTGAAAATTGATAACTGATACTGGTGCAAACGTCAATATTTGACGTCTCCTTCCGCCTAGTGATCGAGTCTCGATAAGGCACAAAGCTTTGCTTGGTTAACAATGGCTTTACGTTCTGGGTTTCCATCTGGATCCAGAACGAAGACGTTGGTCATGTCATTTAAAGTACAACTTTGTGTACAAGTAACTGTTGATGAGTAATGTGAACAATGATATTACCTGTGGTTCGCTGCTAATGTTGGGATTTCAGTAGAGTGCTTGCCGCCGTTAATCACGTTTTCTTTTAACTGCTTAGTATTACATAATGTTAATGCAAAACCACTCCCCGTTGAACGTTGGACGACGACGACCATGTGTTGGGTAAACCTTTTAGACAGCAAAAAACTTGTTTCCAATTGCATACAACTTTATAAAACCATATACTGTCTCAAATATTTAATTGTGCCCAAGGATTACTGAACGATTTATGTGACAAAAATAGTTGTCCCATAACGTTTTAAATGTCACTTATTGTAATTAAGTTTAGTTTACAAACGTTAAGGACTGTCTAATCTCTCCTGTACTATCGTGGTGTTACTTTACATCTGGACGGACTGTCATAAAGACTGGTGTTCTCTAGTAGAGCGGTACCCATTGTGTATCTTACAACGACTGTACTGTGGAGGGTTGCGTTGATGTGCAACACAGATATGCTATGTTGGTTGCATACATTCTGGTGCAGCCTACACGTTGGAATTCAGGCGTGACCCACTTTTTTTTTGCTGTCGAGTTTACATGAAGTCTTTGAATACAATTGTAGGGAAGCAGACGCTGTACTCCTAGAATGTAATACACTTTCTCCAGCAGGTAAATCTGCCATTAAAGATGTTGTGACCCTGAGATACAAGTACACACTTGAAGCCATTCATGCTGTGGCAAATATGTTGGTACCCACTTTGAGGGGGAAACTCACAGTCAGGGGGAGGAAACTCAGGCTCTAGAAATCATCGCAATAATGAGTCAAGTATTGGGGTATGACCGTGGATTTATTATGGAAAATCTGGCGTCATTTCAGGCAGCCGAAGGCTTTTTCCACCAGAGTACTCTTTGGAGTGCAGTAAAACATATATCTCCTTCCGCATGGTGGAAAGATTGGTTTACTTACTAAACAACCCCCATGTTCACTTGCTTCTAGAACTTTTAATGTACTACCTTCCTCAGCAGAAAGCGAGCGTAATCGATCAGCTCTCGTGCGAATTCACACACGATTACGAAATGGACTGTCTCCAGTTACAACTGAAAAACTGGGTCATATACAGTGCAGCCTCAGGTACATCGATAACACAAAGGTCATCGAAAATTTACAGTCACAGTGGGAAGACGAATCCGATGGCGTTGTGCTTTCTTGGTGAAAATTAATTCCTTGTATTCTACTATCATTTACAGTGGCTTATATGAGTAGGCATTTCACAATTTTTTAATGTATTTTCTGTTCCTAGTATTTCAGGTATGGTTTGCACACAATTAGGAATTACATATGGAATAAAAATGTATGTCTACAACGACTGGAAAACGAAAGTCGCAACACTAAGAAGGATCTGAGCGAGACAAACGAAAGTTGATAGCCTTGTTTCTACATCTGAAGGAAGATATCTATTCAAATCTCACGCTAGTCGCAGAAGAGTGGCGCTAGTAGCACACTGTAACGGTAGTATGCTTTAGTTACCTTTGAGGTTGGACGCGGTGAGTTGATGTTAATCAAGAATGTCATTAAGGTGACTAAGACTCTATTATGAACACCTCACTGAGTTTGAACGAGGTCGTGTTATAGGACTGCTTGATGCTGGATGCTCCGATACTACGTAAAGACTTGGCAGGAATGTAGCCACTGTACATGATTGCTGGCAGCGGTGATCACGGGAATGTGCGGTCGCAAAAAGACCGGGCACCGGACGGCCTCATGACATTACCGAGAGGGAAGACCATCGTGTTCGATGTATGGCTCTGGCGAGTATCTGATTAAATCTGCGCGAAAAAGCGTAGAAGCTACACTTTCCAGAACAGTGTTGGGACGTTGGTATTTCAAACCCTTACTGACCACTCTTATTTACGTTTTCGTTAGGTTCCTCAAATCATTTCATTTGGACGGTTCCTTCAACAAGGTGACGGGAAACTCATGGTTATGAAGCGTCTTCGCACAAGTAAATTTACTGCTGCGCTTCCAAAGAACTGATTTGGAAGATACGTTCTCGCCGGCCGGAGTGGCCGAGCGGTTAAAGGCGCTACAGTCTGGAACCGCACGACCGCTACGGTCGCAGGTTCGAATCCTGCCTCGGGCATGGATGTGTGTGATGTCCTTAGGTTAGTTAGGTTTAAGTAGTTCTAAGTTCTAGGGGACTTATGACCACAGCAGTTGAGTCCCATAGTGCTCAGAGCCATTTGAACCATTTGAAGATACGTTCTGACAGTCGATAACGTTCTAGACGTGTTTGAAATTGTCCATATTTCGTAGTCACACTAGCCACTACATCAGCTTGAGTTTACATATGTAGCATGAATCTGGTATTCTGTTTTACACTACTGCAATGGAAAATTTATCGTCCTATTGGGAAGGTTCAAATGTCTCTGAGCACTATGCGACTTAACTTTTGAGGTCATCAGTCGCCTAGAACTTAGAACTAATTAAACCTAACTAACCTAAGGACATCACACACATCCATGCGCGAGCCAGGATTCGAACCTGCGACCGTAGCGGCCGTTCCTATTGGGAAGACTTCAGGGGAATACAAGTTACACCGATAATAGCCACGGTGGCCTCTACAACCGTGGAGCTTTCTCTAATACATTCAGGCTACTGACGGGAAAAGGTGACTGTTCCTTAATACAAAATGTTTCCATTGACGGACTGTATATAGTTCGTGGTGGGTGTGGCGGGAGAATGAAGTAGGACATAACCAGAAAGATTGTGTACTGTAGTGTGACATTCCCCATTTCAAATCTTATGTGACGTATGCGCCCAGATTTTTTAATTATCTGTTGAAAATTATTCAACAACTTCATCGCGAGAAACGAGTGTACACAAATTGCAGAAGTTCCTTCGGTATGGCAGTAACGTACTGCTACAGCTTCAACAAAACAACAATTTACATGAGATATTTCTATGTGAATTTACAAAGAAATAAATATTCAGTAGGTATTGGTAAAGAACGTGTTTTAATCACCCTGAAAGTTTCACATCAGCGCACACTCCGCTGGAGAGCTAAAATTTCATTCTGGAAACATCCCCCAGACTGTGACAAAACCATGTCTGCACAATATCCTTTCTTCCATTAGTGCTACTCTTACGCCTTTCGCAGAGGAGCTTCTGTGTGGTTTGGAAAGTAGGGAATGAGGTGCTGGAGGATGTAAAGCTGTCAGGACAGGCTGTGAGTCTTGCTTGGATAGCTCGGTCCTCAGAACATTTGCCCGCGAAAGGCAAAGGTCCCGAATTCGAGACTCGGTTTGTCACACAGTTTTGATCTGCCAGGAAATTTCTCATCAGCGCACTCTCCACTGCCGAGTGGAAATTCCATTCTGGAGAGTGTTTTTATTTTCTAATAGTCCTTATCACATCTCATCTGAGTAAAATCGAACTTCAGCAATGTGGGACCTGCGAAACACAGTAATTTTCTTGACGTACATACTTAAGCACCTTGCAGTACCTGCGTTCCGTCAGCAGTGAGTTCTCGTTTAATTTAAATATTACAGGTGTGAATATCTTAGTATTTAATTTTACTTATCAGAACCAACAGTGCGATTTGATTGTTAGGCATGACTTTTGTCTTTTACTGAAAGCAAAGCTATTGCACTGTAGCTCATCCGCAATCTTTACCAGTTTAAACAACAAGTCAAAAATTTAATCCTAATTTTCTGGTTTTCCTTCCTCTAGGTAATTTGTCCACAAGCGGCTTCTAAATACAGAAGTATTGTTCCAACGAGCAAGGCTGTAGACAGTGGAACTGATTTTTTTAGAATTGTCTTAATTTAAATGTGTTTTAACACAAGTTCTTTATCTCAACCGTCAGTGCATCGCAGAAATTCTTGGAAAACGAATCTAGAGCCATCGACCAGTTGGTACTTCATTCTGGGCATAAACATTCAAGTTCTACCTCTTCTGCCAAGTTACGACTACAATACCTCGGAAATTATATAACGGAGGGTTCTGTCAAGAGAAACTGATACGACTTTCGTCAGTACCAGGAAAGAATCCAGATTTCTTCTCAGAGAAAAACTACATCCAATATGTTGCAATCTAGTGTACCACTCTATGGTACCATAGCAAACAGGGTACTTTTAGACGACACCAGAATTCTGCATTTGTTACGCACCGCACCTTGACCTTTGCTTCTTTACACTGTCATAGAATACGATCTACAGCCACCAAGGTTGTGCTGCACCTCATTCCAGAGATCCCAGAAGTAATTTAAAGTAGTATATTCCGTTGGTAGGTGACACACTATTGCCTCTGCAACTTTGTCACACTTTGCTGGCTATCCAAATTAGCCTGTTCGAGGTAACAAATCATATTTTGGGGTAACCTGAGACACCAGTGATGTTATAGACTACAATCCAGCGATATGGTTTCAGAAAGTGTCCCAGATATTCCACGGGCTACCAACGTCAACATGTGTGCCTCTGTTCCTACACTTAATTTCTACATTCCATGTTTGAAGTGGTAACGCACAGCGTCTACCTTGTGAAACAATGTGACCCAGACCCAGATCGATTCCGCGGTGCCGATTAATGGCCGTGGTTGGTGCATCGGCCAGCCCCAGTGTGATTTTCCACGCTCGTTTACGCAAGTACTGGGCTGATCCCCAATTTAAGCCTCATAAAATACGATACACAAACAGCTAAAATGTGATCATACGCAGAACAAATTTTACAAGATTCACAGACGGGAGGCGCAAACGACTTCCCTCCCTTTCCGTTACACAACTGCGGACACAGGAAAGGCATACAGACGCAAAGTTAAATAAAATAAATTTGCCAAATATTGAGTGTAGCGACCGCCATACTAGACAGGATAAACTCTCAGAATCAGAAAAAGAAGAAGAAGAAGGATGTTGAACTGATCCAGATCGATACTAGAGGTCTACTTTCTGCAGACTGTCTTCACCAAAACATTCGATTGCTGTGTTGTAATCTGTTATATGCGAAAGGAACTAGGAAAGTTCCACAACACAGTCCCATAGTTATACTTTTTCTAAGTAATATACGTCACATTCTGTCACTCGGTACACCTCTGCGCTTCCATAAATTGCTCGCAAAAACTTTTCTGCAACACATGCCCTGTGGTAACTGTGGAAACTCATCGCTCACACCTGCAGAAGCGCTTGTCTCGTGCTCCTTTCGGTCGAATCCCTTTTATAGAAATAAGGCAAAGTCACATGGAGCAGAAAAAGGCCCTCCTCGAAGAAGCTCAGTAATGTTTTGTAAAGAGGCAGGCCAGATATTTATATGATGTATTTCAGCACTGTAGTGATGTGAAAAATAATTGTCATTTGAACCAAATGACGAGACCCAGTTGTTAAGCAACTGGACATAGGTTATTGCCGGCCGGTGTGGCCGTGCGGTTCTAGGCGCTTCAGTCTGGAACCGCGTGACCGCTACGGTCGCAGGTTCTAATCCTGCCTCGGGTATGAATGTGTGTGATGTCCTTAGGTTAGTTAGGTTAAAGTAGTTCTAAGTTCTAGGGGACTGATGACCACAGATGTTAAGTCCCATAGTGCTCAGAGCCATTTGATCCATAGGTTATTGAGGAGTTAGTTTCGTGTCCCCATGAGCCCATTGTCCTCCTGGAGTTTCGTTCATTCCTTAACTAAAGTGAAAGCTGGATAATTTCCTTTGATAATGCTACAAACGACCGTGCCGCACCTGTCCAGAACTGACTTCGTGATCCGACACTTGTGATATTGTTCCCACAAGATCATTTCTTCTTTCTCGATACTGACGAGTTAAATGAACGGATGTTTCCAAACGCTTCTGAGATTTGAGGCATGTATTGTTCCTGAAACATCTTCCAGATACTTACAACAGTCTAGGAAACAGCCTATAATCTCATCTTCACAGGAGAGAATTATCGACATACGACCAGTGAATCCACAACTTCAAGGTTCCACCTCAAAGTTTTAGTCTTATTTGTAACGAAAGGTAATACGTCAAAATTCGGTTACACAATAAATCAAACAAATTTAGATGTTGTCTATCCAACTAATTACCTAGAAATTACAATTACGAACTACTGGAATCGAAACGATCACATGTTCAGGGTGTTCAATTTATCTGAAGACATTTAAATATCCCGAAAGCTACACATCGGAGTCGAACAATTTATAGTTGAAATGTATTTGTATCGGTTGGGGCATCCAATAATAGCAAACTCGACCGCCCATCTCACTCCTTGTGTGTGTGTGGTGGGGGGAGTGGGGGGCAGGGGGGGGGGCGAGGAGACATTTTCATTGCACATTCGAATTCTACGGACAAAAATATGCAAGTCTTGTCTGAAGTATTTTTTTTCGTTTCGCGGCAGATGACGCTGTTATTGGAAAAATCAAACTGGGTAGAAGATCAAAAAATGGTTCAAATGGCTCTGAGCACTATGGGACTTAACATCTGTGGTCATCAGTCCCCTAGACTTAGAACTACTTAAACCTAAGGACATCACACACGTCCATGCCCGAGGCAGGATTCGAACCTGCGACCGTAGTGGTCGCGCGGTTCCGGACTGAAGCGCCTAGAACCGCTCGGCCACCACGGCCGGCGGTAGAAGATCGTATGTTTCAAAATGCTATGCAATGAAACTTGAATCCACCGCAAATCTCCACACTGCGAGGGTAGGGCAGACAGTTACTTCATATTTCTTAATAGAAAATACCATTCTCAAAGTTGTGTTCTTCCGAAAAAACGGAATGAGGGCTTTTTGACACCCCACTGTGGCTGTGTAGCGAGCTACGACTTATCCTAACATGCATTGTAGTCCTATTACAAGCTACGAAATAATTGCCATTCCCACCCTCCCACCGTGGATGTGGAGGGGTAATTCAGGTGTCATTGAATAGAATTTTGAAAAATTAGATTTTCTGCTCATCTGGATTTACAGCGCCATCTGTTGCGTAACGAAAAGGAAAGTGTTTCAGACAAAAATTACGCATTTCTTCCGTAGAATCCGAGTCTGCAATAAGCATGCGTATATAAATGCAAAGATATGTAAACAGGCAGAATACGGCGTTGCGGTCGGCAACGCCAATGTAAGACAACTAGTGTCGGGGGCAGTTTTTAGATCGGTTACTGCTGCTACAATGGCAGGTTATCAAGATTTAGGTGACTGTGAACGTGGTGTTATAGTCAGCGCAAGAGCTATGGGACACAGCATCTCCGAGGTAGCGATGAAGTGTCGATTTTGCCGTGCGACCGTTTCAGGAGTGTGCCGTGATTACCAGGAATCCGGTAAAACATCAAATCTCCGACATCGCTGCGGTCGGAAAAAGTTCCTGCAAGAATGGGACCGCCGGCCGTGGTGGCCAAGCGGTTAAAGGCGCTACAGTCTGGAACCGCGCGGCCGCTACGGTCGCAGGTTCGAATCCTGCCTCGGGCATGGATGTGTGTGGTGTCCTTAGGTTAGTTAGGTTTAAGTAGTTCTAAGTTCTAGGGGACTGATGACCTTAGAAGTTGAGTCCCATAGTGCTCAGAGCCATTTGAACCATTTTTTTGAAAAATGGGACCAACGACGATTGAAGAGAATCGTTCAACGTGACAGAAGTGCAACCTTACCGAAAATTACTACAGATTTGAGTTCTGGACCATCAAGAAGTGTCAGCATGCGAACCATTCAACGAAACGTCATCGATATGGGCTTTCTGAGCCGAAAAGCTGAAGGCACACTCGTGTACCCTTGATGACTGCACGACACAAAGCCTTACGCCTCGCCTGGGCCCGTCAACACCGACATTGGACTGTCGATGACTAGAAACATGTTGCTGGGTCGGACAAGTCTCGTTTCAAATTGTATCGAGCGGATAGACGTGTACGGGTATATAGGCAATCTCATGAATCCATGGACCCCACATGGCAGCAGGGCACTGTTCAAACTGGTGGAGTCTCTCTACTGGTGTGGGGTGTGAGCAGTTGGAGTGATATTGAAACCATGATACGTCTATGTACGACTCTGATAGGTGACACGTATGTAAGCATCCTATCTGATCACCTTCATCCATTCATGTCCATTGTGCATTCCAACGAACTTGGGCAATGCCAGCAGGACAATGCAACGCCACATACATCCAGAATTGCTACAAAGTGGCTCCAGGAACACTCTGCTGAGTTTAAACACTTCCGCTGGCCACGAAACTCCCCAGACATGAAAATTATTGAGCATATCTGGGATGCTTTGCAGCGTGCTGTTCAGAAGAGATCCCCACCCGCTCGTACTCTTCCGGATCTATGGACAGCCCTGCAGGATTCATGGTGTCATATCCCTACAGCATTACTTCAGACATTAGTCGAGTCCACGCCACGTCGTGTTGCGGCACTTTTAAGTGCTCGCGGGGGCCCTACACGATGTGAGGCAGGTGTGCCAGTTTCTTCGTGAATACGAAGACTGAAATCCTCTCGTGGCAGTTCCGACTTAAGATGTGTACAGTTTTCCTAAATTATTCAAGTGAACGTAGGAATGATTGCTTAAATAGGCCACTTCCGTTTCCACCGTCGTTGTCCAACTGAACTAGTGCATCTTCCCTAATGACATCTACATTTTAGAGACGTTAAATGACTTTACTGAAATAATGGATGTTTGGGAATATTGTGGTGTATGCTGCTAAGTGGAATTTTTGTAATCCATTCATATGGGGATGGATTAAGTACATAATTCAACTTAGTGACTTAATCTGACTTCGTTTAATTTGCAAACGGTGCACTTAAACTCGACAGACTTCAATTAGACACTCTAGTCAAAGTAGTAGACATGAAGGAAGCATATGGCAGTCAGTGAAATGAAAGGATTTGGTGCACCGTCACCATGAATATAATACCAGTGAAATAATTTCTGTTACTCCGGATTAAATGATCGATCTTAAACCATGTCTTATATGATGGTATTTCCTTTTAAAAAGGTACACTGTGTGGTCAAAACCGTCGCGACACCCGTACGAATTCGGAATTGACAGCTACATGTCACGAGTGGCTGACCAGCTAGTACAAAAGCAGGGGGCAATATGGTGTTGTTATACTACTGGCCATTAAAATTGCTACACCACGGAGATGACGTGCTACAGACGCGAAATTTAACCGACACTGGGTGCACGAATGGCAAAACGTCATTTTTTCGGACGAATCCAGGTTCTGTTCACAGCATCATGATGGTCGCATCCGTGTTTGGCGACATCGCGGTGAACGCACATTGGAAGCGTGTATTCGTCTTCGCCATACTGGCGTGTCAGCCGGCGTGATAGTATGGGGTGCCACTGGTTACACGTCTCGTTCACCTCTTGTTCGCACTGACGGCACTTTGAACAGTGGACGTTACATTTCAGATGCGTTACGACCCGTGGCTCTACCCTTCATTGGATCCCTGCGAAACCCTACATTTCTGCAGGATAATGCACGATCGCATGTTGCAGGTCCTGTACGGGCCTTTCTGGATACAGAAAATGTTCGACTGCTGCCCTGTCCAGTACATTCTCCAGATCTCTCTCCAATTGAAAACGTCTGTCTGGTCAACGGCGGCCGAGCAACTGGTTCGTCACAATACGCCAGTCACTACTCTTAATGAACTGTGATATCGTGTTGAAGCTGCATGGGCAGCTGTACCTGTACACGCCATCCAAGCTCTGTTTGACTCAATGCCCAGGCGTATCAGGGCCGTTATTGCGGACAGAGGTGGTTGTTCTGAGTACTGATTTCTCAGGATCTACGCACCCAAACTGCGTGAAAATGTAATCACATGTCTGTTACAGTATAATATATTTGTCCAATGAATACCCGTTTATCATCTGCATTTCTTGGTGTAGCAACTTTAATGGCCATGGTGTAGTAGGGAAGCGGAAACAGCAGAATGGGTTTGTCACGAGAGCTCAGTGATGTGGATTAGTCACTGGAGGTCACCTGAATAAAGAATCCATCAGGGACATTTAAACGTTTCTAAAACTGGCAAAGTCAACTGTTGATGACGTGATTGTGAAGTTAATACGTGGAGGAACAGCCACCACAGCTAAACCAAGACCGGGCAGATCTCATGTACTGACTGTTGGGGGCTGTCGCGCGTTGCGAAGGGTGGATGTAGGAAATCGCACGAAATCAGCGGAAGATATCACTCGTGAGTTCCAAAGTGCTGTCAGCAATTCAGTTAATACAATGACTGTGCGTAGCACGTTAAAAAGAATGAGGTACAATGATAGAGAGACGCTTGAAGTTGTGGAAAGAGAGACGCCAATGGACAGAGGATGACTGGGAAGAAGTGATCTGGCAATCCGGCGGAAGGGCTTGGATTTGACGATTGCGTGATGAATGTCGCCTGCCATGGTGTGTAGTGCCAACAGTGACGTTCGGAGGAGATGGTATTCCAATACGGGCGTGTCTTCGTTGTTGAGGTGTGGTCCCCTTATTGCGCTTAGGGTAGAGCTAAATGAGTAAGAACATGGACATATTTCACAACATTATGTACTACGCACTATGGCTGTTTCTACAAGCATGTGAATGCACTCTGTCATAAACCAGCATCTGTGAGCCAATGGTTAGTCCACAATAAAATTCCTGAAACGCACTGGCCTGTTCCGATTCCTGACCTGAACCCAATGGAACCTTTGGGATGAGTTAGAACGTCAACTTCGCTCCAGATCCAAGCGTCCAATATCATAACTTTCTCTGGTTCCTGCTCTTGAGGAAGAACGGGCTGCCGCTCCGCCATAGACATTCAGGTACCTCTTTGAAAGTGTCCCCAGCGAAGACAAACAGTCAAAAATTCATTTTATGTGCACAGGTAGAGGTCCGAAAACTTTTTGAAAATCAAAACAACTTCCAGCTGTCAACAGCTACGTTATAGAAACAAAAGTATCTTAGTTCTTTAAGGGGCTCCGGAACGCCCTATACTTGCAATGTTAAAATAACGCTTATAAATTACATCTTTCCTCACACAGTATTTGAGGTAGGAAGTTGAACTTTTTACAGATTATTTATTGGAATATGGGCTACAACTTAACACAGGGATTTTACAAAATTTTAGTTCATTTATTAAAGATGATTTTTTTTCAATTGTAATGAAAATTCACAACATTTTTTTGCAATTTTTTATTTATATATTCAAAAATATACAGTTTTTTGGAAAAAGCCTGTGTTAAATTATGCAGATGGTACTGTGTAACATTTACTGAAAGTTTGAAACAAATATGTTTGGAAGATCCTTAGAAAACATGTAATTAGTATGAGAAAATAAAAGTTTTGGGAATCGAGCGACAAAGATTGGATTAACTTTTTAGTGCATTCCAGGTCCATAGGATGGATTATCTTCATCCTCTGCAAACTCTTCCTCTTGTTCCTCCTCCTGTTTACTCTTGCTGTATTTCTAGACTCTTTACAGCCCTGTCTGCAGCCCGAAGACGTTCCTTGTCTAAAGCAAGCATCGCTCGTACCATGTTAGAACCTATCTTCATTCCCATATTTCTAAATACCTTTGGCTTTCCAACATTTCTCCTTTTATTAAAAGCATTCAGAGGATTTCTAATAACTTTACTTTTACTCATTATTATACTTCAACAAAACAGAGACTCAAGAAACCGAATTAATTACGAATATTTTCGAGATAACGACAGAGTAAATAAACATGAAACAATCGACAATCACACCAGCGATATATATTGAACCATCACAGGTTAGCCACAACACATACTTTATCTCACATCACTAAAATGTACCTGATGAACACGAACGTTAATAATAACACCATTTGACAGCAGTTTAACAGCGCCACAGTGGGTCACGTCCATGTAGAACACATTTCAAAAAAAATTTAAAAATGATTTTGAGCCTTTCCGGAGCCCCTTAAGATAATTCCCACTTACTGTTCCGTTTCAGCTGCACGTCTACGATTAGATTATGTTTCGATCAGTCTGGATCATCTTCAGACCTAAGCAGTTATGTCAGTGCCACATATCAGAGTGACGCAATTACCTAGGTGTGAAGATGATGAAGAGTGATCGAAACATGTAATCTAATTAAAAATGTGCAGCTGAGATGGAACAATAAATGAGAATTGTCTTAAAAATCAGTACTGCTGCTGAATCTACCAAGACGATTGTCTCGACTATAAAATCTCAGTCCTATTGACGATAATGACAGGATCACTTTCCTGGATATTAATTAGTAATGATTTCGAGCTAAATGGAGTGATGGCCAATGGAATTTTCTGTTTTCCTGCTGCATATCGCTACCAACAGGTGATTTGTATGTTGGTGTCTCATTTGTATCATGGTTTTAATGAGTATGTGATATGGCAGTATCAGCTGTCATGTGTGATTTGGTCGCGTCTCAGATTCAGGTAGACTGAATGAAGCGTCATGTGCAATGACTCACCCTCACCATCATCGCTTAAGAGCAGGACCGAACACTTGAGCGACCATCCAGCAGAAGTCCACAATAGTATTATAACTAAGTCTCTTGTTCCTCTTGGAATTCTGAGAAGAAATTGCCCTTGGAAAGTCTTAGTTTTTGACTGACCAACAGTTTTGAGTCCAGCCACTGGCATTATTTGTTGCTCCCGAGTAATGACGTTTTCTCCGCCGACTAAAGAATACAAAAGTGTTCTTCCTGAACGCATGGCAGATTAATTCTTAAGTTGTCAACATCTCTCCCAGGATCCGTAAAATGCCATGCACCATAGGGTCGTAACATTCAGTGGCCTTTAAAAAGAGCTCTGACTCAGCAGTTGTGCACCATCGCTTCATACCAACAATAATTCACAGGTCTGTGACATAAAAATTGTTTCAAATTTATTAAGTGATGTTTATAATGTTTTCAACGCAGATTTCGGGGAAAATAGTTAAAAAATTCAATCACGTACAGTTATTTCACAAACTGCATGTCTACTTTTAGCTTTTTTCGATGTTTCAGCACTCTAGTCAGTTTGAATTTTGGTTTTTAGGATCTCCATAAATTGCTATTTAGCCGTTTTTATACTAGATATGCGTAAAATAAAGAGCAATTAGGCGAAACCAGCAGTATTTTCATGTCAATGCCTGTCTGTCGCGCTGCCCCTTCCCCCGCCATCACGAAGCAGTGAGCGTCTGCTGTTATCCTTCAGTTCACAGTACCTCTTCACTCTGTGCTTTTCACGTGTTGCTTTTGCTACATTTGTGGTAACTATACCGTTAAAAAGCAACAAAGAAACATTTCCGATTTTGTTGAAAAAGTATATTTCGACTATTTTGGTATAAAGTTAGGCAATCAAGATAAGCCTTGTGCCCCACATGACGTTTGTTCAGTGTGTGCTGAAGAACTGAGGCAATGTTTTCAACGTAAAAAGCAGTCCTTACGTTTTGGAATACCGATGGTTTTGAGGGAGCCCAAAAGTCATAGTGATGACTGCTATTTTTGTTCTTGCAACGTACGAGGTTTCAATTTGAAAAAGGAAAAGGATATTTCTTACCCTACCATTCAATTAGCCATTCGCCCTGTTCCTCATAGGCCTGAAGTACCAATACCCTCTCTTTCAGATTCTTTGGATGATATAGATGATCACGATCCACTGGCTCAGCAAGGTGATAGTGAAAAAGACAGAGATTGCTACGACCCTGGCACAACCGATCTCATTCCATTCTAACAATCTGAACTTAACGATTTAGTAGAGACCTAGGCCTTTCTATCGAATCGGCAGAAGTTTTAGTATCTAGACTGAAAGATAAACGTATGTTGGCTCTGGGTACATCCTTTTCTTGGTATCGATCGAGGGAAAAGGAGTTTGTATCTTTCTTCTCTCAAGAAGGTGACCTGGTGTTTTGCAGTGATGTTCCTGGACTTATGGCACATTTCAAAATAGAATATGCTGCTCACATCTTGACTACATCCCTGCAAACCTTGGTGATGTAAGTGAAGAGCAGGGTGAAAGATTCCATCAAGACATCAAAGAAATGGAAAGAAGATATCAAGGAAGATGGAACGTCAACATGAAAACGGACTACTGCTGGATAATAAAAAGAGATGATCCTCAATGAGTGCACAGCCGGAAAAACAATAAAAGAAGCTTCGATAGAAAGCGAAAGCATTATTATAAGGACTTATGAGCTTAAAGACAAATAGAAGTGTATTGGAAATGTAGTTTAGAACATGATTTACAAATAAAATAAAATTTTATAACGTTGGAAAAAATGTGATAAATTTCTTAAATTTTTTTATTATACTCATAAATACTCCATTTTTTGTGAGAAAACCTGAAAATTCAGTTATCAAATTTCAAACAACTTTCAAAAAATATTTTTTTGGAGACCTGTGTAATCGATGGAGTGGCGTTCCGGTATCTCCACGTTCAGGCACATCAAAGACAACTGATTGTTGTAAGGGAGCGTGGCTGGTAGCAGCTAGTGTTCTGTAATGTGTTATAGGTGTTGAGAGCAGATGCGACTAGTTTTGGATACGTTTGTCGCATAGAACCACAGCGTTAAGGCGATAGAAGTACTGAGAGCACTCTATTAGTATATCCAACAACGTTTTCACGTGTTTACAGAGAGAAAAAAGCTACAGATATGGGATATGCACACCTGTTTTACGATCTCAATCATTTTATCACTATGTTAGATTAAGTACAATGACAACGACACGGTGCAATGTGGACCAAATATGTTTTGGAGCTCTTATGGACATATGAGCTGTTCATCACTATTTTTCTAACAATAGATCAGATCTGTATTTTTGAAACTCCCAGACAAATTCTTCTCAATGAATGTCTACTCTCTAGCGTAAGATCTTGCATCATTTCTATTCCCAATCAATTTGTCAGCTTCGACCAGGCAGGACTTGAAAAACATGAAAATAAATTTCTTCACCTCGCCGGAAATTTAGAACTTTACTTGCGTTCTGTTGTCGGTATTGGAACATAGAATTCAGTGCATTTTTCCTCCCCATTCATAGCTGATGGAAAAGAATGCTGTTCTGCACAGCAAAACACGGAATGGAGAAACTATATAGGCCTTTCGCAGTATAAGCTATTTTTACGACAAACCTCATTTATAAGAAGGAAGAGTCTAAATGTGGTCTACCGCTGTCGTCTCTGATCGATCAGCTGTGTCGATAAATTTTCTAGCGCTAAATGTGGCAGTAAACGAAATTTGTGCCTAAGCAGGATATGGTCGCAGTTAGACGACGGGCGTGGGCCGTTCGTCTCCGGCGCGCCGTCTTCCCCGCAGTAATGAGGATACTCTGTTGTTGGGGTGATAACTTCATTTCGCGGGGAAGCGCCGTTTTTCGTTTTTCCTCCCCTCTCCCGGTGGTTTGGCGAGTACCTGGGGCGGACGATGGAAGGCGTTAATCGAATGACGGCCTCTGGGCATAAATCGATTGCTCCCTTCCGGCATACAACGCGGCTAGGGTTTCTCTCTTGTAGAAGGGGCTCCGCGAGACTGCTGCTTCATGAGTACCTGCCACGCTCTCCCAAAATAACTTCACAGGGTTTTCTCTGTTTTATGGGCATATTTAAGGCGTGAGAAAAAGTTTGAACGTCGTCGACTCACAGCAAAATAATTCGCACATTGTTTTTTAAATGATGTACGATCGTACAATTTCGGCCTTGGGCCATTTTCAAGTATCTAAAAGGTAAACATTGTACATTTGATGCATCAGTATCACTTATGAATTTAACATAGGAGCAAGTCATACCCCAATACTAGGAGGATTGTAACTTAATTTATGGACGATTCTTTAACGTTATATTAGCCCAAGTAAGAATTTGCTTCTGTGAGTGCATGTGATTGTCATAAAATAAATTAGAAATGGTTTTTCGTTTTTTTCAGAAGGACGTTACTTTTGAGCAGTTGTTGTAAAGCTCTTAAATATAAAGTCGATGTTTTTAGCGTACTTAGACTAGGAGGATTATAATTATTTTGCAGAAATTCGTTAATTAAGCTGTATAAGCCTTTGTTCTAAATTATATTTAATTATCGTTCATCATTGGTATAAATATGACTGTATGTAATTTCTTAAAATTACATGCACATACTTGTTGTGCTATTGTGGGAGCACGCCATTTTTGAATAGTTGTTACAAACATCTTGTATATTAAGTCAATGACAGTATTCTAATTACACGGTACCTTTCTAACCTGCTTTATGGTTGCGTGATCTTCCACATTACAGTTATATTTATTAATGAGTATAGCGGTAATTAATTATTCTGTGGTTCCATAATATGTCGTCGTAGAACTGATAAAAAGTTGTCTACGAATTTTCAATTTCGCACGTCATTTTGTTCATTTAAAACTCTGTCTGTCTGTTCCTTTATAAGGATGCAAATTTCAATTTCTTCCATCACATCCATAACGTTACCTTTCTGTAATATCTGTAGTGATTTATTAAAGCAAAGGGGATGGGCTATTGTCGATTTTTGTGGTGTGTTCTTTAATTCGTTGCTAGCTTTCCTTCGTTTTTGTAAACGATTTAAAAAATTCTCGACAATAAGCGACAACATCCCATCCCCTTTGCTGCGCACTTAAAAGACACCAACCGCAAAATACGTAATACTAATAAACCACTACAAATATTATATAATTCGCAGAAAGGTAAAGTCAAGGTTGCGATGGAAGAAATTGAAATTTACATCCAGCTAAAAGACCAGTCAGATGGAGTTTTAAATGAAAGAAAAGATCTGTGAAATGGGTAGTTCCTAGACAACTTTTGTTAGATCTACGACGAAGCATTATAGAACCGTAATTATGCCAATATAACTGTAATGTGAAAGATCACGCAACCATAAAGCAGGTGACGAAAGGTACTGTTTCATTAGAGTACTGTCACCGACTTTATACATAAGATCTTTGCAACACCTATTACAAAATAACGTGCTCCCAAACTCGCAGAACAAAAATTTACAAATAATTTTAAGGAAACTATTTACGTTAGTGATGAACGCAATTCCAGGAGGAATTTGCGACATCTGTCACATCAATAAATGCTACTGATTTGCTCCAGGAACACTCTTCTGAGTTTCAACACTTCCACTGGCCACCAGACTTTGCAGACATGAACATTATTGTGCATATCTAGGATGCCTTGCAACGTGCTGTTTTGAGGAGATCTGCACCCGCTCGTACTCTTACGGATTTATGGACAGCCCTGCAGGATTTATGGTGCCAGTTCCCTCGAGCAGTACTTCATATATTAGTCAAGTCCATGCCACGTCGTGTTGCGGCACTTCTGCTTCCTCGCTTGGGCACTACACGGTGTTAGGCAGGTTTACAAGTTGCTCTGACTCTTCAGTGTATAAGAGCTTTGCAACAACAGCTCAAAAGTAACGTGCTCCTAAAACAATGAAAAACTATTTCTTATTTATTTTATGATAATTATATGCAATTACAGAGGAAAGACATTCTTTAATACACCATTAAAGAATCGCCCATAAAGTAAGTTATAATCCTCCTAGAAGATCTTGGCATATGACTTACTCCTATGTTAAATACATAAGTGATATTAATGCATCCAATGTACAATGCTTCCGTTGTAGATACGAGAAAATGGCCTAAGGCCAAAACTGTACGCTCGTACATCAAATAAAGAAAATATCAGCTGAAGGCATCATTAAATCGCTTAAGAAATTCATCGCAGTTGCAGATCCTACCACAATGAAGTTTATATTCTCATGTTAGTTGGAGAATCATCCATAAAGTATCTAAGAATTGCACCGTTATCTTTGTATTACGTACACTGAATTTTGTCCTTTGGCACAATATATCATAGTTATTTCTGCAACAATTATTCAAATCGTAAACAGTACAAAAATAATTTAGTCCAGAAAAGTGTACGTTTCAGTTACGTTCTGCTTCATTCTGAAGGCATAATTATTGTTTTGGCGAGCGAATAAGCTGCAATGCAATGTCTATAGTTCCATTAAAAGACAACTATCATGGCTAGCAACCTGCGGCATTCAAGCACATCCCTCTTGCACGCAGTTGTTGTTGTTGTTGTTGTTGTTGTTGTGGTCTTCAGTCCTGAGACTGATTTGATGCAGCTCTCCATGCTACTCTATCCTGTGCAAGCTTCTTCATCTCCCAGTACCTACTGCAGCCTACATCCTTCTGAATCTGCTTAGTGTATTCATCTCTTGGTCTCCCTCTACCATTTTTACCCTCCACGCTGCCCTCAAATACTAAATTGGTGATCCCTCGATGTCTCAGAACATGTCCTACCAACCGATCCCTTCTTCCAGTCAAGTTGTGCCACAAGCTCCTCTTCTCCCCAATTCTATTCAATACCTACTCATTAGTTATGTGATCTACCCATCTAATCTTCAGTATTATTTTGTAGCACCACATTTCAAAAGCTTCTATTCTCTTTTTGTCTAAACTATTTATCGCTCCATACAAATACTTTCAGAAACGACTTCCTGACATTTAAATCCATACTCGATATTAACACATTTTTCTTCTTCAGAAACGATTTCCTTGCCATTGCCAGTCTACATTTTATATCCTCTCTACTTCGACCATCATCAGTTACTTTGCTCCCCAAATAGCAAAACTCCTTTACTACTTTAAGTGTCTCATTTCATAATCTAATTCCCTCAGCATCACCCGACTTAATTCGACTACATTCCATTATCCTCGTTTTGTTTTGTTAATGTTCATCTTATACCCTCCTTTCAAGACACTGTCCATTCCATTCAACTGCTCTTCCAAGTCCTTTGCTGTCTCTGACAGAATTACAATGTCATCGGCGAACCTCAAATTTTTTATTTCTTCTCCATGGATTCTAATACCCACTCCAAATTTTTCTTTTGTTTCCTTTGTTGTTTGCCCAATATATAGATTGAATAACATCGGGGATAGGCTACAGCCCTGTCTCACTCCCTTCCCAACCACTGCTTCCCTTTCATACCCCTCGACTCTAATAACTGTCATCTGCTTTCTGTACAAATTGTAAATAGTCTTTCGCTCCCTGTATTTTACCCCTGCCACTTTCAGAATTTGAAAGAGAGTATTCCAATCAACGTTGTCAAAAGCTTTCGCTAAGTCTACAAATGCTAGAAACGTAGGTTTGCCTTTCCTTAATCTTTCTTCTAAGATAAGTCGTAGGGTGAGTATTGCCTCACGTGTTCCAACATTTCTACGGAATCCAAACTGATCTTCCGCGAGGTCGGCTTCTGTCAGTTTTTCCATTCGTCTGTAAAGAATTCGCGTTAGTATTTTTCAGCTGTGACTTATTAAACAGATAGTTCGGTAATTTTCACATCTGTCGACACCTGCTTTCTTTGGGATTGGAATTATTATATTCTTCTTGAAGTCTGAGGGTATTTCGCCTGTCTCACAAATCTTGCTCACCAGATGGTAGAGTTTTGTCAGGACTGGCTCTCCCAAGGCTGTCAGTAGTTCTAAAGGAATGTTGTCTACTCTGGGGGCCTTGTTTCGAGTCAGGTCCTTCAGTGCTCTGTCAAACTCTTTACGCAGTATCATATCTCCCATTTCATCTTCATCTACATCCTGTTCCATTTCCAGAATATTGTCCTCAAGTACATCGCCCTTGTGTACACCCTCTATATACTCCATCCACCTTTTTGCTTTCCCTTCTTTGCTTAGATCTGGGTTTCCATCAAAGCTCTTGATATTCATGCAAGTGGTTCTCCTTTCTCCAAAGGTCTCTTTTAATTTTCCAGTAGGCAGTATCTATCTTACCCCTAGTGAGATAAGCCTCTACATCCTTACATTTGTCCTCTAGCCATCCCTGCTTAGCCATTTTGCACTTCCTATCGATATCATTTTTGAGATGTTTGTATTCCTTTTTGCCGGCTTCATTTACTGCATTTTTATATTTTCTCCTTTCATCAATTAAATTCAATATTTCTTCTGTTACCAAAGGGTTTCCACTAGCCCTCGTCTTTTTACCTATTTGATCCTCTGCTGCCTTCACTATTTCATAACTCAAAGCTACCAATTCTTCTGCTACTGTATTTCTTTCCCCCATTCCTGTCAATTTTTCCCTTATGCTCGCAGGGGAACAAAAATCTCTCTATTCAAATCGAAGCATTTGCGTTCTAGGCGAGCTGGCTTCAATCTCATTGGATTGTGCACCTAGAAACCAAAGGAAATACTTTTCGTATACTTCAAAAACTACCGAAAGCTACCCAAGCTGTCAGCCATCGATGTTAGGAACAGAATTTCGTCTTTGCAATGAGTCGACAACGAATAGTACTCAAAGTAGCTGAAATGTAAAATGGCAAAACAGAATTAAGAAATTTGCAAAGTACCGGGGAACTGTCAAATTCTGCTAGTTAAAACATTACTGCTGTATTTATGTAGTTGCATTATCACAAATAAAATGTAGTACCTAAGTATTAATTGCATTTGGAACAAAAAATTCCTTATTGGAATTTAGAACCAGTCAAGTGCGTTGTATAGCACCTAGAATGTCCGTATAAAGTAATTATTTCCTAATTTGTGTAGTTAGTTTTTACAATACTGAGATGATCAGAACAGTTACGTGGTATCAGTGTGCCCTCTCAATTGGATGGAGAAAATCAAGTTATGTAGAAAAATAAGATACATTTTCTTTTATCCACGTAAAAAATATGATATTTGGCCCTTAAGACGTGTAAGATACTGATACGATAGCTGACATGGATAGTAACATCTGCGCCGGTAGCATCGATTTTATTTGGCGGCGAAACGGTGTCGGCTGGAGCTGAGATATAGAGAGTGGGGACATAAGTCTGACTGGCTCGCGCGACGGACGTACCGAAGAAGCCGTGTAATGAAAATATCTTAAATTTGAATTAAAAGTTGTTTATTGGTGTCTGGTGTCCATATTACGTGCACATCACGTAATAGTGACGGTGATTCGCAGAATACACAAGGTTAAAGGAATCGCGTGCTGTAGGAGCTTCCGTCCACGTACTTCTCCAGCGCCGCATGAACGAAACTACTGGATTAATTGTCGTAACCCCGAACAGAAGCTTGGCCGATAGGAGTGATTTAGTGAACGTGACCTCAAGTATCATATAATACCCAATGTGTAAACACTGCAGCGATGTGAAGTGCATTGACATGAATATGCTGAGTTCTTATCAGATTTGTGTTACACCGCCGGCCGGAGTGGCCGAGCGGTTCTAGGCGCTATAGTCTGGAACCGCGCTGTCGCAGGGTTCGAATCCTGCCTCGGGCATGGATGTGTGTGATGTCCTTAGGTTAGTTAGGTTTAAGTAGTTCTAAGTTCTAGGGGACTGATGACCTCAGAAGTTAGGTCCCATAGTGCTCAGAGCCATTTGAACCATTTTTGTGTTACACCATTCGGTAGTATAGCACTCACCAGTTCCGTCCATAGTACACAATGTATTAAAAACATTTAACATTGATTGCAGTGTAGTACTATGAAGGGAGAAGTGGATTTTAGCTGGAGGGTGCGGATGAGTGGTCAGGCATCACGGTCGTAAAATATATCTGTTCTAATCCCACCCAACACTAGCTCGCTTACAAACATTTGATGTTTCCACTCTTAAGGTGCATTTGAGTCATTTTTATAGAAGCAGATACTGACGAAAATTCGATTCAGACTATTTCTCTACCGTTCCAGTCTCCAAGAGCGCGAGGGAGAAATGAACACTTAATACGAGGTCTGATGTCTTATATTTTATTGTGATGATCAATTCTCTCTATGTAAACTGGTGACACAAAATATTTTCACAATAAGAGCAGAAGGATGGTGATTGCAGATACGTCAAAAGAACTCACCATTCCGACTCGCTTCTCATATCTGTGACACTCTCTCCCCTACTTCGTGTTAATATAAACAAGGTGCTCTTGGTTCAAATGGTTCAAATGGCTCTGAGCACTATGGGACTCAACTGCTGTGGTCATCAGTCCCCTGGAACTTAGAACTACTTAAACCTAACTAACCTAAGGACATCACACACACCCATGCCCGAGGCAGGATTCGAACCTGCGGCCGTAGCAGCAGCGCGGCTCCGGACTGGAGCGCCTAGAACCGTACGGCCACCGTGGCCGGCCCAAGGTGCTCTTCTTCGAACCTTTTCGATGTCCTCCGTCAATCCTATATGGTAAGGACCCCATACTGCACAGCATTACTTTAGTAGAGGTCAAACATGAGTTGGGAAGGAAGTCTAATTAGTAGAACCGTTGCATCTTCTACAAGTGTTCTGCCAATAAAATGTAGTCTTTGGTTTGCCTTCCCCACAACAATATCTATGTAATTGTTCCAACTTGGTTGTTCGTAATTTTAGTTCCTTGGTATTTAGTCTTGCTACCTTGAAGCCAACTGCTCTGTTGCAATATTAGCTTCGAAGATGCCTCCCGCAGTCGGAGACAAATCGTCAGGAAACAGTTGTATATACCGACCACGGCCTGTAAGCCTGAAAGTGTTGACTGAAGGTAGTCAATATTCAGTAATGTTGCAGCAATTCCTTGGGTTTTGTTGAATTGTCGGGCAAGCTGTAATTTTTAATACTGTGCCCAATTTCTCGCCTAGTCAGTTAGAGAGTCTTTCAGTACTTCTTCGTAGAAATCCTGTAGTAATTAACCGATATCACGAAAGCGGAAGATCAAAACAATGATTTCATTGTTCCAGAAACGTCGATAAAAAGTCGTACTCCCACAGAGAAACAGCATGAAAACACAATGGAGTACCTTCACACCAAGGGAGCGCAGCCGGTAACAAGTTTCGGAACAGGATGAAGTGCAGGGAACGGAACTAAGCTTACGGTTTCTCACTTTACGGCAAACACTTTAACGGCATTTCTGGAAGACAACAGATATACGTCCTGAAATACAGGTTATAACAATGTAATGCTATAATTTCTCGTTTACACCGGAGCCAGTAATCGCTGTACCAGCAGTGGTGGCTCAGGTTCATGGCGCTTCTCAGAGCTGGATGAAAACACGGCAGGATGGGACTGTGCTACACAAGACGGTAATGCAAATTATCTTTCCAGCTAAGCGTGGCGTGTTTATGACCAAACACTGATTAGAGAGCCCTGTCAGAAACTAGAAAGTTTTCTTCAGATGTCGCTCGTTCGCTCGTTCAACTGATTCCAAATTCACAAATGCCGCTTGAACACTATTAAAACGCAGTGCTAAAGGTAATATTCAGTTAGTGCCTTCCCCTAATCCCCAGAGCAGCCTTTTCATCGTACCAGTTTGGCACTTTTCTACTGCACAGCGAGAAGCGTAGTGTCTTAGATGCAACTTTTTAGTGCACAAGACTGTGATTATTGACGGTAGAGGGAATGATCATGTTTTGTTGTTGATCAAAGGAGAGTGAAGAAGAGGGTAAGATTCGCTTGCACCATATAAACGGCACATCACGAATGGTATCAAAGCGTGTTAAACTTAACATTCCCGTCAAACGAACACGTCACCACCAACAGTGTGATGTGATGTAGTCGACCCAGGTCTGGATCCCTGTGTATTCGGCCGCCACACTCACGGATGTGCTTCACGGGCCAGGCACGGCCCCTGTAAGTTGTTTGTCAACAGAAGAATCGCTGAACTGTTTACCGTCAAGCCTCCTGCGGCCACCACTGCGTCCGGGGACACAGGCTGAGCCGATAGATGGCGTGCAGGTCCTGGTAAATAGCGCTGCAGTCGCAACCACCTTTTCACGTCCAGGTCAAATGGTGCCTGTAGTGTTCCGCGGATGGGTACTTAGGTCACCACTTAGCCTTTTGATAAAACAATGTTGCTTCTTGCCCCAGTCCACCTTTTTTGGGTACTTTCAGAGAATTACTAGCAGCTGGCCGGGTGGCCGAGCGGTTCTAGGCGCTTCAGTCTGGAACCGCGCGACCGCTACGGTCGCAGGTTCGAATCCTGCCTCGGGCATGGTTCAAATGGCTCTGAGCACTATGGGACTTAACATCTTAGGTCATCAGTCCCCTAGAACTTAGAACTACTTAAACCTAACTAACCTAAGGACGTCACACACATCCATTCCCGAGACAGGATTCGAACCTGCGACAGTCCCGCGATGCCGGACTGCAGCGCCTAGAACCGCACAACCACCGCGGCCGGCGCCTCGGGCATGGATGTGTGTGATGTCCTTAGGTTAGTTAGGTTTAAGTAGTTCTAAGTTCTAGGGGACTGATGGCCTCAGATGTTGAGTCCCATAGTGCTCAGAGCCATTTGAACCAGCCAATTACTAGCACCTCGTGATTGGATTTCCTATGTGTGGAAGGTGGGGGGTAATTTTCTGTTTGTTGGTGCTTGAGAAAGGTATGGGCACTAGGTTCTTTGACCTTCCTAAGGTGTTGGTTACTTTGTTGCATTTCATTTAATATTACATAATGTTTCACTTGACATTGTATTTCTATCACCCAACCTTTGCATTACTTTTTCTCTTTTGTGTTTACAAACTTACATTAGTTTGTTATGTCATTGGGGTGTCGTGATGATGGCGTGGGGGACTCTGACACGATGCTACTTCTCAGGGGTGATGGACCCCACATAATCAAAATGTGCTACAATGGTAGTGTGCTGTTTTTGAGTGGATGATATAGTTACTTCTCTAATGGTCTCCATTTGCAGTTCCTGATGGAGATGTCTGATCCTTGCCCAATTAGGTGCTCCAGGGATTAATCGTAGGCATCGGTTTTGTAGGGCTTGCAGTGGTTTGAGATAGCTGTTGCAGGTGATCCCCCAGGACGAGTATCCATATAAGATTGGCAGCAGCATTACTGTTCGGTAGAGGCGTAGTTTGGTCCTCACATTCAAATGTTGTCACAACAGCAGTGGTATAATTGGTGAAACAGGTGCATGGTGCTATTGCGTTTTCCCTGAACATGTTCTTTGAAGAGGAGTTTCCAGTGCACTATCACTCCCAGGTATTTCACCTAATTTGTATAAAGGAGTGCTATGCTGCCCAGCATCAAACGGTTTCCTGGTTCTGGTCTACAGGGAGTATGCATAATGGTCTGCGTCTTCTCCGCATTCTGGGTAATGTGTGTTGCTGGTGTCCATAACTGAATAAGCTTATGCTGAGATTGGAGGCGCTGTACCGCTGCGTCAACTCTGTGGCTGCTAGTAAGGACTGCTGAAACACACGCAAACTGCGCAAGGACGACCTGTGGAAGTAACGGCAGGTCATTCACGTACAAGACGAATAGAAACAGGGACAGAACGGAGCCCTGAGGGATGACCTCCAGCTACTGTTGAGTGTTATACTGCTTATTTGGATAAAGCAGCGCCTATCTTGAAGATAGCTGTCAATAATCTTCGTGTTGTAGTCCAGGGTGGTGGGGACGTAAGGTGGTTTGGTGAGTAGCTTATTTTTCCATACTCGATCATACGTCTTTTCAATATCGAGAAAGGCCGCCACTGTATAGTTCGCATGGTTCATATTACCCGCTATATACTCCATAACCCAGAGGACTTGGAATTTGGCCTACACGCGAGACTGGAAGGCGAATTGGTCTGGGTATACCACACCCTCTTCGGTGATTGCTGCGTGAAGTCGTTGAAGTACCCTGCCTCGAGATGACTGGCTGTTTGTGCTGTCCTCATCATTTCATCATCATTCATAAAAATCGCGAGTTTGGACCGAGCAAAGGTTGGGAATGTGTACGGGCGCTGATAACCGCGCAGTTGAGCGCCCCTCAAACCAAACATCATCATCATCATCATCGTTAAAGTACGATCCATTCCGGTACTTATGAGAGTGTTGGTAGGAGGCTGAGGGCCGATGGTTTAGCGGTTGGTGATGGTCCTTCCCCGGCTTTGACAGTAGTACCAAGTGAGTGATCTTGCAGTCGGATGGGAGTATACTAGCAGGAGGAAATTTGCTGAATCTGCGGGCTATCAACGACAGTGATTTGCACGGCAACTTCTTTAACTGTTCGTTCATTATATTGCCTGGTCCGGGGGCTGAGTTGTTGCCAAGTCATCGTCCAATCGAATGGGTTTTTGCCGGTGTCGTTAGTAGCGGTTCCATCTATCGCGCCATCCGTTTGATGTCTTCTCAGTGGAGTCTTATTCTTATATTCTCTTCTTTGGTGGCGTCCTCATGTGCTAAGACATTTTGTGCCGGATATGTCATGGCCAAAATTCTGCTTTGCTCAGTGGGTCAAACAATGGGCCCGTGGTCCCAGAAGTCCCACTCTCGCTGGTCTCGGGTTTCGGGGGGCCCGAACCAGATCCCATCCATCCCTCATGTGCAAGGTGAGAACAGCCATCTTATTTTTACCATTTATCTTGACGGAATTCAACGGCTCTGTAATTTAACTCCCTAGAAAGCCGCTTAAGTTCTCGGCGGTAGTCGTGATGACGATACCCCTGCCAGCTGTTTTGCATCTTATTTTTAAGGCTCTTCTGGTCCTGGCGTTGTGTTGAAAACTCTTCAGTGTAGAACGTGCACCGCTCAGTTGTGACTGTAGCCTGACGATAGACCCTTCGGATCTTTCCAGTCAATGCAGAGATGACCACCTCTATGAGGATCGCTGTTGATACGTTTGTTGTGGGGTTAACATTGTTGCCGGCCAGAGTGGCCGAGTGGTTCTAGGCGCTTCAGTCTGGAACCGCGCGACCGCTACGGTCGCAGGCTCGAATTCTGCTTCGAGCATGGATGTGTGTGATGTGCTTAGGTTAGTTAGGTTTAAGTAGTTCTAAGTTCTAGGGGAGTGATGACCTCAGCTGTTAAGACCCATAGTGTTCACAGCCATTTGAACCTTTTTTTTTTTTGTACATTGTTGCTAGGGAACGCCTAGTACTGGTCCCAGTTCATCTGTTGTACTGGAGGGCGTAGAAGTTACCACGCCTTTCTGATGATACCGACCACTGGATTGTGGTTCAAATGGTTCAAATGGCTCTGAGCACTATGGGACTCAACTGCTGAGGTCATTAGTCCCCTAGAACTTAGAACTAGTTAAACCTAACTAACCTAAGGACATCACAAACATCCATGCCCGAGGCAGGATTCGAACCTGCGACCGTAGCGGTCTTGCGGTTCCAGACTGCAGCGCCTTTAACAGCACGGCCACTTCGGCCGGCTACTGGATTGTGGTCGGACGTTATATCGTTAATGGTTTGAAGGCGCAGATCTAGTATTAGATTTTTGACGATAGCTGCGTCTGTGGGCAGGATTGTTTTGGATTTGAAATGGATCATCCAGCCCGAATGTGTTGGCTTCCAGTCGTTCCTCCATGCGTGCAGAACGATCCCTCGTGAGTTGATGCGGCGCGAATTCCACCCAAAGTTCTTGGCGTCGAGATCCCTGCAGAGCAGAATTCTCTTGTGCCGAGCAAATATCAGCAGAACGTCAACCTCTACGAGCGGCCTCTGAGAGCTAAGATACGCCGCAACCAATGTAATGATAGCTAAAGGGGTGGAGGTGTTAACTACAGTTGCTTCCGGAGATGTAAGCGTGGCAGCGAGAGAGGGACATGTATGATCAATCGCTCGATGTATCTGGCTTCTGGCTGTGCCGCTCACTTGGCCATTTGTTCTGTCCGTTCGGTAGTGCACCATGTTGAGATGTTGGGTGGGGTGGAGATGCGTTTCCCTCAGGAATAGAACGTTAATCTTAAAATGCGTGACAAATCCTCCAATTGCCCCTTCGTATTGTAGACGCCGTATTCTTTGACTGTACACAGCGAAATGTTATGCAGCCTTTGTTGGTCGATGGGCCATTATTGGCGGCGAATATCGTCATAGGACAATCTGCTAAGTTGAGGATGTCCGGTGCTTCATTAAATTTTCGTAACATCTCTTGAATGACGGTAAAAACATTCTTCTGGCGGAGAGTCACTAAAAATTCTGTTAAGATCGCAACCATATTCATGGATTCTGAGAAGTCAAACTGTGAATGTGCGTCCCTTGTAGTCGCGATAGGTTGTTGACCTTTGTTGCTAGCTGAAGAGCGCCAGGCGGCTGTGGACTGTGTCGCTCTCCGACTTAAAGACGTAAATTCCTTGTCGTTGCCAACATTAAGCTGAGTGAGGGCAACAGTCGGATGTTGGTGTGTGGTCTGTGCTGCTTGTCCCTGCACTTTGTGAATCCGCGGTACCTTCTGAAATTTGGGACATTCTCTACATGTAGCAGAATGCTCGTCTTCACAATTTACACATTTTGTCTCTTGGTTTGGAGGTTTTTGGCAAGCCTTGAACGGTTGGTGATCCATGCACTTCACACACCGAGATGGCAGGTTGCAATAATTGGGCCCGCATCTCGTGGTCGTGCGGTAGCGTTCTCGCTTCCCACGCCCGGGTTCCCAGGTTCGATTCCCGGCTGGGTCAGGGATTTTCTCTGCCTCGTGATGGCTGGGTGTTGTGTGCTGTTCTTAGGTTAGTTAGGTTTAAGTAGTTCTAAGTTCTAGGGGACTTATGACCACAGCAGTTGAGTCCCATAGTGCTCAGAGCCATTTGAACCATTTGCAATAATTGGCGGTATTAAAGAAACGTTCTGCATTGTGAAGGCCCCTCTTTTGATCGATATTTTTCAGTTAGCACTTTTGTGTCAAGAAGAGGTTTGACGTCATATATTGACTCACTGGCTGGGCCTGCCGGCAGGATCACACAGTAGACTGACTGGCTGTGGTATTAGTTGGTCGTATTTCTAGTCTCTCGATTTAAAGTGATGGACCGAGAATTGTTGGAATCCAGCGTGTACAGAGACTGTTCTATCTTATTTTCTGTCATTTCTTCGGGATGGTACTTGATTACGACTTTGAGAGACTTGTCGGTTGACGTCTGGCATGTAAAAAAGGGTTGTTTTGAATCCGTGAAAAACCGCAGACCGATCTTCTTGTCATCCACTGATGAGAAGTGATACATGATTGTATCTCCCTCACGAGCCTTTCGACATATGTCTTCAGTTCACTGTTCACAAGTAGGCATTGTCTTGAATATTCGATGGCAATAGTTGGTATCGTTGCTGGTGGTATTGTAGGGTTATGCGTCGGTGTGTGGTCTGAGTCATTGTAGCACAGGGTGCTGCCGTTTTGCGAAGGCTTCGACTTCACCCCAATCTGGCGATTCCGCTGCATTAGGTGCTATGTACCCTCCGTTATCAACGGTGGATGGCCCCATTTCACCTCTGGTTGAGAGTACTTTCGTCTAAGAGTCTTTTGCTCTGGGCAGTGATACGGTGGTCTGGTGCCACCAACAGCTATTGAAGTGTCAGGGAAGGAGGAGTGTGTGGATCTAATGTAACGATCTCGCTTGATTCCGACTGCCGGATACCAAACCACGATTTGTGTCTTGAGAGGGCGAGGGCTGACCTCCCTAAGGCGGGGCTCTGGCGCTCCGTTGGACACTGCATAATCTACTCCTTCGTGTACCGTGTCCGGTGCCTTATTCGTTATAATCTGTTGCCCGCCCGCCGTTGCCAGGGTCGTCAAAAGGGGAGCGGCCGCTGGGGCCGTCGGTGGGGCAGAGCGATCGGCCAACTCCTGCGCGGCCGAGGTTGCACGTTTCGGTCTGTCTTGCGTGGCATCGCGTACTCGACTACCTACACAAATTGTCAGCAGTCTTCGCTACGGACTCAACGCACGCCGCGGCAGCTACCCGCCGCGCCGTGCCGTCTTGCTATCGCCGTCAGCCGCTCCCAAGGATGCCGCTTTGCTGATCTACATCTGGACTACCCACGGGGCACCACCTCGTGCGGCCACGTCGATATGGCACCTGGCTGCTCATCGGTGACTCTTCACAAACCCATAGCCTCGTGGAACCGTTTCGCTGCTGTTCCACGGCACCACAATGCTTATTCCCACTATGACATCCATAGACTGTGTCAAAGTGAGTACGTTCGAGCTATCGTCAAGGATTGGCATTTTAGTTGTAACGAAGTTGTGTGGACATTCATCCGCAGGACCTGTTCCGAATTTAGTTCATGGTTAGTAAACAGTTGTGATTTCTATATGTGCTCATAAATCACAACCTTGGTAGACCACTCTGTCAAGGACACAAAAGTGGCGACAAAGTAAAAACGTGTGCTTAGCTCGCGCCCAGTAGCCTCTTGTCTCTGCGTTCGTGTGCTCCCCACAGGTGTCCACCGGACGCTGTTGACTGTTTCTTTCGGCATCTTTGTGTTGAAGAGTATCTATTAAAATTTGCGTGAACGCATCTGTTAAAATTACAATTAAATTTTGCCTCTCTTAGAAAGCAGTTTGTTCGCCATTAAAAGCCGATAGTCGTCGTGTATAAGATTAATTGCATAATCGACTGATTTGTCTTTTAAAACAATAATAAGTGAAGTAATTCAACAATTAATGATTTTAATTTAGCACACTGATGATAAGCCTCTCTCATCGAACGGGAGTGTGCAATTTGTTCTCGATCAGACAATCGATCCATTCAGAGACAAAGTAATATATAAAATTGAAACTTTACTTAATAAGAAAATAAATAAATATTTCTGCATATATTGCACAAGGGGCAAATGGCGTAGAATGTATCTTGTGAAACAGAAATTGAAATGTGTGGGATAAAACATTAACAATTAAATTTAATTTAAACTGCATTGAACATTTTTTTTACATAATCAAATTAAAAGGAACATAATACATTTACATGCAACGTGAAAGCTGCTAGTACCTGGTGTGGACGGTTAAGTAATCACAAAAACTTAATTAAACGGCTCGCCTGAAGGGCTTTCAAGTCACTGAAAAAGCGTAAGGAACGAGAATAGCGTATTAAAGGAAACACACACACACTCTCCACATCCACACTAACACGAGACAAGAAGGAAGAAAGGAAATGCAGAATATAACATGCCCTACAACACACGTAGAAACGGCAGAGATTTTTCTACCGGCCTAACGCGACGCTGAAAATTCATCCGTGGAGTTAAATGAAAGTTACGATCCGAAATGTGATTCGGGTCGGCTACAGAGTTTCAGTTACTTACGGGAAAACGGATGAAGCTAACACTGATCAGAGCAGAACCACGTGGCCCGAGCCACAAAAAGCCAAACCAAGAAGAACACAAAGTTCTATAAAGTCAGTTAATTCACGAAAGGAGCTACTCTCAGGAGTAAATTACTGTTAAACCGTTGGAAGCTAAAGCTGATACCGGGAGCTGAAGTCTCTAGAAACCGTCACTGCACACGCAGAACTGAACGAAAAAAGACACACATATTAAACTGACATAAAATGCTGAACACACATGAAAATTAACGAACGGAAGAATAAAACAGTACAAGAAACGCGAACACACACACAAATTCACACCTATAAAAACGAATCCTAACTGTAATCATGCGTATTTCTCACACCATCCTCCCACGTTTCTAAGTTCTGAGTGAACAAAGCCACCATTCATGAAACTGAACTACTACAAAAACTGTCGTATTCTATACCGGATAAAATACTCTGCATGATTATTAATGTCTGAAGCTGTGAGAGAAATCGATTAAGACTTCAGATAACATACTGAACTGCTACGAAACAGCTCCTTAGAACAACCTCACTAACCAAAGTCCCAAGACCTAGTGATCAGCACCCTAACCAAATCTGGGTCTCCAAACGGGTAGCGGAAGTTGTCAGACAAGACCCTTACCTCACCTTATCAACTTACGCTCAACAGCGCTTTGATCAGAAGGAAACGAAACTTTTTTGCCACTCTCTAAGCTTATACCAAAGTTGGTTAAACTTCCGTAGTAACAAACAAGAAGGTTATCCGGCACCATATGCTATGAAAATTCAATATACATATGAACAAATGGTTCAAATGGCTCTGAGCACTATGGGACTTAACATCTGAGGTCATCAGTCCCCTAGAACTTAGAACTACTTAAACCTAACTAACCTAAGGACATCACACACATCCATGCCCGAGGCAGGGTTCGAACCTGCTACCGTAGCAGTCCCGCAATATACATACGCATCCACTTACTGTGTCATTCTAAGACAGTAAGAATGGGAAAGAAGGATAGTTTTACAATATAAATAAACTATAATTAAATGTGGGGAAGGCACAGTAAACACAGATACATAACGAATCGATATATGGGAACAAAATATACATAGAATAAATATGAATTCAACGAATGCAGATATGACTGACTGGAAGATACTCAGCTGCTCTTTCTTTCTCCCGGCATTTTTATTTAATGCACCGTAAATATAAGATACTAAAGGGCATGTAAAGTGACGTTAGATTTTATTGAAACATTACGAACGGGCTCCTATAGAGACCCTGCAATGTGTCTTTTTCCTTCAGTTCTGTGACATAGTGGCTCATTGGATTCCCTATCCGTTGCTTCTGCTTTCCAAGACGTCGTTGCACCTTTCGTCCTTTTCCATTATTTCGCGCTTTTTGTGCAGGGCATTGCTTTGTGTCTCTTCCTTGTCGCAGTGCCGAACATTTCGTTCGTGTGTGGACAGTTTTGTTCTAAGAAGTTCCGTGTTTCAATGCTTAATTTTGTCTCTTATCTTACCTTATTCCTGCGTTGTACTAAGATGACTGCACTCATTTTCCGGTGTTCTTGCTTGTGTTGTTTCGTTGCGCCCATCCGCTTCTCTGCTTTCCTGTCGCTGTCAGACATCCTTTTGTGTTTTTGTCATTGGTCTCTCCTATTCATCCGCCGTTGCTTCTTCCACACTGGAATTATCGTTCTTGTACCTTTCACAGATACAGGGTCAGCAGTTGCTCCTTTTCTTCTTGAGTTCTTCATTGCCTGGGATTCGTCACTCGCCTTCCTTGCTACACCTTGCCGCGTCCTACACGTTTCTGCTCTGTACGGTGTTTCTCTTCGGCGACTCTGTCTCTGGCATATCCGCCTATGGCGCTGACTCGATCTCCAGTTGTGCCGCATTCTTGGGCTACACCGTCCTCAACAGCAGTACTGCCGTCTCATGCTCTGCCACTTCCTCCCGCTCCACTCTAGCGCCACTGCTCCTGTGCCACGGGCCACACTAGCTCCAGCATTGCCAGGGCCAGTACCGCCGTTTTCAGAGCCACCGGCTCCAGCACCACCCGCTCTGGCGCTATCTGCTCCAGAGCCTGCTGCTACGGCGCCTTCATACGTTGCGCATCCCAAACCAAAGCCTCTGGATCCCTCAATAATGGCGTCAGCTCCTTTCCAGGTTCCAGCACCAATGGCAACCTGTCTGCTGACAACCCGCATGCCACTGGCCCGCACTCCCCCACTCCGCTAGACTGCAAGGTGCTGGCCCACACAACACTCTCACCCATCCATCGACTCCTGTTCTCTCTGAGACATCAACCTCTCTGTTTGATGATGGCGTCACTCTGTTTGCTTTCATCTCCACTGATCCTAGCTTGACTGCTCCTGGCATGTTGATCTTGGTTCCACCTTCCTTTCTGGCTTGCTGATGCCCTACCCCTGTCCTCACTGCCATTTTTCCTCTCTGGGGCCTCTTTCCTATTGAGTGTGAGTCACACCCATCTCATGTTCTCATCCTTTTTTTTTTTTTTTTACGCCAGACGAATTCACGGCCCACATAACATCTTTTGTAGGATTCTGCCTGGTGCTACCTGTGCCTGGTAGCTGCCATGGGACATCACCAATCATAGTCATATCCCAAATCCTCCACAGTCTTTTCCTTTCTGCAGAGTGAGAACCTCTTCTCTTCAGGGCAGCCTCTCTGCTCTTCCCATTTGGCTTCCCTGGCACTCCTGTTATGAGAGCCTGCAAGTTTCACTGCAAGCCTAGCCTTGCCAGAACAGTCCACCTGTGGTGGCTCAGTCACTTCCTTGCCGACAACTTTGACTGCTTCCTGTTTTTTGCAGATCTTCCAGATAATTTTCCCGCAGCGTTCAGGCAGAGGATCCAGATGTTCTTCTGTTTGTAACAAAGCTGGACCACATGCTGTCACATTTGTTGCAGTGTTGTTGTGTTTCTTGTTTGCAGAGTCCTACACCAGATGTCACCACAGTATCAGCCCAGCCATTGCACATGATACCATCAGCCGTCTATCCATTCCATGTAGACCCAGTCACAGGCCAGTCTTCTTTCGTCGCCAGCCCTGTCGTGGCCAGCCCTCATGTACTTGCCAGCCTAGTCGATGCTGACGCCCGCTAACTCGCCGTCGAGGCCACCCCTCCAGTCATTGTTGATCATGGCCATCCCTGTAGGCAGCCCAGCCATACCAGCTGGCAACGCCCTAGCCATTCATGCAGCAGGTTTGGCAGTCGGCACCGCCTTGTTGCCACCTGTCGCCACTGCCGTCTCTGCAGCTTTCCCTGCATCCAGCCAGCTGTCATTTCTGGCACTTCCATTCTCGTCGTGTTTTCTTCCAGGCTTGTGTTGCGCCTTCTGAGATTCTCCGCGGCAGCCCTGCCTGCACCCAAGTCTCCCTCATCGACAGCTATAGTGGTCAGTTTCCGTACTCTAGGCGGACATGGTGAGCTTCTTTCGTTGAGATCATTTTTGTGTTCCTCTTCTGACTGTCCTGTAGTGTAGTTATAGTCTGCTCTGGTGGCTACTCAGCACCTCCTTCCCTGGATGCTGTGTTTCACCATCTCCGTCAAGGGGATGTGGAGTGTAGCATATGGAGGACAGCACCTATGCATACTAAGCAACCAAATTCTCATGTATGCATCACGGGCCAGGAACAGCCCTTGCATGTTGTGTGTCGATAGAAGAAGCACTCATTTGTTTACTGCCAAGCGTCATGCAGGCACGACAGTGTTCAGGGTCACAAGCTGTGCCGATACATGGCGTGCAGCTCGCAGTAAACAGCTCTACAGTGGCAGGTAGGTAATCACGTCCATGCACCAACACGTCCACGTGAAACCATGCCTGTAGTCTTCCAGCGATGGAAGCCAGTTCTGCTCCAGGCTCTAGGTTGAATGTCAGGCGCCTTGAGTCTTTACTATGGACTCAACGCTGGGTGCAGCTGCTCCCTGCCAGACCGAGCCATATTTGCCTTGCTGTGAGTCACTCCTGAGGATCCTGCTTTGCTGGCCTATGTGTGGACTGTCCACGAGCTGCTGCCTTATGGGAGCATTTTGCTATGGTAGCTGGACTGTCCACAAGCCCACAGTCCTGTGGAACTGTGTCGCTACACTTCCACAGTACCTCCCAGTTTATTGATGCTATGACATCTACGGATTTTGTCATAGTGAGCACCTTCTAGGTATTGTTAAGGAATGACATTTCACTTGCAATCAAGTTGTGTGGACATTCATAGTCAGATGGTGTATTGTTTTAGTTCGTGGTTAATATATTTCTGTTATTCAAGTGTGTGCGCATCCATCACAGCCTTCATACACCACTTGGTCAAGGATGTATCACATGTTACCAGTCAATGGAATGCTATGGAATCACTTTGGATTTCATTCAAGCATTTGTGCGCGTTGTCTTGATCAGGAAATTTGTGACACCATTTCTTTTGTCCCAGAAGGACTAATGCTGGTCACGAAAAATTCTGCCATCATGTCGATTTCAGTCGATTACTACCTTTTAAGTGCAACACTAGTGACCACAAACACAGTGATGATTTATGATGTTTGTGAAGATAATTCTCCACGTTTGTCAGACAGCATCCGTCTTACAGAGGGTTTAAGCATCTATTGGCACCTTCGCAGACGAAAGTCCTGAGATCTGGGTTAGTTTCTGCAATGACAGAAGCTAGAACTTCTTTTCCTTCTAAGCAAGCGAGAACTCAGTGGAACGGAAAATTGATCCATGAACAGTTCACCTCTTTTCTATTGTGTGTTGTATACGTCCCATATTTCTCGCTTTAAATCCTACAAGTATTTTCATAATTATTAAATTTTCACAATTAGAATTTTCAGGACTATTTGTGTGGGGGTTAGGAATCTGTAAGGGGCTAGGAGAGATTATTTTATACTCTTTTAATCTGATTTGAAAATGCGGTATATTAAAAATTCATTTTTATTTAAATGATTAGTTATTCTCTTTTAGTTTTGTGTGCATGAAATTTTTCAGTGGATTTTAAATGTCTTGATGAGATTATAAAAGAGATATATGTTAAATTTCAGTTTCATTTCATTGTCGTTCCACCTGGTAATATCTAAAATAGAACAGTGATATGCCGGCCGCGGTGGCCGTGCGGTTCTAGGCGCTCAGTCCGGACCCGCGCGACTGCTACGGTCGCAGGTTCGAATCCTGCCTCGGGCATGGATGTGTGTGATGTCCTTAGGTTAGTTAGGTTTAAGTAGTTCTAAGTTCTAGGGGACTGATGACCTCAGATGTTAAGTCCCATAGTGCTCAGAGCCATTTGAACCATTTTTGAACAGTGATATACCTACCTAATCAGTCTGTTTAATTGTTGTTTTACTAAGAAGTTCAGCAAAGATGGAATCATAATTAATTTCATATTATTTTTCTAAGATTTTTATTACAGTACTAGGTTTGTATCCAAGGCTTCACACCTGCACACATATATCACATATACTGCACTCATTTCCTCTTCCGACTCCTTGTCCATCTCTTTCTCCCCATACTTTGTTCATCTACTTCGCTTTCTCTTTCTCCATCTCTTCCTCCTTCTTTCCCTGCCCATCTCCTCCTTGGTCCATCTCTTCTTCTCCCTACTCTCAGGCTGTCAGTTCCTCCCTTTTCTCTGTCCATCACTTCCTATGCCCCTCTCTCTCCATCTCCTCCTCCACCCTCTCACTATTCATTCACACCTCCCACCACCTCACTGTTCAGCTGCACCCCTCAGCATGTATGTCCACTAAAACGCGTTGTGACGCTACCTGCACAACGCACTAGTCCAGCATGGCAGCTTTGTTATCAGATATTACCAAACTTTTTCACACCTCCCACTACTCATACCGAACAGAGCGGTAAAATAAGTGAGTTAATATTGCACTGACATCCAGTTCTGATCTATTTTTAAAATTCTGTGTCTCTAGCTCATGGGGGAGTAAGTAAGTAAACATAAACTGCAAAATTTGTACCAAACAGGCAGACAAGAAAGTGAGTTAATAAACACGTGGTAAAATATTATACGACGATCAGTGTAGAGCAGGGCCGGCCAAACGCTGCACGGTGTGCAGATGTGCGGAAGTGCTGCACATGTGCGCACGTGTGCGACAGCGAGCGACAGCGACATCTGTTATTAGACATGTTTCCTAAATGAACGGTGGCGGCTCCACTTCCCTGTTAATGTGGTACAAGCAAAAACGCAACATAATAAGTCTCGTTTACCCCTGGTAACCTTAACAGAAAAGTACTGAGAAATGGTAGGTACTGTGAAAAAGCAAAGGACTGGAGATCTATGTTCTCAGTCGTTTAAAAATGACTGGGAACTGCAATTCTTTTTTGTAGCCGTTGGTGAAAACTCACAATGTTTGCTGTGCCGCCGAATAATAGGCGGCCAACGTAAGTTTTCAATTAAAAGACACTACAGTACATATCACAAAGACGAGTGTAGTGTACTCAACAGAGAAGAACGGCAAGCAAAATTAAATGTCCTTAAGAAAATGGATGAGACACACCAACTCGATTATCATTTCTCATAACCAGTGATAAACGTGTTTGGATTTATTCCTTTCATAATTAAAAATTATTGTTTACTAACTGTCTATTATTGCCTCATTCTGCTCCATGTTACATTATTATCAGGAAAGTTGGTCATTAAACCGATTGTTCCAATGTATACTTACATTTAGTTTTTTTTTAATGTGTGAAGGGCTACGCTCAGCTGGAGTCGATAAAACATAACATTCATCTAATTGTCGGTTATTATGCAGATTTCAGACGTAACTAATGAAAGATGTAGCAACAATGGTATTGAAATAACAGGTGATCATCGAGAGGTTTGCGGTTATCATTCTGTTCAGAGGTCAGTGAGACAGAAATTATGTGGGTGTAACTGAGGGCACCGAGAATTAGTTATAGGAAACCTTGCATTAGTTTAATGTTCTTTGAAATCATGAATAAGGTTCGTTGGAAGTCACTAAGTGCTCTCTTTCTTAAATACTACATCAAAAACATTACGCGTATTTACGTGCCGTCCTTCAAGCTGCCTTAATAAAAACCCACGGTTGTTAACTGTATTAATTGTCTTACTGGGTTAAACTGTTAACATAAAAGTAGACGTCTCAATGAGTAGACTGTGACAGCATTTTAAATGTTTAATACGCGAAATACCTTCCCATGGTTGGCTTGCAAGCTGTGGAAAGAGCACTAGAATGCGCCGGTACAGAGTATCCCAGCAAGTGGATAAAACGACATCTGTGCGTAGAAACGTGCAATACATGAACGCTGACGGCTGCGGCGTGCACACTGTGACCCGGGAGTTGCACATGTGCAGGAGCACCGCACACGTGCAGCATTTCTGGCCGGCCCTGGTATAGAGTGAGGCATATTGCATTGTAGACATGTCACACTACATATACTACGCTCAAAGGTGATTGAAAAAACAAAGGTTTCTGATGAAAGGTAAAATAAGAAAGCATCACTTGATGACAGAAGCAAATGGACAGGAAAAAGTTAAATTACATTCAGCTGGAAAAATATGGGAAGTCGAAAATGAAGTATCTTCTAACACAAAATGAACACTAGCGTCATTTCTTTTTATCCTAATATTTACTTTGTCAGAGAGGACACTCACGAAGTGTTATTACGAGTGATTTTTATGCCTATAATGTAAACCGTTCTAATATTCTCCTGATACGTGTTTACGCTGGATTAATATCGAGACAGTGAAATACATAATTATAGAACTAAATGGTCTACAACAGTTTAGCTACTTTACACGCCCAGATTAGATTCAAGAACCATCCTCAAACAATATGTGACGACGACTCTTCCTAAAAGGCAGATAGTTAGAGAACACAGTTAAACAAGTTTTTCATTCTCAGTCACTAATAATATATCTACATCTACCTAAACACTCCGCGAGCCACCATATGGCGCCTGGGACAGGGCATCTTGTACCATTACTAGACATTTACTTTCCTACTCCGCTCGCAAACAGAGAGAGGAGAAAACGACTGTGTATGTGCCTCTGTGCGAGCCCTAGTTTCTTTTGTCTTATCTTATTGGTCCTTACGCGAAACGTACGTTGGCGGCTGTTGAATAGTTCTGCGTCATCTTTCCTAAAAGTACTCTAACTTGAGTTTACGTAGCATCTCCATAATACTCGAATGTTGATCAAACGTAGCTTTAACACATATAGCAGCCAGCCTCTGAATTGTTTCGATGTCTTCCTTTCATCCGATATGGTGAATATTCCGAACACTCGAGCGGTACTCAAAAATGGTGGCACTAGTGTTCTATAGACGGTCTCCTTTACAGATCAACCGCATTTTCCCAAAATTCTCCCAGTAAACCTAAGTCGTCCACTCTCCTTCGCTACTACCGCCCTTAAGTGCTCGTTCCATTTCGTGTCGTTTTGCAACGATAACCCTTGGTATTTAATCGATATGACTGTGTCAAGCAGTGCACTGCTAATAACGCATTTGAACATTACGAAACTCTTTCCTCTATTAATCTGCATTAACTTTCATTCTCTTCATTTAGAATAAGCTGCCATTACTACTATAGTTACTCAACGACGACACCTTTGCGTACACCACAGCATCATCAGCAAACAGCTGATGACTGCTGCTCACCGTGTACGTCAGATCATTTACGTTGATAGTGAGTAGGAACTGCCGTATTACACATCCGTGGTACATTCCTAACGATGCTCTTGTCTCTGATGAACACTCGCCGTCGAGAACTATGTACTCGGTTCTGTTACTTATGTAGTCTTCGAACTTCTCAAATCTCTAATCTGCTCCGTACGCTCGTTCCTCCGTTAACAGTCTGGAATGTATTACCGTGTAAAACGCTTTTTGGAAATCTAGGAATACGGAATCTTCCTGTTACCTTCATCCATGATTTGCAGGATTCCACTTGAGGAAAGGACAAACTGAGTTTCTCACAAGCGATGCTTTCGAAATCCGTGCCGATTTAAGGACAGAAGCTTTTCCGTCTCAAAGAAATTTATTATATTCAGACTGAGAATATATTCAAGAATTCTACAGCAAATCGATTTACGGATACTGGCCTGTAATTTTCCGGGTGCGTCATTAATATACAGGAGACACCGCCGCGCTTTTTCGGTTGCTTGGAGCTTTGCCTTGGCAGGAGGTTCGCGATAAATGCGAGCTAAGTATGGGCCAATGCCTTAGAGTACTCTCTGTATAACCGAATTGGGATTGTGTCTGGCAACACTACGCCACGGATGCTCGTTTCTCTGTCCACCATACGGGAACCTGTACGACAGCCATATGGCAATACGTTTATACTACCTTACCTACTAACCTTACTGCGTGAATGATTCTTAAACGTGGGACTTTAAGTTTCAGCTTTACTTTTGCTGTTTTCTGTTGCCACACCAGACTCGTCAATGAATGACTGGATAGAAGCTTGCCAAACGTCTGGCAATTTTGCTTAGGACCAGAATTTTTTTAGGTTCTTAGCAAGATCTTTCGCTAAGGTATGACTGTGGTAGTTATCCAATGCTTTTCGCATCTATCTTTTTACGGACGCTCGAATTTCTACTAACTTCTGCCTGTCGTCACTTGCGCGTTCTTTTTGAACCGAGAGTGCAAGAGTCTCTGCTTCCTCAGCGATTTCAGAATTTGATTATTGAACCACAATGGGTCTTGTCTGTCCTTAAACCACCTACTCGGCCCATACGTCTGGACCAGCAGTGCCTTGAGGAACTTGTGGATAGTATTCCACGACGAATAAAGGCATGCTTCAATGCAAGAGGACGTGCTACTGGGTATTAGAGGTACCGGTGTGTACAGCAATCTGGACCACCACCTCTGAAGGTCTCGCTGTATGGTGGTACAACATGCAATGTGTATTTTTTTGTATGAGCAATAGAAAGGGCGGAAATGATGTTTATGTTGATCTCTATTCGAATTTTTTGTACAGGTTCCGGAACTCTCGGAACCGAGTTGATTCAAAACCTTTTTGATGTGTGTATATATGAGCAGCTTGTGATTTCTTTCAGAGAAAGTTTCTGCCGCTTAATGAAAAGTCGTGCAATTTCTTGCACGTAGAACCGGTAAGAAGAACGATTTTGTTTTTTAATAGATTCCACAGTAGGAAGTACTCTCTGCCACGCGGTTTCCTGTGATTTGCAGAATATTGATTTGTGTGTTGAATCCACATAGAAAACTGTCCATATATCTCTGCCCTTGATGCGTTCGTTGTTTCGTGGTCACCACAGCCGCCCTGCTTATAGGAAAGTGATACAAAGAATGGTTTAAGACTCATATCGTGATAAAACCTCTGAAATGTTTCCGGATGTCTTTCTTAAAATAAGTGTCACACTTCTTCCAAAATGTTCTGTTTAGGACTGCTGACAATCTGAAAGAGATTCTCGCAACATTCTTAAAATTTTTGAGAAATGTTTGCATCCACACTCTACCTTTGAAAAGTATTACAGGTAATGATGCACGCTCGAGCAACACCGAAGAGTGTGCTACAGTAGATTTTTGTCTTACTAATAAGCTGTTTTTCCACGTCCGTCGCCAGAATTGGTTACAGCATTTAGTACCTCCGTAATTAGCATTGTGTCGTCATTTCACATCAGTTAGCTTCGGCCTTTGATGTTAAATACGCAACAGATTCTTGTAAAATGAACGAGAGTTTCTCAAAGGTACCAAAATGTATTTTTCACCTTATTCCATTTCTAAAAGCTTTCATGTATGTAAATAACGTTCAGGGATCTGATGATGATTGTTTGCATAGATGTGTATCGAGAAACTCCGGCTATAAATCTGAGAAGGTTAAGGTTGTCAACATAGCGAGTCTGTGGAAGAGATCAGTCGGTAAATCGCACACAGGGCCAAGGTGGTGGCGAGCTCTTGTGTACCTAGCTGCAAAGGGAGACGGAGTCCTATACAAACAGAACGAACCGCGCACCCGGTACCGGGAGGGGCGTTACTTGCTACGAAATGGAACGATCACTCCGTTCCAGTTATATTTACACGAAATGTTTGTTGTATGTAGATTGACTATACGAATCTGACGACTTCTTCGTAGAGTAGTATCCAGTTACGCTCATATCATTCCTTGAAGGCATATAGAATAGCACCCTACAGCAAAATTTAATTGATAATATTCTCCACCATTGACATTGACATTAAGGACTGAGATGGATGAATGATTTTCTCAGTGGATTGAACAGTTCTACAAATCATAGTAAACCGCGTCGAAGAGAGAACTCCTTACTGTGGAATCTATTAAAAACACAAAGCGTTCGTCTTACCGGTTCTATGTGCTAGCAGTTGCACGACTTTTCATAAAGCAGGACAGACTTTCTATAAAAGGAGTCACAACCTTGTCATGTACTTGTCAGATTCGCAGAAGACAACGTGTTACCGTCTGTCATAACCCTCAATAAAATATAACCTGGTGTTACCTTTTTAAAATGCTTAGATTATACCGATGTTCTTTGCTCAAGAAATTTCATATTTCTGAATGAAAATACAAAATTGCGAATGCTGTAGATCTATATTCTGCAAATCACAGAAAACAGTGTAGTAGAGCGTACTCCTTACTGTGCAACATATTAAAAAAACAAGAGCGTTCTTCTTACCAGTTATAAATGAAAACAATTACACGAATTCCAGAAAATAGGAGAGTCCCTCAATACCAGAAATTAAAAGCTTCTCACATGCTCGTCACATTCGTAGAAGTAAGTATAATTAAAATCTCGAATGTGCAACAGCGGCTGCCGTATTGCATCTATTTCGCTTTCTTTCCTCCATTATATTTTAGCGTTAGCCATCTACGTCGAATAAAGTGTCAGTAACCTGAAACTGTAGCAAACGAGAATACTACTTTTATCAACGGTTTTGTAATCAATATTTGCTCCAGTAATCATATAGATGACAGTCTAAACGCTTGATCCTGGTAAGAACAAATGTTGTTATACTTTAATTACATTTCCTGACAAAAAAGTGAAGTAGCCAGAAGGCATGGCAGGATGTCAGTTTAACTTTGTACACGTACACGCTTTCGGCGAGTATGTAAATGGTTAGAGATGCAATGCTCTGTGGCGCGAAGACCGGCCACCAGAAAGCGTTAGTGCTGTTCTTGTTTAGTGTTGTTATCAGGCCTAGTAGGGAACATAAGGAGCGTGAAAAGCGGCAGATGTTGAGTCATCGCTGTGAAGGACACGTAGATGCCGCGTACTCTTGTGAGACAGCGTTATCAGCACCTGGCAGATCTTGAAAGGAGCCTAATTTTGGGTGTCCATTTGGCCGGATGGTCGAATAGTTCGGTATCAAGATTTGTGGGGCATTCGGATGTGACAGTGTCCCTATGTTAAACTGTATGGAAACGTGAGGGCAGGCGTACCGTTGTCAAAAGTTCCGGTTGACTACGTCCTACTACCCCAAGGAAGGATCGCGGTATTGTGCACTAAGCACTTCGGAACCGGTTCACATCTACCCCCGTCATACGAGAAAAAGTAATGAATTTCTTGTAAAATTCTGTGTCCCCCACACTGGCCGGAGACTAACAGCAGCCGGTCTAAGGAGATATCGTCCCATTCGTAGGCTGCCTCTGACACAACACTAACGGCTGCATTTGCAGTGAGCCGTGACCGGGAAGCATGGACCTCTTATGAATGGCGTCACATCGTGTTCAGAGATGAATCGCTGTTCCGCGCTACCATGGAATATTGCAACAACTTGGAGAGAAGTCCCATTTTTCAATATTCTGGAGAATAAGAGCGGTGTTGATCCTGTCGTCAAGGTGTGGGGAGCCATCGTGAATGACTTCCGGTCACGACTGGTAGTGATTGACGGAACTATGGCTGGACAAGGCACTTCAAGGACATCCTGTGTCACCATGAAGTACCACTCACGCGGACAGTATGGTAGTGATATTTTCAACAAGACAGTGCTTGTGCACACGTTGCACGTATCTCTATGAACTGTCTGCTTCATACTGAGGTACTCCCGGGGCCAGTAAGATCCATAGATCTCTTACCGAAATGTGTGGGACCAAATCGAACGCCAACCGCGTCCCAGACCCAGTATCCAGTGTATCAAAGATCAGTTACAACAGCTTTGGACAAGCTTGCTTCAGTTCATACTGCCATCTTTTTTGTAAGTCTGACTCGATATAGTAATCACTGAAATAACATCACATATCCTCTCAACTGTTGAAATTTCATTTCATTTCCTCTTGCTCTTCTGAGTGCTACATCTTTATCTCAAGCAGCATATAATGTCAGTTCAGTGCATGTATATTAAATTGATATGTGGTGTGTAGAGATAGAAGAAGATGAAGTGTTTCTGTAACTGCAGTGAGGTAGCTCGGTAATGGGATAAGGTATTGTGTTCAATCATACACAGGAATACGTGTAAAAGTACAGTAAAATAACTTTACTTTACTAAAAAAATCGTGACATTTGTGAAAATTACAAAATTTAAAAAAAATGGTTCAAACGGCCCTAAGCACTATGGGACTTAACACCGGAAGTCATCAGTCGCCTAGACTTAGAACTACTTAAACCTAACGAACCTAAGGACATCACATACATCCATGCTCGAGGCAGGACTCGAACCTGCGACCATAGTGGTTACGCGGTTCCAGACTGAAGCGCCTAGAACCGCTTGGCCACACAGACCGGCTATAAAATAAACACGAAGACTCAATTTGCCGTTTGAGCTTATATTGAATTGTAATAATTACAACATACACTCCTGGAAATGGAAAAAAGAACACATTGACACCGGTGTGTCAGACCCACCATACTTGCTCCGGACACTGCGAGAGGGCTGTACAAGCAATGATCACACGCACGGCACAGCGGACACACCAGGAACCGCGGTGTTGGCCGTCGAATGGCGCTAGCTGCGCAGCATTTGTGCACCGCCGCCGTAAGTGTCAGCCAGTTTGCCGTGGCATACGGAGCTCCATCGCAGTCTTTAACACTGGTAGCATGCCACGACAGCGTGGACGTGAACCGTATGTGCAGTTGACGGACTTTGAGCGAGGGCGTATAGTGGGCATGCGGGAGGCCGGGTGGACGTACCGCCGAATTGCTCAACACGTGGAGCGTGAGGTCTCCACAGTACATCGATGTTGTCGCCAGTGGTCGGCGGAAGGTGCACGTGCCCGTCGACCTGGGACCGGACCGCAGCGACGCACGGATGCACGCCAAGACCGTAGGATCCTACGCAGTGCCGTAGGGGACCGCACCGCCACTTGCCAGCAAATTAGGGACACTGTTGCTCCTGGGGTATCGGCGAGGACCATTCGCAACCGTCTCCATGAAGCTGGGCTACGGTCCCGCACACCGTTAGGCCGTCTTCCGCTCACGCCCCAACATCGTGCAGCCCGCCTCCAGTGGTGTCGCGACAGGCGTGAATGGAGGGACGAATGGAGACGTGTCGTCTTCAGCGATGAGAGTCGCTTCTGCCTTGGTGCCAATGATGGTCGTATGCGTGTTTGGCGCCGTGCAGGTGAGCGCCACAATCAGGACTGCATACGACCGAGGCACACAGGGCCAACACCCGGCATCATGGTGTGGGGAGCGATCTCCTACACTGGCCGTACACCACTGGTGATCGTCGAGGGGACACTGAATAGTGCACGGTACATCCAAACCGTCATCGAACCCATCGTTCTACCATTCCTAGACCGGCAAGGGAACTTGCTGTTCCAACAGGACAATGCACGTCCGCATGTATCCCGTGCCACCCAACGTGCTCTAGAAGGTGTAAGTCAACTACCCTGGCCAGCAAGATCTCCGGATCTGTCCCCCATTGAGCATGTTTGGGACTGGATGAAGCGTCGTCTCACGCGGTCTGCACGTCCAGCACGAACGCTGGTCCAACTGAGGCGCCAGGTGGAAATGGCATGGCAAGCCGTTCCACAGGACTACATCCAGCATCTCTACGATCGTCTCCATGGGAGAATAGCAGCCTGCATTGCTGCGAAAGGTGGATATACACTGTACTAGTGCCGACATTGTGCATGCTCTGTTGCCTGTGTCTATGAGCTTGTGGTTCTGTCAGTGTGATCATGTGATGTATCTGACCCCAGGAATGTGACAATAAAGTTTCCCCTTCCTGGGACAATGAATTCACGGTGTTCTTATTTCAATTTCCAGGAGTGTAGTTATCGGATAAATGATTTGGTTCAGTTTCTGACGATATTTTATATCCACCATTGGCTTTGAAAACCTATTTTCACCATCATATTGAGGATAGATTGAAGTCACCACCAACTATAATTGTATGAGTGGGGAACATATTCGTGATGAGACTGAAGTTTTCCTTGAAGCGTTCAGCAGTTAAATCTTCTGTGTCGGGGGATCCGTAGAAGTCGGTAGAAAGTTTGCTTCATACCGAATAAATGCAACTGATTAGGGAGAAAAGATATTTACGATGCGACTTAAGTAAACGAATGAATATGTAGAAAGGAGATTATCTGATGGATCAAGGAATGATTAAATTGATAACGGAGGGAACGACAGGGGCAGCTAAAACTGTAAATGGAGACAAAAGCTTGACAATGTTAAACAGATTCAAATGGATGTACTGAGAGATTACAATAGTTATTTACAGAAGAAGACACTTGAACATCACAAGTCAGGTATGGAGAGCAGCATCAAACCTGCCTTAGGCTGGCATACCTCAACAACAATATTTATGTGTTTGTTAATCCAGACACTCCTACAAAATGCGAAACTGATCACCAGAAGTTATGATAGGCTAACCCGACAGTGTAAACAGAGGGAGGAATTATTTTTTGTCAGTAGAGGAGTAGTAAGAGAGGAATAAGTAGGACAGGGGAGCTCAATGTCTTCGAACGTGTATTAATCAGTGGTTGCCACGTGAATAACAAACCTATCAGGGACATTTCAACCCTTCTAGAGCTGCCCAAACCGAATGTTGGAAATGTGATTGTGAAATGGAAACGAGCAACCATAGATAAACCAAGACCAATACCTCATGTACTGACGGGAAAAGGTCGTCGAGCATTACGGAGAGTGGTTGTAAACTATCGCGTGAAATTAGCGGAAGGAATCACGCGTGAGTTTCAGAGCGCTATCAGCATCCAGCTAGCACAATGAGTTTGTGTGGGGAACCACAAATGGTAATCAATGCTAAGCGACCTTTGCGGTTGAGTAAAGAGCAACGTCATGAACAGTGGATGACTGGAAATGGGTGATGCATTACGTTATGCTCTGTGGCAGCCGATGAGATTGGCGAATGCCTGGAGAACGTTACCTGGCAACTACCTGCAATGCCAACAGTACAGTACGGAGGAGGTGGTGTTACGGAATGGAGGTGTTTTTCGTGGTAAGGATGTGATGCCTTTACTGCGCTCAAGAAAGCGCTAAATGTGGAAGGACAGTGTACACTTTAAGGAACATTGCGGAGACGATGTCTGTGCTTACTGGCATTACAACAGACCCTGTGGTTGAAATGGTTCAAATGGCCCTGAGCACTATGAGACTTAACTTCTGAGGTCATCAGTCCCGTAGAACTTAGAACTACCTAAACCTAACTAACCTAAGGACATCACATGCATCCAGGCCCGAGGCAGGGTTCGAACTTGCGACCGTAGCGGTCGCGCGGCAACAGACTGCAGCGCCTAGAACCGCTCGGCCACTCTGGCCGGCGCCAACAAAATAACCGCTTGCTTAAGAACCACAGGTGGACCACGATATTGACTTGCTCAATTTGTGAAGCTTTTTCTCTTGAGTAAATTATCCAATTTTTCTGAATTTGTAATCATTCGTTTGTCCGCACAAGTACATCGCATCTATCGAATTCCGTCCAGTCGGATGATTTCTTCGTATACCTTCTTTTTTTTATCTTAGAGTGTGTATGTATTTCACGAAGTATTTAAAGTCTTTCTTACGTACATCCGCCGATAACTTGCCAGGTTCAGTAGATATGTACCACGGTCAGCAGCACGAGAAATCTTGCTGGTATTGTGTTTCAGTGACATGACAGCAGATGGCCTCTGGATGGCTTATATATACGACGCTCACTCGTGCTCTCGTTGCAGTTCGCCGAATGCCCTCGGAGGCCTTCCGCAGTCGAAGGCGAAACGTCAGGGGAGAGTCTTATGTATGGACCATGGCATCTCAGCCCGGAAGTGTTAAGTGATAACCTAAGGACGTCACACACATAAATGCCCGAGGCAGGATTCGAACCTGCGACCGTAGCGGTTGCACGGTTCCAGACTGAAGCGCCTAGAACCGCTCGGCCATTCAGGCCTGCAACTGCATTTGTCCAGGCCGGTATGGTCCGCCTATTTCAGAATTCAAGAATTACAATTAATAATTTCGGAAGGTAGGAAAAGAAACAGATATTCCCCTGTACGGAATACAAGTATTCTGCTCTTTTACCGTGTGTAGCGAAGCAAGCGCTGTATCATTTGAGAGATACAGAGGCGAACGAGTGTGCCGGGACTCATCCCAGTTCACTGCTGCTGCGCCACGTCACCATAACGCGCCTGTGCGTAGCATACAAGTATTGCACCCTAATTTGAGAACGAAATTAAAAATTAAAGCAGCTTCGCCAAACTTTGTCAACATATGCTTCAGTATATTAATGTTTAAATTGTCAAATCTCAGATTGATCAGGTGAATACCTTTCCCTAAATACATGGTTTTAAAGTAAAAAAGCAAGTGGCGCTAAATAATGGGGCTAGGAAGAACGTGCAAATGTATGTCAAAATCAATTGTTACAAGTTTAAACTTGATCGGAATTAAATTTTAGCCAGAATCCTCGTTTTTACGAAAAATAAGCGGCGCTAAATAATAAACCTAGAAAGGCAAAAATTTGTATGAAGCTTCATTTCAACATAGAAACAGTAACTACGTGACCCCATTGAGCTACCTTTAATAGTTGTCGAGTAATATACTGAAACCTAAATTTGGAACAAATACGTCATTATTTGTAGTAGATTAAGTATTATTTATAGTAATTATACATAGCTCTGATTACAGCACGTGATTAAACCCGTTAATTATTAAAGCAGGCTCGTCCAAACTGTGCCCCTGGGGCGCTAGCGCCCGAGGCCAGCGTCCCGGGCGAATTCGTATGTTGCTGCACTGGCCGAGCCGTGTCATTTAAGCTGACCGTGCGGTCCACCCGCCGCGCCTGGAAATGCTGCTGTACAGGCGCTTCCCACTACAGGCGCCGGTTCCCACTACAGCGTGGCAGCGCGGCGTGCAGCAACGGCAGCGGCAGCGGCAGCGGCAGCGGCAAGCGTTTTCCGCTTTTACGCGGCTGCTCGCAGAATTGGCGTTCCCATCGGGAAGCGGCAAACGCTTGCGGTAGCCAATAACGGACAGCAACTGAGGTACGGGGCGGGACTCAGTGAAACGCCCGGTGCGTTTGATAAACAATATCGTGCACCTACATAAAGGAAAGACGAAGTTGGGTGAAGACATACCAATTTTTCATTTTTGGTCTTTCACCTATTTCATTATTCATGTTTTCTCATTTCACCATAAACAGATTTCATGAATATCTTTGAGAGAAAAAGTGGTGAGTTCAGCATAGTATGTGAACGGGAAAAAGGGAAAGTAGAAATCGTTGGATAAAACGTGATATATTTAATTTAATTGACAAGAGGAAAAAATATAAAAATGCAGCAAATAAAGTAGGCCATTGGAAACAGAAATGTCTAAACATGACGTTGACAGAGAGTCCAAGAGTCCAAATTTACACTTGTTAAACATAGGAGAATGAAAATGAGAAAGAAGAAAGAAAGGTTTGCTCAAAGGAGAAGCAACTGTCAAGAACTCATGTGGCAAACCAGAACTAAGCAAATAAAAGATGGCTAGAAAATGGAATGGATATGTAGAGAGGAGAGGGGGAGGGGTTATACAAACCAACATAAGCACACTGTTAGATTCCAATGAAATGTCTGAACATGGAAGGCAAGTGATCCTATCACTAGGCTAAGTAGACAGACTGAAGAACTGCAAAACTGTGTTTATAGCATTTGTATGTTTAGAGAAAGGTTTTGACAGTCTAATTGAAAAACATTCTTTTAAGTTCTGAAGATGTCACTGATAAAACACAGGGACACAAGGTTATCTACAACTTGTACAGAAACCAAACTGCATTTTTGAGACTTCAATCACTTGAAACGGAAGCAGCAACTGAGAAGGCAGAAGTAGTGAGGATATAAAATGAAGACTGTCAATAGCAAGAAAAGCGTTCTGAAAAAGAAAATTTGTTCATATCAAATGTAAATTTTAATGGTTGGGTACTACTTGATAAAGGTATTTGTGTGGAGTGTAGCCTTGTATGTAAATGAAACGTAGACGATGAACAGTTCTGTGAAGAACACAGTGGACGCTTTGAGAACGTGGTGACAAATAAGAATGCTGATGATTGGATACGAGGATTGTGTAACTGAAGAAGAGGTACTGAATTAAATAGGGGAGGAAGAGGAAATGCCGGCTGGAGTGGCCGAGCGGTTCTAGGCGCTTCAGTCTGGAACCGCGCGAATGCTACGGTCGCAGGTTCGAATACTGCCTCGGGCATGGATGTGTGTGATGTCCTTAGGTTAGGTAGGTTTAAGTAGTTCTAAGTTCTAGGGCACCGATGACCTCAGAGGTTAAGTCCCATAGTGCTCAGAGCCATTTGAACCATTTTTGAAGAGGAAATTATGGCACAACTTTACTACAAGAGGAGTTAGTTGACAGGACATATTATGAGGCATCAAAGAATCGTCAGTTTGGTAATGGAAGCTAAATGGTAGAGTGAGACCAAGGCTTACCAACGGTAAGCAGATTAGAATGGATGAAGGATGCAGTAGTTACGTAGAGATGAAGAGGCCTACACAGGATAGACTGGTGTGGAGCACTGTATCAACACACAGACGAATTGTATTTCTTGTTAATGCAGCCCAACATCAAATAACATCACTTTTCCTTAGGTAGGTCAGTTGCATATTTATTGCCAGAATATTTGTTTAATGTAGCCTCTAACACATATATTTGTGAAGTATTTGTGTATACATCTCTATTAGCCTCTGCAAACAGCCTTATGTTAAGGAAAAGTTACAACTTGAATGCAGTTTTCTTATGGCGACTGTCAGCAAATGATGAAGTTTAATTACTGTTATGGCTACTCTGCCATCTGTAGCATTTTCCATAAGACATGTATTTCTTCATGAAACAACAACCAATGACTGGTTACATACACTCCTGGAAATTGAAATAAGAACACCGTGAATTCATTGTCCCAGGAAGGGGAAACTTTATTGACACATTCCTGGGGTCAGATACATCACATGATCACACTGACAGAACCACAGGCACATAGACACAGGCAACAGAGCATGCACAATGTCGGCACTAGTACAGTGTATATCCACCTTTCGCAGCAATGCAGGCTGCTATTCTCCCATGGAGACGATCGTAGAGATGCTGGATGTAGTCCTGTGGAACGGCTTGCCATGCCATTTCCACCTGGCGCCTCAGTTGGACCAGCGTTCGTGCTGGACGTGCAGACCGCGTGAGACGACGCTTCATCCAGTCCCAAACATGCTCAATGGGGGACAGATCCGGAGATCTTGCTGGCCAGGGTAGTTGACTTACACCTTCTAGAGCACGTTGGGTGGCACGGGATACATGCGGACGTGCATTGTCCTGTTGGAACAGCAAGTTCCCTTGCCGGTCTAGGAATGGTAGAACGATGGGTTCGATGACAGTTTGGATGTACCGTGCACTATTCAGTGTCCCCTCGACGATCACCAGTGGTGTACGGCCAGTGTAGGAGATCGCTCCCCACACCATGATGCCGGGTGTTGGCCCTGTGTGCCTCGGTCGTATGCAGTCCTGATTGTGGCGCTCACCTGCACGGCGCCAAACACGCATACGACCATCATTGGCACCAAGGCAGAAGCGACTCTCATCGCTGAAGACGACACGTCTCCATTCGTCCCTCCATTCACGCCTGTCGCGACACCACTGGAGGCGGGCTGCACGATGTTGGGGCGTGAGCGGAAAACGGCCTAACGGTGTGCGGGACCGTAGCCCAGCTTCATGGAGACGGTTGCGAATGGTCCTCGCCGATACCCCAGGAGCAACAGTGTCCCTAATTTGCTGGGAAGTGGCGGTGCGGTCCCCTACGGCACTGTGTAGGATCCTACGGTCTTGGCGTGCATCCGTGCGTCGCTGCGGTCCGGTCCCAGGTCGACGGGCACGTGCACCTTCCGCCGACCACTGGCGACAACATCGATGTACTGTGGAGACCTCACGCCCCACGTGTTGAGCAATTCGGCGGTACGTCCACCCGGCCTCCCGCATGCCCACTATACGCCCTCGCTCAAAGTCCGTCAACTGCACATACGGTTCACGTCCACGCTGTCGCGGCATGCTACCAGTGTTAAAGACTGCGATGGAGCTCCGTATGCCACGGCAAACTGGCTGACACTGACGGCGGCGGTGCACAAATGCTGCGCAGCGAGCGCCATTCGACGGCCAACACCGCGGTTCCTGGTGTGTCCGTTGTGCCGTGCGTGTGATCATTGCTTGTACAGCCCTCTCGCAGTGTCCGGAGCAAGTATGGTGGGTCTGACACACCGGTGTCAATGTGTTCTTTTTTCCATTTCCAGGAGTGTATTATCCACGACTTTCGAATGCACTGGCAGTTTTCAGACTGGGTGGAAGTCATCAGTGGCAAATGTATCGTAATGCACTTTTACATATGCTGCCATACGTTTTTTGTGCAGTGGAGGCTTTTCCGCTGACTTCAGATATCATGTGACCATTCTCAGGCATGTTAAAGGATGAACGAACGTCGTATTTTTAATTATCTTTTTTGTCAGGGAGTTAGGTATTTTGGTAACCGAATATGGAATCAGCAATTGGATTATAGCGCCTAAAGTGGTAACTGTGAAAGCAATTATTGTGACTGGTCCTTCATAACTACTTGCAAGACTGTGATCTGTGAGACTTTATGGATATTGAAAACGATTCACATAATATTATATTTGGTGCTTTATGCCAAGGTGTTTTACACAAAGATTCGATCAGAGATGTAAAATCTTTCGGTAAAAGAAATCGACTTATCAAAGACTATACATCTGACTGCGATGCTGGAAAGAGTATTTGGCAGTCAGGTGTTTTTACATGTAATTATAAAGTATTCTGAATGTTGGAAATAAACAAAATATCTTAAGGCAAAACGAAATAACAAATAAGAAACTTGTTTACGTGGCAATCACCTGCAGCAAGTACAGAAATATTCGTTTCGTAAATAACAAACGCCATTGTTTTCCTGTGACGTATTTTATTTGTTCTATACGCTTTCCGCCTTTTACTTTAAGGCACTTCCAGCGGAACCTTTGTGTTATTTTTAGATTATGAAACAGTTCAGGTCTTATTTTTTACGTGAATAAGTGATTAATGACAGATAATCGAATTTTTGGCTGGCGTCTGCGTTTCCTCTCATTTGGTCGCAGGTTGTAGATTGCACTATAAAATCACTTACGGGACGGAAGCACATTAATTTCACGTTACAAACTTTTTTCCTTCACAATTTTTATGTTCTTTGCGCTGATTGGTGTGGAGCTTCTGTCACTAGCTGCCAATATTTTACCAAAAACTGATTTAGAGTCGTAACTACTGGGTTTTCAATTTATGCCTCTTCTTATTTGGTTTGTTTATGTATACGTTGCCAACCTAACGAAGCATATGCTGAAAACTAAAGTCTGTTCATTCTGTTTTCATTATATCTGTTTGTGTGTGCGTGTAGTTAGGCTGAGCTGAAGAAATTGCATGTGAATGTAATATATGCCAGAGCGTAGTTTAAACTTTTTGTGTTCAGCTGATTAGAGCTGTCTGACAACTATATTCACTTTCAATTTTCTATAACTATCACTGGCTAGCCACACACGCATACAGATATAAGGAGAACAGAAATAAACAAACGTTGGTTTTCAGCATATAATCTTTAGGTTGGCAACCTGTACATAAACAAACCAAACAGGAAAGGACATGAGATGAATACACTGTAGTTACGACTTTAAATCAGAGTTTCGGGTAAAATGTCTACAGCTAGTGACAGAAGAAAAAAGAGTGAACATGAAAATGTGCATATGTTCCATAAGCCAGTCTTAGTTCAACCTCCAGCATGTAACCAGGTGAGGCGACACATAGATGTCCGCCAAAAACTCGATTAACTGTAAGTAATCAGTTATTCGCGTAAAAAAAGATGTGAATTGTTTTATAATCTTCAAGTATCACATATCAAAACAAAACTGAATCATTCTAGATTCCATCGAAGATGCCCTAAAGTAAAAGGCAAAACACGTCTTGAACAAACAAAGTACACTGGAGCCAGAAAAAAAAATTGTGACTTACCAAAGGAAATAATCAAGATACTTAGCAAATTGCATCTTATAACATACCAGCAAATTAGTTTCAGTTTAAATTCTGTAAGTATATATAGAATATTGTATATATTAACGTGCTCCATGTCACTGTCATTCTCATCCCACATGCTATTAAATAACGTTTAAAAAAAATTCATCGATTCATTCTGAAAAACTGTAGTTACTTTCATTTTCTCGGTAGATAAATCGATTTTGGATATTTATCATGCGACGGAAGACATGACTTTTACAAATTGTCATTTGCAAAAAAACACGTTTCGATTTCTTGAACCGTTTACGAAATTTGCGGTTGATACAACCACACGGTTTACGACGAGTGGGCGAAGTATCGGACGCATCGTGAGCGACCCGCACGCGGCCAATTCGCCGACGTACCGTCCAACATCTCGAGAACGGCGATAGCTATCGTTCTGCTCTCAACTTTAAAAAAATTTCGATATGTTGACTAAATTTCGTATGCAATAACGTATTACCTAAAATGAACTATACAGAAAGTCCACGCAATGCGTTTTTACCTGTGCATACTCAATAAAATTTCGGGTAGTAGTTCACATAAAAGCGATACAGCAGGTAAACGCTACGAATAATGAAAAGAAATTCAGTCCTTTATCGAGCGAAGGTTTCAGTCTGTAAGATAAAGAAGAATGAATTTTTTTTACCAAATAGTTTCCTTGGAATCGGATGATAAGTATTTAGTAGCTGCCGACGCGTCCACGCCAGCGCTTCGGTGAAAGTTCGTGTAGCCGGGGTTCTGGGTCTGACGTGACGCTCAGCGCGTTCTGTGATTGGCGACGAGGACCTGGAGCGCGGCACGCGGCAACGGCAGCGGTTCGACATCGGCAAACGGCGACGCAGAGGCCGTTATGCCTCTCCGCTGACAGCGTTTCTATGGTAACCACGCCGCTGCCGCGTGGTTTTGACGCGCGGCAGCCCTAGTGGGAACCGGCCTTAAGACCGCGCCAGCAGCCGTCAAAAGCATTGATACGACACAAAGCCATTAGCCAACAGACGTAATGCTACAGTGGATCGAGATGGATGGTTAATAGCAAAAGACAGATAAAAGGAGGAGCACTATTTAAACCCAAGTGGGAAATTAACTTCTTTTGTACTGCTGTCGAATACCATGCCAAATGTTTATTATGTCATCGGAGCCTCATGTATTTAAAAAAGTACTCTACTGAACGGCACTTAAATACCTGTCACAAAGATCATTTCGAACATTTGTCGCAAGAGGAAAGCCAGTCAAAGCTTGAAATGGTTCAAATGGCTCTGAGAACTATGGGACTTAACATCTGAGGTCATCAGTCCCCTAGAACTTAGAACTACTTAAACATAACTAACCTAAGGACATCACACACATCTATGCCCGAGGCAGGATTCGAACCTGCGACCGTAGCGGTCACACGTTCCAGACTGAGGCGCCTAGAAACGCTCGGCCACACCGGCCGGCGTCAAAGCTTGAAGAACTGAAAGAAAATTTCAAGCAGCGTTACAATGAAGTAAGTGTTTCCTATCGTATGACTCTATATTATAAATAAAGATGATAAATAAAACTATATTTTATAATCTGATATGTCACTTAGCAATGTGACAGTTATTGGATATCAGTCAGCAACAAGAAACATTTCTTTTCAGTTAATTTTTATATTTGGTTTGCATTAAATCGCGTTGCATAGACATAAGAAATGTTTCAGGTGCGTTATTTTTTGCCACTTTTTGCAATGCCGTCACAACGCTCTCTCGGACAGCAAAGTGTCGCTAAGACTCATTCTTTGTTTTTTGTATTTGTGTTTTGATGAATGGGAAAACATATGTTCTTCAGTCTGGAACCGCGCGACCGCTACTGTCGCAGGTTCGAATTCTGCCCCGGGCATGGATGTGTGTGGTGTCCTTAGGTTAGTTAGGTTTAAGTAGTTCTAAGTTCTAGGGGACTGATGACCTCAGATGTTTAGTCGCATAGTGCTCACAACCATTTGAACCCTTTTTAAAACATATGTTGTAGTTTGATCTATGTTTTCAATTAATTAAAACGCAAATATTACAACAGGTAAAAATTTATTTTGCAACCACATTTCGCTGTTCTTACTAGCGTCTAAGACCGCTTCTCAGAAGAACTGGGGAAAACCAGTCTGTTTCAGTTATACTTTTATTTGGGTTTCAATGAATGGAAAACTTAATTGTGAAATTGATAAAAGTGTTTTAAAAACAGGATTGTTCAAAATTAATTATAAGATCTTTTTTTTTTTTTTTTTTTTTGCCGTGGTAGGAGCAGGAAACCGGTGGGCAAAGTTTGTGCGCAAGTTACAAATGCTCGCTGAGGATTGCGAAAGCAGGGAAACCCTTTGCGGCTGAGAACCTCATCAAGGATTGACTGGTCGACTTGGCAGCTTATATTGGTCCACCAGACCTCACGGAAAAATTTTAAAAAACATCTCTTTCGGCTCAAATTGTTGCTCGCCGAGTCGAAGATATGGCCTCAGATATGGAGCAGCAATTAATGGAGAGAGCGGCAAACTTCGTTTCATTTACTATCGCTCTTGACGAGTCCACTGACGTAGCGGACACTTCTCAGCTCTTCATGTTTACTGAGGTGTTCTCGACAATCTGCGAGTCACCGAAGAATTTCTCGCCCTTACATCATTAAAAGACGCAACCACGGGTTTGGATGTTCTTCTTGCCGTGGAAAACGTGTTGGAGTCAATGGGTTTAAAATGGGAACGCCTGACCAGTGTAACAACGGATGGAGCCCCTGCGCTACGAGGGATACGCACTGGATTCCTGCTTTACGTCAGGTCAAAACTGGCTGAAGTCGGCTGCCGCTTATTAGCGGCAGTCCAATATCTGATACCACAGGAGGCACGTTATTCGAAGATTGTCCGGACCATTAATTACCTTCGCTAGCATGAACTTGCACATCGCCCATTTAAAGAATTTTTCGCTGATATCGAAGCTGACCCGGACAACTCTTACCACGCCGAAGTAAGATGGCTAAGCAGAGGGAAGATGCTCTTTCTTGGTTTTTTCTCCTTGAGGAACATAGTCTATATCTTTTTGGAAATGAAAGGACGTCCAGAAGAATTACTTCGTGACCCTACGTGGGTGCCGAATTTGGCTTTTTTGAGTGATCTAATTGGTCATTTAAATACTTTGAACGTTTCCCTCCAAGACGAAAATCACTCTGTTGTTGATTTAGTGCAGACGATTCAAGCATTTCAAACAAAACTTATTTTGTGGAAAAAACATTTGCGCGAGGAGAACTGTGGACACTTCCCTGCATTAGACAGTGTTAAAGAAGATGTGGATTTTTCAGATTACGTTCAAATAATTTGCCAATTACGGAAAGAGTATGACAACAGATTTTTGGAGATAAGTGAGCTTCCACCGGAATTAGATATCTTTCTTCGCTCGTTTTCCCTTTGTGCAGAGAACATCTCACAAGTTTTTCAACTAGAGCTGATTGACCCACAGTGCGATATCCGCCTGAAGGACAGCTTTCCTATTTGTAAAACTTTGGATGACTTTTACAGCTGTTTTTTGCAAGAGAAGTACCCTCTTTTGTATAAACACACACCCAAAGCTCTCTCAGTGTTTCGTTTTTTCTGTTCCTTTTAAAGGGTGCTAAAACTAAGAACCGTTCACTACTTAGTAATAAAAATTTGACTAATTCTTTGAGGTCAACAGTCTCCCAGAATGTCGTACCAAACCTAGACAAAATCATTTCCACTAAAAAGAAAAACGTGTAAAATGTTAATTGTCTTCTTTAGCAGTGTTGACTTTAAGGATTAAAGGTCTTTATAACCTTAATTATATTTTTGTTAATAAGTTTTCAAACTTGGTCAATTTAAATTACTGCGTACAAAACAGCAAACTAAATATCCGATGTCTAAACTCTGAAAAGAGATACAAAAAGCTGTAGCACGAAGTACAACAAAAATATTTACTTGTAACTATTAACAGTAAGAATGAGACTCTATATCCCTTATGTAGAATTATTTCGAAAATAGAATCTTTATGACACTGGTTCATTTAAGATACTGATATATCTTTCAGAAGACGCGTACTGTACATATGACGAGTGTGCATGTGCAGTACTAACAGAATGAAACTATGGGTCAGAAAACGACTTCGATTCTTGTTTAGGATATATTTTTCTAAAGCTTTGTGTAGTAATTCTGCGACACGAACACTAATTGTTACCTGAACAGTAAAGGGTTTGCTTGTTTCACCGCTCATCGATCACTTTTACAGAGGTGCGCTTCCTGTGTTATTTTGTTTGCGTTGGATCTGACCGCGGGACAGTCCAGTGCAGAGCAGTGGTGTGCGGCCGCACTCGCTCCGCAGCTATCTCTCTCGCTCCTACGCCGACACTAGCGACACACGGTCGCGTACGGGGCGCGCTGAACTACATTGCCTTGCGCCCGCGGAGCGCGGCAGCGCCCGCCGGGCGAAATTCTTGGATGAGGCTGTAGTCAAGTTATAACAAGTTTCAAGACTCTGGTGTAAACAGCAATCAATACTAGGTCTCATAAAGATGTAGTTCAGAGGTCAAGTTCTACTGTCTGCTCCGTTCTAAAAATTCTGGATGGCAAAGTGTACATGCTGTCGAGCTAAGTCTTTTTCTGTGATTATAAACAAACTTAATTCCATTCATACGAAAATTGTGAAGATTCTAATTTAATATACGACAGTGTTATAAAATGATATGTGTCCGAGAAAGCGGCCATTTAGATACTGCTACTTGAGTACTGAGTGGATGACGGCAGGTGTTTCCGTCGGACTTCCGCTGCACCCGTATATAAATACGTCCGGAGAGGCAGTGACTTCAAAACTGGTTGAAATGGCTCTGAGCACTATGGGACTTAACATCTGAGGTCACCAGTCAAATTAAAACGTCATGCACGATGTGGCACTTTTTCACGCATCTCAATATTCGACTTCATATCTCCTGAACTATGTGTAGTACAATTTTTGTCCGTACATTCAGCGGCCTATGTAGATACTGTCTACGAAAAATGTCGTGAATAGAATTATAAGCAACGAAGTAATAAACTTAAACGTTTTTCATGCGTTATTGTTTCACGCTTTCTGTGTTTATGACGTCGAGTCTTCTGAACTAAGTGTCAAAAAAATGGTTCAAATGGCTCTGAGCACTGTGGGGCTTAACTTCTAAGGTCATCAGTCCCCTAGAACTTAGAACCACTTAAACCTAACTAACCTAAGGACATCACACACGCCGGCCGGAGTGGCCGAGCGCTTCTAGGCGCTACAGTCTGGAAGCGCGCGACCGCTACGGTCGCAGGTTCGAATCCTGCCTCAGGCATGGATGTGTGTGATGTCCTTAGGTTAGTTAGGTTTAAGTAGTTCTGAGTTCTAGAGGACTGATGAGCTCAGAAGTTAAGTCCCATAGTGCTCAGAGCCATTTGAACCATTTTTTTGAACATCACACACATCCATGCCCGAGGAAGGATTCGAACCTGCAACCGTAGCAGTCGCGCCGTTCCAGACTGAAGCGCCTAGAACTGCTCGGCCATAGTGGCCGGCTGCAGTGACTTCATTTCACTTCGCACCCAAGTACCATACGGTCTGCGTCAGTCAAATGGAGAACGCGCTATCTAGGATGACATCACAGCCAGAATGAAACTAAACCCTTGTTTTCGGTACAAATAGGAAGTGAACTCGGGAGGACTGTACACCGTCCTGGATCTTTGCGGAAGTTACTGTTTGTGTACCACCCGTAATGATAACAAAACCGCGTGGCAAGTGGTGACTATGTTTTCCACTTTCGTGACGAGCAATTAACTTAGATTATTAGAAGTCAGGGCGAAAGCCCATTTAATGGGAACTTACCATATAGGTCACCACTGAACTGCTCATAGTGCTGTTTATGATAGAGACATTATTATTAATGTTAACGTCAAGAATACTAGTATGTTTTGCGTGTGAAAGTTGATCAAATACATCTATTAATTAGGACTCAGAATATTCATTTATAATCATAGTTCCTGACCCCACTGAGTAAACAGAGAATAGAAATATTTCTTTCTGTGGGCTGGACAAGAATGTGAAGTTGCAGACTGGAAACTTTGGTCAGTATGTTCTCCATCGCTTACTGGCTGGCCACAGAAATAGTTTTCAGGCTCTCGTAGAAAAAGACGGCGCCGCCGCTCCACACGTGGTGTACGCTCTCTTCGATCAGTCATTGCGTTCTATACTCGTCGAAGAATGATACAAAATTCCCCTTCAGTTGTAATATTGTACAACGTGAAAGGGCGTACCGAGGAGGCCATTTCATATGCACTGATGGGAAAAAGAGCAACGCTAACAAGTAGTTGTGCGACATAAGCGAAAGCTGGTAGGCGTGTTTCATCATCTGAAAGGTAATGTCTATTAATATTTTAAGCCAGTCCAGTCGCACAGAAGTGGCGCTAGTGGTGCCACTATGAGGAAGAAAATCACATTTGCTTTAAATACACGCAGTAACGGTCGTGAAGGTTAGCTACCTTTGAGACTGGACTTGGTGAGTTGATGTTAGTCAAGAACGCCTTTAAGTCAACAAAGACGCCATTATCAACATCACCTCACTGAGTTTGAACCAGGTCACATATAGTCCCCGCAGTCTCCTTCGCTCGTTTTCCCACACTTCCAAATGACCTGGTTCCCAGGAGAATGATACACGCATCAGGTGGTGCTGAAGAAGAAGAAGAAGAAGAAAATTGTCCTGAATTGTTTGTATCGTTTTCTCCACTGAGTACATTTGTTCAAAAATGGTTCAAATGGCCCTGAGCACTATGGGACTCAACTGCTGTGGCCATAAGTCCCATCACACACATCCAGGCCCGAGGCAGGATTCGAACCTGCGACCGTATCGGTCGTGCGGTTCCAGACCGTAGCGCATTTAACCGCTCGGCCACTCCGGCCGGCCAGTACATTTGTTGCAATGCTTGTAAGACACAAGGAGATGGGAGCTGATGAGAATCTTTTCTCTCTGTAGACCTCTCATTTGCTCCAGTGCCTTAAAGGATCGCGTGGAACTCCATGGTATGGATATAATTTAAAAATCCATTTTCTGTAAGTGATTAAGGGAAGGCAAGTTACAGATAGCCGGATGGGGACTTGCACTGTAGTCTTCACATACCAATCCACTGTCGTTCAACTGCACCACTTTGCTTAGTCAAGTAGCTTTTATTTAGTAAGCTGAAATAATAATAATCACAGCTAACCCCAATCACGAAATCGGTGGTGAAGAAGATAGATCATTTGTTCAATAATGGGAAGTGCATTGCACTGAACCAGACCTATTATTACAGCTCTTTTTATCCAAAGTTATTTCAAGTCTATCAGTCTTAAGTACATATATGAAATGTCAAGTTAGGCTGCGGCTCGGATGCCAGATTAAATTATTAGTACCTGTTACAGCTGACTTGGAGAGCTACCAGAGAAGCTAAACAGGACAAAATATCTTCGCTAGGTATTTGTGAATGATAGTTTTAATACCACAGAGATTTACTGGGCATGGTCCTATTGAAGGTCGTATTACTTTATCTTTTAGGAACAACGGAGCAACACTGTACTGAGGGAGGATTTTTAGCACAGTGAGGAACGCACGAGCAATGTAAATTTTTGAAGTAGACTAAAACTGACGATCCAACCCCCCTCCTCCACACACACACACACACACACACACACACACACACAAAATAAAAGTTTCAATGGTAACACCACCCACCTCGAAAATTCATTCAGCAGGTATCTACCAAATCCACATTTGCCGATCCAACTGATACTTTCTTTAATTTCATATTGATGAACTAAGATCAGCTTACAAATCGTCTTCTTCCTTTGTTGTATTATGTTTTCTCTAGTACTCCTATATATTCTACCCATGTTGTCTTTTACTTTCCCTGCTTCGTTCAAGCGTTCCTATTTTTTGTGGCTTTAAAGTCTTCTAAATTTAGTATTTTATTCTTAAAAATGTTTGTTTCTGTTGTCTCCAATTTTTGTTGTTGTTTCTTTCAAGTTCTTTTTCTTATTTCTGTAATCCATACTTTAGCATCCCTCAGTGGGATACCAGCATTGGAAGATAGGCGGCCAGGAATAGTTGAGCAGCGAACTGTCGCCGGCAGAGATCTACGCAAAGGCAAATGATTAATCCATGCCAATAATCGGTAAATTTATTTTTACTTAACTTCAGTCAGTCCTGTTGTACAATCCAAAATCAGAGTCCAAAGACCACAGCACAATGCATCAACACGAAACGGAGAGTCCGCAAGGATAGGCTATATATAGTCACATTTTCTACCCATGATCAACTAAACTTCACGTACTTGGTTGCCGAGGGGCTGTACTACACTAAAAAAAAAATTAAAAAAATAAAAATAAATAAATCGTAAAACCAAGAAGGAATTGAGCGACATAAACAAAAGTTGGTAGAAGTGTCTACATCTGAAGCATGATGTTTACTCAAGTTTCACGCCAGTCGCATAACAATTGTGCTAATAGCGCCATTATAAGGATGCAAATCGGGTTTGCTTTAAATACGCACTGTAAAGGTCCTGAGCAATAGTTACCCTAGTGAGGTGATGTTATTCAAGAACGTCTTTAAGGTGAAAGAGACGCCGTTATCCACACGTCACAGAGTTTTTACGAGCTCGTGTAATAGGACTACGAGAAGCTTGCGCTTCCTTCTGAGCTACTGAAGAAAGACTTGGCAGGAATTTAGTCACTGTACGTAACTACTGGCTACGGTGGTCACAAGAATGTACAGTCACAAGAAGACTGGACTCCGGACGGCCACGTGACATTACCGATAAGGAAGACCATCGTGCTTGGCGTATGACTCTGTAATAACGTACTGCATCTGCAGAAGCAATTTGAGCAGCAGTGGGCACCACAATGACACAACGAACTGTTACAAATTGGTTACTTCAAGAACAGCTCTGAGCTTCCAGCCAGTCGCCCTGTAGCGTGCGTTCCACTCATCCCAAACCACTGCCATTTGTGATTTGTGTGGTGTCAAGCGAGAGCTCATCGGAGGGCAGGGTGAGGTCTGTTGTGTTCTCGGATGAAAACTGGTTCTGCCTCGATGCCAGTGATGGCCGTGTGTAGATTAGAATGAGACCTGTTGAGGGCCTGGTAACGACCTGCCTGCATGCTAGGCACAATGGACCTACACCTGGAGTTACGGTCTGGGCTGCACTCTCATGGTTATCCCAAGCATCCTGACTGCAAATCTGAACTCAGTTTGGTGATTCGGCCTGTTGTGCTGTCATTCATGAACAACATTCTCCAAGCATTTTCCAACAGGTTAACGCTCGCCCACATACCGCTGTTGTACCCCAACGTGCCCTACAGAGTGTTGACTTGTTGCCTTGGCCTGCACGACCACCATTTCCGTCACCAAAGAAGCACGTATGGCACATCATCGGACGACAACTCCAGTGACATCCACAACCAGCATTAACCCTCCCTGTGTTGACCGACCAAGTGGAACAAGCATGGAACTCCATCTCACAAACTGACATCCGGCTCTTGTACAACACAATTCACGCACGTTTGCATGCTTGTACTCAACATGGTGACGGTTACGCCGGTTACTAATGCACCAGCATTTCATATTTGCAATAGCATATCTCGCGCATACGTTAACTTGTGATCTTGCAATTTCAGTCACTTAACTACGTTGCCCAGACAAATGCATTCCCAAATATTCACTACCCTAAGTCAATTATTTATTGGGGTTGCGATTTTTTTCCCATCACTGTACATCCAGTCCGCAGAAGGCCCTCTTGTCGGCAGTCGGTGGACGTCGCATCCCGCGTGCGTGGATCATTGGCGGCGGCGTTGTCTTTCGCGATAGCTTCCTGCGTTCACCGAAATCGTTCGATGTGTTGCCAACTATCACAGGGTGCCACGTCGTGTGGTATCAACTGCTACGATGCCAAACATACTACTGTAGATTTGTTTTTTCCAGAAATACAGGAATATTTATTGCGTTAGCCATTCGTTAACCATTCGATAGAGGTATGCTGATATTTTTGCTATATTTTCGTAGATCTCGTCATCACTCTCATTTTCCAACCATCTGTAGTTTTTATTGCACCTATTATTTTTTTAATAACCCATCTTTCAAGGACTTCTATTCCGTCCAGCTTTTGGTTCATCGTTAGGCATTTATGTGGATATAAACATTATGGTTTTATCATTGTGGCATAGTGTTAAGTTTTATGTAGATGCACATTTAATACTGTAGATATTTTTTGTCAGATCATATGTTCCATTTTATTAACACTTACACCAATTGCAAATTTTTCTGATCCATTCTACTGCATGATTTCTCCGAGGTACTTAAACTTATTAACTCGCTCTTTTTTACCTGTTCGTATTTCTATGTAATTTAGTGCATTTTTTATGTTTTTCATGAATTATGTATTTTTCAGTTGAAGTTTGAGACCAGATCTATTCGCAATAATTCACAGAAAATTCATTTAAGTACCTTATCCTGTCGGATTTTCTGAAACTATTACAAAATCGCCTGCGAAAGTCAGGCACTTTATTTTACTTTCATGTGATTGTTTTTCCAGATTTATTTCTTCAATTATGTCTTAGCTCCAAACGCTAGAGCCTTACAATTTATTCTAAAACGCAATTATACAGTGAAAATGATAAGCTGTCCCCTGGTTTAACACCAAATTTTCATGTTGGCTAATTTTGCTTTTATACCAAATGTTCTTTTGATTTTATCTATTATTTCTCTGTCTTCGTAATGAAATGCTTTCTTGAAAACAATAAGTAATACTCTTATGTGTTCGCTGGTTAACATTCTGTGGTGAATGGTTCACTTTAAGTTAAAAATCTGTTGTGCTCCCTTTTGAAAACCACCTTGACATTTTCCCAATTTTGATCTGCCAGAAGTTTCAAATAGCCCACACCCTACTGTAGACTGAATATGCATTTTGGAAACAATTCCCAAGTTGTGGCTAAGCCATGTCTCCGCAATATCCCTTCTTCCATGATTGATAGTTCCTCAAGATATTCAGGAAAACTTCTATGATGTTATGAAACGAGGAACGAGCTGTGACATTGGGTCGTGAGCTGTAGTTGGTTAGCTCAGTTGGTAGAGCACTTGAGTGTGAAAGGGAAAGGTTCCAGGTTCGATTCAAGGTCTGGTATACTGTTTTGAGCTTACTGGAAGTTTTTTCCGTTCAGTTAATGATTAATTATACTAATGTTTCTTCAACTATGTTCAGGACAACTTTTGATAATATTTTGTATGCCAGTGGCAGAAGTAAAACTTCTGTGATTCTCGCACAGGGAGGTACATTGTTAATATCCTCATTTTGGTGTCTTGACAAGTAATACAGCTCAGCAATGTTTGTATTTTACAGTTTCTGTGTACTACTATGCAATGCATGTTCAGGAGCCTGTCGAAAAATTTTTAGAGTATTTCATAATTTTCCTTATTACTACCGTATTTTTGCATTTTCATCTTTGAAAGAAGTACTTGGTGCCTGATAATCCTTAACCAAGTGTTTAAAAGTTTCTGGCACTATTTCTGGTGAAATTTTTATGTGTTTCTACAAGACGAGATTTCTCAAAGGTTCCTCTGAATTTCCGGGTTACTTTTGATGTTTCTTTTTTGTCTTTGATCGCTTCGTTCTATTACTTCCTCGCATTCCTCATTTCACCAATGCCTTCATTTTATTGTCTGCCAGTTCTAATTTTTCTCTGCCACTTTAGTAATTTATACCTGGATCTCATGCAAAATCATCTGTTTTAGCTCTCTATTTCTTATCAGTATTTTTCTGTATAGTCTTTTGTAATATTACCTCTACTGAAGTTGCACCTGATTACTTTCTGGATTTTCTTCTTTGTTTTATGTAGAAGAAATCGTATTTTAAGCAGAGAGACATAATGATCTGAATGTAATTCTGATCACTTTGATATTTGCAGATTATTTGATATTCATTTTGGATATGATAATGTGATTCAGTTGAAATTCTCCTAAATTTGGACTTGGAGGTGCCGAAGTTTTGGTTTTTCTGTTTGTTCCTAAGTGTGCTGGATTCTCTAATAACATTCTTACAGATGTAAGCAGTCTAAGTGCTACGTTGTATTTTGTGTTCTTCACGCAACAAAATCTTCTTTCCCTACTCTACAAATCCATGACGGCAGTGTTTATAGCACCAATGCATTCGTATTTCTGATTACTGACTGCCAGCAAGCAAAATTATGATAGAAATCTAATCATATTATCTCTCGACAAATGGTTCAGTAGCCGTGTGAGAATGCTCCATCATAGATTTAATCAAAGCCAATGTCTTTTTCACAAAGAAAAGGTGAACGAAATCAAAATGGATGTCACGAGGGTAATGAGAGAAGCGTTCTATCGTTTCGAAAGTAATTTTTAGTCTAAGAAGTTCTGTTCGTAGGTGAAGTCTGCAAATGCATCAAACTCATCTGTTTAGCCGTTCAAAAATCACACTGGTATCGAAAACAGTGGATGCAAAAACATTAAATTCAGTCATCTGTATTTATTTCACTATGACTGATTGCAATACGATTCCTCATTGCAGCTATCGTACGAAATGGCGGATAGTCAGAAATGTAACAGCGCAATATAAAACGAACTAAAACCACTAAAAATACCAGAGGCAGCTGGACTTGATGAGACCTGTGTGATTCTCTGTAGATTATGCGAATGATCTTGCTCCCCTTCTAGCAGAAACTTATTGCGTGTTACATTTCCACGGGGTGCTTCAAGTGGTTTCAGAGCGACGTGGCCCACTCCCGTTCTCAACTACGATTGTTGGACATACGAACATAGCCATAAGTCTTTATTACCGACGTATATCTGTTGCAGAATTATGAAACACGTTTTATGCCCTACCTGGAGAACGAAAATATATTTCGGGGGGGGGGGGGGGCCTCAATATGGATTCAGCCAACAGCAATCTTTTGAAATCCGTCTAGCTCTCTTTCGCCATGACAGCGAGGTTAACGGCGTCCAGGATGATGCTCTATCTCTTAGTATCCGGAAGATATTCTATACCATTTCACACTATCGGATAACGAATTACGTAGGTGCATTCAGAATGATAGACTGTCTTTGTGATTGGTATCAGGAATTCCAATCAGATTGAACTCAGCACATCGTTCTCAAGAGACGATATCGTCAGATCTGAAAATAACTTTGGAGGTGCCCCAGTGTAGTTATGTAGAGTCGTTACCGTTAATGGTATGCACACATTATGTGATGATGTAGTAGGAAGCTTCTTGAAGCTATTCGCGGATTAAGCTGTCGTATAAAGGAAAATCAGCGGCGAAATGCAGTAAGATTTGCAGAGGATCAACGTCTGGTGCAGGGACTGGCAATTGTCCCCGATACAAATAAATTGAAATAATATCGCAAAACCTTAGGGAGAATTTTTTATTCAATAAAACGATTTGCGATCAATCAATGAAGACAATCACAAACATAAAACATCGAACAGTGTGCATCCGAAACAAGGTACAATGGAATTCTCAGATAAGACCAATTGTAAGGAAAGCTGGTGAAAGCCACAGATCCATTGTAAAATCCTAAGAAAAAAATGTAATTCACCTACGAAGGAGATAAGGCGCGAAAATTTCGTTCGATCTATTCTAGAATACTGCACGTGACGTTGCGACCTTTGATTGTAGGATTAATAGAGGAGAGCAGAGGGAGATAGATAAATAGATAGATAGATAGAGAGAGAGAGAGAGAGAGAGAGAGAGAGACAAAGACTGACGAAAGGAGAGTGAGGACGAGATGAATTAGAGGGAGGTGGAGAAGATGGACAGAAGAGGAAGTAGTAGGTGGACAGACGGGGCAAGTACGACTAGGATACGCGCTCTGATGGTCCCGTACGAACTTAATTGTGTAGTACCCGGCAGTACCAGCTGAGTACGCGGCATTATGCCCGCCCGGTTAGCTGCGTGGTCTACCGCGCTGCTTCCTGACACGAATCCGCTCGGCGGGTTAGTGTCGAGGTCCGGTGTGCCAGCCAGCCTGTGGATGGTTTTTAAGGTGGTTTTCCATCTGCCTCTGCAAATGAGGGCTGGTTCCGCTTATTCCGCCTCAGCTGCAATAGTCGGCGATTGCTGCGTGAAGACTGTCTTTATGTACGAGAACACCATCATTACTATACCACGCAAACATTTGGGACTACACTCGTCTGGTATGAGATGTACGCGGGGGGATCCACTGAGGGCCAAGCCGCACAATAACCCTGGGTTCGGTGTGGGGCGGAGGTGAGGTGAGTGGACTGCTGTAGCCTGTTGTAGGGCTGTGAACCACTGAGGGCTATGGCGGGGACGAAGCCTCTCCATCGTTTCTAGGTCCCCGGTTCAACACACACACAAATACACACACCTGGAATTATCCAGGTGCATATTTATTCCAATCTTCTATTAGTCCATCTCCTCCATCTGTCTCTCTCTCTCCATCTCCAGCCCTCCTCTCTCTGTCCAACTCTTCCACACCGCATGCTCTGCCTACCTTTTCCTGTCCCTCTTTCTGTCCATCTTCTCCTCCCCCTCCCCTACTCACTGCCCCCACTTTTCATTTAATCCTTCCCATTCTGTCCATCTCCTTCTCCTCCCTCTAATTCCATATCATCCTCCCTCTCCCTTTCCTAGTCTCTTCCTACTCCCCCTCTGTCCATCTCCTCCTACCCCTCTCCCTGTTCATATGCTCCTGCTTCCCTTCCGTGTCCATCTCCTTCTCTCCCATCTGTCTGTCCATCTCCTCCTCTTCCCCTTATCTATTCCTTTCCTCCACCCCTATGTCTGTTCATGTCCTACTCCCCTATCTCTCTGCCTGTCTTCCTCCTCGTGTCTCTGTACATCTCCTCCTCTTTCCTATTTCTGTCCATCTCCTCCTCTCACGTGTCTCTGTATATTTCCCCATCTACTACCTCTGTCCGTCTCCTCCTCCACCTATCTGTGGCTATCACACCTTCTCCCTCACTGTCTGTCCATCTCCCCATCCTCACGCTCACCCCAATAGGAGGCTGGTGGTTGTTACTCCTACGGTAGTTTTTTCCAGAATCTAACTAATCTGTGTATCAAGTTCGATTGAATTCGTTGTAGGGGTTTAGAATGAGCTTTTTATCCGTGGCTTTGATCGCATACGCACATGTCAAAAATATTTTGCACACGTTTAACATATTTTATTCGTATTTGTACTCATATTTGACCTGTACGTCTAGTGAATTTCGTCCTCCAGTTACATTTTCAAGCAGCTAACTGTTTATGTCGTCGTATCTACTGAACTACATGCTTTACAATGATATAGTTTTGCAGGTACATCCTATGACATACGTGCCTACTGTCTGTGAAATGTATTGTGAAAGGAATTAGTAGTACAGAAATAATAAATTAGAACGTCATGCAGGATGCAGCAGTTTCTCAGGCCCATCAATGTTTATGACGTTGTATCTCCTGAACTATGAGTTACACAATGATATACTTTTCTAGGTATATCCAGGGACATATATGGATACCGTCTACGAAATATGTTGCGAATAGATGTAGTATCAAAGAAGTAATAAATTGAAACGTCATGCACGATGTGGCACTTTTTCACGCATCTCAATATTCGACTTCATATCTCCTGAACTATGTGTCGTACAATTTTTGTCCGTACATTCAGCGGCGTATGTGGATACTGTCTACGAAAAGTGTCGTGAATAGAATTACAAGCAACGAATTAATAAACTTAAACGTTTTTCATGCGTTATTTTTTGACGCTTTCTGTGTTTAAGACGTCGAGTCTTCTGAACTAAGTGTCGCACAATGATGTAATTTTTCTGGTACATTCAGTGAATATTGTCTCCAATATATGTCACGAATATATCTAGTAGTAAATAAGTAACAAATTAAAAAGACATGCTTCAGTGGCATTTTTACTGCATGGCCAGCTAAAATGTAGTACGCAACAAACTTTATTCCTTTCATCATTTCGTAGGGATCGTCATCGAGAAAAAGTTTCGTAAAGGTTCAAAATTATGTGTAAAGTTTGTTGCAAGTCTCTAAGCGCTCTCGTTCTCAAATACCAGATGATTAAAGTATGGGTATTCTCACGTCGTGGCTGCACTGCTTTTTCACAGACGGTTGAGAAATGGCAAAATACTTTTTCGTGTGATATAATTATAAATGAACTATTTATCGGAATTTTTTGCTCCACTTTTAGTGTGAAACCGTGCTTCTTGCCAAATCTGACGATTTTAAGTTAACGGGAAGTACCCTATAGGTTTAGATGAATAAGTTTGTGAGTAACAAAGTATGTGGCATAGATGACCGTATGTTTTGTCTGCACTGACTCATCGAACTCATGTGCTAATACTACATGACAGGCGGGCAACATTCGGAGAAGAGTTAGACAACGTATCAGTTGATCCGAAATGTATTTTGCGAACTGACTTCGATGGGAAAACCACAGAAATTAGAGCTCATGTGGTGGTTTAGCGGCAACTGATCTCTGCTTGAATTATTAATGGAAGTTGCAGAAAATTGGGGAAACGATACTTCAGCACACAACGTAAAGTGGGATGCGGGGATACAGCCGTAGACAATGAATAGTTCTGTCAGTGATCTCAATAATGGAGCAGCTATGATAGTGCTCTGCCATAGCTTACAAGGAGGTAACGTGCACATATTGTGCAATATGCCAATATGCTTTAGAGTTAGGTGGGCACCATAGAACTAACTTCTTACCCCTGTAACAGCGATGGCTGCACTACCTTCTTCTCTGACCTAACACAGCTGACAGTAGACCTGTGAAATCTCCCTGGTAGAATGCTCTACAATCATGTCCCGTCCCAAGACATTCAATTCGTGTCGTTTACTCACTCTCACAGAAAATATATCTCCAGTACTGATTTTCCTTGCATTTAAATGTCCTCAAACATACAAACTGGTCTCAATAATTACTTTTTATTAATAATTCCAACCATTTGGTGACACAATTAGTATTTGAAGCGTCTCTCTGCTTTATTCTAATGCTTTTTGTATCTGTTATTACGAACGTTGTATGTCCTGTTAATACGTGACTTTCGTATTCAATGTCTGATCCCAACGATGAAATGAAGTTTCTCAGAGCCATCGACTGTGTAGCTAGTATATGAGACCTCCAGTTGATACTGAATCGCAGCCACAAATTTTGTTGAACTTAAGGTGCCTTTGACTATCTTTTGGGAGCCAGCAGTTGAAGCATTAAGTAGTTATCTTTTACTATTAAATCGAAACTGCACACAAGTTCTGCAGTCCTTAGTTTCCGGTATGTCATTAAAAACTATATCACATATTTCTAACATGTGGTTACTTTTTTACCCTATGCCTTTTATTTCATTCGCGAAATATGGTTTATACAATACTGTGTCAGAGAGTGGAAACAATATATGCCTGCTGCACTGCCTGTTTGTCCGCCCTCATCTGCCCCCCCCCCCCTCTCCCCCCACCACCCTGATTTCGCTCTCCATATGTGAGGGATTTGTTAGGAAACACTTAAATAACACGCTAATATTGATTTGTTTCCAAAGATTTTAGTAGAAAGAGAAGTTAAGCTCTTATTACTCGAAACTGTACTCAGTATTACAAAATATTTTGAAAGCCCTTAGATACGTGTGAGAGTTAAGTTATCACATGTGAGTGTGATGGAGAAAGTCTTCCGAAGTAAGAGTAATTTCACGTGTGCCGCAGGGGAGTGTCGTAGGACCGTTTCTAGTCACAATATACATAAATGACTTTGTGGATAACATCGGAAGTTCACTGAGGCTTTTTTGCGGATGATGCGGTGGTATATCGAGAGGTTGTAACAATGGAAAATTGTACTGAAATGGAGGAGGATCTGCAACGAACTGACGCATGGTGCAGGGAATGGCAACTGAATCTCAATGTAGACAAGTGTAATGTGCTGCGAATATATAGAAAGAAAGATCCTTTATCATTTAGCTAGAATATACCAGGTCAGCAACTGGAAGCGGTTAATTCCATAAATTATCTGGGAGTAGGCATTAGGAGTGATTTAAAATGGAATGATCATATAAAGTTGATCGTCGGTAAAGCAGATGCCAGACTGAGATTCATTGGAAGAATCCTAAGAAAATGCAATCCGAAAACAAAGGAAGTACGTTACAATGCACTTGTTCGCCCACTGCTTGAATATTGCTCACCAGTGTGGGATCCGTACCAGATGGGGTTGACAGAAGAGAGAGAGAAGATCCAACGGACAGCAGCGCGCTTCCTTACAGGATCATTTAGTAATCGCGAAAGCGTTACGGAGATGATAGATAAACTCTAGTGGATGACTGCAGGAGAGACGCTCAGTAGCTCGGTGAAGTTTCGTGAACATACCTTCATCGAGGAGTAAAGCAGTATATTGCTCCCTCCTAAGTATATCTCGCGAAGAGACCATGAGGATAAAATGAGAGAGATTAGAGCCCACACAGAGGCATACCGACAATCTTTCTTTCCACGAACAATACGAGACTGGAATAGAAGGGAGAACCGATAGAGGTACTAAAAGTATCCTCCGCCACACACCGTCAGGTGGCTTCCGGAGTATGGATGTAGATGTAGATCACATGTGAACTTTACGGTGATGAACTAAAAGAAACCAAAGTATGCAGTGGGACAGTATTTTTCAAGTTAAAGGAGAACCGGTAATAGTAGAGTGAAAGAACAAAGCAAAGAGTGGAAAACGCTGTAACGAAGAATGTAACGGCAAAAGGAGAGGAGGCAGCGGAACGAGAACACAAGTGCCGGTTAACGAGAATAACGGTCTTTGTGTTCTCCAGAAATAACATCCGTGGGATGCTCCAGTATGCAGAATATAAAACGAACGCTTTGGCAAACACAGGAGCCTAGTAGAAAGGTAAACAGTCTCTAAGTAAACGAGAGCATAACTTCTGAGGTAAACCTGTTATTCATGTTAAAGCAGATTCCTTTCAGATTCGTCTGTCGTCTTCAACAGTAGCTGTACTAAATGCTATCCTTCTGCACCCAACGCACTTCGGTGCTGATCAGTTGTCATAAGTGACGAATTATAGTACCTACAGTGAATCATTTAGGTCTGATTTCTCTGTGTCATACAATAAAGGCAAGTAGAGATATGAACAAAGAATATAAAGAACAATTAAATTCGAAACCTTACAAAATTTATAATTAACCAGTTTATTAAACGTTTTTATTTGATGTCAGATTCTGTTGATGTAAGTCGCATTTAGTGCGATATTTTAGTTGGTATTTTCACTTGTTTGCACAATAATAACTGTGGAGTATAATGGCGCTATACAATTTAGTCTATATAAAATTATGTTTGTTCATAAAAACATGATCTGATGTTACCAGCTGATCAATCATGTTATGAAATTAAAGTTTACAAATTTCCTTGAGACTAAACAGGAAAAAATCACCATCTACTGGAACTTACGTGAGTGAACACAACTAATGCACATTTTTATTGATGAAACAACACACAAAGTGGCACTACATGTAAATACTACTTGCACACTGCACGAGCAGACGACGTACTGTTGACCAAAACATTTACATAACCGAAAACATTAGCACCTGAAGATGGGTTTGGTAACCCGAAACCGATAATGCCACTGAAATGAAACATTTTAAAAATGATAACTTTACCATGGTTCGGGGTCACAGTCAAGTAAAACTTTTTAAATGAATGTTCCGCCATTTGTGTGTATAAATCGTTTATTCTATTGTGAAATAATTATTTCGACCTTTGACCGTTTTCAGTTACCACAGTGAATATACACTGAAGCGCCAAAGAAACTAATAGAGGCATGCGTATTCAAATACAGAGATATGTAAACAGGCAGAATACCGCGCTGCGGTCGGCAACGCCTATATACAACAAGCGTCTAGCGCAGTTTTAGATCGGTTACTGCTGCTACAGTGGCAGGTTATCTTGATTTAAGTGAGGTTGAACGTGGTTTTATAGTCGGCGCACGAGCTAAGAGACACAGGATTTCCTAGGTAGCGATGAAGTGCGGATTTTCCAGTCTACCAATTCACGAGTGTACCGTGAATATCAGGAATCCGGTAATACATCTAATCTCCGACATCGCTGCGGCTGGAAAAAGATCCTGCAAGACCAGGACCGACGACAATTGAAGAGAATCGTTCAAAGTGACAGAAGTGCATCCCTTACGCAAATTGCTGCAGATATCAACTCTGGGCCATCAGAAAGTGTCAGCGTGCGAACCATTCAACGAATCATCGTCGATATGAGCTTTCGGAGCCGAAGGCCCACTCGTATGCCCTTGATGACTGCACGACACAAAGCTTCACGCCTCGCCTGGACCCGTCAACACCGACGTTGGACTGTTGATGACTGGAAAAATGTTGTCTGGTCGGACGGATCTCGTTTGAAATTGTATCGAGCGGATGAACTTGTACGGGTATGGAGACAGGGGACTATTCAAGCTGGTGGAGGCTCTGTAATAGTGTGGGACGTGTGCAGTTGGAGTGATATGGGTCCCTTGATAAGTTTAGATACGATTCTGCAGGTGACACTTACGTAAGCATCCTGTCTGATCACCTGCATCCATTTATGTCCATTGTGCATTCCGATGGACGTGGGAAATTTCTGCAGGACACTGCGACACCCCACGCGTCCAAAATTGCTACACAGTGGCTCCAGGAACACACTTCTGAGTTTAAACACCTCCGCTGGCCAACAGACTCCCCAAACATGAACATTATTGACCATACCTGTGATGCCTTACAATGTACTGTTCAGAAGAGATCTCAACCCCCTCGTACTCTTACGGATTTATGGACAACCCTCTAGGATTCATGGTGTCAATTCTCAGATCTACTGCAGACATTAGGCGAGTCCATGCCAGGTCGTGGTTCGTCACTTCTACGTGCTTGCAGGACCCCTACACGCTATTAGGAAGGTGTACCTGTTTCTTTGATTCTTCAGTGTACTTGCACCACAGATATTGGGGAAATTTCCGGTTTTCACAGAATGGATTGGTAATCAGCAGCTCGTATTGGCAGCCAATAAATTGACTGTAATTGTGCAAATATACACTTTCTTAAATGGACAGCCAATAAATTGACTGTAATTGTGCAAATATACACTTTCTTAAATGGAACAATGCCTATATCATTCACAAGCTAAAAGTAGGGTATATGAGAATGTCTGTGGCGTTTCTAGCAAAGGTCTAGAGTGAGTCTTTTACGAGATATCGTATTTTTAAAAGTTCACACACCGACACTTGTTTGTGCCATTCAACCAGCGTAGTTGCTAGGTAAGATGCTGTTATGTTTGCTTATAATGTGCTTGTTGTTTCCTTGAGTGCATTGTGACTTGCTATACAGTTAATGTGTCACGGTCCAACCATCAAGTGTTTCGTGGACCATGCGATTTACCAATACAAAAAACGGCGAACTGCTCATTGTGTATAGAGAATGCAGGAGGAATGCAGTTCGCTCTTGTACGGTTTATGCGTCAAGATATCCCAATAGACGTCAACGACCTCCGCAGTTATTTATGAACTTCTTCAACCAGTTACGTAAAAGGCAACGTAACAGAAGGAAACAAGTGACGGCAGAGAGGGAGATTAATGTTGTTGCTGCTTTTGCAGTTGGTCCGGAAGTTAGCTCTTGCGCAATCACGCTAGGAATTGGGATGAATCAGGCAAGTGCCCTACGTATTCTCCGTCGACATAGGTTCCACCCCTGTCACTTTTCTCTCCATCAATCGTTGTACGGAAACGAGTATGAGAATCGTGTTAACTTCTGCACGTGGGCATTAAGGCAAGAAACTCCAAATGTATCACGTATCTTATTTGGTGTTGAAGCCACATTTACCAGTCATGGCAAGGTAAAAAATGAAATGATCGTATGGCATTGCTGGCTGGGAGGCCCCAAACGGTAAAGTTCGGCCGCCGATTGCGAGTCTTATTGCAGTCGACGCCACATTGGGCGACTCGCGTGCTGGTGATGAGGATGAAATGATGATGAGGACAACACAACACCCAGTCCACGAGTGGAGAGAATCTCTAACCCAGCCGGGAATCGAACCCGGGCCCACTGCATGGGAGGCAAGCACGTTACTATCCAGCTAAGCAAACGGATGGTGGCCAGGTAAACTGTTTGTCTGTTGACAATCCCCGTTGGCTTCAACGGGTGGAATGTCAGCGTCCATGGAGTGTAAATATTTGGTGTGAGATAGTGAACCGTCAGCTCCATCTTCCATGGATGCTAAAAGACGTTCCTCTGCAGGCTAGGAGGAACTTGCGATACCAACATGATAGCTGTCCAGCCCATAGTACACGAAGTACTGCCGCATGTCTTTGAGCCGTGGCTGGCTCGAATCATGATTGTCTTGGGTTAAACCTTGGTTGAAGTCCTTTGGTTTTATTCCTCCGGCGGTTATCGTAATAATGTTGTGTTGATACTAGTACTGCTGTACTATCTATGGCATGGCGGATGTAGTTTCCAGCTGGGCAGTGTGTGGGCAGTCGTTCGGTTGGCGTGGAGCGGCAAGGAAGTCTCTGTCGTGCGTGCTTTGGCCGGGGCTGCTGGCGGTGTGCACGTGTGGTTGGAGTGTGAGGTGCTGCTTGCGAGTGCTACGAAGTTCGTCGCCCACCGATCTTGGACATGAAAGTTGAGTCCTCACTTAACTTACTATCGAGCCTCAATTGTTTACATTTCTTCGTTTGATCCTGGTTGTCGATTTTGGGACATTCCCACGAGCAACAACATGTGTGTATTCAAGTCGGCCACGATTCCTGTGGAGTTTATCTTAATTTATTGCCACGCGGGATTAGCCGAGCGGTCTGAAGGCGCTGCAGTCACGGACTGAGCGGCTGGTCCCAACGGAGGTTCGAGTCCTCCCTCGGGCATTGGTGTGTGTGTGTTTGTCCTTAGGATAATCTAGGTTAAGTAGTGTGTAAGCGTAGGGACTGATGACCTTAGCAGTTAAGTCCAATAAGATTTCACACACATTTGAATATTTTTTTTCTTAATTTATTCCCGGTTATAGAAGTTGACCAGCGGTATTTTCTACCTTGTGGCCGTTGACGTCCCGGTTACCTGCTCTGGTCGTTGACGTAATTTTGGCAATGTATTTCTCTCCTCGTGTTGTTGCTGTCCAGCGCGGCGTGTAGTTCGACAGCTGAGGTGTTGCTGGTCGTTGTGGGCGCCTATATTTTCTGTGTGTCGTTGTATTGAAATCTTGTGGTCATTTTGCTGATTGCGTGGAGCGGAACTGATCTTGTTGATTGGTTGGTCGGCTGTCTGTCGTTGCGTTGCCTTCAGGTTAAGAAGCCGTTGGACAGGCTGCCTGTCTCACCTAAACGGGCGTTAATGTTACAATCCCAGGCTGACCCTTGGAAACTTCTGAACGCCGTTCCTTGTGTGTTACATAGTAATTTACCTGTTTGGGTTTTGGTTATTTTGTTGGTGTGTGGCCTTCAGCCGAGTATCAATAGCTCTTAAATTAATGTTCTTGTCTTGTCCTTAAGACATGAGATTTTTATTCTTTTATATGGGGCCTTCAGCCGAATTTTACATGAGATGTTTTAAGATAAGGCATTCTGCCTTTATACTGAAACTCTTCTTATTGCTTAATATGCGGCCTCCATCCGAATTTCATTAAAATTAAGTTCCTGAGGCCTTCAGCCTGTTTAGATCGAGGATTTAGAAAATATTTTTGGGTGAAACCTTCAGAAGAACCTTCCATTTCAATTTCTTGCTCAGGCCTTGCGTCTTGGACTTAGAGTGTGGCCTTCAGCCGATCTAAAGTTAATCAAAGGAGGTCGGTTAAAGTTTTGAGTGTTTTGTATCCTTGTTGTAATATTGTGTGTTGATAAGTAATGTTTGTATATTGAGTGCAACTGACAGCAACTTATTTTGGCCCCTTTCCACAACCTAATCCGCTCTGGTCTGCTAGACCAGGCATTTCAGTCTTCATGAACTGTTTCCAAATCGTTGGATTGGATGAAGAGCCCTGTACCGTGGCCGGCCCATTCCCGGATTTGACGCTTGTCGAGTTCTTTCTGTGGGGAAACTGTCCGAAGGGACATACCAAGTACACTCAATGATATGCAACCACGTATTACTGCAGCCTGTTCGGACGTCTCCGCTGAAATGCTAGCACTTATGTTGCAGTCGTTCCATACTAGACTGGGAGAGTGTATTGCCGCTGCCAAAGGCCGTTTTGAACACAACCTGTGATAGTCAGTTGTCTCGATACTGGTCAGAATACACGTAACTAGTGTATGCACTTGTGTTGTTCTTTAGTGTGTGTTATCACAGCTGTTGTACAAATGTTGGTGCGGGAACTTTTCAAAGTGACTTCCGCCAGTTGCGTAAGAGTTGCTCCAGTAACGCCACTATGACGATGAAAATCAGGTTTGCTTTAAATACTTGCTGTAATATATGTGAGCGTTAGTTACCTTTGAAACTAGAAGTGGTGAGTTGATGTTAGTCAAGAATGCCTTTAAGGAAAAAAAAGACACCATTATCAACACCTCACTGAACTTGAACGAGGTCGTGTAATAGCACTGCGAGAAGCTGGATGTTCGTTCTGCGATACTGAACAAAGCCTTGGCAGGAATTTAGCCACTGTACATGATTGCTGGTAGCGGTGGTCACGAGAATATGCGGTCGCAAGAAGACTGGACTCCGGACGGCCGCGTAGCACTACCGATATGGAAGGCCATCGTGGTCGGCGTATAGCTTTGGTGCAACGTACTGCATCTCCAGCAACAATTTGAGCAGAAGTTGGCACCACAGTGACACAGCGAACTGTTCCAAATCAAGTTACTTCAAGGACAGCTCCGAGCCAGACGCGCTGTATCGTGCATTCCACTGATCCCAAACCACCGCCATTTGCGACTTCAGTAGTGTCAAGCGTGAGCTCATTGGGGGGGGGGGGGGGGGGCAGAGTGGAGGTCTATTATGTTTTCTGATGAAAGCTGGTTCTGCCTCGGTGCCAGTGATGACTGGCTTCTGACATTGGCAACATAAATTACATCAAAAATGGTACGCTCCTTAGCAAGTAGAATTTAAATGTGTTTACTCCTATTATAGAACTGTTTTCCGATAACATTATGCTAGTTAATATCTGTGATCAAGGGGACTGTCAGGAGTAGTTAAAGAAGAGACAATCTGTAATGTTAAAGAAGGAGATGTGTGGCTCATTTAACTACAATCTACGTAGTAAATTCTCCAAGTGCGTCACTGCAAGAGATGGTGTCAAGGCGAAGTTACCATTTCTCCTACATGGAAGCGACAGAGTGACAGCAAGAAGAATATTAGAATATTGGATAAAATAGGCAAGGAAGCACTGGAAACAATTTCGAAGAAATATAAAACTCCTGTAGCTATACCATATAAAGTGGATTTAGCCGACGTTAAATTGGACGTTCTGATGGAAGAGTTGCCTGGAATATTGCGTCAGATACTTGTAGACGATTATTACCTTTCGGATTTAGACACGAGGCAAGACTTCGATGGAATTTTTAATAAAATGGATATGCGCGGCTACCGAATATCAACCCACGCCTTCTGCTTGGAAAAAGACCGCCAGGGAAGCAGCAATGTGATTGTGGAGAACGATAAGACAGCTGGAATAGACTGCTTAAAGTGGATGAGCCCCAGTTTTAGAGTAAATGTATATAACGAATGTATTGTCAAATCACAAGTCCAGTTATCGGTAACCATCTTACAGATTTAATAAAGCATCCAGAAACGCGTCTATGGGAAGCTTTTACGTATTTTTTGGCGAAGCGCCATAGCATTACCAGGCTGGATGATACAATATACAGCTACAGAATGGATCTTGTGTTCGACCTAGCGCACCATAAGTCTTGAGAAAAAGATCCAAAGTATCAAACAGACTTAAATCATTCCCCATTAAAGAAATTATTCCTTTAAGTGCAATTAATGTATTAAGTGTACGGAAAAGAAAAGTGGAAAGAGAGGACCTGGAAATGAAGAAAACTGGAGCATATTGAGAAGACAACTGCCATAAAGGAGGAATATAAGCTGCAATTGGAAAAGGAAGAAGATATTGCGTATGTGCAGTCTATTTTACATATGGATTTAAACACACTGTATGGGAAAATCTGGCTACGAAGGGGGAATACAAAATATTGGCGTTTACAGTAAACAGCAATGGAAACTGGTCACGTGTTGGAGTACTGGCCGAAATCAGTGGAATCGACAACGTTCACCTTATTAAGGAATACATGAAAATGTGTTTCATAGCTCTGTTCCCGTTTGGATCGGCTTAAAAAGGATTGTTATATTCTATCTAAGTGTGGCGATCTGGATGTTGTCCACCCAGCAACAGGATAGCCATTTGCCGAGTTTAAAACTGTTGGATAAGTATATATAATGGACACTCGTTTGCAAATGTTGTAAACTTAAGTTCTATACAGAAATCCTGCAAGGATGTGTAACAGAAGAGCTGCCGACATACACACAGGATGATGCGGATCGTTTTAACAACAACGTCATGGAGGAGATTGCAGGAAAAATTAAAATCCCTAAATGCTCTCGCCTAGAAGATCTGCAGGACGGAATTGAGGTAATAGTGAAAGCCGTAAAACAAATATTTTACAGGAAGAAAATTAGATATGTACCGGTATTAGAATTCGAGAATGTACCTTTTCTGTATTTGTCAAATTACTGGTTGGAGAAAGAGACAGAAGATTCAGATGTGGATTTAAGCTATAAGTTAAACGTTAAATTGGACATTACTATAACTACACCTAACAAAAATACGGAAAGCGTTGTTTTCTGTGTGTAAATGTATATGCAAAAGTTAATAAAAATTTTGTACGAGAACACTTACCTGTCTTATTCGATAACCTACCAAAAATCCTAGGACGTTTCCTACTTACTGCGATCTATGTACATGTATTTCGGATGTGGGAAGTGGGAGGTGGGATAACCTTGGAAAGTAGTTGAAACTATGTAGTCGAAAGCGTGCTTACCACCTTTTCTTACCTACATGAAGCGATCAGAAGTTAAAGAAGAGTATCCCTGTCCTACAAAATGCAAATTATGTTCTTCTTAGAGCATAATTCAGAGGTTTCCAGTCCTCTAAGTTTTTTTTTGTTTCTACCACCTATATCCGTTTATAAACAATTTCCGTAAACAAATTTCGTTAATATTATGTCTTCTGAATTGATAATTGAATTTTACAGCGAAAATTCGAAATCACTGCCGAAATTCGAAATTCCCACCAAAATTCGAAATTTCTGCCAATAGGGTAGGTGGAGGGGGGGAGGAAGGGGAGGTGGGGAGTACGGGAGGGTGCGGAGACCCACTTGCAGGCTGAGAAAAATACATGATGTCATCCAGAGATGGGGTGGGCGTTGTTGGGTGGGCGGGCGTAATTAATTTATCACTTTGATTAATTTGCACATAAATTTGATATAAACATAGCGGCAACACCGCCATCTCCATAGTACTGGACATTTGAGGCCCAGCAACCAACCTGTCTGTGCACTAAATTCACTGAAGCTACAGTTATGGTCTGGGGTGTTATCCCACGCTCCCCGACTGCAAATTTCTATGCGAGTCTGGTAATTCGACCCTTTGTGCTGCCACGGTGTGTCTTCCAACTGGTTAATGCTCGCCCAGATACAGCTTTTGTAACCAAACATGCTCTGCTGAGTGTCGACATGATGCTTTGGCCTGCACGATCACAAGATTTGTCGCCAACTAAGCACATGGATCATCACTGGACGACAACTCCTGCGTGATCAACAAATAGCATTATTAATTTACCAGCATTTCACATTTGCAGTGCTTTATCTCGCACTTACATTAACCTGTGAATGCAATGATAATCGCTTAAATAAACCTAGACAAAAGTATTCCCGAAATTTCGTTATTCTACACTAATTACTTTTTGGTGCTGCAAATTCTTTTCTATCAGAAATACAATACAGTGAACCAGTAAATTTGTAAAATTACATCAATACGAAGGAGGCTGCAAAAAGTTTACCTTTCTCTTAAATTAAAAAATATAAAAAGCTCTTGATGTTGTACTACTTGAGCATGCGCAGACTTCTATAAATGGAGAAATCGTCAAGATATATTAAACTTGATAATATGTAATGCAGGTGTCACAGTATAAAAATGAAAACATATTCTCAAAGTTTCTGGCAGACCTAAGACAGACATGCCTTATGCATCATAACTATACCATAAAATTAACACCAAAAACGGTTGTTACACGTGCAGGCACCATTATATCGTGTCACACTGTCGAATTTAGTAATGTGATGGAAACCAAAGATGAACATCGTAGGCTGTCAGTCTATATGGAGTACTGTATAGCTGATTGCAGGGAAGTGACGAATGCACTGAACCAGAGTTTCACAAATGGAGTAAGGTTCATATATCTTTTTATGGTCGTTGTAAGCTGTAAGGTCATAATGTAAACAAATGCACTTCTACCAAATATTTAACAATGGTAAGAAGCGAGGAATTATACCTTGTACTTTATGGAATTTGAGAAACTATCATGCCCTAGTACATCATAGGTCAGTTACGAGTACAGCCCAACATTACATAACCATTTGTCGAACCGTGTATGACATTACGGTCTCCTTTCCAAAGTCCAAACTTACGCACTTCCGCTTTATTGTATCCGCCATTGCCCTCTTCTTGATCTACTTTACACTGCCGATATACCAGTCCAGTTGTTTCAGTGTGCTGGTGATACTGCATTCCGCGCTCTGTGTACTACACTCTAGAAATCCCAACGATCCCTCGAAATTCACCTCAAATAATTTACCTCCTGGTGTGACAAATGGCTCCTCAATATCGTCCGTTAGACAACCGGGGCAATAATTATAGGACGCACCACCCGTACCTTCTGTCTCAATGAACTCTGCCTTACCGTTTACGATCCTATGCAGCTATCTAATACACTAAAATATACTGGACTAACTATCGACCAGCAACTAATGTTAAAACTGCGGGTACTAACCATCCAACACAAAGCCCACAATAAAGAAAAACTACTAATACTACTAACTGGCCGAACTTGGTGTTTGCGCCACTCCACTGTGCTCTACACCTACAAAACCTTGTTCTGACCAGTCCTTTGCTATGCGGACGATGTACTGATATTCACTGCATATACATTCTGTATGGGCCCCCGTGAACTTGCTTAAATCATCTGTCTACCTTCCTCGACAAGGTAGCATTAAGAACTCATGAATTTCCCACCGCATCTCACTCATATTCAACACCTCCAAACAGCCTACATACTCCATAATCTTGACACCAACAATTCTATAGTTTTCTCTCTGCTTTCTGATACCCATATGATGCCATGCTTCTACCACCACATCCTACCAATCCTACTCTTCCACAGTATGGGGGCGAGGGGGGATGAAATAAAGGGAGGGGCTATCTGTCGATGTGTATTGTGAAGCAGACCTATGAATCATATACACTCCCCCAAAGAAATTTCAACCATCACCCCCTCCCAGATCATTAACTCCATCCCGAAATTTACCTGTCATACCAGCTTTAGCCCCACACCACCCACTTTCTCCTCACCAGGGCTCGCTGTCCCTCTTCTTCTTGTATTTCCCCGCCCCTTTCCCCCTTCCCCTCACATTATTCAGCCATCTTTTCCTCTTCAGATTTTCACCTCATTGATACTCTCACGTAGATCCCCTCCTTTCTCGTTTCCCTACAGCCACTCCTATCCGATCGATACCATGCCCCAGTCCTCAGTCCTTATACTACTACCCTCCTACCCTCCTCGTCGCCAAATCTTATCCCTTTCAACGTAGGCTTACAGTCCCAGGGCAGGTCCTCTTATTTTTAGTGGCAGTGAATACTCTTTCATTATTCCTTTAAGTATTTTGAAAGTTTGAAATGTACCCTTTTGTTTGAAGTTTAACCATTTATTATTAATGTTTTTAAATTTAAACAGGAAAACGCCTTCTTTCGTATGCATATAAATATTTCCATTACTTTTTCACCATTCCAAATGTTTTAAACCCACGTAAATACCTCACATTTGTGTTGGAGTTTTTTCATCTAATTTAGTTTTACGTTTCCAGCTGGCTGAAGAGTGGGATGACTGTATTGCTGACAGCCTTCATCGCCACATCTATGGGGGCGAGGGGGGATGAAATAAAGGGAGGGGCCATCTGTCGATGTGTATTGTGAAGCAGACCTATGGATCATATACACTCATTCTACGAAAGAGCTATGAATGATTACCACATAAACATTATAAATTATAGTGAAAAAATACGTTGCTAAGCTTTTGTGTATATACTTGTACTATAAAAAATGTCAGATGTGGAATTAAAAAATATTGGGGTGGGTGGCGGGAGGTGGAAGACCAAATGGTAGGAAGATATTGGGGTTAGGAGAGGATTGCAGTACAGGATTAGATGGAGGAAAATTGGGTAGTAAAAAATGGCTCTGAGCACTATGGGACTCAACATCGTAGGTCATAAGTCCCCTAGAACTTAGAATTACTTAAACCTAACTAACCTAAGGACATCACACACACCCATGCCCGAGGCAGGATTCGAACCTGCGACCGTAGCAGTCCCGCGGTTCCGGACTGCAGCGCCAGAACCGCTAGACCACTGCGGCCGGCAATTGGGTAGTAAGATGTAGATGCAAATATAAGGGTGTGGATGGGGGCCAGAGAGGAGATGTAGCAGAATAAAAAATATTAATGAATAGGCACTCAACATGTTGGGTTTGGGTATTAGGGATGAAGGTGTAAGGAGGGGAAACTTCTTTATGAATTTATATAATTGTATGACATCTGTAATACACTACTATTTACACAAGCATTTTAAATAGAATTAAAGTGGCTAAAAGTATAATGAATAGAGAGAATCATATGAGCGATGATATTTGAGGAATTTGGATTAAAATTCCTCATCAGAAGTAGGCGTTAATTTACTGTTGTTTGGTTTAAGAGACCATTACTTTCTTTCAGTCATCTGGTGTTCCAAGGTATATTAATTATTCAGTTATTTTAGATTGACACTCTAATGTTATATGTTTTACCTAACTCCTTAAATTATCTTCGATAGTGAAATTTATTGAAGTTCTTTCGATAACAACTGGTATAAATCTGTGATTTGCTCCACTAATTTCTGAGCATTCACCAGAGAATAGTCCAGGTCGATTTATTGTGAACGTTCCTTGATTTAATCGGCTAGGTGTGGAGTCAATTTTAACTCCTAGAGAAGGAACTTTTCTTATCTGCCCCCCCCCCCCTCCCGGCCCGTCTAAATCTCCCCTCTTTACATCTTAGGTACATTTTTATATCCCCACTTAATTTTCTTATATGGCCCGTTATTCTTCCGCTCCTTCTTCCCTGCCTTTTGTCTCCTACCTTGTAATCTTCTCCATTACAACCTGTCCCCTTCCTTATCCTCATATCTGTATATTGATTTAAATTAGTCTGTTCTGCTACATTTCCCCACTACTTTCCCCTCTGTTTTCCCCCTTTCCCCTGCTTGTCTCCTTCATCCATAACACCTAGCCCCACCCTATTATATGCATATTTGTCTATACTTTTTATTATACTACATCTCCTTTATACCCCATACCCCACCCACTGTATTTGCACCTATATCTTGTTCCCTTATTTTCACCGCCTACTCCATACCACCCTCCCTCCTTCCTTAGTTTCCTTCCATCACCACGTCTCCCTCCCTCTTTTGTGCTTCCACATCTAACATTTTCTCTCCATGTCCACAGAAGCTTTGCTGTATATTGTTACATTATTGTATGGAACGTAAAATTTGGAAATTTAGGTAAGATCCTATGGGATGAAACTGCTGAGTTCATCGGTCCCTAAGCTTACACACCACTTAATTTAATTTAAACTAACTTACGCTAAGGACAACACACTCACCCATGCCCGAGGGAGGACTCTAACCTCTTAGCGTGTGAACCGTGACAAGCCGCTCCTGACCGTGTGGCTACCCCGCGCGGCAGTATGGAATGTGTATGTAATATACATTCATAAGCTCTTGCATAGAATAACTGTATGTAACCAATAGGTCTGCTTCATAATACACTTCAACAGAGGGTTATGTAATGTTGTAACTATGATGTACTAGGGCACGATTTTATTTCATAGTCCATAAGGTATAACATGTATAACAGTCTCCTCTTGCCATTGTTAAATTTCCTGGCTGAATTGGATTTGCATACATGACGACTTTACAACTTAGAATGGAAATACAAATATATACGAACATTATTCACTTAATGTAACTCTGGTTGAGTGCATTTGTCACTTCTCTGTAGTCAACCATAGACTACGCGACATAGGCTCACAGTGTGCAAAGTTCATCTTTGGCTTCCATCGCATTAGTAAATTGATAGTGTGGCTTGAGATAATGGTGCCTGGAAATGTAATGCCTGTTTTTGATACAGTTATGCAGTGTACATATTCACATTCATACAATAGTCAGTGTCTACAATCAGGATGTAGAGAGGCCGAGATCCGTGCAGCATTCACATAGCAAAGGATAGGTCGGATGAAAGTTTTGCAGGTGTGAAATACAGTGGATGACTACAAATTCGAAGTTGGGCCAGTTAGTAGTTTTAGTAGTTAGTGTTTATTATGAGCTTTCTGTCTGATGGATAGTACCTGCAGTTCCCACGTTAGTTGCTGGTCGATGGTTAGTCCAATTCATTTTAGTGTATTCGTTAGTTGTGTAGAGCGGTCGTAAAAGGTAAAGTAGAATTCATTCAGACAGAAGGTGCGGGTGGTGCGTTCTATAGTTATTGCGCAGCTTGTCTAACGGATGATCTTGAGGAGCCATTTGTTACACCAGGAGGTAAATTATTTGATGTGAATCTCGAGGGATCGTTGGAATTTCTAGAGTGTAGGATACAGAGCGAGGAAGGCAATGTTATCTGCATACTGAAAGAGGTGGACTGGTAGCAGTGGTTTGGGCATGTCTCCAGTATACAATAGATAAAGAAGAGGGGAGGGGATGGAGGTTTGGGGCATGCCTGCAGTCGGAAGGAAGGTGCGGGCATTGCAGTTGTTAATCTTGACAAAGAATAGGGGATTACAGAAAAGGATGCTATTTGGTGCACGTAATTAAGTGGATGTGCCTAAGTCTGGAGTTTGAAAACAAGACCAGAAGGTCGTACGCGGTTCGACAGATGGTTACGCTGTGTTGCTTTATAATTTGTAACGGCTCCATGTGAGCCGCTACATGGCTTGACACAATAGTTTTATACTCAAAACACAGCTGGGTGCCCTTCCGACACTTATTATAGTCTGCAAGTGTGAATGCGGGCCGTTTGCTGACATATGCATGGACTGTCTGCAATGGATTCTGTGGCTGTGGGGATGCAGTTTAGCCAATCATTGTATCAAGAACAGTGCGACTGCACTGGACCAGAGAGACATAAGTTCCCCGCGCGTTAGCAGGCCCCATTAGGTTGGCAAATAGCCGCTGTGCAGACTCTCTGAGACCTTACGGCCACCGTGTGTGGACCTCGGACGGGGGGAGATGGTTAAGCATTCCCTGGTGAGACTCTGGTGAGTATAGACGCTCTGCGTGATGGCTCGGTTGCATAAAATCGCTTTTTTGTTTTGGTATCACTGATGAAGGGCCAGCATTCCATATAACTGTACTGTTAAGTAAAGTGAGTGATCAAGGAGTTATATTCATGATTTCATTAAATAAAATGTTGTTGTTACATAAAATTCTTAACTTGGTCTCACAGCAACGTCTTATTTCCGTTACCATTCCAGTTAAGTTATTTTAACTTTCAACTGAAAGTTAACTATTAATCAGAAATTTTGTAGTGATATTTGCTCATGCAAACAGTCGTAGGCATCTTTCACAAATGATACAGGGGCTATTTTCAGGTTGAGGATGCCTGCCAAGGCTTTGCGGAAAGTAAATATCATGCATAATGGCGATCCTTTAGCCTAGGATCTCGTTCAAATTAGGAACCCTTTTGTGATGCTGTGAGATTGCTAGAATGTACTAATAAATGATTAAATTTCCACAGGTGTCAAAATTCCAAATTTTGAATAATCAGCATTGCAATTACTGCATTGCATATACCGCGTTGCTTTGTGATTTTATTTGTGTGATTTTGGAGGAAATTTTCTGTGTGTGCTATATTAATGTATTTTGGGGAATTTTAAATTACATTGCGTGTGACAATAAATGTGTTAGGCTGCGTATGACGACTGCGCTAGTTTACTTGTAATTATAGCTTGCGCTAGGCTACGAAAAATAATTCGTCGTGATTCACGTAGTCAAGGCAGGGAATTTGTTTTTCAGTGGGCGAATATGTATTAACTACGTACTTCGTGCGAAAGTATAATTCCAGTATCCAAAATGGAAACACGTGGTCGCTCGAGGAGCGGTGCGAGGATAAATAGGTTAGGCGCAGAGGAAGTTACCACAAATCAGGTAGCCGCGGAGAGAAAGGGAGAGGCGTGAGTGAGACAAGCAACGGGACTATCCCCGATTTCAGTTGCTCTGCGGCAATGCTGAACGTAGAAAATGTGCAGACTATGTCCCCGATCGGTAGCGTGTCTTCGGGCCCAAGCGTGAGCGCAGACGAAACCGAGACAATAGCGAGTAGACAAAGTACGTAGGCTAACACAAACCTGAATAACATGTGGATGCCTAAATTGGTCAGGACGATGAAAGAAAGTATGGCGAAACAGGAAGAAAGTATGGGGAAACAGAAAGAAAATTATACGAAATTAAACTCAAACTCGAGGACTTTATGCGTGATGTAGATACGGAATTAAAATCAAAACTCGATGGCATCATGACCGGAGTAAATGCGAGATTTGAAGAAAATAAAGCGCTACTTGAAGAGATTCGAAAGGACGTTGTAAACGAGGTCAACGAAAAATTTGAAGTAGTAGGTAGTATATTAAGCGCTGTCGAAAAAGAACAGAAAAGAGTTCAGATCGAAATGAGAAAACGTGGAGCAAAATTAGAAAAGTGACTCCAAACATTAACAGAAAGATGTAATAGCGGAAAGAAAAAGTTGATAAAACGGATAAAGGCCGTCGAAGCAACTCAAGGAAAGGTATATGCAAACACTAGGGCAATCGCGGAACTTGAGGGTGAAGTAGAAGCGGTAAAAGTGCAAACTAGGGAGGAAATAACGAAGGCGAAAGAAGAGTTAGAAAAACTCGCGGAAAATGTTGCAGATACTACAATATCGGAGAGAAGCGAGAACGCTTCGTTGCTGAATGCAATAGATAATGAAGAAATCAAATTATTAAGGAGATTTCAGGAAGGCGAATGCGAGGTCAACAGGCGACAAACAAGGTATGCGTACGCGTGGCTCACGTGGAGAATCTTCTCGCGTGCGGAACCGAAAAGGGAAACCACGTGCACAAAGGCGCACAAGACAGTAGTGAAGGATGTGACTCCGGACATGAGGAGGACTACGAAGAAACTAGCGAGCGTAGGGATATAGGTAAATGTCGGGAAGGCCACAGAAATCCATGCGTAGGTTCGTACAGAAGGGAAGCGGATGGGTTTGACTACAAACACTTTCTCCTTGTGCGAAAATTCGAAGTCTTCGCAACTCGCTGAACGGGATACACCCACGTGCTTGGCTTGAACAATACCAGTTATGTCTAGCACCCAATTGGCCGGATGAATATAAACTAGAATTTATGTGTGGGCATCTCTAAGCCGAACCCGCTGTGCGAGTGAGAGCTGCAGCGTGCACGTGCACACGCTAAGCGAGTTTCAGCGCGAGTTTCTCTCGACCTATTGGTCTGAGGCTGCGCAAGACCGGGTAAAGCATAAGATAATGATGTTACCAAATCTAAACCAATCTGATTTTGCGAGTCCTGCGCGACTGTTCGAACACATGCTGCACAACAACAAGTTTCTGTATGACACTTACAGTCCGGGCGAACTGATAAGGCTGTGTATAGTGAAACTTCAAACTCAGCTGCGCCACATCGTACTAGCCGGGCGCTGTAAGGACAATATAGTAGAATCGTTTAAACTACTCTTACACGTGTTAGAGTACGACATCGGCGAGTGGGAACAGGAAAATGCACAGTTCACAGAAGGAGACGATGTAGGACAAAACCGGAAAACGAGTCGCGGCGTTGCGTAGGCGTACGGGCTCACGGGTAGGCAAGTACTCAGACCTAATTACCAACCGTGTTAAAGTAATTGGGGGAACGGAAACAAGTATGGTAAATGCACAAACGAATGGCGTAATGACAATCACGACGTGCGCGATAACCGCTGCAAAGGGAAATACGAGCACGGTAACCGGCCGAGCTCACCACGAAATAGCGGTGAAAAATACGGACAGACCCCGGCGAATAAGAAAAGGGAAACTATTCCCGGTGATGTAGAAGACCAGCTGATCCACGAAAAAATCCACCGGAAATGGAGGGAAGACAATAGTTGTGACCAATGCAGATCGAGGGAGACGGTATTAGTCCACACCCGATGACGGAATGCTGCAAAGTACGTTACATAGATCAGGAAGGTATCAGGGTAACATAACTTCAGGAACAAACGGCTGACAGGATTTCAGCAGTTAGTCCGGTGATTGACATCTCAGTGAAAGAGGTATCACTGGACTGCGTAATCGATACGGGGAGTCCGATCTCGATTGTTAGTGAGGCTGCATTCCGAAAATGTGGGGAGGCGGAAGCTTGGCCGACATTACCGTTGTGAGGGACGAAGGTGAAAGGGGCAATATACGGTAAGAGAGTAGAAGTCAAGTGGCAGACTAGGATCATTTTCAAATGCCAGGTCGAGGAGTTTGAGGAAAACTCTTCATTGTGCCCTTAATGAACACTGAAGTAATTTTAGGCGTAGA